>NC_057849.1:180183716-181433716 GCF_015237465.2 Chelonia mydas
GGCCACTCTTATGTCCTTAGAATATACCCAGACTCCATGTCACTGATTTCTTCTCCACTGGGAAGTAGACTGCAAGGCCCAGGACATCTGCTAGCTTTCAGCAAAGGGCAGCAATACTAAAGAACTGGTTGCAGAACAGGTTAACATCAAGCAAGCATACATACAAAAAGGGGAGAAAGGATTTCAAAACAAAAAAAACCCCTCTGTTGTATTCCCTACTGCTTGATGGTAAAAAAAACAAAACAAACAATTTTGCTCAGCTATGGCATATGACATGGTTTAAACTCAGTAAGCAGGTTAAAACAATTTTGGAGATCTGACTCCAAATATGAATGATGGGTGGATGTACTTCATAACAATAATGAAAGCTGAATTCAATAGAGTTAATTTACCTTGAATCAAAGACAGACATCAAACCAGTATGTCTTTTAATTTTTGACCTGCCCCAGGCATGGATAATATTTTGAAGCATTCCACTTTACTGTGAAGAGCTGCCTCTCTGTGTTTGCAGTAGTGTTGCTAGTGAGTACTGCCCTTATCACGTAACTGTGGTTTCTTGTCTTTTTTTTTTTTTAAATGAGTCTCTTTTGGGGCTATTTATAGCTTTTTATTTTTAGGAATTAAAATTATTTTTATTGGAGCTGAAAAAATATTATTTTATTATATCAAATATCCTCCTATCTCTGTGACCCTGGGATGTACTTCTAGTGAGTATGAGAGATTTTAAGGGTTGTGCAAATCCCCAACACTGCTAACCTTCAGTATTCTGGGTGAATATGTTGCTCAAATGTTTCCTTTCTGGGGTTTTGTCAGATTTGGCCTAAAATCAGAAACCTTAAGTATTAATGTAGCTAAGATAGATTTAGCGGAACCTTTTGCAAAGAAAACTATACAAATGTTACATGCAGATGTGCCTGTTACAGCTCAAATTGTTCACTCACATAACTAACCACCTTCTAAACTGCATGCATTGGTGGTATAGCCATGTTAGTTCCAGGACATGAGAGACTTAATGTGGATGAGTTAATATCTTTTATTGGGCCAACTTCTTTTGGTGAGAGACAAGCTTTTGAGTTTACATTGCTCAAAAGCTTGTCCATCTCACCAACAGAAGTTTGTCCAATAAAAGATATAATCTCACTCACGAAAGGGTGACCAGGTGGCCGGTTTTCGATCATAACATCCGATCAGAAAGGGACCCTGGAGACTCTGGTCAGCACCGCCCGCTGGCTCCAGCCAGCACTGCTAACTGGGCCATTAAAGGTCTGGTTGGTGGTGCTAAGGCAGGCTGGTCCCTACTGTTCTGGCATGCACTGCGCCCCAGAACCAGCCGGCAGGTCTGGTTCCTAGGCAGGGGCGGGACGTGGGATTCTGTGCGCTATCCCCGCCCCAAGCATCAGCTCCACACTCCCATTGGCCGGGAACCAGACAATGGAAGCAGGATGGGTGTGTGCGTAGAGAGCGAGAGCAGAGCGCAGAGCCTCCTGCCCCCATGCCTACTAGCGTTGGACCTGCTGGCCGCTTCTGGGGCTCACACAATGCAACAGTGTCAGGACAGACAGGCAGTCTGCTTTAGACCCTCTGTGCTGCTGATCAGGAGCCGCGTGAAGTAACCCCGAGCCCCAACCCCAAGACCGCCCCCCAAATCCAGAGCCCCACTTCTGCACTCCAAACCTCTTGCCCACAGCCTTCACACATCCCTGCACCCCACACCCCTGTCCCACCCCTGATCCCCAACCCCCTGCTTCAACCCGCAGCCCCCTCTCACATTATGAATCCCTCAGCCTCAGCCTGGAGCCTCCTTCTGCAAAGCCCCCATCCCTGGCCCCACGCCAGAGCCTGCATTCCCAGCCAGAGTCCTCACCCCCTCCTGCACTCCAAGCCCCTGCCTCAGCCCAGTGAAAGTGAGTGAGGGTGGGGGACAGCAAGCCACCAAGGGATGGGGAATGTAGTGGGAAGGGGTGGGGCCTCAGGGAATGGGGTGGGGCCTCAGGAAGGGGCAGGGCTAGAGTGTTTGGTTCTGTGCTATTAGAAAGTTGGCAACCCTAATCACCTTCTAAATTAACAACTCTCCATTAATAAATTCTGCTAGGAGCCCTATTTCCCTCTGCATTCTTTAACTACACTACACACTTCTTAAAAAAAATGAAATGTTTTCATCCTTGAGTACTTTTGTTAATTTTCTTAATCACAGGTGTGCATCACAGGACTTGTACCTGTCCTCCATCCTTGAACCACAAGTGGGACTAATTGTCCTCGATAACTGAGCAGTTTTTCCTAATTACGGAAGTGGAACAGAATATTATAGGGCTACATAACTTTTTGAAAATGTGGAGTTTGGTGTGTGAGGATGTGTGTTGCACTCATTCATTCTGACACACTGTAATCTGGACACTTGGCAGCTACTTTCCATCCCAGTCTTTACAGATACCTCTACAACTGCACTCCTCCTTGTTACTCATGATAAAATACTGTTGCAGTTTAGTCCTGAAAAATCCCTTTTTATATACAAAATCACAAAGACTAAAGAGACACTGATGTGATCTAAAATGGAATTTTCCAGCTACCCTTTAAATTGAGCCTTTATTTTGTCTAGTATTAAACATGTGCAAAGCAAACTATTTCTCACTAACATGCAGAACAAATTTAGCGCACACTTTCCCAGTAGCTGTGTTCAGATGCTGCAGTTGCCTTACGAAGAAACCCATTCAGCTCAACGTTTTATTAGGTACCAAATCACCTTTAAAATAATTCAGTAATTTATAAAGTAAAAGTCTTCAACTAAAAGATTTTTAGAGCAAAGAAAAGTGTTATTTTAGCATAGGCAACCATTTCTGACATGGATTCACTGAGCTAGAAAATTACTTTAATGCATATATCCGTATACTCACTGGTTTCTTTTATTTCAGTAGATTATTTATATATATATATTTTTCCATAGATGTGCTGTGTTTTATTTATTTCAAACTTCAGAAACTTTTTCACGCTAATGCAATATCATGGCTATTATAGCCTATTTGGGTTTTTTATTGGAATTTTAATAAACACAAGACACACTTTTAGAAATGGTTGAGTGTACACTTGCAGCTGTTAGGTAAAACTGTGTTCAGCAAATGTAAGGAATGCTTGGCACAAGAAGACATACCAAAATCACATGACTCTAAGGAAGAACCGGAGATTACACAGGACATAGAAACATGCACTGACATTCCCGTTGTACGGGACAGTGGTGGAACTACCATTTTACACTGGAACATGCAGTAGTTGTAATGAATGAATAAACAATTAAAAATGTATAGCTCTAGACTGAAACTTGCAAAGGCATCTAAGGAGTTTAGGCACACAACTCCTCTTCTATGAAAGTAAATATTTAAAATAAATGGGAGTTGTGGGTGGGATTCACAAAGGGGGCTTGGGCTGAGCATTGAATGCCTTACTTCTAGATGCCCTGCTGCCAAACGGAATTCTTAACTTCAGGTTAGGCCCCCAGTTTCCCTATGCGAACAATGGGGAGAGTTAGGCAGCTCCTTACTCAGCGTACTGACTTTTGTGAACCCCATTTTTAGGTGCCTAAGTTTGCCAGTAGTAAATGCTGAGCAGAGGCATGTGGCCTAAGGTCTGCTCTTCAAAGGGCGTTAGGTGTCCAACTCTGGACTGGAGGGAGGTGCCTCCTTCCACTCAGGATTCACACAGGAGCTGTGAACTCTCTCCTGGAGTTAGGTGCCTGGAGTCAGGTTTTTCAAAAAAAACTGAGACGGAGGAGATGCTTTTCCCCTTATATCCAACAGTACAGTCATTAGACCTTGGATGCGGAAGGCCTAGGTTCAAATCCCCAGATGAGTGTCCTAACCACTGGGCCATACGGGGTGTGTCTGTCTCAGTCGCTAGTGTCGATGATTCCACTTTATATAAAATACTTAAGTATTCATGGGGTCAGAGTGAAAGAGTGGTTCTGTTGTCCAGTGCTCAGGTCACTCACCTGGGATGTGGCAGAGCCAAGTTCAAGTCCCAGCTTCAGTGACTATTTTAAGTGGGAGATGGGAGACCTGGTCCACATCAGGCAGAGTGCAGATTTGAACCCAGTGCTCCCATATTCTGGGTGAGTTCTCTAAACATCATATAATGAGGGGCATCACAACCTTTGACTGTGCTTTGTGGCAAGATGGCCTCTGAGCACATCTACTTGATCAGGCCCAGCAGGAGAACATCTAGTTTGTGGATCCTGCTGTGGTTTAGGTTTGAGCTAGGCACTAAGCTGTTTGGTGGTGTCAGGACTGAGGTAGCTATGAATATACCTACTAGCAGAAATTTAGGAACATAAGGGACATCACTAAAGTGGCTGATAGGTACCTAAGTCCCCCTTGTGAATTCCACCATGTGCCTAAATCCCCTATTTTAAACATCTCCAGCATGTTATAGGCACTCTATTCAAAATGGCCTGCAGATTGCTGTACACACTTTTAAAGTTGTCTCTTGTCTTGAAATAGAAGTTTACATAATGCAAGAAAATATTGTTCTAGTTTACATCTATGTGGTCCACTGAAGCTTAATAGCACAGAAAAGGGTGCCCCATACATATCTTCAAAACAAGAAGATAATGTGGAAGGGAATACAGTAAGTATGGTAATTGTAAATAATAATCTGAGATGAACAAAGCAAATATGTTCTGTATACAGTACCATACTTATAGATGCCACAGCAGCTTTCTCTTGTCTTTGTTGCTGTATGGCATACATCCAGATATCTGCTGTGTTAACACTTGCTCCTGGGAGGAGATGAAGAAGAAGGGGTCCATACGGTTTCCATTGGCCTAGACAACAAACATCTGCTGGATTCATGAGCAGCTTGCTGACCTCAATCAGCAGGGAGATTTGCCGCTCAACAGCTCTGCCATATCAGTAGATATTTCATAGGCCATAGAGATTAAACAAGAGAAGCCAATAACATAATGTAAGTATTTTGTATCAAAATTGACCACATTCAAATATTTAATTATCTATAACAACGTTGCAGATTGTGTCATGGTTATTTTTAGTAAAAGTCACGGACGGAAAATTTCACAGGAGCTCTGACCTGCCCAAGACTTCTACTAAAAATAATGGGGAGGGAGAGGAATGATACCTGCATCTTCATTGGGGTGGGAAAGGGACTGATAGCCCCAGCCCCTCTGGCACAGTTGCGGGGGCACAGCTCAGACTCCAGACTCGACTGAAGCCACGGGGAGGGAAAGTGGGTCAGGGATGCATAACGCCTGCTCCGCTACTGACAGCTGAAGCTAGAGTCAGGGAGGGCTGGTAAAGTCACAGAACCCGTAACATCACTGACCTCCAAGACTAAATCGTATCCTTATCTAAAACTACATGTAAATGACACTAATTAGGGCCTAACCATAATTGATCAACAGAGAAAGCTCACATTGACTGTTCCCTAACAGTGTTCTGTGCATGAAAGAATGGCAGGATATAACCTTAACTGTCAGTTACAGGAGTAGGGACGGAGATGGCTGTTAATGCTAATGGAAGCAAGCCAGCTAGGTCCCCCAAATATTCATTTTTATGAAAATTATAAAATCTGCGCAGTTGGTTTACTCAGACTTGTAGAGCCACAAAGAGGCCTTCTCAGTCTCTTTTAGAAATGCATCATAATTTATTTTATTGTTCATTGGGACAGCATTTTCTCTGCATTTGAGAGCAATTGTCCAAGTGATGAGAATAAGGGACCCCATCCTGAACTGGTGCAAATTGTCTTAGTTCTGTAACTTTATTTTAATGGAGCTATGAAAACTTACAACTGTTGAGGCCCCATGGATTTAGTAGCATTTGGCCATAAGAGTCAGTTGAAACTATATCACCACAAGATTCCCAGAGTGAAATCCCTTAGTCTGCTTTACTTGTATAACATTTACAGAAAATATCAAGTTCTGACTTAAATTAATAGTTGCTTCCTTCAGCAACTTCTATTTGCTTAAACAGAGCAATGTTTCAGTCGATCTAGTTTGGCACTACAAAAGACTTTGAACATCAAAGAAAATAAACATTGACATGATGGGTGAAATCACCAGAAATGAAATATTTGTGAATGAACAAATGATCAAAAGTGGAAAACACATCTTATTAACCACTGTGGCTTTTGCTCTTTGAAAAACAGAAATGGTTTCTTCAGGGAATGTTCTGAGTTGACTCAGATAGCTACATGTTGATCAATGCCAAGTCATTGAGGTATTGCTTGTTTAGGTGAAAACCATTGGCAGGTATCGGGCTCCTCATCTACTAGGATTGTAAAAAGAAAAGGAGTACTTGTGGCACCTTAGAGACTAACCAATTTATTTGAGCATAAGCTTTTGTGAGCTACAGCTCACTTCATCGGATGCATACTGTGGAAAGTGTAGAAGATATTTTTATACACAAAGCATGAAAAAATACCTCCACCCACCCCACTCTCCTGCTGGTAATAGCTTATCTAAAGTGATCACTCTCCTTACAGTGTGTATGATGATCAAGTTGGGCCATTTCCAGCACAAATGCAGGGTTTAACCAGAACGTTGGGGGGGGGGGGGGGCGAGGGGGGCGGGTAAGATAAAACAAGGGGAAATAGGTTACCTTGCATAATGACTTAGCCACTCCCAGTCTCTATTCAAGCCTAAGTTAATTGTATCCAATTTGCAAATGAATTCCAATTCAGCAGTTTCTCGCTGGAGTCTGGATTTGAAGTTTTTTTGTTGTAATATCGCAACTTTCATGTCTGTAATCACGTGACTAGAGAGATTGAAGTGTTCTCCGACTGGTTTATGAATGTTATAATTCTTGACATCTGATTTGTGTCCATTTATTCTTTTACGTAGCGACTGTCCAGTTTGACCAATGTACATGGCAGAGGGGCATTGCTGGCACATGATGGCATATATCACATTGGTGGATGTGCAGGTGAACGAGCCTCTGATAGTGTGGCTGATGTTATTAGGCCCTGTGATGGTGTCCCCTGAATAGATACGTGGGCACAGTTGGCAACGGGCTTTGTTGCAAGGATAGGTTCCTGGGTTAGTGGTTCTGTTGTGTGGTATGTGGTTGCTGGTGAGTATTTGCTTCAGGTTGGGGGGCTGTCTGTAGGCAAGGACTGGCCTGTCTCCCAAGATTTGTGAGTGTTGGGTCATCCTTCAGGATAGGTTGTAGATTCTTAATAGTGCGTTGGAGGGGTTTTAGTTGGGGGCTGAAGGTGACAGCTAGTGGCGTTCTGTTATTTTCTTTGTTAGGCCTGTCCTGTAGTAGGTGACTTCTGGGTACTCTTCTGGTTCTGTCAATCTGTTTCTTCACTTCCGCAGGTGGGTACTGTAGTTGTAAGAATGCTTGATAGAGATCTTGTAGGTGTTTCTCTGTCTGAGGGGTTGGAGCAAATGCGGTTGTATCGCAGAGCTTGGCTGTAGACGATGGATCGTGTGGTGTGGTCGGTGAAAGCTGGAGGCATGTAGGTAGGAATAGCGGTCAGTAGGTTTCCAGTATAGGGTGGTGTTTATGTGACCATCGTTTATTAGCACTGTAGTGTCCAGGAAGTGGATCTCTTGTGTGGACTGGACCAGGCTGAGGTTGATGGTGGGATGGAAATTGTTGAAATCATGGTAGAATTCCTCAAGGGCTTCTTTTCCATGGGTCCAGATGATGATGTCATCAATATAGCGCAAGTAGAGTAGGGGCGTTAGGGGACAAGAGCTGAGGAAGCGTTGTTCTAAGTCAGCCATAAAAATGTTGGCATACTGTGGGGCCATGCGGGTTGTGATTTCTTTTGTTTTGTTTTTTCTCCTTTGACAATATGTTTTCAATGAAGAATATGTGTTATTACCAGAGTTTATTTGAAGGCTTTTTTAAAAAAAAAGTCTATTGAATCAAATATGTGGAATCTAATTACATAACTTAAGGATACAGATCTCACTACAAAATGTTTAGCTAAATTATGTCTGTCTTCCCTTAAGTTACAGAATATTTCACTGAGAAACATGTTTGATAATCATATGAGAATGACTTTTTGATACAGCTTCCAACATTTATGATTACAACTTAAGTTTTCCTCTTTCTACTCTCTCCTTCCTTGCACTGGCTACAAAAAATGAAAAATTAGTTAAGATGAGACATAGATGGTGATCAGATACACAGTGAGATGTTAATAGGGGGGATTCTTTCAGATTCTCATATAGAATTAGTATTAAAGAGATCATTCAGAAGCTTGTGAGAAAATGTTTGAGCCTAAAGAAGTTTACATATGATTTGATGACACTCAGTACATTCAGAAGATTGAAGGAATGGTGATGTCCAATTAGCAAGGAAAGAACAGTAGTGATTTTAATTGTCTCTTACAGAAAGATTCTTTCATGTCCAACTCTAGAACACAGAGAGCAGAATCAAGATCCGTATTTAAATATACTTTTCTCTTAGAATCATAGAATATCAGGGCTGGAAGGGACCTCAGCAGGTCATCTAGTCCAACCCCCTGCTCAAAGCAGGACCAATCCCCAATTAAATCATCCCAGCCAGGGCTTTGTCAAGCTGAGCCTTAAAAACCTCTAAGGAAGGAGATTCCACCACCTCCCTAGGTAACGCATTCCAGTGCTTCACCACCCTCCAAGTGAAAAAGTTTCTCCTAATATCCAACCTAAACCCCACTGCAACTTGAGACCATTACTCCTTGTTCTGTCATCTGGTACCACTGAGAACAGCCTAGATCCATCTTCTTTGGAAACCTCTTTCAGGTAGTTGAAAGCAATTATCAAATCCCCCCCTCATTCTTCTCTTCTGCAGACTAAATAATCCCAGTTCCCTCAGCCTCTTCTCATAAGTCATGTGCTCCAGCCCCCCTAATCATTTTTGTTGCCCTCCGCTGGACTCTTTCCAATTTTTCCACATCCTTCTTGTAGTGTGGGGCCCAGAACTGGACACAGTACTCCAGATGAGGCCTCACTAATGCTGAATAGAGGGGAATGATCATGTCCCTTGATCTGCTGACAATGTTCCTACTTATACAGCAAAAAATGCTGTTTGCCTTCTTGGCAACAAGGGCACACTGTTGACTCATATCCAGCTTCTCGTCCACTGTAACCCCTAGGTCCTTTTCTGCAGAACTGCTGCCTAGCCACTTGGTCCAAGTCTTTAGCAGTGCATGGGATTCTTCTGTCCTAAGTGCTGGACTCTGCACTTGTCCTTGTTGAACCTCATCACATTTCTTTTGGCCCAATCCTCTAATTTGTCCCTCTGTATCCTATTCCTATCCTCCAGCATATCTACCACTCCTCCCAGTTTAGTGTCCTCTGCAAACTTGCTGAGGGTGCAATCCATGCCATCCTCCAGATCATTAATGAAGATATTGAACAAAACCGGCCCGAGGACCAAACCTTGGGGCACTCTGCTTGATACCGGCTGCCAACTAGACATGGAGCCATTGATCACTACCCGTTGAGCCTGATCTAGACAGATTTCTATCCGCCTTATCGTCCATTCATCCAGCCCATACTTCTTTAACTTGCTAGTAAGAATACTGTGGCAGACTGTATCAAAAGCTTTGCTGAAGTCAAGGAATAACACGTCCACTGCTTTCCCCTCATCCACAGAGCCAGTTATCTCCTCATAGAAGGCAATTAGGTTAGTCAGGCATGACTTGACCTTGGTGAATCATGCTAACTGTTCCTGATCACTTTCCTCTCCTCTAAGTGCTTCAGAATTGATTCCTTGAGGATCTGCTCCATGATTTTTTCCAGGGACTGAGATGAGACTGACTGGCCTGTAGTTCCCAGGATCCTCCTTCTTCCCTTTTTTTAAAGATGGGCACTACATTAGCCTTTTTCCAGTCATCCAGTCATCCTTCCCCGATCGCCATGAGTTTTCAGAGATAATGGCCAATGGCTCTGCAATCACATCCGCCAACTCCTTGAGCACCCTCGGATGCAGTGCATCTGGCCCCATGGACTTGTGCTCTTTCAGCTTTTCTAAAAAGTCCTGAACCACTTCTTTCTCCACAGAGGGCTGGTCACCTCCTCCCCATGCTGTGCTGCCCATTGCAGCAGTCTGGGAGCTGATCTTGTTCGTGAAGACAGAGGCAAAAAAAGCATTGAGTACATTAGCTTTTTCCACATCCTCTGTCACTAGATTGCCTTCCCCATTCAGTAAGGAGCCCACACTTTCCCTGACCACCTTCTTGTTGCTAACATACCTGTAGAAACCCTTCTTGTTACCCCTAACATCCCTTGCTAGCTGCAAGTCCAAGTGTGATTTGGCCTTCCTGATTTCACTCCTGCATGCCTGAGCAATATTTTTATACTTCTCCCTGGTCATTTGTCCAAGCTTCCACTTCTTGTAAGCTTCTTTTTTGTGTTTAAGATAAGCATTGTTAAGCCAAGCTGGTTGCCTGCCATATTTACTATTCTTTCTACACATCGGGATGGTTTGTTCCTGCAACCTCAATTAGGATTCTTTAAAATGCATCTGGCTTAGATAAGGAGAGTCTGAATTGGGAGGAAGGGAAATTTGGCTTTCATTGAACTATCACAAGATTCTCTCCAAGCATTTTGAAATATAGACCATATGAGTTTACTTGAATATTTTTAATACCCACAAAACCACTTGAATACACTTTATAGTCTGGGATGGGATGCTGTAATGTGTGGTTAGCACACAGTTTCTTTTCTTCCCCTGTTTATTGTCTAGTACTAAGAATAATAAATTCCTGCAGTATGTATAAAGGAAGATTTTAAAGAATAGATGAGCTTCTGCACTGGTATACATAACTAAAGCTTAGTAGTTCAATGAATAACATCAATTTGTAAAAAGTCAGTTTTGTTAGGCTTAAAGAGCAAACTTGGTGATCTGATTCAGTAAGTCTGCAAAAATAATTCATTTGAGGGCAGTGATACATATACTGGTATCTGTCAAACCTTCCAGAACACAATTTGCATGCCTCTAGTTTATCTTTTGAACCTGGGGCTGAATAAAGCATTTACTGAAACCGATATGCATTCCACAGAGTAGCAATTTGACCCAACTGCCTTTTCTTCCATAAAGGTGGGTTGGGGTTGGGGTGGGGGTAAATCTCATTATACTAGACTAAACCCTGCATCTTTACTCTGTCTCCTGAGGTATTGGACCAACTGTCTATCTTTTTTTTTGTTTGTTTGTTTTGTTCTCTTTTCTAAAAAAAAAAAAACTTTCTACAGGTTGACAGCTCAATTTAGGACATAGTTAAGTGATTGAGTCTTCTTGTGAATCTGTCTTTCAGTGTGGGAATGTGGTTATCATAAATCTAAAGGGAAGGGTAAACACCTTTTAAAATCCCTCCTGGGCAGAGGAAAAACCCTTTCACCTGTAAAGGGCTAAGAAGCTAGGATAACCTCGCTGGCACCTGACCACAATGACCAATGAGGAGACAAGATACTTTCAAAGCTGGAGGGGGGAGAAACAAAGGGTCTGGGTGATGTTTTTTTTTGCTGGGGACAGAACAGGAATGGAGTCTTAGAACTTAGTAAGTAATCTAGCTAGATATGTGTTAGATTATTATTTCTTTAAATGGCTGAGAAAATAAGCTGTGCTGAATGGAATGGATATTCCTGTTTTTGTGTCTATTTGTAACTTAAGGTTTTGCCTAGAGGGATTCTCTGTTTTGAATGTAATTACCCTGTAAGGTATTTACCATCCTGATTTTACAGAGGTGATTCTTTTTACTTTTTCTTCTATTAAAATTCTTCTTTTAAGAAACTGAATGCTTTTTTCATTGTTTTTAAGATCCAAGGGTTTGGGTCTGTGGTCACCTGTGCAAATTGGTGAGGATTTTTATCAAATCTTCCCCAGAAAAAGGGGGGTAAGATTTGGGAGGATTTGGGGGGGAAAGACTTTTCCAAATGAACTCTTTCCCAGTAACCGGTGTTAGACATTTGGTAGTGGCAACGAAAATCCAAGGGCAAAGGGTAAAATAGTTTTGTACCTTGGGGAAGTTTTAACCTAAGCTGGTAAAAGTAAGCTTAGGAGGTTTTCATGCAGGTCCCCACATCTGCACCCTAGCATTCAGAGTGGGGAAGGAACCTTGACAGTGGTCATAGGTTCCTGTTCACTCAGCTAGCTGCCTTTCAAGTGTTCTTCATGTTGGAAGGGAAAATAGTCACCTCTAGGTATTGATTATTGACCCTTCATATGGCGTTACAGAAAGATAGTGTTTTTTTATGAACACAAAATTAACTTTCTGGGCATTACAGAAGTTCCAGTTCAGTACTATCTCCCTTCTTTCTGGCAGTTCCCTCAAAGGAAGACATCTTTCACCCTTAAACTCTTTCACTTGTACCAGAATATGACTGCTTATTTTTTTTCTTTGTAGGGTGACCAGATAGGGACAGTCCTGATTTTGGGGGCTTTTTCATATATAGTGACCTCTTAACCCCACTCCAGTCCTGATTTTTTTTTTTTTTTTTTTTTTTTTTTTTTTTACACTTGCTATCTGGTTACCCTAACCTCAGGATACAGCTTCCTCCTCCAGCTCCTTTCACCTGGGCTCTCTCGAGGGAACTGGAAAGGAGACCTTAATTGGTTCCACCTGTCTCCATTAGCCTAACAGCCTTAACTGACCCTTTGCCAGTTAATTGGGGTCAGGTGCCGGCATTAGCTTAATGACCTTAACTGGTTAATTCCCTGGATAGTCAAACAGACTACTCCAGTCCAATCAAGACACCTGATGCCAATTAACAGCCTTAACTGTTAATTAAGCTAATGCCGGCATCCTGAGGCTAATATACCTGCCTTCCACCACTCTCTTATATCCTTCTGGTCTGACTCAGTCACTATATAGAAAAAAAAATATTTCCTTGGGTATATTGTCAGTCCTCTTTTCACTTTTTTCATTTATCTTTATAGCCTAGTTTAAATAAAATTATGTACACTTTTTAAAATGTTCTACCTGTAAGCTCTCTTCTCTGAGAATGTAGAGTTAAATTGGCTTCTAACTCAATTATGTCTTGAGTTGGTGGTCTTATTGTTTCCTGTTGCAAAATTATGCAGCTAGAAATATTTAGGGTGACCAGACAGCAAATGTGAAAAGTCAGGACGGGAGTGGAAGGGTAACAGGAGCCTATATAAGAAAAAGCCCCAAATATTGGGACTGTCCCTATAAAATTGGGATATCTGGTCACCCTAGAAATATAGGCTCAAGGGGAAGTTACAAAGACACTTTCCATTTCTATTTTGTAAATAAATTCCTCACTCTGAAATTAGTTACTATAAATGTATACTGTTGTCTGTTGGACTACATTAGCAATTAGGCCTTCCAGGAAAAAAAATCCTAGAATGTTACCCCAAGAATTGAGCAATTTTTTATTTCCAGTATCCCTTTTAGGTTCTTTAGTTTCAGTAGTGAATCCTGCAATATTCTTGTTAACTCCTAATTTTCTTTGCAAGTGGCTCTATTAATGGAAAAAATAGTAGTGAGAGAGCAAACACTTTTGACCTGTTCCCTTTTTCTTTAGTTTGGGATACCAAGGTGTTCATGCTGTAGATTAAATATGAGGTATTTGTATTCCAAATTTGAGACTAAATTGATATAATTCAAAACAGCCAATTAGGAATGGCCACTCAACCCAGTCAAGGGACTTTTCTGCTTCTAGAGTTAAAGCAAATTCCAATTTCTTTGACCAAACTGAATGGATGCAATTTAATGTGCATGCTAGATTGTCTCTGGGTTGCCTTCCAGAGCCAAAAAGTGTTGGGTCTTTCATGTATCAGTTATTGAGTTGTCTATAGTCTTGTTGTCAGTATAGTATCATAAATTTGTAATATCTCTGTTTAGAAGAGAAATCAGATACTAGAACCAATACTCATTTCTGCATCTCTCCTCTTCATGTGTCAGTATGCTGATTAGCATGCTGCATGGCTTCCAGGATTCTACCTTTCTCTTGTAGTTTTGGTATAAATCCTACACAACAAAAGCATTAATTCCTGCTAGAAAACTGAAAAATTAAAAAATTAATCCAATCCTGGACTTTTGCCCATGTTTAGGCTACTTTATAGTCATCTACATTTCAGATCAGGATATAATTTCTGCTAACCTAATTGCAACGTCTTGTGATGTTTTCTCAAAATAAAACTCTATCTCTGGAGAGATTTACATGTTGAGAGATTATATATACATAAAGTAATCCTGAAAAACTGATTAAATATGTTTTGGATTGTTCATCATACCCCCATTGTTTTTAATTTCTTTTGAGCTGTCTTTCTAAGAAAATAAGCCAAAACTAATTTACACTCATGCTCATTGTCAAATAAGTACCGCATCATTTGAAATGGGAGGTTGTCTCCCTCTCCTCACTATTAAAATGACTCTGCTTTGCATTTGCCTTTAAGAGGACTCATGCTTTTGAAGGTCTTATCCAAAATCTACTGAAATCAATATGAAGACTTTAATGGATTTGAATCAAGGCTTTACTTTGTATCTGTCTCACCAAGTCTTGCATTTTCTCACACCTGTGCACACTGGTTTTGGCTGAAACTGGAAGTACTGAAATAATGTGAGGAGATTCAAGGTAGGAAGGGTGGTAAAATGAAAAAGATTGTTTTGTGGTTCAAGCACAGGACTGAGTAGAAGAAATCCGTTCTAAGTTCAGCTCTGCTACAGGCTTCCTGTGTGACCTTTAGTGAGTCATATAACTTCTCTTTTTATCTTAATTTCCACATAAGAAAAATGGTAATAAAATGTACATACCTCACAGGGATGTGGGGAAGCATAGACACACTGGAATATGTAAAGCCAGCAAATTGCTAACACACTGCACTCACCTGATGTCCCCCACAGTTAGCATCTTGACCCCAAGATTCCCTCTTTCCCACATCTACTGCAGAGATTTCCATGATTCATCAACAAACTGTCATATGAAAAGCATAGACAGACAGACAAATATGCTGATGGTGTAAAATCATGTGAATATATCACCAAGAGCACAAAGGTTTCTTACAGGAATGCACCACTGCAGTGACAAAAGCAAAGAGAACCTTATTCTCCTGTGCCTTTGCAACCCCCAAATCAGGGCCAGCAGAGACCCACTCACGTTCACGGCATCGTGAACCAGCTGATCAGCCCAGACTGTGTACCACAAGTCTCCAACTCCTGCACTGACCTCTGTGAAGAGCTCGAGGCAGAACTCTGAACTGGACTGTATGGTATTAACCACTTCACCAGTCCTGAAGAAATTTGTCCACATGACATACCAACATACCATGATTCTAGAAGCTCTTAGAAACACTTGAGACATCACCTCTGAAAAAGATCTATGCCTCTGCTGCCTGGTAAAGGCCTACGGAGAATGACAGTGATCACTGCTAATGGAAATTAACAGCTCCTTCTTCTTTAAAGAAACAAACCTTTGAACTCCACTGAAAAACACAATAGCCCCCATCCCCACATGCACCACCCACAGCATCACAACCCATGACACAGGAAATTTCTCTAACTATTGCCCCATCTCTACACCTAGGTAAAATCACTGAGATTGTCATGACAACCAAGCTCCAAAAACGTGTAACAGATGGGCTTAAGACTAGGGTGTGCAGCACAAGGACAGCCTTAGTAGCACTAAAGGAGATAGGATAAGTATCTGTGGAGGAGTCATGTTTGGATGAGAGAGAAATTATTACAACCACATAGATTAGCAAATCTTTCTGAACATGGAGGTAAGAATAGAAGTGATACACAGAAGGTAAACTGAAGTACTCATCTTCTCAGTGTTTTTCAACATGTGCATTTGTGTTCCATCTTACCAACAGGAAGTACTGAAATCTGAGGAGAGAAATTGGGAACATTTATACACTGTCAAATCAAAATAATGTTCTTCATGTACACAGTACAGAACATCTGGTGATCCCAAAGCGTTTTGTAAGATGAGTAAGCATCAACATTTCTTTTGTGTAGATCGTGTGACAAGGTTCAGAGAGGTAAAATTACTTGCCTGAAGTCAGGTAGTAAGTCAAAGGGTTAGTCTGGAATATATATCTGGTCTCCAAAGTCTCAGGCCTGGGGTAATTCCACAGGACTACAGTGTGTGTTTGTTTGTTGCCCCGAAGAGAGAGGGCTTCCACAGTACTATTGTAATTTGCTGCTAGCTTCTCTGGCTTAACAGCTCCAAAAACTTTCATCTAGAAGGAGACTTCTTTAGGATTTAGTACTTGTTTAGGTAATCGGCAGCTTAATCCTGCAAGACGCTTAGCACCATGGCCCCAGTCCATGCTTAATTTTAAGTACTGTTGACTTTAATGGAATTCTTCACATGCATAAAATTAATCACATTTAAGTGCTTTGCTGTTTCAGGGCCAGCATGCTCAACATCTTGCAGGAACGATACCTCCATGAACACAGTATATGAAACCTTCTTATGGTAGTTAGGGTCTTGAGCAGTTTTTGCAGAACAGTTGCTTGTAGAGCACTTGTTTAAACTATTTTTCCTGTTCTTTCTCCAGTGTGCCTCGTGAATTTCACTGCAGTCCTCTCTGGAACCAGCTACTTGTGTTAATAGTATTAAAGTAGTTCAAACTTACATATTCTGTATACAAAATGTGTTTTTAGCCTGTACAACTACTGAGCCAGAATTTGTGCATTAGAAGGTTATTTGTTTGGAAAGCCTATTGTAATTTAGTGGAAGTAATAGCATGCTGTGTGTGCCTTTCTGGATTTTTAAAACTTGAATTCAAGCAAGAAGAATTGCTGTGAGGTTCCTGGAAACATTGGGATTGGGAAGGGGAGAAGTGATGGAAAAATATGACAAGTCTTCTAATTTTTTCTTCATTGTGATTTTTCATTCACTGGGTATTTTTAATGTGTGTATTTCAAGAAATGTCAAATACAGTGGGTGTCATGAAAATGTTGGTGTTTGTTTGCAGTGGTTAAACTAGTTGTAATATTTTCAATATTCCCTATATTCTACTTACCATAAATATTCCATTCCATTCCATTAAATATACAGGTTTTTTTGGTCAGGTTACTCTCTGTATAATTTAATGTATAAAAGAGATGGCTGACACAGAATGTACAGTTTTTGCTCCAATAATGTTTTCTCAAATTTGATATTTTGATGACAACTCTTTTATCCTAAGTTTCCTCCAGCTACTATAGTCTCATGCCAAGGAAACATTTTTGATTTAATTGAGGAATTAAAACTGAGTTCATTTGATTTTATTTATTGAGATGACTTTTCTTGCAACTGCTGCTAATTTATTTTGTTCAAAATACAAAAATTTAGGCCATAAAGTATTTTAATGTAAATTGAGTGCTTGTGAAGGATGCTGCTTCTACAGAAAAGAACAGCCTAAGCAACAGCAGAAAGCTTACTCAGTGATCTCCAGTTTATTCCAACCCAGAACTGAACAGTCCACTTTTAGTTGTGAGAGGCTAGTTAGTCTTCAAGGTTTTTGGCACTTTTTGCGAGACTGCCAACAAGGCTGCCAGCTGCGGTAAAGTTTTTTTTGTGGGTGTCTGCCTCGTAGGAACTGGAGTAACACCACCAAACTCATTTTGCATAAGCTACTGCACAGCCATCAAAACTTGCCCTGGATTCTGTCTTGTCACTATAACCAAGTCAACAATAGTGTGTGTTTATAATTTATTCAGTTTCTTTGCATAGTTGCATAATTGCACTTGTTTTTAATCATTTTTGCCTTCTGTATAGGCTAAACCCCAATCCCGCATTTATTTAGGCAGAGTTATATGATCAGTGCCACTAAAATATAATACTTAAAGTTTTATGCCGGATCTGTGGGCATTTGTTATAACTACCGGTATATTGTAAGTTAATATTGTTTGATATAATAATATGACATAAGCGTGAACTTGTCTATTTGTTACATTTAGGACTGTAAGGATGTTTTCCACTTCAGGCTTTTCATACTCTTCAGTGCCAATCTGCGTGTTGTACTTCTCCATTATAAGACACTTTTATGCCAGTGGTTCTAGCAAAACAAGTAGTATATTTTACTTGTAAGCCTTCCCCACATGCACATTAAAAACTTTAACTCCTGCTTTTGTTAGTTCCTCTTTGTGTCTTCTTGACAGTGAGTCCGTTGCATAACAAAGTGTGTGCTGATTTCACAAAATTGCTCTTTATGTTAAATATGTACCTGGAAATGTGTATAAGAAGTATTTTGGACAGCTTCACATTTTTCTTTTTTTCAGCAAATTCTTAATGTGCTCTATAACATTTCTGGGATAAACTCATAATAGTTAGAGATGTGAAAGGACTATTACATCAAGTCTATCCCCAAACAAGTTCAGGTGATACTTCCTCACACCACACTTGTTCTTAGGCAAAATACCAAAACTGGCAAACAAAACCATCAAGAAAATTATCAAAAAAATGTGTGAGATACCCTATCTTTCTGGCTTAAAAAAAAAAATTCATGTTGATTTTGAGAGTTTCATAGTTTGTTTTTTTTGTTTTTAATATTTTCTGCTTTTAGCAGATGTTATAAATAGTCTAGATTTTTAGGTACATTTAACCATGTTCTTCAAAATAAGAACCATATATAATGAAGCATCTGTGGACATGGTTTTTGGTTTGTGTGCCTGAATAGGGAGGGATAAGGATTGTAGGCTACTGCCTAGAAGATAATGAATATTAAATAATCTGCATCTCCTAAATTTAACCTGGCTAACTCTCTGATACAAAACATATTTCTGATATATCTTTTTTTTTTCTCCCCTCCTCCCTTTGGTAAGACTATTACATCAAATTCAGACTGCAGGCTGTGAGAAGTTAATGTAATAAATTCTGTTCTATAACTTTCATGTAATCAGGATTTTTTTGTTTG
The DNA here is from genome assembly GCF_015237465.2 of Chelonia mydas. NCBI lineage: Eukaryota > Metazoa > Chordata > Testudines > Cheloniidae > Chelonia > Chelonia mydas. The sequence goes on from NC_057849.1 coordinate 180,202,523, forward strand.
TTTTCTTTAATCCCCTTCAGGCAGCCAAGGGCAGTTTCCACTCACACAGAATGTTACAGTTGTTGAAGGGGGAACAGCAAATTTGACCTGCAGGGTTGATCAAAATGATAACACCTCCCTCCAGTGGTCAAATCCAGCTCAACAAACTCTGTACTTCGATGACAAGAAAGGTGAATATATTTTCTTTAATAATTTTGAAATATTTTATGATAACAAATCTTAAATGAGACAGATCATTCATTTATTCCCAAACTGTTTTAATATAGAACTGTATTTATGTTAAATATTAAATATTAAATATCCGTTTGCTAGGCATAAACTCTAAAGAGTACTTAACTTATAATTTTTGATTAAATATACAGAGTTTGTTTCTAACTCTTTGAAGTTATTTTTGTACTGTATATCTTGATTTCTTATATGATTTTCATTGCCTACATTAAATGGTGGGAGGAAAAACAACATTTTTCATGATTTTTGCAAATTGAACTGGAAATCTTTGTTCAGATATATTTTGAAGGCGGGTTAAGGAGGGCTGTTTGGGGGGGGGGGCGGGATGTAGTAGCTTGTAAGCGCCATATCTTGTCTATGGTAGCTGGTGGAAGGATAGATAGTATTTGGCTCAAGTTTACTGGATTTTGTTTTAGTTTTTAAACAATTAGTGTGCAGTTACCATCACATGGTTATTCAGCCAAACAACTAATCAATTAGTTCACTTATATTTGCTGTCTGAGCTTTACTAATTACACGATTCATAAGTTGTGATGATGGTCTACCCAGATGAAAAAAATAGGAACAATTTCTATTCTTTTTCATAAGACAAATATTGCTTGTTTAATAGGGTTTGCTCCCAAGATTTGTGCATCCATCTGACCTGAATAAGCCCAGAAATGTATCTTTTGAGGTAAAATGTTAACAAGGGAATGCCTTTTAGATTTCATACATAAAAACATGTGAGCATTAACAGAGCTACACTTCATAAAATCTCTATTTGGCTTCAGAACTGCAATAACCTTGATTTTGGCTCCAGTAGTAGTGAAGCTTGATGGAGTTTATATTTAATCCTTTAGTGAGGACTCAGTTCTGCAAGATGCTGGGCACTCTGGCCCATATCCAGCAAATGGGAGTACTCAGGAGCTTAAAGTTAAGCACTGATTAAGTGTTTTGCTGTATGATGTTAAAGGTGCTTAGCATCTTGCGGGATCAAGCTTGAAGAGCAGGTTTTGTGTGGAACTGTGTGCTTGATTAAAAGCAGATTTGAAAAGCAGTTGTATTATATCTACAGAATCTGCAATCAAAATGTTTTCAAACTGAATAAGTTCCATTGCTACTAATATAATAGGCAAAACAGAATCTAATTAAGATACTGAAATGGTTCCTTTTTCCTTTGTGTAACTATTTTCCTAATGTGTTATCAAGGGATTTGCAATTTCCTTGAAGTCTCAGGTATGTTATGAACGTTGGATTAAAGATACATAATGAAGGTATGCCATGTATTAATATTCCTAAAACCGAATCCTGCAACCCTTACTCATGTGAGTAATCCCACTGATTTTGTATAAATAAGGAATACCCACATAAGCAAAAGTAATGGGTCTGAGCTCTTTTGTAGGCGAAACCCAATATCTAGAACTTCTATACATATGAATGATGTTTTAAAAGATGCTAAAAAGATTCTAGGAATAAAAAAACCCCAGGTTAATTTCATGTATGAATCTGTTCTGGTATGAATTAAATTTGCTGCATGAACTAGATTTATCACTATTCACTGACAATAGTAATATGTCTCTTATAATAAAGTGCAGCAATAACATTTATGAATGGCTTGTTGCATAGTAAGTATTTATGAACAATATATATTCTCTACAGAAGACCTAGGAGGCTAAAGAAAACTTTAAAAACTGCAGTTTTCATTGAACTTTCAGCTCTGTCCTTAGACTTTGAGGAATATGTGCAGATTTATTTGCAGAGGAATTACTATGCGTCTGTTACACAGGAAAACTGCTAAAATGATCCAGAAGTATGCCTGGTCCTTAAATCATGCATATTCAGTAATTTTAAATTTTATAAGTTCATGTGACAATCCCATCTTTGACTATACTGCTGGGGGAAGTGAGCAGCAGGATGAAATGCCATGCAGAAGTCATTGCCACTCTCTCTCCCCACTTCATCCAACTCAAATAATGGTTTCACAGCTTTAATCAGCAGCTCTATGTGTGCTTCCACTTATGCCTAAAGGAAAGATACTTCCTTTACAAGATTTTTCCCTTTGGGTCTTGTATTGCTAGGATGGAACTCTAGCTCTGAAAGTTTAGACAGCTTTAAGTCCCTCAGAAACAGCATTAAGTCCATCCTGAGACCAGTATTGAAGCAGAAGTCTGAGTCAGGGCCCTCTCTTCTTACAGGCACATCATTTGTGCCCATTTGGCAAAGAGAGCTTACTCTTAGGTGCAGTAGATCTGCTTCAACCATTGATTCCAGTGCCCAGACATTCAGAGTTCTCCACTGGTTTTGGCCCTAGCTGCATGACACATCTCTCTGCCTCAGGGGTGAAAGTAAGTCTAGGGACTTACCGGTACGGGGCTGGGCTGGGGCTGGTACGGGAATGGGCGGGGCTGGGGGGGTCACAGCCAGCCCTGGCCCACCCTGTACCAACAAGTGCTTCCTTCCCCTTCCCCAGGGTAACAGCGGCAGCCGGGGGCTCTGGCAACAGTTTAAAGGGCCCTGGGTCGTAGCGGCGGCCGGAGCCCTGGGCCCTTTAAATCGTCCCCGGGGCTTCGGCAGCAGGGCTCCGGGGACGGGGCTCCGGCTGCCACTACTGTCCCGGGCCCTTTAAATCGTCCCCGGGGAAGCGGTGGCGGGGCTCCTGGGATGATTTAAAGGGCCCAGGGCTCGGCCGCTGCTACAGCCCCAAACCCTTTAAATCTCTACCCCAGCCCCACCATTGCTACCCCAGGGCTCCGGCAGTAGGGCTCTGGCAGCAATTTAAAGGGCCAGGGGCTCCAGCCACTGCTGGGAGCTGCAGGCCCTTTAAATTGCACCTGGGGAAGCCGATCCACCCCGGTACGGCGCACCGGCTCTTGCCGGTACGCCAAACCGGGGCATACTGGCTTACTTTCACCTCTGCTCTCCCTTCATAGCCATGTAAACCTCCTGGTACAGGTGTGTTTATCAGACCCATAAAATCAGTGAAAAAGAATAGGTGGAGACAGACAACTCTTATAGGAGTTGGATCTGAAAGCTCAGTCCCACAAGAGATCAGAATGACCACAGACCCTTCCACATTCAGAATTAAATTAAAATAATACATGCCCTTCACTTAACCTTCCACCAGTAATTATGCACCACCATGCCACACCCACCCACAAACTAATCAAGCTATTTCTTCTGTTGGTTGGAAGGAAGAGTGCCACTGTTGTTCCTATTTTTAAATTCTTAGAAGATGCTCCGGTACTATCATGGATGGGGGCCAGATGAATATCAAATACGTGGCTGGTGTGTACAGCAGCAAGAGAGTAAGCTGACATAGACGGTATGCAATAGCACATGTTCCAGAAGTAGAAAAGTTACCCATGGATGAGGAGGTCTGAAATGCCCTCTCCACGATGCTGTTCTTCATGGAGGCCCTAATGTTTGCAAAAAATAGAACTACAGGATGGTGGTACAGAAGGACTTAGAGCCAGACTGTCTCATCCAAAGACAATTTCTGATGATAAAAAAGGACACGTTTAATGTAAATATAGTCTATTTTTGTGAACTAAATCAGTGAGGTATTTGAGAAGAAGCATTACCTACTTGGTTAGGACAATGGGACTGGATGGGAGGAGATGCTCCTGGCCCCCTGCTAAGCCCCAGGGCCACTCTGGGCCTGTGGGGGCCCTCAAAGTGCCCCCCCCCCACAGCTCCTGCCTCCCAGACCCTTGGGCACCCAAATGGCTAGGGTTGGCTGTGGGTAACATTATTGGATTCATCTAATGGTACTATTATTCAGTGCTTGTGTAAATAAAAGCTTAGTTGGCAGCAAGCTGGGGTGAATCTACTGCACATTACTGTGTTGCTTACTAAGTAACCCTGTGGGTTCCACTGACACACTGAATGTTCCCTAGTGTGCTTTAATCTACTCCAATTTCAAAGTGTGATAGACAAAACTGACTGGAAAATGTTCAGTGTGCAGCAGCAGGGTCCACATGGAGAGTTAGTGTGTGGCAGGCTATTGTGCGGTAGATTTACACACCAGCTTTCAACAAAATAAGTGGTCAATTAGACGAGCACTGGGAGACTTCCAAACTTTGATTGAATAAACAGGCAGTTTGATCTCAAAGAAATGCTGGTAATTAGTTTTCGTGCAGTTGTCTCTTCAAATCTGGACATATCATTAAAGTTGGTCTTCTCTGCCCGAGTCTCTCTCATTCTAGAATAATTTAGATATGGTGCTACTGCCTACATGTTATATGCCTATAAATAAAACATGGAAAAATATTAGAGACTGGGATTCTGCTTTTAACTTGAATTCTCCTTGTACCCCTCTCTCCTGTGTCTTTGGTCAAGTCACATAACAGATGTCTTCATTTTTCCATCTGAAAAATGGGACTAATAATGGATACCTTCCTCACATGGGTTTGTGAGATGTAAATAACTCATGTTGGTAAAATTGTCCAAGGTTCTTAGATAGCAGGTTCAATAAAAAAGTCACATTATTATTTACTCATCTATGAATTATAACTTATTCATTGTTTGCAACCAGAAACACCAAAGAAATTAATCACATTTTCCTTTTCCCATCATAGATACATATCAAAACTTAACCCACACCCCAAATTACCCTGAAGTAAAAGCAAATACAGTCCATTAATATTTTTAGTTGGTATTCTCCCTATATTCAGTTGCATATATATAGTTGATGCACAGGAAGATTTTTGTGTTCAAGGATGCTTTAAACTCAACTGATTAAATATTTATGAATAAAATGAGTTACACAAGTAATATTTTTAGCTTGAGATGGTTGATGGTGTGCTTATATAACCTTTAAAGGGATAGAAAATTATGAATAGATTTGTTTCAGGAAAAACAATGAAATATTTTAATCTGTTTAGTGTATGTAAATGAATATATCAGTTAGGTTTTTGTTTTTAGAGTCTCATGGCTTGGATTAGATAAAATATTTGTTACAAATTTGAGACTAGAGTGTGATTGACCCAATATAGATACTCAAAGAGTACTCAGTAGGGGGAAGGCCCCATGAGCCTTTTCCTTCCTTATGCCCTAAAAACTGTAAGACATATCTAGATTAGGAAAACTGATCCGGTGCTAGGGTGGATGGGGAAAGTGATGGATGTGATATATCTTGACTTTAGCAAAGCTTTTGATACGGTCTCCCGTATTCTTGACAGCAAGTTATAGAAATATGGATTAGATGAATGGACTATTAGGTGGATAGAAAGCTGGCTAGATTGTCAGGCTCAGCGGGTAGTGATCAACAGCTTGATGTCTAGTTGGCAGCCGGTATCAAGCGGAGTGTCCTTGGGGTTGGTCCTGGGGCCAGTTTTGTTCTACATCTTTATTAATTATCTGGATGATGGGATGAATTGCACCTTCAGCAAGTTCGCAGATGACACTAAGCTGGGGGGAGAGGTAGATACGCTGGAGGGTAGGGATAGGGTCCAGAGAAAGAAGGGTCCAAAAGAAATCTGATGAGGTTCAACGGGGACAAGTGCAGAGTCCTGCACTTAGGAAGGAAGAATCCTATGCACCGCGACAGGCTGGGGATCAACTGGCTATGCAGCAGTTCTGCAGAAAAGGACCTGGGGATTACAGTGGACGAGAAGTTGGATATGAGTCAGCAGTGTGCCTTTGTTGCCAAGAAGGCCAACGGCATATTGGGCTGCATTAGTAGGAGCACTGCCAGCAGATCAAGGGAAGTGATTATTCCCCTCTATTCGGCACTGGTGAGGCCACACCTGGAGTATTGCATCCAGTTTGGTCCCCCCGCTACAGAAAGGATGTGGACAAATTGGAGAGTCCAGCGGAAGGCAACAAAAATGATTAGGGGGATGGGGCACAGGACTTCCAGGCGAGGCTGAGGGAACTGGGGTCATTTAGTCTGCAGAAGAGAAGAGTGAGGGGGGATTTGATAGCAGCCTTCAACTACCTGAAGGGGGGGTTCCAGAGAGGATGGAGCTCGGCTGTTCTCAGTGGTGCTAGATGACAGAACAAGAAGCAATTGTCTCAAGTTGCAGTGGGGGAGGTCTAGGTTGGTTATTAGAAAACACTATTTCACTAGGAAGGTGGTGAAGCACTGGAAGGGGTTACCTAGGGAGGTGGTGGAATCTCCATCCTTAGGTGTTTAAGGCTTGGCTTGACAAAGCCTTGGCTGGGATGATTTAGTTGGGGTTGGTCCCGCTTTGAGCAGGGAGTTGGACTAGATGACCTCCTGAGGTCTCTTCCAACCCTAATATTCTATGATTCTATGACCAGGACCAGCTAATTTTTTTAACACATAACTTTACCTGTTTTTAAACAGGACTTGACAGCTAGTGAAATCCATGTTAGTTAAAAGGTGTGAACTAACATGCTTTAAAACATAACCTATTATCCTAGTTTAGACTTGGCACCATAGTTTCAGGTCAGGGAGAGATCATCATCAGTGCTACTCCTTCAGTGCTCTTAGGCCTTGTCTTCCTAGGGAAACCAAATGTAAATATGGCCAGAATAATTTTGCTGCTTCCCTCTCACTACCCCTACTTCCTGGCTCTCCCTTCCTCCAAGCATTGGCTGATAAACCACATATAGTCATTTGTTCATTAATTCCTCTTAATCTTCCTTAATTTGAAGTTAGTGTGAAAATGAAAGTAGAAAACACTCTCATTTTACCAGTAAGCACTTAGCTAACTTTTCATTGGGCAAAGTTGTACAGAACCACTGCAGGGAACAGCTATCTGTTAAAGAAGACGGTCTTTACTAGTACATCTTCACTTTTGGCTGCAGAAGAGCATATATTCTAAGAAAATATGAATTCACAACTCACTGTGTGCAAGTTAAAATTCTTAGGAAGCGGATGGAAATTACATGCTGCACATGAACAGAGATTTTTTTCACCTACACAATTTTCAATTAAAATGAATAATTAACATAGAAACCTCGGTATCACTTTATGCACACAAGTATCCTGAATTATATAGCTGCCTTTTGAAGAAGCACAACACACAACAATGCAGGACTGGCAGAAATGTGATTGATTTTTTTTTTAAATGAATATACATGGGGGGAGGGGGTCATTAAAAATTATTTTCATCTGCATTTCTTAAATCAGTGGTTCTCAACCAGGAGTCTGGGGCTCCCTGGGGGGCTGTGAGCAGGTTTCAAGGGGGCCACCAAGCATGGCAGGCATTAAACTCTCTAGGGCCCAGGGCAGAAAGCTAAAGTCCCACAGCAAGGAACTGCAGCCTGGTGCCCTGAGCCCCACCACCCAAGTCTGAAGTTGAAGCCTGTAGGCAACTTAGCTTTGCAGTGCCCCCTATGACGTGGGGCCTGAGCAACTGCCCTGCTTCCTATCCCTTAACGTCGGACCTGGCTTTTATATGCAGAAAAACAGGTTGTGACACAGGTGGGCCATAGAGTTTTAATTGCATGTTGGGGGCAGGAGGGCCTCTGAAAGAAAAATGTTGAGAACCCCTGTCTTAAACAATGAAAGATGGACAATAAACAGAGAGGTATAAGGAAAGTGCTGTGCCATAGAAAGATAGAGATGTTTGATAACAAAAGATTTAACACAGATCCTTCCTTTATCTTTCAGCCTTCTTTTTAGAGTAATATTTTATCCTTATTTTGGTGGGGGTGACAGCTTAGGTAGAGAGGAATCTTGAAACGGGTGAAGCCCACATGTACTGTACAACCAAATGATGGCTAGTTGATGCCAAGGTTGTTTGATCTCATCAGTTTAGTAAATGATGCACTCAGATTATTTAAAAAAGGAAGAGACTGGTATCTGGCTAGCATACCTCAGTGTTTTTGTTCAGTCTGCCAAACTAAACTGCAGGAAATATATGCTCTTTACTTTGACAAGGATCTGGCATGTCTGTTGATAATAAAATGTGCGCTTCTGTTGACACTGATCATAATTAGTTTGCCATGAACTGACATGCCAACTCTTTGACAAGAGTTGTGTCTGATGCTAATCATTGTTGGGTACATTCTCTCTTACGCTGTCATCAAATAATAGCACTTTGATGCCTTAGTAACACATTAGTGAACAAATTTCAACTTCAGGATTATTCATCCTTAAGACGGAGAAGATGTTTCCTTAGGTGACCTTTTTTTATGTCGCATATAACAGTAGTTGGCACTTAGGGAGTTATGTATCACCAGAGGATCCCAAAGCTTTCAAAGATGCTGCTGCATTAAATGTAGTTATGACTGGGCACTGCACTTGCAGCAGCTCCTGGAAGCATTCTGCGGTGGAGAATGCAGATAGGCACAATGCCACATGTGAACCTATAGAAACACCCACAGGTATTTCAACTGACATTTGTTTCACTATTTGCTTCCCCTCAATGGGGGCCTTGCATAATCAGCCTCTGTGGGATGAGGGTAGGCCCAGGACATGTCTATATTCCAAAAATGCTGCCTTTGGAGTATGTAGTCCCACTATCAGCCGCATGAAAACATCTCCAAGGATTTGCAGTAGTTATGTTAAATAGTATAATTGTCACTCATTACACCCATAACTCAGTGTGGAAAATAAAGTGTGGGGGGAGGATGTAGCACAGAAAGACACAAAATAACACCAACGAAGTGAAGATGTACCAGTGTCCACAGCAGACCACCACCTTGCATTGTGTGGGTTTTATAATTTTTAGTTTATAGAAAGCTACTATTTTTATTGCAGGGGTTTAGGTCAATGGGTTTTGTTTTATTTTTCCCAAACCCAGACAACTTTAGCTGTTAACCTTGAACAGTGAAGAGTTCAGAGTTGGAAGTTTTCAGTGTGCATTGTAAAGCAGTACTTTGGTTTAGTGATTTTTAGGTCTTTTCCAGAGTTTTAGGATAACTGTTCACACGCCTTTCATGAGTTTGAGCTTTTCACATAGGTTTCATCGCTTGGTTTCATAGTCACAGTAGTTGCTGACATCTCATGCAGCTTTGTATCAAGAAGCCATTTGTTAACACACTCAGTCTGACCAGTTCTCATTCTTCATTGAGGCACATGGTCAGATGTGTTGGGCTAAATAAGTTTGGGCAAGAATTTCAGAAATGACTAGTGATTTGAGTGCCCAACTTTAAGACCCCTTAAAGGGGCCTGATTTTCAGAGGGTGTTACTCAGCACTTTCTGAGAAACAAGGCTCTTTAATGTTTTTAGCTCTAAGATTCTCCAGTTGAGGCATTGAGCATCGTTTGTTTTGTGCACTGCTTAAAAGATAAGAAGTAAAGCAGAGCAGGTTTATTAAATATATCTTGAGGAAAATATTTTTTTGTAAATGAAATATGTAACAGTATGTATTTTCATTATAATAAATTCATAGAATTACTTCCACTTCTACCATTTATTCTTTCATCAGGACCTGGTGAGAAATACTTGGAAATATTAAGGGAGCAAATAAACATTTTGTAGCAATGGTAGTGAAGTCTCAGAGTTTGCATTATTTTGTGTTAAAGTATGGGTGTTTGCACAAATTAAATCCCCTAGCTCTGCAGCTAGCTATATTGCGAATGAAGTTGATTCATTGAAATACGATGAGGTGAAGAAGTGGTTGTGGTGATATTGCTAACATTGCTTCTTCATTTAGCTTCATTTTATGTACACTAGTAATTTTTTTTTCTTTTTGGATGACAGTTATCACAAGAAAAAGCAAATACATGGCTATTTTAATTGTTTGTTTTTTAAAATTTACATGCCAAACATATGCAATAGATGATATTGTGGATATTGATTGTAAAAAGTTTTTCTTGGATTTCAGAAAAGTGTAAAAGATTAAACTGAATTCTGAGCCTAATTTTTTACTCAGATGTAACAGTAGCCCAGGGGTGGGCAAATTTTTTGGCCCGCAACATTGGGGTTGCGGAGCTGTATGGAAGGCCGGGTACGGAAGGCTGTGCCTTCCCAAACAGCCTGGCCCCCGCCCCCTGACTGCCCCCCTCAGAACCTTCGACCCATCCAACTCCCCCCCAACTCCTTGTCCCCTGCCCCAATCCCTGTCGACACCCCCGCCCTCTGACAGACCCTCCCATGCCTATCCAACCCCCCCGTCCCCTGACTGACCCCCGGGACTCCTGCCTGCCCCCTTACCATGCAGCTCAGAACAGCAGGAGCTCGCCGCCCGGCAGGAGCGGCAGGCCAGAGTGCTGGCGGTGCAGCAAGCTGAGGCTGTGGGGGAGGGGGGACTGCAGGAGAGGGGCTGGGGGCTAGCCTCCCCAGCCAGGAGCCCAAGGGCAGGGCAGGATGGTCCCACGGGCCAGATGTGGCCTGCGGGCTGTAGTTTGCCCATCTCTGCAGTAGCCCCTACTCAGCAGATACTGACCCTTGTTTAAATGACCTTGGGTACCCCTGGACCAGCTCATGTTGGTAGCGCCAGGAGATAATGATTGATCAGTTTCCAGAATTCTTGTATCTTTATTACAATGTCAGAAGTAAATTAAATCTTTCACAAAAAGAGAGAAAATGAAGCCATATTAATTTTTCATTCTGGAAGGAACCCTGATAGAGAAGTGGAAGAAGTCATTGCAACTCTTGCAAATTTTTCTGAGAACAATTGGTATAGAAGAGAAATTTGAGAGGGTAGAATCATGCGAACTACCATGGGAGGCAGGCCCAGAGGCACCGGAGATCAACACTGCATTTCAATGGGCCATGAAGGACACTGAAGACTGATAGACAAATATTTTGAAAAATCAAGAAAACTGTGAACCATGTCACTTAGGAAAGGCAATTTTCTTTGAGAGAAAGTAGCTGCTGGGTGAAACCATTGATCTTTATGTTGCATAACTACTTAATAAAACAGTCGTATGAACCGAACAATTAATGGATGGGTGGGATGGATACTGAATTATTTGTAGTATGAGGAGCTACTGTGCCAAAGAATCATTGCTGTGAGAAATTGACTTGACGTTCACAGGGCTAGTAAAAACTGTGCTTCCCAAACGAAAGTGCTAAGAAGCAGTAGAAGAATTGAAATGTGCAGTTAAAAATTCAGATACAAAGGTAGCATCCAAGGGTAAAGAAATGGCAGAGATGAGATTTATTTGCCATATATGTGGAGACAATCACATCATCTTCAAGGATGTCCAGCACAGGAGGTGTGGTACAATACAGTTTAATAAATAAATGAAATACATTCATGACCATTCAGCAGGAAGACAAAACTCTGATCATGATGCCAGAACAGAGTTATTTGTGTTTGTTTAATTAATTCACCAAGCAAGGTTCTACAACAGATTGGTTTGTAGTACTGGAAACAAATGAACTAAACATGAATTTCAAAATATATACTCAGTGGAAGTGGAATACAGTGTAATCACAGCAATCATATACATAATGATTGGGGACTGCCTGTTAAAAGAGAACTATATTTGTTTCAAATAGCCATTACAAAATAAGCCTATGTGGCAAAATCACACTGCATATCTTTATAAGGCTAGATATCACACAGTTTGAAACAGTCGAACAGGAATTCCATATATAAGTTTTGGATGAAAAGCAGTCTGCAAAAACAGATGATTAGACACTTGTATAATTGGACTACCAAACTAAATGCAAAGGACATTTTTAAAAAATGTGAGATATTTATCAAACTGGCCTACATTCATATTACAGTCTTTGCATGCTTGCACGTGTTCATTCCACTTTAGGGGGGTCTGCACACCAGCGAACTGGAGACAGAAGTTTTTCCCATAGTGGTACCTGTTGGGGTGGTGTGTGGGCCCTCCTCTCATTCTTGCCGCTAGCCTAACGGGTAGCGCTGCCCTTCAATTCCTTATGACTATTCATGATTGGTTGTCTGAGCTAGTGCAGGCTCCTCATGCTTTTTTGCCTTACTTTATATATATATATAATAGTATTTTTTTTAAAAAAGTTCTAGTTAAATAATGGTACTCATTTTCTGTTCTATTTGGTTTTCTTGTTTCCATTGTGTTTTGGCTTGGAGACAAGGCATGCTGAAGTCTCCAGGCTTCACATGCTATTCTGGTTGCAATAAGTTGATGCAAGTCAGTGATTCCATTCTAGTTGCTTGAAGTGTCTGAGTGAGAGACATGTTAGGCATAAGTGCCCATTTGCAGAGGATTTTAAACCTATACTAAGAAGCTGGGAGAAGTTTGGCTTCAACATGGAGGCAGCATTGCATCCCCCTATATACCCAGCTGTTCAGTTTGCAGGAACTCTGACATGTCACTTTCCCACTGTTGCTGGACTTTGTGGCTTCCCCACAATGAAGGGAACCAAGCCATGTGTACACTACTGGCTAAATCAGCTGTGCTGCGACTGATGCAATGATGTAGATTTAGCAGGTCTGGTGAAGACATGTTAAGTCAATGGGAGAGCGTCTCCTGTCGACATAGTGTGGTGTAGACACTGCTGTAGGTCAACCTAAGTTACATCAACTTCAGTTATGTAATTTGTGTAACTTTAGATCAACTTACAGCGTTATTGTAGACCAGCCCCCAGAGAGAAGACTATGCTCTCTATCCCCTGTGCTGGGTAAGCATCAGAAGAAGTCCAGCACTTTAGCCTCTTCACGCCACAATGAGCTGTCATCTTAGAGGGCTAGATACTGGTCAGATGCTCATAAAAAGTTGAGTTCTAAGGCTAGAGTAGCCTCAGAGGTGCTCTCTGGTACCACACTCTAGCAATTAGAGTTCTCATCTTCAGCACCTTATGGTGTACCATCGAGACTGACTCCATTGCCTTGTCCTTCTGCTTCACCAACTTCTCTAGTGCAGATTGCACCGATGACACCTGAGGCATGTGTGTCCATCAGTACCACACTCACCTCTGAAGGAGGAGTCTGTAACTGCTACCACGGCAGTCACACAGGTACTTACTATGACAACTGCTTTGATACTGACACGTAAGTACCACCACCAACAGACTTTCTCTCAATGCTGTCTGTTACGGTGCTTCTGTTCACCAAGCCAAGCATTTGGTACTATCTGCAGGGAAACCCCAGATAATTTCATCAGTACAGTCCACTTCATGTTTGCTCCAGTTCCATTTTGCCTACCTCTCCACCAGGTACTGCACTGCCTTGGCACGCAGTCGATTCATCAGATGACTTGAAGGTGGGTTCCTATAGATCGCAATTCCTATAGATCGCAGCTCTTCTGGAGTATCTCCATGATCTTCACTGTATAAATATAGCTCTCAGTAGAAGAACTCTTATGGAAGTAGGTTGAAAGAGAAACTGTTCTGTGGTTGTGCTCCACTTCTATGTGAGATGAAGTCCAAGATAATCCTCACCATACTAGTGGACATCTTACATTCATCAGGTCCTCCTATGGTGGCTCTGCCTATTAATGAGATGATTTTGGAACCTACTAAAATTATTTTCCAGACCCCCGTCTTTAGCACCCACTGGTAAAAGAACTGAAAAGTATCAAGTGATGATACAAGGACATGAATATCTTCACTCACATCCTGGCCAGAGTCTTTGGTGGTGGTGGCTGTGAATGAGAAGTCAAGACAAGGATGGGTTAAATCTACTTCCAAAAATAAGGAAACAAAAAATGATTTATTTGGGAGAGAGGATTCTTCTTCTTTGGGTTTACAGTTTAGAATTGTGAACTGTCAGGTGTTGCTCACTAGGTATGACTATACAAACTGGGACTCAGGGTCTAAATTTCAAGACCAGGTACTAGATGGTGCTGAGGAGGAGTTCAGGGCCTTTATAAATGAAGGCCGTTTAATTCTATAGTCCTCTCTGGAGGCTGCTTTGGATGAGACAGACTCAGTGGCTCAAGTGATGGCAAGAGCTGCCACTATGAGTCGTGCTGCTTGGCTGCAGGCATCAGGCATACCTGTAGAAATGCAACAAACGATAGAGGACTTGTCTTTTGATAGCACTAATTTTATTTTTGAGCAAGACAGATGAGACTCTAGTCTCTTCAAAGACTCTAGGGTGCTCTAAAGTCTCTGGGTTTTTATACCTGAGATTTTGGCAACAGTTTCTCCCATTTCCTTAGGACTTGGCCCCATATAACTTCAAACTGGGGGGGTTAAGCACACTAGAACTGGGATATACCCTGCAATTCTCTTCTTTTCCCTCCTTTTTAGGGACTACTCTCAGGAGACAGAACTGATTCAAGAAGTTCAACCTCGGATGCAGTTAGGAGCCAGAGAAGAAGTGCCTCCTCAACATTGGGGGATGACATTTTATTCCCTTTATATTTTCTCATTCCAGAATCCAAGGGATGCCTCAGACCTATTTCAAACCTTCAAAATCTAACCACTACATGGAAAAGATAAAGTTTTGCATAGTTACACTGTCTTCTATTATTCCTTCCCTATCTCAAAATGACTGGTTCACTGCCCTAAACTTAAAGAAAAAAGAAAAGGAGTACTTGTGGCACCTTAGAGACTAACCAATTTATTTGAGCATAAGCTTTCGTGAGCTACAGCTCACTTCATCGGATGCATACTGCCAGCATCCGATGAAGTGAGCCGTAGCTCACGAAATCACATAACATTGATGGCAGCAGAACTCTGGAAGGCCAGAGTTCACATGGACCCATATCTGGATGATTGGTTGGCCCCTGGACTTTCCAGCCAGCAGGTAAAGAAGGTGTTGGGGTATTCCATTCCTTGGGTATGCTGATCAACAAAGACAAATCAGCTTTTTCCTCCCTGTACAAAAGATCAAATGTATAGGATCAGTTCTTTACTCTAAGTCAGGGAGAGCTTACTTGTGTCAAGCCAGGCTTCAAGCAATCTATGACCTTTGCAAATAATTCCAGGTTTATTCCCGTACAAAAGTAAGAAACTGCTTGAAATTTTGGGACACATTGTAGCTTGCACATATGTGGCTCAGCATGCAAGACTTCACCTCAGTCATACAGAGCTGGTTGAAGTCTATCAGTCATCCCTCTTATCTGCTACACATGTCGAAAAATGTATCTGCAGCTGTTCTGTCCTCTCTAGATTGATGGATGGACTCTGCTAATGTATGCAACAGGGTCTCCTTTGCTTCACCTCTGTCTTCTTTGGCTCTAGTCACAGATGCATCATGGCTCAGTTGGGATGTTCACCTAGGGAACTTTTCAGACTCAGGGTCTCTGGTCAGATCAGAACCTCTCTCTCTACATCAGTGTTAGGAAGCCTTGTGCTGTTCATCTGGCCTATTGGGTGTTTCTTCCCCACACTGTAGGCTATTCCACACAAATACTCACAGATAGTAAGGTGGCAACGTTTTAATCTCAACAAACAACAAGGGGCCAGGTCAGACCCCTTTTTGCCAGGAGGTGGAATTTCTGCATCAAGAACAATTTCACTCATAGCATCTCATTTCCCTGGATCTCAGAAATTGCTAGCAGACTATCTTGGCAGCCTATCAGCAGAGATCACAAATGGTCCCTCAGGCCCAATGTCCGTTTTTTAGATTTGTGAAACAACATAGTTGGACCTGTTCACCACCTATCGGAACAGAAAATCTCACCATCTATTTGATGCTGAGTGTGCTGGCAAAACTCAGGCAAGATCATGTTGTTTCAATTTTGATAGCACCCCACTTGGCCTTGTCAAAATTGGTTTGTTGACCTGTTGAACCTCTCTTTGGGATTTAGTTCCCTTCCCTCAGGACTCAAATATAATTTCACATGACCAGACGCTGCATCCCAATTCTTTCGGCCCGTGCCAGACTGCCTGGATGCTCAGTGGTTAGATCATCAGGACTCTGCCTGTTCCACAGCGGTGTGGAATGTTCTTTTCTTTTGACTAGCAGGAAGTCCTCTACCAGATACCGTTACCGTTTCAAGTGAAAGATGTCTTCTGTATGGTCCCAAAATAACTCTCCTTTTATATTTTCATTTAGTTTTATTCTGGATTATCTGTTTTACCTAAAGGAGAAACTCCTTTCAATCAGGTCATTGGGAGTTCACCTGTCTCCTATCTTGGCATTTCAATCTTCTGTAGATTGCAGATCGGTGTTCTCCAACCCTGTGATCAGATTCTTAAAAGGTTTGGACAGACTTATCCCACCAGTTAAAGATCCAGCTCCATCTGGGATTTAAACTTGATTTCCCCCTGGCCACCTGCTCATCTCCTCTCTTGATGAAAGTAGCATTTTTAATAACTATCACTTAGGCAAGGAGGGTTGCTGAACTCCAAGCGTTGATGGATGAGCCCGCCTTTTTAGACAAGGAACAGGTTGCCTTGCCTCCACTCCCCAAATTTCTTACTGAGCTGGTTTCAGATTTTCATATGAATCAGGCAATATACTTGCCAATCTTCTATCTGAAACCTCTCTCTTTCTCTCAAAGATGAAGGAAAGACTCCCTAATTTAGACATTATCTGGGTGTTTTATTTGAACAGGACCAAAGAGTTTTGATTATTTCCTTTGCAGAAAGGATGAAAGGGAAACCTGTTTACCAGATGTTTTCTTCCTGGATATCCTCCTGTATTCATCTGTTACAACATTTATGAACCTCCTCCTCTTTAAAGGTTTAGCACACTCTACAAGTGCTCAAGCTTTCCTGGTTCATGTCCTGTCAGTGACAACTTCAGGACGGCCACTTGGTCTTCAGTTAATATGTTCACTGCTCATTATACTATGTTAACAGTCCTTGTTAATATAGACTCAAATACCCTCCTCCATCTGTAATGGCTTATTGAGTCACCTAAAATGGAATGGACACGTGCAAGTACTCTAAGAAAAACCAGTTGCACACTTATTTCATAACATCTATTCTTTGAGATGTATCTCACATCTCCATTCAATGACCTACCCTTCTTCCCTTCTGTATTGGAGTTTCCACAAACACTGGCTATTGATGCAAAGGAACTGAAGGGTGTTGAATCAGCTCTGCTCCTTATACTTATGGCTAGTAACACCAGCATATGCTGTCCTGACAGCTACTGCTATAGGAAAAAGTTCTCTGGCTCTGGTGACTGGCACACAGATGCCTAAAGTGGAATGGACACATGCCACACGTCGAAGAACAGCAGTTACAAAACAGATGTGTAACTGTTTTATACTTCAAATGGATACAGATCCCAGAATGTCACCAAAATATATGCATTGTGTAAATTCCCATTAGCACTGAGAAATAATGTAAACATTGAACTTTACTGGATGGTAAAATTACATGGTACTGATCCAATTCAAATTCCGGATGACTGGATTACAGTAAAGTGGTCATATTAAAATCAAACAAGTTAGACTTGTATAGATCAAAAAGAATTGAATAAGGTGATGAACTTGAACAGTACACTATGAGAACAGTTGACTGGTCATATCTAGACTTCAAAATATGATTATTTTCCATTTTGAAAGGAAGCCAAGGATTTTTCCAGGTCCAGCTCAAAAAAGGAAGTGCTAAACTCCCTCCTAGCTTCCTTTTATGGTAGAAACATGCTTGAGGGACTTCCATTCATGATTGCCTCAGCACCTGATGTGTAACAAATCATTGTGTCTTGGAACTTTAAGGATCTGTGTGCGATTTAAGTAATTGTTGATCTGCTGATATGGGGAAAATACTTAACACCATGAGAGACTGTGGAATGTTCTGTAAGCCAAAGACATAACCTAAAATTGAACAGAAGCAAGTGCCAAATGGGGCTTGTCATAAATATAAAGGGAAGGGTAAACCCCTTTAAAATCCCTCCTGGCCAGAGGAAAAATCCTCTCACCTGTAAAGGGTTAAGAAGCTAAAGGTAACCTCCCTGGCACCTGACCAAAATGACCAATGAGGAGACAAGATACTTTCAAAAGCTGGGAGGAGGGAGAGAAACAAAGGGTCTGTGTCTGTGTCTGTCGGTATGCTGCTTTTGCCGGGGATAGAACAGGAATGGAGTCTTAGAACTTTTAGTAAGTAATCTAGCTAGGTATGTGTTAGATTATGATTTCTTTAAATGGCTGAGAAAAGAACTGTGCTGAATAGAATGACTATTTCTGTCTGTGTGTCTTTTTTGTAACTTAAGGTTTTGCTAGAGGGATTCTCTATGTTTTGAATCTAATTACCCTGTAAGGTATCTGCCATCCTGATTTTACAGAGGTGATTTCTTTACTTCTGTTTACTTCTATTTCTATTAAAAGTCTTCTTGTAAGAAAACTGAATGCTTTCTCATTGTTCTGAGATCCAAGGGTTTGGGTCTGTGGTCACCTATGCAAATTAGTGAGGATTTTTACCAAACCTTTCCCAGGAAGTGGGGTGCAAGGGTTTGGAGGATTTTGGGGGGAAAGATGTGTCCAAACTACGTTTCCCAGTAAACCCAGTTAGAGTTTGGTGGTGGCAGTGGATATTCCAAGGACAAAGGATAAAATTAATTTGTACCTTGGGGAAGTTTTAACCTAAGCTGGTAAAAGTAAGCTTAGGAGGCTTTCATGCAGGTCCCCACATCTGTACCCTAGAGTTCAGAGTGGGGGAGGAACCTTGACAAGGCTGAATGAAATAGGATACATTCTCTAGGAGAGAAGTTTTGAACAGACCCAAGAAACGTGGAGGCAAGTATGAAATTGGGGAAAAAACCCACAAAACAAGGAGGTGTTAGTGATTTGTGGGCATGTTAATATATCTAAGAAAATTCACCCATAGTCCATAATCTGCCACTATTAATTGGTAAGTGCTCCATTCAGAATGCTGTTGAGGGGGGAAATGCAGAATGGCATGAGGATGACTGACGAGAAAAACGTTGAGGACTGTTAGAAAACAAATTGTAATGAAGCAATTTCAGATTTAAGAAGACCCTAATGTTGGATTAAATTGTGTACAACTTCTGTTACATTCCCCATTCCTGCACCTCTGTTTAACTGCTGGAGCTTGGGCCAGAGCTGCCTTTTTTTTTTTTTTTTTTTTTTTAAAGACTTACCCTGTGTAATCATTTCTGTATATCTACACTGGAATGAAAGACCCGCAACATGGCTGCAGCTGGCTCAAGCCAGCTCACTCTGTCTCGCAAGACTCAGGCTATGGGGCTAAAAACTGATGTGTAGATGTTTGGGCTCAAGCTGGATCCTGGGCTCTGGGATCCTTCTCCTTCCCAAGTTCCCAGAGCTTCAGCTCTAGCCTGAGACTGAATGACTACACAGCAATTTTGTAGCCCCACAAGCTCAAGTCAGCTGACACGGACTCACTGCAGGTGTTTAATTGCTGTGTAGACTTACCCACAGAATCAGTCCCTGGGCTGTTGTATTCCAGACTTCAAAATTAGGTTTTAGTAACAGCTTCCAGTCAACTTCGAAGAGCAAGTACCACCTAATTACATAATAAACAAGTATTTATATTTCATACAACCGAAAACATCTTAAATGTCCTTCCAAAAACTTTTTAATAACTTCTAAAGCAACTTCTAGGTAGTCAGTCTATTAATCTTTCTTCCTGTACAGACTTTTGTGTTCATTCATGGAATGTGTGTAAAATCTGCATTATCATGCTAAAATCTTACATTTCTGGACTCTAGTGTGCACGCAAACATTCTTTCCCCTTTGATTTTTCTTTTCAGATTTCTCAGTGTGTTTTGGGACCTAAAATTTAGTGTGTCATCTGGATTCTTCAGAGCGAGAATGAAACTGTGTAGTGTCTTAGTCCAAATTCAGACACTCCTGTCTTGGTTAAAACATGGTTGTGCAGCATTGTTGACAGATAATTGTTCCGGGAAAAATCCTGTCTCAGTTGTACTGTGTCAGATGAGCATGTCAGAACTTGGTTGCACTTACCATGGTGCTATCTGTAATGCGGCCTTTCCACCCAAATCTGCCCCATGGAAATGAGGCACATCTCCTGTTGATAACAAGGAGAGTTGCACAGTGCATGTTTAAATGTTTAATGCTTCCCTCAGAGACATTTTTACTTCAGTTAAAAAAAAAAATAATCACATGTTCAAATTTCAGTCACTAGAGAAATAATAGAGAAAAGAATAGTTTGCACTGATTGTAGGTTTTGTTTGCTGTTTTGAATAATTGAATTTTTATCCTTAACAATTTAATCATGTTAGAAATGGGTGCAAATACTGCAATCTCTTAATAGACAAAGGTTGCTGAGGAAAAACCTGAAACAGTCACAATTTATTTCTTTTAACAGTATGATGAAAAGTTTTCTTATACAGTTATTACAATGATGGTATGAAAATGAAAGATAGGGGCTGAGAAGAGTAAAGAATTGTTCTTTTGAGTAGAACCATGGGGAATTTCTGGAAGATTTACAGCTGTATTGGCTCATTGCTTAATCAGACGGCAGAAAGATGTTCTCTGTGTGTGTTCTTTTCTCCTAATGAAAAAGACTATTAGTCTATACCAAGCTGTATATTTAAAGTCTTTTCTCTGAGTAGCTGGCAAAACAGGTTTAACCCATTTTTGGATGCTCTACATGTGTCCCTTACTTACAGCTGACAGAGTTGGTAACATGTTCTAGATCATTTTTGGTTTTTAGAGGAACAGCATATATTACCTTCATTTCACTAAGGTATACGTGTATTAAGGGAGCCACTAGTGCAGTTTTAGAGAACCACAAAATAATCCTTCCTCATGCTCTCCTAATTTATACCTCAAATAGCATGGACTGGTTTGCAGAGATTCTGAGGGCTTGGGCTTCCATTGACTCTTTTTTTTTTTTTTCCAGAAATCACTTCCACTTCATCTCCCCACAATTCTTTATGCTGGTCTGATGCCTCCTGGTCTATTCCTAGTATTTAACTTTCCTGCTAACTTTCAACTGAGTTACATCTGAAACAAACTTTCCTTTCTTCATCTGTCCCTTGCTTACGTTGCTTCTTCTATAGAAATGCCCAATGTAATGCTGTTTTGCTGTGCTGAAATTGATCTTCAGTCACTTGAGTGCATCATCATAGCTGAGGGAAGTGGAAGCTTTGAATTCGCTCATCCTGATTTACATTTGGTTTGCTGCTCCCATGACTTGTAAGTCAAGAAAGCTTTGAATTTCTATTTGAGATCATGATCTGCTCCCATTCAGTAGTATTTTATTAAAGAACAAAAGAAACCTAACTATGATTGGCTTCTTCACAGCCTAGAGGGTTCCCAGTTGCACTGTGGGTGTATCAATAGTATCAATTGTAGGTCAAATTATTGTTCTTCATTCACAGTTCTTCATTCACATTTGAATATTTTGCTGTCTCACCACTTCTATAAACTTCTATTGTTGCATCTGCCCACATGTCATCAAGATGGTCTGCAGTCTCAACCTTCACTTGGAGATCTCTTTGCTTCTAGATACTGTAACAGCAATGACCATGAAAAATGCCCCTTTCAATTAAAATTATCATTTATAATCTAAAGTAAATTTCAAAACAAAACATTGAAACACTTCATTTTGTCCTTTATCAAAATGTTTCGATTCACTTTTTTTTCAGAACGAAATTTTGTGGAACTTGTCAGAACTGACAAATCAGCAGTTTCCAGTGGAAAACCATTCCATTGGAAATTTTCTGACCAGCTCTATTCAGAACATGTCTGTCTACGTGCACAGACTACATAATGCTCAATTCTCTGCTTGGATTCTCCTTTTGAATACCAGGTTAAAGTCAAGGTTTTGGTCTTCTCTTCAAAGCAGTCCACGGTCTTTTGAAGTTACATGGAGAATCACCTTGCCATGCCACGACAGTTATGTTCCACAGGAGCAATGGAGCTCAACTTCAAGAGTCAGACTTCAGGAGTCTCAGTAACTGGCCTGCAAATGTGGAACTCACTCCTTGGAAAGATGAGTGTGAACCTTAGCACATTTACAGCAAAGTGGGATCAGAGTGGCCCATTTTTCCAAACTAGTCTTTCCATAGTAATGGGGAGTTAGCTTTATACAGTAGAGAAGTTGCAGGTCTGGACACACAGATTCTATTCCTGACTGTGCCACGGACCCACTGGGTGACCTCTGGCAAGTCACTTTACCTCTCTTTGCCTCTCTCAGGAAGATGAGGCTCATCAGTCATGGCAGACAGTCCACCTAGAATTTCAAACCAAGAAGGTTAGCGCTAGCCAGGTCATAAGTAAAAGTTGTGTCAGTAACATATGCTCTATGGGTATGCACCGCTGATCCTGGCTACCGGGACAAGGCAAAGGTGAAAAAAGCAAGCAAATCTTTCCACAATAATATCCATATTAAACATCAGACAAACACAACCTCATACAATAAACAGTGGCCAGTCCCTGTAGACAGAATATTGATCTAGTGCAGTGGTTCTCAAACTTTTGTACTGGTGACCCCCTATCTCTGAGTGCAACCCCCCTAATAAATTAAAAACACTTTTAAATATATTTAACACCATTATAAATGCTGGAGGTAAAGTGGGGTTTGGGGTGGAGGCTGACAGCTTGCGACCCCCCCCCATGTAAGAACCTTGCGACCCCCCCCCCCGAGGGATCCTGACCCCCAGTTTGAGAATCCCTGATAGTGGTTAGGGTTCTAGCCTATGATTTGGGAATTTGGGGGTCAATTCTGTGCTCCATCAGAGATTCACTACGTGAGTTTGGGCTAGTTACTTAGTCTCTCTGTTCCTTAATTCCCCATCTGTAAAATAAGGATAATAGCACTTCCCTATCTGTGAGAATAAATACATTAGAGAGTGAGGTGCTCAGATAATAGGGCCTTGTAAGTAACTTAGATAGAAGGGAAACACAAGAGAAATCTTAGGCCTTGTCTACACTATGGGGGAGATTGATCTAAGTTATGCAACTTCAGCTATGTGAATAACGTAGCTGAAGTAGACATACTTCAATCTACTTACTGCGGGGTCCACACTACACGATGTCAACTGGAGACGCTCTCCCATTGACTCCCCTTGCGTTTCTCCTTCAGGTGGAGTATAGGAAAGCTCTTTGTGGTCAATTTAGCAGGTCTTCACTAGACCCGCTAAATGGACTGCCGATGCATTGATCACCATGTGTTGAACTTCTGGTAAGTGTAGACAAGGCCCTAGTGTTTACACTTTCTAATTCTGGGACATGAGATTGCAATAAGAAAAGGAGTACTTGTGGCACCTTAGAGACTAACAAATTTATTTGAGCATAAGCTTTCGTGAGCTACAGCTCACTTCATAGTGATGGGTGCCATCTAAGAATGTAGAGGGACAGAACCCAAAATTCACCAGAATTATACAAAACTTTTGAGCAGATGAGGTTCTCTCAAAATCTTACTCCATTTATGAGATTGTTTCCACAGACAATGTCAGATGTTGGCAAATGTGCAAAAGCTAAGGAGCCAAAGGGTGATGCAAAAAAGATGTTGCTCGAAGCCACCCAGCAGCAGCAGATGAGCACCCTAATGTGCAGAATAGGGAGCCAAAGTAGGATGATCTGTCACATGAAATTATATGCCATATCCCAGTTTAAACATGGAACTTGCAGAGGCTAAGAAGAGAAAGTGAAAGTGGAGCCCCTCTGCATACACATAGCTGTGGTGTGAGAACAGTTATTTCCCTCCCGTGCTAAAACCAGATGGAGAATCCCCCATGCTTCCTGGCTGGTGAATTGAGATTTCTCCAGAAAGGTGAATCTGGAGCAAGAACAGCAAATAGGAGATGCTGTAGAGTATTAGAGATTCCATGCCATTTCTGCCAGTGAGTAGAGCAGAAGCAGCACCTGCTCAAAAGAGGAGCGTCCCTGCATCTAAAGAGAGTTGCCCCGGCTCTCTAGTGGGAGAGAGTAAAAGTGAGGTCTTCAAAAAGAGAGAAAGATGATCAACGCAGCCAGCTCACTCCCTTTCTCCCACCCTCCAGTGCAAAAGACACACATACACACAGTATATAAAATGCATGATGATTTTGCATAAATAAATAAATATATATATACACTTTTGAATTGTCTTAATCTTCTAAAATGCTGGGGATTGGACTGAGTTTTTCAAACTTTCAAGGGAAATGCCCTCCCCCCTTCATCCAAAAATTCCTCTGTTTTGCCTAGTGTTTTATTTGTTTAAAAATACTCATCTTGTTTTTATAGCAATATTTATTCTATTTATGAGTAGAAATTGAGGAGCTGGGATGCAGAGGCTCAAAGACATTACCCTACTGAGCTCTGCACAACATCTCTTCTCCCAACCCCACCCACACTTTTGTTTGTCTGGCTCTGACCCTGCTAAGGGGACATAATGGAAAACCTTTTCAGATAGATTTCTTTCTCTTGTCCCCTTTTTCTGCCCTGGCCTGCAGCCTGTCACCACAAGATGATGCAATGCCATATCAATACATGGTGTTGAGACCAATGATGACAGCCTTGGGCTCCGTCTGCTATCTCGTTATACTGTAGCCATTTGTTCCCAAGACGCTACATAAGAAGTCAGAAAAGCTAATACAGTTCAAATTAGTTCATGATGTTTCCCAGTTTTTTAAGCCTCAATGAGTTTAGGCTCATCCTCCAGATCAATGTGCGCTACCGTGTATATTTCTTTTTCAAAAATGAGAGGATTTATTGTCCATAAAATGTCAGTCTTATTGTTTGAAGAATTCAGGAAACTGTTCATCTGTGATACACAAAACATGTTGACAACATCATTGCTAACTTGTTATGAAGGAAGTTAAGCATTGCACATAAAATCCATCAGTGTATCACAGCTTATTGACAAAATGTTTTCTCATCAGTCACAAATAAACCCATTTCATTGACAAATTCAATTCCTCTCTTTCTCTCTGCTAGCAGATACAAATATCCTGCAACCACACTCTGCGCTCTCCGTCAGGAAGGAGAAAAGCAAAGGGAAAGAGTAAAAGGACTTGTGAAAATGTACACGTGCAATTTATGTGACTGGTAATTCATTCCAAGAAGTTCACCTATTGCTGCTGGTTCTGACTGCTTCTCCTTTCTGTTAGCTGCTAGCAATAATTGGAAATGTTTAATGTCAAACTGATCAAGGCCCAGTAGATCAGATTCTTCCTTCAAGAGATGATAGAGGAAGTCAGGACGAATTTGTTTTAAAATGTTGAAATTACTGTGTTTTGAGAGCAGTATATGATAAAAAGGGCCTTGAATCTCACGATACATTCATGACGTAAAGGAGATCTATTTGGAAAGATTTAATGGGCCTGGAATAGAGGATAATAGACATGGAACTGGAGTCATTTATGTTGCGTGGTGAAGAAGATGGTCCGGTAAAGCTTCAAAGATTATCCCCACTGCTGCATGGTTCAAAATGAATAGACATATTCAAATCCTTTTCCTGCAAGCCACATAGTGTCAATATGTTGATTTCAGAGGGTAGGCTTTTTTAAAACCTTAAAGTTTGTGTTAGAAGCAACCCAATTTTAATATACATTCTAGAACAGCTAAATGGTCCAAGAAAGATTTTCTGTATGATCAAGAACAAAAATCACTACAAAGTTTGCCTCAGAATCGGTTGTTAAGGTAAATATATAATTGTAGTTGCCTGATAAAAATAGTGTTTATGTATAACTGGACAAACACTGACCTTGCATAAGCAGCTGTTGACCTCCCTAGAGTTGCATCTGCTTATATGACAGGTTTCAGAGTAGCAGCCGTGTTAGTCTATATCCGCAAAAAGAAAAGGAGGACTTGTGGCACCTTTTTTGACCCAGTGTCTCCAGGTGTTAATAAAGCCCTGCACCAGATAATGAGGGAAAATATAAAGCTTCTGTGCAACCCAAGAGGGAGTATACTTTATTGATGGGAATCGCCATTAAAAGGAATATAGCCTATAATGCAAGATTGTATAACCAGCTAAGTTTTGAAAGGGTTATTCAGAATTTAGGATTCTATGCTCACTAAAACGAAAGGGGAAAAAGTGATACTACTTTATTCATCAGGTTTAAATTTCATAATAGACTAGAGGACAACATTATGGATTAAATGTTCATTTTAATGATGTAAACTGTCTCTGCAAGAAAAATGGGCATTTTGGGTCATGTAAGGGCAAGCATTTTTATGAAAAGAAGTAGAGCTGAAATACTGTTCAAGTAGTGAGACTCTCCCACTGCTAAAAATTCCTTGGGGGAAAAATGTGCTAAAGGAGAAAGTCAACATCATTAGAACAGACTAACTTGTTACTGTATGCTTAAAAACAATGCCTGGGTTTATGAAAACGTGAAATAAATACATACAGAAATCTTCCTTAGGCATGTCAGTAACATCTGATTGCTGCTCTTTGGAATGCAGTGATGTGCTTTGGCAGTCGGTTTTGACATACTGTGAACTAGAGACAGGTAGATCTTTTATTAGAACAGGAAGTTGAATGTAAAAGCATTGAAATGAATTATGGAAAGCTTTTATTTTTCATCTAAGGAAAACATTTTTGCTAGGATACAGAATAACATGTCAATCAGATTATTCGGCAGCCATGCTGTCTCTGGCTGTAGTCTCATTATATCTCATAAATTGAGCAGCATTGTGCTTGTTTGGTATGTGGGTAGGAGACTTGTGAGGAAAACCAAAGTTGCTGCATAAGTTATGTTGATTTAGTTGATGATTTGGCACTCTTCCTTTTGAATTAATTTTGATCCAAAGTCCCAGCATGGAGACACTAGAAATTCAGGGTTTTTTTTAATGAGATATTTAAAACTGAGGTCCTGACTGATCATTAAAGATAATTTACATTGTGGTCCTGGACAAAATCTAATTGGGATATTACATTTTCCTTATCAAATATAACTTACTCTCCCTACCTCTAATTTCTGTTGGCTACAGAAGTCAGTTTCTTCAAGTGTTTGTGCACATATATATTCCACAGCACCCAGTGTTACTGGAGCCAGAGATTTGGTCAGCAGAACCTGCCAGGGCATATGCCCTGACCATTCTCATGCCTCCAACTGAGGGCATAAAGGGCAGAGCCTCCCTGACCCCCTCTGAGTTCCTTCTCTCAGCTCATGGCTAGGAGTTGGAGGGCAGTGAAACCTAGCGCTCACTGTTTTTTCTTGCTTATCAGTAGTTTTTTCCCTTGTATAACTAGTTAGTAGTTAGCATAGTCATTAGTGCATAGTTAGCTAGTGCTAGTTTTATAGTGTTTCCTTTGTTCACCTCTTTAGGGGATCCTTCTGTTTTGTTCCTGGGGTGGTATTCTGGAACCATCATAGTTATGCATAAATCCTGAAGTTTTAAAAACTGCTTGTCTTTTGATGCAGTCATGATTACTAATGACAGGCATGGTTAATGCCTCTAACCGTTTAAATGAAGAGCATGCTATGGATAAATTTCTTATTTGCAAGTCTTTTTCTAAGACAATACACAAATCTAGAGAGGGCCATCTGAGTGAGTACCTCATGTCCAGATCACCACCACTCACCAGTACCATCTACATTGACGCACACAAAATCAGTACTGATGACTCCAATTCCGATCACTTTGGTACAGATGAAGCCTATCACCACTCCTTTGGTATGATGACCCCAGGACCATGGCATCAACATCTTCACAATTGGTGCTGATAACTATGGCACTGCTGTTCTCTGTATCATTGACTCTCCCAAGCATTTCTGGTAGCCAGAGACAGTGGACTGCTGCTACCAGGCTGCAGGGTCACTAGTAGTGGCTATCAGCAAATAAAAGAACCAGACGGGGGAATTTCAAATTTACCCCTAAGGACAAGAAGCCAAAGATGTTTTTGTTTGGAAGGACAGCTTATTCTAAATCTGGCTTTCAAATGATGATTGTGCTATCAGGCCCTGTTGTCAAAATATGACTTTATTAACTGGGATTTGCTGAACAAGTTGGCAGAGAAATTGCCTCAGGATATAAGAGGAATTTAAACCCATCATAGTTGAAGACCAATTTTTAGACAAGACATAGCTGCAGGCAGCTCTTGACACTGCAGACTGCTCTCACCATGCAGAAATTTTCCTGTTTCCACACCTCAGGCATACCTAGGGAAGTTCAGAATACATTTGGAGACTTCCCCTTTGAGTGGTGCAGTCTCTTTAATGGAAAACCTCTGAGTCTTTGTACTTCCTTAAAGACTCAAGATCATCATTAAGATTGTTAGGCGTTTATACTTCAGTCCCAAGAGAAGGCATATAGGCTTCAATAGTACTATCAGTCCTCCTTTCAACCTACGCAGGCTGACCTCTCCAGAAAGTGGCACAAGTTTCTGTGAGGAAAGCCTTCCGTTCTGGCTCCAACAAGCTTGGCACAATAGCTTTCAGCTGCTGTCTCCATCCAAGGCCCAGATTCTAGATATTTTTGAGTACCTATTAAAGTAAACAGGTCTTTCTATGAATTCCATAAAAATCCACCTTATGACTAATTCTTCCATTCACCCTGTGTTTCATGGACATTCTGTTTCCTCCTGTCCCATGGTGGGGAGATTTCTGAAAAGCCTCATAGGGGTTTGCAATCGAGTAAGAGAACCTATCTCTCCCAGGGACCTTAATTTAGCATTGTCAGGACTTCCACTTGAACCATTGGCTTTGGGTTCTTCCTTCCATTTGTCAGCTAAGACAGCCTATCTAATTGTAATAACATCAGCAAGGAGAGTGGGAGAGATTCAAGCTTTAATGACAGGGACTCCATATACAATATTTTACAAGTGAGGCCTTAAACCTTGTCCTGGAAGTTTTTATTGAAAGAGGTCTCAGAATTTCACCTAAAATGAGGTAATCTGTTTACCGATATTGTTTCCAAAATTGCATGCTCAGAGATGAGGAGAGGCAGTAATGTAATTAAGGGCAAATAGAATTTACCCACTTCATATTTGGGAAGTATGGATGTTAGGAGGGTTTTTTGTTTTTTTTAAATCACTACACCACTATGGGGAGGTGAGACTTGATGGATGTTCTCAGGGCACTCTCATTTTTCACAGGCAGGACAAAACAACTTAGATCCTTACCAAGATGCTTTGCAGGTTACACAGAGAGAATGAGAGGCCAGGTGGTATCAGCACAATACATTTCCAATTGAATATCTGCCTGCATCAGGACATGTGATGACTTGGCAAAGGTGAGACCATCAACAAGTTGCACATTCTGCTAGGCCTCAAGCTACCTCATTGGCCTTTCTTTGTAACGTTACAATTATAGACATTTAGAAAGCACCAGCTTGGTCTTTGGTATGCATAGGGTGACCAGATGTCCCGATTTTACAGGGACAGTCCTGATATTTGGGGCTTTTTCTTATTTAGGCTCCGATTAGCCCCCCCCCACGCTCTGTCCCGATTTTTCATACTTGCTGTATGGTCACCCTAAGTATGCACATTCACTCAACATTATACCATCATAGTTGAAGCATACAGACCCAATGCAAACTTTGGAAAGTTGGTGCTCTACTCACTGCTTAAGAAGGTTCTAAGTTCCCACCACCAAAGAAATACTGTCTGGGAGTCCCAGCAATGGAATACATATGTGCACAACCACTCGAAGAAGTGAATGGTTACTTGGCTACAGAAGAAGAAATGGTTACTTACCTGTACAACAACTGTGGTTATTCAAGACATGTTGTGCACATATATATTCCATGGACACCTTCCATATATTCTACCATCTCTTTCTGCTACTGCAGAGTCTACTAACATCAGGATTTTGGTGGTTAAGGAACTGATTAGGGATTAGGGCAGCTCCACCCTGCCTTGGTCAGAGACATGGGGATACTCCGGGCACATGCGCCGCCCCGACAGTCATTGCTGACAAAGTCTCTGTCTCAAGTGTACTGGACATGTACATACCAACAGTGGAATATTTATGTTCACAACACATCTTCAAGAATCACAGTTACTGTACAGGTGTTTCTTTTTGGTCAGAGCTGTTGTGTAGTGTAGCTCTGTGCTTTGTAAAGATTATGGATTTCACTCGAGGTGGTTACATTTCAGTGAAGGGTGAAGTGATCTCTGTACAGTTTTTTTTTTTTTAGTCAGTTAATGAAATTAGCTGAGTACTTTGGAATCTTTTTTGATGAAAGGTGTTATATAATAGTTTTTGTTATACCCCTAGTAAACGTCATTATTTTTATTTTAACAATTTTTTAAAAAAACCAATACAATGGTATCTGAGATCATTGCATAAAAATGATGTATAGCTACATTTTGAATTTTACTGCCCACTAAGCTAAGCACAAACAGGCCCCTCACCTGATCATTTACAACCTGAAAATGTTAGAAGAATCTATCTGGCAATCATGTTAGATTAAATAATGTTTGATCACGAGGTCTATGTCTTGCATCACGATCTGAAAGTCCATAATCTCTGAGATGTTAAATGCTTGCCTGAGGCACTGGGTGTCAGAGCCTAGGTAAGAAATCAGGCGTTCCTGGCTTATGATGGCCCTATAGACAGTTTTCTCCTCAATGACAGTAAGTAATTAATAGTAGTAAAAGTTATAATAATAACTTAACAATGGTATATTGTCTTTGAATGATGAATATGTGTTTGTATACAAGATTCAGGAATCTCTCATAAAGTTTCTACATTAAGATCCATTTTTATAACAAACAGTTTAGATGGCATGTCAGTCCTTTTGTCTTTTGGGGTAATGACTTGAATCTTATTCTGGAAGTGTCACCCAGAGAGTAATTATCTTCGTGTTACTATTCAAAAACAGAGTTTGGTTGATTTCTTTTAACTTGACAGCCATGTGTCTTTGGTTCAATAAATGTTATCAGGCATTCTTTGGATGCTCCTATTGCATCAACTTTAATTAGTTTTTGATTGCTGTTAATTTCACAGCTTTTTCTCTTTAATAAATTGCATAAAAATGGTTTAGTTTTTGTTGCAGCAAGTTTAATTAGTTTTGTACTTTGCTTACTCGATTTTTCTTGCTCTTTTTTGAAGAAATTACCCCACAACTTCATACTCTGAAGATACCCATGAGTCATAGATTCTGATGCTGATGATTAAAAGAGCATATGGATGTTCTCAATATTGAACACTTGTGACAAGTGCTCATGGGAGAACATGTCTGTGTGTTCAGACTACATAACCCAAATGTGGGTCACAACACCTCAACAATGGTCTTGGCATAATAGAATAACTAACACTTTTGGCTCACTGTGTAAGACCATTAAGGGTTGGAGTTTTATTTATTTATTTATTTATTTATGGGGAGGCTCTCTCCCATGCCCTCTCTTCAGGTTTCCCCACTATTAGTGGAAGAATGGCATTCCTCATTACCAGCAATGTCTGTAACTCTCTGTGGACCCAGTGGTCATTTAATCCAGAGTTTTCCAAATGGGTTGTTGGTTCATTGTACATGGATGTTGACCATGGTGTGGAGGATCGGGGGTGGAAGGGCTGGAGAGCAAGCCCACCCTGAACTAACCCTGCAATGGCATCTCCTATCATGGGACTGGCCCTGGCCCTGGCTCTTCACTCTGAGCATTGTGTCCTGGCGCACAGGGTTCCAGCCCCACTCTCATTTGGCCTAGCCACCACCTGTCATGATGGAACAGTGGCAGGGATAAAATTGAGTGCTCCCCCCTGCACCAGGTTACAATGCCTGGAATGGAGAGCTGGACTGAGCCCCATGGGACAGGAGCAGCTGCTGTGGGGTGGGTGACCTCATTCTCTAAGCTTCCCTCCCCAGGTCCTCACTCCTGCACTGTGCCAGAATTAGGGTCACTTTGCTGAGGTGGGTGCTGCTGTGGGTGGTCAGCACCCCCTTAGTGGGGTGATGAGGAGCAGAAGGAAGATGCTGGCCTATAATTTGTGCCCCTCCCCCCATGAATTTGGACCCTGGGTGGGTCTCAAAAGAAAGGAATAATGCAGTTGGTGGGTGTAACGTGCCTTTGTGGGTCACAACTGAGAATACCAAATTCAGGACAAAGAAATAAGGCGGACACACCCCAAACTGGAGGCTAATCCCCCATAGTAGGATATACCAAACCAGCAACAAAAGTAAACTTCTGTTTCACCACACAAGAAGTCATAAAAGAGGTTTCCTTAGGCATTCCAGTCCTTGTATTACCACCGAAAACACCAGTCTTAGAGATGAGTGGTTCTTTAAAACCAATCTCTTCAAATAAAAGGTTTCAGAGTAGCAGCCGTGTTAGTCTGTATCCGCAAAAAGAAAAGGAGGACTTGTGGCACCTTAGAGACTAACAAATTTATTTGAGCATAAGCTTTCACGAGCTACAGCTCACTTCATCGGATGTAGCTCACGAAAGCTTATGCTCAAATAAATTTGTTGGTCTCTAAGGTGCCACAAGTCCTCCTTTTCTTCTTTCAAATAAAAGGTTCTTCTAATCCCAAAGGACCAACCACACACCCAGGTCAATATATAACTTAGATCTTACGCAAAAATCACGCTGATGCCAATCCTTTAGTATCTAAAATCTAAAGGTTAGTTCATAGAAAGAAAGAGAGAGAGTTAAAATTGGTTAAAGGACTCAAATACATACAATAATTGCAATGTTCTTGGCTCAGGCTTGTAGCAATGATGGAATAAACTGCTGGCTTGATAAGTCTCTGGTTGCTTCCAAATCATTGGAAGGTCCTCAGTCCCTTGGTTAGAATTCTCCCATTAGTATAAGTCCATAGTCCAGAGGTTTGAGCAGGAAAGAGGCTGGAGCAGGATAGAGGCAAAATGGAGGGGTTTCCAGGGCCTTTTATAGCTTCTGCCATGGGGAGGGAAACCAGTTGTTTTAAACAAAGCCCTCAGCACGGCTAGTGGAAAATTTCAGGTAGAAGATGGGAGTTTGGAGTCACATGGGCAAGTCACCTGTCCATCCCCGATTTCGCTTAGTCATAGCAGGAAGCCATTACCTATACTTCAGATGGAACTTCCACAGAAAAGTCCATTCAGTTTAGATGGGTGTCTCCCATGGTCCATTGTGAGTTTAGTGTTCTTTAATGGGCCATTCTATTTGAATAGTTCCTTCAAGATGTGCCAGCTAAATACCTTGTGGCCGTTAACCCTGGAGCAAACATTTGTAATAAGCTATAGAGTCAATACTCATAACTTCAAATACAAAAATGATACATGCATTCAAATAGCATACTCCTATCCAACAAATCATTACCTTTCCACTGACATCTTACATGCCACATTTTGTACAAGATTTGTTTCAAATATATAACAGTGGTTGCAATAATTATCTGTATGGTTATATTTTAATCAGATAATGTTACAGTGGGTCACCTTACTAAAACATTTGGGAACTACTGCTCTAATCAACTTCCACACTCATAGGATTCCTGTGGGACTCAGGATTTTAATAGTGTTTCAGGAACTCATCACAGAATTGCAAGAGATGGGTTGTCAGTAGTCCTTCCTTCCCTGGTAAGAATTTCCATTAATGGGGTGTTTATGGAGGTGGGGAGTCAGAAGCCAAGACAGAGGAAATGGTCAGGGAAATGGAGAATATTAGATTTCTGAAACAATGTTCCAGGCAGAATAATAACTCTCAGTACAATACATTAAGGAGGAAATGGGAGGTTCTATCATGCAACATATTATGCAGAGGAGAAAGCTGAATTTGTACTTAAGACACCTGACTAGGACTCTGGAGATCTGGATTCAGTTCCTAGTTCTGCTAGAGAAGCAAGTCACTTAAGATAAAATTTGGAAAAGTGCCTACGTAACTTAGGAGCCTGAGTTCCATTGACATTCAATGATCCTGAGGGCCAGATTTTCAAAGGTAGTTAGGCAGCTACAAATGCAGCTAGTTGAATTTTCAAAAGCACCAAAGCAGTTAAGCACCTAACTCCCATTGACATGTGGGGAAGTAGACTCTCACCTGCCCAGGTTCTTTTGAAAATCCCACTAGGTGCCTGGCTGCATCTTTAGCCACCTAAATATCTTTGAAAATTTCACCCTTAGACACCTAAGTTTTTTTTGAAATCAGAATTTAGGAGCCCAAGTCACATAAGCACTTTTGAAAATGCCTTTAACCTCTCTGATTCTGTTCCCTTTCTCTCATCCTTTCGCTGAATTATCTATTGAGCTTGTAAGCTCTTTGGGGAAGGAACTGTCTCTTACTATGTGTGCATATGATGGCTGTCACAGTGGGGCCCTGAGCTTGGATGGAGATTTTAGATGCTACTATATCATTCAAGGCTATTTGATCTAGACTTTGTTGAAGACATCGCTCTCATCATTGAAGATGCCAATGGACTACAAAAATGGACAAACCAAGTAAAAAAAGTAATGGAGAAGATAGGTTTGAGATACGATGCAAAGAAATGTAAAGTCATGTTAATGGGGACTACAGGGACAGAAATCAAAATTGAAGAAGAGAAACTGGAGAAGGCGCACAATTTTACGTATCTTGGAAGTAGCATCAGCCAAGTTGGTACTAGTTCTGAGGAAATAATAACAATTGGGAAGGCAAACGCTGCATTTGGAAGACTCAAAAACATCTCCCTCAAGACAAAACTGAATGTGTACAAAGCAATTGTTATCGCCATCACAACATATAACAATGAGATATGGCAACTTACCAAGAAAGATGCACAACGATGGATGCATTTCATTACAAAGGTCTGAGAAGAATATTGGGAATAATGTATAGAGATAAGAAGATGAATGAAGATGTCAGAAAAATTACTGGACAAGGCACCCTCTCACAAATCTACAAAAGAGGACATCAGTGGCTGGGACATGTGCTGAGAATGGAAAAAGAATGCTTACCAAATACTGCCCTTGAATGGAAGCCAGAAAACGCAAGAAGAAAGAGAGGAAGACTGCAAATAATATGGAAATGAACAGTTCTGAACGATATCAAGCACCTCAACATGAAATGGGAAGATTTGGAGAGAAGGATAGTTTACAGGCAAGAATGGCAAATATGGGTAGCCCAATGGGCAGCAAAGCATGGGATGGACTAAGCTAATAGCATAAATATTAAATTATAATTAGTATTCTCCTGACAACTGACTTTAAAACTACTTTAGCTTATGGAAGTGGAAAACCCATATAATGAAATAGTTCTAATATAACAAGTGTTCAAGGCCATTTGTAATATAGTTTCTGTTGTATAGTTATATCACTGCTAAAGTGTCTCTCTTGATATAGACAAAATCTTGAAAGTAGTAAGCCATTGAGGGGTGCTTTATGCATTCTGTATGGAGATTTTTCAATAATCTTAATATAAAATTGTTTGTAGTACAGTAGTTCCCAAAGGCCCCAATCAGGCTCCACTGTAGATACACACAGGAAGACACTTTCCTGTTCTGCAGGGTTTGTAGAATAAGAGGACATGAATAAGAGGATGGGGGGAAGGATACAAGCAAAATTATAACTAGATTTTACAATATTGCTACTAATCTGGAAGTTCAACAAAAATCACCAGGAAATTGATGCATCATTATCAGGACCATTATGATTAATGCCCATCATGTATTACTCCAGAAATTTGAAGGAAAAGTTGTTGTAGGGTATCCCACGTAGCTATCCTCTCAAGGGTCCCACACAAGAGGATTGATCAGAATATATCATTGAGTTTGTAAATTATCGGTATACAAGAATAATAATATAGAAGAACAATATGTGAGTGAGAGGTCAGCATGATGGGTAAAATAAAACGTTATGTTTGGATTCAAGTTATGGTTATCTGATTATTTCTAACCAACTTCATTGAAAGTTGCCCTTCTAGGCCAATACACCTCTTACTTTCTCAAAGAGCGGGAGAGGAAGTGACATCTTCATCTGGCCACTTCTATTCAAAATACGTTAAAGTTTCCAGGCACTCATATCCCTCCTCTATAAACCTTAGTTTAAAACACTGTGACATCAGTTCTGTTGTCTTCTAAAATAAGAATGTAGTAAAGATGCTTTCAGGTCCATTGTTAAGAGTACATTCCTGTCTGATGAAGTAGAAGGTCTTTATTTGCTTTCATTCAGAAACTTTATAATGCCAATAGTCTCCCTTCTGAGTAATCCCCCTTCTGAACTTCAACATCTAGCAGACGTTTTACATTGCCACTCAGGAGGGCATCTAGAGACTAGGGATAATCAAAAATGATATTTTCCATGAAAATTTTCAAATATTGATTTTTTTCATGCAAAATTTCAGATTTGTCTGTTTTTTCAATTAATCAAAACATTTCATTGAAAAAAGCTGAATTTTTTTGAACAAAATTAAAAATTTCAAAGAAAATATTTGGTTAATTTAAAAAAAGCATTTTTCAATGGACAAACTGTTCAGTGAAAATATTTCAACTACCTCTATTGGAGACTATTTAATTGTTCATTTATTAAGAACATGTTATATCTTCTTTCTTTTATGGTCAGCTTCAGTAATTTGTTTTCAGGATGCTTCTGTTGATTCTCCATTTTAAATAGTCTTGAACTAAACTGGATCTATCTCAAAGGTTCCTCTACCAAGAGAGTAAAGATTTCACATTGGTTGTTATTAAGGCTACGTTTATGTCATGGAAGTCCCAGAATCCCTGACTCTCAGACTTCAGGGACATTCTCTGCTTCAGCCTCAGGGGCTGCAGGACTCTGGAGCTGACAGTCAGTTGGGCCCTGGAAGGATTCCAGTGACAGGCAACAGCAGCGACAAGCACCAGGGGACCCCTGCAAAGTTCCAGCAACAGGTGACAGACTCCTGAGGGGGTCCTCCTCAGGGTTCCAGCGATGCGGGACAGTCTGGTGTGTGTGTGTGAGGAGAGGGGGGAACACCTCAGGCGAGTGTCTGGGGTGTCCTGTTTTCTCTTTGGGAGATACGGTCACCCTGCAGCGCCATGGGCAGAGGAGGAATCCCACAGCTCCCAGCCACCACTGTGGTGGGGAAACCATGGAGCCACAGCAGCAAAAGTCACAGACAGGTCACGGCTACTGTGAATTTTTGTTCATTGCCTATGACTCGTCCATAACTTTTACTAAAAATAACCATGACAAAAATCTTAGCTTTAGTTGTTATATGTGAGATCTATTTATATTTATAAATACCCTCCCCCACCACAAACACCCCACAATTCCACAAATTTCCTTGAGACTTGTTGATACTGAGTCACTTCATAACAGGAGAACACTAACTTATTTCAGGTTTGCCACTGTTTCCTCATTCTTCACAAATATGTCTGTGATATCCTGCTCAGGACACCCAGAATTGTGAGCTACTGTGTTACCCATCTTCCTTCGCAAGAGCTTTGCTGCTGGCACATGTCAACTCCCTGCCAGCAGCCTGATTGTACGGCCAGCAACTTCTTCAAGACTCTGCCAGTCCAAACCTTGCCTTGCAAGTAACAATCAGTGAATCCCAGTTCCTGAGTTCCCCTGAGACATCCCCCGGCAGTGTCCTGTCCCTCTCATTAGACACTCTCAGAAATTATTAGATTAGCTGCCTCCTAGTCAAAGTTTCAGAAAATTTCCAGAGTTTCGCTGCCTATTAGGTTACTTGAGGGCTCACACTTCATTTTTATACACACCAGTGAGAGAGTTTGTTAATAAACATTCTTGTTTTATTAAAGAGCAGAGATTTCAGGAATACTAATTAAGAGAAACAAAATCAAACACACTTGTTAGTGACTAAAACTTCGCAAGCTACAATCTTTGTCTAAGCAATTTTCTTTTTCACATAAAGTTACCAGCATCTCCAGTCCAGAGGCCTTATGTTCACAGAATCAAAGTGATGGATAACTAAGATGTCTTCTTGCTCGCCTTATTACCCAAAATCATTGTATCTGCCTCAAGAGCCAGGAAGGATTCCCGGTGTGCTCACTAAGCTGTTGCTTGTTGGCTTGATAGCTTTGTTTACTGTATATTTAAATGTACTTTCATTGTCCTCTGCCAGTAATGAAGCTGTTCAAATAGGCAAATATGTATTCCTGATAGTATGTACTGTCTCCAAAACACTTTTTAAGAACATATTTCCAGCACACACACAACTCTTTGCACACAATCCGTACATACATCATTTTGATGTATTTTCAGAGCCAGCGCATTGCCAGTTATGATAATTTACATGACTCATTTTAGATACATATTATGACAACAGTATGGTGGGGTAATGAATGGGTCAGGCCTGATACAAGTTACAGCATGGAGGGCTCTTTACCCCTGGCATTGAGGAGCGCCCAGGGTCACAACCTATTTCCAAACCCTACAGTTAAGGTTAAGATTTTGTCATGGATATTTTTAGTAAAAGTCACAGACAGGTCGTGGGCAGTAAACAAAAATTCACAGACGTCTATGACCTGTTCCTGACACTTACTAAAAATACCTGCAGGGCTGGGGAGGGAACAAACAGTTGGGGGCTCACTGTCAGCCGTTGTTCCAGCCCCACCACTGCTCCTGTAGTGAGGGGTGACTCTCGCTGCTCCGTCCCTGGCCCCAGCCCTGGCCGCTGCTCCAGCTCTGCCCCCGCTCCTGCAGCAGGGGAAGACAGCTGCTCCAGCCCTGCTGCTCTGGCAAGGGGTAAAGCCAAAGAAGTCCACAGAGGTCTGTTAAAGGCACAGAATCTGTGAGCTCAGTAACAAAATTGTATCCTTACCCAAAGGATATAGTCTTTAAAGTAGAAAACTGTCACTCTGGAGATCTCAAATCTTACATTATAATTTAATTAGTATCTTTTAATTTCCAGAGTCCAAGAATATTTCCTGTTAGACTTCTTTCCTAGGAATGACAACACATTATCCATGGTATCGCTTGGTCTGTGACCACCAATACTCATATGCAACAAGTGCTGAAGAAATCCAATGAATGGGAGTGAATTGCAGTGTAGAGATTCTTCCAGTGCTAGCCAACAACTAGCCCCACAGAACAAGCAGGGGAATAAACTCAACACTATGAACTCTACTTTTATAGTTCATTTTCCTTACTTGCAGTCACTTTAACTCCTGGTTATTAACACTCAAACTGCTCTAGTGTCACAAATAGGTTGCTTAACAGAAGTAGCTGCATAACAATCTCTTGAAAGTTGATAATTTCCATCTGTAAATTTTCACGTCCCCACCACTGAAATTTACAGATTATTCTCGAACTGCTCATGTCCCCTTCAGACAGAGACAGTTTTTTGTCGTTTTAAGTCGAGGCATTTTTGCTGCATATTACATAAATTCTTTTTTGCTAGGGAAATCAAGAAAGAAGTTGGTAGCATTTTCTAAAATGGCCAGTTTGATAAATTTCCCATTTGAAATGCTCACTGTACTTTGCACGGTAATATGATATTTTGAAGCTTCTAGTTAGTATTATACCATAGATTTCTTTCTGTAGGTGCTGCACATGTTGAACTTATGTTCCCTTTCCAAAATTCACTGTGGAATTAACTATAGGAAAATATTTTGCCAAGGGAGAAAAAAAAACATAATCTTCAAACAGTCATGCTATGGAATTAATTGATATTATTGGAACAAATGAAGCTGCGGTGGAATGGTGAGGGCACAATGATATTGTTGGCTCCACCCACCCCAAAAAAGCAAACAAGATTAAAAAAAGAGATCCAGTATTGTTTTTTCTTTATTTTTAGCTGGAGGATACGCATTCACAAGCATCAAATGTGTGTGCTATTTTGGGCAGATATCTTCATGTTTCTAAGACTAGAGAATTCAAGGATAAGAATAGGTCCCCCAAAACTCTAAGGAGTATATTAATAAAAATTGATAGTTTGTGTATATAATCAAGCAGCAGAAAAGCACAGGACTAGACCTACAAGGAACTCAAGTCTGATCTCTTTTCTCAGACCAGAAATAAACATGGAGCAATGGGCACATTAGAGATTGACCGCACCACATGTGAAGTGGGGGCAACATTGTCTGGGCCTTCTGAAGGAAGGCAGCAGTGCTTTATGGCAGCCAGGGGGAAGGAGGTCAGAAACTGCTGCAAAAGATGAGCTGTGGTCAGCTGTGTGGTGTCGACTCCCCCCTTCCTCGCCCCTCCCCCCCCGAAAGTGAGGTCGGAAGGCTATAAGTGTGCAAGCCCTGGGCATTGGATGCCCTTTTTCCACACAGCAGGCAAGGCAGCAGTTTCTGACTTCCTTTCCCTCCCTCCCCGTGCCAGACAAACAGTTAACCTAAAAATCATGTACCAAAAAATTATTTACTTGCAGCAAAAGTTTTGCAGTAGGGACTGTTTCTCCTTTTGTTTGAACAGTATCAAGTATGATTGAAAAGCAGTCATGACAAGGGTCTCTGGATGTTACCAGAGTAAAATGCTATTATTTTCTTCACAGATACTGGCCCTTTTTAAACAACTACAGGAACAAAAATACAAATCTCTACATTTACAATATACCAATCCTTTCATAACAGGATTGTTCTATCCTTTGGCCAACAGAAAATAACAGGCTATAGTTAAGTATACGTGTCTTTGTCTTGAGGCCTTAATTCTAGTAGTTGGTCTTAAGGATATGTCTACACAGACCGTCGCAGCGAGCCTTCCAGCGTGGGGTTGACAGACTTGGCATAACAGGGCTTGTACTAATGCTCTAAAAATGGCTGTGCTTTGAAGTTGCAGCCCTGTCTGGAGCATCCCTCTCCCTAAGCTTCAAAGCCCAAACTCCAGCTGGAGGTGAAACTTTGAAATGCCGTCTATGCAGCTATTTTTAGAGTGCTATCAGCAGCCCTGCTAGCTGGTCTGTCAACCCAGGACGGGAGGCTTGCTGCCCTAGGCTGTGTCGACATACAGTAACTAACAATACAAATCACCAGAGGATTTAGAATTGATGAATTATCCTCATTCCAAATGAACTTGGCAAGAATCTTTTAAATCTTTGTGCTTCAAATTCTTTCCATTGTGTTCGTGTAATGGTGATAACATGCCTTATAACATACTGTAAGTAAACACATGAATACAATGACAACAGATTTTACAAAAACAAAGCTTTGTGTTGTATGTATTTTCTGAAGGCCATTTCTAAGGTTACAGTGGCAGTTTTTTACTTTGATCAGTTGTAATATGTGTCGTCTGTTTTGTTGTTTTTTCCCTTGCGCTTCTAAACCTTGACATTATACAGTTTCCTCTTTCAAAAAGGATCAGAAAGATTTTCTAGGTTTTTATTTGTTATGGACATTTTTGACACTTTTTATTCCTTTCACTATCGACCCTTGATGAGTGTTGTGTCTTCAAATACTGCTGAAATAACTATCCTCATCTATTCTTTGATATGCTTTGGGTGGGCAAGTGCTTTAGGGTCAAATTATAGCTCATTCAACCAGAGCTGTGGTAACAACAATAGCCAGCCTAAGGCCAATCCTTGCCATTTAGATTTGCAGGGCTGCAATCTGTGATGACTTAGGGTTCTTACACTTTCACCAAACATTTATTGCTGCAGCACTGTATCTTATAAAAGAAGAAAAGAGACAACACCAACTAGAGTTTAACTGAAAAGCTTCTGTGGCAACCCTTCACTAAATCAATGGTTTTCATTTCTTGATTAAGAATGCAATATGTCATTAGGTGATTGTTGTTAATTAATTATCTTTCAAAGCACTAAAATGTGCTAGGTACCTCAGAGAAACAAGTAATGTTATTCATACTCCAAGGAGCTCGGAATCCAAATATGATACCACACACCAAGAGAAGGTCAGAACCAGACTATGACCCCAGACTAAAGCTGCAATGATCTGAGGGACCCTGCACCCACACAGTGACCTATTCAATTCACTGAGATTCTGTGTGAGCACACAGGTCCACATAGTTGGAGTTCCTTGAAGGATCAAGGACTAAATGGGGAATAGGCAAGGCAAGACAAAGGTAAACAATAAATGACAATAATAAAAACCACATGAAGAAAAGGAGTACATGTGGCACCTTAGAGACTAACCAATTTATTTGAGCATAAGCTTTCGTGAGCTACAGCTCACTTCATCGGATGCATACTGTGGAAAGTGTAGAAGATC
Source organism: Chelonia mydas (assembly GCF_015237465.2). Lineage (NCBI taxonomy): Eukaryota > Metazoa > Chordata > Testudines > Cheloniidae > Chelonia > Chelonia mydas. The sequence goes on from NC_057849.1 coordinate 180,244,319, forward strand.
TTATTATATACACATAAAGTATGAAAAAATACCTCCTCCCACCCCACTCTCCTGCTGGTAATAGCTTATCCAAAGTGATCACTCTCCTTACATTGTGTATGATAATCAAGGTGGGCCATTTCCAGCACAAATCCAGGTTTTAACAAGAATGTCTGGGGGTGGGGGGGGGGGGGTAGGAAAAAAACAAGGGGAAATAGGCTTGAATAGAGACTGGGAGTGGCTTAGTCATTATGCAAGGTAGCCTAAGTTAATTTTATCCAATTTGCAAATGAATTCCAATTCAGCAGTTTCTCGGTGGCATTTGGATTTGAAGTTTTTTTGTTGTAAAATAGCGACTTTCATGTCTATAATCGCGTGACCAGAGAGATTGAAGTGTTCTCCGACTGGTTTATGAATGTTATAATTCTTGACATCTGATTTGTGTCCATTTACTCTTTTACGTAGAGACTGTCCAGTTTGACCAATGTACATGGCAGAGGGGCATTGCTGGCACATGATGGCATATATCACATTGGTGGACGTGCAGGTGAACGAGCCTCTGATAGTGTGGCTGATGTTATTAGGCCCTGTGATGGTGTCCCCCGAATAGATATGTGGGCACAGTTGGCAACAGGCTTTGTTGCAAGGGTAGGTTCCTGGGTTAGTGGTTCTGTTGTGTGGTATGTGGTTGCTGGTGAGTATTTGCTTCAGGTTGGGGGGCTGTCTGTAGGCAAGGACTGGCCTGTCTCCCAAGATTTGTGAGAGTGTTGGGTCATCCTTCAGGATAGGTTGTAGATCCTTAATAATGCGTTGGAGGGGTTTTAGTTGGGGGCCGAAGGTGACGGCTAGTGGCGTTCTGTTATTTTCTTTGTTAGGCCTGTCCTGTAGTAGGTGACTTCTGGGAACTCTTCTGGCTCTATCAATCTGTTTCTTCACTTCCGCAGGTGGGTATTGTAGTTGTAAGAATGCTTGATAGAGATCTTGTAGGTGTCTGTCTCTGTCTGAGGGGTTGGAGCAAATGCGGTTGTATCGCAGAGCTTGGCTGTAGACGATGGATCGTGTGGTGTGGTCAGGGTGAAAGCTGGAGACATGTAGGTAGGAATAGCGGTCAGTAGGTTTCCAGTATAGGGTGGTTTTGAATAGAGGGAGATGAAAAGTAGAGACTACAGTGGATCAAGAGGGGAGATGCTTAAAGCATGGATGAATGATGTGGCCAGCAGAACAAAGGGAAGAGCAGATTTTAAAATGTTTTTAAAGAAAAAGGCAACAGGATTTGCCCAAAGCCAGATGTTACAGGAGAAGGGGGCAGGAGCAGGGGAGAGCAGAGGTGGAGGCTGGGTATATCTCTTCTATATTCAGTGAGCCATAGGTTGGGCTCCCATGGCTTTTCATGACTTGGTTCAACACCCCCAGGGTGCTTAAATGATGGCAGCCTATCCCTTAAAAGTTGGTATTGAGGAAGAGATGGACAGTATAGGGTTTTCTAAAGACTTCCTTGTGGAAGTTGTGGATTCTGGGATCCTGTTCACCCTCTTGGTGGTCCCAGTAGGGTAGGCTGACCAGATAGCAAGTGTGAAAAATCAGGATGGGGGTGAGAGGTAATAGGAGCCTATATAAGAAAAAGCCCCAAATATTGGGACTGTCCCTATAAAACTGGGACATCTGGTCACCCTACAGTAGGGGGATCTGTAACTAGTGAACATGGCCCTACTTCGCTGTCTCAAAAGAAGCCAGCCTTGGAGGAGAAGATAGGATAAGTAGCCTTGTCTTGGGTTTTACCCTGGAAAGTGACAAGGCCAGGTGTGGTATGTGCTCCTTCACTGGGGTGCAGTAAGTGTAACATTATCACTGGTATCTCCACTCCTACCTTTCACTTCCTTCTTTATTAAAGGGATTACTGAGTATCTGCTGTATTTTATTCTTGTGATATAGATTTTAAAGGGCAGGAAATGTTACCACAATCGATCAGTTAGTTCTGATGACAGCAGTGACACTGAGACATAGAAATAGTTAAAAGAAAAACCTTTTTCCATTGCAGCCATGCAACTGTAACCTTTGTTAGTCTTCTTGAATGAAAACTGTAGTCATCTAGCTGCTTTTGAATTTCCCCTGCCTTCAATTCTTTACTCTTTTGAACATTTTTTCTAAATGTTTTTAAGGGATTTGTCAAGGTTCCTTCCCCACTCTGAACTCTAGGGTACAGATGTGGGGACCTGCATGAAAGACCCCCTAAGCTTATTTCTACCAGCTTAGGTTAAAACCTCCCCAAGGCACACAGTCTTTGCCCTTGGATTAGGTAAAACGCTGCCACCGCCAAGTGTTTTAGACAAAGAACAGGGAAAGGACCACTTGAAGTTCCTGTTTTGCAAAATATCCTCCCAAGCCCTTACACCCCCTTTTCTGGGGAGGCTTGAGAATAAACAAGATGAGCACAACCCCCTTGGATTTTTAAGACCCAAAAAACCCAATCAGACTCTTAAAAATCAGAACTTTATTAGAAGAACAAAAAAGATAAGAGAATAACTCTAAGATCAGAATGGAAGATAATCTTACAGGCAGTCAGATTCAAAACATAGAGAATCCCTCTCGGCAAAACCTTAAGTTACAAAAAGACACCAAAAAAAGGAATACACATTTCCTCCAGCACAGCGAATTTACAAGCCAAAACAAAGAAAACCTAACGCATTGTCTAGCTAGAATACTTACTAACTTTACAGGAGTTGAAGGGCTTGCATCCTTGATCTGTTCCTGGGGGCAAAGGTATCACACAGACAGACAAAACCCTTTTTCCCCCCCTCCAGATTTGAAGGTATCTTCTTCCCTCATTGGTCATTTTGGGTCAGGTGTCAGTGAGGTTACCTTCGCTTCTTAACCCTTTACATGTGAAAGGATTTTGCCTCTGGCCAGGAGGGATTTTATAGCACTGTATAGAGAAAGGTGGTTACCCTTCCCTTTATATTTATGACAGGATTCATCTGTCTTTTCAAACTCAGCTTTACAATATTCCTAAGCTGCTTGACAGTAACTTTTGATTACCTTTAAAATATGTTGTGATAAAAGTCTGTGTAGGTTTATGCTTCAGGGTGTTTTAAATATCTGGTGTATTACTATACCTGCAGTCTGTTCTTTTACACAGCATCAGTATAAAATATTTGTTTTCTTTGTTTGTATTTTAGATATCCATTATTTTACACTGTAAACCTTTAATAAAACTGTAAGTATGTCACACAGCACTGGTGATCTTTCCCCTATTCAGTGTATTACATAAATCTCCCAGTACATTGCAAGATTGGACCCTTATATTCTCCACTGAATGAATTCACATACTCCTTGATCTCTCAATCCCCTCCCCTTTTTATCAGTGGAAGACAGGCATCTCAAGACAAAAAGCCCCAGTTATCTACGTGTGTTTACTTACACGCACGCGCACACACACACACACGTGCATGTACATATACACACACACTCTCTCTCTCTCTCTGCACAACAGATAATGCTAGGTATTAATTGAATTATACAAGCCAAACTAAATAATGTCTTTAAATAAGTTTTCATAAATACAGACATTTACAAAGTCAAATGTTTACACATCTTGACAATAAGAAAAGTTATTAGGAGAGGGAAGCAGAGATTATAAATAATCTACAGCAGAATTCTACAGTTAAATTTACAGTTTGAAAAATATTTAGGGTCAGATCCTCAGCTGTTTTTAAACAATATAGCTCCACTGAAGTATAGAACTAGAGCTACATTAATGTAAGTGACCTGAGGAACTGATGCTTCAACTCTCACTTGTCCCATAAAAAGAAAAAAAAAAAGACACTTTTCTGCAGGTGAACGACCCTCTGATAGTGTGTCTGATGTGATTAGGCCCTATGATGGTGTCCCCTGAATAGATATGTGGACACAGTTGGCAATGGGCTTTGTTGCAAGGATAGGTTCCTGGGTTAGTGTTTTGTGTTGTGTGGTTGCTGGTGAGTATTTGCTTCAGGTTGGGGGGCTGTCTGTAAGCAAGGACTGGCCTGTCTCCCAAGATCTGTGAGAGTGATGGGTTGTCCTTCAGGATAGATTGTAGATCCTTGATGATGCATTGGAGAGCTTTTAGTTGGGGGCTGAAGGTGATGGCTAGTGGCATTCTGTTCTTTTCTTTGTTGGGCCTGTCCTGTAGTAGGTAACTTCTGGGTACTCTTCTGGTTCTGTCAATCTGTTTCTTCACTTCAGCAGGTGGGTATTGTAGTTGTAAGAATGCGTGATAGAGATCTTGTAGGTGTTTGTCTCTGTCTGAGGGGTTGGAGCAAATGCGGTTGTATCATAGAGGTTGGCTGTAGACGATGGATTGTGTGGTGTGGTCTGGATGAAAGCTGGAGGCATGTAGGTAAGTATAGCGGTCAGTAGGTTTCCGGTATAGGGTGGTGTTTATTATGTGACCATCGCTTATTAGCACTGTAGTGTCCAGGAAGCGGATCTCTTGTGTGGACTGGTGCAGGCTGAGGTTGATGGTGGGATGGAAATTGTTGAAATCATGGTGGAATTCCTCAAGGGCTTCTTTTCCATGGGTCCAGAGGATGAAGATGTCATCAAATCCACCATGATTTCAACAGTTGTGAGACAGGCCACATCAGCCACACTATCAGAGGCTCATTCACCTGCACATCTACCAATGTGATATATGCCATCATGTGCCAGCAATGCCCCTCTGCCATGTACATTGGCCAAACTGGACAGTCTCTACGTAAAAGAATAAATGGACACAAATCAGACGTCAAGAATGATAACATTCAAAAACCTTTCAGAGAACACTTCAGTCTCTTTGGTCACTTGCTTACAGGTTAAAAGTGGCAATATTACAACAACAAAAACTTCAAAACCAGACTCCAACGAGAGACTGCTGAATTGGAATTAATTTGCAAACTGGACACCATTACATTAGGCTTGAATAAAGACTGGGAATGGATGTGTCATTACACAAAGTAACTATTTCCCCATGTTTATTTTTCCCCCTAGTTCACATGTTCTTGTCAACTGCTGGAAATGGCCCACCTTGATTATCACTGCAAAAGGTTTTTTTTTCCTCTCCTGCTGGTAATAGCTCACCTTACCTGATCACTCTCGTTACAGTGTGTATGGTAACACCCAGTGTTTCATGTTCTCTGTGTATATAAAATCCTCCTACTGTATTTTCCACTGAATGCATCCGATGAAATGAGCTGTAGCTCACGAAAGCTTATGCTCAAATAAATTTGTTAGTCTCTAAGGTGCCACAAGTACTCCTTTTCTATTCATGTTTCGTTAACCACACTTTTTCTAAAATCTAAGATTGGTTTTAAACATGTGGTTTTTCTTCCAGCATACGTATACGGTTCCCCTACGCAGCAACATTCTCCCAAGATGTGAATGAATATATATTTATATAAAACTATATAAGTATCCAATATCTGGATTTCATTATCATTTTTCAATTCATGCAGATAGTATAACTTTTATTTTCTTTAATGTAACGTCATTATCTGACTTGGATTTAAAGACTAAAGGGAGGATTGTCATTGTCAGGTGAAGAAAATGAAAATAGATACCATTGTCCCTTTAAGAGAAAAGAGGAGAATAAAATTGAATAGATTGAAATGCACTAACAAAACCCAGCTGGTGGGTGCTAAGTAACTGACAAAAGCACTTGATTCCCAGGACTAATTTAAGGCAGCATTTTCCAAAGTGTGGGGGAAGCTCTCCTGGGCAAAAAGATTGGGAGGTACAGAAGATTGTTCATTTGTTCTCCAGAGTGTCACTTTTATTTAAAATTAAAAGTAAGTTAGTAAGTCTTCAGCTGTTAAGGTTGTGGCAAAGACCTAGGAAACATGATGTGAATGTAGCTGATGCAGCAGTGCCTGGCTCAGTGTGCAAAGAACCTGAAGCAATAGCTCTCTAAGGTGTGAATTGCCCCTTTTATTTCAATAGGTTCTAATGGAGGTGCCCTAGATGATACTTTAAATGACAACAATGTTAAAGATTTCTGCTCATCAAAACATAGTATAGGAAACTAAGTGTCATAGTGACCATCTACACAATTTGCTAAGTGTGTTAACTCATTTTGGGCAGGTCTTTTAAGTATACATGATAGGGGTGGGGCACACAAGAAGTTTCATTGTTCTGGCAGGGGGCTCAGGTTTTAAAATCCTCATCCTCTTGCAATCACTCTTATTTAAGATAACAAGATTAATTTGGAAGCTAAACAACAACAAAAATATAACCAAACCTACATTTTTTTCCTGAACTTGTTCTGTTCAGGTTTCTCCTCGCAGGGACCTTCTGTCCATACTCCCAGTACTTTCTGCCTCAGAGAGGAACAGTTGGCCCTATTTTATATCCCTAGGTTAGAGTTAATAGAGCTCATCTTGTCTGAGTTCAACAAAAATAAATCTGAACTCCCGTGTAGCTCCTAACACCTAGCATTCTGTCAAGACTGACTGTTAAAATGCTTGTAAATTTCACACAAGTAGAATGTGCCTTTTTATATCAATAACTTAGGGGGGCATTAAATTGAATAAAAGCTTCAAAATGAAAGTAATTCTTATAAATGTTTGTATATTTTGTGATTTATCAGTATATATTACTAAAGTTGGTACAATGAAGAACATAATTCAAAAAGGGGCTTTGAAAAGTTTACTCCTAGATGTTTGAATTAGATACTGCAATTCTGTTCTTGCTTATCCTTGCTGAGTGCTTTCTATAGATCATTCCATTTGTGTTATATCTCATTATTGATTTGATCACTGTTGTCACTTTCCAGATTAATGTGCGCTGAAGGAAGACATATATGTTTTAATAAGGACACATACCTATGTCCCTGTGGTTATGGAGTTTAGTGACTCAGTTATCACCTGAGGGTAGGGTTCTGGATTTTGTTTGTTTTTTAACTTTAATATCTTGAGTTTATCCCCAAATATTCATATTGGTGGAACTGCTCATGTGAGTAACACCAGTATGTGCAAGACTAGGTGTAAATAGGCTAGTGTAGTGGGCCTCATCTTTTGGTGTTAAGTACCTCTCAAGATCAGGCACTTGGTACTTGGCCTTGATCAAACATGGAGGTTATTGTTTGGGTTTTTCGAAACTCCCAATCTTTTCCATCTTGTAATAATCAACATTTAGAGAAAGTGCTGTCCTGTGATATGACTAATAATGATTTTTAAATTCTGAAAGGATATTCAAGACCTGATGTTAAAGGAGGCTTCCATTTCTAAATGTGCATAGAATTGCTTTTTTCCTTGTTACTTTGTCATGTCTGTTTTGTTGGAAAACACAAAGATGAAGAGCTATGTTCTCAGTTGGTGTAAATCAGCATCGCTCTACTGACTTCAGTGGAGCTATGCCAACTTACACCAGCTGAGGATCTGACCCAGGGTGCATATTTTATTGTCTGTTAACATTTAGTGTCTGTTAGTGTCAGTTAGCTACCTTAGGCTAACCTAGCTACCATATATTAAGCTAAGTCACATGACACTTTCAGGACTATATATATAGTGGTAAACCAGTTGCACTAACATATATTTGTGACAAGCATTTGGGATATACATTGATCCACACATTCTAGCTTTTTTTTCAGTACAAACAAATTCCAGTACTCCTTTATTCTGATTTCTAATAAAAACAATAAACCTTCCTAGTCTGTAGGGGCCTTTGACAATATTTTAAATCTCAACGTAGAAAAAAGCAGCCTTCTCAAAGCCTGAAAATATGAAAACCAGAAATAATAAAAAAAATTAAGCAATACAATACAAATACAAATGGATAGGCATCAACCCTCACTACACCTCTCACACATCAAAAGCCTGTGAAAATAGATAGGCCTTGTAAATTCCCTGAAAATCAGCAGACTTGACCAAGAGGGAGTGAATTCCACATCTGAAGGCCTTCATGGAGAACACCCTTCTTGCACCCCATTCTCTACTATACTGAGCAGACTCTAGCTCAGGCACCTCTGCTGACCCCAACTGCAGTAGGATGACACAGTGTTCCCTTAACTAGACATGTCCCAGGCCATTTAGTTTTGACCTATACAGCCTTAAAGTACATCTGGAAATCAACAGGTAGCCAGTGCAGATCCCAGGGCATTGGTTATGTGTATTCAGGAAAAAACATATTGTTGTTCTCCACCAGCATAAATTTCCAGATTGCTTTAAGGTGTAACCCAATGTAGAGTGTGTTGCAGTAATCTAGGGTTGTAATTTTTTGAAGGAGCCCAAGCTAGTTAGGCAACCAAATCCCATTGAAATAGAATGGAATTTGGACACCGATCTCCCTTAAACTCCTTTGAAAATCACCATTTTAATCTTAATTGCTACAGAATTATAGTAGCAAGCATCAGAGAGAAACAGCTGCAAACTCGGGGCCTCATGAAGATGAGAATAAGCCACCTTCCATAGTAGAGCTGTATGATCTTCCAGAAAGAAGAAGAAAAAAAAAAGCCCCCAGATTGTGAGTCCCAGAAACAAGGTTGGCCGATAATCTGTTTTAAAGAAGCAGCTATAATCCTTGCCACATTTTCCCAGTTGTTTCTCTCAATGTGCCAGGATTACCTCAACTTTCTCTCTCTTTAGCTTCATTATTAGGGCATGAACGAGGATTTGATATCTGCCAAACACTAGGTAAGGCATTGGGCGGCAGGAGCTGAATCAGATGAAACAGAAAAATAGAACACAGTGTTGTCATCATAAAACCACAGACAGTGCTTCCTCACTAACTCTCCTAATGGACCCATATACATGTTGAATGACAGCAGGAATGAGATGGAGCCATGCAGATCCCCACATCAGAGAGCACTTAAAGCAGAAGAGTAATTGCCCCCAAAGGACCTTCTAGCTGTCTTGGAAAAATAAAAGTGAAATCATCAAATGGTGGCACTTTGTAATCCTGCTAGAGTTTGCAAGTGAGCCCGTTACCTCTCCTAAACCATGTATTGAAAGTATCTGATAAATCTAACATGAACACCTGAATTTTATCTATTGTTAGGAGATGATTATCTGTTAGTGCTACTCAGGCCAGGCTCATATCTGTACCCAGATTCACAAGGGTCAAAGAGGCCTGAAGCAGGAACATACTCTGAGAGTTTCCTAACCTCAATGATGTCAATTTTAACCAGGATCTAGAAAATTAGGTACTAATAGATAGATATAGGAATCATAGGGACAGATCCTGTGACCCTGAATGTAGTGAGGCCAGTGCAATTATGCTGCATGGGAGATGGGAAAGGTAGGATTGGAGAAGACTTCACAGGAGTTCTGCACCAATGGTGAATCTATGTGCCTTAGCAGGGGGCCTGGTAGGCAGGGCAGGGATGATGTATTTGTGATTATACAGATTAAACATCCAAGTCTCTCTGCAGAGGTTATGTGCAGCATCTGTTTGACTGCATGTGCATCCCATCCCCAATATTCTTCCTCAGCAAACAGCCCACTTTCTTTGGCTATATATAGGGCAGAGGATTTCACCCACAGAAATTAGACTCGGAGAATATCTATTAGTTCACTGCTCTCCAAATTTTTCATTCTGTGGACCACTTCATAAAAGAGAGAGGATGAGAGATCCTATCACATACCACCCACACTTCTATTCCCCGACCTCCTTGGTACTTAGAGCTTTACATGTGACCATTAGGGAAGGGTTCATTGGGCAACTGATGATTTATAGACCATAGTTTAAGACACTATACTGAGTCAATCAGTTCATCCTTCTGCCAGTACAGGTTTGGTTCCTACAACATACTTTCCTAGTATTTTCTTAAGTCTAATTTTAAATTCTGTATGGAGACTATTTCCTTGTCAAGTAAACCTCACTGTTAAGATTTTTCTTGATGTTTGGGTTCAATAGATGATTTCTTCAAGAAAGTCTCTTATTATGACTCTTGTTGGCCAAAAAAGACATTAATGGAATGTATTCAGCAGCACAGTGGTGGTATCGTGAAATGCATTACAAGATGGTTATCACATGCAATCTCAATTTTAAAGCATCCTAATAAGAAGTTACATGGTGACCATACAATACATTGTGTATTTTGAATTTCTGTATAAATATTGGCAAGATAGCTTAAAATGCAATACTTACTCAGAGGTCCATTGAGCCAACCAATTCCCATATAATCATTAATTCAAGCAAGTATTTTAGGTGAATGAATATGAAACACTTTTTTTAAAATACTTTTTATACAGGAAGTCTAATTTGTTTCTGTTTAAATTATGCCTGATTAAATCAGTCAGAACGATCAGAATCACTCATCCTGATACGATTGGCTCAGCTCACTGCAAAGCTAGTGTGTTGTGATGTGAGGTTCTATTTTCCTATAATGTAGATCATTCCCTCCATATTCTCCAGCAGGCTGAACACCTAGTTTTATAATCTTTCTGAAAAGAAAGATCAGGATTCATGTGATCTTGTTCCAGTGGACAATCAATACTTTATCACAACTTCATTGAAAGTATGTAGTTGGGTGGTGGTGGTTGTTGTTTTTTTGGGGGGGAGCGCCGAGGGTGTTGGGTTTTCTTTATTTTTTTGTTTTGCAGGGGTTGTTTTTGTTTTTATTAGTGTCAGTTAAAGGGAGAGCAGAATGAATAGACTCATCAGTGATGGACTGATAAAAGCATGAATATACTCTCTAAAATAACAATAAAATAATAGCATAACAAAGGCAGATCTGGTACTGGATCATCACAACAGGAAATGCTGAGATGGACCAGGTTTTTTGGGTTTTTTTTTAAAGGACCAACAGATACTGTGTTGAGAGTAACTAAGAAAGACCAATAAGAGTAAAGGTTAAGAAGAGCAAGTGTAAAACATTGAAGAGAAATGAGATGCTCCCCTCCTCCCACCACACATCCTTACAAATGGAAGGAGCTACACCCGTTAATAATAGTATTATCAAACTAATTTACGTTAGAAAAATAAGAAAAAGGCAATGGTTGAAAAGCTGTCCTAGTCAAGGCATAATAACAAATGGAATTATAAAGCAGGTTAGTAGAGAAAATAAGCTAAATCAAGGTTTTTATCTTTAATTATGTGAAATATGGATAGCAGAATTGTACTTTGAGCTGACAGTGTTGTTTATTATTTAAAAACCTTGTTTTATGTATTGATGTGAAATCACAGCTCAACATAACTGAAGTTGTCAGTCAAACCTCTTTGTTATATCAGTGTTAGGTTAGATTCGTGTGCACCAATAGTTTAACTGGCAGCTGAAAACAGAAATAGATTTTGGGGTGGAGGGGGCTGTTTAGAAAAGGTTCAATAAAATGCCTTTCAGTCAGTGGCTTTTACCTCCTCTGTTAGCTGCCAAACTGATTAAAAATATAATTGTTGGCTTTTGCTACTGTTGAAAGTAAATGTTGGTTTTAGGAAACAAGTTTTTAAAATACAGGTTTCTAACCATGTTTAAATGAGAAACTCGGCAGTGGCAGCAGTTTCTGACAATGCTAATGTGAAATTATTGATGGCTTTTACCTAGCACTGCCTCCATGTGAGAGTTGGGGTGGAAAGTCATCTTGCCATTGTATGCCCAGTCAAAAGCCACAGCTGGGCTAATAATTTTATTTTCAAACACTGTTTTTGTTTTGTATTTTTTTAAAAGTGACTCTTTGGCCAACATTTTAATTAGAACATTAATATCAATGAAAACCTGAAATTGAAATTCTGGTTGGCTGGGCATGTATATGTATTTATATTTCAGTGAAGGCAATCGGATAGCTGGAGAAAGAACAAGTGGAAGTGTGAGGGAAAGGAGTAGGGAGATGACAGGATATGTGGGTATTTTCTGAGTTTTCAATACCAAATGTAAGTATCTTGAAAAGCGTAATATATAATTAACCATATATTTTCCTTTATGTAATTTATATAATTGTGACGTTCCCCTCTGGTGTTATCTAGGCCTCTCCAATCTTTGACTCTGGGAGCCAGCCTTACTCTGCTCTGCTGTGAGAACTCCCACTCCTGGGCTGCTCACGCACAGCCTCTGGCATGTAAGCTGCTCCCAGCTACTTGCAAGCGAATGACAGTAGCCAATATCTCCAGTCACAGACACAACCCTAGGAACCTCCATCTTGCAGTGTCTAGTTATGCCCGCTGGACGCTGCAAGCTTATGAGTTTGTCAATTTAACAAAGAAATCGATATGTACCAGGCTTGTTATCTCAAGGGGAGCCTCTGACACACTTCAAACCAAATGCATGGCTTCAGGTAGAATAAACAAACAAATGAATTAACTATAAAGGTAGATTTTAAGTGATTATAAGTCAAAACATAACAAGTCATATTTGGTCAAATGAAATAAAGTAAAACGCATTCTAAGCTGATCTTAACACTTTCAGTGTCCTTACAAACGTAGATGCTTCTCACTACAGGCTGACTGGTTGCTCTTCAGTCAGCCTCTCCCCTTTAATCAGCGCTTCAGTTGCTTGGTAGTGTCTGTAGATATAGGTGGAAGAGAGAGAGAGAGCATGGCAAATGTCTCTCCCTTTTATCATGTCTTTTCTTCCCTCTTGGCTTTGCCTCCTCCTCCCCACTTCAGTGTCAGGTGAGCATTACTGAGTCTCTTCAAGCAAGGTTGAACAATTCCCCTGGTGTGGCCTCATGCAGGTGAGTCATTGCACTGTAGCTCCCTTGTTGGACAACAGTTGTTGACGGGTTGATTGACACCCTGACCCGGAGCTGGTTACTTTCCTTGTTGTTGCCTCTAGGGAGCTACTATCTGTCTGATTCCCCCAACTTACAGCATGTTTTAGTGACAACCATACTACGCAATTATCATAACTCAGTATGCATTAATGATACACATATATGGCTAGAGAAATGACTTTCAGCAGATCATAACCTTTTCCCTGATACCTTACAAGGCCTGCTTTATACATAAGATCACGATTATATGAAAATGAGGAATATGGGGGTTACAGCACGCTCCCCCAAGGTATAGAATGTCAGAAGGATGAAAATCAAAGACAGGGAAAATAGAATGTGAAAAGGAACCATAAAAGAACAAAAAAAAAAATCCAAAACTTTCAGGGTTTGATAAATCACATAAAACAGGTATGTAAACCAAATAAAGTGTGGCATAAAAGGGAAAGTGTCATAATTATTGAAGGGGATGGTAGCTGGAAAGCTTTTGAGGCCTGGTCTACACTACACGATTAGGTCAATGTAAGCTGCTTTGCTGTGGAAGTATCTTCACTTACATTTGGCTCCCGCCGACTCAAGTGCCTCTCTACACCAATTTACTAACACCACCTCCCTGAGCAGTGTAGAGTCATGGTCGATGTAATTAGGCCGACACAGTGCCAGTATAGATACTGCATTTCTTATGTCAACTATTACTGGCCTCCAGGAGCTGTCCCACAATGCCCCACATTGATAATGCAATTGATAAAAGCGCTCCTGGTGAGGACGTGCACCACTGACACAAGGAGCCAAGCGTGTGCAGGCACAAGTAATATAATAACTGTGGTGGCTGCATGCCGGTATAAATGAAGTTGACATAATTTTGTAGTGTAGATCTGGCCTCAGAATCCATAAATCAGACTTGAAATGAATCAGTCCTGCTCTAAAACCATTGATGGGGGATTTCATGTAACTAACTACCTAGTCAATAAAAGTATTGTGCTAATACATAGTTTAATGTACCTCTGAGATATACTTCTGAGTATATCTTTAAGGAATCAGCATCACCAGAAATTTAATGTGAATTTGAAGAAAATCCCATTTTTCCTCCAACTTCATCTCCTCCCCCACACCGTTGAGATCTTGTATCACATATGTCTATATTTGCAAAAAGAAAAGGAGTACTTGTGGCACTTTAGAGACTAACAAATTTATTTGAGCATAAGCTTTCGTGAGCTACAGCTCACTTCATTGGATGCCACAAGTACTCCTTTTCTTTTTGTGAATGCAGACTAACATGGCTGCTACTCTGAAATATGTCTATATTGTAGCTATGAACCAGACAGGATTGAGAACCCAACCCTGGGAACTGAGCTCAGGTATGGCAGTTAAAGTGCTCTCACTAAACTATCAGACCAATCTAATTTAGGAAGTTTTCATGTTTATTTTTACTCTATTAATTGGGAAGTAACTAAGTGTAGAGACATATAAGGCATTATCATGGTATCTAAGCACTTCTTTTCATGGCAGTCACTGTGACAATGCACACCTATGAACTCATGGGAGGGATCATGCATGTACAAACCAACCTGCCATGGAGCTTGTATGTATGCAGTATATCCCTCCACAGACAAGCCAGTTACGAAACTGGGTGTTGTCTTGTCCCTCTACATTAAATCCACAGGAGGAAGGAAGGATTAGGAGGCCTGTATGCCAAAGTTGCTATTAATTAGTATTCTTTTTTTCCCCATACTGAGGTCATGAGTTTAAGATACACTTTTAAAATGTATGCTGTGTACTTTTTATGCCATATTTTTTCCATAAACTTGCCATGTAAAGGTTATGTTCAGAAATCTTTAATATTATTTTAAGGATGCCCAAAGTGGTGATTGAACTCAAAGCATTCTGATGAGCCAGATTCTGCCCCTTAAACTGAAGAATATCTTAGTCTAGCGTTAACTAATTGATTTCAGTGGGGCTCCTTGCAGAGTAAGACTCTTCTTACCATAACTAACGGTGACAGATACTGTCCCTATTAAGAATATAAGAACTCCCTTACTGGGTCAGACCAATGGTCCATCTAGCCCAGTATCCTGTCTACTGACAGTGGTCAATGCCAGATGCTACAGAGGGACTAAACAGAACAGGACAATTGTCAAGTAGCTGAAAAAGCATAATATATTTAATTTCTAATTTCAAGTTTATAGGGCTCTTGCTAATGCTGCCCCTTCCGGGGAACAGGAAGACACCTGTTACAATAGCATTGATGCTAATACTGTATCACAGGTGGCATGCACAGACATGGGCAAGGTTGTACCACAACCAACCACATCTGAGTTCATGCCAGCACTACAGCACAGCAATCAGATTTATGCAACTAAGGTCAATATGAAACCCACATATCATCCTCTTTCATATAACTGATTTTTTTTCTCCTGAAATGCAATTAAGTTTATCTGTGGTATACATTCCCAGTGCCACACCATTAACCTTTTATGGTGTATTGGTTCTATTAGTGGGAATAGTACAAACATTATCTTGTAGTACTAATAAAAATCATTCCTATTTTCTATTTCCACTAATAGAGTTAATAGCTAGTTTT
Organism: Chelonia mydas; assembly: GCF_015237465.2. Lineage (NCBI taxonomy): Eukaryota > Metazoa > Chordata > Testudines > Cheloniidae > Chelonia > Chelonia mydas. The sequence goes on from NC_057849.1 coordinate 180,259,532, forward strand.
TACTCAGGATAATAAAAATAATTTGTTCTGAGAACCAGAACTCCCAAAATGACCTGCAGAGACAATGAACTCTTTAGAGCACAGGTAACTGCTTAGATACGGAGTAAATATTGTAACTGTTGTCTGATAAAGAAAAAGAGCAAATATTTAGGCAATCTCCTAGTTATCAAAGCTGCTAATGTCATAATACAATATCATCAGGCTGAAAGATTGCTTTCAAACGTATGTTACGCCTTATTCATTAGAATAAAATATAAACTAGCTCTTTCTTTTTCCCAAATGTCAGAATGCCATTAAAATCAGACACAATTCAAATGGATCGAAAAATATTTGCAATTTCCTGCAGTTATTTTCAGTAATGCTCTGTTAGAGTAATACTGTACATTATGTGAAGGTCATGATCCTGAGTTTGATTTTGACATAAATAATTCCAATAATTGGCCCAGGTCAATTTCAGCAGAAGAAAAATTGTGGGTTTACAGGATGATAAATAAGAATCGCACCAAAAGTTTAAATTTAAGATTTTTTTCCCCTGGTGATTTGCAAGGAGTCACATTTTTGTTGGTTTTAGATAACTGTAAAACACCCGATGCAGCTTTATTTCATTTAAACCTGGCAAGAAGACTTTGACCTTTTCTTTCAGATGCAGAACTTGCCACTCTAACCAGGTCACTCTCCCCTTATTACAAAGCACACCTCCTGGAGCCACACCTTGAGACCATTCAGAATGTGAAATTAGTACAGGGAGCGGCTGTCAGTAGGCAGGGGTTCATATGGAGACCACATTCTGACCATGGTCAGTATTCTGTACTGACTTTCCATTAACTTCTGAGGTTGAGTTTAACACATTGTTTTTGATCTTTAAATGCTAAATCACTTAGTCCTGTCTGGATGAGAGATCACCTCTCACCTCCAGGTGATACCATGGCATGTTCAATCAGTAGAGGCTCTCAGGCATACCCACCCATATTAGTTTAGAATTGAAGGTTTGCCTGGCTGAACATTTTCCACAAGGAGCTCTGGACTCTGGAGTTTGCTCCCATGCATCTATAGAAAGAAATCAGGTTTATTAATCCTCAGGCATGCTAATGCCTTTTTTTTTTTTTTGAGGGGGGGACTTCAGAAGAATGGGATTGAGGTGGCTATGATATTCTTGGTGAATATTATTAATTGTGTAATTTTAACATGTTGGATTTGATTAGAATTGTGTGATTTTTTTTTAATTGGAGGGACAGCACTTAGCTAAGTGCTTTAAAATATTTAAAAGTAATTCCTTGAATGATCACAATAAAGATAAATTCTAAAGATCATTATAACTTATCTTTCCATCTTCAGAGTGATTTACAAACATCACTGAATTTTCCACATGGCTGTGATGTAAGTTAATATTATCCCCATATAGGAAGTAGAAAAACTAAAACAGAGAGTGTCAAGGTTCCTCCTCCACTCTGAACTCTAGGGTACAGATGTGGGGATCCACATGAAAACCTCCTAAGCTTACTTTTACCAGCTTAGGTTAAAACTTCCCCAAGGTACAAATTAATTTTATCCTTTGCCCTTGGAATATCCACTGCCACCACCAAACTCTAACTGGGTTTACTGGGAAACGTAGTTTGGACACGTCTTTCCCCCCCAAATCCTCTCAACCCTTGCATCCCACTTCCTGGGAAAGGTTTGGTAAAAATCCTCACCAATTTGCATAGGTGACCACAGACCCAAACCCTTGGATCTGAGAACAATGAAAAAAGCATTCAGTTTTCTTACAAGAAGACTTAATAGAAATAGAAGTAAATAGAAATAAAGGAATCACCTCTGTAAAATCAGGATGGTAGATACCTTACAGGGTAATTAGATTCAAAACATAGAGAATCCCTCTAGGCAAAACCTTAAGTTACAAAAAAGACACACAGACAGGAATAGTCATTCTATTCAGCACAGTTCTTTTCTCAGCCATTTAAAGAAATCATAATCTAACACATACCTAGCTAGATTACTTACTAAAAGTTCTAAGACTCCATTCCTGTTCTATCCCTGGCAAAAGCAGCATACAGACAGCCCCAAACCCTTTGTTTCTCTCCCTCCTCCCAGCTTTTGAAAGTATCTCATTGGTCATTTTGGTCAGGTGCCAGCGAGGTTACCTTTAGCTTCTTAACCCTTAACAGGTGAGAGGAGTTTTCCTCTGGCCAGGAGGGATTTTAAAGGGGTTTACCCTTCCCTTTATATTTATGACAGAGAGTTTAACTGATTTATCCAAGACCATAGAGAGTTTGGTGTTAATGCTGAGATTAGATCTCAGGAGTTCCTGTCTCCCTTATCTGTGCTCAGGTCACATTTCTCACTCATATACTGTGCTAGTAAATGTCTGTTTTCTTCCTTGTTTGTAGTGGTGGTGTTGTAGCCATGTTGGTCCCAAGATATGAGAGTAAGGTTGCCAATCCTCCAGGATTGTCCTGGAGTCTCCAGGAATTAAATAATATCTTTAAATTAAAGATTATGTCATGTGATGAAACTTCCAGGAATACGTCCAACCAAAATTGGCAACTCTGTATGAGAGAGATGAGCATTTAAACTCCACAGAGTTCTTCTTCAGGTCTGGGAAAGGTAATCAGCGTGTCATAGCTAAATAAAAGGTGGAACAGATTGTTAAGCATAAGGCAGTGGTTTTCAACCTTGTTTCATTTGTAGACCCCTAAAAATGTTGAATGGAGGTGCAGACCCCTTTGGTTTGGACATAGTCTGTGGGCCCCTGGGCATCTGTGGATCACAGGTTAAAAACCACTGGCAAAAGGAGTTAACACATATTACAAGAAATCATTCAAAATAAAGTGGTCAATTAACACCTCTGCAGTGATGGGACACAGGAGAGTTAGTGGGTTACAGATTGTTTCCATGAGACATACAAAACCACCCTATCACCCATGCACAAAGACTTTCCACAGAAGGATCACTGAGCTCTCAAGTCTCGTCCTCAAAGGAAACCTGCACAACACCTGCAAAAGGTGAACCTGGGAGCTTAAATTCATAACTCTGTTAGACACCAAATATCATGGACTCAATAGAGATACTGTTCTTTGTCTCATTACAGCAATCTGTAACCCCGGAATTTTCCTTTGTCCCGTGATTGCAGAAGTGTTAATTGCCCACTTCATTTTGAATGGTTTCTTGCAATATATGTTAACTGCTTATGCTTAACAATCTGTTTGACCTAGTATTTGGCTGTGACACTCTGATGATCTTTCCCAGACCTTTCCCAGAACCTTTTCTCTTTCTCCAAGACAACTTGATCCAATAAAAGATATTACCTCACCCACCCTGTCTCTGTTATTTTCTTCCTTGTATCTTATTTGTTGTATCTTTTAAAAAATTATTTATTGCACACAATTGTGATTGTAGGTTGTATTTAATAAAGTTAGATTGCAAGGATCCATTTCAGCAAAATATTTAAGAAATGCTTAAATCCATTTGGCTTGACTGGAATTTGAGCATGTGATTAAAGTTAGAAATGTACTAATGTGCTATGTTTAAATAGGACCTAAATTACAGCTAGAGTGCATACATGTGCTGATCACATTGCAGTCCAACCAAAGCTACATAGTCAAACAGACTCCAACAAGAAACTGCAGAACTGGAATTAATTTGCAAACTGGACACCATTAAATTAGGCTTGAATAAAGGCTGGGAGTGGATGAGTCATTACACTAACTAAAAACTATTTCCCCCATGCTATTTTTCCCCTACTGTTACTCACACCTTCTTTTCAACTGTTTGAAATGGGCCATCCTGATTATCACTACACGTTTTTTTTCTCCTACTGATAACAGCCCACCTTAATTGATTAGTCTCATTAGAGTTGGTATGGCAACATCCATTTTTTTTGTGTTCTGTGTGTGTGTGTGTGTATGTATGTATGTGTGTGTATATATATATATATACACATCTTCCTACTGTATTTTCCACTGCATGCATCTGATGAAGTGGGTTTTAGCCCGCAAAACTTATGCCCAAATAAATTCGTTAGTCTCTAAGGTGCCACAAGTATGCCTTGTTCTTTTTTTTTTAGTCAAAATAAAGTCACTCTTCTTGGAGTTTGATTTATTAACATAAAGGCACCTTCCTTAGAAACCTGACTCTAAATCATCTCCAATGTCATGTTTTTAGATTTGCTTTTTAAACCATAACTATGTATAAAGACTTCCATTTAATTGTGGCTGGCTGGATCTCAAAATATGGTGTTACTAGTGGTAAGGAGTAATGAGGCAGTATTGTAGTTATATGGTTAAATAAAGATCAGTAGTGTCTATGTATCAGGACGTTGTTCTGAATATACAACAGAATCTCAGATGACAGGATGTTTATGATGCCTAAAATATCAAATATTTTCAAAAAATCTCCATTTGCTCATCAAAAGTTTCAAAAAGATGAGGGTACATTTTCATGGTGGGGTATGTGTGGTTTTCGCTACAAAATGTAGCATGTACACACAAATAAAAGGTCGTGCTCTCTTTAAGAAAACTAACTGCTGTAATGCAATACAGGGAAAGCAGTTCGGCAAATGCACACTACCGCAATTAAAAAAATAACTGGATTCAGCTCATATATTTCATTCATTCACAGATTTTACTTGTACACTGCCCTGAGGCCAGATGGCTGAAACACTGGCAGACTTCTGCACCTGAAATAATGATAAAATACTGTTATTACCTGAAATACGTGAGTTGAATGCTTTTTTTAACCTGCTGCTGTATTCTCTGGCTAGCCAGGTTTTTATATTACTTAAGCTGTACGAGATGGTAGCCTGTGCAGTACTGAGCCTTGGGTGGATTCAATTTCTGAGACATGATCCAAAGGAGCAAATAACTTCAAGTATTGAAATGATGTAGTAAGCATTGGAGTGCATATGACAGGGTGTCTTAATGCAGTTACAACACGGTAAAAAGAAGTGTGTCATTTTTTTCAAGTTGGTGATATTGTACCTGCATTTCTACTGGGAAGTGTTACATAATGTCAAAAGGTTTGTGGTGAAAATAAGTAGATGCTATTGAAAGCTGGTGTAATTACAACAGTTATAATGGTTGTCCACAGCATTTACTTTAAGGTTTTCCATCATAAACCCCTTTTTCACATATCCACATCTTTCCAGAAGATTGAAGATGTGGACTTGAACTTTGTGATGCCAAGTCTCTGTCTAAAGGTAAAAATATGTCAAAATCCCTTTAATCCTTTTCCAATTATGGAAGAGTGGGGAGAAGTTCATTTTTCCCCACTGCAAAATAATTGCTCTGCTCCTTCACCTTCAGCAAAGGAGAACAACTCTAACGGCAGCTGAACTTGGAAATTTAGGAACAAATCTTCTGCTGGTGTAAATCAGCAAAGCTCCACAGACTTCAATTTAGGATTTAAAGGTCAACAACTATTAGTATTCGTATTGAAGATGAAGAAACTTACACCAGCTGGGGCTCTGGACCTTAAAAGAGTGCCTATCCCTTGTGTGTAATAGTAGTACAGCACATGCAATGGGATGCTTGAAAATATATTTGATAAGTCATGAACCCTTTAAAATATGCCCTTGTGCATGGGCAGTTGGAAATTGTCAGGTTAAGCTACTATCTCTACCAGAAAGGTGGTGATCGTGCAGACGGAGCTATAGGATTTAACTGTACAGTGAAATGCCTAGTCAGCTCAGCTGATTAAAAGTCTTTCCTCCTTTGCTGCTGCCCCACAGGCCATCTGACCTAGAGGAATGAGGAGGGCTGGTCAAATGGTTTCCATTGAACCTTTTTCATTTTTTTTTTCATTAATTAAAAAATGGGTTTTTCAATGAAAAGTCAAAATGTTCTGTGGCAATAAAAGGGACATTTTTCGACCAGCCATAGGAATGAGAACTCTTGATATATTCTTACTTTACTTTTCCTTTACACTTACATAGCACTTTACAAATATAAGGGCTCACAACACTCCTACAAACTAAGGGTATGTCATTGTCCTTTTTCTGCAGATTGGAAACCCAAGGTTCAGTGAGGTTATGTGACTTGCCCAAAGTTATACAATAAATCAGGGTCCAAACCAAAATTAGTGTCTGGTTTTCCTAAGCACTAAACTCATGCCTAATCCAATAACCACTGCAGCTGAGTTGGACATAGCCTCAGTGGAGAGCATACACGTTGTTCCTCATTGTTGTCCCTGTGGATGTTAGCTTCCCTATGGAAGGATGGGTTCACTAGAATCAGGACTGTCTACTTTCTCTTTCAGCATCCAGCAGAATAGATTACCAGGCACCAAAGGGAACACATTTTGCATCCCTTTACAAGATAGGAGATATACTTCTGCAGCATAGGGCCCTACACAATCCCTCCAGTGAACACAATGGTTTAAAAGCCACAATCTGGCTCTATAGATTTAGAAAACAGGTTGATGCTCTCTAACTGTATAATGTTCCTAATAAGTAATGAACTGGAATAATTTAAGGTATATGTCCGCATTATACATACTTTTTTGTCTCTTGTTTGGAGAAGATTTAAGGAACTTGTCATGTTATATGTTACTCAGGCCATCTCTGTTGAATTATTCTCTGTAAATATATTTAGTTTTTACTCTGAGAAATTCTGTAGTACTCTCCACTGAGAATGCTATTTTACTACAGAGTCTTTCACACAGTAAACAAATGCAAACACTTATTTTTAGCAATGCTTCACTGTATAAACTGTCCCTTGTTCTCCTTCTTTGTCAGGTTTAACTGCCTTGTTAGATTTGTATGTTAGACCTAAATAGTGCTGTTTTACTTACTCTGTACAAAGATCTGTGCCACCATCTATTTTTCGTAGTTAGGAGCTGATCTAGCAAAACTGCATTTGGCCTTTGTTTTTTGAGAGAGTTGTCTACAAATAAAAACGTTAAAATAATATTCCATTATCCATCAAGATAATCGTAAAGGGGCTAATGCAAAACTTACCCTTGTTTTAACTGAACCAGGCACCCATCCAGTTGCTGATACTCTTGAAAATGTTAGCAGTTAATTGCAGTGCAAGCAATTATGATTAATAATATAAAGTATAAAGCAATTATTGTTTTAAAAATTCCTCATTTCAAAAGTTTTAGAAAAGAGGACACAAAGGTAGTGCATAAAAAGGAAATAATAAATAAGTCAAACCTAGAACCATCAATACATTTTTCAAACTGAAGTGCAAACTGCATGCCTAGGACTATGCCCATGTCTGTGTTCTGTCAATCACCCACCTCCTTTTATTAGTCTTAGAAGATAAACAACAAGACTGACAGCTTTGTGTCCTTTGGCATTTTTGTGTCACCATCACCGAGTAAGAGGGTATTGTGTCATCACTCAAGCCTGTCAGGTTTGGTTTAGTCTGCTGTTTGTCTTAAAGATTGTTTTCCTCATTTTTTCCCCTCTAAATGGATACACCTACCCAGTATTGATTATATATTGTAGGTGTTACTGAAATCTGTTTTTCAGACTTTAAGATATCTTTGCTAGGACATTGGTAATTTCACCTCTTTCCTACCCATATGTCTAATCTGAAATTTTAGAAGTAAAAGTCTCTCTCTTTTTCTAAACCAGTAATTGGCATTTTTCAAACTTTTTTACTTGCGGCTTTTTATGACCATCATTTACTCTTCCGTTGCATTAATATTAAAGTTGAAGAAAATCATTGAAACGCTTCAATACTGCTTTGTTAAATGTGACACAGACATAGATCTTGTGGGAGTTGTAGAGAGTTTGCACTGCTTTCTCGTAGATGACTAGACCACTAAGACCTTCTCCCTCACTGGATGAGCCATCAAACCTCATTCCAGGGGAGCACAAAGCCACTTTTCCCTAGAGATTTGCTTCAAACAACAGTAATCTAGTCTTGTAAGTTTTTTCACAAGTGGTCTGGGAATGGGGATTGAGGAGGCAAATCTTTGCTTTTGTTTAATGAAATGTCACAAGTAATACAGTGGTTTTGTTTAATTTTGTGAGGCGAAAACTATAGTTTCTCGCGGCTAGAGACACAGTGCTTATGGGCACAGGCAGTGAAATTAGTTGGGTGTATGTCAAGGATTCATGCTTCTGGGGTGTGCTCTAGTTCTAAGAAACACATTACAAGTCCATCAATGACAAGAGTTGCTACTTTTCCTTGAAGAATTGACAGAAGTGTTGTAGAGCTTGTACAGGGTGCGAGAGAGTTGTCTGGGCGTTTTTAGTGGCTTTTTTGACAAGTCTGTTAGAGGTGCCAGATTTATTCCTCTAGGGATCACCTTAAAAGATGATACTTGGCTTAAAGAATCTGATTTGTTCCACAATAGGGAGAGATCAGGGTACAGCCTTTGATTTCATTTGCACTGGGAACAATATCTATTTAATTTTAAAATGGATGATCAGAGACTACATTCATAGAATAATTCAGGATGTCACTTTGGCTACAGAAATTCTCCCTTCAGAGTGAGTGTTGTAATCACCATCCCTTCCTACTTTGTCTGTCTCAGCAGTAATGTTTCATCTAGTCTCATATATAGATGCCTTTCCTGGATCTAGCTAGATTAATATGGGCCAGATTGTCAGCTGGTGTAAATCAATATAGTCCCATTGACTTCCTTTCCCCCCTCATTTAATATAAGGAGCCTCCAAGGAACTCTAAGATCTTATGTGTTGGTGTGGGGAAATACTCTAGTTGCTCCTTCCTGATTTCATTCCATTTTATATTTTGCCTTTGTTGGTAGAATCAGGAAGACACACTTATTTTAAAGTTTGTTGTTTCTTCTTCTTGAGATCACTATGATTGCACACTTAGCTAGTTACTGGTGAAAAGCTCATGATCTGGGCTTTACTGTAGCAGCATCCCTAAGGACTTCTCAAGAATTGCAAACTACTGTTAATTCAACTGGTTCTGATGAATTCCTCCCTGGGTATAAAGGAAAAGTATACAGATTTTTTGTCTACAATATGACCACAATATTCTGTGTCGTGTGTTGTTCAATCTATCTTTATACAGTGATCCTTCTCAGGATTCAGCTAAAGAAGATTAAGTCCATCGAGAAATGTTTATGCTTACTGAACACTGAAAATATAGGTCACAGTTTTGTCTACAGAGTTTTGTTTTCATTTTATTAATATTTTCTATTGAGAGTTAATTAGTGATATATGATTTTTTCCCCCTCTGGAAATTGCCTCTTGAAGAAAATAATCCTCTCTCATGCTCATCTGTCAAACATAGAGAATTCACAAGTGTAATCAGTGAGTCAGCACTTCACAGATGCGCCTTTAATAACTGTATTATGAAGCTTATTTTTGGCTCCGTAAGGATCTCCTCAAATGATTTCTTTGCCTCTAGCTCAGTCTAGATAACATCCTGGGGACAGGACTGCCAGAGGTGGAGGTAATTTGCTAAGGGCCCCCTAAATGACAGAGGGTCGGTCAGACCAAATCTGAGTGAGAGGCATTGCGATGAGCTCATGGGGTCTTAGTGCCACTCAAGTTTGGCGACTGCCATCAACAGTCTGTGGAGCGTCTCACCCAAACCAGCTGAGCCCAGATACTACCGTTGCTACTACTGGCACCACACCAGGCCCAATGCAATCCACCAGGCCAAGAGCATGGAGGTAAGAGCAAGGTCAGGGGTTAGGGATATTGCTCCCACCAGCAGCAGGACCAGAGCTCAGGGAGAGGCAGGATCAGAAGTATCCCCCTGGCAGCATGCAAAGCAGAACCCCCCATCCCCTCAGGGAGGGCAGCAACCCTGAATGTCTCTCTGACTCCTCTTCTTAAACTCTTTTGTCTCTATGATAATCTTTTTTGGGAGGGTGGGGGTGGAGGGGCTCAGTTTCAGATTCTGACCTAGCTTCACAAAAACTTCTGTGTGGCCCTGCTTGGGTGAAGGGGAAAGCATTTTGAAGATCTAGCTAATACTGACTGTGACATATCCCTGGGGTACAACCTGGAACTGTGGGACTGCTGTGCCCCCTTAACTCTCCTTCCTGGGTTGTCTCTTACAATGCTATGCTAGTGACGAACAGCAAACCCCTCTAAGTGCTGTGATCATTCAGCCAGCGACATGCAGGGAAACACCCAGCTAAGTTGCATGAATGCTCTTTAAGCCACTCATGAACTAAACAAAGGGAAACACCAGAAAATTCCCCCCTAGCCGTGAAGCCTTGCACTCCAGAAATAGACCATCTTACACTGCTCAAGACCTTTTCTTGAACAATGCAAGCTCATTAATTGCTTTGCCACTTTGTCAAAGCATAGTGGACATGCACCAGCCTTTGTCATCTGAGCAGATTCCCCAAGCACTTTAGACAAACTCACAGGTAAGGATAAAACATTAAAATAAGTTTAACAACTACAGAAAGATATATTTTAAGTGATTATAAGTGGTAGGAAACAAGGACAGAGATGGTTAAAAAAATAAAATTGTAGTCTAAATTCTAAATTTTATCAGACTAAGCAAGATTTGAATCAAGCTGTTTTTCTAACACCATGAGGCACTGTATTCAATTCAGGTTTCAGAGTAGCAGCCGTGTTAGTCTGTATTCGCAAAAAGAAAAGGAGTACTAGTGGCACCGTAGAGACTAACCAATTTATTTGAGCATAAGCTTTCATGAGCTACAGCTCACTTCATCGGATGCATTCAGTGGAAAATACAGTGAGGAGATTTATATACACACAGAACATGAAAAAATGGGTGTTATACACACTGTAAGGAGAGTGATCACTTAAGATGAGCTATTACCATCAGAAGAGTGGCGAGGGGGGGAGAAAACCTTTTGCAGTGATAATCAAGGTGGGCCATTTCCAGCAGTTAACAGGAACGTCCGAGGAGCAGTGGAGGGGGGGAGGAATAAACATGGGGAAATAGTTTTACTTTGTGTAATGACACATCCATTCCCTGTTTCTATTCAAGCCTAAGTTAATTGTATCCAGTTTGCAAATTAATTCCAATTCAGCAGTCTCTTGTTGGAGTCTGTTTTTGAAGTCCTTTTGTTTTAATATTGCGACCTTTAGGTCTGAGATCAAGTGACCAGAGAGATTGAAGTGTTCTCCGACTGGTTTATGAATGTTATAATTCTTGACATCTGATTTGTGTCCATTTATTCTTTTGCATAGAGACTTGACCAATTTGACCAGTTTGACCAATGTACATGGCAGAGGGGCATTGCTGGCACATGATGGCATATATCACATTGTAGATGTGCAGGTGAACGAGCCTCTGATAGTGTGGCTGATGTGATTAGGCCCTATGATGGTGTCCCGTGAATAGATATGTGGACACAGTTGGCAACGGGCTTTGTTGCAAGGATATGTTCCAGGGTTAGTGGTTCTCTTGTGTGGTGTGTGGTTGCTGGTGAGTATTTGCTTCAGGTTGAGGGGCTGTCTGTAGGCAAGGACTGGCCTGTCTCCCAAGATTTGTGAGAGTGATGGGTCGTCCTTCAGGATAGGTTGTAGATCCTTGATGATGCATTGGAGAGGTTTGAGTTGGGGGCTGAAGGTGATGGCTAGTGGCGTTCTGTTATTATCATTGTTGGGCCTGTCCTGTAGTAGGTGATTTCTGGGTACTCTTCTGGCTCTGTCAATCATTTCTTCACTTCAGCAGGTGGGTATTGTAGTTGTAAGAATGCTTGATAGAGATCTTGTAGGTGTTTGTCTCTTTCTGAGGGGTTGGAGCAAATGCGTTTGTATCGTAGAGCTTGGCTGTAGACGGTGGATCGTGTGGTGTGGTCTGGGTGAAAGCTGGAGGCATGTAGGTAGGAATAGCGGTCAGCAGGTTTCCGGTATAGGGTGGTGTTTATGTGACCATCGCTTATTAGCACCGGAGTGTCCAGGAAGTGGATTTCTTGTGTGGACTGGTGCAGGCTGAGGTTGATGGTGGGATGGAAATTGTTGAAATCATGGTGGAATTCCTCAAGGGCTTCTTTTCCATGGGTCCAGATGATGAAGATGTCATCAATGTAGCGCAAGTAGAGTAGGGGCATTAGGGGACGAGAGCTGAGGAAGCGTTGTTCTAAGTCAGCCATAAAAATGTTGGCATACTGTGGGGCCATGCGGGTACCCATAGCAGTGCCGCTGATTTGAAGGTATACATTGTCCCCAAATGTGAAATAGTTATGGGTGAGGACAAAGTCACAAAGTTCAGCCACCAGGTTTGCCGTGACATTATCTAGGATAGTGTTCCTGATGGCTTGTAGTCCATCTTTGTGTGGAATGTTGGTGTAGAGGGCTTCTACATCCATAGTGGACAGGATGGTGTTATCAGGAAGATCACCAATGGATTATAGTTTCCTCAGGAAGTCAGTGGTGTCTCGAAGATAGCTGGGAGTGCTGGTAGCATCGGGCCTGAGGAGGGAGTTGACATAGCCAGACAATCCTGCTGTCAGGGTGCCATTGCCTGAGATGATAGGGTGTCCAGGATTTCCAGGTTTATGGGTCATGGGTAGCAGATAGAATATCCCAGGTCGGGATTCCAGGGGTGTGTCTGTGCGGATTTGTTCTTGTGCTTTTTCAGGGAGTTTCTTGAGCAAATGCTGTAGTTTCTTTTGGTAACTCTCAGTGGGATCAGAGGGTAATGGCTTGCAGAAAGTGGTGATGGAGAGCTGCCTAGCAGCCTCTTGTTTGTATTCCGACCTATTCATGATGATGACAGCACCTCCTTTGTCAGCCTTTTTGATTATGATGTCAGAGTTGTTTCTGAGGCTGTGGATGGCATTGTGTTCTGCACGGCTGAGGTTATGGGGCAAGTGATGCTGCTTTTCCACAATTTCAGCCCATGCACATCGGCGAAAGCACTCTATGTAGAAATCCAGTCTGTTCTTTCGACCTTCAGGAGGAGTCCACCTAGAATCCTTCTTTTTTTAGTGTTGGTAGGAAGGTCTCTGTGGATTAGTATGTTGTTCAGAGGTTTGTTGGAAATACTCCTTGAGTTGGAGACGTCGAAAATAGGATTCTAGGTCACCACAGAACTGTATCATGTTCGTGGGGGTGGAAGGGCAGAAGGAGAGGCCCCGAGATAGGACAGATTCTTCTGCTGGGCTAAGAGTATAGTTGGATACATTGACAATATTGCTGGGTGGGTTAAGGGAACCATTGCTGTGGCCTCTTGTGGCATGTAGTAGTTTAGATAGTTTAGTGTCCTTTTTCTTTTGTAGAGAAGCAAAGTGTGTGTTGTAAATGGCTTGTCTAGTTTTTGTAAAGTCCAGCCATGAGGAAGTTTGTGTGGAAGGTTGGTTTTTTATGAGAGTATCCAGTTTTGAGAGCTCATTCTTAATCTTTCCCTGTTTGCTGTAGAGGATGTTGATCAGGTGGTTCCGCAGTTTCTTTGAGAGTGTGTGGCACAAGCTGTCAGAATAGTCTGTATGGTATGTAGATTGTAATGGATTTTTTACCTTCAGTCCTTTTGGTACGATGTCCATCTGTTTGCATTTGGAAAGGAAGATGATGTCTGTCTGTATCTGTACAATTCAAAATTCCTAATACACAGGCTGAATTCCCTGCTCAGCCTGGGACTAATCTCTCCAGTTCAGTCTTCTCTTCCAAACATTGTTGCCTTCAGAATAGGTGTCGGAGGAGAGAGGCCCTGAGCTGATGTCACAGACTCCAATTTATACCCTGCTCCATCCATGGAAAGATACTGTCTCAAATGTGAAGTCACGCGATCTACATATCCTGCTGAGACAGTGGGTCTCTGTAGTCTACGTGCTTTGAGGGGCCCCTGGGAGAGTGGATTCTCCTTAATGGGCCATCAATACATGGCTGTTAGTCCTAATGTAAATCTGTTTTAGGGGTGTTAGTTGCTCCTTTGTTGCCACCAAAAGGACAGCTGGGGGTCTCTTCCAGACTCGCAACATATTTCAGTAATGCACGCAGCAAAACTTCATAATGCCACATGCAATGATAACGCATACAATTCAACAAGATAGTCATGTTTAACAGATCATGATTTCTCAAATGATACCTCACAAGGCATACTTTGTACAAAATGTATAATCATATCACAGTAGTGAATATGGGCGTTTCAGGGTGCTATATTCAGGTACAGAGTGTCGCGCTGACATCACTCTTCACTGAGGGCGTCTGCCCTAAAATATGTGACTCATCAATACTCCTACAGATCTACACCTAGCAAGAGTGTCCAACCTTTTCTCTTTTCACGTTTAACTAAACAAATTGCTATGCTCTTATCTTTCTGATACTAGCCTACTGACATTGCTCTTTAGGAAGTAGACTTCTGCAATATGCTCCACTTAAGGGTTAGTCCTAAAAGTCACTTGGAAAGCTACAGGTTGGTACAGCATTCACTGGAACATATCAGAGTACACCAGTGCTCTGCATTAATCAAATGAGTGTTCTAATCTAAGGGCTGTTTCAAGATCTTTGTTCTTACATATGTATTTAATGGACTAGAGCCCAGTTTTCTTAGCAAGCTTCTCTCCACCTCCACTCCTTCTGTCATACTAAGTGGGAACACTTCAACTGACGCAACCAAAGAAGGTTTAGTAAGTGATGGTCGTGGGACAAGGCATATTTGTCAAACGATCAACAGTTATGGAACTCATTTCCACAGGAGATCCGGCTGAGCCCTCGTCTCAACAGCTCCAGAAAATGCCGCAAGATGTATTTATCTTTATAGGTTGATATGTCCCAGACAGTTGTGCCATGTACATCTGACTCAACTATCAACTACTAGCATCTGACCATTATAAGAAGGCAGTTTAAAAGGAAGAAGAGAGGAGAGAGAAGAGTTGAAGTATCTGTTTTTTTTTCTGTAAGGCACGATGACAATGAGAGCAGTGGCTGATGGTATAATAATAATAATTTGCCACTTATGTCATTGTAGCATATTTGCAATTCTGTTCCAGAACAGATAAAATACACTCCGGCGTTTACCTTCAGCATTGGGGGAAGAGTAGGTTTTTGTTTGTTTTGTCTTCCTTTCCTTCTAAAGGGCATTTAGAAAATAAAGTGTAGCAATGTTCATACCGTTCTCTTTATAGTCAATTAGGTAAATCTATTTTGGGTCTCTCATCTTTTAGCTGACTCACTTCTGCATCGAAATCCTCTGTTGTACAGGGCAGGCAGAATTATTTGCTATGGCGAATAAGAAAGCTGTTACTATGGGGATTTCAGACAGCATACTTAGAAGTTTAAAAGTGAAGGAGAGGAGGGAGAATGATAATTGAAGGGAAAGGTGGAGTCAAAGGCAGCTTTTTAAAGGATATTCCTATGGGAGTGAGAAAAAATTGAAATGAAAAGCTGGTGGTTAGATTGGGAGTAACAGAGGTAAACAATAGGGAGGGGAGGGGTTCAGAGAGGCAAGGCACATAATAAGTGTTGGAAGAGGAAAGTCGGAGATCTCAAAGCTAGTTACTGGCAAGAGTAGTGAGATGTAATGTTGGATTTTTGTTAGTCTTCTCCTTGAAACAGTTGGCAAGATCCTGGTTGGAAAAAGGAAGTGATAGAGGCTATATAGGGATTCAGAAATAGGAAATAAGTGTTGTAAGCACTGAATTCCCTAATGGAGGAGGATTACTGCTATTTTGTGAGGCAGGTGACAGTACAGAAAAATGAGAGAATTTATAGTAGAGGAATTTGGTGTAGTCCCTGGAATTTCTTCAGAGGTATTGAGCAACCCAGAAGTATAAGTGGAGGAAGAGAATGAGAGGAGTCAGCCAGGATGCAGAGAATGAGACTCTGTGGTTGGATAAAAAGGACAAAGGAATTGTGGGTGGAGGATAGGGGTTAAGTGAATCCTTTATGGAGAGGCAAGGAATGGGGAGGTGTGAGTTAAGGACAGTGGAGAATTAGAGATTGAATTTTATATCTAGGAGATCAAAATCTTTCTCAAATTCAGCACTTTAGTTTAGATTGTCATTGCAGACTATTTATCAGCTGTGATGCCACTGCATATATTATCTTCTGAATCTGCAATTAATGTCATTTCACAGACCTCCCTGCAGAGAGGTTGAAGGAATAGCCAGCACACACTCCCTTGCCGGTCAAATGCCTCATCTGCTTGAACCTTATCTCAATCAGCCTATGAGGCAGAAATTGAAAGTCACTCCTGATTCATTATATGTAATACAATACAACACCATATATACACAAATTGCTCTTATAATGCCTCTTTCACCTAACATGTTGCAAAGTGGTTTACAATCCATGTAAAAATAACACAAAAACATTCAGCACTGGAAGAATTCCTCCTAGCTCAGTGATGAATACTGGATCTTTTCTATGCTTATGGTATTCACACTTAAAGGATATATACTTCAAAAGTAATAGACTGGAGACTTTCATGAATATATGATGTTCTCTTAGTGATTCAGAGCTACAGTTGGTAAGAACAACAGCTATTTCTTTACTAGAATAAGTGTGTGTTGTAATGTAATATATAGAGTAAATAAACATAGTCTGAAATTATGTAGCATAAACCTGTATATATCTTATGTATCTTTCCCTCACCCCTAGGATCTCTTTAGTCTGCTGCTTATTGGTACTTTGTATTTGAATTCTGCAAAAATTCAATAATTTTTTCAAAAAACTTAACCCCTCCAAACAGTGGCTTGAATTGATTAACATTTTAAAAAGTTTGAAAAGCATTAGAATAAATTTAAGTTCTTTCTCATGGAATCAGATGTTAGACATGGCAAAGTCTGTTCAAATTACTTCATCCAGTCCCCTCTTTTAGGCTGGCTCTCCTTCTACACTAAGGATTTGCCCTTTAAGGATTTGCCCTGATTTGTTTTTTGAAAATGTCTACTGACTGTAACTCAGCTACATCGGCACATCACTGTGCTCTGTTAATGGGGTAGGGAGGGATTGGGAGCAGAACAGTTACATTTGCAGATTATTGGTTGTCAAGGTATGGGCACATGTAGTACCTCATGGTTCTGGGGAACCAATATAGAAAGGGCCATTTCATCTCCAGGCTTAATCCCAGCACTCAATGCTGCTTTAGAACAGGGCTATGACATTGCTCCTGCTTGCCCTTCCCATTGCTGCTGCTCGGTTGTGCAAGCAGGGGAATAAGTAGGCTCTCATTGCTCTGGTATCAGATTTGCTTGGGTCACTGCATGAGGAATACAGGAGGCTGCCAGGTTGGAAGCTTTTTAAAATGTCTTTAAATCTACTTCTCTCTTTTTCAGTGGCATTTCCTAAAACTACTGCCTCTGACTGTATGTTTCCCAGTTTTGAACCCACTTACAGGAATAAGGATGAACACTGGCTCCCTAAGGGGAAATAACAGTTCCCACTTCTAATCCCTCCCCTGGCTCTTCCAGTGAAAGAGGGGAGTCGAGGGCTCGTCAGTGCCGTGGGAATGAGATTGGGAGAAGAAGCAGGGCTTTCATGAGTTGTGGCTGAAGATGGGGTGACCATGGAAGTGGGGTGACCTTGTCCCATTGTAATCCTTGCCACTGGGTGGTTCTTCACTCCTGCAGAAGCCTGAATGAAGCTGCCATGAAAGCATTCCCCTACACTCCATTTTCCTACAGTGATGAGGAGAAGCAGCAGCCAGTGGCCTCGTCATATTTCAGAAATGTCTGAGAGTGCCGTGGTACTGAATTATGTGCAGCAGCACCAAAGTTTGATGTGCAGCTCTCCTGTTAGCTCATGGGAAGTGTGACGTGATAGACACTCACCCCACCACCAGCAGAACCTTCTTGCTCTGCTTGTCAATGGGCAAACCTGGAAATCTATTTACATTGGTGTCAGTTCGCAGTTTATCAGTGTGGATTAGCAAGACTCCAGCATAGTTTACCAGGCTGTTTATCCCTTATGTCTAATGCTCCTCATTTAAAAAAGAATTATTTTCTAACCTGAAATGTATTATCTTTAGTTTTCTACCAGTACTCTTCATTTGACTCCTCAGTTGCAGGAAAAATCCCTTTTTCCTAACTCATCTTAATATTAATACCTCTTTGAGAGGGTATGGGTGGGTGGGAGAGGGTGTGTGTATATTGTTACCATATCTCAGAGTCATCGTAAATACTTTACTCTTATCCAGTTATATTCCATGGACAGATACTCAAAAGTATACCCCAGCTGAAGGCCTTCCCCACAAGTAATTCTTCATACAATATGACATCTGGCTCTTTGTCATTTTCAGTGGGAATTTGGCAAGCCCCTCTATTTTGGTTTGATTGGTTCGTTGGTTTGGGTTGAATTGTTTATTAGGAGTTTTTAAGTTAAAGAGGCCTCCAGTGTCACACATAGTACAACATATGTAGTTTACCGAAGTTGCATAATTCTGAATTATTACTTCCTTTATCCTACCACAGCAATTGCTATAAATACAATCCGGGATAGGATTCATCTTTTTTACAGTAGTGTTGCGAATGGCTCTCTGTCTAGCTTATTTCCTCTGTAATCCCCCAGGCTTTTTCCAGCATTACTGCTTTCTAAATACTAGTCTGCCATTTTGTATCTGAGGATTATCATTTGTTGCCATTACATTATCTATTGAATCTCATCTGTTTTAATTCTGACCATCTCTGAGCTTGCCAGATCATTCTGTAATTTTAATTTTTGCAGCTGCATATTAGAAAAGCATGATTCCTGGGCTGTTGTGTTATGACACATGTCCAGTTGCATTAGTGTAACAGATTCCACTGTAATTTCACACTGCAGAAGGAACCAGATGATCAGAATTTGCAACACATTGCTTCATTCTAAGGAATATGATTTTTTTATGTGCACAGTTAAATATATTCCAATTTTCATCTGAACAATTAAACATATTCCAATTCCAAAAAATATCTTCACTATCCAAGGGCTATATGTATTCAGGGTTGGATATTGAGCCTGTTGTGCATTTTTTAAAGTGTGGTAGTGAATAAACAAATCCTATAAGGCCATTTGTCTCATCATCAAAAACAAAAGTATCCAGGAATTTGGGATCACATCCCTTCAATACCAGAAGTCAGCAAGTCCAGATTTATTGAGCTGTTTTGTAGGGTTGAGAGATTGGCCATTACTGACTGCGGCTATAGACATTCTAGTACTGACATGCTTCACCACCTGCACTAATCACCATGGTTCCTGAATGATTTGCAACAGAGAGAGAGAGAAGGAAGAAAATCCAAGTAGGGCTAGTGAAGAATGTGCATCAGTACAGAATGTCTCAGATACAAGGACTGTTTACCAACTTGTTCCACAGTCATAAAGTAGCCAAAGTGATCCTACTTTCTCTGTGCTAGAGAGAGTCAGAAAAGTCATATGCTGAAGAAGTTTTCTGAACTGTAAATCACATTGTAAACCTAGATTGCTCCACTGTACCAGAACATGTTTTACTGTTAGGAATTATTTTCCTATTTCACAGAGGAAATTACCTTGAAACCTGAACTCACACAAGTAGTTGTCATGGATGCACTGACAGCAATCAGGGCCACCACCTGTGACATTACTCTTTGCTCTCTCTGGGATGGTAAACAAGAGTAGAGAAATCCTGGAACCCTTGCTAATGAAGACTGTCAACTCCTTTTCTACTACATGCTCATCTAATACAGACCCTGAAACATGCAATAGTTCACTATTAAAAAAAATCCCTTAAATGCATCCAAATGTCTAATCTCTCTTTTTTCTAAGCAAGCTAATTAAAAACAGTCTAGCTTGATTTGTCAAGCTCCCAATATCCTGCATCCCTCTTAGCCCTGCTTCAGGCTAGAGCATGGCACAGAGACAGTATTGTTGCTCTGGTGGATGACTTACCTCTGGCCAGAGATGAGGAAAGTACATTCCAGGTCATCCTGTTGGCCCTCTCTGTTGATCACCAAATACTCCTGTCCCACTTCCAAGAGGGTGCCAGAGTGAATGGAACTGGAGTAGCCCTGAAATGGCACAGAGGTCCTTTCTCTAAAACTAATTGCCGAAGGTTGTTATAGGCAACTGTTCCTCTACCTCCAAAGTTAAGTCCCACAAGGTTCAATCAATTTCCCCATTGTATTCAATAGTTATATGAAGCTGTTGAGAGTTGGTGAGGCAGTACAGGCTAAATTGTCCACAGTATCTGAGAGACACACACAATTGTAAGTGTTCTTTATTTGAATTGTGAGCAGCATCCTCTCCCTATTTTCTCAGGCATCAGTTCAGTAAAGTACATCTATACAGCATCTGGATGAAGAGTAACTGGCTAGCTGTGAACTCAGGCAGGACTTGGCTGATAGGCCCTACCTCTGGCCAGAGACAAGAAAAGTACATTCATACTCCTCCTACTGTTCCCCTCTGATCACCCAATACTCCTGTCCCATCTCCAAGAGGATGCAAGGATGAATGGAAATGGAACTGGAACAGAGAAATACTTCAGACACATGGCCTTCTTTCTGACATCTCTCATTTTTTAATTGTTCTGCAACTTTGGAGCACTATTGAATTTATCAGCGCTATTGATTGATACTAATAGATACAACAATTTAAAAAAATGCTAACCTCTATCTATGAGTATCTAGAAGATGTGCCCCATCCTATCAGTCAAGAATCTGGTCACAATTATCCATATATCTGGGACCTCTGGGTTTGGCGATTTCAGTTCATTTCATATAGGAATTAAGTCACACACCCTGAAAAGGCTCCAGTTGGTCCCAAATACAGCAGCCAGTCTGGTTAGCCACAAAGGTTGGTGTGAATACATAGCCTTGCTTTGTTCTCCGCTTTGACTCCCCAGTGAAGACACAGCCGGTTTCAAGGTTTCTGTTCTAATATTGAAACCCACCATCAGTCTGGCCCTGGCTACCTGACAGCTACCTTCCCTGAACTTAACCTGGGTCATAACACCCAGATTCCACTGGAATCAGGAAACTATCGACCAGTAGATGGTGCTCAGGAGAATAGGCGATGGAAGTTTCACAGGATCTGGGCCTTTGGGTGCCATATAAGTACCTGCCAGTTGGGAAGATGTGGAAACAACTGGATAAAAAGTTAGATAATGGGCAAGGACTGAATGTATATTTATAAGGTTTAAATGAGTGAATGACATTTATATGGGAAGTCTGTGGTAAAATCAGCAGGGGGAGGAGGGGATGAGAAAACAACAAAATAAGTGTCTAATATCATGTGTTTATTTGCATACATCCCTATCCCTCATCTCTGTGGGCATACATGTATGTTCAGTGTGCGTACTTAGATTGCAAATATTTCAGGGAAGGAATCTATTTATTTTTATGCCTATAAAATACGTGTTAGGCACTATCGATGGTAGATGTCGTGGGGCAAATTCTGCCCTTGGATATACATACACAACTGCCACTGAGGTCAATGCATCAAAGTCAAAGGGACTTGCATGTGTATATCTGAGCAGAATTTGTCCCTCTTGAAACTTACTTCAGGTGTGGAAAGTTCATATCTGAAAATCAAAATGATTATTTTGGTTGTGTAGTATTGAATTTGTGGGGTTTAGCGTGATCTGTAGAATGCTAGGACTCTTGCTGGTTCCAGCTAATAGTTGTGTTATCCCCATCATAGAGAGAACAGCTGTAACATTAGGAAGATAACTTTGGTGAGCCAATCCCTAGATTGTAAGGAATGTCAAGTTAGCATTGTCAAAATGTCTGCAAGTTATTCTCAAACTATTTTATTTCAGTACTTCCAATATCTGACTCCAAACATTGGCAGGATTTAGGGATGATAAAGAAATAAGATTACTGATGCTGGAGTCCGGCTACTATATCTAACAAGTCAAGATGCCTTTACCTCTCAGTGTGAAGTATGAATGTTTTTTTCCATGATTGTATGGATTTCCAATCTTTCTTTCTCTTTGATATAAATGCTATATCACAGGGTTTCACTACATGACAACATATGGTGGTTATACTATTATGTGCAAAAAATGGATTTATGTGATTGTGTGTTAGGAGACCAGTTTTTTGCACATGGTTGCCAGCTAATAATGATTGCTAACAAGTGTAGCTGAAATACAGTGCTGTATCCTCTACTTACTGTATAACTAGGTTGTGCAAATTAAGGTGGTTGCCTTCTAGGAGTATCTTTTTGGCTTGGAAAATGTTCTGAAAGGAAATCCTCTGTAAAGATACAACAACAGGTCAAATAAATGAAATGCTCATAGTTTGGAACAAATGTTTTATGCATAGTTATTTCATATACTTATGAATTAGTTACATTGTGCAGCTTCTGAGAATTGTTAAATACCACATAATACATATTGGACATATTGCAACTTATGTATTTTATTTTACAAATGTGCAAATTGCAGTATGTATATTCACAACAGAGATTCCTAGTGCAGAAAAACTAACGGTGGTATGATATGAGTAATGTAATATGTGTGTGTGTTTGCCAATTTTTTTATATATTCCATGTGTCATATAACTCTCTCTGTGTGCGTAGTGTGAAAATGGTAGTTAAACATGTATCAGCACGTGAAGTCATCCAGGGAAAAGGTCTAGAATGAGAAAATGAAGGAGCTAAGGAGAGAGCCCTTTGGCTTCTCACAAAGCAGGAAGTAGAAAGGAGGAAGAGCTACTAGAGGAGATGCTGAAAGAGCAGTTAGAGTAGAACCAGGAGAGAACAGTATCCTGAAAGTCAAACAAGGAGAATTTTTGTTAGTGCAGGTTGTGTAAGCTTTTCAAGATTGTGTTTTTTTTCTTTTTCTTATGTTTGTATGGTGCCTCACACACTGGGGCTAGGCTCCATAGGCGCTATCATTATAATATATAGCACATAATAATTATCATAAATTACTCATAGCATACCAGTTCTATGGAGAAATAGATTTCACTCTCCAAACGGTTAATCTGTCACTTTTAAAAATAAATTGGGAGAAAAATACTACAACTAAATTATAACACACTATTATACATTGCACTATGAGGCAGACGCTTTCAACACTACGGTAGTGTCTATTGTTAGCATCTGTGGGGAGCCTAAGACATATTGCAGTAGAAATATATTGAAAATTGCAAGGAAAATTCAATATATTACATATCATATTGAGTTTCAATAAGCCTATTCCTTAGTTTATATCCATTCCACATGCATGCAAAATTTCACACAGCACATACTTATTCTACTGTGTTTTACTTCTTCATTAATAGTGAGAACAGTTTCTTGTATTTTAGATATACTAGAACATTTTTCCATGAAAAGGCAACTATAAACTTGATTTTTTTCAAAGAATACATGTTAGTGATTAGTTCTGTACAAAAGTATGAAAGGAATAAAGTTCCAAAGCATGGTATTATCTTGACAAGATTCCACATAAACTTTATTTAGGTAGTAACAGTAGTGCTCTTCTGTAACTGGGCTGTAGTCAACTCTAACTATACAGGAAAGATAAATCAAGTTTATGTATTGTTATTTGAAGAGGAGAGGAAAAATGGATATGATTTTAGTTTAGCGTTAGCTCTTTGAAGACTGTCATCAACAGACAACAAACCAACTTTTTGGAAAAGAACATTATAATGCTGGTGCCATTTGCAGCATTGATGCTAAGCATTTCCATTATAAATCCCTTTTTTCCATGATTTTAGTAAAAGTTCACTCCAGGCTGAAACTTGGTATGTCAGATCTCAGCTCTTAAGCAGTGGTTGTTTCTACCAGTTTTCAAGAAAATTGATTTAGCTGTTTTTATGTTCTATGACAGAGAAAAAAATGATGGTTCTGGTGGTGTTTACTATTTCAAGTGCTGCTTTTTTTCTGCTTGTAAAATAAATCTGCTTTGCTATTGGCATCTTTCATAGCCCTTTTGTGCTCCAGTGGAATACGTAACTGTTCTTTTAAGTGTATGAAATTCTGATTGAATGTTGGCACTTGTTTAGGGAAATACCATAACAGGTACATAAAGTTGACCTAAAGGCACATTTTGCTTATGATACATTAGGCAGTATTGAGGCAATTGAGGGAAAATTATATTAATTTACAACATTAAATATAGGGTATTAAATATTCAAATAATATCTGGTAAAAAGGAGGCAAAATTCAATCATAGTTTCAGATAATTTGTTTTAACACATATGACATTCATCTAAATTATGTACCCGTGTAATAGTTAAACTATTTAGAGCCAGTGGTTCATATGGAAAATAATTTTTCCCATCCCTCAAAAAGGTCAGTAACCTTTGTATAACAGAGTTCCACTTTTGTGTCTGAACTACTTGCATGTGATTAGAATTGGAATGTTCTGAGGTCAGTTCTGAGCTGGGCCCTAAAAGGACGTCAAAAGTTGAACTGTTGTGAGGAGTACTGGCCAGAAAAGCCTCAGTCATCATCTTTCTATTTATCTGCTGATATGGGAGGAGCTCACATGTTCTGCCTTGGAAGATGCTTATTTATGTGTGGCTGCAGTAGCTTTTCATGAGCTTATTTTCACCAGTTGGTATGTCAGTATACCTCTGGTACTTGGCTTTCTTGTTTTATCTTCTGTGGTTTTCATCATGTTTCTTCTTATGTTATGTATATTTCTCTTCCTATTTTCTGGATGGAGTCTCTCATGTGACTGGAAGATGTCCATCATGGACAACTACAATCACTATTTGGAGCAGTTCATGACACACTTGGATGTGAAATCTGCTCAAAGGTGTCACCTTTAAGTCATCAGGCCCCAAGGAGAACACGCCAGCCTTTGGCTGACCTACTCTGAAGCAACCAATAAATCCAACTTGAAGTCAGTGCAAAAGAGCTGCCTTCAAGGCAGCAGATTCAAAAATCATTTTTTTGCTGGTAGATGATATTCTGTCAGAACTGCTAAGTTTGGTGCAGATCTGCCTTAGTAGGCGCCCAGAGCAGCAATTTAATAACTTTGCAATGATTTGTGAACATCCAAATTTAGCAACCAGAGAGTCATGAGAGAGATTCATTTTCATCAGGGTTTAGATAGAAATAGATTGTGGAACTGAACTCTAACATAGGAGTCAGAATGGAGCCTCTCCCAAAGAGGAAGTTGCAGTCCACATCAGTGACTGTATATCTTGGTTCTCCCTAGTAAATAAACCTAAATGCTCTGGTTATTATAGTTGTCCTACTTGTACTTTGGCTTTCAGAGAGCTGATAGCCCCAAAACACAACCAGGCCACAAGGCTTTTGGCTATTCTGAGGTGGATGACACACTCTCTCTCTTTTTTTCCTCTGATGCAAAACAAATTCTGAAACCTCAGAATTTTTTGCAAAACAGAATTCTTCCTTTTCAGTCATCCCTACAAATTGTTACAATGGGTATCAACATTGTAAGTGCATCTGAAGAATGAAGAAGTAGAGTTTATATCATCATTTTAATAGCAAATAATTGCTTAAAATGCTTTGGGAAACCTGATATTCCAAACCACTGTGTGAGCTAATGGATATTTAAAAAATAACAACATTTGTAGGAAACTGTGTATTACTAAGCTGGTAGGAAATAGAGTTTGTCTGACTATGATGGAAGGAGGACAGGTCACAGTGGATATGGTTTAATTAGGCTGCAACTTTATTTCTAAATGTCTGAGAGTACCTGGCAGATAAAACAGTACATTGCAGGCAATTCATTATCAATTGTATATACCCGTGGGGTGGGAGCTGCTGTCAGCCTTCCCCCTTTACCCATCCTGGCCCCCAGTCAAACTGGTGCCGGGATCCCTCAGGTTAAAGGGGTGGGATGGCTCCCTACCATACCAGTCATAGGAGCCCAGACCTCCCCCGCCGCACATTTCCACTTCTTTAAATAATACCTCCTTTAAATCCTTTACCAGTCCATTTTCTCCAATCACTGTACACCTCCCTCATGGAGTGTCTGCACTGGACATCTGCTCCATGCTTACAAAATTAGTTGCAACATCATTGCTTAACTCCCATTTCATATTCGCCTGAACTGTTCAACCCACTATGGTTAAGGCAGAAACCTCCCACACACACACCTCTCACCTTGGCCAATCTGGTGATGAGGGAAAACATCCTTCCCAGCCCCTAGTGAAAGATCTGCAAAAAGGGGTAAACAGTTGGGTGTCAGTGTTTTCAGATGATACAAAATTACTCAAGATAGTTAAATCCAAAGCAGACTGAAGAATTAAAAAGAGATTTCACTACACTGGGTGTCTGGGCAACAAAATGGCAGATGAAATTCAATGCAGATAAATGTGAAGTAATGCACATTGGAAAACAGAATCCCAATTGTACATACAAAATTATGATCTAAATTAGCTGTTACCACTCAAGAAAGAGATCTTGGAGTCATTGTGGATAATTCTCTGAAAACATCCACTCAATGTGCTGCAACAGTCAAAAAAAGCTAACAATGTTAGGAACTATTAGGAAAGGGAGAGATAATAGGACAGAAAATATAATGTCACTATATAAATCCATGGTATGATCACACCTTGAATACTGCATGCAGTTCTGGTTGCCCCATTTCAGAAAAGATATATTAGAATTGGAAAAGGTACAGAGAAGGGCAACAAAAATGATTAGGGGTATGGAATAGCTTCCATATGAGGAGAGATTAAAAAGACTGGGGTTGTTCAGGTTGGAAAAGAGACGACTATGGGAGGGATATGGTAGAAGTTCATAAAATCATGAATGGTTTTATGGTGGAGAAAGGTGAATAGGGGGAGTGTTATTTACCCCTTCACATAACACAAGAACCAGGGCATCACCCAATGAAATTAATAGGCAGCAGGTTTCAAACAAACATAAGAAAGTACTTTCTTCACCAACTACATAGTCAACCTATTGAACTCATTGCTGGGGGGGATGTTGTGAAAGCCAAAAGTATAACTGGGTTCAAAAAAGAATTAGGTAATTTCATGGAGGATATATACGTCAATGGCTATTAATGAAGATCGTCAGGGATGCAACCCCATGTTCTGGGTGTCCCTAAACCTCTGACTGCCAGAAGCTCGGACTGGACAATGGGACGTATCACTTAATAATTGCCCTGTTCTGTTCATTCCATCTGAAGCTGCTGGCACTGGCTACTGTCAAACCACAGGATACTGGGATATTGGCCTGACCTTGCTGGGCCATTCTTAAGTTCTTATGTAAAGAGCCAACTACAGTAATGCACACTGCATCTTGAGAAAACCTGGTATTTAATTACTTCCATGGGTGGAAGTGTGGGTGATGCTCAACTGATCCAGGTAAAAGAGGGCTTTTCTTGCACTGGTGTAGACCTAAATACTCTTTCCTCTCTTCTGGTGACCTGGGGAGGAGAGGGTGATGGGTCTGCTGACCTGGTTTCAGGCAGCCACAGCAAGTCTCTCTGGCTTTCTAGTCATTTAAGGAGCCACACACCTTTTCCTACAAGCCAGAAGATGGCCCCCACAGCTTAATGTGAGGCTGATATGGGCCTCACTGCTTCATGTGGGGCATTGTTCAGAATATAAAAGTGTATGGTGCAGGTAATTCCATAATCAGGTACATATACCCAAGGGAAGCTTCTCTCAGGCCTCCCCCCTTACCCATCCTGGTCCCCAGCCAACCCACTGTTGGGACCCTATCAACCTCCCTTGAATGAAGATGAAGGGGTGCTATAAGGGAGGTGTGGGTTGGCTCCCTGTCATACCAGTCATAGGAATCCCACCCCCCCGCCCGCCCCCGATTCCACTCCTTTAAAGAATACCTCCTTTTAATCCTTTACCAATGCATTTTATCTGATCACCATATCCCTTCCTTATGAAGTTCTCCTAATCCACTAGGTTTGGGGTCTCTTGCCCTCTTGGGGGGAGGGGGAGAGGAGAGGGATAAGTGACCACCCTCTCCTCCCCCATTTAGATCCCCTAGAGGAAAAGTAGGAAAGTTCCCTGAAACCCACTGAGTTCATCCCTTCAGACATCCATTGTAGCATTGGACAGAAGGGACTTACTTTCATACCTTGCCCCTGAAACCTCCATCTGGTGCTGGTCATATTGCTAACACAGTTCCTATTTTTAAGAAAGGAAAAAAAGTGATCCGGGTAACTACAAGGCTGTTAGCTGACATGTGTAGTATGCAAGGTCTTGGAAAAAATTTTGAAGGAGAAAGTAGTTAAGGACATTGAGGTCAATGGTAATTGGGACAAAATACAACATGGCTTTACAAAAGGTAGATCGTGTCAAACCAACCTGATCTCCTTCTTTGAGAAGGTAACAGATTTTTTTAGACAAAGGAAACACAGTGGATCTAATTTACCCTGATTTCAGTAAGGCATTTGATCCGGTGCTACATGGGGAATTATTAGCTAAATTGGAAAAGATGGGGATCAATATGAAAATTGAAAGGTGGATAAGGAACTGGTTAAAGGGGAGACTACAACGGGTCACACTGAAAGGTGTTGAACTATCAGGTTGGAAGGAGATTACTAGTGGAGTTCCTCAGGGATCGGTTTGGGGACCAATCTTATTTAATCTTTTTATTACTGACCTTGGCACAAAAAGCAGGAATGTGCTAATAAAGTTTTCAGATGACATGAAGCTGGGAGATATTGCCAATACAGAGAAGGACCGGGATATCCTACAGGAAGATCTGGATGACTTTGTAAATTGGAGTAATAGTAATAGGAGGAAATTCAATAATGAAAAGTGATAGGTCATGCATTTAGGGATTAATAACAAGAATTTTTGTTATAAACTGGGGAAGCATCACTTGGAAGTAATCAGGGGTGAAGGTAAGTCTAGGGACTTATCGGTACGGGGCTGGGCTGTGGCTGGCTCTGGCCCCTGGAAGGGTCAGAGCCAACCCTGGCCCACCCTGTACCGGTAAGTGCCTCCCCCCACCGGGGTAACAGCGGCAGCCGGGGGCTCTGGCAGCAGTTTAAAGGCCCGGGGCGGTAGCAGCAGCCAGAACCCTGGGCCCTTTAAATCGTCCCCGGAGCCCCACCTCTTCTTCTCCAGGGCTCCGGCAGCAGGGCTCCGGGGACGGGGCTCTGGCCGCCGCTGCCACCCCAGCCCCGTCGCTGCTACCCCAGGGCTCTGGCAGCAATTTAAAGGGCCGGGGGCTCCAGCCGCTGCTGGGAGCCGCAGGCCCTTTAAATTGCGCCTGGGGTAGCCAATCCATCCCGGTACGACTACCGGCTCTTGGCAGTACACCGTACCGGGGCATACTGAGTTACTTTCACCTCTGGAAGTAACAGAGGAGGAGAAGGACCTCGGAGTATTGGTTGATCACAGGATGACTATGAGCCGCCAATGTGATATGGCCATGAAAAAAGCTAATGCGGTCTTGGGATGCATCAGGCGAGGTATTTCCAGTAGAGATAAGGAGGTGTTAGTACCGTTATACAAGGCCTCACCTGGAATACTGTGTGCAGTTCTGGCCTCCCATGTTTAAGAAGGATGAATTCAAACTGGAACAGGTACAGAGAAGGGCTACTAGGATGATCCAAGGAATGGAAAACCTGTCTTATGAAAGGAGACTCAAGGAGCTTGGCTTGTTTAGCCTAACCAAAAGAAGGCTGAGGGGAGATATGATTGCTCTCTATAAATATATCAGAGGGATAAATACCACAGAGGGAAAAGAATTATTTAAGCTCAGTACCAATGTGGACGCAAGAACAAATGGATATAAACTGGCCATCAGGAAGTTTAGACTAGAAATTAGACGAAGGTTTCTAAGCATCAGAGGAGTGAAGTACTGGAACAGCCTTCCAAGGGAAGCAGTGGGGGCAAAAGACCTATCTGGCTTCAAGACTAAGCTTGATAAGTTTATGGAAGGGATGATATGATGGGATAGCCTAACTTTGGCAATTAATTGATCTTCAACTATTAGCGATAGATATGCCCAATGGCCTATGATGGGATATTAGATGGGGTGGGATCTGAGTTACTACAGAGAATTCTTTCCTGGGTGTCTGGCTGGTGAGTCTTGCCCACATGCTCAGGGTTCAGCTGATCGCCATATTTGGGGTCGGGAAGGAATTTTCCTCAAGGGGAGATTGGCAGAGGCCCTGGGGGTTTTTTGCCTTCCCCTGCAGTGTGGGGCATGGGTCACTTGCTGGAGGATTCTCTGCACCTCGAAGGCTTTAAACCACGATTTGAGGACTTCAATAGCTCAGACATAGGTTAGAGGTTTGTTACAGGACTGGGTGGCTGCGATTCTGTGGCCTGCGTTGTGCAGGTCAGACTAGACGATCATAATGGTCCCTTCTGACCTTAAAGTCTATGATTCTATATTCCCCCCTGCCTGTTGTGTCACTGTTCTGTCCTGCTTCTAGGAAACAAATGAAAATCAAGGGATGGTATTTTGGATTCATTGTTCTGTTGCATACTTGTATAGTAGTTCAGATGATTTAATATCATTTGATATAATGCAAGGAACCAAAATGTAGCTGAGACTGGTTACATCACTGAATCCCAATATTAAATATGTAATAATTTATATGGTCACATTTTGCTTTTCAGCTGATTTTGAGACTATCCAAAAACTGTTCAAATGTTGTAATTCCCTCAAAGGAAAAAAAAACATCATAATCTATATTTAACTGGTCTATGTCTCCATATAATTGATTTGTAATTAAAAATGTTCATTAGACTGCTGCGTTTAAACCTATTGAATAACATACTACACTGTATTAATGTAATATTTTGTATCTTTAACATATACATTTTGTTTTCCAGCCCTGAGGGACAACAGGATTGAGCTGGTTCGAGCTTCATGGCATGAACTGAGCATCAGCGTCAGTGATGTGTCTCTGTCAGATGAAGGGCAATACACCTGTTCTTTATTTACTATGCCTGTCAAAACTTCCAAGGCTTTTCTCACTGTTCTGGGTAAGTATAGCTGGCTGAGAATACCAAAGTGAAATGAGTTAAGAGAGGAGTTCTAAGACTTCTCAAATCTTGGTAAATATTTCTAGGGTGAATTTTCAGAAAACGTAGCAGAAGATGCATGTAAAACACCCTCTCTTACTTTCTCTAAAGATTGCTTGACTAGAACCATGCCAAGGAATAGCAAGCCCCTTATTATGTGTGATGTGGCAGGACCATGAATTACAGTGCACATCAATAGCACCACATGAGTGCTCCTTAAAATGGACATAACCTCTATATCCCAAGCACCAAAGGGGTTAACAGGGTGCATTTGTTCGTCTCCTAACAATGTACTGTATAGGGCAAAGGAGACAAAACCAGAGAGCGTGAAATCAAAAAGGGCTTTAAAGGCTCATAGTTTTTCCTTAGCTATGCATTTTTTTGGCTCATTCTATTTTCTTTTTTCCTCTACAAAGTGCATATTTTCCCTGAAGCTTCTTTTATGCTTCATCCTCTAAATGCTCTGCCATTTTCCCCAAAGGTTAGACACACACACACACACACACACACACACACACACACACACACACACACACACACACACACACACACACACACACACACACACGATTTATAGAGATGCCCAAAAAATAATGTTTCAGTTCCAAGCTTTATGTGATTCTGTCAGTGTCAGTCGCCCAATCAGCTGAAATTGCTATAGTTCATTGAAAGACACCTGTGTACTTAACAAGTGATATGATTTTAAAGATTGATTTTTGTTTCCATTTTGTTTTGTTTTGCTTTTTATATATAGAAAAGCAGGCAGTTGAATTTAATAGGACTAATGCAAGATGTTCTCTGGGCTAGTACTATTAAAGTTAATCCAGCCAGGGAATTGGTTTTGTGCATAGGATATGAAATATGCCTCTGTGAGTTCCACTGAGTCTATTTTACAAAAATCTTCACAAGTTTGCCATTAAGGACAAAAAATATCCGCTCAAAGCAAAGTATTTTGGGATAACAAATGCCTAAGGGTTAATTTTTTTTCTGTAGAGAGCCATCTCAAGATCCAAAGAATAGATGATTAGTCAAATTCAACCTATTAAATGGCAGTGGAACACAGATAAAAGGGTGTTACAAAAGTAAAAAGCCAAACATCTAATCAGTTGCTTCTAATCAGGGTGGCTTGATTTTTTTATGGTCTATTTTGGTTGGTTGGTTGGTTGGGGTTTTTTTGTTTGTTTTTGTTTTTTTACATGACTGCTTTCCAACATCATCTGTTTTCTTTCCAGTGAAAAGACAGCAGCAAGGTTTCAGAAGCATCTATCTCACAATAATTTTATTTGTCTATAAGAACTTGCATTTGAAATTCTTCTAAAGAAGCCCCTATATGAGAGTAACATTCTTTTTCTTGCTTTGTAGTTTATTCCATGCCATCATTTTAATCAGAAAGATGATTTATATGCAGAAATATTCTTTCTATTCACTGGTCTGATTTGGATTAGAAGATTTTAATGTACAGGGATTATTAAAGATGCCATTTCATGCCTCTGAAAAGTAGGAGTAGTTTTATTACAGAATCTACACTGTGATGGGTGCTGTTGTTTGTGTCTGGAGTAATGTTTGATTGTGTGCAGTGTTTATCAGTTTCCTTTGGAAAAGGAGAGACATGAACAAACCAAATTGCAAGATGCAGAGCACAGAGTGGAATTTCAGTGACTGATCCCTTTATCCAGGAATCAGAGTAGCAGCCGTGTTAGTCTGTATCTGCAAAAAGAAAAGGAGGACTGGTGGTACCTTAGAGACTAACAAATTTATTTGAGCATAAGCTTTCATGAGCTACAGCTCACTTCATCGGATGCATGCAGTGGAAAATACAGTGGGGAGATTTTATATACACAGAGAACATGAAACAATGAGTGTTACCATACACAGTGTAATGAGAGTGATCAGGTAAGGTGAGCTATCACCAGCAGGAGAGGAAAAAAAAACCTTTTGTAGCGATAATCAAGGTGGGCCATTTCCAGCAGTTGACAAGAACATATGAGGAACAGTGGGGGTAGGGGGTGGAAAATAAACATGGGAAAATAGTTTTACTTTGTGTAATGACACATCCACTCCCAGTCTTTATTCAAGTGTAATGTAATGGTGTCCAGTCGCAGAACACTTCAATCTCTCTGGTCATCGATTACAGACCTAAAAGTTGCAATTCTTCATCAAAAAAACTTCAAAAACAGACTCCAATGAGAGACTGCTGAATTGGAATTAATTTGCAAACTGGACACCATTACATTAGCTACATTAGCTGTAGCTCATGAAAGCTTATGCTCAAATAAATTTGTTAGTCTCTAAGGTGCCACAAGTACTCCTTTTCTTTATCCAGGAATGGAAATCTGTGAATTAATTGAAACATTCCAGATGTAAAGGGCAAACCTAATCATATTCTAAGAGCTTTTAGAATCTGTGGAAAGATATATCCCCCCAAAATAAGTAATTTCTGTGTGTTACTAAGCCTGTCATTGAATATAACTAAATATTCTCAATTTTATTCACAGTTCTTTATTTTAAAAATCTCCCTCCATTCCTCAGAACATAACCCTTGCCATCTCTAATGTTCTGAGTAGGATGTTTAATGGGCATAGGACCTGATCCAGAGCTCACTGAATCAATGGAAGAATTCCTGTGAATTCTGTGTGCTTTGGATCGGGCCCATTATTACTATATATTAGTTAAATCTGAAAAGGAAGGATTTTTTTGTCTTTCTTTTTGCTCTCCTTTTGTGTTAGGATTCCCTGAATTCATGCTGGAACTGTCTGTTAAAATGCAGCTGGATCAGTTTGGATTTTGTTCCTGGTTGTGTTTCATTTTAACAAGAGTAGTTAATATATTCCATGCCTCCCACCCAAAATAATCTTCTTAAAATACAGATATCCACTCTATATCTAGCAATAGGAAGTCAATCTGAACTTGAATATAAAGTATGAGAAAAGCTGGATTGGTTTAAAATGAACATACAAAACATGTTCATTTTCTTCGATTAAACTCAAGTATGGTTCAGATTCACTGGTCAGTTTAAAATAGAAAACGGAATTCAGTGACACTTGTTGTTAGGTCTGTCAATCATTAAGTGAATAAACCTATCTGTTATTTCTTTTGGAAATTGACCTCTAATAGGTTAACCTTATCAACTGACAACCCTCTTGTCAAAGGCTTAAAGTAGCTGATTGGCAACATGCTGTATCTTTTATTTGTTTGATTGTTTGTTAGGTGTTCCTGAGAAGCCACAAATTAGTGGATTTACTTCACCAGTTATGGAGGGAGAGAGGATGCAGCTAACCTGCAAGACCTCAGGTAGCAAACCAGCAGCTGATATCAGATGGTTCAAGAATGACAAAGAGATTAAAGGTATTGAAAAACATTTACATGTAATTCTGTGTCAACATCAAAACTAAAGCATTTAATGGGATAGAGGATTGCTTGGAATTGTATCACTTTCATTTTTATAAAAAGATTGACATTATCTAAATGTGCAAGAATCAATTCTACTATGTAATGTGGAAGAATTGATCAACATTTATCATAATGGCAATATGACTGATTATTTTGCAAAATGTTACAAACTATAATTTTTAATTATAGTTAGCTTAAGGTCATAATATCACCTTAGTTGAGATGGATCATAAAATGCTTTACAATAATCTTTAGTACCAGGTTCATGTCTCTATCAGTAACCCAGCTATTTTGACATTTGATCCACTTTTGCCTGTTCCCAGAAAATTGGTATTGGTTTTTATTGCTGTCATTTTCATCCAATATGCTAAAAGATCAGGTGAATGAATTGTCAGAATTGTGACTGTTTCCATGTAGCTATTGTTTTAAAATCATTCCTTTAGTACCCATGTATCTCACGCACTTGTCTGGCATTATGGTTTTTGTTAGTGAATCAAAAAAGCTGCTTCAAGCAAAGCTGTGGTGGTAATAAGAGAAACAGTTCAACTTTCTTTGGTATCCACCAGCACAGAGCAATACATAATAAAACAAAGACTAATATACAAAATTAATAAGTTAAAGAGACCATGGTTGGTATCCACAGAAATATGATTTCTTTTAAATGTACCTGTCTTGAGAAGTTTCCAATTCAAAATCAGAAAATTGGATTAGAAAGTGGCATGGACTTTGGGCTCAAGTAGGTTAAAATATACCTGAGTTCCTGGGTCAAGTGAAGATGGGAAGCAGGAAATCAGAAAGTGGAGTCTTTCAGCCTGCAGGAAGGGGTTCTCAAACGTCATTGCACCACGACACCCTTCTGACAACAAAAATTACTACACAACCCCAGGAGGGGGGACTGAAGTATGAGATCCCCCCCAGCCTCACCACCTCGGGAGGTGGGGCCAAAGCTAGACCTAAGACCTGTCACCCAGAGAAAAGTAGCACCTTGTGCAATATAATTAAAAGGCAAAATTTTAACACAGGACATAACATACATGCTGTACTATGCCAGCAAAGCTGTCATTCAAAAGAGATGTCAAAGTGCAAGCAGCGCCATCAAAAGATGGAAAATAAACATAGGTAGTGCCAGTATCCTACATGAACTACCGGTGTTAGCAGACATAAGCAAGGGCAACTCATGGCACCAGATTATTTTTTTTTAAATCAGATCTTTCAGGCTTGCACAGTAATTATGCCTTTCCTGTTCAGCTGAAATGTAATACCAGCAAAGCAGACAATTTAGGGATTTTGGTCTTAAACTAACACATGGCTTTCTGGGTAGGTACCTAAGGGATGGACATAAGAAAGAAAACTCAATAGAATGGATGAAATAGGTGTTGAAACTGAGGCGGAATAGGAAGTGAAGAAGATACAAATGAGGGAAAAGCCTTGAACGCTTCAGTTTTCTAGGTCTTCTGAAGAGCACATTGCCATTGTCATGAAGGTTACAAATAAAATAACCTAACCTAACTAGCTTGCAATGGCATCAACAGAAGGTACATTAGCTTTTGTGCACTGGAAAAGGTGAAATGATAAATCTGAGAAAATAGATATGAAATTGTATGCTAATGCACTTGACATTAAAGGTTAGGAGTTCTGCTGTCTGGCACCAGTAAATCCAATTGTGTTACAGTATATTATACACGGTGCAAAAGAACATGAAAACCGAATACATTCAGTTCCAGAGAAGGAACCGGGGGAAAAAAAGCCAACCTAAAATGCTGCTTGCATTTCTATTAGCAGAAAAAAGGAATCAGCATCTTGTAAGAGAGAACTGTTTAACTGGCTTGATGTCAAGAATGGGAGAGGCTGTGTGTGAATCATGGCGTTCCATACCTTATATTTGAACGTTCTGCCTCTTATATATGCACCCATATTAGCATAGGGATGTGAAGTTTGGCTTTCTGATCCTTTTTTATTCCTATCTGCTCAATAAAACAACTGACTGTGCCATCCCTAAATGGAGCTTATTAAGAGATTCAAATGTATCAGAAAGTAAATACGCAATACTTATTTGTCACGTAATTTATTACTCACTGCTTTGAAAATGTAACCTTAAATGTGGTTTCAGTTTTCACTTTTCAGAAATATTTTCAAATTATTTTCCTGGTTTTTTCCTGTGTAGTAAAAATAAATAAATTAATATTTTTGCAACAGAATGGCAAATTTAAATGAGGTTGCTAATTTTAATATGTGCAGTGAGATCAGAAATGTGGTACTCTTTTTGGTTTGACAAAACTCCAACTGAAATAGAATTTAACCTTCTCACATTATAATGCAAGGTTAAAGCAAAACCAGATGAAAAATATACAGAAGCCCAAAATACCAGATTTGCCCAGTTAAAATATGGAAAAATATATATTTTAAATAGATAATTGTTACATATATGGGAGGAATATAAGGTTATAATTGGTTGAAAATAACCAATGAGTGATAAATCAGCAAGTTTCTATTGTTTTCCTCCTCAGAGACCAATAATATGGAGCTAACAAAAAGTGTTAAAACAGTCAGAGTGCATATGCAAACAGTGAGTTCCAAGAAAACTGTTTGTCTTCATGGGTGGGGAGAGGGGGCAGCAGCAGGGGGAAAGGGGAGAGTTCTTGACTTTAAGCTTCATTTCCTCTAATGAATGTGATTCTCAGAAGAAAAAAATTCTCTTAAATTTAAGGTTTCAGAGTAGCAGCCGTGTTAGTCTGTATTCGGAAAAAGAAAAGGAGTACTTGTGGCACCTTAGAGACTAACACATTTATTTGAGCATAAGCTTTCGTGAGCTACACTCGCTGTAGCTCACGAAAGCTTATGCTCAAATAAATTGGTTAGTCTCTAAGGTGCCACAAGTACTCCTTTTCTTAAATTTAAAAACATTTGGCCATTATAGTTAAATGTATAGATATTTTTGAGGATCCAGATACTCAGGGTTTATATAAAAGTACATACATTGACTTATTTTTTTCACTGACAGTTAAGGGTCAAGATTTTAAAGAAACAGGCATCTAAAAGGCTCCTAAGGAGGTGGTCTCCATTTTTCAAAAGTGCTGTGCATCCAGCAGCTTCCTTTGAAGTGAAGGCTCCCAATGCCTAGACGCTGTCCAAGCTGCAGTTAATTGGAGCTCCTGGGTGCTCAGCACTTTTGAAAATAAGTCTATTTATTCGGGTGCTTTAAAGTTTCACGTAGGATCCAAACTTTAAGCACTTTTTAAATCTAGGCTAAAATATTTTCCTCCTTTATGATATTTGTTTATTTTAGCAAAACAGCAACCTGGTCATTTTGATTTGGGCTAATGAAGGTCTTAAAATGAATTTTTGTAAAGGAATATACTACTGAGATTGCATGTGTCCTGTGTTTCCTAATCAAAGGAAAGGAAAATGCAAGAGGTTTCAGTTTTACAAATCACAGTAAAATCCCATTAGGGAGACGAAAATGACCTAAATAAAATTTCCATGAAAAGTCAATTTTAGAAAGCAGATCTAAAATGTAATCAGCTACATCTTTTTAGATTAAAAATATCTCTGGAATCAGAAAGATGGGCTTTTTCACTCACTCCAGATAATGTAAGAATCCAGGTAGTTAAGTAATTCTGATTTTTGCTTCAGAAATAATTGTCTTCCCCACCCAGGCATTTTTCTTCCAGTTGGTTGCTGAGCATTAAGCAGATTTCAATTTTTGCTGAGGTGACTATCAAGATTTATGCATCAGAAAGCTGAGGGAAATATTGACCATGGCTAAGCCAAGCTGTGTCAAGTGGGATCCCGCAGGGATCAGTCTGGGTCCAGTTCTGTTCAATATCTTCCTCAGTGAGTTAGATAGCGGCATAAGAGTACACTTACAAAGTTTGCAGATGATACCCAGCTGGGAGGGCTTGCAAGTGCTTTGGAGGATAGGATTAAAATTGAGAGTGATCTGGACAAGCTGGAAAAATGGTCTGAAGTAAATAGGATGAAATTCAGTAAGGACAAATGCAAGGTACTCTATTTAGGAAGGAACAATCAGTTACACACATACAAAATGTGAAATGACTGCCTAGGAAGGAGTACTGCGGAAAGGGATCTGGGGGTCATAGTGGACACAAGCTAAATATGAGTCAACAGTGTAACACTATTGCAAAGAAAGCAAACATCATTCTGGGATGTATTAGAAGGAGTGTTGTAAGCAAGACACAAGAAGTAATTCTTCTGCTCTACTCTGCACTGATTAGGCCTCAACCGGAGTGTTGTGTCTAGTTCTGGGCGCATTTCAAGAAAGATGTGAACAAAATTGGTAAAAGTCCAGAGGAGAACAACAAAAATGATTAAAGGTCTGAAACATGTCCTATGAGGGAAGATTGAAAAAACTGGGTTTGTTTAGTCTGTAAAAGAGAAGACTGAGAGAGGGCATAACAGTTTTTAAATACATAAAAGGTGTTATAAGGAGGAGGGAGAAAAATTGTTCTTCTTAACCTCTGAGGATA
The DNA here is from genome assembly GCF_015237465.2 of Chelonia mydas. Classification (NCBI taxonomy): domain Eukaryota; kingdom Metazoa; phylum Chordata; order Testudines; family Cheloniidae; genus Chelonia; species Chelonia mydas. Next base: position 180,298,096 of record NC_057849.1, read on the forward strand.
GGACAAGAAGCAATGGGCCTAAATTGCAGCAAGGAAGGTTTAGGTTGGACATTAGGAAAAACTTCCTAACTGTCAGGGTGGTTAAGCATTGGAATAAATTGCCTAGGGAGGTTGTGGAATCTCTGTCATTGGAGATTTTTAAAAGCAGGTTAGACAAACACCTGTCAGGGATGGTCTGCATATTACTTAGTCCTGCCAGGAGTGCAGGGGACTGGACTAGATGACCTCTCGATATCTGATTCTATGATATATTATGTAATTTCTTCCTGCATAGCATCCTTACAGCTTTTCCTATCCATGCAAACAGTTAAAATTCTTGTCCAGGCTCTCAGCAGTTGATTTTGAAATTGCCAAATACACACATAGGAAAAACAATGGCAGTATTGGTTTTTATCAGACAAATAATGGAATGTCTGGCTATAAAGTGTTTGGGTTTTTTTTAAGCAACTAGGGGGAAAGTTTTAGAAATGGATTTGATATATACCAGAGCTGCCTCTTATTGCATTGTGCTCCCTGAAAATCATTAAGCTACATTTTTTTGTTCTTGCAGATGTCAAATATTTAAAAGAAGAGGATGCAAATCGCAGGACATTCACTGTTAGCAGCACACTGGATTTCCGAGCGGATCGGAGTGATGATGGTGCCGTTGTACGTTGCAGAGTAGACCATGAGTCCTTAAACTCCACACCTCAGATAGCAATGCAGGTTCTAGAAATACACTGTAAGTAATATCTATAATCTATCTATATGTCTATCCCTATCCACACACGTTTACATTCTCTGGTTTTGAGAGAAGGTGTACTGTCACTAGACATTTAATAGACATGAAATAAAACTTAAATCGTTAATGAGTTCAAATACATACAAATCCCTCTCTTCTAGCCCAATCCTGCAATTCTCCTAGCAAGTCAATGAGAGGTTTCCCATAGTAAGGACTGTAAGATTGAGTCTTTAGTCTGTTTGGTGGAGGAGAGAGGATAAGTATGTTGGGGATTTTAAGTCTCACTGGTTTTCTCAGGTAGGTTTTCAACACCAAGACCACAGGTTTATATAGTAGTCACTATTTTGCTTGACAATACCATAGAAATGCAAGCTGATGTTAGCAGTAGAGATTAAATCATCAACTTTGTGCCCTACTAACACAGCTTTGTGTGATGTTCTTCATGTTGGAGCCTAAGAGAGAAGAACCATATTCATTATTCTTAGGGCTTGTCAATCATGGGGATGTTACATCGGAATAGCTTTAGTTTGTTCTCATTAAAGTGCCTTGCGTACACACACAATTTTTTAAAAAAATTGAATTATTTGGCACCTTAAGTAGAAGTCATGAATCCTATCTGGAGTAGAAGTAACTCTTCTTTGCAGTGAGTTTGTGTGCTCTAAGGGTTATGTGAAGGCATTTCTAATCACTCTGCTTCTAGCATTCCTCTCCATGCTATCCCACACTGTATTGCTTCACACCTGGCTCAGCCTGTCTGTGTACCTGTGTGCCCTCCACTGCTCTAGAGCAGGGGTGGCCAACCTGTGGATCCGGAGCCACAGAAGTTCTTCAGAAGTTAATATGCGGCTCCGTGTACAGGCACCGACTCCGGGGCTGGAGCTACAGGTGCCAACTTTCCAGTGTGCTGGGGGTGCTCACAGCTCAACCTCTGGCTCTGCCCCGACTCCACCCCTTCTCACCCCCTCCCCTGAGCCCGCTGTGCCCTCGCTCCCTCCCCCCCACCTCCCCGAGCCTCCTGCACGCCATGAAAGAGCTGATCAGGAGGTGCGGGGAGAGAGAGGGAGGTGCTGATCGGCGGGGCTGCTAGTGGGTGGGAGGCACTGTGGGGGGGCGAGGAGCTGATGGGGGGGCTGCTTACGTATTACTGTGGCTCTTTGGTACATTGGTAAATTCTGGCTCCTTCTCAGGCTCAGGTTGGCCACTCCTGCTCTAGAGTCATCTTGACCAAATATTCTCTCTCTAATTAAATGCTGGGATGCAGCCAGGTGTGTCCCTTTTTAATATCAGGTAGTGGTGAGTTCACACACACAGAGTCACATAGTTATTATAACACTGTGCTTGCATGTGGATGCCTGCAGATCTCCAGGCCCATCTGGAGAATAGTCTCTGGAATGCAGACATCTGCAAGATACTGTCCATGAAAATGAAGGTGAGGAGGCACTCCTAGAGCTGGTCCCAGTGCCAGACCAGATCAAAGCAAAGGAACCCACACCATGAGCACCTGGACTGCATATTTGCAGGGGATGCCATGTGCATTTGCTGTGCATGAGAGCTCTACCAGAAACCATCCAGAAAATGCTGCAGACAGGAGCTCTCCCAGTAAGTAGAGTATGCTGTATTACTATACAACTATGTAGGAGGATTTAAAAGTTGGCTTTTCTGTGTATTCGCAACCTTCTCAGGGTTGCTCATACTTGTAGTTTCCATTCCACTCCTGCACCAGCTGGGAGTATGTCATCCTGGCCGATAGCAGCTCTGCATGTGTTCCTGGTTTGCCAATTGCCTTTTTAAGCAAGACCCTTTTAGGTCTGGAACACGTTTTCTTACAAAGCTCATGCACAGCATCCCTACCTAGCCCTGTCCTGTAAACTCTGGATACCACACCAGACGAGGACCTACCTTTCAGTCAACCAAATTGCAGACACTTCCCACACCAACCAGCCTCTTCAGGATGGAAAAGAACAGTTTCAAGCACCCCACCAACAGGAATTTGTGAGCAACACTCTGGGCATAAAAAAGTTCCATTGGTCTTGAGTTTGCATTACATTCTTTAACTCTGTAATTCCAGTAATGTTATTTGTTACCTATGTGATTTGTTAACTCAATACAAAAGTTTTGGTACAACTTGGCTGAAAAAATTCACTGAGGAGTAGCTCTCCCTTTAACATCAACACCAACCCCCAGTATCACCCCCTAATAAAATCAATACACAAGCATATATCAGTCACTTCTTTGATATACAGTATGTTCATTATCCAAAAAGAAAAGGAGTACTTGTGGCACCTTAGAGACTAACCAATTTATCTGAGCATAAGCTTTCGTGAGCTACAGCTCACTTCATTGGATGCATCCGATGAAGCTCACGAAAGCTTATGCTCAAATAAATTGGTTAGTCTCTAAGGTGCCACAAGTACTCCTTTTCTTTTTGCGAATACAGACTAACACGGCTGTTACTCTGAAACCTTTCATTACCCAAAACTACCTCCTGACCTCGACGTAGGAGCACAGTGAATCCCTGACCCTATTTCCCATGCCACTTGAGGCATTTTTCTGAGATCACTAGTTATTGACTGGGAGCAGTCAGAGATGGACAGCTTCTGGGTCATGATGGCCACACTCTTCTCCATGCTGAGAGGAGCCCTCATGTTGGTGTTCTATCATTGTAGCTTTAGGGTGAACTCTGCATAGATCTCTAGGAAAGTAGCTTTCTCCTAGTCATCCCAGTTCTGCATCCCTATCCTGTCCCACCAGTTGCTGCTAGCTGGCTGAGCCCAGAAGTGGCACTCTACTAAATAAAGGTGCTCCAGATAAATGCCCTGAAGAAGTAACTGCTCGATTTCATCATCCTGCTCCTCCTCCACCTGTAGCTGCATCATCACAGTAGCCACAGGCCTCCATGGTGGCCAGTTTAAGCCTCCCAGCTGCTCAATTGCCAATTCATGTGCATCATCCTGTTCATATGAATAACTGTCATGATCACAGAGCTTAGCAGTGTGTCCTTCATGATCCCTGACAAAATGGCACTGACAAAATACAGATGAATGATGAAGGTGAGGAGGCACTCCTAGAGCTGGTCCCAGTGCCAGACCAGATCAAAGCAAAGGAACCCACACCATGAGCACCTGGACTGCATATTTGCAGGGGATGCCATGTGCATTTGCTGTGCATGAGAGCTCTACCAGAAACCATCCAGAAAATGCTGCAGACAGGAGCTCTCCCAGTAAGTAGAGTATGCTGTATTACTATACAACTATGTAGGAGGATTTAAAAGTTGGCTTTTCTGTGTATTCATGAAAATGAAGGTGAGGAGGCACTCCTAGAGCTGGTCCCAGTGCCAGACCAGATCAAAGCAAAGGAACCCACACCATGAGCACCTGGACTGCATATTTGCAGGGGATGCCATGTGCATTTGCTGTGCATGAGAGCTCTACCAGAAACCAGAGGTAGAATCATGGGAGTTTATTTGTTTGACTCCAAGTCCCAGAATCCCAGTAGGTTCCATAGGCACCTCACAATGCCCCGCAAGAAAAAAATTCAGAATGCATAGAGCTGTGCAGCACACCACTGCACCATAGGATATCTGCCCAGAATGCTACATCTTCAGAGACAGAATATGGTTAGCACTTGAAAACTGGGGATAGAGAGAGTGTGTCTGTTTTCATGAGGTTCCCAGGCCTATTTTGCAGATATTAAGAAATAGATACAAATGTTAAGAAAATTTAGATAAAGTTTGGGTAAACATCCAGAATTTTGGATGATTATCTGAACCAACCCCTTCAATCTGTTAAGATTTACCCATCACTAATTTATATCCTCTCTCACTCGAGTCTAATCCATCCATATGTCATGCTCTGTTTCCTGCAGGACAGTCTTACTGCCGTTGTCTTGCTAAAGGGTTTGGCTGTAATCTAGTTCATGCTTGCCCAATGGGGATTAGTGGTGGCATGACATTCTTGCCAAGTCTATTTTTCCACTGACCCTTACAGTCAACAATAAACCTAGAATAGAATAATATTCTCTGTGGCATTGTGTGGAAGTTTGTTGTTAGACTAGCTGTCACTGACTATTAGGTTTATGTATATATAAACCAAACTAAATCTCAGAGAAACATTTAGTTTTATTACTTACTTCTGTGCTCACACTCAAAAACCTTCTTCTGTTCTGTCACAGATACAGTACTGCCACTATAAAAGTTTGGTGCGGCAGTGATTCACTCTATTGTACTGTGTACCTGCAAGCCCTTACTTGCACTCCTGGCAACAGCCCATTTTGATTCTCTCCACCAAGGCACAAATCCCAAGAGGCTTCATTTGAAGCTTTAAAATGAAATCAAACCTGTTCAAACTTCAGACATCATCACTGTGATTCTAAAATGGCAGCGGTAATGAGATCAATACCACAAGACACACTATAAGCTTCTGCAGCATATCTCATAAGCTGACCATACTTCCCATATGACAGCACTGATGTGTTAAATATGTATTATGAAAAAAAGATATTGTGCTGATATCTGCTGATGCAATTTTAGGTAAATTCTTAATCAGTGGTCTCGCAATTCTGCAATGAAGTATCAGTTTGACAAGCTTGCAGCCATCAGCTAACCTTCTTGTAAGGGCTTTTACTACAAGTTTTTGTGATAGCTAACAATTTCTTCATTTCTAGTTATTACTAAATGATCTTACATTGAGTATCAGAGCCCTTCTTTAGGGTTAGACAATTATTTTAAAATGGTTGAGGGCTAGTCTTTAGGAAATGCCTGTATTGATTTTGAATAATAAAAAAATGAACTGTAGAGACAACAGATATGCAAATTACAAATGATGCACTTGAACAACGATGTAAAAACCAGTTTAGTGCAGTGTGTGTCTATCTACACACACACACACACACCAGGTAGCTATGTCACAAAGGAAAACGTACACTACAGTTGTTAGCACTACTGTTCTAACTAGTTTACGCCTCTCTGGAAATAATATGAGGCCAGATCTTCAGGTGGTATAAATCAGAGTAGCGCCACTGAAATCCATAGAGCTGCACTGGTTTACACCAGCCGAGGATCTGGCCAATTATTTTTACTTGTCTGATTATTTTGTGGTTTTGGTGGAACACGATATCTTGGTTAATTGTTAATTTCCACCAGAAATAAATTACCTGCTTAAGAGAAGGCATCTTATGGAAAACTAAAGGAAAGAAAACAATTATGCATACCTGAAGGTTAGAGCTTTCTACCTCTGAAAAAGTAACTAAGCTGCATACACCAAACCAAATGAGACTAATGTCAATGGAAAAATGTGAACTAATTAGGAGTGTATTTTAGTCATTTTAGATGACCAGTCGGTGATACCACCTCCATCATGGGTTTATTGTTTTTGTAGTTCAGAGTCTGAGAAACTGAATTCTACCTTGCAAAAAGGGATATTTTCACATTTGTTTATTTATGCCAGGTATGTCTAAAAAACTGTAAAAATAAAAATGTAATGCCAAGATCCTGCTTTTATATATATATATATTAATCACCTATTCATATTGAATTTTGAATGAGAATTTGTTATATTTACCTCAGTTATTATGTAAACACTGTTAATAAGCAAAATTATCTTGTTTAAGCTTTTCAGATTAAGGAACTATTGAAACAAATGAAACATGGAAGATACTTAGAGTAAGCCGTAAAGAATAATATCTGTGAACGTGAAAGTTCAGTGCCCTAATTTGCATGTTTAAATGAGATCAATTAGGTTAATGATGGATGAAAATAAGAAATCCATGATTTAAATGTAAAATAATTCAAAAACTTGTGGGTTCATTAGATGCCAAACTTTCATCTTTCAAAGGGGTTATCTGGATCAAAGGGTTAATGTACAACCCTAACCTTTACCATCTGGAGGCTTATACTCAAATATGGTTTACAAGTGTAATATAATACAATATAATTTATTTTTCTCTAACATCTTTTGTGCACAGATGTCACAAAATGGTTCATAGATTATTACATTCTACACAGAAATACAAATAATGGTTGTGGTCAGAGTTTTCAATGCAGATGTCATCTGTACTTATGACAGGGTCAGATAAGACAAGGCAAGTTTGGGGGAGAGTGACTGAAAATACTGAAACTGGCAAGCTCAGGGAGAAATATTAATTGTTTTTAGAAGAATGAGTTAATTGACATAGGCACAGAGACACCGTTTGTCTTGGGATGGGATCTTAAAAGAGTGAGTCACTCAGGCAATTGAAGGATGTTCTATCTAGATGAGCAGGGGAAGGATCAATTGTGGAATGATGTGGGGGAGGAGGGGAAATAGAAAGAAAGAAAGAAGTCTCATTTTTGAGGACTAAACCATCAATCACCTACTATATATTGTCAAAAGTCTGTCTGATCCTAGGCTCAGCTCACTTACTGCAATACCCAGAAGGTTAGAATAAGGGAATCAAATATTCTCACCCACTGTAATATATGTTCTCTAAGATGAGCAAAATGGTCCCATATGTGACAGACTGGCACAGGCCTTTCCCTCACACCAGAACAGAACATTCAGCCCATCTGCAGTGAAACCTGTGTCCACTGGAGAACATAAGAACAGCCATACTGGGTCAGACCAATGGTCCATCTAGCCCAGTATCGTGTCTTCTGGCAGTGGCCAGTTTCAGATGCCTCCGAAGGAATGAACAGAATAGGGAAATTTTTGAGTGAGCCATTCCCCACCTTCCAGTCCCAGCTCCTGGCAGTCAGAGGTTTAGGGAAACCCAGAGAATGGGGTTGCATCCCTGACCATCTTGACTAATAGCCATGGATGAACCTATCCTCCATGAACACAGTTGACTGCGTGTTGTGTGAAGAAGTACTTCCTTATGTTTGTTTTAAATCTGCCACCTATTAATTCGATCAGGTGATTCCCTGCTTCTTATGTTTTATGTGGAGGGGTAAATAATGCTTTCTTATTCACTTTCTCCAAACCAGTCATGATTGTATGGCCCTCTATCATATCCCCCCTTCGTCATCTCTTTTCTAAACTGAAAAGCCCCAGTCTTTTCAATCTCTCCTCATAGGAAGCTGTTCCATACCCTAATCATTTTTATTGCCCTTCTCTGCATCTTTTCCGATTCTAATGTATCTTTTTTGAAATGCACCCCAGGGCACCCCAAGATGATTAATTGCAACGATAATTGGGTCTATTATAGAGGAATGGCAGAGGGATCCATGCCTGCTCTGAAGGAGCAATTTTAAGACCTGTCCTCTGTGATGTCATCTCTGAAAGTCATGACAAGCATGTAGCCAAGATAGAGAAGGTAGGGTTAAGCATCCATATAATAGGTAAATGGTCATCCAAGTGATGAGGAATCAGTACCTTAGAGAGGGACAATGTCTACATTACAAGCTAGGGGTATGATTCCCCTGCTCATGTACACATACTCACGCCAGCTCTCATGAAACCACTGGGTACATACATGGCACAACTAACTTGTGCCTCTACTGCTGTTACCCATGCTACTGTGGCTATGCTGCTATTTATGCTTGTGCTAGATCAAGGAGAGCTAGAGTGTGTGTCCACACAAGCAGAGGAATCACACCCCTAACTCATAGTGTAGAATAGTGGTTCTCAAAGCTGGTCCGCTGCTTGTTCAGGGAAAGCCCCTGGCGGCCCGGGCCGGGCCAGTTTGTTTACCTGCTGCGTCTGCAGGTTCAGCTGATCATGGGACAACTGGAAAAAGGCTAATGTAGTGCCCATCTTTAAAAGAGGAAAGAAGGAGGATCCTGGGAACTACAGGCCAGTCAGCCTCACCTCAGTCCCTGGAAAAATCATGGAGCAGGTCCTCAAGGAATCAGTTCTGAAGTACCTAGAGGAGAGGAAAGTGATCAGGAACAGTCAGCATGGATTCACCAAGGGCAAGTCATGCCTGACTAATTTAATTGCCTTCTATGACGAGATAACTGGCTCTGTGGATGAGGGGAAAGCAGTGGACATGTTGTTCCTTGACTTTAGCAAAGCTTTTGACACGGTCTCCCACAATATTCTTGCCAGCAAGTTAAAGAAGTATGGGCTGGATGAATGGACTATAATGTGGATAGAAAGTTGGCTAGATTGTCGGGCTCAATGGGTAGTGATCAATGGCTCCATGTATAGCTGGCAGGTGGGATCAAGTGGAGTGCCCCAAGGGTAGGTCCTCGGGCCAGTTTTGTTCAATATCTTCATAAATGATCTGGAGGATGGTGTGGATTGCACCCTCAGCAAGTTTGCAGGTGACACTAAACTGGGAGGAGAGGTAGATACGCTGGAGGGTAGGGATAGGATAAAGAGGGACCTAGACAAATTAGAGGATTGGGCCAAAAGAAATCTGATGAGGTTCAACAAGGACAAGTGCAGAGTCTTGCACTTAGGACGGAAGAATCCCATGCACCGCTACAGACTAGGGACCGAATGGCTAGGCAGCAGTTCTGCAGAAAAGGACCTAGGGGTTACAGTGGACAAGAAGCTGGATATGAGCAACAGTGTGCCCTTGTTGCCAAGAAGGCCAATGGCATTTTGGGCTGAATAAGTAGGGGCATTGCCAGCAGATCGAGGGACGTGATCGTTCCCCTCTGTTCGACATTGGTGAGGCCTCATCTGGAGTACTGTGTCCAGTTTTGGGCCCCACACTACAAGAAGGATGTGGAAAAATTGGAAAGAGTCCAGCGGAGGACAACAAAAATGATTAGGGGACTGGAACACATGACTTATAAGGAGAGGCTGAGGGAAGTGGGATTGTTTAGTCTGCGGAAGAGAAGAATGAGGGGGGGATTTGATAGCTGCTTTCAACTACCTAAAAGGGGGTTCCAAAGAGGATGGATCTAGACTGTTCTCAGTGGTAGCAGATGACAGAACAAGGAGTAATGGTCTCAAGTTGCAGTGGGGGAGGTTTAGGTTGGATATTAGGAAAAACTTTTTCACAAGGAGGGTGGTGAAACACTGGAATGCGTTACCTAGGGAGGTGGTGGAATCTCCTTCCTTGGAAATTTTTAAGGTCAGGCTTGACAAAGCCCTGGCTGGGATGATTTAGTTGGGGATTGGTCCTGCTTTGAGCAGGGGGTTGGACTAGATGACCTCCTGAGGTCCCTTCCAACCCTGATATTCTGTGATTCTATGATTCTATGGCTCCCACTGGCCGTGGTTCGACGCGCCAGGCCAATGGGGGCTGCAGGAAGGGTGACCAGCACATCCCTCAGCCCGCACCACTTTCTGCAGCCCCCATTGGCCTGGAGCGGCGAACCGCAGCCAGTGGGAACCGCGATCGGCCAAACCTGCTGACGCAGCAGGTAAACAAACTGGCCCAGCCCACCAGGGGCTTTCCCTGAACAAGCGGTGGACCGGCTTTGAGAACCACTGTAGAAGACAAATAAGAATCAGGCCATCTTATTTAGTCACCTAAAGAAATATTATAATTCTTGCTGATTTTTTTTCATTTTATTTTTTAGTGCTCAGATGTTTGCTATGGACTTCAGAGAGTCAAGTAAAACCATGGGTTCTGATTTTCAAGTGCTGAGCATTATCAGCTATTACTAACTTCCACAGAGTTTTGGGTGCTCTGCACTTCAAAAAATCAGGCCCACGAATCCTGCCCCAAAGACCTAAAGTCAGACCTGACAGAACAGCTGTGTGCCATAAATAAACACAACAACAACAAAAAAAGATGGGTGAGAAAAGAAGAGGGAAAAGGATTATGTTAAAATGTCCTGTGCTGACTCCGAAAAATATGTGCATATCTTCATGGTTCTTGTGAAATTAGGAGTTCCTTTTTTTAATCGTTGTTTTGCCATATCACCTATGAAAAGTTAGTTCAAGTGAGATAAAGGAAAAATGTAATTAAAATGGAGGGAGCACAGTTTGGGGCAGCGAAGATGATAAATGAAGTGGAGAGGTTTTACATATAAAGAGAGATTGGCAAAATTGGTGTTGTATAGATTTAAGAGGTGTCATGACTTAAGTACTTAGGGAAGTTACTTTTATAAAATTCTGGCTTATGGTATATTTGAGTTCACAGAGCAGACCAGAACTAGGAATCATAGGTTTGAAGAAATTATTATTTATATAGTACCATTGCTGTGTGTGATGCTTCACAGATAATTAAAACACAAGGCCCGCAACCATGCAAATACTTATACATGTGAATGACTTTACTCACGCAAGTAGTCCAATTGGGACTACTCAAGTACATAAAGTAACTCGTGCATAGGTATGTAGAGACAGCCTTTGCCATGCCCACATTTAAGTCATGTAATCAAAGTTAAACTCAGTGTTGAAGTGTTTGCAATATTAAAGACTGGCATAGGAAGAGACAACAATGGACTGCAGCGGAGGTGAATGAGGGAAGAATTACATTTTTACAAAATCAGATGATGAGACTGCTTTGATTGTGTAGCAGGCACCACATAGTTTCTGCAGTGTTTATTTTCGTTCATTTTAAAATGTTGTGTTAGAATCTGAAGAAGAGGGTAGTAAAGAGGTGGTTGGAAATAGAGGTATTGTATGGAACTAAAATTTTAAGAGGTTTTATTTTTCGGTGACAGTGGGGAATAGGTGTGGCAGAACGGACAGCTGAGATGTTGAGTTAAGTGCTTTTAATATTTTTAACCAAATATCGTGACTACTGTGTGTGGAATTTAGTAAGTTAAAGGAGTATCTGTCAAAGTTGTACTCTAGTGTAGGCAGTCATGCATTTTGTGTGTCAGGAGGGAAGTTTTCATTGATCATGGTTTGCTTTTCCTCTATATTGGTTAAAGGCTTGCTACTGTTTTGCATGCATGGGACTGCTTTTATGCTTTTAAAAAGGGGGGGTTGTTTATTTTTGGCGGTTTTGCTTTTTTAGTTTACATTTTTAAAAAAGTTTGGAAAATCTATGTTTGAGACGGCAGAATTGTCATTAAACAGTTCTTGACAAGGAGGGCGTAGATGCTGCTCATCTGGTCCCACTTAGCTATTTCAAATAATTTTATAAGTGATATAGAAGGAAGATAGAGGAGGCATAATAATGCCACTAAGTATTCACTTTCATTAAAACTAAATTTTCATAAAATTACTTTAAAATTAAACTGTATAACAGTCTTCTTTCTCCTCAGTATGTGAACAGATATGCTAAAATGAAATGCTATTGCCATGATACAGCTATTTGATCTAGATTGCCTCCCCCACAAAAATTAATAACATACATTTTCAGGCACAAAATATTGAATTTTCATCTTGTCTACTAAAGCAATGAGTCATTCAGTATATTCTGAAGGAGAGCATCAGACATACTGTATCTCCCAGGATAATTTGATGAAGTTTGCCAATTGTAAAATTGCTTTGCATGTACTCTGTTGCACTGAATTGGCACTGTCAGAAGCAGTGCTACTTGTCATTTACAAAGGAAGCCCAGTTTCAGGGAGTGCTGACTCACAGCTGTACGATACCAACAGCTGGTAAATTTAATCTATTAAAAAGTGATGAGCACTTCCACAAAGGTGGTTGGAATACTCCCCACTCATTCTTTCGATCTCAATTGGGAGATCCGTTTTGCTGTTGACTTTGTACATACCACAGTGGTTTGTCCCTGGAATTTATTTAAGTAGCCTGTTCTTAAGAATATAATTACCTGGACTATTTAGAAATATGGATAAGTTTGTATAGAAGTACAACATTTCATCAAGTTTTTGTGATTGCCTCTAGCAGGAGAGACCATCAAGATCTGAAGTTAATAATGTATGTTTGATCTCTCAAAAAAATCTTTTAAATTTATCCCAGGCCTTCTGCTATGCTAATTGATCAATAAAACAGCTGAATCATTGTCTTCAAAGGTAGTTGCTTATTTCTTCTTCCTGCTTGGAAATTATGTTCCATGAGAGGAATCAACAGAAGAATAGAATAGGGGCACCATAAAAAAAGTAGATGACGGTGATGAAAATAAATATCACAGACTTTTTTTTTAACAGACAAAATTAGGTAGAAAGATAAATGAATTCGTCTCTCAGGAAAAACATTTATCACTGAACTGTTATCTTTTTATAACCTTTTTAAAAATGATGGCATCTGGGTTTGTTACTCACTGATACAATAAATAATAAAAAACCTGAGCATTTTATTAAAGCTTTTCAATATTCAGGAGTTTTTAAATCATAAAGTAAAACCATCAAGTAAATACATATTGTTTGTAGATTATCATTTAAATAAACCTGTTAAAAGAAAAATGCAGTATTCAGTGCATTACATCGCACTAATATAAACACTGATACACAGAAGATAACTGTTATAGAATACACAAAAATTAAACAGGGATATAAACAGATTAGAAAATGAGTTGGGCAGGACTTGATTAAAGCATACGTGCTATAAACCTGTGCCTAGGGCCCCAGCTCCTGGAGTCATGATAATGTTGCAATTTCAGCTTAATTTTTTAAAAAGCATGTTTCCAGCCTTCCTGGTTTATAAGAAAAGCTTAAAAGTGTAACTGATGCAGTGAAGGCTGAGTCTGCAGACAGACTGAGCAAGAGCCCTGAGATGGGGAGTGCCCCATTCATTTCTCTGGGGGTGTTAACTCAAAGATGTGCTGCTCTGGTGGCCCTCACCAACATTACCACAACGGGTTGTGGTGGGAGGAGAAACATAAAGTGGGCTCAGACAATCCACCAAAGCAGATATGCCCCAGATTTTGGGATAGGTACTGGGGAGCCTCTTGCTGCTGTGAGGAAAATGGGATTCCTGCTGCAACTCATGGAGGAGAGAAGGAAGCCCAAGGCCACTGTCCCTGCCTCTATGGGAGAGGAGGAAATGGTTACCATCCCCACTGCAAATGGAGCAAAGGGTCATGGCAAAGAGAGGGATCACAGGGGGCGCTGATGTCCTGCTGTGCTTAGAGTGCTGGGTTGTCTTATTCTGACTCTAGAGCTGAGGTCAATGTTTTCTTACAATGGCAGTGTTGACTCCTAATCCTGCCATTGGATCTGTGCATCCTTGCATCCATGAGGCCATTGGGATTTCGTACAAGCAAGTCTGCTCACATGGATCCAATTGCAAAATTGTTTGGTTACATAGATCATTGAGTTTAATTAATCAGAAGTACCATTAAGCATTATTAACCATTACATAGAGAAGAAATGAGGTACAAGTCAATGAGGGCAAATAAATACAACACTCCAAATACACAGTATGAGATATGGCCTTGGTGGGGGGAAAAGAAAAGGAAAAAAATTGAGAGGGAGGCAAAAAATATAATGGGAAGATTTCATAAAAATACTGCCCAGTTCTGAAGTGACTGGCACCCTCATCTCTCAATGAACTCATTGGCCGATTTGTTCTTCCCACTTTATACTTGTGTAATTCCTGTTAGTTTACATGCACACACCGAGTCTGAGAGACAATATAGCCCTGATTTTGTCCAACTCAAAACCTTACTGCAGATGGAGATATCTTCAATATAGAACAAACTGCTGACGTACAATCACGGACACAGCACACTAACCTCAGAATCAAAGTTTCAAAGTCAGCATGGGTCTGGGATCACATTATGTTACTAGATTGTTTTAAAGTATGCAAGAGATCAAGAGGAAACGGAATGCATTTACCCCGCTTTTGAAATATTTAGGTTTTCTCTGTATATGGCTGCATGGAGACCAATCTCATGTTTTTTATGTCTGATTTCTTCTTAAATTGTGTATAAATGAACCAGGTTTTTAATAGCAAGAGACAAATCTGCAAAGGTTGTTTTGTGTTTCCTGGTAGGTTCTTTTGGTTGAAAGTTCAGGTTGGTTCGTATTTTGCTGGAGCTGTGGTTCCCTACTTTAGTTCTTGTATATTCACCAAAAGTAACTCTTTTAGTACTGTCTAATTTTCCAAGCCTGTACATTCAGAGAGAGAGAACATCTCTGGACTTAGGCAGTGGAAGCATATTGATATGCATCCTTCATAAAAAGCAAGCTCACTAATGGAGTTTCCTTTCTTAACCACCTGAGGGATCATACAAAAAAAAAAAACAACTGATAAAGAGATTTCTCCATCTCTATAATCCTCACCAGTTTGTTCATTGAGCCCCATTAATTATTGATATTTAGATAACACCAGCAGATATGATGTCTTCCTACCCAACTCATTCAGTAGCTCAAAGAGGCAGCCTGGTCCTTTGGGGTGGGCACTGCACTGGGAGTTAGGAGACCTGAGATCTCTTCTTGACTCTGTTGCTCTCTTGCTTAGTGACCTCTACATGTCATTTGACCTTTGTTTTTCCATCTGTAAAATGTGGCTGGCAATATTCACCCACCTTTATAATGTGCTTTGAGATCTACAGATGAAAAGGGTTAAATATGATTTTAATTACGCTATGGGGCATTGTAGCGGGGTGAGCATCCACTCCAGCCCTGAAGGGGTTGGAAAAGCCCTGCAGGGGGCTGGGGCTGGGGAAGGAAGTAAAACCCTGGCTGATTGGGGGAAGTGGCGGCAGCTGGGGGCTGCGCCCCAATCAGGGCCCAGCTGGCTCTATAAAGGCTTTGAGCCAGCTGTTCCAGTAGAGTCTCCCTCTGCCTGTAGAGAGAGAAGGGCCTGGCTGCAAGGTGCTGAGTAGGACACCTAGATTGGAGCAGGGCTGGGGAAGGGCCAGAGAAGCGGGGAGCTCTGGCCCAGAAAGCCCCAGGCTGCAGGCCTGGGAAGGCCTATTAGGGATGGGGATTGCAGGGGCAGGCAGAAGCAGCAGGTCCAGACCCCCTTGTCTATGATGAGTGGCTTATACTACAGTCTGCCCCGGGAGCAGGGGCTAGTTGGTGACTGGCAGTAGCCTAAGACTGAGGTGAGGTGGGGATAGTGGGTGGGGGTTTCCCTGGGAGGGGGAGACCCAGAACTGTGGGGGTGCTGCCCCCTGGGGAACTGGGGTCTGGGAGGGACATGGGGGACCAGGGGCGGTGAGACACCAGCCTGAAGGAGGCACCCTGGAGGCTGGACGCTAATTCCCCAAGACAACCAGCAGGAGGTGCTGCTGGGTGAGTCTGCACCCCGTGACAGGCATATAC
Source organism: Chelonia mydas (assembly GCF_015237465.2). Classification (NCBI taxonomy): domain Eukaryota; kingdom Metazoa; phylum Chordata; order Testudines; family Cheloniidae; genus Chelonia; species Chelonia mydas. The sequence goes on from NC_057849.1 coordinate 180,313,824, forward strand.
TAAAACTTATATTAGGTGACAAGGCTAGGGATGCAGGTAGAAAATATCTTAACATAAGTGCATATTCATGTTTAGTGAAAGCAAAGCCAATTTCTCTCTGATTTCTATGCAAGCCAGCACATAATTTATTTTATTAATGATTTGTGTACCAAGAGGAGCATGATAGGCACTTTGCGTACTGATATGAAAATAAGTTTCTTGCCCTGAACATCTTGCAACCTAAAACAGTAACATGCAAATTCATAATGGGGGTTAAGTATAAGCAAAAGAAAAGCAATTGACTTTTTACAAAAGTCTTGTTAGTTCCATGAGTCCATTCTATTGGGAGAAGTAGGGTTTATGGTCTTTTTGAAAGACATACATTTTAAAGAAAGACTTGAACAGAGGAGGGCTGAGGCATGGTGGACTGGATTAGATTATATTCTATGGCAGTGGTCCCCAACACGGTGCCCGTGGGCGCCATGACACGTGCTGCGGCATTTATGTGCACCCGCCTCTTGACAAGGGAGCGCTTCTGCCGGACAATCCGCCACCAAGAAGCACAGCCGCCAGACAACCAGCCGCCAAAATGCCACCCAGAAGCGGCAATGCCAAGAAGTGTCACTGCTGAAATGCTGCTGCTTCTCAGCAGCATTTTGGCGGCTGGTTGTCCGGCGCCCGCCACGCTCTTCTGGGAGCATGAATATGCTATTGCAACAGAAAGGTTGGGGACCACTGTTCTATGATAAAGTGCAAACATAAATCCCTTATCTGTTCTCCAGGAATAGATACTCATTGCCAGTTTGGAAAGAGGTTATAAAACTGATAAAATGTATAATATCTGAATGCCAGTATTCTAGTTGCCTTTCGCAATTTTAAAAGTTGTTTCTAGCTATTAAACACTGAAAATCTGACCATTTGTAGTAAATGAAGAGGACATGTCCTATTCCAAATATTTCAGCTATTAGAAAGGATTATAAAAACATTTCAGTAAAATCAAGATTTGTTACTTAAGGCCTGAGAAGGGAGACCGCAGAAGTATATCTAAATATCTTCAGAACTTTCAGAATTGCATATATAATATTAAGAACATCGGCTTCCGTGAATGTATCTGATTGTAGTGGGGTGGTCACCCGCTCCCGCCCTGACAGGGTTAAAGCCCAAGCAGGCTAGTGTCTGCTTACTTCTCCTCCACAAGTCTTTTTGTGGCCCACTTGAGGGCCAATGAGAACTGAGTTCATTGGGATCCTTGGACTGATGGCAGCTCCCAGTCCTTTGCTTGCTGGACACTGGAGCTAAACTGCATTCTTTGTGTACAGTTCCTCAACCTACTAGTTAACTGAATAAATGAGTGCACAGCCCATCTGATTCCTAGAGCACGAACCATTAAAAAGAGGCAAGGACTGACCAGTTTTTAGAAGAAACTAACACTTTAGGAAGGGAAAAGGTATGGCTGAATTAAAAATAGTACAGATAGGAATAGAGAAAAGAAATGACACGGGAATCAAGATAACATATACACCAATACATAAACTAACTCTCTGTAATATCAGATACCCCCACCCTCAAACAAACATATCCCTCCTAAGGTAATCAGAACCTCATAAACAGACTGTAATGGTAAAGGGAGTTCAACCCCAGCCACAGATGCCAGGTGGCTGGTGTGTATACACCGTGTTGAAGCTCTTTACAAATGACCAATTGAAGGTAACTATGAAGTATAAATCCTGTAGGCCTGACATGGTTACACTGATAGGTTGAATTTATAGAAGTCGGTTTTGTAGAAAGCATTTTTATACAGTCGATTGTGTGTGTCCCCACACAAATGCTCTAAGTGCATGTAGTCGGCGGAGTGTGTCCACAGTACCGAGGCAACCGTCGACTTCCGGAGCATTGCACTGTGGGTAGCTATCTCACAGTTCCCGCAGTCTCCGCCGCCCATTTGAATTCTGGGTAGAAATATCAGTGCCTGATGGGGCTAAAACATTGTCGCGGGTGGTTCTGGGTACATATCGTCAGGCCCCCCTTCCCTCCCTCCTTCCATGAAAGCATGGGCAGACAATCGTTTTGAGCCCTTTTTCTCGAGTTACCTGTGCAGACGCCATACCACGGCAAGCATGGAGCCCGCTCAGCTAACCGTCACCGTATGTCTCCTGGGTGCTGGCAGACGCGGTACTGCATTGCTACACAGCAGCAGTTTATTGCCTTTTGGCAGCAGACAGTGCAGTATGACTGGTAGCCATCGTCGACATAGTCCTGGGTGCTCTTTTAACCGACCTCGATGAGGTCAGGGGTGCCTGGGCAAACCTGGGAGTGACTCAGCCAGGTCATTTCCCTTTTAAGTTTTGTCTCATGGCGATTGAGTCCTACCGGCAGTGCACTGTCTTTTAATCAGCAGCCAGCAGAAGATGATGGCCAACAGTCATACTGCACCGTCTTCTGCCGAGCACCCAGGAGATGATGATGACTAGTGGTCATACTGCACAGTCTGCTGCCAGCAAGATATATAAAGATAGATGAAGTGGCTCAAAACAAGAAATAGACTAGATTTGTTTTGTATTCATTTTCTCCTCCCTCCCTCCATGAAATCAAGGGCCTGCTAAACCCAGTTTTGAGTTCTATCCTTGAGGGGCCATTCAGTTTCTCGCAAAGCCACCCCCTTTGTTGATTTTAATTCCCTGTAAGCCAACCCTGTAAGCCATGTTGTCAGTTTCCCCTCCCTCCGTCAGGGCAACAGCAGACAATCGTTCCGCGCCTTTTTTCTGTGCAGACGCCATACCACGGCAAGCATGGAGGCCGCTCAGCTCACTTTGGCAATTAGGAGCACATTAAACACCACACGCATTCTCCAGCAGTATATGCAGCACCAGAACCTGGCAAAGCGATACCAGGCGAGTAGGCGACATCAGCGCGGTGACATGATTGAGGAGGACATGGACACAGACGTCTCTCAAAGCATGGGCCCTGACAATGCAGGCATCTTGGTGCTAATGGGGCAGGTTCATACGGTGGAACGCCGATTCTGGGCTCAGGAAACAAGCACAGACTGGTGGGACCGCATAGTGTTGCAGGTTGGGGACGATTCCCAGTGACTGCAAAACTTTCGCATGCGTAAAAGCACTTTCATGGAACTTTGTGACTTGCTTTCCCTGCCCTGAGGCACAATAATACCAAGATGAGAGCAGCCCTCACAGTTGAGAAGCGAGTGTCAATAGCCCTGTGGAAGCTTGCAACGCCAGACAGCTACCGGTCAGTCGGGAATCAATTTGGAGTGGGCAAATCTATTTTGGGGGCTGCTGTGATGCAAGTAGCCAACGCAATCAAAGATCTGCTGATATCAAGGGTAGTGACCCTGGGAAATGTGCAGGTCATAGTGGATGGCTTTCCTGCAATGGGATTCCCTAACTGTGGTGGGGCCATAGATGGAACCCATATCCCTATCTTGGCACCGGAGCACCAAGCCGGTGAGTACATAAACCGCAAGGGGTACTTTTCAATAGTGCTGCAAGCTCTGGTGGATCACAAGGGACGTTTCACCAACATCAATGTGGGATGGCCGGGAAAGGTACATGACGCTCGCATCTTCAGGAACTCTGGTCTGTTTCAAAAGCTGCAGGAAGGGATTTCATTCCCAGACCAGAAAATAACCGATGTTGAAATGGGGATGTTGAAATGCCTATAGTTATCCTTGGTGACCCAGCCTACCCCTTAATGCCGTGGCTCATGAAGCTGTACACAGGTAGCCTGGACAGTAGTCAGGAGCTGTTCAACTATAGGCTGAGCAAGTGCAGAATGGTGGTAGAATGTGCATTTGGACGTTTAAAAGCGTGCTGGCACAGTTTACTGACTCAGTTAGACTTCAGCGAAACCAATATTCCCACTGTTATTACTGCTTGCTGTGCGCTCCACAATATCTGAGAGAGTAAGGGGGAGACATTTATGGTGGGGTGGGAGGTTGAGGCAAATCGCCTGGCTGCTGGTTACACACAGCCAGACACCAGGGCGGTTAGAAGAGCACAGGAGGGCGCTCTGTGCATCAGAGAAGCTTTGAAAACCAGTTTCATGACTGGCCAGGCTACGGTGTGAAAGTTCTGTTTGTTTCTCCTTGATGAAACCCCCCGCCCCTTGGTTCACTCTACTTCCCTGTAAGCTAACCACCCTCTCCTCCTCCCATCGCTTGCAGAGGCAATAAAGTCATTGTTGCTTCACATTCATGAATTCTTTATTCATTCATCACACAAATGGGGGATAACTACCAAGGTAGCCCAGGAGGGGTGGTGGAGGAGAGAAGCACCAGGAGGCATGGTGGAGGAGGGAAGGACAAGGCCACACAGCACTTTAAAACGTATTGAATGCCAGCCTTCTGTTGCTTGGGCAGTCCTCTGGGGTGGAGTGGCTTGGTGGCCGGGTGAGGAGGCTATGGAACTTGGGGAGGAGGGCGGTGGGTTACACAGGGGCTGTTGCGGCGGTCTGTGCTCCTGCTGCCTTTCCTGCAGCTCAACCATACGCTGGAGCATATTAGTTTGATCCTCCAGCAACCGCAGCATCGAATCCTGCCTCCTCTCATCACACTGCCGCCACCTTTCAGCTTCAGCCCTCTCTTCAGCCCGCCACTTACTCTCTTCAGCCTGCCACCTCTCCTCCCGGTCATTTTGTGCTTTCCTGCACTCTGACATTGTCTGCCTCCACGCATTCGTCTGTGCTCTGTCAGCGTGGGAGGACAGCATGAGCTCAGAGAACATTTCATTGCGAGTGCATTTTTTTTTTGCCTTCTAATCTTCACTTGCCTCTGGGAAGGATCCTGTGATCCTTGAAACACATGCAGCTGGTGGAGAAAAAAAGGGGACAGTGGTATTTAAAAAGACACATTTTATAGAACAATGGGTACACTCTTTCACGGTAAACCTTGCTGTTAACATTACATACATAGCACATGTGCTTTCGTTCCAAGGTCGCATTTTGCCTCCCCCCACCACGTTGCTAGCCCCTCATCCCTAGCCCCTCCCTGTGGCTAACAGCGGGGAACATTTCTGTTCAGCCACAGGCAAACAGCCCAGCAGCAACGGGCACCTCTGAATGTCCCCTTAAGAAAAGCTTCCTATTTCAACCACGTGACAATGAATGATATCACTCTCCAGAGGATAACACAGAGAGATAAAGAACGGATGTTGTTTGAACGCCAGCAAACATTCACTGTAATGCTTTGTTCTACAATGATTCCCGAGTACATGCTACTGGCCTGGAGTGGTAAAGTGTCCTACCATGGTGGATGGAATGAGGCTGCCCTCCCCAGAAACCTTTTGCAAAGGCTTTGGGAGTACATCCAGGAGAGCCGTGAATGCCAGGGCAAATTAATCATTAAACATGCTTGCTTTTAAACTAAGTATAGTCTTTTAAAAGGTACACTCACCAGAGGTCCCTTCTCCGCCTGGCGGGTCCGGGAGGCAGCCTTGGGTGGGTGCGGGGGGTACTGGCTCCAGGTTCAGGGTGAGAAACCATTCCTCGCTGTCGGGAAAACCGGTTTCTCCGCTTGCTTGCTGTGATCTATCTACAACCTCATCATCATCATCTTCCTCGTCCCCAAAACCTGCTTCCGTGTTGCCTCCATCTCCATTGAAGGAGTCAAACAACACGGCTGGGGTAGTGGTGGCTGAACCCCGTAAAATGACATGCAGCTCATCATAGAAGCAGCATGTTTCGGGCTCTGCCCGGAGTGGCCGTTTGCCTTTCTGGTAGGCTTGCCTCAGCTCCTTAAGTTTCACACGGCACTGCTTTGGGTCCCTGTTATGGCCTCTGTCCTTCATGCCCTGGGAGATTTTGACAAATGTTTTGGCATTTTGAAAACTGGAACGTAGTTCTGATAGCACGGATTCCTCTCCCCAACAGCGATCAGATCCCATACTTCCTGTTCGGTCCATGCTGGAGCTCTTTTGCGATCCTGGGACTCCATCATGGTCACCTCTGCTGATGAGCTCTGCACTCACCTGCAGCTTGCCACGCTGGCCAAACAGGAAATTGAAATTCAAAAGTTCGTGGGCCTTTTCCAGTCTACCTCGCCAGTGTATCTGAGTTGAGAGTGCTGTCCAGAGTGGTCACAGTGGAGCACTCTGGGATAGCTCCTGGAGGCCAATACCGTCTAATTGCTTCCACAGTACCCCATATTTGACCCGGCAAAGCCGATTTCAGCGCTAATCCCCTTGTCAGGGGTGGAGTAAGGAAATGGATTTTAAGAGCCATTTAAGTCGAAAAAAAGGGTTTCGTCGTGTGGATGGGTGCAGGGTTAAATGGATTTAACGCTGCTAAATTCGACCTCAACGCCTAGTGTAGACCAGGGCTTAGAGATTGTGAGTAGTTCCTCTGTCTTCAGTAGGACTACTTACTGTGCACAAAGTTAAGCATGAATGCTGATTTTTTTGCAGGATCAGGTCCTTAGACTGCAAGCTCTTCAGGCCAGAGACTCACTCTTACTAGGTATTTGTACAGTGCCAAGCACAGTGGGGGCCAGTATAATATAAAAATAAATAAGTGCTCCCTTTACAAAGCAGATAATTGGTGCAGCTGTATCCACAAAAGCCTGGTGAATGGCTCCTTGAGAAATAAAAGTTGTCAGAAGTTTATTGCCAAGAGAGCAACCAATGTTGTGCTAAGGTGCTCAGCTTCTTCAGATATCACATAGCAGTCATTACCAATATTAATTGAAATTATGTTTTCACTTGTGTTCACTGATTTTACATGTGGATGATCCAATATAATATTATTTACCATTCTAATATAGGAAGAATTATATAAAAAAATAGCTTGATTAAAATTTATATAAATCTCCACATGGTTTGAAATGGCTTCTCTCCTTTTGTGCAATGGGATGCATCCAACTCCTAGAATGACTGATGAAATAGGATTTTTTAATGAAAGTTTTCCCTTTGTTGTGCTCAACTGGAAAGGGGAAGGTGAAAAAGATCAAATTCATCATCTGAAACTGCTGTAAAGCTGCTGTTTACTGCAAAGTACAAGTGTACTCCAAATACTAATTTTTCAAATGACTTTTTTACCCCATAGAGGGGTCCCTACAGGTTAGGATTAACATGTATTACTGCTGTGGCATGAGGGAGTTCATACCTCCACTGCCTCTATTATAAGTATTCTGCTGAGAAAAGACTTTGGTCTCTCATACTATTAGTCTAGGATATGCTGTCACCACTGCATTTACTGGGCCAGTTTCTCAGCTGATGTGAATTGACATAGCAAAGGAGGGTCAACCTTGCATCTGACTCTCTGTTAAAATATTTTGGACTACTGTTTTTTAATATGGCCATAGAAAGGAGGAGGGATTTTTTTTATATACTCGCCTACCTTATAAGTGGTGAAGGGAAAATAAATGTGTGGGGGGGGGGGTTGTTTGTTTTTTTAAATACTGGAGACTGAGTGAAGTTCCAGTAGTTGTGGCAACTTTTGTGAGTATTCCAGATCAAAGTCCACCTTTCCTCTTGTCAAGTGCTTACAATGAGCAGCTCCAACAGGAGGTGATCTTGTATAGTTAGTAGCATTTTATTTCCTGGAAAAACCATTAATTAGTTGTTTTTTAAATATAACTGCTTGGGCTAGTTTTGACGAGGTTGTTCCTGTACACATTTTCTCAGTTTAAATATTGATGAAAATGTAAGAGAAGTGAACAGCTGGTCTTAAAAGATCTCCTTTTATAGTAGCTTATTTTAATTTTGAAGCAAAATTCAGGACAACATGGAAATAAAGGGAAGGAGTAACTCAGAATGAAACACACAGAATAGATGAGCATCTCTAGAGGTTTACCTGAGGGACTGTCTATAATAAATTAAAATTGTAAACTCTTCTCTAAGCTTCATTAAACATCAGTACTTCTTAATTAACTGGTATGTTTGCTGTCTTAAAGGAACTCAGGACCTTATACAAGTCCAGTATACATTATATAAGTTGATCAGAAGATAAAAAACATAACAAAGTGTATTTTCTACAGTACCTTGCTTTATTTGTCAGGAAGAAGAATGTCAATTTAAGGCTTTGGCCATTCTTTACCATTGCAGCTCCATTTAATTAATCACCACTAGTTTATTGTATTGCCAATGCAGACCTAGTAGACACTGCATTCAGTAAACCTTCAACAAATATCAAGAGGAAAAACATTTTAGAGATATTAAGGAACAAGATGAATTCTGATTTTCAATCTTGTCTGTTAGAAGGTGAAGAGCTGAATTTAAAAAGATGGGTCTTCTGAAGTGTTGAGAGGTCCCTTTTTTTGTGTGTGTGCTGAATTTCCTATCTCCTTGCTAGTTTCTCTTGCTTACTAATAGGCATCCTGTATTTAGATTGACGGTACTGAATAGGCCCATATTTCTAGCTTCCAGAAAGTTGGATTGAAAATCAGCCTTTGTTTTGAAATAGATGAAAAGGGAGGGTGCAGCCAACACAAGGATGTCTCATCTGTCACACTAGTACAATGGCAAGGAAATTCAAATGAAATACTTCACAACATCTCTCAGCTTCTTTCACAGATTTTTACCCCACTCCAAAGAGAGTGATTATGCTGACTGTTTCCACATTAATCTGTGAGATTTAAGATCGTGACTGAGATCAGTTAGTACTGCCGTTCTACATGGACATTAACTGTTTTCCAAAATGAAGCTTTCTGCGTTGCTTTTTTTTGGAGATTAAGCATCAGGCTGGCATTTACAGGAGGAACATAATCGTTCCAACCTGTTTTATGAGGATATCTTTACAGTGCGTGGTCTCCAAAATGCTCAGCTACTTTTCAACACAAGGGAGGCTTTGGATTTATGATGAGGATTATGTGTCATAAATTTCCTTGCCGTCTTATGACCAGGTACTGAATGTCCCCAGATAAACAGGTTAAACGGGGTATTGGCAATTAAGACTTATGTTTTCCTGATTCTTTTAAGTGTCCATGAAATGCTTTTCTCACCAGGTGCCAGTTTCTACCCACAGTGGTGTGAATTCAGCTAGTGACACTGCATACACTGCTGAGTGTAGCTGGAGGTTTCAGCCAACCTCTTGGGGCTAAGTCCTGTTTTTTGTTTTTGTTTTCCAATATTGACTTTAGTTTACATGTACTTATTTTATCTCCAGTAGACTATAAAATAACATTGAAAATATTACAGTGCACTATTGGAAGGGAAAAGTGGCTTGACTTACCTCTAGCACAAGTCTATATTAGTCAGACAAGTTCAGATGTGGGAGCAAGATTAGGAGCAGCATGCATCAAATTAAGTAGGAACTGAGAACTGCAGCAGGATCCTTGGAATCAGCACTTCATTGATCTGTACAAGAACAGAACAATGTAAACTTAATTTGCTAAAAACCCCTCTACCTCCTTTATTTGGATCATTTACAAACACTCATTTAAAAGCTTTTTTAATTGCTTTTAATAATTTAAGAATTCAGCCAGTGATGCCAGCCTTGATGTTCCTGTTTCGTTCTCTAACTCTAGTGTTCATGTCTGCTTCAGTGCCTTCCTTATACCTGGAATGACCTCTCAGTCCCACTCACTTGTTGCCTCCCTCCCTCATTTAAATTCGATTCTGTGTTTCACAATTTGTTGCCATCAGAATGACTGTGATGTAGCTCTTTTGACATTGTCACCACACTGCCAACTCAAATAGGAATTGCAAATTGGCTCGGACAGTGCAAACTCTGGTTTGAAACTAAAAATCTTCCATGATTAGCAAATATACCCTGCATCAAAAAGTCACCTGAAAAACAAGCGAAAGATAACAGGAATTATATTTGCCTATTAAGTTAGAAAATTTTCCTGAGCATGACATTTATTGCCTAGAGAAAAATATATCCGGCAAAGAAATTTCCTGTGTGTTTAAATTACATGATAAACTTTTAATTACATTAAAATATGTATACAAGTCAGCTGTTAAAAGCTTTTAAAATAAAAGACCTACTTTCAAAGGTCCGAAAGAACATTTTTATGTTGCATACCTCATTGCAAAAATAGGAGAGGTTATTACAGTATGTAGAAATAGTATTTTAAAGTTTTTAGGACAGATTATAGTCTTATAGAGTAATTGTAGCAGATGTTTCAATCAAAATGATTTGCTAACTGTACTAAAAATGAGAATCTGTTTAAGGGCCTGCATTATTGCATTTCAGAAATAATATTCTGCATAATGTCTGTAACAGGGTATTTTATCTAAGAGCCCATTATCGAAGAGCCCAGGCTACTGCAACAATAAAGGTGTTGTTCAAATGTACATTAATGCATTCAGTCCTCTAATAGTAGCAGTCATATCCATCTATAAATAGACAAAGAAACAATTATATCCAGTACTTGTTCATCCTCAATACTTTCTTTTTGTATTTCATTTTTAATTTCCAGACCTTGGAGCACTAATACCATGGAGTTGTGTTCAATACAGCAAAATTGATTTAGTCTGGGAATATCTGTGGTTTCTAGGTTTATGAAAATTTACTTTTCCAGTTGCAGAGGTCATTTTAGTGCCACTTTCAGAACAGTGAAAACAGCTCAAGTCTTCAAATAAATGCAACTTTCAACTGAAAACTAGACTTGGCATGATGTTTTATGAACATGCACTTACATAATAAATCATTTTAGTGTCCTTCAACAAATTGATTTTCTTTTCTTTTTTTTTTTTTCTAGATACACCTTCAGTTAAAATCATATCTTCCAGTTCATGGCCAGAAGAAGGACAATCTATAGTTCTGACTTGTGAATCCAAAGGAAAACCACTGTAAGTGATTTACCAAGCAATATGTTTTTTGTTTTTCCTTATTGTGCTTTTGATTTCAGATTGACTGCAAAAATCTGCTGATTTTGTCTTTTCCTGAGTGTAAAGTGATCTCCGGTACAGAAAACCCGTTGAAGCCTGTCTTCATTAAGTGCCTGTGAAAGATTGGTCTTTTACTTTGTCATCTATGTTAGGTTTGGAGAAGGATTCCAGCAGTGAGATATTTTTTTTTTCAGTGAAAGGTTTGCGGATTAATAGGACACTGTTTAGATCATCAAACTGATGATAGCTGAGACAAAACATCACATGAGAAATTTTCAAATCAACACGCCTTTGAGAAAATGTACTGAACTTTCTGGCTACTCTGGTTGTCATTTACATGAAAATTGGACAGTTAATGATATATGCAAATTGGCTATCCAGTTCTATCCCAATTTAAAAAAATAAAGTGTGCATTAAAAAAATGAATTGTCGACATCTCAATTGTACATGAAAATTGGTAACTGTATCCCTTCCGAAATTCTTTTTAACAGCCAACTCTGTCAGTATTGAAATTGCACAGAATCTATTTTTTTTTTAATTTAATAGTTTCTTTCCAGTTACAATAAACCTCTAAGGCATAACCCCTGATTTAGAAAAGTAAATTCCTAGTTGAAATGTGTTTTGAGCTTAGGCATGAATGAGTAGAACTGAAATGAGATGCCTGAATATATATGTAGGTATTCAAAATATATCTTTCGTGTAACAGGAAAATAATATGCTTTGGAATATTCACTGTAGATATTTCTGGAATCACACTTCGATAATACTTATGTGCAAGATACATGCAAAAAGTCCTTTAATTCTCAAGGCAAATTCTTCTTTGGTATAACTCAATTGACTCTGTGAGTTTACTTAAAATAGGAACTTGATCTTTGGTGTCTGGGGTCACTTAAGAGAGTGGGATGTGTGGGGGGGTGTTGTGTTTTTTGTTTGGGGGGGGGCGCGGCTATCTCCTTTGTACAAAATACCTTACCTGTCCTTGAATTATAGAAGAAAAAGAAAATATTTTGCCTTCAGTCTTTAGGAGCTTTGGTGTGCAGCAGATAATATACATCAGAAATCTTTATTGAGAAAAGGAGTCGCTTGTTTTCACACGCCAGAAGGATAAGGCTTTTTTTATTGAAGGAAGCAAATAATCTCCTCACTTTGTCAGGAGATTTTCTTCCAGACTATGACTTTGCAATTTCAGTGCCATTATGGATGGCATTTTATGATGGCCATAAAGAATGACATATTTTATTCTTGATGCATAAACTATTATACAGTTCAAATTCTTTGTATGTTATCAAGGACCTTTAGCAGACTTCAGGTAAATCCAATTTTAGAAGAAAAAATTGTTATAAATCATTTTTATTTAAATATGCAGGGCTACATGTTCAAAATCTTTGAAACCAAATAGAGTGTTTGCATGAGTGGACTTTGTACTTACAGTGCATTTTCAAGGAAGGCATGAGTGGGACCCCAGTGGATTCAAATGTACATTTTTGTATGTGGTAGGGATGAATTAGGAGGGTAGCCAAGGAAAAGTCCACACCATGGAATTATCAAAGGAGGGAGCTTGTATGCAAGTGGGCTTCGGGTTACAAATGATTTGTGCTATTAATTGCATCTCTAATTGTCCATGCCACGGAAACTACCAACCCCAGCTTCTGCTATGTTGCCTCTTTAGATCAGCCATTTTGTACGCAACAGCCAGTGATAAACAGCTAGCCACCTGGGAAAAACCATCTGTAACTACTTTGCATGATAATAGCAGCATCATTGTGGCTACCTTTATACTTAGAACAGGAAAGGAAAGAGGAGAGGTCCAGAGAGCCCATCTATGTCACAGGGTTTATAGGTAATGAATTAGTAAAGGTACAGGGAGGAAGACAATAAAGCCCATGAGCCCTGTGCACAGTACAGAGCCCAACCATATCCCCCAGTGGAATTTATAGGCCATAGCTTAGCTTCCTTAATATGCCACAACTTTGAGTGGTGGTTAAAATACTCCACACCCTCTGTGGTATCTACTGTACAGTCAGTCATGCAAATCTATTGAGACTAGAGCCAGGCATAGTGCTAGGGCTGCACACAGGGTTGCTAGTGTGCGTCTGGAGATCATCGTGGGGAAAGGGGTCAAGGAGCAGTGTAGATGTGATATGCGTAACCTTGAGAACTGCTGCAAACTAGCACCATCCCAAAGGGGAAAGGGAGAATAAGGGCGAAAATGGGGTCATGGCCATGTCTGTTTGCCCCATCTCATTGACCAGCAGTGCTGAGTCAAACTGAGAGGGGTCATGCTGCACCTTTCCAAACTTGGTAGCACTGCCACTTTAGCGTATTCTTCCCCAGAGGAATTCTGCCAAAGTCAGCCAGAATTCCTCCAGGGGCTGCTTCCACTGCATCGTGACCTGTCTTCACATCCTGCAATGTGAGCCATGGCTTAAATCCACAATAGGAACCTTTTGTTTTAAACAAGTAAATAAAGCAAAGGAAAGCTTTGGGTTTAGATGTGTTTTGTACCAGGAGGTTCTGGGCATGGTGAGTGGAACGTTTCGGTACTGTGGGAGAAGCATGGTGTCTTTGTTCTTTTTATTTCCAGTGTGCAACAAGGTCCTGGGGCTCCAATTTAAAAGAAAAGGTTGGAAAATGCTGTTCTAAATGCTATACATCTGGATAATATGAAGTTTTCAAATTTCTCTCTCCACTGGTAAAAAGGTTACATCGAAGTAAAAGTGTCCAATCCGTGTACCTCAGAGGCTGTTTTACAAACAGATCATGTTGTACATTTAATTCTTTAGGAAAATGTATCTCATTTTCTGCTACCATGGACAACTTTGAAAAGACAAATGACACTACGCTTCTCTATGTAATGTGGAGCTCAAAATATAGAGGGAGCAAGATGCCTCAATTTTAATTTGCATTTCATTTGAACTAAGGCATGGGGATTACAGAATATCATTATGCTGTAAAAAAGATGGTTCCACTAACTTATTAAGCACTTTGGTATTACTCCAATGGGCAAAGTTCTGCCCTCATGGAGGATAGGTCCGTCAATGGCTATTAGCCAGGATGGGCAGGGATGGTGTCCTTAGCCTCTGTTTGCCAGGAGCTGGGAATGAGCGACAGGGGCTGGATCACTTGGTGATTACATGTTCTGTTCATTCCCTCTGGGGCACTTGGCACTGTTGTATACTGGGCTAGATGGACCTTTGGTCTGACCCAGTAGGGCCATTCTTATATTCTCATCAAAATATCCCTTTATTTTAAAGAATAGAATAGTATAACTACCAAGATATAGCAGATTTTCCCCTCCAAGCATATATATATTTTCAACATTTTAATGGGATTCTATATAATTTGTGGCTGTTTGTATTTCCCAGAATAGGAATTTTTAATGCTTCTAACAGTATTAAATATATTTTTCTTCAGTCTTCATTGCCTCTACACCCATGCTGGTCTTCTGGGAAATGGAGAGAGGGGCTATAATTAAAAATGTGCAATATCAAATTTGTCCCACAAAATGCAGCTCTTTCAACTCTAAGTGAGGCCTGCTGCATGCTAATCAGATGATATTACAAACCCATTCACCTATGACAGTCAATCCCTGGAAAATAATAATGTGCTCCTCATACAACAAGTAGAAGAGTTCTTTGTATTCATTCTGATGGGGGCGGGAAAATAATATACCAGATATGTACAACCTTGTGCTATTTTCTCCTCATCCTCTGACACTGTGCTGTGTGGTTTTTCTCTCCCCACCACCATCAGTAGATACAAAAGTTATGGTCAGCAGTAGCTTTTGTTTGACAGGAGTCAGAGTAGAATTAGAGGTTGTTTGTTATATAGGTCTTTTTCAGTAGTAGCATCTCGTTTGACTGATGGTGACTTGGCAGATAGTTTCTTTTTTTAAGCAAACTCTGGGGTGATGTCTTGTCTCGGGTTGCAGTTAGGTTACAGTGTCTGTCTTGTCATCGTGGATCACACTGTTGATTTGCTTTGAGTGTGAGGATTTCATGGCTATTTTTGAATAATATTGCTGTATTTTGCAGTTCTGAACTAAAGCATTTTGCTAGGGATTTTTGGCCTGTTGAACAGCTGCGTAACTTGGACCAAGACCAAGTTAGTGCACTCGACACAACTATTGAAGAACATGCTCCCCTTTTTCTGGGGAGACCATTGTACTTTTCCTTCCATACTGAAACATATCACTTTCCTTTTCAGTCTTCAGAGTTCCTTTCTATCTTCTCCTTGACCCTGGGTGGATTCCCAGACCGCTGACAGGCTATAGCAATTCTCCACTTTTTCGACTACACCTGCCTAATGTATTTAAAGATTATGACTCTTTAGATATATTTGTTTCAAATGTCTCTTGCTGGTTACTGTAATTTTATCTAAATCTGTGTTAGCCTTCTCTGGACAATTGTCTATCTGACTACCCTACAGACATATTGCGCTCAAACAATCTTCCAGCAGAACTCTTCTGTAATGTCCTATGTAGATTTCCTTCCTATTACATCCAGGCCTATATATATCGACAGTAGGGCCCACCAGTATTCCCGTATGTTAAACAAATATTCATAGTCTGATACCTTTTCCCCCAATCTTAAAAATTAAAAACCAGAATACTGATGAGTGCTCTTGTCAGAAGATTAAAGAAGCAACATTTTTCTTGTTACCCCAGTTATACCTTCTAGTCAGGTTATACATTGATCATACGACTTGGAGAAAAAGCAAAGAGCAGGCGCTGGCCTTTCAGGCAGTCTGGCTTGCTGGGGATTTCTCTGTGTGAGGCAGGGAGTTGGACAGCAGTGGTGCAAGTAGGACAGTACAGTCAAGTATGCTGTATCATTAAGATATTTATTGCCAGTATGCCATGCTGGAAAGACACAGGAGCAGAAGGTGGGGCTGCTGGGTACCACACCCGTCCCTGCCCCCAGCCCTTCCACGCAGCTGCATCTTCTATCTGGGGTCTGTACAGCCCTGCTGGAAGACAGGGCTGGGGGCAGTACAGCCATGCTGGAGGAGATGCTGGCATGGGGACAC
This sequence comes from Chelonia mydas, assembly GCF_015237465.2. Classification (NCBI taxonomy): domain Eukaryota; kingdom Metazoa; phylum Chordata; order Testudines; family Cheloniidae; genus Chelonia; species Chelonia mydas. The sequence continues at coordinate 180,329,618 of NC_057849.1, forward strand.
CCGGTAGCCCCACATCCTGCTCCTTTCACTGCTGTGGTTCCAGAGAGCTCTGTGGTTCAGAGCCCCCCCTTTTCAAACCACCTCCAGGTAACATGGGGTGGGGAGGGGATGGGCAGAGCACAGGGGCCCTGGGTTGGGGGTTGGGTGGTGTCATTTGGGGGGATCTCGTGGAGAGGTCATGTGCCCCCCCCTTAAGCTGGTGCTCCCCCTTTGTGTCGTCCCCGCCATGAGTCGCCTATGCGCAGCATACTGGTAAGAAATAAATTCTACTTGAACTACTGCTGGACAGCCTTAATATCCCCAGTCATGAGGAAGAGAGATGTGCATCTCTACCGTGGAGAGGTGATGGCTGAGGAACCTTTAAGTGAATGCACTCGGGGGAACACAGAGGTGCAGTTACCCTGTTGCTGACTTGGCTGCTGTCAGTTTCAGGGAAATAAAAGTTTGTCTGACCTTAACAAACAAGTGAGACCACATAACCAAATGAACTTACTTTGTAGCAGGGGAAAAAACGAAGTATAAGCTATGTTTTATGATCTTTGCAGAATGTATTAGATTAATAGAAAGTTGAAGATGAAGACAGGCTTTTCTATTTTTTAATACTTAGTTCTGGAAGGCATGCTGAAATGAGACATACACTGTGATTCCTTTGGAGTGGCTGATGCAAAGAAACTCTAAGATTTATTACAATAATAATGCGGGTGGATATCCTATATCCCTGAGTGGGCCCAGTGTGGTGTGGGAAGGACACCACAGGGCTGCAAGCTCAGGAAGGAGAAGTAAATGAACATAGTTAAGAAACACCTGGGACTCATTAGCCTGCAAACAACCCAGCCTGGAGTGGATATAAGACTCAGCAAGGGACTTGCTGGAAGTGACTGGATTCCTTTGCACCAGCAGGTATGATTGCAGCCAAGCTAGGAGAAGTTAGTTGTTTTTGAAGACAGGACTCTGCTGAAAACAATTGAGTTTTTTTGTTGTTGTTGTTTTGTTTAGCTCCTAAGGATAAGTTTGGAACTTCCACTTCCTTTTTCTGAGGAAATGGGAAATTAAAGATGTGCATGTTATCCTGTGTGAGGAGAAGGGGCATCATAAACAGCTGTTTAGTTTAAAATTTTGAGACGAGACTTTCGGTTTTCTGTTTATCCCTTTGTGAAGAAAGGAGTGATCGTTCTGTTTTCAGCCTCTTGAGGAAGAGACAGACTCGGTTTGTTCTGATGCTTTGCCAGCTTGATCCCTCCCTTTTGTAGAGATGAAGGCATTGAAGACTAAGTTTAATTTGGCCGGGCTCCTGAAGATTTAACCCTGACCCTGAAGAAAGGTTTAGCTGGATTTCTTAAAGGGTCAGAAATCCAGGTGAGGAAGGAAATAATTTTGTAAGTTAGACAGTAAGGAGATTGCAGCGATACTTCTGTCACAAACTGCCGTTTGTCTTGGGCCCCAGAGTGGAATTCAGGGGCATAGGATGGGCAGGAACAATCTTTTTTCTTAGCACTGTTACTGCCTAAGAAACAAGTTTCTTCAAACTGAAGAAACTCAAAGCCTCAGATTAAGCGTTCTGGGGTAACAATTGAATTTTTCCCATTTTAGATGTTCCCCCTTCCTTTGTAAAGTGATACATCTCTGGGAGAGATTTGCCTGCTGTCCCAGGAAGGATTGAAGACTGTTTGTGCACAAAAGCTAGAATCAAACTTTCAAAAAAGATCCCTGCCTCATTCAGTGAATGAGTAGTTATTCAATATTTCTCTTTATCCTGCACCATCAGTGTATGGCCCCAGGTCTGGGCACCATCCAAAACCTGCACTGACTGTATCCCCCTGTGGCCCAATATGGTTGTGTGTGTGTGGGGGACCTGGGAAGGACACCACAGAGCTGCAAGCTCAGGAAGGAAAAGTAAATGAACACTGCTAAGAATCACCCGAGGCTCATTAGCCTGCACACAACCCAGCTTGGAGTGGATATAAAATTCAGCAACGAAGTGCATATGCTAGAAGTGACAGGACTGTACAAAGCATTCCTTTACACCAGCAAATATGACTGATTTCCTCCTGGGTGGGTCAATGGTGCTCTCATCATAGTGTCCATCCATCATACATTAATGAATGTATCTTCCCAAATCTCAGATTAGGTGGTACCAGTAGCTGAAAGCCCATATTGTCATAAGAGTGTAATTCATAAAGTTATATGTGTAGAAAGGCCCCTAATGCCTGAACTTAAAAATTGGGTGGTAACAGGCCATGAATCCCAGTGACGATTAAACTTTGATATTCTGAACAAAAAGCGTCTCCACCATGCTCATAGCTGTTTCTATTGTTTCACACTGACTCAACAGACATGCTACTATAACCCATGCCTGCTTGGTATGGCACTCTGTTCTCCTCCAGTAGCACCTAGTAGACCAGCTAGAGATTGATTGAGCCTGCCACAGCCTTGGCTAAAAGACAGGTCTTTTAGCTCACGAGTTACCAAACTGTGGTTTGTGTACTGTGAGGATATGCGAGACATCTTGGGCGGAGGGTAGGGTTCAGCTCAGGGTTCATGGGTCCAATTGCCCAGCACCTGTTCAGTCTAACTGAGCTCAGAATTTAGTCCAGGTTTTTGTGGTTTGTTTTTATTTATTTTTGGTCGTATACGTTGCATTATAACTATATCTGTACGTAATTGTGAAATATGGACAGATAGTTAGTAGTGTTAAGAACACACACAGTATCAGTGATGAGAAGGGTAGGGGGATGCAGGCAGCTGCTAGATTGGGAAGGGGGTACACGATAAGAAAAGTTTGGGACCTCTGTTTTAGTTCATGTAGTAGAGGCTCATGCATTGAGCTTCAGAGGTCACAGGGTTGAACCAAGCTGCCAATTACAAGCATCTGTTTGCACTACACTAGGCTTCAGAGTGACAATCCTGGAATCTTATTATATAGGTAATCATACATTTAGGGTAGTTTCTGTGTCTTCATGTGTGTTTGTAATGCATGTAGAAGGAGCTGTAATGCATGTAGAAGGAGCCACAATGCAGATTAGGCCCTTTGGGCACTACTGCAATATAAATACATTATACGGAAAATTGGATGGATTTTTATCCATATCCTGGTTGAAATATCGCTCCAATAAAAACAGATGTAGTACCAAGATATTTTCCTCCCCAGCCTTATTTGTAGCTGTCTCATAAGAGAATCTAAATATTCCAAAATTTGCCAATATTTCCAAGTTTGCCTGGAAAGAAGCCACCTGAAGTTGGAAGAAAAATCCTATTTGAAAGAAAAGAGGGGTGGGGTCTTTGATGTTTTTTAACCTTTTGTCTACCTTCAATTAAGAGCTGAGGTGGATGCATTTGAACTTTGAAATCAGCAGTGGATTGAAACAAAACAAAATATATGCCCAGAAGACATTTGGACATCTGTTATGACCTAACATGTGGAGAGGTCTAAGCAGGTATATAATAATCAAAAAACTTAACTGGTTTTGCAAACATGGGATTTTTTGCTCACTTCCCCATATGTTGTCCCACACTAAGTTCCCTTTATACATTTCAACCTTATGGACAGATTCATAAAATCCAATAAAGACGAGTGCAAAATACTTCACTCAGGAAAAATCTAATGCTCAGCTACAAAATGGGGAATAACTGGCTAGGTGGTAGCACTGCTGAAAAGTCTCTGGAGGTTATAGTGGATCACAGATTGACTATGAGTGAAAAGGGCTAATATAATTCTTGGGTGTATTAACAGGAATGTCATGTAAGATACATGCGGTAATTGTCCCTCTCTACTCAGCACTAGTGGGGCCTTGGCTGGAGTACTGTGTTCAGTCCTCGACACTTTAGGAAAGATGTGGATAAATTGGGTCCAGAGGAAAGCAACACAAATTATAAAAGGTTTAGGAAATCTGACCTGCAAGGAAAGGTTTTTTTTAAAAAAAAAAAAATCAAACAGTCCTGAGAAAAGGAGACTAAGGGAGGACCTGATAACATTCTTCAGATATGTTAAGCACTGTTATAAAGAGGATGGTGATCAATTGTTCTCCAAGTCCACTTAAGGTAGGACAAGAAGGTAGTGGGTTTAATCTGCAGCAAGGGAGGTTGAGGTTAGATATTAGGAAAAAAATGTCCAACTGCAAGTGTAGTTAAGTACTTGAATAGGCTTCCAAGGGAAGTTGTGGAATCCCTATCACTTGAGGGTTTTCAAGAACAGGTTGGACAAACAGCTATCAGGGATGGTCTAAGTTTGCTTTGTCCTGCCTCAGCACAGCTCTTTAAAGGGCTTGATCACTTCTCAAGGTCCCCTCCAGCCCTACATTTCTGATTCTCTAACCACACAACTTCACAGTTCAATCACATATTTAGCCTTTTCAGCCATACACAGCACCATGTCCATGTAAATAAAGAAAACCTTTCCATAACTGCCCACTGCACTATAATTTTTCTCCTGGGAGAGGATGGAAGAGAGAATGAACCACACATGACAGAGATCTGTCACATTGCTCGGTGCTCTAGAGGAAGGCACCCTGATACTACAGGTATGCAGGCAGTAAAGTCTATGTAAAACAGGCAGGTTCTAAGTGGTTTCCTTGGAAGTACACGTGCTTTTTTCACTATTTTCCAGGAACTACATCTTAATGATCTGTACTACCTTTATTTATAGTGTGTGCTCCCTCATTTTCAATTAAATGTTCTTATGAAAGCCTCACCAGAACATGCAGAACCAAGATTGACTCTTATGAGGAAATAGGCTTGGTGAACCTTTCCTGATAGACAATTGATCTTTGTAATAAAATGCCAATTATGTTGAAGGATCATGTAAGTGTTCAGTTTGTAACCTTACACACTAATATTACTGTGACTTTAAGATTCCAGTATGGGAATATATTAGTATATACCTTTGTTTTAATATATTGATCTATGTAACATTTCTACTGAGGTATAAACCTATACTTTAACATATTACATTTCAAATTGTGGTTATTTTTGCTATCTGTGAGTCTGCATCTTCATTTGACAATTGGGAATTTTTTATTTGTGTAATTATTAACAGCGTAGGGAAACTGATGTAATAAAAGTATGGCATGCAAGATGAAACAGATGGGAGCATTAGTGCCCATTTAAATATTACGCTTTATAATACAATCTACTGCAGTTCTTGAGAACTTCCCCTCTCGTGTTCTGCGGTGTTTACTCATACAATGATGCAGAAAGTACAATGTGAAAAAACAATTAAATGCAGCATTTTTAGTGCTCATTAAAGCTCTTTTGTATGTGTAAGCCTTTTAAAATAATTCTCCTCTTTGCTCCTGGCTTGTATGCCTGGCAAAAAAGAACCTGACAGACTGTCTGCAGCTTTAAACAGACTTTAAAAAAATCAATAGAAAAGAATAACATAGAATTTGTCTCAATAGTTTACATTTTTCTAACTTTAGGCTGCAGTCAAGTTGGAGTACATGAAACAAAGTATAGTCAGTACTTAGGGGGCAGGCAATCTTTTAGATGTTGTAATTTTTATTAAGAATATTTCAAATCCATTATAATTACAGTTACTGTCTTAAAATCAGCAGTTAATAGCATAACCTAAATAACCTAATCTAAGCAAACATCTGTTCATAGAAATCTGTTGGTGTAGATCATACCATTCTGCAGAAAAACCTGCAGCCTTGACATTGTAGAGTTTTAGCCTCCTTATGCAGCATAGGGGGATAAAGTATGTCCTCTGTACAGTGAACTTAGACTGACCCACCTAACTTGTAGGTTTGAGGGCATCTATGGAGCACTGTGAATTTGGACAGACCATTAAAGATTGTATTCCCCATCTCTCTTCCAGCCTTCTTGGCTGCACAGTTTCCCCGGAAACTGCAAATGCTACAGGCTAGCAGTGATTGAAGCAGTCTTTCTATATGGATGAAAACATGCGTCAAAAGGAAAATACAGTACAAAGATTAGGATTCTTTAACATGTTTATAGCACTTCTGTACTCTTCTTCAATGCAAGAAAAGTCCTATTAATTCAAATTCATGTGCCTATATTTTTTTAAATGTATCTTCAAATGTTACAGAAACACTGTTTCAGAGTGCAAGACACTCTGTTTTAGAGAATTCTTTACAATGTTGTTGGCAATATTCTTATCCCTTTCCCTGTGAAACCAGGAGCCTTTGACCTTGTCTGTGCTGGCAGTGGCATGTAGTGTATGTGTAGCTACTTTGTGGCAGTGAAAGGTAGGCTGTGTGCACACTCACTGTGGTGTGTAGCTATGCGCGATAGGGAAAGACTCCAACACAAGACCTCCCTGCTGCCAGACCCTTTCCCTGCTGCCTACCCCCTGCTGGAGCCTTTCCCTGCTGCTGGAGACTTTCACTGCAATGAGGAAAGCCTCCATCAGTAGGGAAGCAGCAGGCTATTACATGGCTAAAAATAACAGCATAGACATGTGAGGTACTGCTTGGGCACGTAGAGAGGCCTGGCAGGTATATGCCCTAGGGTCCTGGCATGTAGGCACTGTACTCTTCTTGCCTAAGCAGTGCCTCACTGTCTTTATAATGCTATTTATATTTATGCTAGCTGGGCATGCAATGTCTGTACTCTATACGCTGCTGTAAGTGTAGACGTACCCTTAGTCACCATAGGTTTTCCTTTAAGAAGGAGCAATATTGTCTAAGGAAGGGAATTTAAGAGGAAATGAAGGCCCACTCACAAACCCAACATTATCTGTAGCTGCTCCCTGCCCTTCTGCAGCTCTCCTGTCCCTGCAGATATTGCCGGAAACCCCCCTAGACAGAGCAATTTAGCCAAATCACTTAAAAATGCCATTACACTTCATAAGAACAGCCATATTGGGTCAGACTAATGGTCCATCTAACCCAGTATCCTGTCTTCTGATAGTGGCCATTTGCAGATGCTTCAGAGGGAATGAACAGAACAGGGCAATTTATCAAGTGAGCTATCCCCTGTCATCCAGTCCCAGCTTCTGACAGACAGAGGTTTAGGAACACCCAGAGCCTAGGATTGTGTTCCTGACTGTCTTGGCTAATAGCCATTGAGGGATATAATGTCCATGAACTTGTCTAATTCTTTTTTGAACCCAGTTATACTTTTCACCTTCACGACTCTCTGGAAATAAGTTCCACAGGGTGACCATGCATTGTGTGAAGGACTTCCTTACTTTGTTTTAAATCTTTGGCCTATTCATTTCATCACATGACTCATGGTTTTTGTGTTGTGTGAAAGGGGTAAACAACATTTCCTTATTCACTGTCTACATACTATTTATGCTTTTATGGACCTTTAATCTTTGCATCGGTTTTAACGGCCGAGGATGCGAGGGAGATTCCCAACCCTGAGCCATTCTTTTTAGGTGACAAATCTGAGGAACTGTCCTAGATTGTGGTGTCATTAGAAGGTTTTAGAAAAAATTAATTGATTTTAAATAGTAATAAGTCACCAGGACTAGATGTTCCGAAGGAACTCAAATGTGAAATCGTAGAACTAACTGTGGTTTGTTACATATCATTTAAATCAGCTTCTGTACTAAATGACTGGAGGATAGCTAATGTGACACCAATTTTTAAAAAGGTCTCCAGAGGTGATTCTGGCAATTACAGGCTGGTAAGCCTGACTTCAGTACTGGGCAAACTGGTTGAAACTATAGTAAAGAACAGAATTGTCAGATACATAGATCAACATAATTTGTTGAAGAGTCAACATGTTTTTTGTAAAGGGAAATCATGCCTCACCTATCATGTCAGTGGCTCACCCTTATCCACATGCTTGTTGACCCCCTTTAGAGAATTCTACCAAAGCCATGTTTCAGAGTAGCAGCCGTGTTAGTCTGTATTCGCAAAAGAAAAGGAGTACTTGTGGCACCTTAGAGACTAACAAATTTATTTGAGCATAAGCTTTCGTGAGCTACAGCTCACTTCACGAAAGCTCATGCTCAAATAAATTTGTTAGTCTCTAAGGTGCCACAAGTACTCCTTTTCTTTTACCAAAGCCATGCTGACTCTTCACAAACATTGTGTTCATCTGTGATAATTCTGTTCTTTACTATAGTTTCAGCCAATTTTGCTGACACTGAAGTTAGGCTTAGTGGTCTATAATTGCCAGGATTTCCGCTGGAGCCTTTTTTAAAAGTCAGCATTCCATTAACTATCCTCCACTCATCTGGCACAGAGGCTGATTTAAGCATTCGGTTCCATACCACAGTTAGTAGTTCTTCAATTTCATATTTGAGTTCCTTCAGAACTCTGGGGTGAATACCATCTGGTCCTGGTGACTTATTACTGTTTGTTTGAGCAATTTGTTACAAAACCTCCTCAAGGTTTAGTAACAAAACTAAACTGTTAGTCTAGGACAGTTCCTCAGATTTGTCACCTGAAAATCATGGCTCAGGTGTGGGAATCTCGCTCACATCTGCAGCGAAGACCAATGCAAGAATTCATTTAGCTTCTCAGTGGCCTTGTCTGTCTTGTCATTTAAGGAGCTGTTAGGAGAAAGACCCTCTTTCATTAGATATCTGCTACAGCTCCCAAATTTTGTGATAAAAGACATTCTTCAATAAAATCAGTCAAGTAGTGCATACCCAGGTTAATCAGTTACTACTGAAGACTTGTATAGGCCTACTTGCCATTTGAATTGCAGCTGTAGTTCTTTTATCACATCTCCCGGTGCCATCATTACATCTAGAATGAGTAGGGCCTTTCATTTAATGCAGTTCCTTCCCGTTGACAGTTTATTACATCAATAATGAAATTATTTTAAACAGAATTTGAATGAGTCGATAAAATCTGATTCAGATTTTCAACTTTTTACTTAATGGAAAAAGTAGGATTGAATCAGCCAGTCTACATGTTCTTCTTTGATTACTGTGCCAAAAAGCTTTTGACCCTATCACACATGTACAGTCTGTGATGCTTGACAAAGATTTCTCAGCTAACTATAGTAACCAAATTACTTCAATAACTGCATTTAAAAGCATAGCTATTCAAACTAGAAAAAGAACACCACACTAATTTCTTATCAGTGTCCTAATACCCCACCATGCTTTTTGTAAACTTTATTTTTGTTTGTATATAAAATACAAACACACAAAGAAACTAAACATATGTAAATAGGTTTCAGAGTAGCAGCCGTGTTAGTCTGTATCCACAAAAAGAAACTAACAAATTTATTTGAGCATAAACTTTCGTGAGCTACATCCGATGAAGTGAGCTGTAGCTCACGAAAGCTTATGCTCAAATAAATTTGTTAGTCTCTAAGGTGCCACAAGTCCTCCTTTTCTTTTTTCTTATGTAAATAGATGCATAAGATGGAAATAGCATTTAAATAACGTTCATTGCTTTTGTTTTGTTTTTCCAAGTTTTATAAACAAACACAGAAACAAACAAAAAAAACCTGAACTTGTAGAGGCCATGCAGGGCATAAATTATTAAAATGACTAAATAGATATGAGAACATAATTTTATGATTACTGGGGATTAATATATACTAAACTGCAAAAGTATGAAACAGCTTTGTGTGACCAGACATGTTTTTTCTAAGCGTTTCTATTAGACAATGTCTTTTCCCACTCCCCCAATTATTGCAGTAGTAAAGAGCTCACTAAGCCAGTTTGTGTATGAGAGAGGAATTGCAGATTTTTATTTTTCTCAATATAACTCTTTTGGCCACTGAAATAGTTACTGCAATCCATTTCTTAATTTCAACTGGTAATACCAAATCATCCAGCACTCCTGAAATCTAGAAGCTTGGAGAAGGAAAGATAATGACACTTAAAATTTTTGTGAGGGCTTTGAGTATGATGTTCCAAAACACTTGCTGCTTTTTTTTTTTTTTTTTTTGACATATACAGACGATGTGAGAGGTTGGCATGGGGCTGTTTACATTTCCACATTTTTTCACTTGCTTTTTTCACTACATTCTTGACAATCTAGCCTTAACCAATGACTGCACTGCACCTTCAAGAAAGTGTGTGTGTGTGTGAGAGAGAGAGAGAGAGATTTGGCTGGCTGCCCAAATGAAGGGAACAGTGCTTTTTGTCACTGGGGGAGAAAGGAAAACTGTGGCAAAAGGGGATAAGGAGCTAGTTTGGCCACGCTGACTCATCCCCTGGGAACTGGATAGGCAGAAGTGTTTAAATGGGGAAGCCATGTGCATGAAGCCCCCTTTTACACACAGAGCAGGCTGAGGCAGCATCCACCCTCTCTCCCCCTTCAGGTGGTGAAATACTAGGTTTGGTCAAGACCTGCTGTGGGCATTGCACTAGCTGTCCCTTTTTTAGGGGGACTTGGAAGGAATTTTTCCCTTACCGCCAGATTGGCCTAGCTGGAGTTGGGATTTTTTTTGCCTTCCGCACAGTGGGTTCAGGAAAGGGCTTTGTTCATGAAGGGTGGTAGGCTATATGTCGCAAGTCATTATGTAAGTGTGGGGCAGATGTCCAGTGCAGGTACTCCATAGGGAAGACATCCACTGACTTCATAAATCGCTTGGAAAAGGACTTTAAAAGGAGGTAGGTGTTGGTTAAAGGAATGAATGGGGGTTGGGGAGTGGGGTGGGGAACTCCTATGATCAGTACGGCAAGAAGCCAACCCCTTGTTCTTATAGCCATGGGTGGTTGGTGAACCAGCCATTGGGGATGCTAGCCCCCAGCCCCTCCCCTTTTGCCCTCCCTCCCCCGCAGGATCCCAGAGCACCCCCCGCATGGCCTCTGACCCTGGGCCTCCCAAGCGCCCCCATCCCTGGAGCTCCGGGTGGCTGGGTGGAATGGCCACAGCACCCCCAGCCCTGGAGCTCTGGATCTCTATGCAGAGTAACCACAGCACTCCCAGCCCTAGAGCTCCGGGCTGGCCCTCAACTCCAACCCCAACCCTGGAGCGCCAGGTGGCTGGTCAGCATGGTCCCAGTCCCAGCACCGGCTGCCCCGGCCGCAGCCAGCCTGGACTATGGAAGAATGGGCCGGGAACCTGGAAGGAACAGCAGGAAGGGGCCTAGGGGCAGAGCGTGGGCAGGGCGCAGCATGTTCCTGTAACCCGCACAGCTTTCTGCAGCTCCCATTGGCCGGGAACAGCAAACTGCAGCCACTGGGAGCTACGGGCGGCCATGCCTGCAGACGGTCAAATTATACAAACTGTCTTGCGTCCCGCCAGCGGATTACCCTGATGGGCCGCAGATTGCCCACCACTCTTCTGGAAGAATCACAAGGATAAAAAATGAAGTATTGTTCACATTAAGTCAGATACCCTCCAGATTTCCATTGTGATTGTAAGACTAAGTCCCCTCTGCCCCCACTACCACCATTTTTCTTTGCAACTGAGATTGAGAGGGGAATGCAAAGCATTAAGTCACCAATAAGTAATTTCTATAACGTGACTTTTGTTTCCGTATTTCTTAACATGCTCTTCTAGAGGTGATAGAGTCGAAACAGACTAATTGTCCTCTATCCTTGCCTGAATCCTTGAGCATAGCCACTGAAAGAAGGAACTGTGAGGTAGCAGTAGCTGATACTTCTTAGACTGGCTTCCTTTGATTACATGTGTATCATCTTGTATTACATCTTTAATTTTTGTTAATCCTTTTTCTAATCCAAATTCTTAAGCGTAGAGTTGGTCTTGATCCTAAGGCCTGGGTTATCCCGTAGTGATATGAGAAGAAATTAATAAGACTGGATGCTGTCATCATCTTAATGTGTTGCAGGATTCCACAGGTAGAGGCAAACACTGGATTTTTTCCTTAAGGGTGTGGAACGCCTCTTCAGGTAAATAAAAGAAGAGAGGGAATCCATGGCATTCCTAAGCTTTTTTCGAACTCAAGTCATGCTGACGTATACACCATAAATTAAAGTTGTTGAAAGACGGAGATGTGTATTATGAACAGTAAGCCAAAATGAAAGTGCCATGTGGTGAAATGGGAGAAAAAAGGCCATTGTAAAAAAGAGATAACTAAGTTTTCTGTAGGATCTTTTATGCCCCAGTTCAGCAAGGTAATTAATCACCTGTCTAACTTAAAACATGTGAATTATCCTATTCACTTAATAGGACTACTCCTTTGCTTAGAGCGAGGCATACGCTTCAGTGCCTTCCTGAGTTGGGGATCTCTGACTGTGAGTTCTAAAAGATGGGAATTTTCTTCATTTTGGTGTACTATGCAGGGCAAAGCAGCTTATGAGTGCTAAACCAATAAGTATACTCTAAATCCTTAGCATCCCATAAGCATGAGTAAGACAAGTGAACATTGCTTAGTGATTCTCACTGTGAGTGAATATTCCATAAATAAATACACACCTAAAAAAAAATCATGCATTTCAGCTATTCACATTGATTCCAGACTTTTGCAAAGAAACACATCTCCATAGCTACACAACTCATGACTGAATCCAACTTTCACCACCGAATTTGGGTTCAGAATAGCAACTTTCATTTTTAAAATGACTGTTGCACTGCTTAGCCCGTTGACCAGGCTATCCTTATAAATTGATATTCTTTGTACCCATATAATATGGTCCAGAAGTACTTGGATGTAAAACATGGTAAAATGAATGATGTGGCACCCTTTCAGGAGAGTTGTGGTTGTGAGATTTTTAAATCAATAAACCTATAATTTCCCCCAGCCTCCACTGCATAGGTTGGTGATTAATGATGTGCATGTAGATTTTTGAAGAACACAATCTCATGACCTAATCTGAAGACATATTAGACAAGGGAATGTTATTTTTAATTGTATTCTGACACTTCCTAGATGAAAGTATTAGTTCCACATTTATTTTGTGTAACTAAGGTGTGCACATGCTATTACTATGTTTTATCACTGCTTCCCTATCTTTAGCAGTACTTCATTAGCATTAGGAACATAGCACTCGATTAATCCAAGTAATTTTCAACAGCCATTCTGATGCATCCACTTTAGCACCATACTGATAGTGCTGACATTCACATGGCTTTGAAAATACATTTTTTATTTATTTCCATTTATTCCACTGCAGTTTCTATCATCCTTTGATTTATCTTTCTTTACTTTAGATTTTTTTTATGCTCATCAACTAATTTGAAATCAGCAAAGTATAAGCAGTCGTATAAAAAGCCTATAGATTGTTGTGTGAATACACACAACATAATTAGAATGAAACATACTGAATAGAAATTATAATAACGTGGCATTAAGGTTTCTTCATTTAATAAAATGCTTTTCATCTGACTTAAATACTAACCTGCCATTCCTCACTCTTTATCCCCCACATTAGAAAACAAAATCTAAAACCTGGAACAGCAACAGCAAAACATGTAACTAACAAGGCTGTGATATTTTTTTTGCCATATTCATTTGCTTGTATGTTTCTCCACCCCTTTTCCTTTATTTGTTTTGGGGGTTTTAGACTATGAGTAGGTCTACACTGTGCGTAAAGGCCCATGGCACTGCCAACAGCTGGCCTGGGTCAGCTGACTTGGGTTCATGGGGCTTGGTCTGAGGGACTATAATATTGCAGTGTGGACATTTGGGCTTGGGTTGGGACCTCGTTTCTGGGACTCTCCCCCTTGTAGCATCTCAAAGCCTGGGCTCCAGCACAAGCCCGAACATCTACACTGCGATTCTATAGCCCTGCAGTCCAAGCCCCATGAAACCAAGTCAGCTGACCCAGGCGAGGCACAGGTCTTTTATTTCAGTGTAGATGTATCTCAGTGGTACGGACTGTCTCTTTTCTATGCTTATAAAGAACTTGGCACAATGTGGTGCCATTCCCATTTGGGACTGTAGGGCTCTGCTATCATAGAAGAGATTACTACTGCTACTACTACTGAAGGGTGTTTCTAGCCGCACTATCCATGAGCAGCTCTGGAAAGGAATAGTGATTCCAAGAGTCTTCCCTAGCTACCTCTTTCCCCAGAGGAAAGAATGTTACGGCAACCCTTCACAGGATGTCATGCAGGCTCAACTGGCCATCACTTTGAATCTAAGGATATGTCTAAATTGCATTCGGGAACACTGATCGCAGCATGTGTAGACATACCTGAGCTAGGTTGGATCTAGCTAAATCAAAGCTAGCTCAGGAAACAATAGCAGGGCAGCCACTAGCAGTGAAGCAGCTCCATGGACTAGCCCTGCCTGCCCCGAACACTGGGTACATTCTCAAACAGTCATAACTCATGCTGCCACAGCTTCACTTCTATTCTGAGTTGAGTTAGTTTTGATCTAACTAGATCTTGCTACACATGCTGCAATCGCACCTCTTGACTGCAGCATAGACATAAGGTGTGATTGTAGCACATGCGGGCATTTCTGAGCTACCTGTAATTTAGTTGTCATGGGTAACTAAAGTAGGGTAGACACAGCAGTACAGCCTCGCTACAAGAGAGCATATCCAGGGTTCTTGTGGGCTTGTATTAAGGTTGCTCCCCTGTGCTACCACATCTTCACTACTATTATTGCTAGCACTAGCTAGATTAAAACTAACATGGGTAAACCTACCCATGTAAGAGTCACACCTTCACTTTGTAGTGAAGACAAACCCTAAAGCTCAGCCAACTTCCCTTGCTGGTCCGGTGAGAGGGTGGGTGGGGAGTTGTGGCCCCACAGAGCCTGTATTCCCTCTGTGCCGGGAGTGGTGAGCCTCCCTACTCTCCAGCCTGCCTGGATTATGCCCTTTTCTCCACACCATAACCTCCTAAAAGGAAGATTGTCACTTGATCTTAACTATTGATCTGCCATTATGGATATCTAACCTATCACCTGTACGGAGCTGTTATACAGCTGCATAGCAGATGATACACGGTGCATAACCAGTTGTTCAGGTGTCAGTAATCTGTTCATGTTAGGACTTGAATGTAAGGCTTTTGATACAAAAACAGCATCTTTACAATTTCATAAAAATTGGAAAACATCTTCTCTAATCTATGATCAGCCCTTTGGCCAATGTAGGATTGCTCCCTGCAGAATATTTTCTAGCACTTTTTGTCCTTGAGCTAATGCTAATTAACTGACAGCGGCAGTAATTCCTACCTACTCTTTCAAGGCCTTCATCCCCTAGAGGGTGAGACTGGATTTAAAACTTTGTGTTTAAAGTATTTATAACTACATATGATCTTGACTGCAGTGGATTTTTTTCTTTCTTTCTTTCTTTTTATTTTTCCTGTTGTAATGGCTTAGGCTTTTACTGCAGCCTTTTAGCCTCAGGAATCGTTTGGAAAGAGTTGTTACACCTCTATGGGAGATTTTTCCTAGTTAAAATTTGAAAAGAAAAATAAATTATGTATAAACTGGCAACACAAATAAAACAAAGTAAGTGCACATACCATCAAAATTATTTAATATACAGAAGTATCTATCGAGTACATTTTAGAAACCCCATTCACAAGCTGCACAATAGTGACTTCTCCACATTTAATGTGTCTTAAGACTTAGGCTGCCAATTTCTTTAAGCCCTTATAAAAAGGATGATGGAGTTGTTCACAAAATTCCTTTATTTAAAAAAACTATTATTTTTACAGTGTAAATATGAAGGAAGTGTAGAAGGGAAGATGGAAAGTTAGTTGTTTGCCTTGTCTTAACTGAATGTCCATCGTTCCAAAAGTTTTGGATTTCTTTTAAGTTGAATTTCCTGATTTTTAATAGTTATTTTAAATTTTTATCTTCTTGTGGGGGAAAAAAAGGGTTTTTTAATTATTTATTTTAAACACTTAAGTCTATGATATGCACTTTCAGCCTTAACTCCAAACTTTGTGTTTTTGGTTTGGGAATTTCTTAGTGTATTTTAAATGGTTAAAAAATGCTTAAAGTAACAAGAGTCTCATTGAGTGTTGGGCTGTTTATCTGTTCCCTAAATTAGCTTCTGACACTAAATCTTTGGTACTCTGCAAGCTCATGCTCACCTTGGTCTTGTGTTTCCACGCTGACTCACACTCTATATAAAAGCTAGAATCAGAGCTCAGTCAACTTCAGTTTCCATTCTGAGTACATTTGCAGGATGGGGATGAGCCCTGTGACTGGGGGAGTATAAGGAAGGAGGAATGGCTAGGCACTTTTGTCAGAGGACACCAAAAGATGAAGGGGTAGTAAGACTTGGAGTGAGTCTGGAACATGGAGTCAAAGGTTTGAAAGGAGACAGGGCTGAATGGTAAACTGGGAAGGTTGGAGGATGCAGCAGAGTTGAAGACTAGATAATCAAACAGGTGTCACTGGATATTCTGTGATCTGCATAGATACTGACTCTTTCTGTTCCCTCTCCCATGGAAACCTTTTTCACATTTACATGGCTCAGTGTGCCAGGGGAGCTCCCAACTTCTGTATGCTGCTATTGGTCCCTCCTGTAACCTTCCTCCTAAGTTCCTCCCTCTGAATTCCCCTCCCTCTGACAGCAGGAGCAGCCAGGGCCAGATGTTGAAGAGAAGGGTGGAGGCTCAACTCTTTCAATAGCAAACAATTGATTTTAATCCCTGCATGTTTCTAGCAGCTGGAGGCCATAGTCCTTAATGAAGTTAGAACTCCTGTACTTCCGCTAAGTTTGTTATTGGAGGTAGCATACAGAGATGCTGTGCAAGGGGGACTCAGCAGTCCCCTGCATGCCACCAAGGCCCTAAGCCCAGATCCACAGCAGCCCATTGCTTTGGAGTGTCGGGGTTGGAGTGAAAGAGCCAGATGGCTATTGTCAAAGGAGTGCCTGGTGTATCAGTGAATGATGCTAATGTAGATGGGGGATGAGCGTTTTCCGCATCAGCCCTATGCATGTGACAGGACATGAAACTTGTATACTTGTCCCATTTAATATGCACACCTTTCCCAAATTTCATGTTAAGTGATTAAAAAATGGAAGCCAAGTCATTTTTTGTCTGAAATTGGGGTAATTATTCAATCCCACCTACAAATAGATTCATATCAAATTATTGTTTGGCTCAATATAAGGATAGGAAGGCACTGACACACTGGTAGAATAGAGCTAATCATAGTTCTATGCGGGGGGAAAAAAGGAAGAAATATCTCCTACCGGAGACATCTGCTACTGGAGACCTCTTTCTCTGAGGGAAATTGGAGATTCAAGATCTGGTCTTAGTCAGATAAGAGAGTCAAGAGGTTCCACTGAAGAGATTAATAATTAGTTGGATTTTTTTTAAAAAAAATCACTTAGTGTGGTATATTGTGCAAGTGACCAGGAAGATCAGAAGATTGATGATCTTAAAGAAGCAAAACTTGTTTTGGAGGAAACTGAAGAATTGCAGTTACAGATCTCATATATTAGGATTACAGGAGTGCTGGAGGGAGTAAAAGGAATGGGAAGTATTCAGTAGCACTAGAGATCAGATTAAAAAGATCAGAAAATACAGAATGAAACCATGATATAAGTAATCTCTGAGGTCCTATGATAGCACCCAAGCCCTGTGACCATTTGTTAATTTTTTAAAGAATTATTGATAAAAATCCTGTATGATGTGAAGGGGTGAAGAGGAAGAAGGAATGACAAAGTATTAAAACTACAGTTCAAAAAAACAAACCCCAATTCAGATTGATTCTTAGTTCAGTCTGGAGACACCTGAGTGAAGACTAGAATCAGTGCTGCGATATCCTTGTTGCAAAGTGAAGAACACCTGGAATTCAGCATGCAGGCAGACATACGTAATTTTTCATAACTTTTCTTTAAGTATGTTCTTCAGCTCCATGATGATCAAACATATTTTCTAAGATGTAACTCTGAAACAAATATCTATGCAACTGAACCTGTACTAATGGGAGAAAAATAAAAGGAATCTGGCCTTTTGAATATTTAATTCATTTTTTCTTAAATAAGGCTTACACTATGTATGAGTTCGTTTGGTGTAGTATGTATTACTATGATGTTACCGCTAATAGGTATAGAGGGGAATTATGGTGTAAATTAAAGGTTTCATGTTCTTGCTGGTATTGGTCCAGGGAATATTATTATATTCTATATATCTCAGTAGGAATTATATATAAGATTTCTTGATGTTAAACACTAACAAAAATAAAGAAGTCAATATTTTAAAAGTTATTTTGAGATATGGAATTAAGTTTAAAAAATCCCATCAAGTGGTTATCAAAATGCAGTTCTTTGAAAAATATGTAAGTAAAAATGGCACCTTCTTACTCGAGAACTGCTGCTTTTGTGCAGTCAGTCATATCTGCAGTACTGAGTACATTTTTATGTTTTAGTCCCATTAGTAATGTAGAACCATTGCAGCTGTGGGAGGGTGTGCTGGGTTCAATTCTAGCTCACACCAACATAACTGTTAAATTCTGAGGGAAGAATTTTCCTGTATGTGAGCTGGAGAGGGCCCAGCTTGAATTTCAGAGTAGGTTTGCATGGCTAGATTTATTTTTATTTATTTATTTTAGCAGACTATGGAAGACCATGATATCAATTCTGTGAAATCACTTTTCAAAGTAGAATTGCACTTCATGATCTCTACAGAGAAAAATTGTAGAGAAAATCGGTATCACAAGAATGTAAATTAATGTGGTTTAAATTATTAGTCCGTGGGAAAAGAATATAAAAATCACCTGATTAGATAACTGTTTATAATTTATAGTAAAAGTCACACAGGATGAATAATTTTAAATTACTGATATGAGAGAGAACTATAAACAATAAGGGGTATTAATTGTCTAGTTAAGCATAATTAGGCTTAATGAAAAAAAATTGGCAGATTTACAATAGATACACCTTGTTAAGTATTATAGATTTAAGGCTTCCATTCTTCATGTAAATTTAAATTTAAACATGACAAGGGTTTCAAATGCTTGTGTGTGTGTGAGGGGGGGCTGGGGAAGGATACTAAATGTTACATGGTAAGAGTTAAATTGATTATAGTTGGATTTTATGTCACGAAACGGACTTTAAAATTATTTTCAGAGTTCCTTAGCATAAACTCCCTGATTACTGAAGAAGGGTTTAATTGTGTGTCAACGTACAGAAATAGATCAGCATATCTGAAGGCTTGGCAGAATATGATTTTCTTTTTTAAATAATTTCAACTGGTATTATCTGTTTAAGCTTTTTAATTTTTTATCAATTTTAATTTTTTACAGCTGTGGGGAATTATGGGAGGGGAAGGCAATGATGATTTAGTGACCGTAGATGTTGAAATTAAAAAAGTTAAAGCTTTAGCACTATTAAAACAAATTGTCAACATTGTATGTCAAAATCTACAGCATTAAATCAAATTCTAATAAGCAGCATTTTTTCTTAACAGAAATTTACATAGTCAGAGTATCAATGGAAATATTTGTGTTGTGTTTTTGTGTACAGTGAAATCAACATTTATCCATATTTACTAGTAGTAATGTAATCATCCCAAACCTACATATCTTCCATCAGCTGCTAGTTTGATTATCTAACTGATGTCAGACTAAGGAGTAGTAGATGCATGGAAAGAGGACAATCTACAGAGGAAAGATTTTTTCCTTTTTTCTCATTTGGTGATCCAGCCTAGTCTCCTACTGAATGGTTTTTAATAGGGGGAAATATGATGGATCAAGTACAGGATAGATTGTATTTCTCTCTAGTTGAGATGGGCGTCTTGCTTAGGATAAAATTGTATTCTAATCTGAAATGTCCATTCACATGGACTGCCAATAAAAGGCTCCTTCAGGATCCATTAGCAAAAAGGGAAGGAGTGGGGCAGAGAAGTAACTTGTTTGGATTTCTTGAAGGTAAATGATCTTCCACGGACTAATGTGGTGTTTTTATGGCACACAGGTATAATTTCCCTGAGGTAAATTTAATATCTCTGAGCAAAAATATATAAAAAAGGAAATTAATTCTGAATTTGGAGACTATAATATAAGGTATTGTGTATAAGAAGTTAGGTAAGATTACTAAAAGGAATGAACAAGGTTAGAGGGAGAACTATTGACATTTAAAAATAAAACATGCAACTTGAATGATAAGATTTTAATTGGAGAAAACTAATAAGGGAACAATGCTGAAGAAGATGCATATTTTGGTCACATGGTTGCTTGACGATAGACTATTAGCAGGTTACTTATAGGTGCTTGGGGTGATTAAAGGAAACGAGCAACCAACTGTGCACAGTTTGACTTCATGTCTCATTGCTTTTAATCTGCATTGTGCATTTACATGCTATAGTAATGGGTGTATAACAAATCAATTAACTAAATTAATGTATTATTCAGATACTACTGTGATGGGTACCTGTAAATTATTATATATAAATAAATATATATTTATTCCACTGACTACAGCTGGAGTTTGACCTTTATAATGATAGCATGACATGGCACCTCTCAGTTGCCACCTTTGCTCCATCAGCTAGACTGTGCACTCGTGGCATTCTGGATCCCACTATTCATATCCCCTCATTTGCTTCAAAGCCGAAGTCCATCATAGCCAAAAGACTGAAAAAATATCGGTTGGTCCATCATATGCAGAGTGGCTGTCAATAATGGCTAGCACCTCTGGAAGTGAGAAATACATTCAATGTTAGAAATACCAAGAAAAATATAAAATACAATAAGGTGTTTTAATGACAAGATAATTTCAGATATCTCATGACTTCTGTTCTATTATTTCTCTCATGACTATTAGAAAACTAACCTGCAAAATATTGTCCATGGCAATTTTGCTTGTTGCTTCTATATATTTTATGTACGACTGTGGAGAATGAGGGAAGCTATGTGTAGTATTTTTATAAATATCATACATCCCTTAAGTTATCACTTTCATATTGACCTGCCTGACTGCAAGAGCTAAATCAAAGGAAATGGTTAGGAAGAAACCCACAAGAAATGAAACCATGGCAAAGAAAGACACCTAGGATCAACGGCTTCAAAGGAGTAAAGTTAACAATGGCTGGGCCATTGGTTGGGAAGAAGCTACCTACCTGGAGTCAGCAAAATTATAGAGCTGTGTTCCTGAGGCTGAAAGCCTGGGATCAAAGGGGATCCTAGACCTTAAAGATGCTGGCCTCAAAAAGGAGGGCGGGGAGTGGGTTGTTCAGCCTGCTGACAGAGATGGAGAACATGCTGTGAGCGAGAGTCTGCTTCTTCCAGCCAGAGACAGGGATTAGCTGGATTGAGGAGATTTTACAAAATAATTGGAAGGAAAGATTAAGGTGTAGTCAAACAGAACTCAGTTGGATCTGTCAAATGAACAGGGTTTGGGGGAAGGCTGTGGCCCAGAGATCCAGTCTGTGTGGTTGGACCAGAGGCTCCCACCAAGAAACCGGTGCAGGGAGACAGGCATAACCCCTGTGGGGCACACTCGAGAGGGACAAAAGGGGGTCTCAGGTGCAGCTTGCCCTGTAACCGTGACAAGGATAAGTTGTTCTTTTGTTTTGCTTCCTGTTTTCTTCATTGGAGTATATTTTGTTTCATTTCCTTTTTTGTCACTGTAAAAATGCTTCCATCAGTGTATTCACTGTTTCAAAAATACGACTGTCACACTGATTTTAAGTTCCCTATTTTAAGTCTCTTTATTTAAAAAAAAAATTAAAAAAAAAGACTGCATCATTGCAACTTACTTTACCTGAAGCATTTATTTCTGCACATATTGTCTATTTGGCTGCAGGATCCTGTCAAGTTTTTATGATATGAAAAAAGTATTTTGTTGCTACCTAGACTTTAATATATGTAGGCAGTTTAATTCTTATATGTTCTGAACACTTATCTGTATGAGGTGATAAATCTTTTCTGAATGTCTTAGGTCTTTTGAGAGGCTAGCACGGTTTGAATAAAAATCAGAAAAAGAAGGGTTTTTTTTACTTGTAACTGGAGTTCTTGGAGTTGGATTCTGCATATTCCCACTCATGAGTTGTGCCGGCTAGTGCAGCCTAGACAGTGGAACCTTCTCCAAGTGATGCCCATTACAGCACTCGTGCCTTATCCGACCCTCCCCCAGCAATCCTGAACATTCTGAGGATGAAGCTGTAAAAGGGGTGTGGCTCCCTCTGCTGCCACAACACTTTCCACCGCTGCATCGGAGATTTTGTTTATTAGCAGGGATCCTAGTTTTCTGTGATTAAAAAACAAAATTATCCATTAAAAAAAATAAAAATCTGCATTTTCAGCGATTAAAATGACACACTGAACTTAGTTTCCCTTGCCACAATATATATAGGTATTAGCTGAACACAATGTTTTATTGAAATATTTAAATTTTTTTAAGCAAGTTCAAAACCCGCCAGTGATATCAATCATTATGATAAAATAAAATTAATAGAATTGCAATTTGTATTCCTTACATATGCCAAATACTTCTCTGTATTTTCAGAAAATGGTTTTTTTAATGCACAAAAAATAAAGTGAAAGTTGCTTTTATATTAACATTACTCTCTGAGTTAGTCCTAGAGGCTGAAGTGAAATTTCACAGGCATTAAAACATGGACCCCTATACACCGAAAGCAGTCTATTGGAGTATGTTTAGCTATGTAATGTTAAAGCTAATTCAAAAATCAACAAGAGGGGGAAGTTGTGTGCATTGAGTGACACTCATATGGTCAGTAAAATGTAGTTAATGTATGTTCTTATTTTTTCACAAAATGTGAAAACTAAAGATTCTCTAGAAAAATGCCAATTTAGCATTTTTCTATGGTAACCAGATTTCTAGGATCCCTGCTTATTAGGACTCTGAGGGAGAGGGGAAGTTGGGTGGGAGTGTGAGTATGCAGAGTCCATCTTAAAGAACTCAGTTACAAGTAACCTCAATTTCTTCATGCATAGTCTCAAGGGATGGATTGGCAAGCAGTAATCCAATCCTGGAGGAGGTACTCAGTGTCCTAATTAAATAGTGCTAGAAGTACAACAAACCCTTCCAAACTGAGCATCAGCTCTAGCTGCTGGATCTAAAGCATAATGATTCAGAATTCCAGGTGGCAGTCCTATATATTTCCTGAACTGGAACATATCTGAGTTAAGCTAAGGACATAGCCATTGCCTTAGTAGAATTTGATTTAATACCCTGAGAGCTGCTAGTTTATAACTTTCCAGAATGTACTGTTCAACCCATTTGGAAATGGTTTGAGATTATACTGCGGGCTCTTATTATTTTTGGCATAAGAGAGAATCAAATTAGTGGATTTTTACAAAATCCCTTGTGACAAAGCTCTGTCCTTGCCTTCATGGGTCCCGCGTTTCCTGGCAGATTTCGCTAGCCTCAGAGGCTCACTGTGATCCTCCATGTAACCCTTCTTTCTCTAGAGACAAGGGTCACAGTCTACTGAGCCATTTTCATCATAAGCCAGTGAGGGAGGTGAGGAGAAGTTATCCTTCCTTGCACAGTCTCTGTTGTCTCCCAGTCTCAGTGATTAAACAGGGGGCAAAGGTGGGGGGAGGGGGGAAGAGCCCAGGCCCACCCTCTACTCCAGGCTGCAGCCCAGGGACCCTAATAGTATCAGCTATGGTAGCTGACCTTTTAGAAACATGACATGTACAATTCCCTGGGCTACTTCCCCGACAGCAGCCCTCACTTCCTCAAGCTCCACTTCACCCTTACCTCAGGGCCTCCTTCCTTGTGCCTGATATGGTGTGTACTACTCAGCCTCTCCAACAGCGCAACTTCCTCCCACAGCTCCTGACATGCACACCCACCTGACTGACTTGGAGGCTTTAGCTAGTTTCATCCAGCCCCTGATTGGCTTCAGGTGTCCCAATCAACCTAGCATTCTCCCTGCCTTCTGGAAAGTTCTTAATTGGCCCCAGGTGTCTTAATTGACCTGGAGCAGCTTCCATTTCACTTAACCTGGTACCAGGGATTTGTTTAGCCTGGAGCTAATATATCTATCTCCCACTACTTTTCTATAGCCATCTGGCCCTGCCCTGTCACACCCTTTAGTTCTAGTAAGCTAATAGGCTAGGGCTCTTTTAGCATCTAAATTATGTAAAGTGGAGTCCCTCCTGTTACCATGTGGTCTAGGGTAGAAAACTGGTAGATTTATGGTTTGAATCACATGGAATTCTGACACTATTTTAGGTCAGAAACCCAAGGTCAGGATTCAGAACTATCTTGTCTCTATGAAAAATAGTGAAGGGAGGGCACACCAAGAGGGCGCGTAATTCAGTATCTATCCTGGCTGACATTATAGCAATTATAAAGGCAACTATAATAGACAGATGAAATAATCAACTCTCTGCTAAGGGCTTAAATGGCAGCTTTGAGTTTTGCTAAAGCTAAACTGAGATCCCATGCTGATACAGGGTCTTATACCAATGGGTACGGATTTGAAAGTCCCTTCATGAACTTTTTAACTATATGATGTGTAAACACTGATACATTATCTATCAAATCATGATAAGCCAATATAGCTGCTAAGTGGAACTTTAGCAAAGAATATGATCCTTAGTCTTTAAGGTAGAGTAAGTGTTACAGAATACATTGAATTAAAATCTGTTCTGGATGATCTGCTTTGTTGTGCAATCCAGTTCACAAATCTCAACCACTTAGGAAGGTAACATTTTCTGATTGTTTTCTAGTGTTAGATAGCACTTGCTGAACATCCAAAGAACAAGATTTTTCAGGGTTTACTAATATCCTGTAGTCCACACCATTAAATACAGAGACATAGGATCTGCATGCAAAATCTTGCCATACTGCTGCAACAATAGGTCTAGTAATATTGGGAGCACCCTGTAAATGTCCTTCAACAATTGAAGTGGGTCCATGTACCACTGTGGCTTCAGCCAAGCTGAAGCAATTACAGTAATTCTCAATCTGTCCTGTCTAATTTTCCTTACTATCTTGTGTATCAGTGGGAAGGGGGAAAAGCGTACAGCAGACCCTTTCCCCAATTCAGCAGAAAGATAGCCAATATGGAATTAATGTCTTTTCCTGCCCTTGAAGATGATAGGCAACACTTTTTGCAGGCAGTCACAACTCATAGGTCTATATCAGGAAGACGTCAGATGTTGAAGATCTTGCGTATCCCTTTTTTTATTTATTGACCACTCGTGTACCTGTGTTATATCTCTGTTCAGTTGATCTGCCAAGTCATAGTAGCTCTGCACCAGTCAAGAAAGGAAGGCATAAATGTTATACATCCAATTCCATAACTTGATTGCTTCACTATATAACTGGGACAAGTGAGCTCCTCCTGACTTGTTGACCTAGTACATGTTAGTTGTATTGTCCATTGCCACGTGAACTACCTTTCCTTTGATATGAAGAAGAAAAGATCTGAGAGCCAGATAAACCTCCCTCAGCTCTAATAAATTTATGGGAAATATCTTCTCCTGAGAAGGGACATTGTCCTCAAACTTAAAGAGTTTAAACGACCTCCCCAGCCATTGCTGAATGCTTCCAAAGTGATTGTCATGGATGTAGCTGGATAATTGAATAATTTCCCTCTTAGAGTATTTGCTCTGAGTCCACCATGACAAGGAATTCAGTACATTCTCTGGTATAATTTTATGCACTCTTGCTCTACTGGATCTGTAGTTTACTGCCAACCAGTGCTATAGAATCCTCATTCTGAGGTAAGTGATGCTGTAATACACACTTCTGGTGCCATTAGGTTCATAAGCTCTAGAAAAATACATCACTGCCTACTTAGTATACTGTTCATGCAGTATTGTTCATTGCATATAGTTGTGTGAAGTCTTGGAAATCCGTCTGCAGGGCAGAGCTTTTCTGGCAGATCTGAGTCTTGAATTGCTCCTATGAATGGGACCCTCTGAGTGGGACATAAATGTAAAGTAGTCATGTTTATTAAGGCCCAGGTCTCTGAAGAGGGGTATTGTATACTGAATGTCCCTTGTCAGTTTTAGCAGCCAGCCACCTCAATATAAGTAGATGAACAAGCCCTGCTGCCTTAAATGAGCTGCTACAGCTGAGAGGTACTTTCTAGAGCCTCTGGACCCCCTGTATTGAAAATGTCTCTGGCCCACCATAAAATGGAGTTATTTCCGATGGATTGGTCTCAGGGCTTTGGAGCGGAGCCCGGAGCCGGAATACAGAGCAGCTCCGGAGCAGTGGAGCTGCGGGTTTTTGCCTGGAGCTGGAGTGGAGCCAGAGCACAGCTCCAAAGCCCTGCTTGGTCTTATAGCTATATGAAAACAAGCATCCTTGTGATCAAGAGCTGCTAATCAATCTAGGGAAGAGAGGAAGACAATAATGGATGCTAGTTTCAACAAGTGGAATTAGAATTTTCTGGTAAAGGTGTTGAGCTTTTGAGCTTTCTTAAATATAGAATTGGACGAAGTCCAGTGTTGCTCTTTAGTATAAGGAAGTGCCTTGAATAAAAAACTCCAATCCCAGAATTCTCTCAAAACCTCTTCTATAGCTCCTGGGAGTAGGAGGACTGCACCTCTGGCATGCTCTCCTGAGAGGAATCCCCGAATAGGGAAGGTTGGATGAAGACAGGGTATTGAATTATACCCTTTTTTCTAGAACTTCCACTTTACATTTGTTGATAAAGTGAGGCAGCTTGTTCCCCATTAAAGGGTGGGGAGGATTGGTATAAATTGGTTTGCAGCTCCCAACACTCACTCCAGAATTGAAGCCTGAGTGTCCCAGAAGATGAGGAAGAGTGTTTCCTTTTGTGTGTGGACAAAAGAGACTTCCCACTGGCTTAACTGTTGCCTCTGAGAAAAATAGTCTGAGGAAGACAATGGAGGGTAAAATTACCTGTGGTAGCTAAATACAGAGGCAGAATTTCTACTCCTGCCAGAAAGAATTAAGCAAGGATTTTGCATTAGACCCCATATTTTTTAGTTTCTCCAAAGCTTGTCTGTTTTATTATTAAATAAATCAACCCTTCAATGGAGAGGTCCTCTACTTTAAATTTAGTTTCTTTAGATGAACTAAACCACAGGCATGCCTTCTTAAAGTAATAGCATATACTACTGCTCTGACCAAAGAATCAAAGCATCAAATTAAGCCCTAAAACCATGTTTTGCTATGTTCTGGACCTCTGTTAAAATGGCATTATCCTTTATGTTGATCTTCAGCTAGTACTAGGTCATCTTTTCCTATGGGTGAACCACCTGATAGTTTGCTACCCTAATACCAAGGGAGGACAGAGTAAACACTTTTCTTCTTATTGCATCCCCTCTTTTATCTTCCATGTCATGTGGGGTGGAATGTGCTTGTTCATGTCTATATCTTCTTGATAGCAGCTGCTATAATTAAAGAGTTAGGGCTGGGATGCATATAAAAATAAGAAAAAGCCTCATAAGGTAAGAGGTATATATCAGCCTTTTTGGAAATGGACTAATAAGAAGCTAGGGTATACTAAAAAGATTTGGCAGGTTGCAACAATCCATTCAATATGAGCAAAGAAACTTTACTCCTGGAAGGGGCCCCAAAAATGTCAAACTGGATAGGAGGATTCTTTCATTGCCACAGAGGGCAGTTGTGAAGTCACTGCCATCTACCATTTCATGAAATTGCAGAAGTTATTCTGACATTTTTATTAGGAGATGAGTCGGTCTCTAGTTGCTGGCAACTCCTCTGTACGGCTAACTCTCTTTTCCTCTTTGGATTGAGTATCGGGATCACTGTAGGAGGATAATCCCTGAAGGCAGGAGAGGGAGACTGGTCTGGGAAGCTCAGATCTGTTGTTTGAAAGCAACCTTGATCCTTACTAAGGCGTGTGTGCGTGTGTGGTGGGGCGAGGTTCAATACCACACATAGGAGACTCCGTAAATTCCCTCGATGTATGCCAGTAGGGTCATGCAGCCCAAAAAGGCAACTCTTGCCACTGTACACTCTCTGGTGCCATTTCATAACCAGGATAAGGACTCTATATCCAGGAGTATATCCCATCCTTGGAGTCAGTGCCTCTGGGTTGTTTAGGTCTATTTTGCTTCACCTCTGAATGCGGATTCAACCTCGGAGCTGTAATTGATGTGATCAGATACTACCAGAACCAGGAAGCATTCTTGTCTTTGAAACTGGTGGCATAGTATTTTGTTTAAATTTCTCCCAGTAGACTGCTTTTACTTTAAGTCTGGGATCCTTCTGGGTTCTGGACCTAATGACAGTGGCCATCCTTTCCTTAACCATCATGTTCATTGCTGCAACAGACAAATCAGATGGCCTCTCATGTGGCTGTGCCCTTGAATCTGGTGCCAGTTTTACAAAAGATAGATCATGCCAAACAAAGTTGATCTCCTTCTTTGAGAAAGTAACAGATTTTTTAGACAAAGAAAATGCAGTGGATCTAATTTATCTAGATTTCAGTAAGGTGTTGCCACATGGGGAATTATTAGTTAAATTGGAAAAGATGGGGATCAATATGAAAATTGAAAGGTGGATAAGGAATTGGTTAAAAGGGAGACTACCGCAGGTCACATTGAAAGATGAACTATCAGGCTGGAGGGAGGTTACCAGTGGAGTTCCTCAGGGATCGGTTTTGGGACCAATCTTATTGAATCTTTTTATTACTGACCTCGGCCCAAAAAGTGGGAGTGTGCTAATAAAGTTTGTGGATGATACAAAGCTGGGAGGTATTGCCAATTTAGAGAAGGACCGGGATATCATACAGGAGGAT
Organism: Chelonia mydas; assembly: GCF_015237465.2. NCBI lineage: Eukaryota > Metazoa > Chordata > Testudines > Cheloniidae > Chelonia > Chelonia mydas. The sequence continues at coordinate 180,358,042 of NC_057849.1, forward strand.
CTGGATGACCTTGTAAACTGGAGTAATAGTAATAGGATGAAATTTAATAGTGAGAAGTGTAAGGTCATGCATTTAGGGATTATTAACAAGAATTTTGGTTATAAGCTGGGGACGCATCAATTAGAAGTAATGGAGGAGGAGAAGGACCTTGGAGTATTCGTTGATCACAGGATGACTATGAACCGCCAATGTGATATGGCCATGAAAAAAGCTAATGCGGTCTTGGGATGCATCAGGCGAGGTATTTCCAATAGAGATAAGGAGGTGTTAGTACCGTTATACCAGGCACTGGTGAGACCTCATCTGGAATACTGTGTGCAGTTCTGGTCTCCCATGTTTAAGAAGGATGAATTCAAACTGGAACAGGTACAGAGAAGGGCTACTAGGATGATCCAAGGAATGGAAAACCTGTCTTATGAAAGGAGGCTTAAGGAGCTTGGCTTATTTAGCCTAACCAAAAGAAGGCTGAGGGGAGATAGGATTGCTCTCTATAAATGTATCAGAGGGATAAATACCAGCGAGAGAGAGAGGAATTATTTAAGCTCAGTACCAATGTGGACGCAAGAACAAATGGATATAAACTGGCCATCGGGAAGTTTAGACTTGAAATTAGACAAAGGTTTCTAACCATCATAGAATATCAGGGTTCGAAGGGACCTCAGGAGGTCATCTAGTCCAACCCCCTGCTCAAAGCAGGACCAGTCCCCGGGAGTGAAGTTCTGGAATGGCCTTCCAAAGGAAGCAGTGGGGGAAAAAGACCTGTCTGGCTTCAAGATTAAGCTTGATAAGTTTATGGAGGAGACGGTATGATGGGATAACATGATTTTGGCAATTAATTGATGTTTAACTATTCATGGTAAATAGGCCCAATGGCCTGTGATCGGATGTTAGATGGGGTGGGATCTGAGTTACTACAGAGAATTCTTTCCTGGGTATCTGGCTGGTGAATCTTGCCCAAACGCTCAGGGTTCAGCTGATCGCCATATTTGGGTAAGGAAGGAATTTTCCTCCAGGGCAGATTGGAAGAGGCCGTGGGGGTTTTTGGCCTTCCTCTGTAGCATGGGACATGGGTCACTTGCTGGAGGATTCTCTGCACCTTGAAGTCTTTAAACCATGATTTGAGGCCTTCAATAGCTCAGACATAGGTGAGAGGTTTATTGCAGGAGTGGGTGGGTGAGATTCTGTGGCCTGCATTGTGCAGGAGATCAGACTAGATGATCATAATAGTCCCTTCTGACCTTAATATCTGAGTCTATGAGAACCTAATAGGCTTTTTGTTTCAACAGATCTGATGCCCTGTGTCCTGATTATGTACAGGCACTGGAGTTAGATCTGATGCCAATTTCAGGGTCTTCACAGGCACCTTGATTATAGCAGATGCTGAGCTCAGATCGCAAAGCTCTTTGCTTTGTGTCTGCTCAATTGCACATGTTGGATCAAACAGGCTTTACTGCAAATGCCTCCTGAAGTAAGAATACCTGTAATCTTTGTTTGTCCATGTACACTGTTATCCGATTATTTAGTGGTTATTATTATTGATTTCCAATTAATTCTAATTTAAAGAGCTGGGGGATTGTAGGATTTTAGACCAGCACAACAGAATCAAGGTTATTAAGTTTAATATCTGGTTGGGAACCTCAGTATGCACAACGGTGACGTTCACTGAGAGCAAAGCAAAGTTTTAACCACTTTTATTAGCACAATTAGTAAAGACAGAAAAGCATCAAACCACATAAAAAGACAGCATAAATACAGAGTTAAGGTGACATTTTGTAACTGTGCTCATATACTTGCACCCTTCCTTGGGGATCTGGGTGTAAGAGACTAAGGTCCAGCCTGTTTCTGGCAGGGCCAATGCATCCCTTGGTCCAGATCTGTCTCTTACATGATAGTCTGTCCTATTATATGGCCTAGGGACTGTCATGAATATTAATTCAAATGCTTAGCCTCCCTTGTCCATATCTAACCTCCTACCCTAATGATGTTTAGGTTAGTATATTAATGATTTCAACTAATTATCGTATACATCAATTCATTGCAAAGACAAGTTCACGCTTAAGCATTTGTCAACATTTTATCCTAAAATATTCAAGCCTAGTATCCATAGGTGCTGGAACTATGGGTGCTGGGGGTTCTGCTGCACACCCTGGCTTGAAGTATGTGACATTCCAACTCATACAGGCTGGCAGCGGGCTGAGCGGGCCGGCAGCGTAAGATCAGCATTTTAATTGAATTTTAAATGAAGCTTCTTAAACCTTTTGAAAACCTTGTTTACATACGACAATAGTTTAGTTATATAATATATAGACTTATAGAGAGAGACCTTCTAAAAAAATGTTAAAATGTATTACTGACACGCAAAACTTTAAATTAAAGTGAATAAATGAAGACTTGGCACACCACTTCTGAAAGGTTGCCGACCCCTGGCCTAGACTATGATATTCCTTTATCTAATACTTTATCATATCTTGGTTATTTTGTTGCAAATATGCCTGGCTTTGCTTTAAACAAAATCCTTTTTTATACAGTCATATTAATTGAATCTACTCTATGTATAACAAACAAGGTGTCTTCTGTTAAATTCATTTATGAGGTAACTGTTGAATGCAAAGCTTTCAGTCTTTGGAGATGTTTGTAAACCTTGAAAGAGTAGCTTGAGATGAATGATATCCGAAGTGTAGTATTCCTTGGACCATATACGGGCTTGTCTACATGACAAAATGTTAGAACAGAGGTCCCCAAACTGCGCCACCCAGCTCCAATCTATTCCCAGCTCTGGTCGGGCCCTGTCCCCACACTCAGGGCCTCAGCTCCTGACCACAGCCCAACTGGAGCTCTGCACCTGGCCCCGGCCTCCCCGCAGCTGCAGCTCCAGCCTTGGCTCCGTTACCTCTGTCTGAATCCCCCAGCCCCGAAACCGCGGCCCCACTCCCAGCCTCAGGCAGGGTAAGGGGGGACATGACCCTGAAAAGTTTGGGGACCACTGGGTTAGCTGACATATTTACACCCCCCTCCCCCCGTATTTGGCTGTTGTTCATTAGGACACATTGTTCTCAGCATCATATCAGTTAATTGTGATTAAACCATTAATGTAGCGCAAGTAATCACAAGTAGCTGGCACAGTGATGAACACTATTTGTCCTGGTCTACAATAACTACATTGCCATGGTCAACATCACATCAGCTAATTCATTCCCAAACATGTTCAAATGTGCTAAAATTATGTAGTGTACCTGTCATAAATATAAAGGGAATGGTAACAACCTTCCTGTATATAGTACTATAAAATCCCTCCTGGCCAGAGGCACAAAATCCTTTTACCTGTAAAGGGTTAAGAATCTCAGGTAACCTGGGTGGCACCTGACCAAAAGGACCAATAAGGGGACAAGATACTTTCAAATCTGGGGCGGGGGAAAGGTTTTGGTCTGTCTGTCCTGTGTGCTTGCTGGACATAGATCAAGGAAGCAAGCAATCCAACTCCATTAGAATCAGTAAGTATTAGCAAGGGAATGCATTAGCTTATTTTTGTTTTGGTTTGTGATTTTCTCTGTGCTGAGAGGAAGGTTTTTCCTGGTTTTCTTTTTGTAACTTTAAAGTTTGGCCCAGAGGGAAATCCTCTGTGTTTTTTAATCTGATTGCCCTGTAAGATTATCTTCCATTCTAAATTTACAGAGGTGCTTCTTTTACGTTTTTTCTTTCTAATAAAGTTCTGTTTCTTTTAGAATCTGATTTGGTTTTTTTAGTGTCCTAAAAAAACCCGAGTTTGGTCTGTGCTCATCTTGTTTGTTCTCAAACCTCCCCAGGAAAGGGGGTGTCAGAGCTTGGGGGGGATAATAGGGGAGAGTAGGAACTCCAAGTGGTCCTTTCCCTGAGTTTGTCTAAATCGCTTGGTGGTGGCAACATTACCTAATCCAAGTTACAAGGGAGAATTTGTGCCTTGGGGAGTTTTTAACCTAAGCTGGTAGAAATAAGCTTAGGGGTCTCTCAGGCGGGTCCCCACATCTGTAACCTAGAGTTCAGAGTGGGGAGGGAACCCTGACAGTACCCTATATATTTTTTCTATATATGCACACTATTGGGAGTATATGTTTGTCTGATACTATGGAATATTAAATGTGTCCTCAAATTGGGCATATTCCCCCCACACAAAGTATTTAGTGGGAAAGAGAGTCCCTCTGCTTGGAACATCATCCAACATAAAAAAAATGTAGCCACCTCGTCAATACAAGATTATAATAATTCACTCTTGGCTCTCTAATGAATTGTATAAACACTATTTATTAAGATATAACAAGGCCCCTGGAGGTAAATATAGCCAAGCATTCACTTGATGGCTATTTGTGGTCCTATGGGTTTTCCGTCTAATTTAAATTAAGATTTTTACTTCTGTAAATTACTGTTGTAAAGAAGCTGCTTAAAAATGCATTTTATGAAAGCAGTGATGTACATTCTGGCAGAAACACTTCGGAGTTCCTGCTCTTGGGAATGTAACCTCTCAGTAAATTAGTAAATGAGAAGCAATGAGGAGTGTGATTAAAAAATTGTACTGATCAACCTTTGTTAGCAAATTATGACAAATCAGATTTCCACACTTTTCCTTTACATATTGGGACAGGCTGGTCATTTACATATAAAGGCCATTATACAGGGAGTCCTTGGACTTAAGACACAATTCGTTCCTCAGAATTGTGATGTAAGACGAAAGCGCTTTTCCCAAAGGAATCAATGGTATGAAGGGGGGATTGGTACGCTATTTTCCTCACAATAACCCAGATTTTTATACTAAATGAATTATAGATGACTAATGTTGCAACATCAAAGTATTTACTGTACACTGTATTTTGTAAACAGCATTCAAGTAATCATTATAAACTCACATATGCTGCTCAGAATGCCGGCAATACAAGCTCCAGAAACCAGCCTCAGCCAGTCACTGATCAAGCATTCTGATTGGCTCCCGGCCCCGGGCTCAGCCAATCAAAAACAATTGGCAACCCCAATTAGCAAAAAGCTACCTTGCTGCGTCGAAGCCTATCAGAAGCGACCCCTTCCAGCTCCATACCAGTATAACGCAACCAGGAAATGATTTCACGCGAACTTTATGCAAATCGAGCGACCTAAGGGTGAAACAAGCATCGGAGGGGCAAAACAGGCAATCAATTGAAAAGCGTCATAAGTTACATCCGACCTAAGTCAGGCGTCAAGTCCGAGGATTCCCTGTATTACTGTGTATATTAACATAAGGGACAGAAATATATTTGTTTGTATATTTAGGCCCTGTATATTTCGTTTCCTCATTAAGGAAGGGTGCTGAAGCACACACTTCACTTCACTTCAAGCACATGTTTAATACCCATTAAAGTCAATGGTACTTAAGCATGTGCTTAAAATTAAGCACATACTTATGTGATTTCCTGAATAAGGATGAATTTAAGCACGTGCTCCAGTGCTTTTTTGAATGAGTGTCCCAATGAGCAGTTGATCTGGATAGTAAATCCAAATCATATTAAACAAGACTTCAGCAAACTAACACAAGGGTAATTACTACAGTTAATACCAAAAAATCTTTATTTTCTCATAAAGAGCACAAATAATTTAAGTTCCAAGAAACAGGAAATGCTATTTGCTATGGGTTAGGGGGCATTTGTCCTACTCCCTATCCTGAATTTTCATAGCTCCTTGCCAGGTATCTGCCCTGGGCCTGAAGGGGCTGCTGTGGAATGGGGCAGGATGGGCCAGAGCTCCTAAGTGCCAGCTTATCAGCACTGCTCTCCTCACTGGCAGGACAGGAAGCAGCAACAGCAGCCTGGGTTGAACTTGTGTGGAGCAAGCCAGGCCCCGATCCCTTCCCAGAGCCCACTTCTTACTCCCCGGGTTATGACCAGCATCCCACCTTACTCCGGGATAAAATCAGCTCGCTAACTCCTCCTGCCCCCACGAGCAGCTGCAGTCTCAGCGGGGAGGTAGAAGCGGGAATGCTGACACAACATTGCCCCTACCCCTAGAATGTTTCTGAAATGATGCCCCTGCTACTAAATTAGGTGGAGATTTTCATGAAGAAGTTGTTTAAAACAAAAATCAACATAGTGATCAATAGTATACGACAGCAAACATCATGTCACTTATACTTGCAGTGCAATCTTAAAGAAAATCATGTCCTTGCCCTTCATGGGATTGTATTCTTATATGCCCGATCTGAAGCCACAATTCAGCAAAGTACTTAAGCCTATGCTTAAATCCATCACTTTTCAGGAAAGCAATATAGCTTCTGTTCTTAAACCTCAGTAAAGCCAGCAAGACTTAAGCTTAAGTCTAAAGTTAAGAATTTCGGTGATTTCTTGAATAGTGGTTTGCTGAACTGGGGGTCTATGAGTATATTCATAATGGGATTTACGTACCTTACTGTCCCAGATTTAGGTGACACTGCTATTCACAATTCCCCCCCCCCCCCCCCATCTGCCACCTAACACTAGGCACCTAAACTCATTTGGGGCCTAAGTTTTTTCAGCAAAAGTTCCCTCGGTGCCTGTGCTTCTGAGCATACACATTAATGATCCATGAACTGGGGGAAGATAGATAGGTGCTTCTCCAACTAACTCACCTGTGGGCCCAATCTGGTAGGCATGCTCAGAGCCCACCTAACTTGACAAAAAAAGAATAGGGGAGTGGAGCTTTGGATAAATAGTCAAAGAGTCATTGGAGTAGGGATACTGAATCCTCAGTCTCCCACCTCTAAGGTGAGTGCCCTACCCATCAGGCTATGGCATCATTCTCACACTCATTCTCTGTCCCAGTGACTGTTTAATTATTTATCCAAAGTGGGACAGTTTCAACAGGAGCAACTGAGAGAGAGTCACCTCAGAATATCCCATAACCCAGAAGCTGGGGCATTCCCCTGAGAGGTGGCAGATCCCTGTGCAAATCCCTTCTCCTGTTCATGCAGAGGGTCTCCCACATCCTGGATGTGTACACTAGTCACTGAACTAAATGTTATGAGGGTGCTCCTCCATCATCATCACTTCTTACAAGAGTCACTTAACTCCAGCAGAGGGTTCACGGCTGTGGAGATAGGTGCTTCCCTGCAGCCTGGACTTAGTTGCCTAAAAATGGGATTTACAAAACGCAGCATGCTGAGCATGGAGCTACCTAAAGTAGCCAATGGCAGAATGTTAAGACGAGCTGTGACCCTCTTGGGGAGATAGGCACCTATCTCTCCCCATTCATTCTATAGGGAGGAGAGGTGCCAAACTTTTAGGCTTTGTAAATCCCAGTGATTTTCTGAAAGTTAGGCCTTGTGGTGCTCAGCAAAACTCAATCCCTAAATGCTGAATACATAACAGCTATTTTATTTTGCTTAATTATTTGGTCATATAGCTAAATGCATTGACATGAAAATTAAAACATAAAAGGCCAAATTCTGCTCCCAGGTATATAAATACAAGTTTGGAATGATTCTTGATTAATTGGGTTCACTCTAGGTATTCACCTGAGTGAAGGAGTGTCGACTGTGGCCTATAACATACAAACCTACTGAATATCATCAGCACAACCGTAATTCATTGGTTTGGAAACAGCTATGATGTTGCACAGACAGATATTCATGAAGAAGTGGAATCTGACTGCATATTTAAACACCTTCACCATTAGGGATGTCTCACTGACTATAGGCAGCCTGGATACTCTCTAGTGGAGAGTCAGGTATCAAATGGCAACATGAAAGTTGCCAGGAATGAATGCAAAGCTGCAGTTTCTCCTTTCCACTTTGTTCTCATCTTGGTTGGGATGGTAACCGTTGCTCCGGTTTGTCTGTTTCCTTAGACTTGGTTCATATAATCAGATGCATGTTCAACATGTTGGATGGTCTATGAGGTACATCTTGGTTTATTGATTAGCATCTCAGATCCTCAGGTAAATCTGGTCTCTAGCTGTTCAGTATTCAGCAAGCAAACCTCTCATCCCTACACTTGCCCATCATAAAGATATTTATAACTCCTCGTTTGCAATTCCACACAGGTGATTTTAGGCTGAAAAATCGGTCATTTTTCTTTTCCCCCTGTGGGAAATTTCAGCTTCTTAGGATGGAATCAAAAACTGAAAGTTTCAGCTGAAAACTGAAATAGTCAATTAGAAAATGCCACCACGGTGCCTTGCCAGCTGTAGTTCAGGCACCTCATGTCCCCTTTCTCCTCTGGGTGCTGAGGTCCCTAGATGGACTACAACTCTCAAGATGTACTATGGTGGCAATTAAAGAAAAAATGTTAACAGGGCCACATTATCTTAATCTCTTTTGCTCTATTTAGATTTCTCAGCCTCTTTGCGAAGATAATTCCCCAACCTTGCTATGTCCATCTGATAAAACATTAGGGAAACATTTATTTCTGCTAACTTTGCTAATGATTACTGCTTTTTTCCAAGAAGTAGGACAATTGTTCCTAAACTACCAATGTTTAGTGATGATAGAAGTGTCATGCTTTTACCATATGAGTTGGTGGTGGGGTGGAGGGTTTATTTTGGCTTCTGGCAAAACTTCTCTACAAAACCAAATTTAGATTAAAACATGCCAATTAGAGATGGTTATGCTTGGTTCAGGAAACTCACTAAACACAGTAAAGTCCACTTGGGATTAATGTGTGTTGTCTAAGCAATTTGAACATCCAACCACTTCTCCAAACTTAAGATTTTCTTCCAGAATCATTTTGTCATAACTCACTTGAATGTCCAAATGCCCTCCTCACATTCTTTGTGGTTTCTCATTCCCTCATCTGATGACTCCCCATAATGTCCTGACAACCCTTCCTTTTCTCACAGGGACTTACCTTCTTTCCCTTTAGGAAGAGCTGCTGGGTCACTTAGCCATTGGGAAAGACAAACATATTGGGCTTTTTATGATTAGTGTATCATAACCACCTATGGTTATATTTTTGAACATGTGGGTGTAGTACCAGTTTACTAGGGGCACACTTACCTACCCAGACTACCCTTTGCATAGTAATGTTGCAGGTGTATTATATAAGTACCACCCACTCTGGAGTGGCATCTCATTTGAACACATGGATTGCCTGACGTGACGGTATCACTTTCAAAGTAATCTAGAAGACAGTGCTTGGTGTCCAATATACATGCAATACCAAAAATTCAAGTAATTGATGGATATTCCTTGGTAGCTGATAAATGGTGCCTCCCTCTGCTCACCCATCTCTAATGCTGTTGTCTGAGTGTTTTATATGCTACAGTATGTGTTACTTACAACTGATACAGTTTGTTGATTTGGATCCAATAGGCCGGAACCAGTATTGTGGACAAAGGATGGCGGAGAACTACCAGACCCAGAGAGAATGGTTGTCAATGGTAGGGACCTAAGAATTAGTTTCCTAAACAAAACGGACAATGGTACATATCGATGTGAAGCAACAAACCCTATTGGCCAAAACAGCACAGAGTATGTCCTGATTGTACATGGTGAGTACATCTCTTTAAATTCTGTAAGGGAGGTACCTTGATTAATATTAGAACTTTTTGTTTCAACCAACTATAAGCAAATGATTAAGACCACATGAAAGAATGACAAGAAAAAATTAAAAGTGCAATTATTCTTTTCAGAGCGCCCTCTACTAGTAAGCAACAGACTGACTTCCTTTTATTAGTAGGCGTCTAATAAATTTTGTACACCATATATCTTTCTAATATTTGTGGAGAACACCTTGCTAATTAAGCAACAGGCAAAAATGTATTTGAGAGTATACTGGGAAATGTTTTATACATAATTGCATCCATAAAACATGGTGTTTAGATATAACTGTCTATGAGTGGCTAGGTCACATATAAACAAAAACCAAGAATTACAAGGCAGTTGCTGTTTATTTTATAAACCATTCAAGACCGGATACTAAAGATAAATTATAGCCTGGTGCTGAGCACTCTCAATTCCCAATGTAAGCTGAAGGTCTTGCATCACCCCAGAGAATCAGGCCCTATGTTAAAATCGCCCCCCAAATTGTCTAGTATCACAAGTTCCTAATACTAATGTAATAAAATGGCATGGTTCTCACTTAGTTATGATTCTTTTGTTTTGCCTGATTTGTCTTGATGCTTCATGTCAAAAGAAAAAAGGCCTTAATATTAAGTGTGAAATAGCTTGATGGAACAAAAGTACAGTAGAAGCCATTACAAGAGTCATCATTTGGCAGCTGTTACCACACCACTACCACAGATCTCCACCATTTAAATCTGTTACTTCCCGTGCGGTAACTGCTGGAAAATGGCGACTCCTACAGTCTGGATATGAACCCAGATCTCAGAGGTGAGATGAGTTCATTAACTCCATTGCAACACCTGTTGCAATCCTTTTTTTCCCCCCTAGCTTTTATACATGGGCAACTTTTTAACAACCACCGCAAAATAAAAGGAAACACTTTTTAAGGTGAGTCTCAGATTGTAAAAAAGTCACTGAAATGAGAAATATGAAGTCTATTTCCTCCTTATAAGTAATTGAAGTGCAACAAATTATATATGCTACTCTGGTATTTGCAAACTCGCCAAAAGCATGATTCACTTGAAGTGGCAAAGTACCTTTAGGTAAGTTTGGCAGTTAACATATTTATAATAAATATTTCTCTAAGCATTTTGTAATTAGTGATTTTCTGGCTCCGTTGTTGAACTAAAATTTATCAAAACACCCCCTGGATTAATACTGTTCATGCTGCTGAAGCTCATCATTAGTTTGCCTAGTAATGATGGGCTCTTTAGACCAGTAAGGCTCCACTGCTGAGGATTACTATGTTTAAAAACAACGAAACATACAAAAGCACCCTGCACCCCAAACCACCACTTATGTTGATTACCACAAAATATTTCCCCTTTTAAATCCTGTAGGTAATGATGTATTAGTTGTTGGCTGCATACACAAAATGTTAATGTCTCTCTTTGATGAGCTGACAGTTTTCCAAAACCCACCAACTATTGAAATCTGAGTGGTCTCTGTATTTTGTCAGAGGTATTAAAGTAATTTGGGAGAAGTTGACCCTTTTTATCTCTTACATCATGGTTACTTTTACATTAGCTATGGCCATTTAATATACCTATAAGGAAGAATATTTCATTATGAGTGGCTTTGTGTCTTTCACTTTCAATCAGTTGCATGCACCCTATTGATCTGATTACAACTTGATGGCAGTCTCTAAAATCATTCATTATCAAGATGCCATTTTGCTGTGTGTGACAGCACAGTATGCATGTTATCTCGTTTAACTTTAACATTGCTGACAATGTCTGTTATGGATACTGGAGCTTTCCCTAATTGCATTCATGCAAATCTAGCATTAGAACTACAGAAGGTAATTTGGCTTCCTAGAACTCAGTAACGTTGGAAGTTGTAGACCCGAGGATGCAATGATGCTTGTTATTAATAACCTGTGCCATACTGGAGTTATAAAGCTTCTGCTATGAATGAGAGGTTGGGATTAATTATTTAGTTATAGGTACAGTGAAATTAGTTTATACAGATCAACTTGAGCAACCACTTATCCCCTCCTTTTATCATTGCCTCAGACTGATCAGCTCATCCAGATCTAACGAAACAGGAACTTCAGTTTTCAAACAGAAAAGAAAGAATGAAAAGCAGTTTTGGTATCCTGCAGCCAGGTTGTCTTATTGACTAGAGGACATATTTTCCCCTTAACTTTATATTTCTAAATAGATTTGTAGCACTCTGACTTCTCTTCACACCTTCTCCTGTAGCTCAGGCAGTGACATCAAGATATTTGTCCCTTCCCTTTATTATGGCTTACGTACCATTATATAGTCATGCATTCTGACCTACCCATCTTTCATTTCTTATACATACAGTGCAAAATTTAATATAGGATGGACTAAAGCCACATGGGAAGGGAGTTTCCACAAGGAAGCCCTCACAGAAATTCTCCCATATTGTCTGGTCAGGGAGGCAACATTCCAGAAAAGAGGAATCTAGCAAACCCACAAGAAATCATGCAGATACCCTGTGCTGCTTCCACTCTGCTCTAGCCACCAGCAGCACCCCATTGGCAGTGCAACTTCATTGAAGCCAAGCTACAAGTGACTTTGTCACAGAAGCCTCTAGGACTGCAGGGTGAGATTGTTGGTTATGTGTAAAAGATAATACAACTATGAGGGCTGTATTAACTTTTTCCAGGTAAGCACTGTGGGGCTGGAGAGAGAACAGTGGGCATCCCAACCCTCAACCTTCCTGCTTCTCCCCTGACTCTCCCAGTCTGTGCCACCAGATCAAAATGGAGAAATGATGCCACTAGGGCAGTTGAGGCCCCCTTCTGTGTGTGGAAGGGCTCCTCCATGCACAGAGCAGTGGAAGGGGAAGCATGATCTCGCTCACAACAGTTTTTGTATGTAATTTTTACCCATATAAGATTTTTTTCCTCCTTGTTTGTCTTATTTTTTCTCTTTTAACAGAATTTGTCTTTCGGCTTTTTTTATCAAGTTTCTCAGACTTGCCAGCCCTCCCTGTTTTCTTTTTTACTATTAACACGTCTCTCAGAGGGACCCTATCCACTAATTCCCTCAATTTTCCAAAGTTATCTTCATAACTCAGAAGAGATTTAGAAAGCTTAGAGCAGAAGCTTGCCTAAAAATGAAAATGTGTAGTTTATCATAATTAGAGATTAAGGGTAAGCAAAGTGTTTATACATATTAATTATACAAACAAAGCAAGGAGCATATGATGCCTTTAATTGGGCCAACTTAGACATAAAATTATTTAGAAGAATGATCACTTCTTCCCATTGCAGATGAAGATGAGGTTAAATAGTGTTATGATGCTGAGGGTAGTTTCAATAAATACAGCTATACGCAGATTAACAGCAGTTTGTTATAGTTAGTATCTACTAACAAGTCTTTCGGTTTCATTTTTTTTCACTGTAAGTAGAGGAATCTTGTTTTAGAAAAAGTGAACGTATTTCACTAGGAAATGGACCTGTGCTGCTTTGCTGAAGAAATGCAGCTGCTACTTTCATGTTTCTTTTATCATTAATAATACGTGTCCAGAAACCACTCAAACCGGAAGGTGTACATCACATGAGTTGAGAGACAGCAGTGCAAAGGGAAGATACGGTTTTCACTCAAACACTTGTCTCCTGCAATAAGGAAAGCCAAATCCTCATACCTGGAGCTGTTGTCATTTCTGCATTCTAATATATTATTTTGGTGTCGTAGAAGTTCATGTTCTGGTAAGATGTATTACAACCCATCTATAGTGACTGACTCTGGGCAGCAGAATTTGTGCTTTCTCTCTCCTTGACTTGATTGAGAATTTTTGGTTATCTATGACCAAATACTTGTTGTTAATCACCAGTATACAAAACAAACTACCGAAATCATGACATTCAACTCAAAAACATATTTTCTACTTGGCAAGTTAAAGTAAAAAGCTCCATTAATTTAGCTGGAGTTGAGAACTGAACAAGCCTGTCATAATCAAGCTAAAGACACGGTTGTTACATATGGACAAATCAATCACCTCTTTCTGCCACCATCACTAAAGACTTGGTTTATCCTCAAGTTCAGCACATAATATCAGGGATGACAGAAATTCAAATTAGTGATGGAGTATCCTCCAATATGAACAATAAAATGAAAATGAGTTATGAGGCCTGAATTCAGTGTAATATCTTACTGACAGACAAATGTAAAGATCAACTCTTTATTAGGAACAAGAATTATTAACAGAATAAGGTAAAAACTTTCCACTACTCTGTGTAGTTGCAGACTGGGACTGCCCTGTCCCAGGTTTCTTGTTTCTGCCCCAGTAGGATGTGTGTCACCAGTAACCAAAGACTGAATGTCCAAAAGGTATAGCATCTCTACACTTTTTGGAGGATTTACTGTACACCAAACTCAGGATCATAATCTCCAAACACACCTCTCCTCTCTGGAAAGCTGAAATAGAAGCTCCACTAGGTCAGTTAGTAAACAATTCCATTATATTTCACCAGAGGTCCCTAGCACAGCAATGCCTTGAAGGAACTTACAAATTATCATGGGTTTTTACTTAATATCACAAGATACCATATGATGCATTAGAGTCACTGTATCTATACATTAGATTCACGAGACAAGTGGAGTTACTGTACAGCACGTATCTTATGACGATGCAAGGTAATGTGGAAGTTACATTGAGTCACTACGGGTCATGGACAGTTCCTTCCATCAGCAAACACAGTGCAAGTAGTAGAAGGAGCTAGTCCTGGTGATGTGAAGGCTTTCCTCCTGGGCCGTTAGCTTGAATTAACTTGAGCATCCCACTTTTTTCTATGCTGCTTTTGGGGTAGACCACACTTGACTCTAGAAGGAGCAAGCAAATCAATGTGTGAGCCACATCCTCTCGTTAACATTTCAAATGTGACACCTCAATTTTCCAACCTCCGACAGCGCCCCTCTCCTCCTTTTGCCATCATGGTTGACAATCTGACTGTCGTCCATGCTTCCTTCTCATCCGGGCTTTTACCAACCCCTGTCACACCTCTTGCAAATGTGGCCCATCTCTGTCCCCATTGCTAAAAATTTGGTTCACGCTAGAACTGTCTGGGAAATGTTATTTCTCTCCTGCAACAAATTTAGATTTAAAAAAAACCACAAATCTGAATAGGGAGGAAAAAGTCAAAACTTCAAAATATTTCACAGGAGACAAAATTCCATTTGGGGAGAACGGAAACAATTTTTCTGCTTGCTCCCAGCTGCCTAACCTACTAGGAAGCCTCCATCTTACGGAGTCGGGTAGCACAGGGAGGCAGCTGTTCAGGAAGTCAGTTCCCTGACTTCCTGAGCAGCTGCTTCTCGGGAGCTGCTCTGGGAGCCAGGGGTGCCCAGGCTGGCAGAAAACTAGGGTGGCTGGCACGCCTTCTTGTCTGCCTGCCTGCCTGATTTCTATCAAAAGTTTTCTTAGAATTAACCATCCCCACAGAACATTTCTGTTCCCTTAGACAAGCATTTTCACACAGAAAAGTATAAAGTACCTTCAGAAAATTTTCAGCTTGCTGTAGTTCACACACAATTATTTCTTGCTTTAGTACTTCTGTAACCTCTTCCTCTCCAGCCTCTCTGCTTCACTTCTCCTATCTGTAGTCCATCCAGCACACTGCAGTTAGCTATTTAGGGTATGTCTACATAGCATTTTGGAGCCCATGGGAGTAAGCCTTCCAGTCCATGTCGAGAGATTTGGGTTAGCGGGACTCACACTAACTCTGTAAAAATAACTGTGTAAACAGCACTTTGAAGTTGTTCTTGTCCAAACCACAACTTCAAAGCACTGTCCACAGAGCTATTTTTAGAGTGCTAAGATGAGCATGTCAACCAGGACTGGGAGACTCCCTGCCCACAGGCTTCAGAATGCTGCATAGACCTACCCCAATCCTGATATTGCTCTAACCGCATCATCCATTTCCTCAAAGCCTTTCGTCAGTCCCTGTCTCATTTCATATCATATTTAAACTGTTCACCCTCACCTGTGAGTCTGCACAATTCTGCATTTGCCTGTATCTCAGCCCTGGCAAGCACCCATTCTCTCTCTTTCATGCCCGGATCTCTGGTCATTTTACTCAGCCAGAGCAGTCACATTATTAAAGTGCACCAAGCATCTTCACTCTTCAAATTTGTCCTCAAAATTCACTCACGTTGGTTCACCTTCTGCTGCCAAGCTCAATTCCAGTGCCATCTATTCTTTCTCACATGCTCAACTTTATCTTTAAATAATTCAAAATTCTGAACTAACCAGAGACATACACAACCAAGCTGCATTATCTTTATTTGTTGTAACCTCCTTTTTTGGTCTGTCATCCCCTGTTGTCATCCCTCATTGTATCGCATTTAATCTCCATTCTAAAATCCTTTTAGAAGGACCCTCTGCCTTTTCACACTTTTGTAAAAGCACTAAGAACACCTACAGTGCTCCAATGATTATTGGAACAATTTAAAATAAGGTTAAAAAGTGGGAGAATGCTTTAAGAAGAGGTAAAATTGCATTCTATAATTGGTCTTATCAAATGTGAAGTAGACCTACTGCTCTGCAAGTATTTTCACTCCAGCACTCTAATTAATCTCGTGCACTGCTTTTGAGCATCTATTCTTTGCAAACGTCTCTCTCAGAAATAAACAGACAAAATATCCACTGCAAGAGAAAAAGAAGAGAAAGAGAGACACAGCAATATGGAGCAGCAGGTCTCATTATAATGAAGTAACCTTACAATTGGTGTTCGCATCTCTCAGTGAGAGCTTCCAGACATTTGAGCTAGTTGGGCAAATTCTAAAACAGCCTACTAGTTATGGGAATAAAACATTTAATTTACAGACATGACCAGATGGAGGGAGCTGCACTGCCTTACCCTTTCATTGAACACATGCTTGGTCTTCTGAAAAAGAGAGGTAGAATTGAGAATTGGTATTATGGAGTGGTAGTAACTGCTCCATAATTAAAAGTTTGAAACTGAGTTTTTATTATAAGCCCACCTTGGCCCTCTGCACCTATAAATCACACACAAAGAAATATCCACCTCAAAAGATAGTTTATGTCTGGGGCTGAGGTGTGTATGTATGTATATATATCCATCCAAATTTTAATTGAAGTGGACAAGGTGTTCTTCAGTTTTGTCTCCCTAAAATCAGAGGAATTCACCAACATTCAAAAAGTCTGTTTTGTTGCTACATGGTACCCTCCCAACCCCCCAAAAGTATTGATTATACTCTCAATTATTAAGATTATTAAAAATAATGGTTCGTCAACCCTGATAAGGTTGGGCACTCAAGCTTTCATATGGAAAAAAAAAATTAAGATTTGCTCTTGCAGACTAAAGGGGATCCTGGCTTGTTGGCCTTAGGAGAATCAGAAAAATAATGGAAGAAAAGATTCTGCCCTTTTTTGTGCTGCTCCATTACAATCTCTTTGATTCCCTCCCTCCCCCAAATACATACAAAGACTTCATAAAATCTACAGGAAGGGGTTTCTTCTTCTGCACAAACTCCAACATCTTCAGGAGAGGGTTTACCTTCCTGCAGATCTTAAGAGGTGTGCAAGAGTGGGGGTCTACTCCTGAAGATACCAAGAAATGCATTCAAAAGGAGGATGTGGGTAGGGTTGCCACCACTCACAGTTTCACCAGGAGTCTTCTGGAATCGGGCTCTATCTCCCGGAGGCTACTGAAGCCAAACCAGGAGATTTTAGGCTGCTAAAAGTCCGGTGGCATAGCGGGGCTAAGGCAGACTTCCTGTGTGTCCTGGCCCTGCACCACTCACATAAGCGGCAGGCACATCCCTGCAACCCCTGGCGGGGGGAGCCTTCATGCACTGCCCCGAGCGCAGACTCCACAGCTCCCATTGGCCAGGAACTGCGGCCAATGGGAGCTGTGGGGGCGGTGTCTGTGGGCGTGGGCAGTTCACAGAGAGCCCTGCTCCCCCCCGCTGTGCCACTGCCCGAGGTAAGTGCCACCTGGCTGGAGCCCGCACCCCAACCCCCTGCCCCAGCCCAGAGCCTGCACCCAAACTCCCTCCTGGAGCCCGCATCACTCACCCCGTCCTGCACCCAAACTCCCTCCTGGAGCTTGCACCTCTCACTCCTCCCACCCCAACCCCCTGTCCCAGCCATGAGCTCCCTCCCCCACCCAAACTCCCTCCCAGAGCCCGCATGTTGCCCGTCCTCCTGCAACCCAACCCCCTGCCCCAGCCTGGTGAGGATTGGGGGGGGGGAGGGAACAGCGACGGAGGGAGGAGGGATGGAGTGAGCGGGGTCAGAGCCTCTGAGAAGGGGTGGGGCAGGGGTGTGGCCTTGGGGAAGGGGTGGGACAGGGGTGGGGTAACGGTGTTTTGGTTTGTGCAATTACACAGTTGGTAACCCTAGGTGTGGAGGACATTTCCCTAGCCCCATTAGGACTGTTATAAAAATGAAGGACGCTTCATACATACGCTTTCTTGTAAGTCATAGTAAATGTTGCAGGTGCATCTTAATGTTTTAAATGTTTATTACTTTTAAAGAACATCAATGTTCAAAAAAGCGATAAACTCAGGAAATCCAGGGCTGAGGTTGCACTTCCACAACAGTCTTTGTGTCACGTTTGCATTGTATAATGTTGTTTCAGCACTTTGGCTAAGGAAATCTGCGTTTGGTTGGCTGTTTTTAAGTGTGACAAATTTGTTAAGACAGTTATGATGAAACTGTTGACTTAATTTTATGTGTGAACTGTCAAGCAGTTGGTGAACGGTCAGTTGCCAGTCTTTGACTATCAACATTTGCAAATTCTAAGATGTTACATACAAAGGAATGACACTATTACCCATTTCTATCTTAATATATGAGACAGTCATGCATTTATGTATGCAGACCTAGAGTTTTGAAAAATAGTGTTAACACCATGATGTTAAAATGTGTAATCTGTTAATTAAGAATTGATAGTTCTGCATTTGAACTTACAGTGTAATGCCTTAAAGAGGAGCAGAATGCATGCTGACTTTGCATAGAAAGTGGCTTTCTCCATGTCCACAGGCACAGAACATATAAAGCTGGTAGTTTGGATGTGAATGTTGAAAGTGAATCTAAAATGGCGTGTATCTGGAAATAAGTGTATTGCAACTACTGTGCAGATAGTTCAGTTCTTAATGTAGCATTTCAACCACTTTACTTGTACTTCTTGATGTCTTGTTAATAGCGAGTAATGCAATGCTGTGTGGTGTTGTTCTTTTTGTTCCAAGTATGAGTTTTTGTTTTGTTTTGTTTTGTTTTTTACACTCTCTATTGAAGCAGAGTTCAGGTAATAGGGTAAAATTTTCCAAAGCATGTAGGTGTTTTTTTGAAAATTTTACTCATGGTTATTTTACTCTGACTTGCTGTTGGGGTGCAACCTAAACTCTGAATTTTCTGTGTCTAATTTTTTTTCTTAATGCTAGCATTTCTGAAATATAATGTAAACTAAAAACTTTGTGTCTGCAGCCTTAACTTCAATTTAATAAAGCTATTGTGTCAAAATTGGACTTCAAAATTACCTAGGTTAGTCAAATCATATACAATGATATACATGTTAAATGCCAGGTTAACTTTTATTATTTTGGAATGTATTTATATTGAGGATGACTTGAAATAAAAAATTGTTACAGCACCATGTAGTTAAAACGGATGAAAAAGTTAAAGCCTACCAATTGCTAATGATGTCCCATTTCCTACAAGGTCATTTATTATCTGTATAGAATAAAAACTATAAAGGGGTTATGATAATTACTCTGTAATCTTGTGCATTTTTAAGTAATTGGAGCATTGTCTTCTTTTATGAGCAATATACAAGTAAAATGTAGGATGCATTGCAGTCAGTAGAGTATAATGACATGTTATTTCATTTTAATAGCTAAGATTTCAATTGATCGTAGCTTTGGTGCTACATCAGCAGCATATTGTTCTGCCAACTGGGGTTGCAAAGTACAGGAATGCCAGGCAGATCTTTGGTTCTAAGCAAGCAGAGCTACTATCATAACTCTATAGAGGTAATATATTATAATTTTGAATAAAGGGGAGTGAGCATAACTTATGCAAAAATGGTAATGCATCTGACAGCTATATAAAAAAAAAAAACCCAAAAAAAACCCAGGTATGTGATCTAGGGTCCCTCTCAAAGCTCTCCTCTGTTGTCATCTTGACTCATAAAGGAAAGGGGCAATAAGAGTGAAATACACACATTTTGTGGCAATCCATTACTATTTCTTGTATTGGTAATAATGAAGGCTAGTTGTAGTTATTTGGCTTTTTAGTGCTAGTATTACTAACTGTTAGGAAGTTTTTGTCAAGTCTAGCTTCGTCAAATATACAGATTTTTTTTGTATTGATGTAAAGCCAAAACTATCATCTTAAACTTCTTCATTTGGTTTTTTCTGGATGTAATAAATATAAGGAGAACTGATCAACAATGTATACTGTAATGTTTCATGTGATACTTCTTAAAAACAGAAAAGCCAGAATTTTGTCACAGCCTGCTTTGAATATTTTAAATTCATTTGAGAGAGCTTTTATTTACATTTATTTATATTATAGACTTTTATTTTACTTTGTGTGTGTGTGTGTGTGTTGCTGGCCTTTTTGGGGGGTTCCTACTTTACTAGTGGTAATTCCTATTACTTCATAAAGTTGATTATAACTCTTCATAATTAATAATTCATTATTACTCTTCAGATAGAATTTGAGATCTTCAAACTTAGGACGGTTTTAGTATAGAACATGGCAGAAGGTATCCAAAACCATAATGTGAAACTTAGAGAGCAGAAAACAATTTATTTTTGAAAATAAGAGTACTACATTTATGCAGTACTATTAACTTTTTGGATCAATGTGATTTTAAAACCTACCGTATTATTATAAGTGAAGCTGATACCGATGCCTATGATCAAGGTTGTTGAACTCTTTCTGTTATAATCCTGTATTTTCAGTTGCTTAGAATTTTGCAAACTTTAATTTGGGCTAGATGTTTCATACTTGCTCTGTGTTTCAGGCTATTGTTTTGGTTCTTAAGTTTCAGCAAAAATGGCTTAGCTGTTTCCAAGAACAGATTTGGGAAAAATATGTAGTTATGGCTATGTTTCAAAAAAATATCCAACCATTTTTTGAAGAGCAGTAGCAGCTCCATCATTTGGGACAGGAACTTGAAATTTGGCAGAAAGATCATGCTGGTGTCAGAGAAGTATCTTTTGTTCTCCATTTGAAAATTGACTCAGATTTGGTGAAGTTTTAACCTCTGAAAATATCCATTTACACACACTTAGTATAATTTCTTCGAGATGTCCTGCTAAAATCTATGAATATTCCATCTGAACTAAGCATACTCCCAGTCCCACTAAGTTTTCATGTCCACTACGCATGCTCCAGGCATCTCCAAATGGGACACAGCAACAGTATGGGAGGAGTACTGGGCTGAAAGCCTGGACAACATCATGAATCTAAGCTTTAGAGCTTGATGGTACTGATAATTCTGCCCGCTTCACAGCCCTTAGTATTGAGCAGGACATTTTACCTCCACGTTACAGATGGGGTAACTAAGATGTTGCACGAGGTATCTTCAAGCAGTAAAGGAAACAGAATGCTGTTTCTAGGCACTAAGTGCAGGTATTGGTTTTTAAAAAATTTAAACTATTTGAAATCCAATTGCAGGTGGGCAGATCATTCTCGCAAAGAGCTGGATGGTAAAATTCGAATCCCACCCAAGGAAGGGGCTGCGCTGCTGCAGGAACAAGGCAGTAAACAGACTGTGGCTCGGAGGATACGATTACACTATGAACTAGGGGTGCGACTCCCAGCTCACATGTACATACTCATGCTAGCTCGCTTCTGAGCTAGGATGCTAAAAATCCTCGTGTCCCTGCAGTAGCATAGGCAGTGGCAGCTCAGGCTCACCGTGCTGAATCTGTACCCACGGGGTTCCGGGGGGGTTGTACTTAGCACAGCTAGCCGAGGAAGCTGCTGCCTATGCCACCCCAGATACACTGGTGGGCTAGCTCAGCAGAGAGCTACCACGAGTACGTGTACAGGGGGGGCTGGGAATCACACACTGAGCTCATAGTGCAGACCTAGTCAGAGTCGCACTCTGGTTCTTGCTTTCTCTTTGCGCCAGGAGGGGGAAGGCTCTACCCACGGCCGGCTGCCGCTGTTCTCCCCTCACTCAGGCTTTGATTATGTGGGTAGCCCGTGCATGGCAACCAGGGGACTTTTTACACAGCCTTACTCCCCGGTGCAGGCTCACAGAGGTGTTCATGATTGAACCAATAACCACGTTCCTCACAGCTATGAAGAGAACATGACCTCCTACCACGGAAAGAATTCTAACTTGAAATTGTAATATCTTTCTCCAGATTTTCATACATGAACACTTGGACTCATCAGCAACATGTGTTTCAACTTCCTTTCTATTACAGTCACTTTCTTAATTGCTGAATTCTACCACAGACTTTCTGAACCAGTGCCTCTTCTACAGTGTTGTGTGTTACACAAAGACACAGTGGTACTTCCAACTGCCCTGACTCTGTCCCAGAGATGCACGCCAACTTTCACAGGTTGCAGGAGTGCCTTCTCCTCCTCCTTTCAAATCTTTCATATGGAAAGGAGAAGAGATGGCACAAGCACAGTGAGAGTAGTGTAGTGAAGGTATATATCAGATGAACAGCTCATAGCAGAAAATTAGGTTGCAAAGAAGAAATGTATTGCCCATATGGTTGAGAGCATGAAGCAGCTAAAGATAATATTGGATGTGTATAACAGTGCTTTTTGGAGGCATCCATGTCCAAAAGTCTAGCCCCGAAGACCATTTCAAAAGATCTATGGCTACCTCCTGGGCACAAAGACGCTTCAGTCACTCCTGAGACAATCTGCAAGGTAGGTATATAGACTAGTCTTCATACCTTTACCAAACATAACAAGATAAATCTGGTGGTCTTGGGAGATTCATCAGTTCAGAGAAGCATGCTCAAAGCTGTTGTATGCCAGTAGTGATTTGTCTTCTCTTAAGAGGCGTCAGTGGAGGATTCATATCTATTTTTTCTTTACTTTCCCTGTGCTGACAACCTTCGCTGCTGTTTACTTGCCAGATATATTCAAAAAGAAATTGGTTTTACCTACTATTTTCTTTTCTACCAGACATTACATCTGACAACCCAATCCACTTTTTCTCATTTTGGGTGGAGAAAGGAAGAAATAGGACGGGAGTGGAGTGGGGGAAGAAAGGGTCTGCAAGGAAAATCCTACTAGGAAATAGACTAGTTTCTTCAGCTCTTTGCTGTGGCCCAGATTAATGATCGACACTCCCCAAAAGAGCCAAGATTACAGAGTAATTATCATAATCCCTTTATAGTTTTTATTTAGAGTGTGAATTCATTATTTCATTTACTATGTTGTGTGTGAGAATATATATATAGTGTACAAACAGCAAAATGACTGACCAAGTATTATTATTTTATCACATACAATTTATTAATACATAATAAAAGCATCCTCATTGGTTAATAACTAAATCTCAGTGTTTTCATATCATGGGCTGCAAAGAACCGTAGGAGACGCATTAAAAAGCTGCTTGTGGCTTGCGAGTCTGAGTCTATCACTGCTGTGGATTATTGTTCTGGTGGGCCTCCCTGCCCCCCTTTTGTGTCTTCTGTTTCTTTGTTTCTAGTTAGGCTTTCTGGCGCTTTCATTGTATTATTCTGGGGAGCCATTGTAAGGGGTAGGCATCTGAGAGTTGATCTGCTGCCTGACTGCCAGTTCTGTACTGCTTTCATTTCTGATCAGCAGGAACCGCACCCTCTTTGTGGAGGGTTGCCTGATATGTTATTTTGTACGAAAGAAATTAGCAGTTAAGACTGAATTTCTCTTCCAGCATGTGTTGCAGTATTCTGTGGTCAAACCACGGTATTGAGATGCTATACTCGCTAAATATATCTAAGAACTATCTGCCTACTAGTGTGCTGTTTCTGTTTAATAAAGTTGTGGCCTTTGTTTTCAGTTCCAATACATCTGTACCATGTTTGAGCTTGCGATATACAACAGTATATTGTATGTGACCTGCATGATAAAAGGAACATGAGGTTTTCATTTAAGCTGCAATTTTTAATGCATTTTAATTTGCACAAATGAAATTATTTAGAACAGAAAAAAAAACACATCTTGAAAATTTGATTATTAAAAAGATAGATGTTTTTTATCTGGTGGCATGTTGGATTTTTTGTGAGAATTAAGTATGTTCATCTAAGAGTGTCAACTATTAAGCAACCAAATGCACTATACTTCAGCTTGCAAAATTGCCCAGAAATTTTTTGCCAAAAATTGCCAAAATGTCAGCAAAACATACTGTGTATCACTTTCTGCTGAAGCACTTTGGTTTAGGCTCAGCACCATCCAGTTTTACTTTAAAAATTCTTTACCAACTTTACAATTATTGTAATAAATCTCAAATTGTGTAAACTACTCCCATGTCTTGTCCTGAGTTTCTTGGAGAGAATGAAAGCAACATCAAGGAGAGAAGAGATCAGCACTCCACTTTAGTTTGAACTTGTGTCTCAGTAAGAGACAAAATAATATAAAAGAATCACTCCCATCTAGGGTTGCCAAGGATTGGCCTGGATTCTCCCGGAATTGGCATTGATCTGTTGGTGACTATTGAAAGCAATCCAGGTGATTTTAATAGGATATTTTAAGAAAATGACATTACATCATGTTGGGGGAAAAAAATAATCCCGGAATAGCTTCAGTCAGAGCTGGCAATCTTACTCCCATCTCTTCCCTTCCTTGCCTCTTTCATCCTCCAGCTATGAAACCGAATGAGCTTTCTGGAATTTCCTTCACAGAAAGACCCATGTGCAGTTGTTCTGAAAAAGCGTGCCAAGTTGGTTCAAGGCTAGTTTGGTGTCTGATTTGTATCAGATACCAGTTTTTCTTACATGAAGATCTCTAAAGATCTTCTTCTGCTACAGACTTTTTTTGACATTTTAAAATTAATGTAGTTTGGGGACACTTTAAAGACAGTGTCACTTGTCCTGTGTGCTGACAAAAAATTAATGAAAATCACAAATTTGATATGATCAGACAACAACAAATGGCACAGAATACTATACTAAGAAGTATATTATACTAGGCTTGGGGATGAGTCCTGGTAACCATACTCGGGCAATTAGTTTAGCCACTTCTGTGGTACCAATTTTCTTTTAGTTAAATGGGCACTTGCGGTATAAACACATTTGCATTTTGGAAGATAACTGTCTGACTTTCTATTATGCTCAAAAGAGAGGATGCTTTTGTGGGTGAGGCACCAGACTGGGTCTCAGGAGATTTGGACTCCATCCCCAGCTCAACCACAGAGTTCTTGTGTGATGTTAGGCAGGTCACTTAAACCTGTGCTTCAGTTCCCCATCTGTAAATGGGGATGATACTACTCCCTTTTTACCAAGCTTTGTCTTGTTTACTTTACTTAAATGGTCAGTTTTTCAGGGCCGGGATTGTCCCGTACCATGTGTTTCTCCAGTGCCTGCCACAGTAGCGTTCTGATCACAGTTGCAGTCTTTAGACAATACTGTATGTAATTCAAATAATAAATGCTGCATGTTTACGAATAAAGCTACCTCAACATATGAATCAATGGAACATGTTTGAAATTACTATATAATGCCATACTGAGAATCATGTAATATCTTAAAACTGAAGCCTTGGTTTGCAATAAATAAATAAATATAGGAAGACTGCAGTCAATGGCTTATTGTGTAAGTTTTACCTAATTTAATCCTGTCAAGTTTATACAAAATGTGATGCGCTCTAATAAGCTTCAGTGACAAAGTGCAGTGTATTTTTTTAATAAGTACTTCAATTAGAAAATGAAGAAAAGGGCACTTCAGTTTTATTCAAGATAGTGAACTGACTTAGAGATGTAACATATTGTCAGTGGAAAACAGTTCAAACCTCCCCAAAAAACCTACTCTGGAAATATTTAAGGTGGCTTTTAAAAAAATTCAACCTCAGAGCACACGTTTGTAGTCATCTAAATTAAGTACGGTAAGACTCTTGGCACAAGGAAACAATTCATCAAAGGTTAATCCATCTGTTCAATACAAGTTTGGGTTTGGCATTGGCAGTAGCATTTTATGCTGATATTAATCACTGATAATATCAAACTTTAACAAAACTCTTCAATGTAGATTATTATTAAAAATATTCTAAATACAAAATTAGACTGATTTTCTTGAAATGCATAATAGTTTGCAGCAATTAGTACATTAGGGATAATTTTAAGATGTCAAATTCTTAATCGTGTGTTTCTGGCATCTCCCAAAATGTAAAACACAATTTTAAAAATTAAAATATTTCCATACAGCATTTTAGTTCATCAGCTTCTCTAGTAATACAATTTCTGAATTAATAATCTATCCCACAGAAAAACTAAAGACCCATACCCAATGATATCATAAAATTCCACCTAAATCATCCTTTAATCTCTGGCCTTTCCACATATGGACTCTGAGCCCCTGGCAAAATGCTTGCAAAAAATGAGAGACTTTGCAGTGTGCCTGTAATGTTAACAGATGTGAGCTCTTTTGGATAAAGAGAGACGCGTGTTCCAGAACCAAGGGACCCCTGCTGCCAACAGCTCTCTTGTTTGCATCTAGGAAGCTCCTGCTGCAGTTCCTCTGTTAATGTCAAATGTGGCAGAATGGCATAGAGAAAGAGGTGGTCCCTCATGTAAGCATTCAGGGCTTTAGAGGTCAAAACCAGAATCTTGGAACTCTGCCTAGAAACTTATCAGCAGCTAGTGCAGATATTGGAACACTGTTATATGCTCCCTGTGAAACACCCTGCTCAGCAAGCAGGTGGCCATATTCTGCACTTGATTCAATTTTCAAATGCTCTCTGTGTGCAATGCCACATAATCTGGTGTAGAGTGCATCACAGCAGCACAGTCTCAAGGTGACAAAGGTATATTAGTAACCATTGTAGCACTGGAAAGAAAAGGCTGCACTCTTTTCGCCAGATATAACTGGAAAATGCCTTTTTGACTACCACTACTATGTGATCTGCCACAATCAGCCCTGGTTATAATAAAATTCCGAGATTGCCAATCTGCTCACATGTGGTGGGTGCTTTCTCTGAATTTCAGCCAAATCTTGTGGTCGCTTCTTCTATCTCACCTGTATTATTTCAGTCTGTTCTGAATTAATCTTCAGCCAGCCCACCTTTTTCAGTCTCTATTTTTTATGAAGACATTGGGTTATTTGTTCCTGCTACCAGCTATTTGTGATATAATAGAAATGTATATCAGAATACTATGAGCATGCTAAGTACTCTTCAGCCCTGTGACAGGTTTCAGTCGGTCTTCCGAGCCCCTAGGGGGCGATGGAGAGCTATGGTCCCACTGGCAGGCCTTAGTCACACCTTTCGGTCACTGGGGAATTAGCGGAGAAGGTGTGCCGGCCAGAGTCTGCAGCGTTCGGGATTCTGCTACCCAAGGCGGGTTGGCCGGGGTAGGGGAACGCAGCCCCACCCACCTCCACTGCGTTCCAGCCCAGGGCCCTGACACTGGCGGGAGGCGAAGGTCCTGCCGCTGGGTCAGCAGGGAACCATCCGCGCCCGCTGACCAAACACACCCCCCCCACGGTGCAGTTCTGCCCCTGGGCTACTTCCTACCCGGTCTCTCAAGCGGGTCTCTCCGGTCCCTCCAGCTCGTCCGGGTATTCCGCTGCTGGCCGCTCCAGCTCCCCCTCTGTGTCGGGCTCACGCTGGCCCGGGCTACAGCCGGGCCCCTCCAGGTCCTCAGCGGCTGGCAGTCCTGGTCGCCACAGGCCTTGCTCCTGGTCAGGTTGCTCCTGGGTCGGCAGCAGGGTCTGGAGGGAGCAGCCTGTGTCTGTCTCCCTCCCTGGTGCTCTCCTCACTGGGCAAAGGGCCCCGCCCTTTGTACTTCCTGTCCCACCCCTCCCCTTCCGGGGATTGGCGGAAGCTTGGTCTGGCCCCGCCCACTCAGACTGAGAGGGTGGCTCTTTACCCTCTGGTTTGGAGGGAAGCTATCCTGGCTCCCTACAAGCCCATACTTCCTTCTTAACTCTTCCAAGAAGTTGAGCAGGTGGGGTGACAAAATTGAAACTCTCCCCTGGCTTGCTTCCTTTTCCATAGCTAATTTAAAAAATCTTGTCATCCCCTTCTAGGTCCTTCACAATTCTACCTCACCCTACTTGTCTGCTGTCTTCACTGTTATCTCCCTAGCCCCTTTGTTCCATCAGTGATGCCATTTGTCCATGTCCACTACAAACTTCTCATAGAATCATAGAATCATAGAATATCAGGGTTGGAAGGGACCTCAGGAGGTCATCTAGTCCAACCCCCTGCTCAAAGCAGGACCAATCCCCAATCAAATCATCCCAGCCAAGGCTTTGTCAAGCCTGACCTTAAAAACTTCCAAGGAAGGAGATTCTACCACCTCCCTAGGTAACGCATTCCAGTGTTTCACCACCCTCTTAGTGAAAAAGTTTTTCCTAATATCCAACCTAAACCTCCCCCACTGCAACTTGAGACCATTACTCCTTGTCCTGTCCTCTTCTACCACTGAGAATAGTCTAGAACCATCCTCTCTGGAACCACCTCTCAGGTAGTTGAAAGCAGCTATCAAATCCCCCCTCATTCTTCTCTTCCGCAGACTAAACAATCCCAGTTCCCTCAGCCTCTCCTCATAAGTCATGTGTTCCAGACCCCTAATCATTTGTGTTGCCCTTCGCTGGACTCTCTCCAATTTATCCACGTCCTTCTTGTAGTGTGGGGCCCAAAACTGGACACAATACTCCAGATGAGGCCTCACCGATGTCAAATAGAGGGGAACGATCACGTCCCTCGATCTGCTCGCTATGCCCCTACTTATACATCCCAAAATGCCATTGGCCTTCTTGGCAACAAGGGCACACTGTTGACTCATATCCAGCTTCTCATCCACTGTAACCCCTAGGTCCTTTTCTGCAGAACTGCTGCCGAGCCATTCGGTCCCTAGTCTGTAGCTGTGCATTGGGTTCTTCCGTCCTAAGTGCAGGACCCTGCACTTATCCTTATTGAACCGCATCAGGTTTCTTTTCGCCCAATCCTCCAATTTGTCTAGGTCCCTCTGTATCCTATCCCTGCCCTCCAGCGTATCTACCACTCCTCCCAGTTTAGTATCATCCGCAAATTTGCTGAGAGTGCAATCCACACCATCCTCCAGATCATTTATGAAGATATTAAACAAAACAGGCCCCAGGACCGACCCCTGGGGCACTCCACTTGACACCGGCTGCCAACTAGACATGGAGCCATTGATCACTACCCGTTGAGCCCGACAATCTAGCCAACTTTCTACCCACCTTATAGTGCATTCATCCAGCCCATACTTCTTTAACTTGCTGACAAGAATACTGTGGGAGACCGTATCAAAAGCTTTGCTAAAGTCAAGAAACAATACATCCACTGCTTTCCCTTCATCCACAGAATCAGTAATCTCATCATAGAAGGCTATTAGATTAGTCAGGCATGACTTACCCTTGGTGAATCCATGCTGACTGTTCCTGATCACTTTCCTCTCGTGTAAGTGCTTCAGGATTGATTCCTTGAGGACCTGCTCCATGATTTTTCCGGAGACTGAGGTGAGGCTGACTGGCCTATAGTTCCCAGGATCCTCCTTCTGTGCAGAACTCCTTCTGTGCAGTTCTGTCTTCATGCCTCTGCTGACCTTATCAATAGGGACACTACATCCTCCTCCCAGTAAAGTCTTCACAATACCCTCTTCTGCAGGGATGCTTAAAAGAAATCAGCCAGCCAATAATGGCAAAGTTGTAAGGCAATCAGGGTCAGCTGACTATTTTTTTTTTATTTTAAATTGTCAAAAGGTGTGGAACCATCAAAAATCCCCAAGTTGTGCAATAGCTACCTGTGTAAGCATGTGGACTTATTTTTTCCCACTCCTCCCTCCTTAGTTTGTCATGCTTACAAACTCTTGTTGCTTTTGTTTCAGATTAGATTGCAAACTCTTCTGGACAGAAATTGTGTTTGTAGAACACCTAGTACAATGGGGGTCCTGATCATGAATGGGGCTTTTGGGTGCTATAAAAGTGTAAACAGGAAATATTATTATTTAAATTCAGTGAGCCAACTTCTGCAGTGTTATGTGCCAACTCCCAGTAGTAACTGCATAAATGTAACGTGAGGGCAGAATCTGGGCCTTATGTGTGTATATATACTGTGTTGATACCAACTTTTAGCTTCACTAAAACAAGAGAAAAAACAAGGCTTTTTGTTTCTAAATGTTGAGTTGCTTTATCTTCCATCTGTTACTGAAATCTGCTGCTTTCAAGATTAGAAAAAGACCTGTAAAACTTTTAACAAGAGGGGAGAGAGATATAATTCTTTTAATGCATAGTTTATAAGGAGGAAGCTGTAGAAACCAAGATCCTTGTGTCTCAATGTCTTCACTTTTTTCTGTCTCCCACCCTACTAAACAGTGTTTAATAAAACCTTAATGAGCTCTCACATCTTACCATTAAAGTGTCTTCCTACTTTTAGTATTGTCTAGAGATGCATTAAACTTCTTAGAATCATGAAACTATGTGAATCTACTTTATTCTCCTTCCAAACTGACTAGTTATTTTAGCCAAGCTGTATGTCTTGCATTATGAACTAATCGGAAGTTAGACCTGACTTTTATTGTTTTAACTAAGAGTCAGATCTACATCATGCGTTTATTGAAATGTGTTTTTTTAAACTACAGTCACTCTGCTAGCAAAAAGACAACAAAACCAAATCAAACATAAATTGTCATTTCAGAGCTTCATAAATCCGAATCAATTAGTAAAAGTATAAATAGTGATCTCATGTCCACGAAGCTTTATGATCTTTCAGTTTCACAGTTAAGGAGCTATCACATGACATTCAAGCCACAGTCTCTTTGTTCTGTCCCAGTTTCTGGGAACTCCACAGAAAATACAGCTCCCTTTGGATTTAAAATCTCGCTAAATAATTCAGTAATACATATTACAGTCTCTGATTAAATTTTGCACAGAGTAGTGAGGTTGTTTTCCAGGTAGGTCATCACTCAATTCAGTTAACGCTTACAGTCTCTTTCATTCTCAGCCAGAATACCATAGGGTCCATCTATCATTATCACTTTGTCTTTTAATTTTTCTGTCAGCCTTGTCAAGCTTGAAACAAAAGCTTTTATATATATTTTATGGTAGTGCAGCCATTGTTGTTTGAAATTGCACTTATTTTACAGCAGCACCATCTCTTATTTTATGGGAACTTAAGAGCAGAATGCGTAGGGTTAGATCTCAGTGGATGCAAATTGATATAGCTCCATTAATTTGAGGGATGAATGACTTCTGCCTTATGAGGCGCTGCTGTACTTGGTGCAGAAAAGAGGGGAGAGTATCAGGTAACTGGTTTGGGCTTCTTGATCCTCAAGGCCATGCTAGCCCTGATGATGCTTAGAACTGCTCCTGCACATCTCTACATTCTGCAACTGGTATTGGGTCCTTAGTTGTTACCAGATGTGCCCGTTGCTTTGCAGTATGCTCATTTATTAGGGTTACTTTTCTGGGGGGGTGTTCTGTAATTCTATTAATGTACTGCTTATGTCACTTGTGTTCTCATACGGAGCTCTAATTCTCCCTGCTGCAAGTCCCCTCCCAATGCAACTATCCTGCAGGACCTAGGTTCCCCAGGGCTGGGTTCCTCCAGCCCTAGAACTAGATGAACACGCGTGCACACACACACACACAAACAGAGCAAGTCTGAGTGGGCCGGGTCAGTCAGCACTCTCAAGCTGATCCCCTCATATGTCCCTGTACTCAATGGGCTGGGTTAAGCAGCACCTTCAAACTGTCACCCTTATGTGCCCCTGGTTTCAATAGGCTGGGCTGAGCAGCACTTTCAGCTGCCTCCCCCACCCCCCCGCATGTGCCACAGGTTTAACACGTCCCTATCCCACTTTCACGTCACAATTGTACCGGCAGTAACCCACTTGATGAGCAAACCCCACAGTATTTTTGGGCACTACAAAGATCGTTAGCTTAGGTAAAAGAAGAGTTGCAGCAGAGTAAATGGGGGAAGCTAAAAACACAAAAGAGTAAAGTTCAGAGAAAGAGAGAGAGTGAGAGAAGCAACCAGCTAAACCATAAAAGTTATTTATTGAATAACAGTGATAACTACACAAGGAGAGCCTAAACCAACATAACATACAGTATTAAAGGTTAATACCTGAGGTAGAAAGGAAAACAGAGAAAGAAAGAAGAGGATCTCACCACTCCCTGAAGGTTGAACTGGTCGGGGTTCCCAGGTGATGGTGGTAGCTCAGGGTCCTGAGCGCAGGAGACAGGCAGAGCCCTCAGCACAATCACTCAGGAGATGATGGAGTCCCAGTGAAACTGATTCATAGTTTGTATCTAAACATCAGACCACTGACTTGGACATAGGTAGGGGTTTTTGTAGAGAAAATACAATGGTTCAACGGAGAACACTAGATTTGTTTATGAGTAAACTGATGACTCAAGGGTTTTCTTTAGGCTTGACAATAGGAGCTGATACTCTTGGCTATGGGTGGTGTTTCTTCCAGGGAGCTCACAGTGTAACTAGGCTGCTTCAGTATTTTGGATATCAATCAAGGATTTATTACTAGAATTGGTTTGATAACTGCTGAGCTGGGTGTGTGCAGGCGTAGGTTCATTAACATCTGGAGCAGAGATTCCCATGATGAAGTGTGTCCCTGCTTTTCAGATCCCAGAGTTCAGTGCGGTTCTCTGTTTCCATTCTGTATGCTAATGGAGATGTCTTAACCTTGTCACCCTTGTCAGGAGAGGTCTAGGTGTATCTCCCATCTGCCCATCATTGCTCTCTGCAAGCCTTTTCTCTGATTGGTTTTGGTTCAGGAAGAGACTGGTGGGGGGGGGTATCTTTCATGAGTCAGACAGGCTAGATACTGCGCCCTGGTTCCCCAAAAACACAGAGCTGACTGGTATCATAGTGGACAATCTTTAAAACAATGGAGGACTGACTTGATGGAGTGCAGCTGCCCCACCCTTCTCTCCACCTAGTTATGGCACAAATGCACCAATAAGGAGTTCCCCTCTGACAGGGAAATTCTCTGCTAAGCATTTGCACTTAGGTTATGGCCCTCTGCGCCACCTGAGAGATACAAAGAAGTTTCCTTCACTTTAAAATTTGGCCCACTATATTTGTTTTTGGGCATTATAAAGTATGGGCACAACTAGAATTAGCCACAGTATCTGACACCTAACACATTTGTTTTCCATAAAATTGTATTATCACAGTGCTCTATGGTATCTTTAAATAGGCTGAATTCCAGTGGTAGCATGAGTATCATGATAGGTAATAAAGGAGATATTATGGTCAGTACATTGTTTCAATTAATATTAACCTAATTACCTGTCAACAAATAATCATCTGCCTTAGTGGCTAGAGTTGAAATTAATGCTGACTATGAATAATCTTATTTGATTACTTGCCTTTTAGGTAAAGTTTAAAGACCTCTGTTCTTAGATATCTGTAACTAAAATATTTTATTAGGGTATCTGTATTTTTATTTTAGTGATTTATTTAGTGTCTATAACAGCTTTTAGGAACTGAAAAGAATTCTCAGAAAAAAATACAGCATTTTACCTGAATATGGTCCCATTTTATGGTTTATGCATATTTTAGGCCTCTCGTAGGGAGAAAAACAGCACTTTTGAATTAAAAGCTGGGTGTTTTTTTTTACTCTCCTTCATTGCACTGTATCTGTGAAAAAGGCAGTTAAAGTTGCGATACCATTAAAACTGAATGTATTCATTTTTATAAAAGAAAAAACAAGTACAGTACGTGGCTATATCCATCCACATTAGTCAAGCAAATATAAGAGAATCAAATATATGTGTCATAAATTCAACGAATGAACAGATGGAATATTTTTCAACGTGCGTGTGGGGAGGAAAACAGAGGGTTGGGAACAAATACAATTACTGGATTTTTTTGTATGAAGTTTATATTTAATGTCCAGTAGTACAGAGCAGAAGGAATGGTCTTGTAGCTAATGCTTTTGATTAGGTCTTAAAAGTTCTGGGTTCAACTGGGTCCTATTTTTGCCACTGACTTTGTAGAACTCTAGACAAATCATTTACTGTCTACCTCAGTTCCACATCTACAAAATGGGAATAATATTTCCTGCTTTACAAGGAAGATTAGGATGAATACTTTAATATGTGTGAGGCAATGAGATTATATCAATGGGACATAGACCCTTGAATATAAAAGTTCCAGAAATCTTCAAGCTGTTTTGATCATAATGGTCCTGAGTGTTTAGAGGCGTGAGATTAATACAAATTTGATGGATCACCAGTTGAACAAGAACACAGCTTTAAAAATATACCAATAGTGATTTCTGTGCCCTAAACAGCAGCTTCTACTGTACTTTGTTGAATATTAGAGCATGTTGCCATCTGGCTGATTTGCAGGAAACATCCTTCTATTTCAAGGCCCACTATATATCACCAATATCTCACTCCATGTCAGCAAACCATGAAAGCATAGGGTGTGCTGCAAATGGTTTTCTCCTTGTAAGGCTATCAGAAATGTTTTGCTTGCTGTTGTGCAAAATCACTTTCAAGGAGACGACCAGTAAATTGTTCAAAAGTACCAAAATGATTTAGGAGCCTACCTGACTTAAGAGGAAAGATTAAAAAAACTGAGCATGTTTAGTTTTGAGAAAAGGAGACTGAGGGAGATGGGACCTGATAAGTTTTCAAATATGTTAAGGGCTGTTATAAAGAGGACTGTGTTCAATTGTTCTCCATATCCACCGAGATTAGGACAATAAGTAATGGGCTTAATCTGCAGTGGGGGGGAGCGGGGTTACGTTACTATAAAGTATAAGGGTAGTTAAATTCTGGGACAGGCTTCCAAGGGAAGTTGTGGAATCCCCATCCCTGGAGGTTTTTAAGAATGGGTTGAAAAAACACCGTTCACGGCTCTAGGTCTTCCCTCCGTGTACAGGTTGAACATGATAACTTCTTGAGGTCACTTCCAGCCCTACATTTCTGTGATTCCATCTCAGAAAAAATCAATGGGAATTATGGTCCCAAGTGGCTAAATCTCATGAATATGGAACTTTTCAAGAGTACCTCAGTGACTTAGGTGCCAAACTATCACACAACATCTACAGTTAGGTTGGCCAAAGTGTGATTTAAGGATGAAATGCAGTCCATAGAGTTCAAAAATGTGTGGTTTGTAGTTGCTGTAAGGATAGGTATGTAGTTACTAATATGAGTGAGTGCACCAAATGAAATGTGATGTTATTAAAAGAGTGACTCAACTGCACAGAACCAGGATGAGCGAGATGTTTCCAGGACCCTGAGCAGACTTAGACTTAACTCGGAGTGCAGATGGATCTTCTCTCCAACCAAGCTGACTCCTGCTTAGTTAGTTTCATTCTTCTCTGAGATCAGAAAAGATTATTCTTGTCCAGCCAATATTACTATCCTCTGCAAGTGCCCAATAACAAGTCTCCCTCACCCGGTAAAGGTATAAGAGGTGAGGGATGTAATTTTAAATCTGAAACTTTATGAAGAAAACTTCCAAACCATAAAAAGAATCAGCAAATGATTCCGAAGTCCACTGGCAACCCATCCAAGTCAGTATGCAACAAACTCTGCAGAACAATGAAAAAGCTTGTTATTAAGCATAAATGTAAATGACAGAAGTAGGAAGTTTTGAATTGTTCAATGGCACATTTAGGAAAGTCACCTAAAACAAATGTAAGGCTTGTTCACTATGTTCTGGGTATAAAACTGATATATAGCTGCCTTTTTAAAAAAATGTATCAAGCTTTGCACTGAATATCAGGTACACCTTTTTTTCCTTCTATGTGTTGCAAATTTGATCAGATATCCATCTAAGAAGGAGTTTCACATTATGGGAAATAATTGTATACATCAGTGCATGTAACATTTTTAACATGTTAATTAATTTATAATGCTCTTTAAAGTCAGTTCGATTTAATTATAATGGCAGTCGCACTCCAGGCAATATTACAGTTTGTCCTAGTGATTAATGTGTCTACAGTCATTATTTAAAAAGCTTGGTTTCTTAATTTTGCTTGCCTGGGAATATTTCCTACTGAAGAACAGGTGTAAACATCAGCGTACTAAAGGTGAAAGAGTGATCTCAAGCAGCTATCTGATGTTTTCCAAAGTGGAAAATTCTGCAGGTATAGAGTCTAGAACGAATAATGATTTTATTTATCAACAGCAAAATTACTGAGGGAATGACAGGGAAACTTTCTAAATGGCAAAATAATCTGTCATCCAGCCTGAAAATAATGCAAAAATGTGAAATCAAAAGACAAGGAAAGTAATTCGACAATGCTGAACTCAAGGACCCCATTCCTGAACTGTCTCCCTCAGGGCCCAATCCTGTGAAGTGCTAAGCATCCTTGACTACCACTGAATTCACTGGGAGCTGATGGTGCTCAATGAGATACATGATCGGACATTTAGTAAATGACATCTTTCTGTAGCAAGGCAAGACTGAAATTATGGGCCAGATTGTGATCCCCTGAGGCATGGGGTTAACACCTTGCATCTGAAGTTAGCCACACTGAAGCTAGTGGGGCTATGTATGGAGTAAGAATGGTATTCACCAAAAGGAGTTCAGAATCTGGCCCTTTGCCTTTAAAACTAAGGTCTGGGAAATCTGTGTCAGATGCTTTTATCTTCCTTATTTAAAAGTGTTTTCCTCTATTTCCTTTCATCTTTTCTTATTTACAGTTTCTTCCTAGGCAAAAGGAACATTGATCTTTATTGCTCTTGGCAGTGCAGGTCTAAGTATTGAGTTTCTGTATGTGTGATTGTTTCCTATGTATTTTAATCATGTTTTTACTACAAGGGATTTTGATTATGATCTGACCAAAAGCAATGCCTTTAGCTTAGCAGATTTGCATTTACTCAACTCAGAGTATGACCAAGAGATGGAGAGGATTTTGTAGGATGCCACTGTTGAAGACTTGCACCTTTTCCCACTTCTACACACACCTGTAATAATAAAATTACCATTAATCTTTCTGAATGTTGGGTTTCAAATGAAATTTCTTAGGAGTTACTAAAATACTGCTATATGTTAAGTATCCCATGTTCAGGATGACTGTAAAACTATCTTGCCTATGAGTAAGGGTAAGGAGTTTGAAATTTACTCTGCTCTGGATCTCAGCAGACAACTGTGTCTTAAACAAATTTGTGGGAAGAAGACAAGCAAACCGAAAAAAAGCAGCTTTTATAGTTAGTAGCAATTTCCCCTTTTTCCTTCCATTGAGTCTGTCTGAAAGTAGGTGTTTTAACATACTGCCATTTCTCGTTAACATGTGTTTGTTTATTTAGCATGATGGTGTTGTTTTATTCATCTCCCACTCTGACACAGCATGTTTCATCTATATTTGGTTTCTACCGTATGAGACCTTTAAAATGGCTCAGTGAAGAAATGGATTCTTGTCACTTAAATATTCACTCTCCAGATCTGTGGAAACTTGAGTTTTAACAGTGTTTTAAATTCTTTTCCCTTGATGTCTGAATATAAAACTAGAGAGTGATATGTCAAGAATTTCAAGGTACGCTACTGTACCTGTAATAATCTGCGTTAAGCATGTTTTAATTTATACATTTTACTTCATACTTGTATTTACAAATTGAACCATTATTATGCTTCTCCTTTGTTTGCATGATATGATTTTATTTTATATTTTTTTTTCCACTCACCAGATGTTTCCAACACTTTGCTTCCCACCACTGTCATCCCCTCACTTACCACTGCAACAGTCACAACCACTGTAGCCTTAACAACCAGCACAGCCACATCGGCAACAGCCATCAGCACCAGAGGTACAGTATTCTTCTTTGTTATGGCCTGAAAAACCCATTATAAATAGGAAATTACAGGGAATTTTAAAGGGGATAGAAAATGCTCAGGAGGGAATTTAAACATTTTGCCTACATATGTGTTTATATAAAGTAATAAATCCACATGACAATAGTTAAGAAGGTTTAAAAAGGTTTAATAAAACATTCTTACCACTCCAGCAATGTGTGTAAACTTTTATAGGGTCAGTTAATTATTTATTTACGTTTGCACTTCATTTTTTAAGATTAGCAAATTTATCTCTTATGGAAAATGCAAATATGATATTTTAAAATTTGCATTACTTTTTAGACTGGGTTATTATTAGTAGTATTCATAGTCTTAGTATTTTTTATGAATGACTAGTAATTAATTATTTTGCTTTCTGGTGCTAATGTAGAATACAAGATAAGTATCTTGGATTTGGAATTTCTATAGACTTAATCCTGCTTGTAATACAATGGAGATCTTTCTTTCTCATGCTTGTTAGTCTTAAGTTTTAAGAAGCTTTTAATTTAAGGAATGTCTTTTCTTACCTGAGCTACAGTATATCAAATGAATTTTCTTTTCTCTAGATCTGTATTTTAAGATGGTGTTTCTGGTAGTGTTCTGCCCTGCCTTGGGACAGAATCTAGATTCAGTTCCTAGGCTTACTCTCTTATTCACAAGCTCTGCACATATTGGGAGTGTTGCAAAGGGTGCTTGGCGTTGGAATATTGTGTGCCTTGCTTCAGAAACTAATATCTGCACTCTCTGATTAAGGAGCAGTTTTCATGTAGTCTTAAAAAAAGGGGGGGGGTCGTGTAACCTCTGAGTTAGGCTTGAAGTAAAAAGTGGGAGGAAGATATTCCATCATATACTGAAGGCACCAAAGAATTAAAGAGAGAGAGAAATACATTTAAATACTGTCAAGATGTATTTCTATGATGAGATGTAAATCCCTTGGGAAAGCTAGGACTACTTATGTTCAGAAAACCTTTCTCTCTAGAAGCATTTTCATGACAAACACATTAAAACTGGTTTTAAGTTTATGATCTAGCAGCTGAAGCACTGGACTGGGACTCAGGAGACCTGGATTTTATTCCTGGCTCTGCCATTGGCCTGCTGGATGACCTTGGGCAAGTCACTTTCCCCTCCCTTTGCCTCAGTTTCCCCTTTTGTCAAATGGGGATAATGACTCTGCCTTTGTAAAGCTCCTGGAGACCTATGGATGAAAAAGCGCTGTATAAGAGCATGGTATTATTATTTGGAATGGTAGGGTTTTTCCTGAACATGTCTAAAACTAGTGTAAAAAGATTAGGCAATCCTGGAAATGATATCCACAGTTGTTTCACTAATAGTGCATTAATATTTTAGTACTGTGACCGCTGCATGAAATTAAACTGACCTACAATCTCAAAATACAGTTTTTTATTTTATTAATCCTCATACAATGTCCACAGTGTGAAAATGTGTGACCTTCTTAATGATAAGAGAAAGGGGAAAAGATTATAGAAATATCTACCAACTGTAAGGAAGGAATGGAGATGTTGTAAAGAGCAGCTGTGCACTAAATGGCAACTTTAGGGCTATAGTGTCTTGTCTTTCTTAAATTAAAAGGCTGGCTATTAGAAAAGGGGGAAGTTTCCTATAAAAGGATGATTCTACCCTGTGGAGTTTCATTCCAACGATACATTTATACAGGAAAGTATTTGGGGGGTATGGCTGAATTTCCACATTGTTGAGGGCCGAGATGTGGATGAAAGACATTTCTAGGTTTTTCAGGCTGGAGCCATTTTTTTTTTTTTTTTTTGGTTGCTGTAAGTTGCTATAACAACTGAGATACACTAAACTGCTGATGTCAAAACTGTATCTTTCTGCATCATGCAGTGTTGCTTCTTTGCATAGGATCTCACTCCCTGGCTTCTTAAGTGCTAATTTTTTTCGTTTGGATGTTCTGAATGATGGAATGGAGGCTGGTAAAGAAGTGTTTCACTTGTAAGCTTCAGTCCTCCTGTATATTAGAATATGTTTAATCTGACATTGGAATGACCATTAGGATGAGTTCAGACAAGCAGTCAAAAGTCCAAATGCTTGACTGAATCTGATCCAAATTTTCTGATCCTGTTAAGGTGATTTCCAGTATTGCTTGTTTGAGACCATGAAGGAAAATACCACAGGAACAAACCTTTCTGAGACATTACTGTTTATTATCCCAGTAGGAATTAGGACGTGAAGGGGCTCATAAAACTGAGAAGTTACTCAAATAGTTTCAAACCTACAACATTGTTAGTTTTGGCTCCTTTTTGAGTGTGGGGTGAAGGTTTTCTTAGTTCTTATTTTATCTCAACTTGTTCATCCATTCCTTAATCTAAATTAGTAGAAGTTTGCTCCAAATTTTATGGCGGTAGATAGTGTGCTTGCATTGGTTTCTAATGGTGTCTTAAAAGCTAGACAATCTCCTTTGTGTTTTGTCTGGTGTATTTCTGATATTTTACTAACATTATAACTCTATTTATGCTTCAAGATGCATGTATGATCCCTCAATTTTATTATTACTTACAGTAAGTAATACCTTTCAGGAGGTGTTTTAAAATGTCACCCCTTCGGTTATATCATTCCTAGGAGATGCCTTTTGAAGAGGTATAACATGGGTATAGTTTGGAGGGGCCAGGGAGACATCGTCTCCCCCCTCCCCCTCCGCAAACTGCAAGCCTCGGGCAGGCGCAGAATTCCTTTCCTCCCACCCCCGTGTGAGCCAGTTGGCCTGACAGGAGCTGTCTCCCCAAATATAGAAGTAAAACTATGCCTATGGTTTTAACATAGGACATGTAGATCATATGCTTAAGAGTGTGCCTGAAACATCCAATCATTTTATATTATAGTAATTCCATATCTCACTGTGCCTATGATATATTCTACTTATTCCACAAATGAAATAAAACTGACAGTTAATTCTAAAGTTTTGTGAGCCAGGTGTTGTCTTTGTTTGCACTTATGCTGAATCCCATAAATATTAAGTGACATCCCTTTGCTTGTGTATTACACTTCCAACTTGGAAAATCTGAGTGCACTTTGATGCTGGGAAAGAGGGGACACCTTTATAAATTTTTTCTGGTAGGTCTTAAGCCTTAACTGCCACATTGAGGAAAGCATAACAAAATGAGACCAAAATGTGCAGAAGAAAGAAATCTAGAGAACAGAAGAAAGGACAAGTGCATTGTGTATGAAGAGCTTCCTTTTTACCAGGTTTTATGTCTCTTTGCCCTGCCGGAGCAGCACAAAGGGACCTTAAACTTGCCCTAAGTGGGCAGCTGAGGAATCCCCTGAGCTAGCTTACCTGGCTCTGTGCCACACTCACAGCCCTCCAAAATAGAAGCCCCTTCTCCCTCCCAGACACATTTCACCAGTCTTTTTTTTTTTCCTTACACTGTTCTTTCTGTAGTTAAATCCCTTTCCTGACTAGCAGGAGAAAAGACACAGATCTTGTAAGCCTTGATAACTGTGGCTTAAACTGCTAAACTAAAAACAAAACAACAACAACAACAAAAAACAGGTATGAATATAATAATATGTGAACAGTCAGATAGCAAAAGAAAACAAATTCATTATTTAATATATTCAGTTCTATTGCTCATATGTGGGTGATTCTGTCTCGACTGACTCACTTGTGAAATGACTGTGCCAAAATGTTCAAAGCTTTATTTAGCAATGCCTCAAAACATCTCCAAAAGTCATTGCACATAATACAGGATACAGTGCTGCTTCCAGGCAACTGCACTGGGAACTTCAAGAGTTAGTATAATAGGATGCTTAAAAAGTCAAATTTTAAAAATGTCACTGTGCATCCATGCCCACTTCACTTCTTTTTTTATTAAGGCTCTGATATAAAGAGGTATAAATGACATCTGTGGAACTAAATATAAAAATGGGTTTATAGTAAATTAACAGAGGTATTGAGGGTTTGATCATTTTGGTTTAGTTTAAATTAAATGTGACTATTTTTATTTAATCACACAGAATTTCAACAGTCTGAACTGTTAGATTACTCTCATTTTTTCTCTCCCCTTTCCTTTTTATCTTGGTGTTGGTATAGGAATAAAAAAATTGACTAAAGCATCTGTTTTATTAAAGCAAGTTAAACTGTACGAATTACCTGGGCAGTGCTTCTATTCCCCGGCTCCTTTAATATCAAAAGAATATTCAACATTACCAGTTTTTTGCGTGTGCCTTCATTTTTCTTCCACATGATCTCATTAATGTACCTCAGTACTTTGAGATATTGACAGAGAGATAAACCACAAAGCAACAGAGAAGTCCTAGAATAAGCGGGGGCAAAGGGGGCCAGCACTGTTAAACAGTGACTGAGATAAGGGAAGAGTTATATCTCAAAGATAGCTACTGTATGTTTACTCACATTCACCACTAATAATAGAGTGATCAGTGTGTAATCTTAACAGCAGTTTTGTCTGACAACATTTTAAACAGCTAGTTATTTTATAGACTACTTTATAACTGTAGTTGTAACTTAAAAACAAATTTGTGTCTGCTTTCACTCAAACCAGATAAGGAAATTACAACGCTTTTCCTCTCTCCCTTCCCCAGTTTTAATCAGCTCTCACCAGTTTACCAACCACAGGATTTTCCTACAGACCTAAACATATGCAGCCTAAATCCAGAATATGGACTACTCTGTAAGCTATGATTTTTTTCCTCCAGAGATCCTGTGAAATGCATTAGCATCTACACCAGGGGTCGGCAACCTTTCAGATGTGGTGTGCCGAGTCTTCATTTATTCACTTTAATTTAAGGTTTTGCATGCCAGTAATACATTTTAACGTTTTTTTTAGAAGGCCTCTCTCTATAAGTCTATATATTATATAACTAAACTGTTGTCGTAAGTAAAGTAAACAAGGTTTTCAAAATGTTTAAGAAGCTTCATTTAAAATTAAATTAAAATGCTGATCTTACGCCGCCAGCCTGCTCAGCCCGTTGCCGGCCAGGGGTTCTGTTCACCTAGGCCAGTAACCGGCTGAGTGGGGTCTGCGGCCGGGACCCTGGCTGGCAAGGGGCCGGCAGCCAGAACCCCAGACCAGCAGCAGGCTGAGAGGGGCCGGCGGCCGGGACCCCAGACCGACAGTGGGTTCCGTCCGCCGGCTCCTGCCAGTCAGGGTCCCGGCTGCTGGCCCCGCTCAGCCCGCTGCTGGTGTGGGATCCTGGCCCTGCCCACACAGAGTGGATACCTACATTCTCCTTGGTTTTAGCCCATTCTCGTCCTCTCTGCACTGAGCTGAGGGTGGGAGTGCACTGAGCACAGGGCCACGGGTAAAGGACCAGGCTGGGGGTTGGGGTGTAGGGTCTGGCCAGGAGCTAGAATGAGGGAGGGGCTCAGGGTTGGGGCAGGAGGTTTGGGTGTGGAGTACTTACCTGGGCAGCTCCCATTTGGTGCAAGGGGTGCAGGTGGGAATGTGGGGATTGCAAGAGAGAGGGCATGGGGTGGCTGGGTATGTGTGGGGGTGCTGGAGTCAGGGCTGGGTGCGTGTGAGGGGGGTGCGGGGGTCAGGGCAGAGGGCTGCATGTGTTTGTGTGTGTGTGTGAGGTAGTGCAGGGATCAGGGCTGGGGGTGTGGGCTGAG
Source organism: Chelonia mydas (assembly GCF_015237465.2). Classification (NCBI taxonomy): domain Eukaryota; kingdom Metazoa; phylum Chordata; order Testudines; family Cheloniidae; genus Chelonia; species Chelonia mydas. The sequence continues at coordinate 180,401,079 of NC_057849.1, forward strand.
GTCGTGGGGGTGCTCCCAGCCCCCTGTCCTGAGTGGCTCACGGCAGGGGGCTGGAGGGGATATGCCCTGATTCCACCCCCCTTCCCCAAGGCCCCGTCCCCACCTCTTCTCCGCCTCCTCCCCAGAGCAGTGTTGTGGCTCCGCTTCTCCCCCTCCCTCACAAGGGCCATCAGCTGATTGGCAGCAGGGAGGGAGAGGAGGAGGGGCAGGAGCCCAGCACACCGGCGGAAGAGGCAGGGGAGGGGGGAGCCTGCCTGCTCTGTAGCAGGAGCCGGCAGGACCAAGCTTCTTCACCCTGCCTGGGGCGGGGGGGGGATTTTTAATGGCACGCTGCTGCCTGCCAGGGTTCCGGCCTGGATTTGGCAGCTGGCTGAGTGGGGCCAACGCCTGGGACCCAGCAGGCAGCAGCATGCCATTAAAAATCGGCTTGCGTGCCGTCTTTGGCACATGTGCCATAGGTTGCCAACCCCTGATCTACACTATGAGAATTGATTCCCACCCTATAATGACTTGATGATTATGTTATGCTTTCTTTTCTTTCCCAATCTCCTTTGCTCTGTTTCAAGAATGCACTGAGTCTCCAAGCTGCATCCAGACTTCTCAGATAGTCTTAAAGCTGGAGGTCTCGGCATAACCCTGGAAACAGAAAGAAACAGAGAGCAAGACATCTGAACTGAAAGAATGAGGTTAACCCTGACTCCAAGATCAAACTACAGAACTTCGTTCCTACTTCTAAACATAATACTAGCATGGAGGCTCAGTCCAGGAAAAAGTCCAAATGGCCTTTTATGAAATGTTGGGGAATTTAGGACTGTTTAAAAAAAAAATCTAATCTGCCTACACAGCAGCTTCAGGAGGCACCAGCTGTTTATACAGAGGTTCCAAAATAGTTTTGTCTTCACTTAAGCAAAGAAATAGGAATATTACCAGCTCTGCCTCTTTCTCAGCATGCTGCATGTTTTTCCTGACTACACAAAAGCTCCAAGATGCTACAGCCCTACATTTAGGAGAATTTCTGATCTGAGGGTCCTATGTGTTGAAAGAAACCCTTACATTTTCCATAAAGAGAAAGGGATTCTCTGAAAATCACCCACACACAATTCATCTCCAAGGTTGTAAAAGGATAAAATGTTACCTTCGTTCTGCTCAGATTCCATGTACAACAGGCAAAAAAGTGTGGCATGTGTTTACACCTATACAGCCCTTCTAAGATAGATAGATATAGATAGATCGATAAAAAGAGCTTGATGCCTTCAGTGTCTTATAACCTTTAATACTGAAGTTATCAATCTCTGTATAAAGCCAGCCATCAAAGAGCCTAAAAGGGAAAGCAATCATTGTAATGACCATTTTTATCTAATCTCTAGAGTGCTGACATGGGTCATAATAGTTCCTACATTGTATTCATATCTAGAAATTTCCAATAGTGAGGAATAAATGGAACATATAAGAAACAAGACAGAAAAATTTCCTTTTTACCTGTTAATTTTTGTGTGTGAAGGGTATGACTACACTGCAATAAAACACCCGGAGGTGGGCAGTGGCAGTTTATGCGGGCTCAACAGGCTCGGGCTCACCAGCTATCAAACTGAAGTATAAATGCCCAGGTTCAGGCTGCAATTTGATAGCCCCACACCCCAAGCCCTGCAAGCCCATGTAGGCTGACACAGGCCAGCTGTGGGTGTTTCACTGAAGTGCAGACATACCCTAAATGATTGTCTACAGATTCTTTTCCACTCTTCATTGCCAAAAAATGATTAATTTCATATTTACATCATACTTAGGTGGCAAACTATTTTTGTGATCTCCTATACTTTGAATACTGCACTTTCTAAAAGGTAGGTGTGGGATGACTGAAATTTACTTGGGTTTTCAGTGTTATCTGAAGAGCCTTATTTTTAACTTCATGCTCCCCTGCAGATTCGGAGATAACTAAGCGCCCCACCTCCAATAAAAGAGCAGTTAGTGATACCATTTTTCATGCTGAGTAGTCCCTTAGTATACGATTATAACCTGACTGATTTCAGTGGGATGACCCATGGTTTAATGTGCTATTCATAAACTTTAATCTGTGAATCTATTAAGGCCAGGAAGGGACCATTAGATTATCTAATCCAAGCTCCTATATAACAGAGGGCATATAATTTCACCCAGTTACTCCTGTACTGAAGCCCAATAACTTGTGTTTGACTAAAGTATATTGCCCAGAAAAGAAGCCACAATCTTGATTTGAAGACATCCCTTGGTAGTCTGTTCCAATGGCTAATAATCCTCATTGTTTAAAAATGTGTTACTTGCTTCTAATTTGAATTTGTCTAGATTTAATTCCCAGCCACTGGTTCTTATGATTTTCTCCATTAGATTAAAGACCCTGTTAGTACCTGGTATTTTCTCCACATATTTGGTGCAAATAAAAACATCAGAATCTGCCCTAGAATTATCAATTGTATTTTACTTGGGTGGACTGCATCCACAAGTGTCTGACTCTTATTAAGATCTTACTATGGTTTTGGTTTGCATTTGGGGGGAGTTATTTATCCTTGTATGTAAATACAGTATCAAGGGTGCAGGCTTTTTAAAGGAAATACAGCAAGCTTCTGTTTAACAGTCAGGAAAGATATTGCAGTCGTGTCTTCTGAGCTTGATGCTTTGTTGCTGCTGGGCTTAATTTAAATGAGATCCAATGGCATATATATTTCTATTTTTTTTTCTTTTGGGGAGATTTTTGTGGACTTTAATAGTGCCCTGTAAAAACTGAGATGAATTTTTTCTAAATATACTCTGTATTGCAGAATTTTGACATGTTTTCTCTACTATTCACAAAAGAGAAATTTATTAGCAACACCTTTAATAAGAAATGTACATGTCTGTCTCACTAACCAGAAAACTAGAGTAATCAGCTGTGCCTTTGAAGACGAAAAGATTACTGAGTCTTCCCTTGCCTTCTCTCATACTTGAAACACAGTTAATAATTTCCAGCATGAACTTCATGAAACACTGAATTGATACTAATTATACTAATGTTTTAGAATAAAGATGACCTTGGGAAAACCTGAAGTTTACAGTATCCCCAATAACAATAAAATAATACCAAATCTGCAAAGCATGACCTTGGAGATGGGTCTAAGATGGCCTATTAATGTTCACATTCATATAACATTAAAGTAATATACTTAGGATATCTTAATTTCAAAATATAGCTGTATATATAGACCTAACTGTATTTGATAATTTACCTGATTTTTAAATTATCACCAGATACACTTCTATACTGATTATAATTTGGCTTCCTCCAGAAAATAAAACATCACTGTGCTATTCAAAGAGATTAACACAAAAGATGTCTGAGCTTCGAACAAAGTGGATTAAAAATGTATCTCCTTCTTAAATAAGAAACAGTTAGAAAAAGCAATGAGAATATTGCAACAGGTTCACTAGTTTAAAACAGAAAGACAAAGATCTTTCACAGCTAATGTTATGCTACAATATGTTTATCATATCGGGGTGGAGGGGAAATAGAGCCAACAATATTAAAGGAAAAAAGGGCAATAAACTTAATCGCAGTGATTCATTGGTACAGGAATCTTAAAACACATCCCTCAACACAATGTAGGTGAAAGACATAGACGCATGAGGGGAATCTGGTTTGAAGTGTACAGTATCCTAAATGGTTATATCTAATCTTGGCCCAGTTATTTTTTTCATCTTAAAAAAATTACAAACTCATCTACTCTCAGGAATACAGGGTGGAAAAACCTTATTCAATAACACTTGACTCACTGGCTGAGAATAAAAGACTGAATGGAAAAGTATAAGTGGAAGAGAGTGAAAAAAATGAAATTCAGAACCGACACAAGGAAGTACTTTTCACTCGAAGAGAAATACAATTTTTCAATAGCCTATTGAGCCAAGTTTGGAATTGAAGGTACTGAGGTCATTAAAGAAGAAGCGAGGTACTATTCTGGAGGAACTGTGTTAACCAAGATGACTTGCAAAGGGCTGAATGGCCTTTTCCTTTTCCCCAAATTTATGTTCTTTTTGAAAAACTTTGATTACAAGTCATCCTGCTGTGATTTAGATAGCATGAATTCAGAAAGAGTGAATCAAATCCCTTCAATCAAGGATGCTTGGGTTTCTTTCTAGGTCTGAATTCATGCAAGTCTGTAATAGAAAACTACCAGTTGAGGGGGGAAAAAAGTATCAGGAGTGGCAATTTACCGTAATATGCAATTCCCTTTCCAGCTGATAAAGGATAAGAGATGAGGATTCTGGACAACAAAGGCCAGCATACAAATCACTATGGGAATATGTTATGGACAGTTAGAAATTACAGACAAGATTTTAAGAAACTATTCTATTTATTTTAAGACAATAAAAACTTCTTTTGCTAATAGGTCTCCAGGACAGATCAGGTGAAGTATTCTGTTCTTAACCGTCCAGAAATGAGGAAACTTGTGTTCATGAAATCAAAACTCTCTGTCAGTCATCACTGATTTTTTTTGAACCACATGCATAGACACAATAGAGAATCAGTTGTCTGTGACAATATTAAAACTAATATAGGAAGTGAACAGCAGGAAAGGGTTAAAATATAACATCTACAGGCTCTTCTACGGATGCAGTTTTCAGTACTGAACAAAGACAGTTTTTAATGTTTGGGGATGGAGAGTGGGTGTGATTTAAATATTGTCCCTGTTGTTGGTTATCATAGACACAACTTTAGATTCTTTAACATTAGTGTTGTCCTCCTGTTTGACCTTGTACAACCAATTCCACACAACTCAGGTAAAGTTTTATGGCCCTGTTGTGTGTCAAGACCTGGACGTAGGATCCTCCTGTAATTTTGAAATTGGTTGTGTCCTTTTCAGTGATAAGCGACTCTAAGTTGTTTATGCTTTAAAACAACCTCTGATTTCCAAAGACTGCTGAATTTTGTAGCCCCTAGTCATTCTTTGAAGCATCTGTTTCCAATATTTCCGGAGTTAGTAAAGCTAAGAAGAAATGAGTCCTTTATTACCATCAGGTTGGCTCTCCTCCACCTCATGATATCGTGCCAAGTACTTTCTGAGAGCTATTATAGATTTCTAGTCCCTTTGGGACTCTCTTTTGTATAAGAAGTCCCTTGCAGCATAGTGTGGCTATTGGGAATGCTGGCAACAAGACCATAGGAAACCAATTTGCTAATTGTCTTTGTGTGACTGTGACACACACATCCTTACTTCCTGGCACATTAGGGCAATGCCCCCTCATTCTGACCAAATGTTTTCTATGCTAAATTCTCTGACTCCACTGTGAAAATCAGGGATTCTAGCCTTGACTTTGGACACAGAATGAACTTCTCCACATTTATTATGAAATAGTAGGACTTTTAGTAAGAGAACAGTTGCATTCACAGGTAATTCTAGACCATTCACTGAATTTGCAACAACTTAAAGTATATCAGTAGCACCTTCCGAACTCACAACAGAAGCTGTATAGTTTCCCTCATTACTATAATAAAAGTGATTTGGTTATAAGCACCCCAATCAACTGGGGTTGTATCTTCTGCTGTTGGTGTACTATTCAGTTCTTCTTCAAGTAGTGTCCCTATGGGAGCTCCACTTCCCATTAGACCCATAGGAACATACATCTCCGAGCACTCCAGTTACTGCACAAGGTGGGGAACTTCTCCTTGCTTGTACAAATTAAGAATCTCTTGAAAGTTCAGAGCAGGGACTCTGTCTTTCTGTTTGTGTGAATAGTGCCTTGCACTTGTGGGTGCAAGCAGAATAAATATTGAATAATAGAGACAACCTCTTAATTTGGGCCCTGATTCAGGAAAGCACTAAAGAATGTGTTTAAGCACATGTTTAAGTGCTACCATGAATAGGGATAAGACACGTATTGCAACTCTGTCATATTGTTGGGGCCCATGTTATAGTAAGTTTATGAGAAGCTTACGTATCACTGTGAGCCAGGGATTGAATGTATTTGATGATTTCTGAAACAGAACATTTAGAGAACTATTGCTTTTCCTTTACTTTTGAAATTCTACAGTTTTTTTCTTTGTTTTGAATTTGATCAAATTAAGTCCACCTCGTTGGATAGTTAAAAGCCCTGAGAAGCTCACTGGTCCCAGCTCAACTAAAAGTTGACCCCTTTTAAATTTGCTTTTGACTGAGTTTTTCAGTTTGCAGTTACACATAATGCGGGTAGATTAGCAAACATTGCCTCAGTTCATCAATTTGTTGTTATTTAAAGTCTCAGTCCTACCCTCTGAAATACTACTATACTACACTACATTGCCTATTAATCTTTTAAAAGAATGCCTATGTATGTGCAGCTGTCTGAGATTGTTCGTTTGGCAGTGTGTGCAGTATAATGAAGTGTGGGGCTGATCCCTACCAGATTCACAAATGCAGACTAGTCCTGTATTCTCTCCATTCTTGCAGCAATCAGAAAGAAAATGATGGTTCAGCAATAGAGCTGTGCTGCATTGGAAGCATCACCTACATACATGAGTAGTGCAAAAGCACTTGTTTCTGATGGTAACCTGACCATCAATTTACTCTAATGTATGAAGTAGCAAGCATTAGAATTAAAACACTTCTTTTTCCAAAGGTAGTGAACCTTTTATTAAAACTAAATTTTATAAATCTCTCTGTGTCAGTCAGATCATCTTTCTTGTGAGAAAATTTCAACTTTTCAGTTACATTAATTTTACATTACAGTTCATTTACATTACAGCTTCACATTAATTGCATTAGTCTGGCTACATAATCACACAGTATGTCATTAATGGTAGCACCATGGCACGTGTCTCCCTAGAACTCAATCTTGCAGATTTCTTTTCTGCTGAGCAAATGTTAGTGCCCAGGTGTGCAGATATGAGCCTGATCCTGCAAAGACTTGCACATGCATGCTTAACTTTATGCACTATGAACAGTCCCCCTGAAGGCAATGTTAATGCTAATAGTGAGTAAAACTAAGTATGAGAGTAAGTGAGGTCTAAATCCCACTCTTTGAACTTCATTTATCGAAATCAGATCCTTAGTATATACTAAAAAGTGTCCAGACACTGACCAGACCAGATACTGCATTGTGAATTTTTGCTGAGTAACTAGGGCCAAATATACTTTAAATTGACTCTCTTTTTACTTTATTATTTAGCTATCATCTGGTTAAACCATGGGAATGTAGTGTAGGTTATTCCTTAGACCATGAGCATCTCGGAGAAGGGACCAAGTCAGTGTTTAGAAAGCACGTAGTACACAGTGAGTACTACTGTTAACTAAATAAGAATAATTATTAATGGTGTGACTAATACACTTGCAAGGCATTCTATTGCTTTGTAAAATACTTCATAGAGCAAGCAGCTTTGCTTAAATGTGAATTTTGAGATAAGATTAAAAAAATCCGTATTAAATGTCCCCTGCACTAGCTTGTGGATAGGTAGAAAGCGGGAGGGAACTTCAAATGCATGTATTCATATTTACTTGCCTTTAAGCCTGCAGCACTTCTTGTTTATCAAAATACATTATGATGGAATATTACTGATTCCAGGGGTGGTGCTAGCCTCTTCCCAGTGAGGGGCGGAGATGGGCTAGATAGAAAATTGGGGGAGGGGGCTGCGCTATACATTTTGTGGGCACACATTTATTTATTTTTTGTAACAGTAGGGGGGCATGGAATGTATTCTGGTGGGGGGTGTGAACTGCCCAGCTCTGAAGGCAGAATGGAGAGCGGTGGCTGCTCACTGGCCGCCCAGCTCTGAAGGCAGTGCTGCCTTCAGCAGCACTGGAGAATAGTGGCAATACCTAACCTGACACCCTTACTTGTCCATAATGTTTGACCTTTGTGCTGAGATGGGTATACCTGGGGAGGGGGACTAAAGCAAATTTTGGGGTGACTATATCCCCCACAAGCCCTCCCCTAGGGTCGCCCCTGACTGATACCAATCAATGGTTGTATGACACTTCTAATACAAGTGGCATTGTGATGTCCCAGAAATTTAAAATCCCCGCCCCCCCCGATTAGCAGGAGGTCTCCATATATAAATATGTGCTTACCTGAAAACGTGCAATCTAGCTTTCCAAACGGAAGGCTCTGTTCTTTCAGCACATGGTCATTTATGCATGTAACTTCCTCCGCTACTAGCAGAGGTTATGCATGTACGTCCTCCACATATTAAGAAGATAATACATCCCATAAGAGTGCCAGATTTACTGACCCACTTGTAAGATACCCTGTAAAATTGGGAGAATTTACCTATTCTGAAGGTTGTTCACCTGTTATCTGCCATTGTAACAAATATTCCAGTTAAAAATATTACAGGGCCAGATCCTTGGTTCCACTCTCATAGCACAAAATAGTTTTAAAGCTAGTTGAATTGACCACTGAGGATTCCCCCTGCAGAGGGAAATCCTCTGCTGGCACAGAGTTGCCAAAACAGCCTCTGTACCACCTGCCTTCAAGCCCTAGTGTATCGGCTGGAGCTGAAGCAAAAGGGATACGTCTAGGGCAGCGGCTCCCAAAATTGTTCCGCCGCTTGTGCAGGGAAAGCCCCTGGCGGGCCAGGCCGGTTTCTTTACCTGCCGCGTCCACAGGTTTGGCTGATCGCGGCTCCCACTGGCTGCGGTTCACTGCTCCAGGCCAATGGGAGCTGCTGGAATAAGCAGCGGAACAAGTTTGGGAACCACTGCACTAAGGCATCCCTGATGGACTGCAGGGAAGTTCCTTAGGAGCCACAGGCAGCCAACATACAATAAAAACATTTTTTTTCATTGCTATAACTTTTGCCTGGGACCAATGACTGTGAAAATCAAAATCCTGTGGTTGGAAAGGCATCTTTGCCATCCCCCACGTTTCCTATCTTGTACTGACAGCTAGGCTGGATGAATTCATTCCACAAAATATATACAGTATTTTGTATGTGTTGGACCGTAGGTACCGATCCCATGGGTGCTCCAGGGCTCAAGCACCCTCAGCACCCGCAGGGCCAGATTAATCTTTTGTGGGTCCCTGCCCCCTGAGGCCCCACCGATCATTCCACCCTGTGACCCTGCTCCCTGTTCAGGCACTTCCCCCGAGGCCCTGCCTGCCACTCACACAGGAGGGGAGGGGGCAGAGAGGAGCACCCCACCCCAGCAAAACCAAAAGTCAGCACCTGTGTATTAGACTGTCAGAATGAAAATGAATATGTTTTTTAGATCAATAAATGAACTACTGGAAAAAACTGGCAAGCACATTCCATACGTTGTTGAGGCAATGATATCATACAGAATACATATAAGTATCACTGAGTTCTCAAAACACATTGATTAATCAATAACTATTCACTGTATTGGCAAATAACTTAACATTAAGCACATATTTAAGAGCTATCCTGAAAAGGGATGGTGTTAAGTATGTCCTTACATACGGTACTGAATCAGGGCCTATCAAATTACAGTTAATTTACACCTAGTTATTCAATATGGAATTTATATTATTCAAATTGGTCTCATTTTAAGATGGTGAGTGAATACAAACGTGTTATCCTTCAGATCACAGTTTAAATTGTTAAAAATTAGAAGTTATATCAAAACTGTTCTTTACACTGTTAGATTATTCAATAGGAAATCCCAGAACAACTAGCCTTTTATTGTTGCAGTGTGGTAACAAATAAACAGAAACATATTAATTTTGAGATCACAAAATGTAAATACAAAAGATCACTAAAAGACTAAATCAAAATTGTCTTCTACTCCAATCCTATTTGTATTCAACCAGATTATTCAAAAACAAAATTTATAAAATTATTTGTTGGTAGGCAAATGCAAATATACTAGGTTCTATATCACAGAGTTTCAAACTAAAAAACCTAATTTTAGTAAAAATGATTTCATTCAAATTCTGGTGAAATCAAAATAAGTTACTGATCTTCTTCTGAATCACCCAACATTTCATCAACATACTAATTTAACCCTCTTTTTTCCCCCTAAATTGACTATTCAGAGTTTTTCCTGCCTTTGTCATAGTATTAGAAAAGATATTTCTTAGCATCCTTGACAAGGTGAAATATAATAGGAAGACGATGTGAAACAGCAAAGCCTACTGTAGAACCTTCTTCATGCAATATCAGATATTTGTTCATTCTAGCCCAAGTAGGTCTAGTTATAACTGGAAATATATATTTATGATAGTAATGAATCTTTTATTTGGATTTCTAAACCACTGACTTCAATCTCTTATAATCTAAAGAAGACCCAGTGACTGAGTTTGAGACACAAGGTTAGAACCAGGGAAAAGTACAGTAGTAATGTGAGAAATGTGTAAGTAATCCAGAAATATTTTTAAAAGTTTATTTAGGGATTAAATTTATCCACAGATACAGAATTGAAAACTAATGAGGGAAATATACCTAAATTAGAAAAGGAGTACTTGTGGCATCTTAGAGACTAACAAATTTATTTGAGCATAAGCTTTCATGAGCTACAGCTCATCGGATGCATGTGCAGTGAAATAACTAAAGCTTATGCTCAAATAAATTTGTTAGTCTCTAAGATGCCATAAGTACTCCTTTTTCTTTTTTGCGGATACAGACTAAGACGGCTGCTACTCTGAAACATACCTAAATTAGTTTAGTCTACTGGCCTGGAAAACAAAGATTCTGAAATTATTTACTGTAGGAAAGATTTTTTTTGTAAATCCTCAGTTTTTCAAAAGGCCAATGAGTTGCACTTTTTGAATTTGGGCCCAATCCTGTAAACAGTTATGCATTGGTGTAACTTTACTCATATTAGCAGCCACACAACGATAAAATTACTTTTAACTTATTTGAAAGATAGCTTGCAATGGAGTAGATTTTCTTATGCTGTTAAATAATCTTCTATTTCTGTGTTTTTCTCTAGATGGAAGATTTTATTTGTAAGTAAGCCAAATAATGGCTTAACAGCCATCAAAGGAAAAAGAAAGGGGCACTTGAGAGCAAGGTGTAGTTTCCGAATTGTTGTAAATAGCAATGAAAGTGACACATTCTAACAAAATGAAATACAAAATTAGGCTAACTTTGCACTGCTAACTCCCAAAGTTTTAATAATTATAAAGACGTAAAAGGCAAGTTAGACTCCTGATCCTCTCCAACCCCCAGTGTCGGCAGATACACAATATATTGGAGGTTGTCCACTAATATGTAAAGTGAAAGAGGCATTTAATCATCCCACTTGCTATTTTACATAAATACATAAAAAGATACTGTACCAAGCTAAAAGCCCATGCATTTGACCCTTCATAGAATAAAGGAAAATCTAGGCTTCTCTGTGGCCTTATACTGTTTGAGTTTAATGGTGAAATTAGCACTGAAGTAATGCAAATGAATTGTGTATTATATAAGGTTGCATCTTAATATATGACTGAGAGAGAGAATGTTAACTCGTGGAAGTATGGTGTCGATGACACAAGATTACACTAGCAGCGATGATGGGTTATAATTTGACAGACAGTACTGAAAGCCTAAAGATCATATAATAATAGTACAGTATTTACTGCATCTACAGTGATTTACATTTTCAAAGTGCAGTACAAACATGAACTGATTTATATGAATAGCTAGTGCCTTACGAATCTTAACTTTTTTTAAATGTATTTTATTTTATTAAGGAAACTTATACAAAGGGAAAAGGCAATAATTACATTATCCCTTTTTGGGAGGTGGACATAGTTATGGTTTATTCACTAGTCGTTTATCTTTGGAGAGCTGGGTAAAATTCAAGCTTTGATTTTAAGCTTAGGAACATCCCAAGGAATATCATATAACAAAACTACTGTATCACACAGTTTCCATTCAATGAAAGACTCAGACAGCAGAGGTGATGCAGTCCAAACCTGAGGTGCATTGGCAGAGCGTTAATATTTTGTCCTCACTGAAGAGAAAATACTGGAAATCAGCATACAGCTCAAGCAGCCAAGCTGTGCGCTGGGGTTCTCCTTCCTCCACAGGCCACAGAACAGCTAAGGACCTGTGTTATGGCCCCTACTGCAGGCCGTGATGTGGCAGAAACTCCCAGCGTTCCTGAACCTGCTCTGCTAAGGCAGATCCACAGCATAGCACCTCACTCCTTCCCTGGTGCAACACCAAAGAACCATTGTCCAGTAGTACACAGGAAGCTCCCACAGAGCAAGGCTCTATGGTATGGAGGGGCATTAGAATGCAAGGTTTATTTTCATTGTATAGAGTGAAGTTGATATACTAGTATTCACTTACATCAGGTTTGAATTTGGCTGTGAGGTCTGGAGCAGGGTGTCGGTGAAAGTAAATGTTGCCCCTCAAAATTCTGATTGCCAAATTCTGAAAAATAAATACAATATACTTCAAAGTAACATTTTGTTTCTTTACACACATGGCACTCTATTACATACATAGTGTGTGCATGAATATAAATGGACAAAAAGTTACCTTGAAGTGTTAAGTTTTCTGTGATTTTGTATACAATGTCTAAACAATGAGATTCTAGTTTTCAAAAAATAACAAAGTTGTAACTGATTTCATGAATATTCAGCAAGCAAATAATCTTAGATTTTTATAGTACCTTTATCCTGAAAAGTCCCAAACCATTCTACAAATTTAAAGTCCAGTTACATTAAGAAAAGTGAGCCTGTAAAAATGATAACACCTTGCTCAGTAGATCTGCCCATTCTCTCTGGGTATTCAGTCCTATCGTCTTGCTTCAGTGACAAAAATGAGTTCCTAAAATTTTTCACTCCTCTTAGTCTCCAAGAACTAATTGCTTTGGGAAATTGAGCTGTATTCTGTTCTGGTTCACACAGATTTGTCACTTACTGTACCAATGCTTTATAACTGGTCATGATACATGAGCTAGAAAAAGAACCCAGTTTGACTTTCAGATTATAGGTTGTTCACACCCATGCCAATGAAAAAAAACCCTCTCTTTACCAGTAACCTGGGCAAATTTGATGTAGAACAGACAATAAATATTACACTCCACTATGACATTTTCACAAAACCATTTTCAGAGAAAAATTGCACTTTAATAGTATATGGCTGAAATTTGGCTTCCTCTCGGTAAAATACAGCTCACGGTAACATTATGCAATTAGAGATGGGCAGAGATGGCTTTGTCCAGAGCTATATAGCATTAGTTTCAGGCACATGTGTAAGTACAGCTGGTTAGGTATTTTCTGACAAAATGGTTTTTCTCAGAAGTGAAACTTTTCATGGGAACTTACCAGTTTCAATGAAACTTTTGTCAGGAAAGCTTTCTCAGCTCCAGGACAGAACTGAGGGAAAAAGACCCTATCCCAGAATAGGCAAGGCACCCATCTGGAATGTGGAAGACCCAGGTTCATCCCCCTGGGCTGAATCAAGCACAGCTGGGAGCTGATTCAGCTTGACTCTGCCCAGGGAGTTGAACCTGGTCTCGTGCATCCCAGGTGAGTGCCCTAACCACAGGACTACTGGTTCTTTTTTTTTTCCCCCCGGGGAGGGGATTGATCACTCTCTCACACTCTGGGGTGGCGGGGGGGGGGGGGGGGGAGGAAGGGGAGAACTTTAAGAGATCTCCAGTTTATCCTAATGCAAAAAGGGGAAAAAAATGAAATCTCTAAAGTTTTCATGAGATAGGAAAACCATTTCCCACCCATCTCTGTGTGTGAACCTGAATGATAGTTTGGATTTAATGCTGGCAAGATCTCTTGTGATGTGTTTGACCATTAAAATGGAAATCTCATGAGATCAGCTACTTATGTAGAATTTCTGCCTTCTTGAATGGCAAAAACCTGATTTTTACTGCCAAAGTGGAAAATAGGCCCCTTCTAGTTATTTGTCCAACTTGGAGTAATTATTTTGGGAGCAGATCCATACCCAGGGATGCTAAATAACTTTCTTCCCCCAAAATTTAAAGGGGGTTGGACTGTTTGGCCCATGTCTACATTCAGCAGTTTACAACAGGGAGTGGAGAAGCATTTGAAACTTCACGGGGAATACAGTCAGGCAGAATTTAGTTACCCACTTCAGAATTTTAATTGGAATTCTTTGTCTTTGCATACTATTGGCCAGATCCTGAGTTAGTGTAAATCACTGAAGTCAATAGAATTATGCCAGTTTACACTAGCTGAAGATCTGCTCCTATATACATAAAACAATGCCTCTGTGTTTAAAATATTGTATGTATTTCATGGGGGAAAATTATTTATTTTTGCATTTTCAAACCAACACCAGGCCCATCCATTAAAAATTACTTAACTATGTCCCTTTCTGTAGGATACGTGATGCCTCCCCCTTCATATAATGCCATGCATGCAATAACATAAAAGACTTTGAAGTTCTAACTTGATCAAGGAATATAGAACACCTCTTCTTATAAAATGATAAATCTAAGAGCATATGTGCCTACTCCCGTAAGATAATGCAGGGGAGGATCTGCCCCTAATTGTATACTGAGCCAATTGGATTGTAGATATTGTCATAAGGCACATTTTTGTTTGCAATAGAGAGGTTAAACTTTCTGTCCTTTCAGCAACTGCTCCAGCCTGCTTTAGGCAGAGAATGGAACACTGACTTGGTTCCAGCAACTTAAAAGGAGCTGATGCCTATACAAATCTGCATAATGGCGGTCTTAATCATTAGTAGTTTTGCTATTTTTCCATTTCTCATGTAATGATTTATAATGAAATGAAATGAACTGGATGGTTCACTCGTAACTTGAATACTGATTAACTGGGGACTTTCGCCAGTTTGTGACCACTTCAAATGCTTCTAGGTTTCATTTGTGTTTTTGTTTGGCAGTGAGACATCATGTTGTATGAAATCACACACACAACATAACATGAATTTTAAGTCCTTTTCTCTTTTCCTTTTGCACCAATGATTCAAGCATCCAAATATACAGTAGGCTCTCCCTCTCAGACATCAGTGCTACTCAACTATGCTAAGAGGGTTTTGATCTCCCTGAAGTAGGGATTCAGAATATTAAGCAGTTCAGAGTGAGATTTATAAGGATTGTGCTTGCCCCATCATTTTCTCACTTCTTTTTCCTCAGTTTTGCTTCAGTGGATAGCAAATGAGCTGTTTGTTTTAAGTAAAGCACATATTGTTTAGGCTCTTCAGATTTTTGCTAGCTAATCTATGAATAACTTATTAAGAACTGGATATTATACCTTCCGGAGTTATAAATAGAGCTGTGTCCCAGTGGCTAGGGCACTTGACCTAATGTGAAATTCTGGCCCTACTGATGTCAACTGCAGTTTTCCCACTGATTTGAATGGGGTCAGGATTTCATCACAGGTTCTGTTCTGGCTCTGTCATTGGCCTGACAGCTGAACTTGGGCAAGTCATTACAACTCTCTGTTGTAATTACATTTCTCTTTCTATAAAATTGAGGGAATGCTTGGAAATTTACAGGTGAAAAGTGCTGTAGAAGAGCATAGTAGAATTATTATATTTTTTTATTTTTTAGAGATGGACCAAAGATATAAAGTTGATATCGAAATTGGGGGTGTTCAGATCCTGTGTTTTAGTTTGGATCTGTCTCTTGATACAACATACTGTAACCTGGTATAAAGCAAATTATTCTGAAATAATACTACTACTCTGAAAGAAATACTCTGGGTGGTAAATTGGAGTCCTGCTGTCACTTTCTATGGGACAGCCTGTCCCTGGCCTTTCTTTGGGTCTAGGGGAAGGAGCAAGTAGCCTCCACTGGCAAGGGTCAGGTACAAGAATGATGGCAGTCCCTGCACTTGTGGGAGTTTGGGAGCTGTTGCCTAGGTGTGCCCATAGAGGAGGGAACTTCTGGAGTTAGTTGGACCTAGAGAGGGGAGTGGGCTGCACCATCCTACAGAAATAGTGCAGCCTCTGTGTGCCTTATGCCCAAGAGGGAAATGGGTTTTGCTTCCTAAGGCACGGTATCTCCTAGAGTTCTCACTAGGATAATGTAGCTCCACATCACCCCAAAAGCAAGTGTAAACCTTAAAGGCACCGTCCAACTGACAGCAAGTATCCAATGTGAAAATGAGCATGAAGGGGAGAAAACCAGTGTTTCCAATGAAAGCAGAAGGCATTATAGTGCTCATGCTCACACTTCCCAAAAGATTTTGGAGGCAGCACAAAAGAGCATGTCACAAAATCCTTTGTGTGGAGGCTTATTATGAGGTAATATTCCTCCAAATTACTTTGTTTCTCTTTAAAGGGAAGCTGTCAGGCATAATACAAGCAGGGATTTTAACTTGAGATTCTTATAAAATATTTCTGAATAAATTTGAGCAAGGACTGTCCTTGATCCGGTCTTGTATCCAGGCTTGGTGAGAACAAGAAGGTTCTAGAAATTGTAGGACAGGTCAGCTTCTAATGTGGTCCTTGTTGCAAGACTGGGTGAGTTCTATCTACCAGGAATTATACTGGAAGCTGTTATATGGGTGGCTTGGTCAAGGCCCTTTAGGGGTCGACAGTCAAAAGAATGCCTGTCTTGTCTTGAGTGTCAGGATCATGAAGGTTATTGCACCTGGAAATTAGGTTGGGAGCTGTGGGAGATCAGGGGGGATACACAGCTAGGTGGAGCATCCTTGGGGAGAATGTGAGGATTCCAGCAAGCACAAGGGACTGGTAATTGTCCTAAACAGGAGTAATTGGGAGTGTTTGGGCCATTAGTTGGCAAAACCCATATAATGTGGAACCTCACCATGCCTAACATTTGGGTTCTGAAACAGAATTCTGAGTATCACAATATGCAGGGTATGCACTGGTGTGGAATTTTAGCTCTGGCACCTTCGTCCTTCCTCCACATTTCAGGAAAGATGTGGACAAATTGGAGAAAGTCCAGAGAAGAGCAACAAAAATGATTAAATGTCTAGAAAACATGACCTATGAAGAAAGATTGGAAAAAAAAAGGGGGTGGGAGGTTGTTTAGTCTGGAGAAGAGAAGACTGAGAGAGGACATGATAAGAGTTTTCAGGTACATAAAGGTTGTTACCAGGAGGAGGGAGGAAAAAACTGATCTCCTTAACATCTGAGGATAGGACAAGAAGCAATGGGATTAAATTGCAGCAAGGGCAGTTTAGGTTGGACATTAGGAAAAACATCCTGTCAGGGTGGTTACGCACTGGAATAAACTGCCAGGGAGGCTGTGGGGTCTCCATCATTGGAGATTTTTAAAAGTAGGTTAGCCAAAAACCTGTCAGGGATAGTCTAGATCAGTGGTCTCCAGGGGGTGTGCAAGACAATCGATTTGGGGGGCGCAGCAGGAGGAGTGCCATTGGAGCAAAAGGGCGGTGCAGCAGGAGGAGCACTGCTGGAGTGGGGGGGGTAGCGGGGGCAGCCCTGAGTCCTCTGGCCCATGGAGGAGCAGGGGCAGCCGCGCAGCCAGCTGCTGGAAAGAAGCAGCACTTTCCCCTTCAAAGCCAGCCAGAGAGAAGCGGCACTTTGAAGGGGAAAGCACCGCTTCCCTCCAGCCGCTGGCTGCGCAGCTGCTCCTGCTCCTTCTGAGTCTTCTGGCCCATGCTCACAGGGCTGCATTCCGAAAGGGGCTTTAGAACTGCAGGTCAGGGACCCGGGGCCCCCTTAGCCCAGGGCCCTGAAGCCCCTAAAGCCCCTGCGTTCCGGTGGGCCTGCCTGGTGGTGGCGCAGTGCCCAGAATCGCGGCTCCCAGAATCATGGCCATGGGGGTGGTGCTGCGCTGCGTAGAGCCACCTGCACACCCCCTGCACCAAACAGGAGCTGCCCCAGGTAAGTGCTCTGCACCTCCTGCCTGCCCCAGCCCTGAGCCTCCTTCCGCACCCCCACCCTGAGCGCCCTCCCACACCCTAACTCCCTCCCAGACCCCGCACCCCCACCCTGAGCGCCTGCTGTATCACAAAGTGTTAAACCAAGATTTTCAAAAATAATAAAGCATATTCAATCATATTGCTCTCACTAAAAATATTATTATTAATAATTTTTTTAGTGAGAGCAAAAAGGTTTTTTGTACCTTTAATAAAATTAAAAATTATTTTAAAAATATTGTTTGTTTCATCTTTATCTCTGTTTTTTAATTTCTGTTTTTTGTGTGTGTTTTATAATTTACACAATATATTAGTACAGTACTACATGTATATAATTTATACATAAATAAATATACATATATTGGGGGTGCATGCTCAAAACATTTTTACTGATAGGGGTGCATGATCAAAAAAGTTTGGAGACCACTGGTCTAGATAATACTAGACTAGGTCCCTCACCAAAGGCTCTTACGTAAATTAAGTTGTCATGGGATAAGAGGGAAGATCCTTGTATGGACTGAGAACTGATTAAAAGCCAGGGAACAAAGGGTAGGAATAAACGGTAAATTTTCCGAATGGAGAGGGGTAACTAGTGGTGTTCCCCAAGGGTCAGTCCTAGGACCAATCCTATTCAACTTATTCATAAATGATCTGGAGAAACGGGTAAACAGTGAGGTGCCAAAGTTTGCAGATGATATTAAACTGCTCAAGATCATAAAGACCAAAGCAGACTGTGAAGAACTTCAAAAAGATCTCACAAAACTAAGCGATTGGGCAACAAAATGGCAAATGAAATTTTATGTGGATAAATGTAAAGTAATGCACATTGGAAAAAATAACCCCAAGTATACATACAGTATGATGGGGGCTACTTTAGCTACAGCTAATCAGGAGAAAGATCTTGGAGTCATCGTGGATAGTTCTCTGAAGACGTCTACGTAGTGTGCAGCAGCAGTCAAAAAAGCAAACGGGATGTTAGGAATCATTAAAAAAGGGATAGAGAATAAGACGGAGAATATCTTATTGCCCTTACATAAATCCATGATACGCCCACATCTTGAATACTGCATACAGATGTGGTCCCCTCATCTCAAAAAAGATATACTGGCATTAGAAACGGTTCAGAAAAGAGCAACTAAAATGATTAGAGGTTTGGAACGGGTCCCATATGAGGAGAGATTAAAGAGGCTAGGACTTTTCAGCTTGGAAAAGAGGAGACTAAGGGGGGATATGATAGAGGTATATAAAATCCATGAGTGGTGTGGAGAAAGTGAATAAGGAAAAGTTATTTACTTGTTCCCATAATATAAGAACTAGGGGACATCAAGTGAAATTAATGGGCAGCAGGTTTAAAACAAATAAAAGGAAGTTCTTCTTCACGCAGCGCACAGCCAATCTGTGGAACTCCTTGCCTGAGGAGGTTGTGAGGGCTAGGACTATAACAGGGTTTAAAAGAGAACTGGGTAAATTCATGGAGGTTAAGTCCATTAATGGCTATTAGCCAGGATGGGTAAGGAATGGTGTCCCTAGCCTCTGTTTGTCAGAGGGTGGAGATGGACGGCAGGAGAGAGACCACTTGATCATTACCTGTTAGGTCACTCCCTCTGGGGCACCTGGCATTGGCCACTGTCGACAGGATACTGGGCTAGATGGACCTTTGGTCTGACCCAGTATGGCCATTCTTCTATTCTTAGTCCTGCCATAAGAGCTGGAGACTGGACTAGATGACACTCAAGGTCCCTTCAAGGCCTACATTTCTATGATTCTGCTGAAAGCATCTCTGATAGCTTCTTTTTAACTGCCTGTTAGGGGGAAAAGCAACATTCAGGGGAAAAATAAGGCCCCAATCAGATTACAACTCCAACATGCATTCTCACTGATTTACCTGAAGATGGGAAGAAATACAAACTTTCCTAATAAAAACAAGCATCATTCATTTTAATTGATTAGTTATTTAAGAAACATCTGCAAATGTTCCTCTTCTCCTCCTCTCTACATAGAAAGAATAAACATATGCAGCACTTTTCTCGATTTAGTTGCTTTGTTCCACAGACATCTATGCACAATGAATCTCTCTGCTGCATTTAGAGGGTTCTCTGATACAGTGAATGCCACAAATCAGAGCGCATGCAAGTGATTCCATAGTTTAATGTTTATGCACAAAAATGTACAAAAAGAAAAACAGAAAGAATGAGGCTTGCTTTTATTGCTTTTTCCCCTCTTTCCTCTTTCGCTAATCTGTGCAATTCTTTAAAAATGTTTTTAGATCATTTTATTTATATTGTCTATGTATCAAAATTGTTAATGAGATGAGGATGCTCTAATGAGGAATATGGCTTTGCTTTTACTAGTACTGCAACCACCAGCACATCTATTTCATTATAATTGATTTTCAAGTTTATTTAAAATGTTTCATGAGGCATAACCTCTTGTTTTCAGGTGTGTCCTGGGGATAACAGGTTCCTGTGCAGTTTAGGTATAAAAACTGCTATTAAAATATTAGCACTAAAATAACTATCTCTAAACATGTTGAAAATGGAGTTTGATTTTTTGATTTAAAAGAACAGTTCTACTGATCATCATAGAATCACAGAATATCAGGGTTGGAAGGGACCTCAGGGGGTCATCTAGTCCAACCCCCTGCTCAAAGCAGGACCAATCCCCAACTAAATCATCAAATACACTCAGAGCTCATTATATTAGCGCTGCAGTAATTATCAACCCTTTTATGTCTCACGTCTTCCTTGAAGCTCTTTGGAAGGATATTTTGTTTTTGACGCACAGCTGCTTATTTCACGCTGATGCTGCTCCTGTTACTCATAAAGGAATTTGTTATTTCAGTGTTGTTGTTGGCTACAAAAAGTAACTACAGCTGCCATTTTTTATATTTTCATAAAGCCTTTAGAAAGAGCATGCTAGACATCTCAAATGATTTTATGCAATGCTGTGCATAATATGCAATTCAATATTTCTTCTTTAAGCAGCACAGAGAAAAACAGCTCTCTGTATATGCCATGGCTCCTTTGTATGTTGATGAAACTTTAAAGGGCCAGATTCTGATATCCTTATTCACACTGAGTAGTAATTTACTCCTCAAATAATCCCACTGAACTATTTGAGGGGTATGGTATTAGTCTGTGTGGATAAGGATGTTAGAATGTGGCCCAAAATGATTGCTAAGAATACATGTCAAAAAGGAGGGGTGGGTGAGTGTAGAATAGGGTTTGTTTCTTAATGTTTTGCTTTTACATATTTTACCCACAGGCAGTTTAAATGGGGACTTTAATAACAACTCATTATAAAACTTGTCTGATTGCTAAAAGGTCATTAGTCCATTCAAATGCATTATGTAAAACAAGTTACAAATGGAAATCATTCTGCCTAAGGATTCCTATACTTGGGCATTGCAGTTCTATAGGTGTTAGGAATGAAGGTTGATCTTCATGGCTGGGCTAGAGAACACTGCCTCTAGCATTCAGCTCCACACTGCACTAGCATGGATGAGTTCCATTAAAGGTTTATGGCCTTGATTCAGGAAAGCCTCCTTAGTATGTACATGCTAACTTTAAGCACACTAAAGTTAAGAAGGAACATATATATTTGGTTAAAGTTAAGCACTTGCTTAAGTGCTTTCCAATTTGGGCCTATATTTGGAAGAGCTGCATGCATCTTCAGTCAGGTCAGGTGGATTCCACTGACTAAGTGAAAGTCGCAGATGGTATCAATACTCATGGGGAAAGAATCTCTGTCTTCCCAAAATACAGAGACTCTTAATAGTATCTTTTTTTTAAAACTGTTTTAAATATCTGAAATAGGCACATGGTCAGAGGAAGAAGAGGAGCACAGCCCCACATACTGAAACATAACAAACTTGCACAAATTTTGAATAGTTCTCCCAGATGGGGTCAAACATGTCATTAATAAGTCACATGCTCAAGAGAGCAGTTATCCTGGTCTTGACAGATGCAGCTCTTCATGGACATAATGAAGCTGGCCAAAATGTTTCCGTTGCTTGGTTGAGTTTTCTGCAGCATAGTTCAAAATGGGTGTGGGCAGATTAGCCATTTTTTCTATGTTTCTATAAAATGAAAGGACAAGACCTTTTCTGCTGAATAAGGCTTGCAGTATTTATCAGACTATTACCAGGCAGGTAAATAAGGTTTGAAAAGCACATGTTGTTTCAGAGGACAGCTGTATTATGGCTGGGACAGACTTTAAACATCTATTAGGCAATGTAATATATGTTTAAACTGTGCTTTGTAACAATATATTGCAGATTTTTTCTTAACAATTGGGAAATAAATCATGCAAGGTAGTGGCTTAAAAATACTTCTTAATGAATTTCTGATGCACTACTCCCTTTCATGTTCCCATAAAAATGTTAACTATTTAAAAAATTAGTCAATGAACAATAAATTCCTGCAATAAAAGCATAAAATGGAATTGTTTAAACTGAATAATTGTAAACATAAGTGACAAATGTTCCCTATCAAATACATTCAAATGTGCCTAAAAAATTATTTTCTGATCAATTGCAATATCAAAATTATACACCTAAAAATGCTAGACAGAGCCTAATTACATTCGTCGGGGGGAGGAGGTTGGGTTGTTTTTTTTTTTTTGAGTCCCCAGTTTGACTGAACATTAACGCAGGAATCAAACTGAGTTGCACAAAAAATTATGAAACATTTTAGCAATGCTGTATCATTTATATGCGATGTGTTATACTCTTAAGTCCTACATATTTCTAAAGTTGGAAATATCAACAAAGCATTCTATTCAAATCTACCAAACTGAAAATAGTTCAGTGTGTCTTGCTAAGAGTGTTGTGATTAGACTAACAAAATAAAATGCTGGCTATAAAATAAGCATTTCAGTCCCATATAAGGCCAGATGACACCTTGGTCAGCATGCAGAAAGGACCTTCTTCCCATGCATAAAAGAGATGTGAAGCCACTATAGACCCCAGGGATAACACTCCATAGGCGACAGGAGCCATGTGTCAGGGACGGCTATGGCCATCTACCACACTCATCACCGGCGTATATACCACACTCAGTTATACCACACTCATCACCGGCGTAGCCAAGTGCCTTACAACATTAAATAGAATCATCCACGGGATCTCATGGAGCCAGGGAGAGTGCTAGGATTAGTGACAAAAGTATTATCTGACTTCCAAGGAATCCACCAGAGAGTTAAAATTTCAGATAGTACTCGTGTGTACTTTCAAAGAAAAGTTTTGGGGCAGCTGTAGGGAGAGGGCATCTCTCGTGACAAAGCTGCCATGGACCAGCTTTGCCAGGGAACTGGGGGAGGCAGAAGACCCTGGAGACTGTGTGGAAGCATTGGTCTGATGGCATTGTGTCCAAGGAGATCCACTGAGAGTTTTCAGCATCTATAGGGACCAATGAAGGTTGGGGAAGTTGAAACTGTCCCTGCTTCTACAGAATGGTGAGGAAATTCCAGGTAAGGATGCTAGCAAATTCTCCCCCCTCCAACTCTTCTACCCCCCTCTGCCCCCCGCGATCCTTGGCAGTGACCTGACACACAGTATTTACTTGTCAGATTGTTAGATGAGGGTTTTCCTGCAATATCTCCTCCCTATCAGAATCTCTGCGGTGTTCGGAACCTGCATTATACTTCAAAGATTCAGGTTTAGCTATTATTACATGAAGATAAACTATAGTGTTGTTTTTTTTTAATCTATGCAATGTTTTGTGGATTGACTACCAACTATGACAAGCAGAAAAAAACAATTTATTTCGTTGGTGATTCTTACCCCCTAGCTCTGATCAGAAATTTTACCTGTATACAATTTTCTCTGAGTACAGAAACTGATTTGAAATTAGTTGACCTACGCTGTGGGGTAAACTCAGCTACATTTCAGGAAATAGGAATTTTCCAGATTGGCCAAGACAGCTATCAAACTGAAATCTTAAAAGATGAACATACGGTACATGCCACAAAATGCTGTAACCCTGCTTCTTTCTTTGGGAACCTAACCTATTGAAAACTGTACCTATGACTTGATGGAAAGTCTGTTGGAGTGATTTGATAATCTTTGGTCTACTTGTATGTGTGTATCTAAAATAATACCTGTCAAAACATGGCATGAAAGAATCTAGTCTTTCCACTATTTTGACTCTAATTTTTAACAATTTTTTTTTTTTTGTAAAAAGCAAAGAAATTAAGGGAGAAGGCCCATTAGGTAATTTATTCTCTTCTCCTGCTACCAAGGTCCAATCATTGCCTGCCATATCATTTCTAGTGCTTTCAGTGCTTAGGTTAGTGTTTGGTATTAATTCAAGTTGGAGACTAACTGAGGATTTTTGTTTTCTTGGCAGCCTGAATCCTACAGTAATGATATGATTGTAAAAAAACAGACAATACAGGGCACTTTGAATAACGTGTGCTTAAATCCATTGCAGGGCCCTCAGGCACTGGTGTACCTTGGTCCCTCCATTCTATGCCTATAGCACACAATAGTTCAGTTTCCTGCTTACTGTAATAACTGTGGTTGTTGGGCTTGGTTAAGGTGCAGCTGGGTGATGTTTAGTGGCCTAGATCATCTGGTGATCTCTTCTTGATTCAACTCTGAGTCTTGTTCCAGACATGAGACAGACAGTTGATTTAATATCAACCCAGTTTTGAGCTCTGAAGATTTTGAAACCCCACTGCAATCATATTTTCAACACACAAATCCACCTGGGCGGAGAAGGGATAGTCAGATGGTTTCCACCATCCTACTTATTCACAGAAATCCATAAACAAGGGAGAAATCCTACCCACAGCTTTCTCACACAGCAGAATGTAGCCCTTGGAGCTGGACAATTCATACATTTGCATCTCAGTTTAGTTACCACTTGGGTTATATCGGCAAATAAACCTTCAAATACTAAATTAAAATCACCAAATACCACATATTCAGGAATTTGTGTTGAAAATATTAACCTCATCAGTGATTTTTCATTTTGTTTATTCCATAAAACTCAGCAACGTGTGTGCCACAATAATAAGGATCTGGAGTGTGTGCAATGAGATTGACTGATTATTTATTGAGAGGGGAAACAGAAGTACCAAAAACTGGATTTTTATTTCTGAGCCCCACTAAAAATTGGACCAGGAATACAAGCCCTGAAATAGTGTCTCCAGGTAACAGAAGTGAATGGACTAAATTCAGCCCAGATCTTAACTCAGCTCTTCTCAACTGTGTCTCATTTTTGAGGCATATCAGTCATTTTACACCCCAAATTAACTAAGTTTCATGCTTTATATGTTGAAAATTATTGATATTAGAAATAAAAAAAATCCCAGAACTGAGGTTGCAGAAGCAGTGATTTACATGAAAGAAATTAATCTCACAACATGTAGCTTCCCTGCATGCATAATTTTTTTAGTCACCTCACTTTTGGTTTTTCTTACACATTGTGTCCCACATTTGAGACTTTGGCAACTTCAGTTCATGATTCTGGGTGAAAGAGCACCAAATCATCTCCAGTGTAACTCCACTGAAGTTATACCAGAGTTGAATTTGGTGTTTTCTTATTTTTCATGTACAATTTGTTTTACATAAGTTCATTATCTTACACACTGTGGTCCATATTTTCAGACTTATGGTTCAGATTTTAGTTGGTGTAAATTGGTGACTTCATTAGTAATATATAAATTTGTGCCAGTTGAAAATTTACCCCATATGTGCAACTACAGTCCTGCACATGCAAATGACCTGTTAGATGTCCAACAGACTGTCTGCATACACAGTTACTGAAATTTGTGTACAAAATTACCACAACTGCCTAGGTAATTATGAACATGTGCAATTCTGAAAATGTGGCCCTTTGTGGTTTGTTTATATTAGCTGTGACTATTTTTCTTGCTAGATTGTGTGGAATATAAAAATGGAATTCGCTTGTAGGACTATTCATTGAATCCTCAGCAACTGGATTCTGGATTACCTGGTCTGTTGAATTTTACATTTCTGAATTGTATTGCTGCTTTTCATTCATTTAGTGGTTAAAGAAGGAACCATTTCAATGTTCCTGTGAGATTTAGGAAATTGGTGTAACTAAATTTCAAGAAGTCTTAATTACCATTTTTTATGTTTTAACTGTAAAACATAAATCAGTAGCTCTGTACACTTGAGAAAGAGGGCTATTTGTGGAATAAGGGGAGAAAAAAATGAAGCAAGCAGAATATACTCAATCATTCTTTAAAAGATTAATGCCCTCCTTGTATTGATTTCCTGATCTCATCTTATCAGCAGTTCTAGTAACAAAATAAACCTACTTTTCAACTTTTTTCCAATTAAATAAAGCCGTTTTACTTATTTATTTTTATTGAACCTCAGAATTGTGTAAAATAGATATCTGCTTGTTTAATGACTTTTTAAATGAAACATTTAAGTTCTTTAAATAGTTCCTCTCTGAAATATAGTGACTTTTCCTGTGATCAATCTATCTAGACATCTTAGGTATTTGTATAACCACCTCCCTCCATATTTCTGACAATCTTTAATGAATTTATCCTGATATCCCCGTTTTACAGATGGGGTACTGAGACACAGAGAGACTATGGGTATGTCTACTCTGGAACTGGAAGGTGTAAAATCTAGGTGTAAATTCTGATAGAGCTAGTGTACTGAAATAGAAGTGCGAGCAGCCAGATAAGTTAACTGCCTGAATGCATACCTAGGATCTTGGACCGGATTGTACTAGGGCCATGTAGCCTGTTGTGCCACTGTGGTGTCCCTTCTACTTTTAGTACACATCAAGCTCTATCAAGAGCTAGTGTGGGTTTGTCTGCTCAAGCTGGAAATTAGGCAAACCCTAGCGACTTGATCAAGCTCATGCAAGAAATTTGTGGCAGAGCAGGAAGTTGAACCTTGGTCTTCCAGGGCCCAGACTAGTACCCTAGACTCTGGATCATACTTTCTCTCTGTGATATGATCATCCAATCACAGTGACATCATTTTTATTGGAGCATTGGATTGAAAATTGCACAGGTTCAAGGCCTAGGTCTTGATGTAAACAAACAAAAGGAATGATAGACAAACATCGCAATATAAGTGTGACATTTTATGACCTGCCTGTACTATAAACAAATGCTGAGAAAAACAGGGTTCCCACCTTTTCAATGATATACTGCATTCATTTCTTGCCTTGACATGTTACAAAATCTCTTATCATGTCATTCTGATTACTATCTTATTTTTCCATCATTTCAATTCCAACATAGGTTTTGGAAAGTAATATCTTAGAAACAGCTGAAACTAGAATCCCACACTATAGCTCTGATTCAACAAAAACATGTGTTTAAGTCACTTAAACGATATGCTTAAGTGCTTTGCTGAATTGGGGGTTATATTATTTGCAAGCTTGAAATATCTGCTTTCTAGTTTTAAATGGCATAAACCTTTAAACATTAACCTCTAACTGAGGTTATACAAATTGTTGATTAGAGTGTCATAGATATTTTTGTGAGACGTCTGTAGCCAAAATTTTGTTGACACTGAAATGTCACAAATCAAACATAATGTCATGTAGAACAGTCTGGTTTTCCACAGCTAGTATCTTATTTTTAATTTTTTATAGCAATTAAAAATGTACAAGGTACTTTACAGACAAATATGCTGCCCTTAAGAGAGTGCAATATAAACAGACAACAAATAGATGAAGAAAGGGTAGGGGGGATAAAATAGAAGGCAAGTTATTGAACATTGAGATAAAAAAGAAACTTGTTAATTCCATTTTTTGTTTGGATTTAGCTTTTTTTTCCTCTGTTTTTGGTCTATTTTGTTAATTCTTCCCTGTAGACAGGAGTAAATGATTTTACAGGCCTTTTTGAAAGAATTGTGTTTTAAGGAAGCACTAACGAGGAGAGGATGGATACATGGTGTTTTAGGTTAAAGAGAGAGGATTCTAGGTATGGGAACTATAGAAGAGAAGGCACAATACAAACAATGAGTGGGAGTGGAAATGAAGGTGTAGTGAGCAAAAAAGAGACAAAAGCAGAATATTGTCATAAACACCACTACACATGCTTACTAGAGCTGTAAACTCTCCCTATCCGTTTGTCCTGGACCAATGGTTAGAGAGAAACTTGTTTTAATAACTCCATCACGAATGTGCAGCCCCTTTAAGGGCAGTAGGGTACAAAAAATTCTATCAGACTTGACAACAAGAAGTCTAAGGGGCAAACTTCTGAAACTCCCTGACCTGCACTGCAGATCTGAATAATATATCCTTCATTTTCTCTGTGTGTGGAATAAGTGCTGAATATGCAATAGACATCACCTTCTATGCACGGAAAAGTCAAAGTACAGATAGAGGGGGAGAATATTGCTTCTTTAAGACAGATATGGCTATTTTAAGCTCCATGTTCATCTCAGAGCTATTCTAGGATAACCCCATATCAGTTATAAATCATAGGAAAGAAAAGCCCTTTTAGTTCCATATAGCCACTCTTTGAACATCCCATTCATCTTTCTTTCTCTTGAAAATGAGTTGGTTAAAAGAAGATCACTGAAATAATGAGGCAGAGATCCCCTTTTGGTCCAGCCCACTATTGCAAGAATTAGGTGTATACTTATGAAGGATAATCAGAAATGTCAGCAGTTTTCCCTCCGAACATTTTTTTTTAAAAGAAAGGATAGGCCCTGATTGTGAGAAATGCTCTGGTACTGCACTTCCAGAGGACTGGGCCCCAATTGTGTATGAGGATAGATTATTATTGAAAATATTTAAGTATTTGAACAGACATTCTCTCACTAACTTTTAAAAGTTTTCTTACAGTACAATATGCCTTAATGTTGTTGTGTCTTAATTCCCCTTCCCTGTCGACTTGGTAGAGCTTTGTCACCAGGAATACAGCTCAAACTGCTATGAGATTGAGTCTGTCTTCTTCAAATAGTTTGAGCACAATTGTCATTTAGTAAAATAAACATGACTCCATTATTTCTTAATGCCTTGTTTAACAACTTTAAGATTAGACCACATTCAGATCCTCCCAATGGGCAGCACTTAAAAAGTGAGTATTATTTCTCTCTGCTTTAGTCAAGTAATCCCAAATGTAAGTAATTTACAGGATGGCATTTGGGACTGTTACAAGAGACATTGTAATATGTCACTGGAAATCAGCTTCCCTTTGCACGTTTGATCAACAGCCAGATGGAAGCTTTTATCACATTTATTTAATCTGAAATATACATAGTAATTACACTGGACCTTTGATTGGAGCCCTTATTGCTGTCTCCAGAGAAGGTAGGAAATGAATGTCAGTTTCAAACTTGTGTAGATGTGGCCCTCTTGGTAGAATTTGGATATATTACAGCTATGAGGATTGACACAGAGATCATCAGTACTGCTGGACGTGAATGCACTCTGACAGGATCATAAATAAATAAATAAAGCCCAGACTATATACAGCTTTTATTATTTTATGAATACACAGAAAGCTTTTAGAAAACCAAAGATCAATCTCATTCCTAGCAACGCATGACCAATCAACGGTATTAAAAGCAAACACAGCCCTCTTCTAATAACTGGATGGTATTTAACTTTAAGGCAACTGAAAAAAACAAAACCTTAAAGTTCCCAGAGGAGAATTCCATCAAGCATATCATTATTAAGTGAGGAAAATATTATTGTTTTCATTAGCACAGATATGACATAAAGAATGGGTTGTATTAAATTAAACCACAAACACAATATTAAATGAATTCAAGGTAGTTTTATTGCTTGGACAGAAACTCTATTAATGGATTTTGCTGTGTCCCAACAAATTTACATAGGATTTTATGCCCTAATAAAAATGGCTATAAAAAGAACTTAAAATGTTAATTGGGATACTTATCCTCCTAACAATAATATCACTCTTTTTTTCCTGTTCCTTTTTTGCATTACACCAAAATGACCTCCACTAATTCTACTTTTAATCTCACTCATCTCAGTTAGTGAGGTAATGGTTGACCTCCACTGGATTGGTCACCAGCACCACCAACAGTGTTTTGCCAATCTCTTATATGCACACAGATTGGCAGATGAAGAACACTATTAGCTGCCAAATGGTTAGTGGTCATACTTTTTTGCCCTTACTCATTCTGAGTAGTACCTTACTCCATGAGTAGGTCCATTGAAGCAAATAACAGAGAAAACTGCTATTAAGCATGAAGTTAGGGGTATCATAGACTGGTGCTAAGTGGCTGACTTCATCAAGGGTGTTTTAACACTATTTTTGACTCATAGTTATTTTAATTTTATTAGTGAAAAATTATATGGAACTCACACAATTCATTTGCACAGTAGTTTTTTAAAACGCTTCATGAACACGTTCAACCTATTGCCAATAGCCTTCTGGGGCAAGTAACTTCACCTCCCAGTTTCCCCATCTGTAAAATGTTACTGACCTACTTTGTAAAGCATTTTGAGATTCACTGATGAAAAGCACTATATGAGACCTATGATGTAACAGTAGTGGCATCATACCTCGTGGAACTTGCTTTTCTACTGCCTTCTTGCTCCCCTGGCCTTGTCTCTGCACTGTTTAGGTTAAAGCATTTTACGCTGCAGCTCCCGCCACTGGTAACAGCCTGTCTGTATCCCTCCACTTCATGAAACTCTCCCACATCATCGCTCAGCTGAAAACAGCTGTCTCCTTGCCTACACTTCTTCAACTTTTTCTACCTCAGCTAGTATTTATTATTTTAGCCCTGCAGTTGTACTAATTAACTCTGGGAAGCATTCTGGGATGCAGTGTGTGTGAAAGACACTATAAAAAGAAGTTTTATTGAAGCATATACACAGCTTTTCCAGTACACTTACTAAAATTTTGGGATTTGCTCAAGGTTACCAGTGCAACTTTCTGAACGGTTTTAAATGACCTCTTTACAGTTTTACTTTCACAGCAACCTTATTGCTGTTCATGATACATAAATCAGTTTTTAATTTGTTGCTTCTTGCATGGCACTGTTCTTTCTACACCTATGTTACTTAGAGCTCAGTTCATCAGGTGCATAGGCATTTAATTGCCATGGACGGTGAAAAGAGTTACACGCACACAAATGGATGGAAGGAAGAGCCAGTTGTTATTAGGTTGACTATACCAACTCCAGCTACTGCTTCTGTCCTTCCCATCCTTTCCTGTTGGGAAGGGAAAACGAAGAGCAGGATTCCTCCCACTAAACTCATCTCTGGGGATGGAAGGGACCAAGCACCAAGGAAAAAATCCCATTTGCTAAAAGAAATTTTAATTCATCAGCCTTACTTTTTCTTACATAACAAAATCCAGTGCATGACTTCTGTGGTCTTTCTGTTGTGGGTTTTTTGTTTGTTTTTGCTAATAGGCTAGTAACCAAATTTGAACTTGGTTATTCGGTTACACTTTTTTTCCCCCTGGCCATGGGAGATATTAAGTATCTTGGCTCTCCAGAAAGAGAAGAAAAATTAAAGTCTATTAAAATTCTGGAAGCAGCGATAAGGGGTCATTTGCCTATTTTTTTGCAGACTGTGGTACCTCGTTGGAAGAACCAGCTGTTAATAGTGGAGTTCTTCAGTCAGCTATGCACCTTTTCCCCACCCTTGTACAGCCAGCAGTTATATCTGGACAAGCTACGAATATATCTTTACAATCTAAATTGACTGCAATAACCTCTATTGAAAACAGGATGGAGGCAAAAATTAATAATTTAATTCTGCAGATTTCAGTCATTTTTCTTCCAACCAAAGTCTCAAACAGTAAGTGGCTCTGTTGAAGGGTTCAAATCCAATATTATTAATAGGAAAGCTATGCCGTAATTAGTGAAAACTCTGTTCCCTCCAGGAAACTGGATATTTTAGAGAACCATATCAAAAATATCTGTATCAATCTATTTTTAGGAATCTTTGTGTCATTTGAATAAAATGAGTCAGTGGGCATAGAATCAGGAGTCAGCATGTAAGGATCTTTGGAATTGGTATTAGACTCTAAGTTCTGCCATCCCCTTCACAAACAGATGGCTTTTAGGCGAGCAGGCCCTCCTCATAGAGCCACAGAACAAAAAATTAAATGAAAGTAATAAAACTTCAGAAAGATATATTTGGATATTTTTATTTACCTCTGGCAAAAAACATATACATATGGTTACACATCAGAAGAAAATAATTTTTTTCTTCCATCATGTTATTTACCAATGCAACACAAAGAACTTGCAAAGGGAGTCACACATGTGACTCCTTGAAAGAGTCACATTGTACCCTTAACATTTGTCCTTTATTCTGCTACAGTAGGGATTCTTTTTGTCGGGAAAAACAGTATGATATGCTGCTGCAGTAATAAGAAAAAAAAGGCTTTAGATTATTTAGGGTGGGTTTTTTTTAGATTTAAAAGTAAGCTCTTTTCTACCTGTTTTATCTATATTTAATGATGAACTGTTAGAATAGAGTGGACATAGGCTATACTACTACTTTTTTGTCCATCTTTGAACATTTTAAGTTCAAAGTCAGATGATAACAGAGTGCAGCTTTATTGAATTCCAAACTGGGGCCTTTTGAGCAGATTGCCCTTGCAAGCTAAATGATGATGGGAAAGCTTTGATATCCCTCCTTAGTCATCGCATTTGGATTGGGAGATAAATCCTCACCCATTCTGATGCCTTTCAACCATACATACCAGCTATCGTCTTGCAAGGACTGTTGGTAGATGCTTCTAGACACATCTTTAGTTGGCATCCTCCACATACCTAGTAAAGTCAGTCAACTTTCATGTCAGAAATCTGTACCCCTTCTGGCTGGAACAAATGAGGGCAGTATAGAAATAACAACTCAAATGTGTCACAAGTAATCATCACAATAATCCCAAGTTAATTTTCGCTTGATACACTTGTTCGTGTGATTGCCTGGCATGTCTGACTTTTTATGGTATCTGTGGTGGGGAGCCATCAGACTAATTACAAGCAATGTGTCTCAGATCAGTCAAATTCCTCCTAACCTTGGTCAGTAACTGCACCAAGTTTCTGTCATCAAATTTTCCTCTTAACTAGTGACATTGCACCACATATTCTTCAAAGTTGTATGATTATGACATAATTATGATGCAATTTGTACAAGATGAGTCATGTAAGGAGGTATGATTTGCTGAATATGATTATCCTATTTGTATGCATGTATCATTTTTGTATCTGACGTTATGAATATTGACTATGGATTTGTATTTCAAATGTGCTTACTTTGGAAAACACCCACTGCTAGCCTTTCAGGTTCAACAATGATGAAGCTAGACAGTGCTAATGACTCATCAACAAAGACAACGGGCTATGGAAAAGCTTAGCCTTCCTGTAAATGTTTCAGCCAGCCTGAAAGAAATGGCTCCTATGACTCAGCTAGAGCATGTAACCAGACCACATGGTACTGAACTCCATTTTGGGAACCTGTATTTTTCCACGAAGTAGGCTGGGAATTGAGTTTGGAACGAAGGGTTCCTGCCATATGGTAACGCTATATAAGGTGGGGTGTGACATCATCTAGGGGCCTCACTCCACACACAAGGACACTCCTGGAAACACATGAGAAACAAAGACTGAACTGGGGGAAGAGCTGGTCCCAGCCTGTGTATGGAAACCTGACAGAGTGCTTGTATCATCCGTCAGGGTGAGAAATTGCTAATTCATATCCAATCTTTGTAGCATGGTAGGCTTAGTTTGCAGTTTTATTTATTTGCTATGTAAGCTGCTTTGATCTGTTTGCTATCACTTATAATCATTTAAAATCTATCTTTTGTAGTTATAAACTTGTTTTTTGCTTTATCTAAACCAGTGTGTCTTTGAGTGAAGTGTCTGGGGAAAAATCCCAGCTTGGTAAACACAGGCTTGTTGCATAGCTTTCCCACATCGAACTATTTCTGAGCTTACATTGTACAGATCCCTGTGCAGTGCAAGACGGTATAATTTTGAGTTTATACTCCAGCGGCGTGTGCATGCCTGGGGAGCTTGGCAATTGGCTGGTGTCTGCTGTTTGCACTCAGGTAGCTCAGTTTGAGTCAGTGCCGTCACCTGCTGTTGTGTTGGCTGATAACAGGGCCTGGCAAGGCTGGCTATGTCTCCAACCAAGCAGTGTGAAAATATGGCCAACCCAGCTGTGTGTCTTAGAGGGGCACAGCAATTCCCATGGCTCCCAGACTGCACCCCGGGCATGACAACCCATCATCTGGTTCAGAATTGGTGCTGTTTGGGGCCACTGACTTCCTATTGTGAATGCATCAACTGGTCCCATTTACGCAAGAGGGTACTTCATTCCAGTTCTGGCTGAATTCTTTGCTTACTACTTAAAACTTCCAGTCTAATGGCACAGTACACAATGCAGCATCCACCCTTTGGGGCATGACTGGAAAGACCTGGAACTAAACCCCATTGAGAGGAAACAGAAATATCTTAAGACTCATTTACAACCGCTATACTGCTTTCCCGTACACCTGGAATGCCAACATACCAGTGTGTATATCCGAGTCAGGGATGCTCATCAACAAGGTAAAAATGGGCACCTGCAGTTATTGCATTTGTTCATCAATGTGCAGTTGTCAAAATCACAGGTCTCCTGCTGGATTCCCTAACATGCTTGTTTCCTAGTGTTCCCTGATTCTGGTTATGAGGAGACCAGGAGACCACTGGCTGTAGACTATTGAATCATGGGATAAAAGGTCCTCCATGGTTAGTTCTTCTTCATTTTCTGAAGACAAGTTTGGACATGTGCTGCCCTGAGCTAATTTATCTTCATAATGGGCTTTTGATTTCCATCACGTGTGCTTTGAAGAAAATATTTCAAAACCACTATGAATGCTTCCAAAAATTATGGACAAAAATCCAAAAGGCAAAGAGCTGTTTGACGGTGTGGGAGACTTTTGTTCCTTGGGAACCTCAGGTGGTCTTGGCACTTCAACACCTATGGGTAGTGGAGGTATGAATTCTCGCCTTCATGGTCCCAGATGGATAGTACCCAAAATTAAACCAGATGGACTCCAAGTGAATCAGAGCTATTCAACAGAAATCTGGCACGAGTCTGTACTGCTGCCATTCTGTGTTGTTGAGTGAAGAGATGGACACTTATTGGCCCCAAGAATAGAACTTGGTCTGATATCTGGTTGTCCTGCAAATCCCTCATTGCCCCATCAACATACATACCTTATCCCTTGTCAACTGACCACAAGAATCTTCCCCACTCCAACTACACCACTTCCCTCCTTCAGCATCTGCCTGTTTACCCATAGAGATCCTGTACACAAGCAACCCATTGAGTGCACCTCATCTTCTCCACTCGAGCCAGTACCAAGAAGCATCCTGACTGGTTTATGGAGAGGGGCAGTCCTCTTTCCCTCACTTTCACATTCTTGCTAGGAAAGGACCTGCCACTGGACCAAGTGTTGCAGCCCTGAGCTGCAGCTACTATGCCAGATCTAGGCACACACCTCTCCACATGGCCAGAGGATGGCTCCAGCAGCTAAGAATTGTGACACAAACTCTTGAGACCTGCTCCCAGCCCTCAGTTTTTCTACCCTCTTAGCAACCTCCTGAGATGTGCCTCCTAAAAGCCAATGATAGTGTTGCCTTCTGGAGTGCCCAAGGTATTGAATTACTGGGTGTTAGTGCTCCAAAACAGAAGAGCTGCCACAGATATCAGCAGAGTTTACTGTATTAAGGAGGCAGAAGACCCACTAGGCTGCCTCTGAAGTCAAATGATGAGGAGTGGACCTGCTGGCCATGTGAAAACCTTGCTAACCAACCCTCAGAAGCTTCATAGGAAGCATACAATAGTAGTTGAGAAGTCTGGGCCGGTGGGAAGAGGGAATGCCTTTTCCAGTGATAGGCTCCACAGTAGGTTCTTCAGACAAGTTCTGAAGCTTTTCAAGCTTGTCCCTGAGTGAAAAGGGGAATACATGACTATCACACACAAACATGCACCCCTTTTAGCAATTGCTTCTCCCATTGCTCATCTTTTGGGTTATATGAGCCTCTCCCTCATTTAGCTCAGAGAAATTAACTATGCATGAATAAGGTTGTGCCAGGAGAAAATGAAATTAGCTGAATAACATATAATTTACACCAAATCATGAAAAACTACTTAGCAATTTCTCTGCTAAACCAATGTGTGAATACCAATACTAGGGACCTAAGATATTTTTAACAAATTGCACTCCTATAAGATTGGCATCAGAACATAAAGTGCACCTTTTATTTGTACACAGATCTGTAATATTGTCATGTCTCACCCTCATCTTTATGAGTGATCCAGTTTTTCTCTCATGTAGGTATCTTATGTGTGGAGGTTGGAACGAAAGACATGGGGTGCATGCTGCCAATAAGGGGAGAATCCTCAAAAGCTGGACAGATGTTTTGTAGCATCAAGAATTATTATGTTGAACAGGCCTCATAAGGAGGAGGAATCTAAGGAATTCAGAATTTATTGTTTTAAGCAATTCGGTGTTAAGATTATTGGTTAATCCCCTCAAAGTGTAAAGAAAAAAGATGAGAAGATGATCCTTGAAGGAACAAGATCTGCTCTGATTCAGAAGTCCTGAATTTGAATATCACAGCATATAACTCAAGTTCAGCTGTCTTGTGTTAGCTCACCGAAATCCTCTAGATATTTTAACAGGGGACAAACTACTCTGGAACTTTTGTGAGCATAATTTTGAATGTAATTATCTATTTGCAGTATCCACAAGAAATTACTGGATAATTCTAATTCCATATTCATCTCCTTGGGCATATATATTTCATCAGGACAATATCATTAATAATTTGAATGGAAAATTTGAAGATTCCCTGAACGCTGTTAAAAAAAATGGGGGGGGGGTAAGGCAGATTGTGGAGTATATCCTTAGCTCACTATCCAGATTTACACACATCACATCCACTAATTTTAATGGGAGTTAAAAATATAAATCCTCACAATACATGGAGATATGAATACGCCCCAGTGTTTCTGTGCTGTAGAAGCAGTTCCTGAAGCCTTTTGGCTACAGTAGTAATTACATAGAAGATAATGGATAGCCCCAAAGTGAATGCAAGGCTGTAATTCACTCAAGGGAATCTGCTCATGTCATGAACTGCAAAAGGACAGTGCATTACCCTGTAAGTATAATATATAGCTTTTAAAAATGTTAAACAACATTCTTTCCTAATTTCTTGAGTGCTTCCCAATTTGCCGCATTATTTTATGGATTGTTATCTGGGATCAGGGAAACTATGCTCCCCCCAAAAGACATACTTGTGGGCAACTTTTTTCTGTTATCAGAAGTTTTGTTATAATATTGGTGATACAGTGTAAATGGTTAATGTAATGTATTGGTTATTGGGTACAATTTACTAAGAACAGTACTCACAGGTTCTGAGATGTAGTCTTGCTTTGATGTGCCAATAATTATCATTCATCATGTTAAAAATTAAACATCCACACCAAGGTAAGACACCAAGGTAAGACAAGATTTTACAAATAAGTGCAATGTAGATTTTGTATAAAACAAATGGTTAAAATGACTCTCAAAACTCAGAAAAGTCAGCATACAGAAACAGTAGAACCTCATTAATCCACAATAATCCAAAGGAATCTAGGACCTTCCATGCTGGTCAGTGGTCCATCTAGCCAAATACCCTGTCTTGAATGTGGCTATTACCAGAAACTTCAGAGGAAGGTGCAAGAAACTACAGATGTGGCAATGAAAGAATTGCCTGCTTCTAGAGAAAGCATCTTCCTAACTCCTAGTGGTTAAATACTGATTTATGTCCAGAATCATATGGGTGCTTTATAATCCCTTATAAAACAATTTTTATCCTGTCTAATTTAGCTGCCAGTAGATAAACTAGGTTTATGCTTTAGTGAGTATCATGGATAAACAGGTTACTCCTGGCCTAATGCAGGTTGCTCCTGCTGTTTCGGGAAGAAGACCGATAAGTATGGCCGATATGAAACTGGGAAACTACCTTGGGCAGGAACACCGAGTGCGGCCACAACTGGACCTCATCTTTGTAGAATAACGTACAGGATGGTTCTGAAGTAAGCACCCTGATCTCAGACACCGTGCAGGCAGACATAACTGAAACCAGGAACGAAACCTTCCAGGAGAGAAGGAGAAGGGAGCAGGAAGCCAGAGGTTTGAAGGGAGGCCCCATGAGCCTCGACAGCACAAGATTCGAATCCCAGGGAGGGACAAGGTCCTGGACGTGAAGGTAAAGATGCTCCAGACCTTTCAAGAACCGGGCCGTCATGTCGTGAGTGAAGACTGACCTGCCTTGGAAGGGAGGGTGGAAAGCCAAAATAGCAGCCAGGTGGACCCTGGTGGGCCCAGGTGGACCCTGATCAATGACAGGGACAAGCCCTGAAGTTTGAGGTGCAGAAGCTAATCCAGGGTCACCTGCACCGAGACCTACTCAGCCCAGATACGTCGTTCCAAAGCCCAGCACTTAAACCTTTTCCACTTGTACAGGTAAGTCGCTTTGGTGGAGGGCTTTCTACTACCCAGCAAGACCTGTTAAACCCGGGCCAAGCACTCCCGCTCTTCCGCATTCAGACATGCAGTAGCCACGCTGACAAGAGAAATGCCTCCAGGTTCGGGTGCAGAAGACTGCTGTGGTCCTGGGAATCAGATCCAGACAGAGAGGTAGCCACAGTGGGGAGGCTACCGAAAAGTCTAGCAGCGTGCGGAACCAATGTTGGCGAGTCTGCTCGGGGGCTATCAAGATAACTTTGGTCTTGTCCTGTTTGATCTTCACGAGGACTCTGTGGATTAACGGTACTGGCAGGAAGGCATACTTCAAGGCCCCGACCATGGGAGCAGAAAAGCATCTGACAGGGAACCCGTGTCCATCCCTTGGAGTGAACAGAACACATGGCATTTCCTGTTCTGACAGGGCGCGAACAAGTCCATCCGGGGAGTTCCCCACTTCCGGAAGATCGCCTGGTCCTGCTGAAGCAATCTGCTAACACGTTCCTGGTCCCGAGCAGATGCCCGGCCATCAGTTGGATGGCATGCCGCACACAAAAGTCCCAAAGGCTGAGAGCTTCTTGGCAAAGGGCTGACAACCTGGCTCCACCCTGCCTGTTGACATAATACATCGCAGCAGTATTGTCTGTGAGGCCCTGTACCATCTTGCACTTCAGATGGGGCAAAAAAAGTCTGGCAGGCCAGGCCAGGCAGACTGGTTTTAGCTCCCTAACATTGGTATGAAGGGCCAGCTCATCCTGCAGCCAGCAGCCTCATGTGCTGAGCTCACCCAGATGGGCTCCCCAGCCCAGGTCCGAAGCATCTGAGACTAAGTTCAGCAGCAGGGCCGGGGCCAGGAAGAGAACTCCCTCCAACACCAACCCAGGGTTCAGCCACCACTCCAGGGATGACAGAATGTGATCCTGCACCCTAACTTCCTGGTGTAGGTTGTGTCTGTTAAGGATGTAAGCAGATGCTAGCCAGGCTTGCAGAGGCCAGAGCTGGACATGACTGACCACGAATGTACAGGTGGCTAGGTGGCCCAACAATCACAGGCAGGTGTGAGCCACGGTGAGCGTGTGGTTCTTCACATGGGAGATCAGGTCCGACATGGCCTGAAAACGAGCCACCAGAGGGAAGGCTCTGACTCACGTGAAGTTGAGAACCGCCCCGATGAACTCTATTAGTTGGATTGCCTTAAGATGGATTTTTGCTTGTTTATCAACAGACACACATTGCAGCAGGTGGAACGCACCAGATCAAGGCTCCTCTGTACTTGTTCCCAAGACCTGCCCTTGATGAGCCAGTCATCGAGATATGTGAAGACCTGGACCCTTCGACATCTCAGGTAACCGGCTACTGGCGCCATACCTTTTGTGAAGACCCTTGCGGCCGATGAGAAGCCAAAGGGCTGCACCATGAATTGGAAATGGCAGCCATCCACTATGAAACGGAGGAAATGTCTGTGACCTTGGAATATGGAAATAAGCATCCTTCAAATCAAGGGCAGCATACCAGTCTCCCGGATCCAGGGAGGGGATGATGGAAGCCAGGGAGACCTTGAGAGACATGTTGAGGCGTTGCAGGTCCAGAATGGGTCTGAGGCCCCCTTTTACTTTCAGGATGGGAAATAACAGAAGTAGAATCCCTTTCCTGTCATGTCTCAAGGGACCTCCTCCACTTGCAACCAGGCTGAACAGTAAGGACAAAGACGGTTGAGAAAAGAGAGGGGTGGATCCTGGGAGGTGAGTGGGACATCACTCTCGACTACCCCTCAAAACCAGCACTTCTGGCCCCTGGCGCTTTGCTGGGCCACGCAGGTGAGCAGGAGGAGGAAGGGCAGTGGCGACTGAAACTAACATCCCTGTTCCTTCTCCTTGCAGACCCCGGATGAGACTGCCAAGGCACGGGCAGCCGTAACTGCTTTCTCGCAGACTGTGGAGTATGCATGATCAACAAGCGAAGGGTAGCCTGAGTGTCTTTTAACCCATGCAGCCTCACATCTGTCTCTCTGAAAAAAGACCGATCCCATCAAATGAAAGGTCTTGGATCAAGGTCTGCATTTTTTGTGAGAGTCCAGCAGTCTGAAGCCAGGAGTGCCCCTCATAACCGCCTCTGATGTCATCAGCCTAGCCACCGAGTCTTCCGTGTCCCATGCCATTTGGAGGGAGCAGTGAGCCACCCTCCTCCACCAGGGTGCTGAATTCCTGGGCCAAACCTTGCAGGAGGGACTCCTTGCACTTATGGACGGAGTCCCATAAGTTGAAATTCTATCTCCCTAGGAGTGCCTGATGGTTTGCCACCTAGAATTGTAGTCTGGCAGTTGGACCTGTTTGGGAGGAAAAGTTATTCAATCTTTTGGCCTCTTTAAGTTGAGTTGAGCTGGTATGCCTTTGTTTATGTTTTTCATTGGCCGAAGAGACCACCCACCCAGGGAAGGGTAGGTGTAAAGGTACTCAAACCCTTTGGCTGGGACAAAGTATTTCTTTTCAGCCCTTTTAAAGGTGGGAAGGATGGATGAGGGAATTTGCCAGAGGGCCTTGGCAATTTTGAGAACACCATCATTCACACCGTAGTGCGACAGGGGCCGGGGTACAGGCAGACAGGACATTAAACAAGGTTTCCACCTGCTCAGCCATTTCCTCCACCACCAGGCCCAAGTTCTTGGCCACCCATTGAAGCAAGGCCTGGCGTTCTTTAAAATCATCTGGTGGGCTGGCCCTCAAGTCCCACAACCACCCATTTGAGGACGAAGATGATGACTGTACAGCGGGGGGAGGCCCCGGAGCATCTTCCCCCTGGGAGGGGTGGGGTGGGAGGCTTAGGGGTGGGTGCAGTCTCCTCTGCTAGGACCTCTAAGTGCACCTCATGCACCGAGCCCAGTGCTGTCGGTGCCACCAGCTGTTGCTCCAAGGTGGCAGCCGATGAGCGGTGTGAAGGGGATATTGCCATGACTGGCACTCCCCACAAACTCCAATAAGGCCACTGCACTGGCCACTGGCCGTGCTGCCAAGGCGGTGCTGTCAATGTTGATGTGACCTCGGGTACCCATTCGAGCTGGTGGAGTCTAGGTGAGGGGCTGAACTGCTCTTCCTTGCTGAAGGAATCTCCTTTTGGTGACACCGTTGATGCCTTAGTCTGTGTGCTGACCATCGCCGTTGGAGACTGGTGCATGGAGTGAGGATACTGGTGCCGGTATTGAGTGGACCAGTACCAAAGGGACCGGAGATGTGACAGAGAATGCTACCATGTGGTAGTCTACCGGAACCTGCACCAAAAGTCTGACCACCGGCAGGGCAAATAGTGCCAGTAATACGGAGACCGGCATCTCCCTCTAGGCGATCCACATCAAGATAGCAGGGTGGATCCACATGATCATAGTGCTGGTGACAGAGGGTGAGCCCCAGAGAATCTGGGCTGCAACTCTGGTGATTTGCTGCAAGGAGGTGAAGAGCGCTGCTTCGTCTCGGGGGATCGGTGGCACTCCACTGCCCCGAGAGGTTTTAGCGGCTGGCATGCCCTCATGGGGAGCCTTTGCCGATTCCTGTGACACGTGCTGTGTCGGTGGCGTGGGTAGAGGCCTTTGCTCTCTTGGCGCCAGGGGAGCTTGTGAAGGCACTGTCAGGGGTTTAGGCCCATGCCATTGCCAGGAGTTGGTGCGGGGGGTGCACTGTGCAACGAGGCCGAGGTACTCGGCAAATCCTGGTGGGATGGCACGGAAGCTGGATGAAGGGCGGACTCCATGAGGAGAGCCTATAAACGAATATCCCGCACTTTCTGCAAGAGGGGCTGAAAGTTTTTACAAATACAGCTCTTATCTCTCATGTGTGATTTCCCCCAAGCACTTGAAGCAGCTGCTATGGGGGTTGCTTAAAGGCATAGGCCTGTTACAGTCCAGGAGACTGGGGCATGCCTTACTTGGGGTGAAGTCCCCCCTGGGACTCTAACTTCTAACTACTTAACACTAACTACTATAAACAAACTATTTACAAGGCCCTAAGGCTCGAAGGCAGAAGAGACTAAACCGCTAGACCTTGCTAAGCAAGGAAAGGAGCTGCAACTAACCACCACAGGTGGTAAGAAGGAACTGAGAGGGTGTAGGGCCGGTGGTGCCTGATATACCGATGCATGAGTGTGGCACTCACGGGAGTGCTGATCCTACTGTGCACTGGGCATGCACACCTAGGATGGAATCAACATGAGCAAGCACTCAAAGAAGAATATTTTATCGCTGCAGAGAGCAATTATATGAATTTGAAGAAATTTGGATCCTTGTTCTTGATACATTTGGATAAAGAATGCTGAGAGAGCTCAGATAATGCCAGACTTCCATTCCACCTCACCTTTTTTGCTTTTTCCCCTCCATCTTCCTGCCCCTTTTCCCTTTTTTCGCTTGTTTGTGTATAGCATTATTATTATTTTCACCATCACCCTAACATTTTATGTCTGTATAATTTGTCTGATTTGCATGATCTGGTCTTGCAGCTTTGACAAGCTGTAACTCCGTAATTGCATAATGTTATTGGCTACCTGTGAAATATGCAGAATTTGGTTACATACACAAGCTGTACGTCTTTTATCTTTCTGTATTTGTTATTGTTTCCTTATGAAAATTAATAAAAAAATCACAAAAAAGCCAAACAAGAGTGTTACACTTCCCATACATTATCAGCAGCTTTTCTCAGTCAGATTTTACTGATTTGTCCTCTTTTCTGTTTTAATGGTATTTCCATTTTACTCCGTTGCAAGACAGCTATTTGCAAACTGTTTATAGAATATAAACAACGCCTAAAAGGGAAATGTCCTTGAAGCAGTGTGTGCAGACCGATTACTACAGAGCGAGAAAGCTAATACACAACCCTCAATCTTGAGAGAATTACTATTAGTTTGAGACTGAGGCATTTTTCATTTAAAAAAAAAAAAAAGAAGAGAAATCTTACCATGCTACTGCAGGATTGACGCTCCCCCTCCCCTCCCCAGAATATTTCAGATGAATCAACACTTGAAGGTTACCAGTTCATTCTTCAAAAGCTCTGGGGAATTACTGACCCCTAAACAGTGTCGTTTTCCATGATTGCTTCTTTGGAGCCTTCTGTAATGCACCAGGCTCACTAATAGATAAATGACCAGTATAAAAAGCTTAAATCTGACAATAATCCCAATGTTTTGTGCACAGTGAATGAAATGAAACTGCTAATGTATTGTTAAAATCTATTAGAGTTTACTAGCATCAGTGTTTAATCAGATAACTAGTAAATTCACAAATCAACATTTGAGAGTGAACAAGGATCTTTAAGGCTACATGATCAAATTCCTGCAGACTCAGCCATCTGCAGAAGAACTTGGAAAGTCTGCACTTTATCTCCTTCTTTATTTCTCGTGCAATCGGAAAGGAATGACAAGAGGAGACTATATACGGGATCCCCACTGAGACTCAGTCACATAAATTATGTATTATGCAGACAGTATTCTGCTGATGCTATCTGATCCCCAATTCTCAATTCCTTGTTTTTGCTTCTATAAATAGCTATTGCAGCTTTTCAGTTGTTAAACAACTAGGACAAAATCAGAAACCTTTCCCATTTAATAACCTCTGCCAAGGAAGAATAAGGTAATATTTTTCATAACTGTGATGTCCTCAGGGCTTTAACAGTCTGGGAATACATGCAATGCTATGCTGTTGATAAGATACTGGTAGTAGAAGAGGGGGAATGACCACCCTGAATATTAAAGAGGGGAATGCCCTATTTTCAAAATGATCAGTATAACTTGCTGCTGTGCATTTTCCTATCAATTCTAATCTGACCAGGACAACTTTTGTTTTTTTTTTCCCTCCCCTAGACCCAAATGCTTTGGCTGGACAGACTGGACCTGACCATGCTCTCATAGGAGGAATAGTGGCTGTAGTTGTCTTTGTCACATTATGTTCTATAATTCTGCTTGGACGATATCTGGCAAGACATAAAGGTAGGACAGATTTAATCAAAGTGCAATCACCTTTTGCAGCAATACTTCCTCATGATTAGTTTCACCCTCAAACACTCTCGTGCCCTCTCTGCCCCCACCGTCCCCTTGTAATTTAGTTGCCTGGGAAAGCTCACGCTCAGAAGTAGCATCTGGTTTTCCCATGAGGTCCTGATTTTGTACCCAATTTTACAGTTGGAT
The DNA here is from genome assembly GCF_015237465.2 of Chelonia mydas. Classification (NCBI taxonomy): domain Eukaryota; kingdom Metazoa; phylum Chordata; order Testudines; family Cheloniidae; genus Chelonia; species Chelonia mydas. The sequence continues at coordinate 180,445,425 of NC_057849.1, forward strand.
TAACTGAAGCAAAAGGATGTTGAGCAACCTGCCCAAGGTCATGTAGTGAGTCAGTGGCTAAGGGAGATTTAGAAGGAAGAACGCTCCTAGATTCTAGCCCTTTGCTGTAAGCACTCAGTTACGTGTCCTCATCATTTTAACTGTTATATTAATTCCACAGAATATAAATGGTTATTGAAATGAGGCTTTAACTATCAGAAATCATGATAAAACTTTAAATAAGTTGTGTTAAATACAAGGAGTAAAATCCTGGTCCCACTGAAATCAGCATGAGTTTTGCTATGGCCTCCAGAGTAGCCAGGATTTCACTCCAGGAGCAAAATTCTGAAGTCCTGACTCAGTTTTTACACTACGCTTATTGAGGGAAAAACTCCATTAGAGTCAATGGAGAGAAGGGTCTGAGTAAAACAGAGGACAGATTTTAGAATCTGACCGAGGTGATTGTTTTTAAAAAAAAAAAAAAGTTTATGAAGGCTTAATGTCTGAATGGCTTGCAGCGTAGTTGTTAACCTTAGTTTACCTTCCTCCCCCAAAAGTATTACTATTATTAAACCTAATTCTACATAGGGTAGTCATGCGGTTAGCAAATACAAACCGATAAAATATTTGTTTTAAGTTCAGAAGAACTGTGTGAAAAATTACAAATTTCTAATTAATCTGGTGAAAATGTGACAGCTTTGCTCTATTTCCTGGCTGAAAACAAATGAGTCCCAAGCCAATGTAAATATCACTTTTCACAAAGTGAAAATTGTCTGTTGCATACAGCTCTATTAATATCCTGCTCTTATACTATTTAGCAAAGCAATGTCAGTGGCAATGTGAAGCAACTGGGTTAACTTAATGCAGCTATTTTCAGTTTTGCACTTCTAGAGAATCGTAATTATCCTAGTCTGTGGAATTAAAGAGCAAATAAAAAAAAATGGCCTACATCAATGTGAGAGTACAAAAATAATTAGAAGCCATTTTTCAAAAACATGTGTTTAATGAAATCTAAGCTATTCAAAGTTAATTTTCTTACCCATCTAGATATACCATATAATACACAGTGATATAATTTAAACTATTGTATGTTAAAATATTTGTATGCTTCATGCCACTGGAGATAGAAAAAATATGGTTTTGAACCTGCTGTACCTTTTTTCCCCCCCATAGATATGTGAAAATATATGTGCATATGGGACAAGTGTTATGAATCATAATTACTACTTGCCCAAATTAGAATGTTATATGTACCAGTACAGTTAATGCTAAAATTGTGCATCAAGTTCTGTTCTGCACCACTCCACTCATTAAACCAGTTAGATCTTTGTTACAGATCTACTGTGCATAAAACTATCTAAAGTAAAATTACTAATTTTGTTATTGTACTAATTCCCATAGGAACATATTTAACAAATGAAGCTAAAGGAGCTGAAGATGCACCTGATGCTGACACAGCCATTATCAATGCAGAAGGCAGCCAAGTCAATGCAGAGGAGAAAAAGGAGTATTTCATTTAGATGCAGACCTAGATTCTCTGAGTTTTACTTTTCAGGCTGACTGCTGGAGAAAACTGGCTATCATCTTTCAGAATTCATTTCTGCCATCTTCTGCAAACTTTATTAACTTACATACTGCTATAAGTAGCCAGTTTATGCCAACAATCAGTTGTTGACAGCATCATTCTTTCTTTACAGTACCATTCACAATGCAGGACATTTCTTATTGCCTAAAATTCATATCCATTGCTCTCTTAACATACAGTGCTTGAATATACAGCCTTAACAATGTTAATCTTCATCTTAAATCATGCTGTTGAGTTTTCTACATTTTTAAATGTTATATAGCTTTCTTCTTTTCCAGTTTTCTTTTACCATGGTCCCTATCAGTATGTCATTGGATGATTTTCATAACAAATACTATTCAATAAGGACCTAATGTACTTACATAAAACATTAAATCTAAGATTAGAGGTTTACAAAGAATGTTTTATACATGTCTATAATTCAAAGGCAACCTGTTTTTGAAACATATGCCCTAGGAACCACAAACTGAAAACATTATAGTATAGTTTCTTGTATGCTTGGATTTGGTGGAAAAGGAGTATCAATACGTCATTAAAAATGGTACCTTGATACTAATTCCATGCTTGGGTGGTAATTAAATCATACTGTATTATCTATACAAATTCTGCAGAGTTAGATAATTGTAGCTTCATTCTGAAACAAATTTATTCAGCCCTTTTACTGCTTTTTGGGATCACAAGATTAGATACATTTCTATAATTTCGGTTTTAATAATTTATTTGCTTCATATGGACTCACCTGCCTATTCAGATTTGTAGTGTTCATGGGGCACAATTGCAAGGCATTTTCCTATCTGTATATAGTGCATATAATAAATCCAATTAAACATTATTTGATACATATTTAACTTTTTTGGCTATAGCTAAGTCAGTCACAAGTAAGCATTTTCTAATGTCCATTATATCCCTTTAGATATGACTTAAATCAATATTCTAAATAGATAACATGTATTAGTATTTTCTGTCTGTATGTCCTAGCACTGTTCAGCAGCAAACTTTTCTAGTTCTTGTTAATTTTTCTTTGTTATACAATGGAAGCACAATGTTATATGGAAAGATAGTTTTAAGCTAACAACCAGTGCACAGCCTCAGGTTTTGAATTACAACCACATTTGATTAATATCCTTAAAAAATACTATTATGTTGCTAAATTCTCGATTTTTAATTTGGCAGTTCCACAGCTGCTTATCTATGTTGGGTTGCCAAAAAAAAAAAAAAAGAAAAAGAAAAAAAAAGAAAAAAAGAGTTAAATGATATATGTTTTGTGTATACGGTAAATGGACTAATTCTTTATATTAAATTCCTGTCTATGCATTTTGTGGGGTACAAACTTATGTCACAGTGAATGATAGAGAATTTCTGCCAATGCTTTTAGCTCTATGGTGAAAGTCTCTCTTAAAGTCTCATGTTCTTAAATATGACAACAAAACACTATAAGCCCAATGGCTTATTTCCTCTTCCACTGAAATAAAAATGGTGCCAGATCAACTCTTGGTAGTGATTCCATGCTGGAGAATGAAAATCTGTATCATTTGGAGTTCATCTCTCTCTCCCAAGTGTTGCATCTTTGAAAAATAGTATTTCTATATGGTTGCTATACTTGTGAAGTCTAAAAGCATGATGGCTTAGTGTAAAGGATTATCTCCTGGGATTTATTTTTTGTGGGGGTGGGGGAGGGAGAATCTGAATACATCATCATGAATTAAGATAAAATGGAAGACAAAGGTGCTGTGTCAGATTATTTATCAGAAGAGTATAAGCCTATTAAGGAGAATATTATAGTATTTTAATTGTTTTCTTTCTTTCTTTTTGTTGAAACATTTATCTTGTTAATTTCTAAGAAAAAGAGGGTGATGTTGATCAAGCAGCACTTTTTCAAAATATACAGAACATAAATAATATGATGTGGTTGAGTGTTAACATAATAAATCATATACAGTATGACATTTTAAAGAAATAAGTCTGCATTGATGTGATTGCATGCTTGTTTTTACAGTTCACTCCATACCATCTGTGGAAAAATGCAATAATATGTTAATATAGTATGGTAGTTTGAGAGAACCAGGTAGGTGCTACTAGACACATTGAGACTAGTACAGCTTTTCAAGATATTCATGTCTTTCAAAGCATACACTTTTAAAAGGTTGGCAAAGGAAATCATTTAGTTTAGTACCAGAACAGAAAGGTTCTTGTCACAACAGTAAGTTGCATTAACAGCATTACAATACTGTATATCTCAGTCTGGTTAACGACTTAGGGTTTGAGCCAACAAATCACTTAAGCACGTGAGAAGATCCACCTAATTCAATGGAACTACTCAAAGTAAGTTTTTTGCTGGATCAGGGCCTTATTTATTGAAGTGGAGCTGTTCATCAGTGCTGCTTTTACAGCTTTATACATTCTATCTAAACTGCACTTTGCTTGAATTGTAGAGTCATTGCTTAAATCATTACTTACCATGACATCAAGTGAGACCTTCAAATGTTAGAGCATCTTTAGATGTGACCACTTAAAGCCGTCTTGTCAGCGTCGTGTAAAACCAGCACTGAAACATTGCAAAACCAGAAATAAATTGGACACTTAAATTACATTGGTTGTTTTTTAGTTAAAACTCTTAATGTGTGCTAATTTTCAATAGATTTCTGATTTTTCCACTGTCTTGCATCTTGTGATTTCATTTACATTTGTGCAAAGTGGGTGTAAAAACACTACACCCAGTATAAATGAAATGAGAATTCTGATTGGGTAGTTCTTTACATCCATCTACATCCACATGTTCAAATGACTTCACTGGGTGTAAGGTAATAAATACAGTGCCAGGCCCTTTGTAAGCAACATCATGGCTCACTTAGAACTGAGTATAGTATTCAACAGATAAAAACACATTGTCTTTCTCCTTTATACAAAAAGATCCCATTCAGAAATACTGAGCCCATTATAGTCTCAAGAAATCTGTTAAATGTGTAAAATGAAAGCTCCGAATGGGAACCATGTTAGTTAGAATGTTAGTATAACATCCAGACCTACAAACACATGCAATGTAATTTACTCAAGACAAGGTAGCTAATTACTGCCAGTTTACAATGTCCACTGATTATTTTTAACTTTCAAATGTAGAACAATTGTTATTTTTTTTTATGCTCTGACAACATAATCATTAAACAGGCATGTGGCATCACAGGCAAATGGGTGCATCTTTCCATTCTGTTTAGTGTCATCAGAGAATCCAAGAAGCAGTTTAAAGAACCTGATATTTAAGTTGAGGCTAAGAATTTTATCTGGAACACTTAAAAATGTCTTCACATTTCTTGCACTGAGACTTCCTCTATAAAGAATACATGAAGAAAACCAACTTTTCTAAATAATACATGGAAGTTAATGTGTATTTTCATTATAGCATAATATAGATATAACTATCTCAATGAAAAGAAAGGACAGGATCATCTGTAATTATGTAATTCAGCTGATTGTAAACAGCACTGAAGTTACCATGTACGCACATGTACTTCCATGTAACACAGCAGTTATAGTGTAATTTAGTGCCACTTATTGTAAAGTGTTACCAAAAGGAAAATGGAACTCTTACCTTTACTAATCTGTTCAAACTAAAGTTAAATTTAGTAAATCAACACCAGGAATCTAACATTCCATTTCTTTAATAAGGAGGTGATATAAAACTTCATGTTCACCCCACAGTTTTTCCCACCACCTAACTAGATTACTGCAAGTGTCCAATCTACTCACTCTTAAGAAATGGTAATCTGTGATGAACGTACCAAAAAAATTCAGCTACTTCAATTGAATCAGCTGCTAATAGAAACAACTGAGTAATGCTTTTTATTAAGTGGCACAAAGTACACACTAAAAACTATGCAAAAATATAGGTAACTACAGTGTACTTACATGTAAGTATCTTGTACTTCCTGTGTATGGATATTGGAAACCTATGTAATTATAATATGCATTTTGATTATTTTAAAAGAGGGGAAGAAAAACCCTAGCAGCGAAAATAACTTTAAAGTACACACACATGCAATAGTCATGCTTAATGCAATATGCTTAATTCCTCTACTTGCAATGATATTTAATTTATTATAATGCATCTCTGTCCTCCCACCCCACTAGCTCTGTCTCCCCTCTAGTACCGTTGAGGTCCTATGAGACTCCACTGAAACACTTTTAGGACAGAGTAAGAATTCATTTACATTTGTGGCACAAAGCACAAATGTAAATGGCTTTATTACCAGCATACTGCAAGTTTGGCAATCCTGGTCAGTAATCTCTTTTTGCCTCAACAGAACAAGGTTTTCTTTTTTCCTTCTTGGGGAAGTCTAGCAAGCTAAGATACTGAAATGTACTGCCACATGCCCTGGGTTTTTTTAGCTTGAACAGCAGAGAGAAAGAAATGGAGAACTGCATTATGCTGACCTCTATTTTGTTGAACCACCTGGAATTTTCACTATTTCTTTCACAATACTGTCAGGTAATCTTACATTGTGAGTACAAACTGCTTCCATCAAAGTACAGAGGAAGCCTTTAGTGATAAAGTTAACTTTTTCAAAACATGAAATTTTATATCTTTTTCTTCTTGTTTTCTGTCATACCCTTCCAAAAGTAATTCACTGAAAGTAGTGAGAGAACGTGAAATAGCAAAAGAAGAAAATGAATATGTTAAATGTAATATAGGAAACGGCACTCACTAAAGTTTTACAATATCACTCCATGCTTGTATATAATATTATGATTTAACAACTCCAGTTAGATGAAATGTAGGAATTGAAAACATGGGGTAAACTGTTAAGCTACCTCTCACGTTAAATACTGGCTATGAAGTGTCTATATACATTTTTAAAATATTAGAAAGTCTTAGATTTAGCCTCTAAAAGGGATAATTGTAAGTTTTGCTGTTAACACTGAAAACAACTTGGCTGCATTCATGGCTCTTTATCTAATTTCCTCTGTCCCACAACTCCAATTTTTACTATCTTCTGTTGTAGGTAGTCCCACTGGGTAATACCGTAGATACAGAGCCACATCCTCAGCTGCTATATCTCCACTTAGCTCTATTTCCTTTAGTATAGGCTGATTTGCATTGGCTGAAGATGCATCCCATAATGTTTACAAACACAGTTATACCATACCATTATCTATTAAATATGGAGAAGAATATTATACAATTCAGCTGTAACACAATTACTTTCACTAACAAAGAACGTAGGTTTATAATGTCAATTCTAAAACCATATGCAAGTTTTTGCATTACATCAGTAATACACATGCTGTCAAGATATTTTAACTTATCATTTATTTAAACATAATATCTCCAATGTACATTTACAATACAAATACTCAATCCAGGGATTACAGCAGCATAGCTCAGTGGTTTGAGCATTGGCCTGCTAAATCCACGGTTGTGAGTTCAATCCTTGAGGGGGCTATTTGGGATCTGGGGCTAAAATTGGGGATTGGTCCTGCTTTGAGCAGGGGGTTGGACGAGATGACCTCCTGAGGTCCCTTCCAACCCTGATATTCTATGATTCTAGTGCAAAAAAAAAGCAAAGCAAAGCAATGTGTCAGTATGGAAGAGATTATTTCTGAAACTTTTCAACACCAGGATTTCCTACATGATTGTTCTAGGAGGGCCTGATCTAACTACCACTAAAGTCAAAGGCAGTCATCTGACAGACTGTAAGGGAAGTTAGCTCAGACCCACAATGCTATTCAAGTATCACACCAACATACTGCATTTGGAGCAACTCAGAAGGATGATGGGGGTGGTGGTGTGTGCGTGCAAACATGGTTTTATGCCATTCCAATCCATGGCCCTTCTAACCAACCCCTACTGCCATTGGGCCTCCAAGGGGGCTGTTCCCATTAGTTAGGAATTGCCAGTGCTCAGCCATGCCCATTTTTCTGAGCAAAGCCCCTTGCACTGGGGTCAAACGGGGAAATGGCATGGGAGCTGATATGACTCTAGAGCACCTGGGGATTCCCTAACACAATGAAAAGCCCTCAAGTAGCTGGTTAAACCAGCTTCATGGCTTCTGCGTGTTGCCAAGGGTCTGTCCTTCCCCTCCCACCCTCCCATCTTTTGTGTGTAAGTGACTTAAGCCTCTGCTGTGTTAAAAGGAGCAATTGCTGAGGTGGAAGAAAGACTCTCCTTTCCAATGAATGCTTTATGTTATTACAAAGGAAAAGTGAAAGAATTTTTTAAAGATTTCAGGTGCAAAAGCTAAGCCTGCCAAGGGTCAGTACTTAAGCACTTTCCCTGTATCCAGGGTCAAGCCAGAAGTGTTTCCTATGTAAGTACTGATCTCTGTACTTAGTCTTATCCTGTCCTTGCACACAGTGCTGAAAATTGCTGATACTGTTTTCTTTTACATTACTAGCTTTTCTTTTTTTTTTTTCTTGTTTTACATGAAAATTATTAGAGGGTTTTCATACTAAACGCACCCCCCATTTTTAAGGTAAGTTCTGTTTTATAAATATTTATGTTGGTTCAAAAGAGGAGAAAAATGTATGATATTTGGACTGAACTATTGTTCCTTTTCCCCTTCCTTTCTGCAGTATGTTGGATATTAAGTCCTCATTTAAGTGTAACTAGATTTTCCCATATCCCTAGGTAGTTTCCATATATACACACAAACAAAGGCAGCCTTAAAATCATCTGCTTTTATGTACTGACTACAGCTAAACAATGAACAAAGAGTTTGAGATTTGGACTCATGGACTACTGGATTCATACATAACTCACTCTCAAAATTCTTAATGCAGCATTTCTATTGAGTTCAACAGCATTTGGCTCAAGTCCTTAAACTAAATATTTGAGCTGATCTCAAGTTCTTTTCTAAGGGCTTCAATTCCAAACTCCATTCCCTGTGCATCCTTTACTTTTAGCTTAGATATTTTATAACAACAAAACACTTTCAATATTGCAGGAAGTTTGCTAGAATACAGAAGGAAAAAGTTGTGAAAAGATATCAACTATTTCCATTGATACACTATGTAACAGTAATCTCATAGGAACTACAATGTGTTATGCTATTAGACTTAGAAATTTATCCTTCCAAATGCAGTGAATTTCAAGAAAAAATATAAACTTCATGCTGTAAGTAAAATCCAATGGAATTAAGCATATTGCACTGACTATGGAAATTCAGTTACTGCATCTAATTTTCTCAACAATTGTAAGTGAACAAAATGCACATTGTAATGTTAGGTACATGACACTTGCATGTTGCTATGCCTATATACTTACAGAGTATTCAATGTGTACTTAGTGGCGCTTAAGAAATGTCATGTACAATTCTTATAAACATTCTTACAGGGTTCCCATTTGCACTTCATCTTTCAGTAAAGTCTTGTCAGAAAAATGTCTGATGAATATTATTGAAGAAAATAAAATTTCAATTTTAGTTATCTGTTGGACATTACTGAATTGTCTATTCATTTAATACATTTTCTGATGCTTGCCAATTTGGCAGTGACATTGACTTAGGCAGTTGTTCAGACAGACTGTTCACAGACCTGGTTTTCCCCCCTGCCCCCATTTTTAAGCAGAGAACTACTAAATTTACTATACCATACATCAAAATACTACTGCTGATATTACAGAACAATTATTTTAAGAAAGACTCAGTGACACACTAGTATTGTACACATTATCAATCAGGACAAAAATATCCCATAATTTTGTATAACCTTTTATAGTCTATATACCATGAATTAATACACATTATCCAGATCCTTTTCACTGACCACAGAAGAAGAACAACTTTTGGATATTATCTTCCCACTTGGTGATATTCATCCCTGGTCAGAGGTCAAGCAGAAAGTGCATGCAGCATTTAAGGAACATATGAGCCTTCAAAAATCGCCTTTTGTAGGATTTAAGTAGTGTACAGGCCTTATGCTGGCCCTCTGCAAAAGAGATATACGACTCATGCAAGGCCCTCCACACCACCTATACCCAAAATTGGAAGAGTACAGGACAGGGAAGCCATACAGGAGTCTCCATGGTGCCCCAGCATATTGGTCAGCAATGCAGCCAGGCTAGAGGAGAGACCAAAAGATCCATATTTATGGAAGGCACAAGTCACAGCTCCAGAGAGGGGACACAGATAACCTTTGCGCCCTCTTCACTCAGGAAATCTCTGTGCCATTAAACATCCCCTGATGACAGAATCCATCCAGGACTCTGTTGGCCAAAACCCACCACAGATTGCAGCCTGAAGTTCCACTGAAGTCAATGGTCATTTCATCTGAGTAAGATGAAACCGATAACATTGTGGTGCAGTATATATAATTGCCGCATTGACAAACTGATATTTATAAGTATGTTGGGTATTTTTCCGCTGCCCAAAGTTGTATTTTGGAGTTAATTGGATGTTTACACCATCATCTACTGTAGTTCATTTTTTAAGAATTACTTGAGAACATAAGAACAGCCATACTGGGTCCATCTAGCCCAGTATCCTGTCTTCTGACAGTGGCCAATGCCAGGTGCCCCAGAGGGAATGAACAGAACAAGCAATCATCAAGCGATCCATTCTTTGTCACCAATTCCCGGCAAACAGAATTCTGACTTATTTCACTATTTCTATTTATAAAACAAAACTAACTTACCCTAAGTCATGTGAAATGTGCAAATACAATATAAAACTAGAATAAACGAATCATTGCATGGTATTCCAAGTGACATTAAGGCCATATATGCCCCAAAGTAATGACCAAAATATGAGCTGAAAATCTATTGTGTATATTAGACATTGGAATATTATGCAATACAACAATATTTCACAAATTGCATTGTTTTTCTGCTTCTGTTGTCCAAACAATAATTCTTATATCACTCTGTATTTTTCCATTCATGATTTATGAACCCAAAGTTCCCATAGCATAACTGCAGACAGTCTTTGCTTATCATATAAAATGTAACCTGTACACTGATCAACTAAACCTGGAAAGTTGCCATCAATGTTTGCTGTCAAACAAAGAGCTCTTAATTCTAACTCCTCATATTGTGTATACATATCTTAAAAAACAAACAAAAAAAACCTCTGCATAGCTAGGAAGCAGTACAACATATGTAATTAAGCAGACCTTAAATTACATTTTGTGACAACTTATTTGCTGTTAAATTACTTATTTTTCATTTACTTTGAACAACTATTTTTCCTTTGACCCATATATGGTCTTCTTCATGGGATTTATTATGTTGGAGGACTTGAGAAATTTGGGGACCCAGAAGCCAGAGAAATTACGTAAAATTTCAGTGTGTCACAACATTTATAGACAATGTTACACTGCTCTGCCATCCATATCTGCATATACTCAAGAATGTGTCCCAAGAAAATCAATCACAATTCAAAAAGACTTACGCGGGTGCTTAAAGTTATATTCCTGGGGCAATTCTGCACCAAAAAAATTCTGCACACAATATTTTAAAATTCTGCAAAGCTTATTTGTCAAAATAACACAAAATAACACTGGTATAATCACACCAGTTACAATTATTTTGTTAACTTATTTCAAAATACCTGTCAGCAAGTACATCTGTAACAATACAGACAACAAAAAAGATTCAGGAAATGTTTTTTTGACAAATAGATTCCTTACTCGGTATATTAATACAGACCTTTGAGGAGTAATTCATTTAAACTACAATGCAGAAATGTATTTCCCGCACCCCTCAGAAGCAGGGCAAAGGCTTAGGGGAGTCAAGGGTAACAGAGGAGCTGAGGGCCAGGGATGTGATTGATACACAGGAACCTGGAGGGTTGTTGGGTATGGGTGAGAAAAGTATGGAACAGGTTTTCTTCGGGGGGAGGGGATTGTTTGGGGTACCTCCCCCATTCACACCTGGGCTGACCCCTAGCCTCTCCCATTCAGTCAGGCACATCTGTCCCTGTCCCAGTGTGACTCTGCGCCTCCCTCTCCCGTCCTCATGTGTCCCTGCCCACTCCCATTCAGCCCCTGGCTCAATGCTGTCACCCCAATTGCTCCTGAGCCTCCACCCCAGTCTGTGACCCCATAGCAGCCCTGTATGCCCCGTGCTGTCCGTCCCCTCCCATATCCCATGCTTCCTCACCTGGCCCCGTGGGCAAGGTGCTGTGAAGAAAGCAGCCTCTCCTCCTGCCTCTCTGTGGCTGGCTACTCTGGGCCTGAGCCTGCTGCCCTCTCTTCTGGTGTCACAGCAGCCCCTGGTGGGCAAAAGATGTACCTGAAGAGCCTCTTTGGCAAAATCTATTTTCTGCAGAGAGGAGGGAAAAAAATCTGAGCATGCTCAGTAGCGCAGAAGTCCCCCAGGAGTAAAGTTATGCAAGAGTGGAAATCTTTGCAGGATTAGGGCCTTAATTTCTATGTTGGAGGACCTTAAAGAATGGGCTCTGACCTTTTCAGTACCTTATATTTTTACTGCACAAATACTTAAACTTTACAAAAGATAATGTGCCTTTTGCTTTTGTTGCAACATGCCTTTCCTCCACTGAGAAAAGGTTCTTCTTTCAGAGGATTTTTTGAAAGATGGCATCAGTTATCTTTTCTTAGTGCACGGACTAGCCTTTTTTAGAAAAGACTGCAAGGCTTTACAGATTCCATATTTTCTGTTTGTAACAAGTATCAATAATTTTCCTGTACTGCCAAAACCAAGTGTCCTGGCTATTGTTCAAAATAAGCTGAAATTACATCTATATGGTCTCAAAGGGACAAGCGATGCCAGCATAGACAGAACTTTCTAGAACTCAGGACTAGACATGTTCATTTTGGACCCAGACATGTAGTATAATATTCTAGATCCCCCCCCCACCTCTATTTACTCCTAAAATGCTTGGAGGACCTACCAATGGTACACATTGCCAGAAACAAAAATCCAAAGGCTTCCACTGAAAGTAATATCTGGGAGTTGTTTTCATGCAAACAGTAGCCCTCCTTTGGTAACACAGCCAAGCACACTCCTTCCTGTATCTTCTCTAAAATGTATGTTTTTAGCTATAGGTCAATCAAAGGTGGCAGAATCCATATCTCCCCCTCCTCAACAATCCCTACTGAAGTTGTTTTTAATTATCTTCCAGGCTAGCTCTCTGTACCATTGGACCAATATTGACAGAAAATTATTTAAAAGAGCTATTGCCTTAATTTTATTAAAAATCCTCCTCCCTTCATCTCTCCTGATACTTTGCAAATGGTCCCACAAGTACAAATTTTGAGGAAATCCAAAGCCTTGAGCCAAAACATTGGCTGCTTAATCTAGAGGAACGTATAGCAGTGTATTAGGAAGTAAAGAGTTTTTTATTACCATTAATTTTTAGTGCTGGAATAATTTTCTTAGTGATTCTTAACAATTCTATCATAACTCACCATAAGACATGAGATTATTTTCACATCAGCATGCAGAGATTCAGAAAGTCAGTTGATGGAAAAGGATTACCCAGAAATACTCTCAGGTAGTGAAAGATAGTCCTTAACCTTCAAGGTCTCATGACCTTCTGTGTGCCTTTCACTATGTTGGCAGTCCCCTGAATACTACCTATCCAGGACAGCCTCCAGGACCAGTAAGCAGAGAGGATAAGTAGCTTGATGCAGGAGTTTCAGACTGTAGTGAAACCTGGATCTGAAACTCCTTTGGAGCTTGCTAGTTATACTCTCATCTCCCAGATGAACGGGCATAAAGGAGGAACGAAGAACAATCTCACATGCATATTCTTTTACTAGAAGTAAGGGCTATTTCTAAGCCTCTCATCTCTCTTCTACCAGTCTCTCAGGGGAAAAGTTCATTCCTACCATCAGCACCATAAGAAAGTCCTTTGCAACCAAATTTGAATTCCTGCTGAATGGTGGATAATAGTTACACTGCATGCTTTGACATTATTCTCTTAAGCACAGTGAGAAAGGAAAACAGCTGAGGGATGTGCTGAGATTGCTCAGGAGGAATATTGTAAATCATCTCCTTATTTAAAAAGAATGCACAAAATATTTGCCCCCTCAGGCTGTTCCATTAGTGGACATATTCACCCCCTACACAAAGAGAAAGAAAATGTCACCTCGAGAGAAGAAAGGCGGTTGGTTTAAAAACAAGCTGAATAGCTTCTACTAGTTCCAGCTAATTTGCCCCTAACTGCCTTCCTTATCTTCCCCTAAATTGAAGGCATTTTGGATGGCTTCTATGTATTAAAAGTCTTTATGCTCACCCCAATTAATCATGCAAATGACCAGTGCAATCAGCCACAGCTAGGGTGACCAGATGTCCTGATTTTATAGGGACAGTCCTGATATTTGGGGCTTTGTGTTATATAGGCACCTATTACTCCCCACCACCTGTCCCCATTTTTCATACTTGCTGTATGGTCATCCCAGCCACAACACATATTGAACAACTGAGGAGGGTAGGAATTTTGGTGCTATCATCTGTGACAGGAGGATGAAAGGAACTGGTACTAAAGAACGTAGACAAAGAAAAGGCAGACGTGATGCATATGGCCCTGTGAGACCGGAGCTCTAAAGGCCAGATTTTAAAAGGTATTTAGGCATCTAATGATGAAGATAGGTGTCAAATGAGCTCTTTAGATGCACCTAGGTGCTCCTGAAAATTCCACTAGGCACCTATCTGCATCTTTACGGAGGGAAGGTCCTCTCATGGATTGGTAACTGATTAAAAGATAGGAAATAAAGCACAGGATAGGAATATTAGAATATTGGATGTTAGAATTGGAAAAGTTGCAGAGAAGGACAACAAAAATTATTAGGGGTATGGAATAACTTTTACAGGAGGAGAGATTACAAAAATTGGGACTGTTCATCTTAGAAAAGAGGTGACTAAGAGGGGATGTGATAGAGGTCTTTACAATCATGACTGGTGTGGAGAAAGTGAATAGGACATGATATTTACCCCTTCACGTAACACAAGAACTGGGGGGGGGGTCACCAGCTGAAATTAATAGATGGTAGGTTTAAAATAAACATAAGGAAGCGCTTCTGCACACAATGCACAGTCCACCTGTTGAACTTGTTGCTAGGGGATGTGGTGAAGGCCAAAAGTATAACAGGGTCAAAAAGAATTAGATATGTTCATGGAGGGTAGGTCCTATCAACGGCGGTGAGCCAGGATGGACAGGGATGCAACCCCATGCTCTGAGTGTTCCTAAATCTTTCACTGCCAGAAGCTGGGACTGGACAAGGAGATGTATCACTTGATAATTGCCCTGTTCTGTTCATTCCCTCTGAAGCATCTGGCACCGGCCACTGTCAGAAGACAGGTAATTGGGCTAGATGGGCCATTGGTCTGATCCAACATGGCCATTAAGTGACTGCACAGGAGCATAGGCCTAAAACACTTCCAGCCAGCTCACTGGTTAAGATAGGACTAGAGCACTATTCATGATGGTCATGCTTCCTAATTCCATAATAAATTCCTAGCCAGCTCACATCTCCCTGAGGCCCGGCTACTGCATAGAAATCAAGGGCAAGTGTGTAGAAGTGATCCTAGGAAAATTAATGTCTCATCTCTAATTAGAGTTCACTAAATGATCCATCTCTTCCACTGCTGTTCATCACTCCATTTGCTGTGGACCAATATCAAAATCAATAAGAATTGTGCATCTGTTAATTTGGAAGTGGTCCAGGTAATGTACAGCCACAAAGGCAATAGGTCTCCACCACAGTTGAAGCATATAAGCATATAAGAAACAGATACTTTCTATAAATGTGGAAGGAGAACCAGTTCATTTAGCCTCTGACTGTGTACCACGAAGCACTGGTTGGGGCTTTAGGAGGAAAGCAAAAATATGAAGAACACAACAAACTTCTTCTTTTTAACAGTTGTTAAAAGTGCCTGTGTTTGTATTGGATGTGGACTTTGGGCCAAATCCTGCCCTTAGTGTTAATCTGGCTATACACTGACATAAATGAGGGTGGCACTTAGACTTGATTAATGGTTGCCACATTCAGGCATATAAATGAAAAGATAACTTATAAACCCTTTTCTAAGTAGCACAGTGCTAAGCTGCCCTGATGGGGAAAGCAACAATATGCAAAACATCCAGTAAGGGCAGATTATTCTATAGATGTCCATTATGGGATTTCCTGTACATTCCTCTGAAGCATGGGGTAGTTGTTCACTGTCAGAGACAGGATTCAAGAATACATATACTACTGGTCTGAGCTGGTATGAAATGAAGGAGAGCTGAGTCCAGAAAGAATGAGGGGGAAAAATTACATTAACGGGTGAGGGTGGAAACTAATTAGGGCATATGCCCAAGGAAAGAAGGAGGGGGGAAATCATGTTGGCCTCAGTAAAAATCAGTCTTCTAACACAGATATCTATGAGGTCAATACACACACTGGACTTCAACTGAACTTAACTCTGTTAAGTCTAAAATACATGGGCACCTATGGCTGGCTTCTGAATCTCTCTAGTTAAGTTTAAAAGGACTATAGAACATTGTAAGGGTGAAAGCCCTTGCTTTAGTGCATAAACCCACCCTACTGCCTGTGGATCAGACAAAATTGTCCACATGACCAGGCTATTCCCTAATTGTCCATTATGAGATTTCTTGTACTTTCAGCTGAAACTTCTGGTACTTGGTCACTGTCAGAGACAGGTTACTGGACAAGATGGACCATCAGTCTGAACTGTCTATTCTGTTCTTATATAGGTTCTTATACCATGCTCATAACTGGAGTATCTGAGCACCTTTTGGTAGTGCATTACGCAGTGTGACGAACATCTGTCACATCTTCTTTAAGTGATGGTCCCTATAAGGATTCCAGACATGAATGTGCATGTGCGCCATGTGCTGGAGCCACAACTGTTTGTAGTGGTGTCCATTGACCCACACATGCATCGTCCATGTGTTACATCTGAGGCTATAAGAGACTGTGCGGCTCAATGCCACTCCAGTTCCCTCTTACTGCTGCATGGCCAGAGTCTGAACCGATGTTCCTCGGTGCTCTTAGCTTGCTAAGAGAAATCTTGTCCTTTCCTGCATATTGTAGATAGTTTTGTTATACTTTAGTTGTATATAGTTGGCTTTGCTCCGTTTTTAGTTAGTTAGGCTCCCCAATCAGACTTCTTCCCCCTGGTGGGGAGATCTCCCCAGCCAACCCTCCCTGGGATTATGCCCCGGCAAGCCGGCTTCAAAAGTTGCACTTTGTGGCCGGGCTCCTTTTCTGTGAGTGATGAGCACTAATGTTGTCTCTACTGTCTCGTCTGCTGCTCATTCCAACCTTGGACTCAGGCAGTTAGACACCTTCACCTCCACAAGAATCTTATGGAGGAGGCAATGAGTCCATGTGCGAAACTGGACATAGGACCAGCGGATCTGCCAGAGCGGCACCCAACTTCAACTGTAGCACCCACCATCTTCCTCCTGTGCACCAATGCCCCTGGTACCACCACAACCACAGAAGCCCCACTATGAACATGGGAATAAGGGTAGCTCCCCGATGGGGACTACCCCTAAACACAGTGCTGCCTCCCTGAGACAAGTCAGGGTGGGTGAGCAGTCATGCGTTGACCAGCTGCTCCGGCTCCCAAGAAGCCCCAGACAGAGCATAAGACGATACACTGCTGCAAACACCACCTTCAGCCACAGTCACCGGTCCACGGTCTTCACCACCACCGCTGGACCCCTCCATCCTGCTGCACCCAGTTCCTGACACTGCTGAGGTCCACAGCTGAGCTGATTCTGGCATATGCTGGGTCTCCTCATTGCTCTGGTCTCTGCGGAGACCTCGCTGCTTCCCTCTCCAGTGGGTGAACCCCTCCTGCTCATGCCGGAGTGGCGCACTGAGCCGATCCGTCCTGACCCTCAGTACCAACTGCACTATCCCCCCACAGACGACCCTTTCGCCAAACCATAGTTCCACTACCCCCAGGCCAGCCAATGCCCGGAGACCCATCTGCTTGGCCCTATTAGCCTCCCTGGACCCCTACGAGGACTGCAGGTACTGCCAATGCCACCTTCCCGGCCATCCCCTGCCTGCACTGGGCCCCACTCTGTTTATGATGAAATGGAGGAAGTCACCGGTCCCAACTGGAGCCTTGTCATCCCTAGACATAGCTCTCATTCCACCTTCCCTCCCCTCTCTGGACGACCATAGCCAGATCATGACCTGCTTTGCATGGCTGCAGCTCTCAACCTCATGGGGAAGATGTCCAGGACCTGCAAAACCGGCTCCTGAATATTCTGCAGCCTCCTAGGCCTTCCCAGACTGCCCTCCCTATCCACGAGGACATCCTTCAACCGGCTCAGTTGGTCTGGTGCACGCCAACCTCCTGTGCCCATACTCTGAAGTGCGCTGAGCGACAATACTTCATCCCATCTAAGGGTTTGGACTTCCTGTTTAACCACCCGCCTCCCAACTTGCTCCTGGGCCAAGCAGCAACCGAATGGGCTCAGCAGCAGCACCTCAAGGCCACCTCGCCAGATCAGGTGGTAAAGAAACTGGACCTTTTGGGGAGAAAGGTCTATTCATTCACAGGACTTCAATTCCATATTGCCAGTTACCAGGCTTTCCTGTCATACTCAAAAATTGCAGAGTTTCAGGCCTTTCTCCCACTGGAGAAACAGCAGGATTTCCAGGCACTGCTGAACAAGGGAAAACTGATTGCCAAGGTGATCCTCAAAGCATTGGTCGATGCTGTTGACACATCATCCCACTACTAAGCGACTGGCGTAGTGCTCCATTGAGACTCTTGGCTCCAATCCTCCAGCTTGCTTAAAGAGGTCCAGACCACTCTCGAGGACCTTCCCTTTGACTATCAAAAACTTTTTAGCAACATGACAGATGATTTTTCCCACTCTCTCAAGGATTCCTGTGCCACTCTGCAGTCACTTGGTATTTACACCCCGGCTCTGACCTGCAGGCAGCAGAGGTCATGGTTTCGCCCCCGTCACCAAGCCACTTACCAATCCAACTTTCAATATCTTGCCATCGTCCAGTCACCCAACGACACCGTTACTCCGCCGCTTCCACTTCCACCTCCTTGTCTCTCCCACAATATTCACCCAAACAGCCATTTTGACTCTTTCATCAAGTGACCCTCCTCCCACCCCAGATTATCTTTGCGGCTGCCCGGCCCTGTTTGTCCACAACTGGGACAAGATCACCACTAATCAACGGATGTTGTACATAATTCCCCAGGGTTTCTCTCATCCCTCCCACCCCATCCTCGTTGCCAACGCCATGGTGGCTGGAGAGATCCCTCCCATCACAATCTCCTCCAAGAGGAAGCGGACACCCTCCTCTGGAGGATGCCATAGAATGTGTCCCCTACTGCTACCATGGCCTCGGGTTCTATTCCCCTTATATCCTTATTCTGAAAAAGGGAGGCAGCTGCTGCCCCATTCTGGACCTCTGATTGCTCAACATGTTCACAGGCAAATTCCGGTTCTGGATGGTCATGCTCCCCCTCATTACTCTGTCCCTCCCCCATGGGGCATGGTTCGTGGCTCTCAATCAGAAAGATGTATACTTACACGTTGATATCCATCCGGCTCACTGGAAGGTCCTCCATTTTATAGTTGGACACTCCCATTATCAGTTCCATGTCTTTGCATGTTCACAGTCTTCACCTTCATCACAGCCCACATGCATCATCTTGGCCACTCTATGGTTCCCTACCTGGACAACTGGCTCCTCATTGTGCCATCCTTCAACCGCCTCCTTTCTGCTATCCAGACCCTTTGTGATCTCCTTACTAGCCTGGGTATCTGTATCAATGAGGACAAGCCACTTCTCATCCCTCTCCAAATGATCACCTTCATCGGGGCGTGCCTGGATTCTCTCATGGGCTGAGCCTTTCTCCTGACTGATCAATTTGCTACCTTCACATCTCTCATCACACAGCTACACCACAAACTGCATATGAATATCCGCCAATGCCTTTCCCTCCTTGTCCGTGTGGTGGCCTGCACCTCCATAATGTCCCATGTACTCCTTCATATGCGCTGCCTCCAGCTGTGGCTCTGGTCAATCTACAAACCGCAGTCAGACCACTTAGGTAAGCCGGTCCTACTCCCCACCTTCATCCTGGCTTCCATCAAATGGTGGACCAATCCATCCAAAATCTTGGTCATCACCCTGTTCACCCCTCCCACTCTCCACACCATTCTCACCATGGATGCCTCCCTCCCTCACTGGGTGTGGCACTCATTTGGATGGTCATACAGCCCAGGGCTTCAAAACATCGAGAGAGGCAAGGAAGAACATCAACATCCTGGAATTATGAGTGGCCCACCTTGCCTGTCAGGCATTCCTCCCCCTCATATCATCACAGCACATTCAACTGCTATCCAACAACATGACGGAAGCAAGCAAGGCAGCACCACGTCTCCCTCTCTATGTGTGGAGGCTATTCACCTCTAGAATTGGTGCCTCAAGCATGGGATCATCCTACATGCTGTGCATCTCCCGGGCAGCAGCAACTCCCTAGCGGACACACTCAGTAGGTTCTCCTATGCGAATCACGAGTGGGAGCTACATGACCCTACTCTTCACTTGGTCTTCTACCAGTGGGGTACCCCACGCTGGGAACTCTTTGCGACCACCACGAACCACAAACTCCCCCTCTTCTGCTCCAGAGGAACTCTCAGGCCAGGCTCACAGGGTGACACTCTGCTCCTACCCTGGACTACTGAACTCTGCTACGACTTTCCATCCATTCCCCTGCATCTGCGAGTCCTGAGCAAGATGTGGTGGAACTGAGCGATGATTATTCTGATAACCCCCATTTGGCCTCCCCAATATTGGTTCAACCTCCTGCACCTCTCCAGTCACACCCCAATCTGCTTTCCTACCCACCTGGATCTCAGCACACAGGCTCATGCGACACCCCAACCTGGGCCCACTCCACCTTCCCGCTTGGTATATGAATGGGGCTTGCATGAAGACAGAGAGTGCCCCACTCCAGTGTGCCAGGTCCATGTCCTCACGCACAGCAGAAAGCCATCTACCAGAGCCTGCTATCAAGTGAAACAGAAGTGCTTCACCTCCTGGGCACGCTGCTACCAGCACCCACTGGACTCAATCCCCATCCTCCTTCTCCAACTTAAGCTGTTGGGCTTTGCCCAATCCTCCATCCAAGACCACCTGGCAGTTCTCAGTGTCTCCTACCTCCTGTGGGCAGCTCCTCATCCTCACTCATCTGACCACTGTAGGCTTCCTTCAAGGCCCACTCAATGGCTACCCCTCTTGGGACCTGAATCTCATCCTCTCTGCTCTCACTAAACCACCCTTCGAACTGCTCGCAACCTCCTCTCTCATCCACCTCTCCATGAAGGTGATCTTTTTGGTGGCCATCACGTTAGTGAGACGTGTTAGTGAGCTGGCAGCCACAATGGTCGAACCCCCTTGTACTGTCTCCCACAAAGACAAAGTCTCCCTGCACCTGCACCCCAAGGTGGCCTCTGCATTCCACTTCAACCAATGCATTCACCTTCCGATCTTCTACCCCAAACTGCACACCTCCCTCCAGGGCAAACATTGCATTCTCTCAGTGTCTGATGGCCTTTTACCTCCAACACACCTGTGCCTTCTGTGCTTCACCCAGACTCTTCCTCGCCATTGCAGAACATTGCTTTGGCCAAGACCTCTCCTCACAACACATCTCTAAATGACTCTCCCATTGCATAAAGGAATTCTATGCCCTTTCTCATGTTCCTCCACCCTATGGTGTTATAGCTCACCACATGAGGGCACATGCCACCATGTCGGTCTACCTCAGAGATGTACCATGGCAGGGCATTTGTAAGGCGGCCACATTGTACTCTGTCACCTTTGCTGCTCACTACACCATCACCCCTATAGCAGCAGCAGATGCAGCAGTCAGCCACGCCATCCTACAGACTGTGACTTCTCGCGAGTCCTCGCATCCACCTCCATGCTGAGCACTACTCACTAATCACCCATTTCTGGAATCCATATAGGGACCATCACTTGAAGAAGAAGATATGTTACTTATTGTAATGGGAGGTTCTTGGAGATTGTGGTCCCTATTTGGATTCCAATACCTGCCCTCCATCTGCTGAGGACTACCTTGCTTGCTAGTAAGAGGGATACCTATGTGGCATTGACCCGCACAGCCTCTTATAGCCTCGGAAGCAACACATGGACAACGCATGACACACATGTGTATCAACGGACACTACTACAAACAGTTCCGGCCCTGGTGCATGGCACGCATGTGCACCCACTGCTGGAATCCAAATAGGGACCATACATCTTGAAGAACCTCCAGCTACAGTAAGTAACCTCCTCATCTTTGTTATCTCATCCTCTCACCAGGGAGAAGTGTGTAGTGGATTGTGCTGCTGGTTTTTTGGGGTTTTTTAAAAATTTTTTAAATCACACACAGCTACATGTTTATGATAGAGAAGGCCTGGTCAAAAAATGGACCTTGCACCTCAATCAGAAGGTGGTGTGGTCTGTGAGGGTCCTCAGTTCTTGTGGGAGTTAATTCTACTGTCTTGAGCCAGCCCCAAGAAAGCTTCGTCTCTTACATAGATTAGCTTTACCCTTATTGTAGAAAGTTCCATTGTGCCACAGAAGTGAAATTGTCTTCATCCCACAGTCTTCATCCCAGAGCTTCCTCATCCTCAAGCTTTATATGATCTTTTTGATATCTTGGGGCCAGGCCCTGAAGTGCCTTGAAAATATGAGAGCTTGAACTTGATTCATAATTCAAAAGAAAGCAAGTGCAGAGAGCGGAAGAGTTTGCAGTGCTCATGGTAGTCTCTGTTGCTGAGGAGAGGAGCTGCAGATTTTAGTTTCCCAAGTGCTAGAGATTTTATGCCCACACATATTGTATTGCCTTAATCCAGTCAAGAGGTGATGAAGGTGTGAATAACTGATGCCAGGATATCACCCACCAGGCTTGGACACAGTCTTCTAGTCAATCAAAAATGGGAGAAAGCATTACTTGCAGGTGCTGCTATGTGAGAACTTAGTGTCAATGAGGTATTCAAGAGTACTCCTAAACTACAGACTGAATTGACCAGTTGTAGTTGATTACCTCCTACCAAAGGAGACCGTACTATTGCTGTAAATTTCTTCAAAATGCTCTCCTCTACCCGCCAGCATCATCTGCTTTGCTCAGGTTCATTCAGCTGTTCTTTATCTATGACCTGATCTCTTTCAAGCATTGGGCCATCTTGGTGGTAGTGGTATGGTGTATGTGGTGAAACATAGCTAGAGCTGTATACCATGGATGGAGGGCAGACTATATGATCACAGTGGTACCTTCTGGCCTTAAAATCTGTGAATCTACAAGTCATCTGCACGTTGCTGGTCTTAAGTACATGGTATCTGAGCAGTTCACCTAGTGGCTGCATATAGTTGAAAAATATGACTGGAGAGAAAACTGATTTCTCAGACTCCACCACTGAGAGGTCTAATAGTGGAAGTGCAGTTTCCCATCACTGCTCATTAGTGTGTCACTCCAGGCAGGACTCAAACCATTTTAGTGCATTACCCTAGTATGGCAATTCTAAGTGGTACATGAAATCCTATCCTCAAACTCTAAGTGTTTTCTTGAGTAGAGGGATGTATGTCATTAACCTTAAGCATGTTATTATGAAGAGTTTCACTG
This sequence comes from Chelonia mydas, assembly GCF_015237465.2. Taxonomy (NCBI): domain Eukaryota; kingdom Metazoa; phylum Chordata; order Testudines; family Cheloniidae; genus Chelonia; species Chelonia mydas. The sequence goes on from NC_057849.1 coordinate 180,468,575, forward strand.
ACACACAGTAAACTCCTCCTTTTATAGTGGCAAAGAGTGTAAGATTTCTGTTCTTGTTTCATATCTCAGTGTATCAAAAGATCACAGCGTCTTATCCTGATTCTCCATAAAATAAGCAGGGGACTTTAAAGGTTCTGTTTAGGTTGTCACTGCTGCTTGAAATGTGCCAATATCTTTTAATCACTACCAATTTTATCATCAGCTGGATTGACAAAAGAAACAGAGATTCTTTAGTAGGCCTCATTCTTCCCCCCATCTCCCACAGAAGATATCTCCCATTTCCTTCCAAGGCTTTATACTCATGTCCATGATTTCATTTCTCTTACAGCCTCTTTGAGTAAATGGTTTTCTTTGTTCTTTCATGTTCATTTTACACTCATCTAGCTGACACCGACTGTCCATCTAAGGTGATAATATGGTAGATTTAGTCCCCTGATTAGTGAGGTTGGATGAAAGCTGTCACCAGAAAGCAAGGTACTGGCGAGAGTACGTCACAGATGTTTTCATGATCTGCATAGGAGCCCCTACTAAAAGAGAGAGTTTGTTTTTTGTTTATATCACTGAACACTACACAACGAAGGGCCAAATTCACCCAGGGTAGACTGGGAGATGTAATTTATTGCTTGTTCCCTGAGCCAGCTAATCCTTCTTCCCCTCTACCCCCCACTCCCACCCTAGGTTGAGAAAGAAGGTGTTACACAAAAGCCAGCCAAAATCTAGGCAGCTTGAAGTGGCAAATACATTGCCTTGGGGGCAGAGAGATAAAAATGACACTATATTTACCATTAACGTAGAGAGTAAAGAAATACATTTTTCTGCAGAGAAGGAAAAATAGGAGATAGAAAACTGTGACGCATGGGGGAAGGCAGAGTAAAAGAAACGGAACAAAATAAAGAAAATAGTGGAACGAGGGGAACAATGTTAAAAAATCAGTCTCGCCAGTCACAACGGCTGGTGTTGTTCACAAATTCAGGCAGTGGGAAGTAGCTGAAAATTCAGAGAAGGAAGAAAAAGCGTTGTGGGTTTGGGGAGGAAATGAAGTAAAAAATGCAAAGGAGAGGCAGAATGATGAAAAGGAGTCCAGAAGAAAAGAAAGCACCAGCTCTTGGGTTTAGATTCTCAACACAAATTCTTATTCTTCAAGCTGACAGTGGCTGGGAATCCTGCAGATGCTGTCCATCCAGCTCCTGATAGGAAGGGAGTTCAATTCGCATTCAAAAATGAGCCTTCCAACAGATTACAGAGTGGCATCAATAGGTTCCAAAGGAAAGAGTCCATCAGAGCAGCTCTACAACATAAATCCCTGCAGATGTTAAAGTGGGGAAAGATGCATGTAAATTCTGAGGGTTCTACAAGACTGTAAATGATACCTAGGAAGAAGAGAGAACTCTTGCTTCCAACTAAAAGAAAGTGAGTGAGACTCAGTAACGGATTCTGCATTTTTTGTCACTCAGTAGTCCCACTTAATGACAAGTTTGCTACGGTCAATAAAAGACTGTGGCTTTTTGACAGTGGCATAAACATTCATACTTCTTTACTAACTAAATTGAACTTTTAATGCCCTCTCTTAATTTCATACAGAAAGAGGATAAATCTTGCTGGTCTTCTGACACACGCAAGAGACGAAGCTTGGAAATATCACACTCAGGCACTCAAGCAGGAATTCCCTGTGCAGAAACACCTCCTCTGTAATGAGAGTTAGACACCTAAACTCAACATAATTAACTAATGGAAATGAGTGGAGATCACAGAAAGGATTTTATGTACCACACAGTTTTTGTACAAGCCATGAAAATTCCTCATGGACGGCAATGAAGCAGTCACTGGAAGCCAGGATCACTACATGTAAAAATATTTTCAAAAAGGGAAGGCTCCACATACCTTTTAAATACACCTCACTACCACTGCATGAGACTAATTATTATTTTATTCCGTTTTTACAGAGCACTAATAAGTTTTATTGAGAATAAAAAGTGCAAAGACAATGCTGAAGCAGAGAATCTGACCCTGATTCTCCTATCACATATACCAGTATTAAAATAGTGTAACTCCATTCTCACTAGTGTACGTCACAGGAGAATCCCTGCTCTGAGTTTGAATTATCTCATTGTAGATCTTATATTCCCATTCATCATTTCACTGATGAACTGCACTTTATATCCTTTTTGGACAAGAAAGGAAGAAGTATTTGAATTGGAGGGGCGCATCTTCTATTTTGAATTAAAACTGCTGTCAAAGTTTGCATCAGGTGATGCAAACTTGGAGAAATCTAAGTTCTCATGAAAACTGCAAAGAAGGTTTGAAGATCCCAAATGTCCTGGGCACTTCTCCTCATCTCATATGGACTCCAAAGAATCAAGTCTAATAAGCAGCCCAACGCAATAACATCTTCTGATTTACAGGGTAACCTAATTACCATGACAACTGGAAAATCAGTGTGTTGGGCAGGTAAGGCCGTTGTCATCATTTCCTGTTCGTGGAAAATTAAATGTATTTTACAGCTAAGGGCAGGGTCAGGGAATAGACACTTTCTGTGGGAAGATCAGTGAGAAACTTCGAGCTTTTCACTGTGCCCATGTCTCCACCAGCAGATAAGGAAGAGTGAATCACTTCTATAGGGCAGATTGCTGGAGAGTTCGACAGATGTGGGAGGGGAAGACAATGAGTTGGCATTTATGAAGGAAGGGGATTAGGGAGGGAGCTTAGAATAAAGCCCTTAGAGTGTTGAGTAAATAGAACAGGAAAGTCTTGTATGATTATTTGAGACTTAAGTAGCTGAAAGGGGAAACTGCATGAGTATATATGCCTTCAGTAACTGTACTGAGGGGTGAGAAATGCAAATAATACTTTCACAGAGAACATAGAGTCTGACATCCTGTGACTAAACTGCATCCCTCATTATTTTCCCATTCAACTGACTGCTGTAATGCTGGATTTGTTGTGAAGAACTAAATCCATCTCAGATGGCATCGATATACTGCCCGAAAGCAGAAAACCCTGGTGTGATGAGATTGATCTGACCAGCTGATTGTTGGAGAATTATAGCAATGCTTTCCCACTGGATCACCAGTATTTACACTGAAGGTAGAAATTTCTCTATATGACTCCTGTGGAAAAGGCCCTATAACCAAAACGTACTAGTTAGTAATTTTAAAGCCTTCATTACTGACATCATCTCAGAGCCTGTGGGGGTTTTTCTTTTGTTTTGGATGATATGCACTGAGAACGGTATTCTGTTGAGACTGTTTTGATTTTCAAAATGCATGCCAAGCTTTGGGAGAAGGGAAGGTTTAAAATGGCCTGGAAAATGTTTTTTTTGTTTGTTTGTTTTTGTTTTTTTAAGGAAAGTAATTTTTGGAAAGTGTTTGGGCTCCTTAGCACTTACTGAAATCCTTGGGTAATGAACCATAGCCATGTATACACATAGACACTACCACTGTGAAATACCCTCCCAGAGCGGACCTCAGCTCCTTTGAATAAGGCCAGGGTTCATTACTCTTGCCTAGACAACTACGTTGACTAGTATTAACCAAAAACTAGCCACACAGATTGAGATTTTCAAGGTAGCCTAGGGGATATAGACACATCTGCCATTAATTTCTAAAAACCTGTCCAAATCCCCAAGACTGCTTAGGAAGTTGGAGCCACAATGCTATGTCTCAATTTTTAAAAAGTGCTTTGAGTGAGAGCAGATGCTTGGGAGTCAAGACTCCTGGGTTATATGCCTAGCACTGCCACTGACTTCTCTGAGTTAGCACAAGTCACTGGTCTGCCTCAGTCTCAGTTTCCATATGTAAAAGGAGGAAAATAAGTTATGCACTTTTGTAAAGTACTTTGAGACCCTCTGATGAAAATGAGTCTGTAAGTACTATGATTAGTATTACTTCTACAACTATGTATGAGAGAGTGTGGGGTGGCATGGCAATTTCTGATATACCGAGAAGCTGAATTCAGCAGGAACTTAACATCAAAAAACAAATTTATAGTATAGATTTGGAGTTATAACTCCCAGTTTGGAAATGCACAGGTATTGGACACAAATACCAAAAAAGAATAAACACCCGAACTTCACAAATCTCATGCTTTAAAACAAAATATTAACAGCTACCTCAGCAATGTTAAGGCAGAATAACTTTGTGAATAAATGGGATGTGTGATAGTCAATATGTTGACACAAGGTCACTTGTTTAAGAGGTTGCTATTAAGGTTTTGCATTACAGCATGAGTTTCTGGCCTTTTTGGTATCTGCTGCAGATGGAAGTCAGTGTCTTAAGGAGTGCTGGAGTGTCTTATTGATAGCACTATATGTAATGTGAAAATGGCAAGGAATGCTGCAGACTTTTCCCTGAACTTCTTATTTTTATGTTTTTAAGGTGCTGAATGGGTGGCATGGGCCCTGATGCACACTGAGTGTCCAACCAAGCAAAATTTATACTTAGGCTAATATGTGCTCTGATAACTGGTTCACTAGTGACAGCATGGAATCTGGGTGCAGACTGTGTGAAATCTTGTACATATTTCAATTCCTCCCAGTTTCTAACCTAAGAGACTTCTTGTTTTATTCAGAAGGAGTAAAATATTTTTCTCTTTTTCTGCCGGAGTTCCTGAGGTGGACTAAACAACCAGTATTATTAGATAAAACAGAGGCATAACAATACATCCTTATTAGAAGTACTGCTGCGATGAAAAACTTGCATCAACATTTCCATTAGTCCCTTGGCCTTTCATGCTGATGCTGGGGGTTTGTATTGATAGTTCAAAAGACTGCAAATGCAAGTTTACAGAACTGCCTGACAGTGATATATTTGCCAGTAGCAAATCAGTCCAAGTGAGCTGTAAAACCTGCACCGACAAATGTAATTCTTAGCAGGTTTTGAACCGTCTCCTTCAGGCTATGATTAATTTCATTAGATACCCTTAAACTTAAAAAATGAGTAGTAAGGTAGCCTGTCAATCACAATAACTAATTTCAGCAATGCTTACACAAACCCCATATTAAGTAGTCTTCCCTTACTGTAGACATGCTTCTCCTTACACTTATACCAGAGTGATCCCACCATGCTTCTGAATTAAACCAGTGTAAGTTAGAGAAGAATCACGCACCATATATTTAAATGGATAAAGATTCCATGTAAGGAGCAGGTAGTGAAAGCATATTTATATAATGACAGGTTTCAGAGTAGCAGCTGTGTTAGTCTGTATTTGCAAAAAGAAAAGGAGTACTTGTGGCACCTTAGAGACTAACAAATTTATTTGACCATAACCTTTCGTGAGCTACAGCTCACTTCATCGAATGCATCCGATGAAATGAGCTGTAGCTCACGAAAGCTTATGCTCAAATAAATTTGTTAGTCTCTAAGGTGCCAGAAGTACTGCTTTTCTTTTTGCATATTTGTATAGTTACTCTTACATATTTCCAAAGTAAATAACTGACCAGATCTCTATCCAAAATGGAGGCTTTATAATAATAAGTTTGAACCTATCAATTCCCAAGTTATCTAAAGAATTGCTTTACAATGCAATATATTTACAGCGCCAAAAATGTATAAATATGTTTTTGTAGTGAAATTACAACATGTAGTTAGCATGCAAGAGTGGTACAGAGCAGTATATATTATAGGTCATAAATTGAAAGACAAAACAATAACTTATGGCAACTAGTCTAAATTGTTAGTGTCAAGTTATGAACCAAATCAATAAATTATCACAAAGATGAATCTCAAGTATAAGAAACACTCCAGTCCTAATTATATAATGTAAAGCATCACTAAAATTGCCCAGTTGGCTAATTGGAATGTGACTTCAGACAATCTGTGACCACTAACAGACTCTCCTCAAATACACCAAGAAATCTTTCCACTGTGGCCATACAGCTTCCAAATAACAGTGTTTCCCTTTGACACCAACATTCTACAGAGGAAAGGTAACTTACAGGTCCAGAAAACACTATTATTTTCCTCTCATGAAGCAATCAAGAGTCACAGATTTGGATATTTATATACATACACACACATATAGATGTTAGATTGCTCAATTCAGCAGCAGCAAGTCAAGATGCATTCATTTACCTATACAATCATTAGCTAATTTTCTAGACCTCTATTATTGACCTTAGATAATGTAAACAATGGACCCTTTATAAGTCATCACTAATTGGGGGGGAAAAGAGTGGTGGTTCACTCCAAGCTCCACCCACATCCTACACTATGCCTGGAATCCTACTACATAAATTGTTTCCCCTCTCCTTACCCCACTCTCAGTCCCCTATCCCCACTGCCTTTCGACTATCTCTGTACAGTATCTTTAGCTACCATTACACTTCTTCCCGCTTCACTTCCCTGACAAATGGGCCTTTGTCCGAGCCCCACCCTCTGCATATTGGCACTCCCTACCTCAGAGACATGCAGGTGGGGCTGTGCAGCGATGCAATATGCTTGGATGTGTATATGGCTCTTCCAGTGTAGTATCCGGATCTCTGCATACATTAATGGATTCATCTTCATAAGAGCCCTGTGATACAGGGAAGTATCATTACCATTTCACAGATGGGAAATCAAAGCACAAAGAAATTAAGTGACTTGCCCAAGGTCACAAAATGAGCCTGTGGCAGAACTAGGAACTAATCCCTGAACTCCTGAGTCCCAGTTCAGTGCCATACGCCCCACCCCCACCCCCAGACCAAAAAAAACTCATTGTTTCTTGGAAACAGTTGGTTCTATTGGTGAAAAGCTCAGTGGTGGTGTTGGAGGCTTATTCCTTCACCCACTTACTTCCCTGGTCCTTCTCGCGTGAACAGAGAGCAACAATACCCGAAGTCCAAAGGTGCAAAGAATTCGATGTTTATTGGGGTGAACTTCCAGCAAGCATGATTCCAGTTTCCTTCCTTAGTGTCCCCCTTCCCAGCTCTGACACCACAGAGCCTTACGCCTGTGTCCCTGTTCCCATTCCTGCCCTTAGCAAAACATGATTCCAATTTCTCCACCCCCATTCCCTGTTCCCATTTCCCTCTTTAGCAAAACATGATTCCAATTTCCCCAGCCCCATTCCCTGTTCCCATTTCCCTCTTTAGCAAAACATGATTCCAATTTCCCCACCCTCATTCCCTGTTCCCATTTCCCCCCGCACACACACACACACTCACTTCCTGATTGACTGCAGACTATATAGTAAAACTTGAGTTCTGCTTAGTTATACCTTAAACAATCATTCTACTGAAATTTACCTAACCAGTCCTAACATATTGTAACATGATTAGCTAACCAATTATATTCCACCACCTTAATTAGTTTACACCCGGCAAAATTAATTATACAGCAGACAGAAACCATCGCAGAACCAGACGGAGATTATACAGACAAACAGTGGCAAAGTGGGAACGATAATGACAAAACAATACAGAAGTGAGGATTTCACATCCCAGCTATTGATAAGTGAGTTCTTGCCAGACAGGATGCTATCAAACTAAGTTTCCTTTTACATTTTCTAGGCACTTCCCTTTCTCTGGAGGCGATAGGCATTATCAGGACAGGATTGTATTCCTAACAGCCCAATAGCACCTTATTTCAGTGTGACTAGTTTGGAATGTGAGTATGTGACCGGTTGCTTCCCAGTTTATGGCTGCCTGTTGCTTAGCCAAAGGCCTTAGCCTAAGAACAGGGCCTCAGACTGTCACAGTAAGAGAAGGCCCTTACACCGGCAGACAGTGATCTTGATTCTTTCTTTTATACCTCTACAACTAGCTAAGTGATAAGAATACACCTAAATTCTTAGAGTATAGGCCTTTACAGATAGGCCTGAATATCTGTATCCTAACAGGTGGCCACAATTTCTTCTCTTGAAGAAAGTGCAACAGCATTCTGAAAAATTGAGTTTTTACACCCTCTGCTGAGATAGCTGCAATTTTGAATTTGGCATCACTAGATTTGGGTTACCACTAATGTTAACATCAGCCCAGGGACTGGCTCATAGAAGGGGTACACATTATATAAATACAGGTTTCAGAGTAGCAGCCGTGTTAGTCTGTATCCGCAAAAAGAATAGGAGTACTTGTGGCACCTTAGAGACTAACAAATTTATTAGAGCATAAGCTTTCGTGGGCTACCACCCACTTCATTGGATGCATAGAATGGAACATATAGTAAGAAGATATATATATACATACAGAGAAGGTGGAAGTTACCATTCAAACTGTAAGAGGCTAATTAATTAAGATGAGCTATTATGAGCAGGAAAAAAAACTTTTGTAGTGATAATCAAGATGGCGCATTTATGTATACCCTGATTCAAGCTTTTCTCATCACATGACTCAGCCTTCTCTCATGGCAATAAAAAGTAATATGTTTACTTATTCTTTTAATGTCTGTGTGTGAATATAGTGCACATGGAAAATAAGAGCTAGCGGAAGTGCCTGGAGCACAGGATTTGCACCACAGCTCTTCAAATACATCTCTCCCCAATTCTGCAACAACCCCAGCTACTCCCAACCTGAGCATCTTAAATAGAGTCTGTCAAGCATGGTTCCAATGTGCCAAATTTTACAGAGGTTTGGTGATCTGAACTAAAGATTAAAGTAAGTCACTACCAAACTGTTTTCTCTTGTGAGCCATACAAGTGTAAAACACAGGTCTTGAAAAGAAACTTTTTTGTATGGATCTAGTCTAATGGTTTACTCTTAGGCCCACGACTCAAAAAAGAGTGTATTTCTTAACCTATATTACTATAGCAAGTAAGCAGTTAGTAATAGCCTCAAACAATATTGGTGAAAAATAGGTTTTTGATTGTAAAAAGAGCATTGATTTTTGGGTTGTTTGAGGGAACTTCACAGAACCAAGAGCAAATTAAATGAGGTAATGGACATGTTTGTAATTTCATTTTTAAGTCTCACACTATCCTTGCCCCTCTCTGGTTTCCAGTTTGTCGATAAGTAAAGAGCTTCAATTTCCAAATCTGCCACAGAACCTTTACAAATCAAAATGCTGATAGAAAATATCTGTTTTTAAATGTCTGTTTGGAAATATTGGCAACCAAGTGTCTATACATCTTTTACCTTAGCAGGAAGAGAAACATCATGTATTGCCAGGAAAATGAACAGGAGAAAAGAGATGCACCGAAAGTGAAATTAATCTAAAATTACAACAATGAAACTGTTTATAGAGATGTTTTGAATCCTAGGAAAAAACAGACTTCATCTGATGTGTTAATTAAGTCCCCCATGCTCCCTACTGCTACATGGCCTGAAGGAATAGGGCGTGAGTGAGCAGAATAGGTGCTAGAGAGCCCATGATTCCCACCCCCAGCTTCACTCTACAGCTGCCAGTAACTGCTTCATTTGTACTCCGAGAAAGAGAGCATATGACCAGGGAAGAATGGGAAACATGCTTCCATGCACAATATTCACAAATTGAAAAACAGTGTCAATAATACTGGGTAAGATGTTTGATTTGTTGCGTCCCTGAGCGACAGCGTCTAACCTTCTACCTCATGGGGACCTAACCAGAAGAGACACATGTGCACAGGTAGTGGTAGAGTAGTCAATGACAATGTAGAAACCATGCCAGCTCACTACCTGCACTGAGAGGACTGCAGAGCTGGGGGCATAGGGTCCACATGGCCTGAAATGTCGAGGACTTTTTCAGCTGGTAATCCCACCAAACCTCTACTAACATTGCACAGGCCGCAACCCTGGCACAGTCAGTGGATCTTCAAGAAATTGGATACAATGGATCTTCCCTGGTGAGTCTTCAACTTCCACCTCTGCTTACGCAGAAAGGGAAGGCAATGGGCCTAAGAAACAATCTAGCCAGTCAACTGGAATTTTGAATGAGATAAGGGCAAGGGGATAAAAAATAACTGGCATGTATAACTCAGTTAGAGGAAGGATTATATTGTAGGTAACACAGTGTGCATTTGGCAAATAAGATATACACAAAATGAACAGAAACTATGTGAGAGATGTGTAGTGCAGTGAATGTATATGTGTACCACTGCTCTCTACTGACTGCAACGTAAGACCTGCTCAAGAATGTGAAATCATTATACTCTTTAGTGAAGTGTTTTTCAACTGGTGGGTTTTGTAACCCCATCCAGGGAGGGGATTTGTCAAGAAAAACAACTGGGGACAAGGAGATCATTAGGCATTGAAAATTTTTATTGCAATCTAAAATAAAGAAAATCTCTCCCTCCCCACCGCACACCTTTATCCTCCAGGTTCAAGCATTCTTTGTCTACCTCTTGAATCATACACACAAATAAATTATATAGGGTTATATTAATACATTTTTTACTCTTATTTTATAGTAAGTGTAAGGAGATCATGAAAATTTCAAATATGGGGTGGCTTACCTGAAAAGATTGAGGAACACAGCCCTAGTGAACGGCCCATAGAGACATCATAGTTCTAGGACGTCTATGGAGTGAATCTGTGGTTTGCAGGCCTAAAAAAACCAGAGAGCGCACCTTTCTAATAATAATAAATAATAATAATGATAATAATACTTAGCATTTTATAGAACATTACATGGTCAAAGTACTGTATAGCCATTAACTAATCAACCCTCATCCCCCTTTGTGAGATGGGTGGGTAAGTATTATTCTCTGCATTTTACAGAGGGGGAAACTGAGGCAGAAAGGCAGAATGATTTTCCCAAGCTCTCACAGTGGCAGAGCTGGTATTAGAATTTAGGATGCTCCAATTTCCAACTGTGACATAGCCAGGGTACAATCCAGACTAATGGTTAGTTGTGTCACCCCTGCCCTCTAACCTGGGGTGCCCTTTACCCTCCTTTGCTGCTGTAACCTTCAGTCTGGACTGCTCACAAACAGCCTCTAGCATGCAAGTCACTCCCAGCTACATCTCTGTGTGTGCCAGACAGCCACACCTTGGCTCTTATCAGCCTGGGTTATACTACAGGGTGACCCCAACACACCCCCAGTCCTAGATTGTCCCCCAGAAATGCATGTCCTGTACTGCCCAGCCCTCTCCTGCACAATAAAAGCTTATATAAAATCCATCATAACAGTAAAAGAAATGATGTGCACACATCTTGTTACTCCAAATGGAGTTTCGCAGACCCTTCAGTTCAAACACACTGAATTTGATAAAACAATAAAACAAGTTTATTAACTACAAAGAGAGAGATTTTATTTGAGTACAAGTAATCAGGCAGAAAAGTCAAAATGGTTACAAGAAAAATAAAGGTAAAATGCAACTGGTGCTTAACAAACTATGTTAAATTCAAAGTAGAGCATTCAATTAATAGCAGTAAACTCAGCGATTAACTCAAAACAAATTAATCACAACAAAAAACTAATTGGGATTAACTGCAGTTTTGATCACACTGTTAGTACTAATCATTGTTACCTGTTCTTGAACATTCCAGTCTTTCACAACATCCAAGAAATGCTCTTCACTCATTTCAGCATAATCTCTCTCTTCAGTACGCACTGCTGTTAAAGGAAACCACCACAGTGTCCAAGCAGCATCAAATCAGGTGTGCCCTGACTCCACGATAGCTGTGATTGCTCAAGGATGTCCAGTGATCACCAGTCAAAACAACAGCTAGTGCATTTTTCAGAAGCTCCAACTCTGTAGTCTTCTTGTTGTGATATAGGTCATGTATTTATGATGTAATGGTTCCTTGGGAGGGCAAGGTAGTAAGACTGATTGGAAGATGCAATTTGAATAACATCTCTTAACCCTCTGTCATTTACAATGTTGAGTGTTCTGCAGTCCATAGCTATCCACTTTGCAACAGCATTGGTTAAGCTGTTGTACTTTGATCCATGGGCTTGTAGCAATCCTGAAACTCTGTAAGCGTATTCTGTCACGGTTGGCGGGATTCATTTGCTGTCAGTGGATTATCCGTAGCACAAGAACTGGAGGTGAAAGCATGGTTAGCATGTAGGAAGGTGGTACTGAAGATCTGGCACTTCAATGGCATTGGTACTTAGCCTTGCAATAGCTACATATAACCATCTTTTTATCCAGTGCAATCAAACCTGAGATTAATTGCAACTAACTTTTTTTAAAAAAAGAAAAGGAGGACTTGTGGCACCTTAGAGACTAACCAATTTATTTGAGCATGAGCTTTCGTGAGCTACAGCTCACTTCATCGGATGCAAACCTAACTCTGAAACCTAACTTTTTTTAATCGCTTGACAGCGCTACTTCTCAAACTCAGTCTTGAAACAAGTTATTTTTTTGCCCCCACTTCTCCCCAGGGAAGGCTGTTCCAGAACTTCACTTCTCTGATGGTTAGAAACTTTCACCTAACTTCAAACCTAAAGTTGTTGATGGCCAGTTTATATCCATTTGCTCCTGTACTACCACTGGCCTTTAACTTAAATAGCACCACACTCTCTCTGATGTTTATCCCACTGACGTATTTATAGAGAGCAATCATACCTCCTCTCAGGCTTTGTTTTCTTAGGCTAAACAAACCAAGATCCTTAAGTCTCCTCTTTTTTTTTTTTTTTTTAAATTATTTTATTTTACAAGGCCGTACTTTATTGAAAGATGATAAGACGACACTACCACAGGGCAGGTCCAAGGGGAAAGCACAGCAGAGGGCATTTCTGAGAGCAGCAGAGCACAGCTCCTTGCAAAGCACTGGTGAAATAGGGCAAGGCTCTGAGTGCAGACAGAACAGAGATTGCCTTGGTGAGTCTGTGTACAAAATGCTGGTGGGTGTGCTGTACCTCTTGTAAGACAGTTTCTCTATTCCTCAGATCCCAGCAGCCCTTCTCTGAACCTGTTCCAGTTTGAAATCATCTTTGTTAAACATGGGAAACCAGAATTTCACGCAGTATTTCAGATGAGGTCTCACCAGTGCCTTGTACAATGGTGGTAACACTTCCCTATCTCTACTGGAAATACTGCACCTGATGCATCCTAGGGACTGAATAGCCTTTTTCACAGCTGCATCAGATTGGCAACTCGTATTCATCAACCAATACACCCAGATCTTACTCCTCCTCTGTCACTTCCAACTGATAAGTCCCCATGACCTTTCACTTTGCACTAGGGCTGTCAATTAGGGATTAATTCACAAATGATTAATGCATTCATATTTTAACATGTTAATTGTAATCCAGAGGTGCCCGGGGGTGGGGGGAAGAGGGGAGGGGCTGGAGCTCTGGTGCCCGAGGAGGGCTGAAGCCCCAAACCCCACAGGACTGAAGGTAAGGGATCACAATGTTTTCTGGTGGGGAGGTCACTTTTTTTTTTTTTTTTAAGTCCAAATGGGAGCACCAGCAAAAAAAGTTTGAGAAACACTGCTCTAAAGTTTTACAGTTTTATTTTTGAGTGCAGTGATGTAAAAAAAAAATCTACATTTGTAAATTGCACTTTCACGATAAAGAGATTGCACTGCAGGACTTATACGAGATGAACTGAAATACTTTATTTTGTTTTAGCCTTTTTACAGTTCAAATATTTGTAATAAAAATAATATAAAGTGAGCACTCTACACTTGGTATTCTGTGTTGTAACCATAATCAATATATTTGAAAATGTAAAAAACATCCAAAATATTTAAATAATTTGTATTCTATTATTATTTAACAGCGTAATTAAAACTGCGATTAATCACGATTAATTTTTTAATCACATGACAGCCCTAATTCAAAGCCAGGTTTTCTCACCACATGCTTTCAGTAATCTTCCTGACCAAACTTCTTAGGTCAGGACCCCTTCTCCAGTTCAACGGCTGTTTCCATAGTCCCTTCTAATGCAGTGAATCGATGGAGAGAGAGGGGAGGGGTGGGATGTATGCTCCTTCTTTTTATAATCCTTTCCCCCCTTATAGAAGCTTTTACAGCTACGAGCAAGGCATAGGCAGTCTGTGTGGAAGGGAACTCTGTGCTGTTTCTTTCCTAAGAAATAGATTTTTTTGTCCCTGCCCCCTTTCCAGCCAAAGAATGGCCACTCAGCAGGTAACGGTCCATCAGCCTTGTTTACACCTGGCTGAGGCAGCAGCTTGCTCTTTGTCTCTGGAGAACTCGTTTGGCCACTCCCCTGGCTACTCAGACTTCTCTGGAAAACATACTTTTAGTCATGATCTCAGCTTACATTTATAACTTCACATATAATGCTGCTATGTGCATTGTACCATGATGTTATTGATCAGCAAATTATGAATTTTTAAATGACATCTCACAGATATACTGTGTACAAAGTTCATTACAACCGTGTGTAGGGTGTGGCTATATGAGTACATTCTGTCACAGCATCCCCACTCCTCTAGACTATGCTGCCTCTCAGAAAGATTGACTCTTAAAAAGTCAATCTGTGAGATAAAAAATATGCATAGCTAAAGCTAAATACAAGCAAAACAATGCTGGTGAGGTCAGAAAATCCTGATCCATACAGCAACTACACTGACATTTTGGTAAAATTATCATCAATATCAGATCATTGCCTGTCTGGATAATCACTAGATTGTGTGTTTGCTAAAAGAGCGATGGAGAACTGCTAGACTCTTATTATAGGTAATTGCTCTTTACAATGACTGGATGTCTCATGTGAAAATGAATCAGTGATATCCACTGTAGCAGAATCAATTAAATAATTGGAAAGCATAGCTAGTGTCTTTGATGTTGAAAGGAAGAAATTCAATAAGCAGTCTCATCAAGCTTTCTAACAAAGCAGAAATAAGGGCTGCAGGCAAGAACACATTGACACCACAGGTCAGTGAGGGTTTATGGATTGTGTACCTTGGAAAGTAGGTAGAATATAGCTGTACAGGATGTTCAATTGTTAGTCAGTTATCTTAGAGGATGTCAGAGTATGGTTGTGAAGACTTCTAAAAATACAAATGTTTCAGCCAGACATCAAAGATTTCTCACCTTACACAGATTTCTATGAGAATATTATCAGTGTACTGAGGAGATGTCAGGGCAGTATTTCAGCAGTTGTGCTACTGGATGCTGGAACCTTATCCTTGGAAGATTCATTTTCATATTTATTAACCAATTTGTGTCTGGCAGATCAACATGTTTCTGACAATGATGTACCCATATATTCCTGTATTAATAGCTTAGGGATAGTAGTCTGCAAAAAAAAAAAAAAAAAAATTGCAGCTCCCATTCCGAGAAAAAGAACAGCTGGTAGGTGAACAGCACACAGCATTAGGAAGAGAAATTTTCTCAAAATAGACTAAGGCAAATCTGTAGTTTCATTTTACACTAAGTGCCATGGGAAAATTAAAGTGTACATGGTGTTAGGATATAGATATTCAGGCCTGTCTGTAAAAGCCTATACTCTAAGAATTTAGGTGTATTCTTATCACTTGGCTAGTTATAGAGGTATAAAAGAAAGAATCAAAATCACTGTCTGCCGGTGTAAGGTCCTTCTCTTACTGTGACAGTCTGAGGCCCTGTTCTTAGGCCAATGCCTTTGGCTAAGCAGCAGAGGCAGCCATAAGCTGGGAAGCGAACGGTCACATCCTCACATTCCATACTAGTCAATATGGGGCTGTTAGGAAGGTGGTCCGATCTATCACCTCCAGAGAAAGGGAAGTGCCTAGAAGATGTAAAAGGAAATTGAGGTTGATAGTTTTCTGTCTGGTAAGAACTCACTTATCAATAGTCACAGCTATGAAACCCTTATGTCTTTATAGATGTAGTTGTGAAATCCTCACTTCTGTATTGTTTTGTCATTATAGTTCCCACTTTGCTATTATTTGCATGGTCTCTGTCTGGTTCTGTGATTGTTTCTGTCTGCTGTATAATTAATTTTGCTGGGTGTAAACTAATTAAGGTGGTGGGATATAATTGGTTAGCTAATCATGTTACAATATGTTAGGATTGGTTAGGTAAATTTCAGTAGAATGATTGGTTAAGGTATAGCTAAGAATATTACTATATAAATTAGGGGCAAACAGGAAGTAAGTTGGGATTCAAAAATAAGGAAAAAGGAACTTGGATTTAAGCTTGCTGGAAGTTCACCCCAATAAACATCGAATTGTTTGCACCTTCGGACTTTGGGTATCGTTGCTCTCTGTTCCTGCGAGAAGGACCAGGGAAGTGGGAGACTGAAGGAATAAGTTCTCTAACACATGGGACCTCATCTGAAAAAATCTTCACACAACAAACTCTATTTACCTGGAAGGATGAAGGACTGAATCAACCCTGCCAGAATTTGAACCTGTCATTCCAGGGATTCCTGAGTAATCCAAGCTTGATCTATGATTTTTGTGAACCTTAATGCTGTCTCTTGTGACAAACCCTAACCAGAAAATAGCATTACAGATAAATAACTAATCAATGGAAAAAGTAACTCTAAACAAACAAACAAAAAGTTATGGCTCCATAGTTAAGACTGTAACCAGGTTCCATTAAAGACCTATTTGCAGTCCCATTTTTACATTGGTTCTTTGGCTATCAAACTTGCTTAGCTTGAAAATTGTCATGTTTACTCTCAAGGCTACGGAGATTTTTTTTCTGTTCAGTTTGAAGAAAACTGGTCAAGCCTCTGTTACAGATCATTAAAAAAGTTACTGCCCCAGATACTATCCTGACCCAAGATACGCTCAGCCCAGGGTCAAGGGAGGACCTTCAGGGAGCAAGTTATACCTCCGTGATTCTCACAGAGCATTTGTGCTGGCATGATCTTGAGCGAGAGTAGAAGGAGAAATATTTGAGTACGTCCTGCTGCATATTACTCGTTTCATTCTACAGATAGGGAGATGGGGATGAGGGTGGAGGGGGGAACATAACAGAGAGTAAGGTGAGCTTTTGAACAGTCACATTGTGGACGCAGCTTATTACCAGGGATACTAGAACTCCATTTGCCAAGGAAAAAGGCAGAAAAACATGGAATTTACGTTTTTACAGAGAATTTTTAGTGTTTACATTTTGTGAAAAAATAAAAACATAAGTTAACTACATTTTACTGAAGGAACTAGTGTCACTTATTCAATGTGTGCAACCTCCCCCTGGTGTGGTTGATTTTTGAATGTGCTGACGGCCAGAGCCCTCGCCGCTGTCACTGGTAGGCTTCAAACTTGCTTAAAAATTGTGAATATATCAATAAAACACTGTTTTCAACTGATTCCTATGTATGTTGTGGCTAGGGACACTAAAGTTCAGCATTTCATTTTAATCATGGAAAAACATGGATTTTAATGGGGTTTTTTAATCAGAGAATTTTGGCTTTTTTATCATGGAAAACTAGAATACCTGCTGATTACTCAGTTGCTGGAATAGCCCAAGTACTGTTGCCAATTGGCACAAGCTAGCATCTTTATGTTACTCAAACGTTTGCCCATGCATAGGCCAACACTTGGTGGCCCCAGGATGGGGGGAATGCAAAGGCTGCTTAAAGCCATGTTTGGATTAGCCCAATACAAAATTCTACTGAGCAAGTTGATTCACAGGTGTTTAAAAATTACATCTTTGAAAATATGTTCAGTATCCAACTTTTGTGGGTATCTCCAGCTAAAAAATGGTTAGACTGTAACACTCCAAACTTTGTATAGAGTTAAATACAATTAAAATCCAATTGTCATGATATAAACATATTCTAGTTGGATGACAAGTGGCTAACATTGGGACAGAATTAAGATTGTTTTTGGAATATTTAATAATGTTTTACATGAGTACATTTATTTAAGAGATTGCATGAACTATGAAGATATCAGAGTATTTATCTCCCTTCCCTTAATTGTTCATTTCCATGCAGTTTTTAATGTTATTTAACTGTAATATTTTCAAATTTAATGTTTAACTAACAATCTCACCTCAAAGATAGTGAATATTTTTTCTCTGTCAGTAATTTAAAACTTAACACACACCACATAAAATGATAACCTAAACTGTTAAGGGGTCAGTATAATAAACAATTTTTTTCTCCTCTACTCCAACATGAGCCAGTGCCATAGATGACTACAAAATTGTATCTGATAGGAGAGAGAAATCTAATAAAGAAACAGATTTACAATATGCATGCTAATGCTTGCCAGAAGTCTCAAATGAAGTTGAATTGCTATGAAACTGTTTCTCTCATGAAACCTTCTCTACCTTGTCCACTTTGTTCCATCTTAAGCCAATTAAATAGTAAAGTCATACACAGATCAAAGAGAATGTTAAGCCATAACTTACTTGCTTCTCTCCCTCTTTTAGGATCAGTAACTTCTCATCTCAGATGGAGTGATGATTAACTTGTTCCTACCTCTGTGCTATGCTACAGTATTTCTATTAAAATTGCTTTACAAGATCGTAATTTCCAAATAAACTGAAGAGATGAAGCCTCCATTGTAGAAACAGAGATTTCCCTAGAGTATCTGATACTAGGTGGACCAGTACAGGAAGGCAAGCCAGTTATCCGTCCATGGTATGTTTCTAATATTATCTATTATTTAGAACAGTGGGTCTCAAATTTTTGTATTGGTGACCCCTTTCACACAGCAAGCCTCTGAGTGCGACCCCACTTATAAATTTATATATATATATATATATATATATATATATATATATATATATAACACTATTATAAATGCTGGAGGTTAAGTGGGGGTTGGGGTGGTGACTGACATTTGCGACCCCACACATAATAACCTTGTGACCCTTTGAGAACCCCTGATTTAGAAGCTCCCTAGGTGGTA
Source organism: Chelonia mydas (assembly GCF_015237465.2). Taxonomy (NCBI): domain Eukaryota; kingdom Metazoa; phylum Chordata; order Testudines; family Cheloniidae; genus Chelonia; species Chelonia mydas. The sequence continues at coordinate 180,487,177 of NC_057849.1, forward strand.
TCAGGTGTTTTGGGATGGTGATGATGAGACCAGGTAAAGAAGTTTTGTGGCCATGGGCCAGTTCCCAGGAAATCCCAATCCCTTGCACTTGTGAGGTTTACTCTAGGAATGAACAGCTGGAGCATGCCGGATGAACTCCGCTGCCTTGGTAGATCATGGTTACAGAGAAAACTCGGGTTGAGACCATTACAAGCCTTCAGGATCAGGGCCTTAAATATGATCTGGTACTGGACACGTATCGAGTGTATGTGTTCCTAGTGCTACTCACAAGAAGAGATCCTGCATGTTGCACCATCTTGAATTTCTCTGAGGCAGCTACTCTCAATTCCAAACATAGTGTACTGAAGTACTTGCACCTAGATCACTATGAATACTTGGATTGCTGCAGCCAGATCTGGGAAGGGGTGCACGCTCTTGGCAAACTGGATATGATAAACGGCATTTATTTCTGATAACTGACGAATCTGGATGTCCAGGATCAGTGAAGACTCCAGAGGACCCCCAGGGGTCTCCTTCCTATGCTACACTTCTTCCCCAGAGCTGGGGAGCCCGTTATGACAACTGGGTCCACAAGTTTACCCGAATTATAACTGTAAAAAGTTTGTAAAAGTTTATGTGAGATGTTAAAATAACCTATTATAACAAATGTTGATGGGAAAAGGTACGAAAAAGAAGACAGAATAATTTAATTAGTCTAAAACAAAAAGGCCAATTTGATATGATCTGAGGACTGTATTGAAATTATGCCATTCTGAGAAAACTGTATGGGCAGACTCTGGTCCCCCATTCTGTCCTTTCTGTGTCACTCCAGCATTGCAAGAGGGCCATAAAGCTCAGTTAACCAGTCAGCTCAACATTCCCCTAGTGTGGAAGAATATCCAAGGGGACACAGCCAACATAGCTTGTCCTATACTGCTCCCCACCACAGTTATTGTGGTATGCCCAGGGAAAGGAGAAGTAGCTGGTACACCACTCCACTTTTTGCAGTCTTTGGCTAAGCTAATGCCCCTTGGGGCCATGCGGCTGTTGCATCTTAGAACAACCCCAAGGCTGCTCTATTTTTCACTATGAGCTGAACCAACCCCCAGCCAACAAGGAGATTAGGGAGCTGCAACATGGTTTACAGTCACTTTTACTTCCTCCTCTCCACAGCTACACCAAGCAGACATCAGCTACAGGCGCAGATTGAACCCTTAATTATTTATGTGATCCCTAAATTACTGAAACCATAATCCAATAAGAAATCAATTAACTATTTCTCTTTTTTAAAAAAAATAATAAATTGTTTATCTTAGATTTAGAGCTACTTTTTAATTCAAGGTTTCCTAAATGTAATGTATACTTCCTATCAGAATAGCTTATAAACATTTCACTGAAAAATCTTCAGGATTTAACATGATGCATTTTATGTGTTTATAAAGAAGTTTTAGTTTTTAAAAAACTGTCAATTAAAAAGATATTATTAGAGTATTCTGATACTCCAAAAGCAGCACAGAATGATGTATGTTTGAGCTAGTCAGAACTCCTGGGGAGAGTTAGATTTAAGATTTGGCAGGAAGAAGTTGCAATAACATTATAATTATAATTAGCAGCAAGGAAAATTTTTTTAGTAAAAAGCTTAATATTTTTTATTGCATTAAACAACAAGATTTGACTAGGTCATTTTGTTCAACATCTCCAGAGCTCTTCTATATGTCATGCTTAGAGAGTTAAATGTTAATTCTTCTCCATATCTCTTTGTTATAAAGTTCAAGTGCACCCTTTATTTGTTACAATGCAATTTGTACAAATCATGTACAAAGACAAAAGATTGCTTAGTGGTTAGACTATTAGCCTGGGACTTTGGGAACAAGCGTTCAATTCCCTGCTTCCCCTCAGACTGCCTGTGTGACCTTAGGCAAGACACTTAGGCCCAGATCCTTAAAGGTATTTAGGCACCTAAACCCCCCTGAAATCAGTCAGGTGCTTAAATAACTTTGAGGATCTGTGTGGGCTTTAATCTCTGTGCCTCAGATCACTAATGGTAAAATGGAGATAATAGCACTTCCCTACCTCATAAGGGTTTTATGAGATTATGTGAGTTGTTCAGATACTATGTTAATGGGTGCAATCTAAGTACCTTAGACAGAAATTTGAATCTCTTTACTGCTAAGATAGGAAAAACATATCAATATATGGAAAAACCTGATCTTAGAAAGTGAACAGTTCACTCACCTAGACATGTGCATCCTTTGGTTGTTGGGCTTTTCACTTTCTGTTTATTGTAACTATCAATGTATTTCTTAAACTTGACAGACAAATAGTAAATGGGTTACTTACAAGTACAAATGTAAGTCATTGTTATTGTTCTTTTTTTCAGAGTGCCATTTTACAGAAATCTCTAAAAATGGGACCAGATCCTCATCCCTGCTAACGTCACTTTGTACAACTGAGGTGGCTCAAAGGGACCAAAACAGCCCCAAAGAGAGAACAATTAGCGAATTCACCAGCAAGGGGGCATCCTGACCTGATGTAATGCTGTGTAGCCAACTTTATGCCAGACCTTTCTTCCTCCCCAGTGGGAGGAAGACATTCAATTCAATTAAATTTCTTCCTCCCCAGTGGGGCTGGAGTGCTTGTGTTCCACTGATCTCCAGCTGGTGGAAGATGTCCCTGGGCTACCTTCCTAGCCGCCATAAGTTAGAGCAGTCTCATGCCTACTGTAACTTGTGCTGGGGAATAATTTGGTCAACCCAGAAGTGGGAAGTTGTTGGATCTACTAGAACTGGGGGGAGAGGAGGTTGTGCAGTCCCAGCTCCGCTCCAGCCAAAGGAACTTCGATACCTATGGTCAGATTTCTCGTGACTTGTTGGATAAGGGCTATGAATGGGACACACTTCAGTGCCGTGCAAAGATAAAGGTGCTGAGGCAGGCATACCAGAAGACAAGGGAAGCAAAATGGCGCTCTGGTGCTGTGCTGAAGACCTGTCACTTCTATAAGGAGCTGGACACCATCCTTGGTGGCTACACCCACCTCCACTGCCAGGAGCCCCACTGATACTTTGGCAGGGCTGGAGGCACCAGGCAGTGGACTCAACCCCACGGACAAAGTTTTGGACGAGGAAGTAGAGTTGGAAGACAATGTGGAGCACACAGCATTGTCATCCAGTGGCTACATCGCTCTTTTCCACTCCAGAGGGATGTAGCCAATCCAAGCAGTACGTCTCTGGCACACATGATGGAGGAGAGGAGAATCCTGGTAAGTGATCTTTTTGAGTTGATGCTGCTTGATTATATGAGGTAGAGCTGTCCTTTGCTATGTATATTGTAGAGGTGGGTGAAGGGATAGAGATGTACAAGACAAGCTCTGTTTGAGTGTGCTCCACATTCCCTTGTGCAGCTAAGCAGTGTAGCGGAACAGTCTGTTAATGCACACCAAGATTTCACGTGCATCCTCCTAAGAGATCTCCAGGAAACTTTCCTAGAGGTACTCGCCAATCCTCTGCTAAAGGTTCTTTGGCAAAGCTGCTTTGTTCTTTTCCCCATTGTAGGAAACTTTCCTGTGCCACTTGGCAATCACTTGTGCAGGGACCAAAGTGGAACACAGGTAAGCAGCATAGAGACCAGGTCTGAAACAGCACGCGTGCAAGAGATGCACACTTGCATCCTTACTTACCCTCAGGAGTGAGATATCGATTTTCAGTGACCCCTGATGGTTCAAAATGGTGGCAGAATTTACAATATTGTCCCTAGTCGCCTGCAGGGATCCCCTTAAAAAACCACCTAGATTCTTTGCCCCATCTTGAATACCCAACCCCCCCACCCGAGCTGAACTCACCATGTTTAGGGTGTTCACCGAGATGCATACTTGCCAAGGGACAGTGAGAAAGTAATTCATATGTTAAAAGAGGTGTATTTTACTAGAATCATTCAATGTTCTACGTGAACTAACAAGTATGCTTCTGTATATTGTTTCTTGTGCTTCTGCAGGTGTGGCCTTCAGGGGAACCTGCTACAAACCGGAAGAGTGCCTCCGCCAGATAAGGAAGCGACCAAGGTGGAGCAGGAAGGACATGTTCTGAGAGGTGCTCCAATCTTAAGAGGCCGAAAAAAGAGAACACAGGGAGTGGCGAGAGACCCCAAAGGAAAAATTTAATATATAAAAGCAGGAGAGAAAGGAGAGTGAGGAGTACATTGTAAAGGGCCAGGAGCGGATGATAGAAGTGATGGAGGAGCAAACAGAGATGTTGAAGTCCCTAATTATGCTCCAGGCAGAACATGTGTGCTCACTCCTCTTGCAGCCAATATAGAACTGTTTTCCATGTCCTCCCCAAACTCCTCCCACACATTCCTTGCAACTTCCCAGAATGTCTCAGTACCCCATTCGCTCCACCCCTTCGGACAGCTTCCAAAATGATAAGTGGACTTACACACAGCTATGAGAGCCTACACTCTTATCTCCCTCCCCACAAAGCCTTTTGTGCATGTTGTTAATTGCTATTTAATAAAAACAAACTCTCTGAAAGATAACCAATCTTAATTCATCTCCTACACGTGGCGATTGCTGCTGGTAGTAATACATGGTGTCAGTTTGATCATTTGCGGACTACAAATCGTGATCAGGAATCATTACAATTTTCATGCAAAGTGGCAAGTTAACAAAGCATGGCAGAGTGCTGTATAGAAAGACACATTACCGGTGCTCATTGTCAAAATGTTGCCTCAAAGCCTCCTCGATTCAAATAGCCCTCCATTGTGCTCTTCTAATAGTCCTGGTATCTGGCTGCCCAAATTCAGCAGCCAGGTGACCCACCTCCACGCTCCAGCCTGTGGGAAACTCTTCACCCTTAGCCTCACAAATACTGATGGTGCATGCAGCAGGATGCTATGACCACAGAAATATTTTCCTCATTTAGATCTGACCTGCCATGAACGCAGCGCCAGCATTCTTTTAATCTGCCAAAGGCACATTCTACTGTCATTTTGCACCTGCTCAGCCTATTACTGAAGTGCTCCTTGCTGATGCCTAGGTTTCTCGTGTAAGGCTTCATGTGCCATGGGAGTAAGGTGTATGAGGGATCTCCAAGGATCACTATGGGAATTTTAACATCCCCTACTGGAATCTTCTGGTCTGGAAAGAAGTCCCTGATTTCAGCTTTCTGTACAGGCCAGTGTTCCTCAAGATGCATGTGTCATGTACCTTCCTGGCCCACCTCACATTGATGTCAGTGAAACACCCACGGTGATCCATAAATGGCAGCAATACCATACAGCAGTACCCCTTTCTATTAATGTGTTCCATCGCAAGATGGTCCCAGGCCAAAATTGGGATATGCATGCCATCTATCGCCCCACTGCAGTTAGGGAATCCCATCACTGCAAAGCCACACAATATTTCATAGACATTGCCAAGAGTCACAGTCCTTCGTAGAAGGGTGTGATTAAGGCCCAGTGGTCGACTTCCTGACTCCAAATTGATTCGCGACCGACCAGTTGCAGTCTGTAGCTGTCAGTTTCCACACAGCAATCGCCATGCACTTCTTCACAGAGAGGGCAGCTATCATTTTGGTGTCCCTGCACCACGGGGCTGGGGCGAGCTCCGCACACAGTTCCTGGAACATGGCTTTCCGCATCTGAAAGTTCTGCAGTCGCTGCTTGTCATCCTGAGCCTGCATAACAATGCGATCCCACCACTCAGTGCTTGTTTCTCAAGACCAAAAGTGACGGTCCGCTGTGTTCAGCTGCTCCATGAATGCCAAAAATAATCAGCGTTGTTTCTTTCCATGGCACACAGCAGGTCAGGCAATTCTGACTCCTGTTCAGATTCAGAGCTCATGGTACACTGCATGACCATCTGCAATGTGTTCATAACAATGACCACAACAGTAGATAGCAGTGTGGGATCCATCCTTTCAGACAGAGATGGTGGGCGCACAGTAAACAGGTCATTGAATGCCGCTAAATGCAGTTAAATGCCGTCAGAAGCCAATGGAATGCTGGGACGGAAAAAAATGCATCATGGGACATTGAGCCCACACCTATAATGCACTGCAATCTACTCTGCCTTCCCACAATTCCTAGCTGTAGAAGGTGGCGAGTAGCACAGTGGGATAGCTACCCGCAGTGCATTGTTCTCACTGTCGATGCTAGAGCACCAACTGTGAACGCACTCTGTCGACAGAAGGAGCGATGTAATTATACTGGCTTTTTTATTACATTACAAGCAATGTAATTATACTGGGTTTTGGCTGTTGGCTTAACTTGCATCAGCAAAACTCTGTAGTGTAGACAAGGCCTAAGAAAGTACAGTAGAACCTCAGAGTTAGGAACACCAGAGTTATGAACTGACCAGTCAACCACACACCTCGTTTGGAACTGGAAGTATGCAATCAGGCAACCGTAGAGACCAAAATAAGAAAAGCAAAGCAAAGCAAATACAGTACAGTATTGTGTTAAATGTAAACTACTAAAAAACTAAGAGGAAGTTTAAAAAAAAGATTTGACAATGTAAGGGAACTCTTTCTGTGCTTGTTTCATTTAAATTAAGATGGTTAAAAGCAGCATTTTTCTTCTGCATAGTAAAGTTTCAAAACTGTATTAAGTCAACGTTCAGTTGTAAACTTTTGAAAGAACCACCCTAATGTTTTGTTGTTCCTGAGTTGTTCATAATTCACAAAGCTGAAAGCAAGAAAAGAAAAAAGGAAGTAGAATGCAGGAAAGGTTTATGTTGATGTTAGTACATTTTCCTACCAGAAAGGTGTCCCCACTTTACTGTTTCAATGAAATAATGAGTCTAATGACATGTCACATGAGGAAACTTTTTTTAAATGTTGCATAGAGGCTCCACAGTTCTCTTCTGTGGTTATCAATTCCTAAAACCAATGCTCTGGTTTGAAAGTTTACTCCCAGAGTAACTTATACAGAAATATCTATCTGCTGAATTCATTTAAATAAGTTTTGTTTCAATAATTAATAATACTCTTCTTTCTTTTAAAATAAAAACAACAGAAAAACACAGAGGCATTGTGTGGTAATTTTAAATTCTAATTCTTGAACCAACTGAGAGCAGCTTTTGGATCACAATTCAGCAAGGTACTTAAGCACATGCCTAATTTAAGCAGGGGAGTAGTATCATGGCTACCAACAAGAGTATTCACATCCTTTAAGCCAAAAATGTACTTAAGTTCTTTAGTGACTCAAAGCCATAAAGTGAGAAAATCTGCTTATTGACTAAAACAATTTTTACTCTTTTTCACTTGTGTTAGCACTGCAGAGCCAACAAAGTAATGAGAGGGAGAGCGAGAGGGAGAGCTAGATGTCAATCTGTCTGGAATGGTTCATGACTGTGAGTGCCAACCTCAGAGCAGAATGTCAAGAAGCGGGGAAGAGACCCCAAACTAAGTTGTATGTTCTATAATTAAATTTTACCAACCCAAATGTGAATTCCTGACGCACTGTAACAGTCTTACCATGGAGTCACAGAGAGTCCCCTTGGTAACTCCAGTGCGTCTTGCCATCCAGGCAAGTTGGACTTAGTGACAGTTGCTTGTTATACACCAAAGATCACAAATAATTTAGGTTGATTCAGTCCCAACAGACCAGTCTCTTACCTCTGATCAATTTGTATCTTAGATCTCACAACAAAGACAATGCCTGTAGCCAATCCTATAATAAAGTGACTAAAGATTTATTAACTAACAAAAGAAATGAAAGTGTTATTACAAGGTTAAAGCAAGCAAATGTATATAGCAGAAGTGGCCAAACTTACTGACCCTCACGTACAACAATCTTCAGAAGGTTGAGAGCGAGGGTGTGCCTGCTGCGGCTCAGGGCTTCAGTCTCATGAGCGGTGTCTGCTGGGGTTTGCGGCTTCAGCCCTGCTCCTGCAGAAGACATGAGCCCTGGCAGGTGCACCCCGTGGGGCTGAAGCCCCAAGACTCCCCTTCTCACTGGTCAGAAGCTGCTACCCCACCACCCTGCTCGCTGCAAGACAGAGGTCCCGAGCTCCCCAAGACATACAGAGAGAATCTGGTAGGCAGAGAATGGGGGAGGGGAGCTGCGCGAGCCACACTTTAACAGTAAAAGAGCCAAATGTGTCTCATGAGCCACAGTGTGGCCACCCCTGTTATATATACAAGAGAGTTACAGTCTATGGTTTTAAAAGGTGACAGAGCTATAGAAGTCTGTCAGGTCTGAATATCTCATAGGGCTAACTCAGGTTGACCCTGGGTATCTCTTCTTCCATTGCATAGCTGTGCCCTTTGAGAGTCTAAATAGCAAAGAGATGAAAAAATTTCTTGTTCACTCTCTTTATTTCCTTCTTCCAGAATTCAAGCTGATGGGAGGAGCCCTATTGCATGTAGCATCTTCATGGGTGTGAAGGGGCAATTAATAAAGCCTTTGCATTGTGATGTCCCACAATGGCCCGTTTAGTTTTGACAGTCCTGAGATAACACCTTTCATAAGGATTTAGCATTTGCATTAGGTAAAGGTTTTTGTTTTTTCCCCCGTTTTTGAGTTACATAGTTCAGAACAAATATTTTACAGCTATATAGTATACACTTAAGTATTACTTTATAGCATGGGATACTAACATTATAATTAGGATTCATACATGTAGCAATTTACAAGCATTTCACAAAGTCTAAACACTAAACATGTTGTTATTATAAGTCCAATACCCATCTTAATCGTACTGTCACACAGGTGAGCTGGTCTAGTTTCCAGCAATGAAACTGTCAGTGCTCAGCTAATGCCTAAAGCCTTGGCAAGAGCTGGCACCTAGTCTGCCAGCACCACACTAGACACTCTGGCTCTTTTAATCAACACTGTTGCTGTTGTTTAGTGCCACTTCCAGAATCTTTACCTCAAAAGGTATTCCTCATTTACACTGGAACTACAACTCTGATAATCCTCAGCTGAGCTACTAGCAACGATGCATAACCAGAAACAAACTACAGTGAGTTTGTAAGTCTGGCATATTTGATTTGGGAAACCTTGAAAGAGGAACACAGAATCCTGTGAGATGACTTTTAAGAAGTCACTTTTCAGAGCATAACTTCATTTTATTCTTAAAGCATTTGACACACAGAGGTATCTCTTTTTGATTTAAAAGATTCCTCCTGAGCAGCTGGTATTGAGCTAGAGCAGTGATACTCAGACTGAGTCTCGGGAGCCGCAAGTGGCTCTTTAATGTGTCTTCTGCAGCTCTTTGCAGCATGTGATATTAACCAATCAGGATGCCTTTACTATATCATCAACAAATTGTAGAATACTTGGTCAGTCATTTTGCTGTGAGAAAAAAAAATATATATATATACATATGTATCACTAATTTGTCTCCTGAACCACTGAGGTCTGAGTATCACTGAGCTAGAGGATTGCAGACTGAATCTGAGTAGTTTTAGCCCAGTGGCTGACCTGAGATATGTAATTCAACCTACTTGAAATATGTAGAGCACTTTCTAACACTTACCATGGGTTGTACAGACAGTAATAATACTGTGTTTTGCTTTAATTATAGACATCTAGCAAATGTAGGAAAGTATCTAATGGACCTTTTAAAACTTAAAACCCATTAGCGAATTATGAGAATTAATACAGCAAATTATGTACATACCTTATTAAATCAGAATTTGGAATCAATTTAAAACTGATTCCCTTATTATCCTATTGAGCAGAATCACTAAAAACTCCCTCTCACTTGTGTGTACCATATGTTGCCAAACTTTGGACAAAACAATAAACTGAATAACATTTTAAATACATTAAAAGACCATCTAGCTCAATAAATCTGGTTTATCATAATCGTACCTTCCTGATTTTCCATTATGCCCTCCACTACTCCAAAAACAAATGTACACATAGTCGCAACAAATTTGCTTCCGTCTAGGCCTTTGCTTCCCTGGGTAACTTATTCCAAACAGTTAGTCTCCTTTTAAGAACCAGTTCTGAGCAGACTAGGTGCTCCCCATTTTCAGTCTCTTACCCTCCAATTTGCAATGAACTCTGTGTGGGTGGAGCCCTGTTGCAGGTTACCATATTTCAGGTTCCCAAAAAGAGGACATGCCAGAAGAGGGGGGGAACTGGAGGGAGGGATGAGGGGGAGCTGGAAGGCATACCTGCGGAGGGGTTACTCACTGGAGGTGGGGAGCAGTGTCACTCCCTGTCATGTGGCAGGCGCAAGCCCAAAATTCAGCAACAGCCATCAGTCAGCACCTCCCTGTGGGAACCCCTCCTCAGGCTGTAGCTGCAGCGGAATAGACCAATCGGCTGCAGGGGCAGAGGAGGGACCAATCGGGAAATGGACCATTCAAGGATCTTTCTGAGCTGCAGTGTCTCTCTGCAAAAATCCCGGATGTTTCCTATTATCCTGAACAGAGGATGGAGTCTCAAAAAAGAGGCACTGTCCGGGAAAACCCAGACATATGGTAACCCTACCCCTGTAGCAAGTAGTGAGGACAAAGCATCACAGCTCAAATTGGAGATTTGCTGCTATCTTGTATTTATAAAACACCCAGTCTTTCTGGAATCTAGGCACTAATCAAAAACTAAGAAACGCCAATAATCTAACAAAAGCAGATTCCCATCTGCCACCTTGTTTAGCTGCATTTAATTTCTCAGACAATAAGGGAATAGCATGGGGACACTGGCCCAAATCACCCTCTCCTCCTCGGATTCCCTGAGATGAAACTAGATTTACAGATCCCGGGCATCAGGCAGGAATGAGAATTATCCACCAGTTCATTCTGTGCAGGATATGGGGTCCAAAACCACATCTCCAAAAGAACAATCAGGACAAAAAATTAGTGAGTTGAGAGTTATGGAAATTTTCCGATCTCTATATGGGTTTTCCCCTTGTAGAGGCCCATAACCTTTTTAGATTCTTCTGACTTGTTATCACCTGATCCCCTCACTGAAATCTTTCTTCCATATGGGAAATTCATACTAGCATTTATCCATTTTCAATTACTTTTATCATTTTTTCTTGTGAGTTATTAATAATGAAATTACTTATCCACTTCCATTGCCACCCTCTTCCAGAAAATGCTGTACTTTCCACTCTGATACTTTTGGATAGAAGAGAATCTTTTGTATGTGGGAATAAAGTTAGAACAACCATCAAATTGTCAGAGGAAGCAGACATTTTCCTGACTTAATATCCTTATCTACATGAGTCTTAAACTATCTTTCAAAGCTCAAGGGAGAAATTTTGGCCAGTTTTAATTCATAGAAGTAAAAACAACAACAACAAAAGGAGTTTATTGAGTAAAAATGCTCTTAAGCTTCTATAGTTTAAAAAGAGATCGAATGTGTAATGTGGTGAGCAATTTGCACAGAACATTCTAATTGCTCTGGGTATTTAATTTCACCCTTAGGAGAAATAACCAAGATATTGAGATTTACCAGCTATATGGTCAGTAAGTATTAATAAAAACAATATGATTCTTAAAGATTTTTGGCACTTTGTGTACCTCCCTGACAGCTGGATTGACATGAAAGAGTGTAATGGCTGCTAAGCAGCTGTTAAAATCTATTGTGTCAATGATCTGTGAACTAAACAGGACTTGGGTGATAGACAAAAACCTGCTATGAAGAAGCCATTATGGGCCACTGGGGTCAAATATGTTCTTTTTAAAGGATGCCTACGTACAGATTTATAACATTGTAGAAGGTAAATTAGATAGCCTGACAGTCTTAGTGGTTTGATGTCAAATATTTAAAACATGTTATTTAAATGGTAAGCGCTTCAGGACAGGGACCTTGTCTTTGTCTAAAAAGCAACCAGCGCATCTATAGGCGAGTAAGAATAAATAATAACAAATATTAAAATGCCCTGTGTATATGTGTGCACATGCATATGTGCCTTTTCTCTCTCACCCTTCCAACAAGTACAGCAGCAACAGAGAAGGCATCATCTCCTACCCAACAAAAGAAGGTCCATAGACATGAGTGGACAAAAGACTTGGTTGATTGTTTTCCCTACACCCATGAAGAGGGACTGCACAAAGGCTCGTCCCATCACAGCTTGAGCTCTGGGAGAAGGAGATAAAAAATTGCTCAACAGAAGGAACTTTATCACTGTGCTGCTTGGAGTTTGGACAGGGAAATATTTCTAAGCACAAGCAAGGGATCCCCAAGATGCTTAGCTTGGGTTAGCCACAAAAGACATGTAGAACTTCCACATTACAGCAGTTTCTACTATCTTTTGGAGCTTAAGACTGTAGCTAATTTGTGTGTGTATGTTTATCTGTGTTAACCTTGTAAATAACTCTCTTATTTCTTCTTCCTAGTTAATAAATCTTTAGTTAGTTTATTACAAGATTGGCTACAAGCATTGTCTTTGGTTTGAGATCTGAGGTACAACTGACCTAGGGTAAGTGAATGGTCCTGTGGGCCTGGAAGTAACCTGAATATTGTTGTGAATTTTTGGTGTAAGGGACCGTGTATCACAAAGGCAGCCTTGCCTGGGTGGTGAGATAGACCGGAGTGCCCAAGGGGACTGCCTGCGATTCCATGTTAAGGCTACTGTGGTACTTGAGGGGGTTACACTTGATACATTGTTGGTGAAATCTAATTGCGAAGCATACAATCAATTTGGGATTTGTGCCCTGCTTCTTAACAGTCTTCCCAAAGGTTGGCACTCACGCTCATGAGCCACTCCAGACAGCCTGACAATGGGATGAAAGGAACAGCAAACCAGTGAGATAGTTTGGTGGGTAAATAATCAAATTCAATGCACACAGGACAAGCATTTATAATCATTGGGTTTAAGAGTGCACCTTGTGGAGTCACTGGCGTGATTTACCTCCTACTTTAAGGGTCTGACCCAAAGTCCACTAAAAACAATGGGACACTCTCCACTGACTTCAGGTGGCGCCGAATCAGGCTCTAAAACTGTTTCTTTTTCATGTATATGAATGGTTTGCATGGATTACACAGAATGATCTTTCCACCCACAAGCAGTTCTTCACAAAAGGCACCTCTAGATTAAGACGGGGTATAACCACGGTCCAGTATATTATGGATCTCTTCTCTCAAATAAGTCACAGTGAATCAATGGTGAAGATCAACAAGATTAATAGTCTTAATTATCCACAGAGAGACAAGCCGGGTGAGTTAATAATGGACAAACGTCTGTTAATTATCAACAAACATTACTGGACATGGGGAAGTTTCTCCTAGCCATGTGCACAAATAATTCACATTACAGCAGACCCGCCCCCCACATAATGCTAATTTGATATTTCACTTTATGCATATTAAATTGCTCCTGTGATGAGACTGTGTTCTGTATTCAATGAACACTGAGCAGACATCTTCCTTCTGAGGAAACAAACATAAAACTGATGAATGCCAAGCAAGCGACTTGCTTATGAAAAATACCCAGAAAACAAGATAATTGCAAAACAAAACTTTCTTTACTCAGGCCATATAGAGAAAGCTGAGGAGCAGTGAATGGGTGTTTTGTTTATGAAGATGTATAAAAATGCTAATGAATACTGAGTGAACATCTTTCTTCTGAAGATATACAGAGAAAGCTGACAAATGCCAAATGGATTTTTCTCTAACAATGGGATAAAGAGAAAGCTAACAACCACAGAGTAGATGGTTTGCCCTATGCTTATTAAAATTTATAGAGTAGAAACTAATTGTTCAGTTGCAAAAACACAGTCAACGGGCCAAAGATGTTCATAATCATGGGAATACTTTTAAGCATGTAGCACTAGTATAAATTGCTTGGGTAAGCTAGATATCTTGCCCACTTGATCCTCTGCCAAAAAGAATGTTCATACATGATACACTGTGGCACTTCCTAAAGGGTCAATTCATCAGACACCACTTGCTGCTGTGATGAGATGCAGAGTGGCATCAAAACATGATGGCATTGTGTTTGGGGTAAGAGTATGAAAGAATTCAGGGTTATATTAGCAAAACAGCAGCTGATTTTTATTACAAAATGCATTCAGCTTTGTGTCACTGATGCTGAAAGAAGAAACTGGACATACAAGACACCACTTTAAATCACTTCCCAAGAAATGTCAGTGAACAGATTTGGAGATTACCTTGTGCACAGCTGAAGGTACAATGCTAGGTTATTCTTGGATAGCAAATCTCTAATACACACTTAACATCAAGGGCCTGATCAATGGGAGTTTTTCCGTGGACCTCAGTGGAAGCCGGATCAGACTTTGAATGCATTTGCTTTTGTTTCTACAAAATTCAAAGGGATGAGGCAAGGAATTTGAGATTTTCCTTTTTCTTTTTACCAATGTTGGTCAACAAAAATCATTTATGCTCAGCCCTGCCACTTGACATTGGAAAACACAGTAATGCTTTCTGGTATTAAGAACTTTGCAATCTTTAGGGGAGACATGTCAGATACTTTCCATCATCAACAGTCCCTGCTCGCAGCTTTTGGAATGTTCCCAGCATTGTTCCTGGGGCAGAGTGGAGATGGCTCTTGTCTGCTAATAAGGAAGCACTACATTGGATCTTCTTGTCTACAGTCATCTGGAATAAACCATACATGACTTCTCCAGCCTGTGGTAGACCTGTGATTTGGGGTGGGGACAGAGGGGTTCAGTTCACTGTAGAGATAGGGGCAGCCTGTGAAGTTCATTTTTGGATATGAAATTATCCTAGCTTCTGCTCTGTTCAGCTCTGGGGTTCAGGCTGAGGGCTCCCATCCCTTCTCTACACATGAGGAGACTTGTGCTACACATGGAACATTAAACTCTATCGGGGAGAGAAAAATGTCCTCTCTCAAGTGTGGATGAACTTCAGAAGATTAGATTTATTTTTGGTTTAGTTAAAACAGCTTTCACAGAGCCATACCATATTCTTCCTCCTCCTCCTCCTCCTGCACATATCCCCTCTTTCCTGACCTTTTCTTTCCATTATTGATGTCCCCTTCTTCTAACAACTCCAGTCACAGACCAAGTTTGAAGAATAACAAAATTAACTGAAGGCTCAGTTCCTGAATAAGTAAAAGTGCAACTCAGGGTCCTACAGATTCCCTGGCCACCAGGCAATCAGCCTCAGTCATGAACCAAAAGGTCACAACCACCTACTTACTCCCAGGAGTGTAGCCTCTTAATTTGAGTTGGCTAATCAGGATGTACAGCTAGAAAGGGGAATGTTTTTGTATTGCTGTTCAGCTGTGTCTATTGTTCAGATCTAAAAGTAGCAAGAACAATGGTTATAACTTTGTTTGATCATGATTCAGTCATAAAATATGAATCATATAACTTAAACAAGTAGATCACAGATATCTCTGATAGTCTAACTGAGCCTCTGCTGCTGCAAAGGCATCCACCCTGCCACGTGCACCACACTTTCATTTTTTTATCTTAAAGACGAGATCAAACTTTAAAGGCACAGCCCTGCTTTAGGGTAGTGCCAAGTTTCAAAGACACAGGGAGCTCAAGGAGGCTTACTCCTTGATGCAGATGGAGAATGTGCAGGCTTCACCATCTTTAAATATGACCCCACCATGACACATCCCAGCAACTATAGGCTCATGCAGAGGAATGGGGACAGGCCACAACCCTAGCCCCAATGTCTCCCTGTCTTCTTTGGGGCACTTCCCAGGAGGTACAAAGACTGTGCTCCTCTAAGTACCGAACCTGCAACTGTGATTAGCCCTTATAGAGGCCGTGCAAGGGAGGAGGGGATGTTCCTTGCAACTTCCTCCATACGTCCCCCTTGCCTATCATCATCATAACTTGCTGCTCAAAAGCTGAAGCCAGTACTGGATGTTGTCACTTCTTTCAAATAGTTTCTTGGGAGTACAGGATGTTGACAGGGGGACACTGCAACAGGCAATGTTCCAGGGTTTGTCTAGGCTCTCAACATTCATGTGTGGGGTCATTTTTTAGCTTCCACTTGGATATTTTGTCACCAGTCTTTGCCAGAGGATATCAGTATTTTCATTCGCAGTCAGTGACTGGAGGAAGTTGTTCTGAATGAACCAGATTCTCTAAGATCACCTGCATTTCCTGCCATTTTGTTACTCTGTAGCCTTCCACAGCAGTATTTTGTGGTAAGCGATTTTCAGAGGCAGAACTCTTTCTTGACTTTAGCCATTTGGGTGGTGGAATGTGTCCATGCAGTGGATGTCTTCGATCATGCACATGTTGGTTTTTTTTTCCTCTCCTTCTTACTGAAAGGCATTACACCTCGCTGATGGTGGTGCAATCTCCATAAAGCAGTGCAGCAACAGTGTCAGAGTTGGTTTAGAAGTCCCTGTGACAGGCCTACAGGATTGGTTGAGTTCAATATCAATTTTCTGTGCAGAGGTCAAGCATGACCATACCCTCACAGGTGAGTTATACAGAGTAAGGCTGGTCGCTCGGTTTTCAGGTCTGTATCCCATTTTTGTGTTGGCCAGTTTCTGAATGTCAGGAATCAGGATCTGCAGCAGAACTAGTTTCCAGGCAGCCTCATCAGTACAGCTAGTCTGCAGGAGGCTCCATCACTGGCCACGCCACCCGACTGGCTACAGAGGCCAGCTGGCTGGCTCCTAAGACAGTAGCAGCTGCCACTCACTGGCTTCTCAATGCTCTTGCCCACTACAGTGCCTGTTCCTGTGTTACCTTGTCCCTTCTGCTCCTGTCTTACACCCAGCCTAGCCTCCGTCCTACCCCTGCCTTGAACCCCTCTTTGTCTGAAAGCCTGCTCTCTCCAGTTCCTGCATTCTGGTTTGACCATGGCTTTGGTGCCTGACTACTGACTCCATCTCTGACCCTAGTCCTTTGGGCCTCATGCCTGCTCCAACCACTATCCCTGATGCCTGCTCCACACGCTAGACTAGATCACCTTCATCCCAGTTGGCTGACACTGAAGTACACAATTGCTGGAGTTCACTTTCTTTTTCAGCTTGTGCTCTTTGAATGTGAAAATTCTTTTTAATGTGACCCCAAGGTACACCAGATGTTCACAGTGCTCAAATATCATATTATCCCACAACCTCTGGCATTTTTGCTTGGCCTGATGATATTTCAGGTGAAAGGTAGACACTTGTGTCTTGTTAGCATTGGCATTCAGGAAACTATAGGAGACTGTATTTTCCAAGTGCATGCAGGGAACCAGTTAGAATATGTTCACGGTATCCTCAAATCTTTCCAACTGGGTGGCAATGCAAAGATCATCTGCATAAATTAATCTTCAATCATCAGGGAATACTGGTTGCTCATTTGTGTAGACAATAAACAGAAAGGGTGATAACACTGCATCTTGGGGCAATCTATTCTATGGAGTACACTACTGACTTTTCTGACCATTCATCTTGACAAAAACATTGATTCTGCAGCAGGGAGATGACCTGGGCCATCGTGCTATTTCTCAGAGTTCTGACCAATTTCATTAGACGTGCACAATAGTTCACAGAGTCCTAAGCAACTGACAGATCAAGAAACACAACCCCTGTAAATTTTTCAGGTTTCAAAGCCATCTATGATGCACTGAGTTAGCTTTGCAACTTGGCCACACCATGAATGTCCTGAGAAGAATCCAGCTTGGTTATCAGTCAGTGACCCTTCCACTATTTGTGCTATTCTACCCCTTATCATCTCCTCCTATAAGCCTGTAGATTGAGAAGAGTAAGGATATCAGATGGCAACTCTTTGCAGAGTTAGGGTCTTTATGTGGTTTGAGTAGCGCAACCATTTTTGCCTGTCTCCACAGCCTGGGTATCTGCACTGTCTCCATGTAAGAGTTAAAGAAGTCAAGCAGTCACTTCTTTACTCTCATCCTGAAGTGTGGCAATAGTTCATTACATATGCCATTGGGAACAGTTGCCTTTCGGGACAAGAACAATCTTGGTCCTAACCTAGCACCTGAGAACTTGTACTGATATGACCTTTATGAAATCAGTTAGTTCAGTTTCCCATATTCCAAAATATTGTGATGGGGTGTTCATCCCACACCTGAAAAGAAGGAGTTAATGGAGGCCTCATGGGCCTGCTACATTCTGCCCCAGAAAAGGCAGTGGAGGTGAGTTCTCCAAGCAGCCTAGGGAGGTTGCGCAGGAAAAAGCCAACTGGAGGGAGGCTGCACGGAGCAGCCAGTCAGAGCCCAGATGGCTCACATAAAAGGGAGCTGCGGGGAAGAACAGGGTCAGTGGATGCTGGGTACTTGGAGAGTGAGGACTATGTCCCTGAGAGAATAGGAAGTACCTTGGACAGAACAACTGCTAGCAGGGACTGGGGGAGCAAGAGGGAGCTCTTGGTTGGCTGATGGAACTAGCTGGCTCAATGCCCTGAGAAGAGGGCAAAGAAGGTGCTGGGGCCATGGGGAAGTAGCCCAGGGAACTGAAGCAGCAGAGATGGAAGTTGGAGCGGTGCAGCAGGAGGCTGCTATCTACAGAATCCCTGGGTTGGGACCTGGAGTTGTGGGTGGGCCTGGGTCCCTTCTCCCCCACTTGCCACTGGGGAAATGGCTGGACTATTGAACTGTGATACTTCACCCCTGGAAGGGGGATAACATGGATAGTATCACGGCCGGAGGGCCAACTCACAAACAGGATGCTGTAGTACTTGAACTGAGTTGGGTCAACAGGCGCAGATGATGACGGGAGAGGCAACACTAGGAGAGGATGCACTGGCTGTCAGAGCTAATCCCTGTGATGGCCAGTAGGAGGCACTGTTGTGGTGAGTGGACTCTTATACCTAACTAATAACAACATCCCTATTGTTATCATCTTACATACACCTAATTTCTAATGCTCTTTCACATATATTGGAAGACAGCACATCTCTAAATGTACCTACTGCTCATAATCATGCTGTTCTATTTGGATATGGAATACTCTGTTCCCACAGTAAACCCCAGGGCCAAAGGGAATGAGCCCTGGTGCTGTTCACTGGACTAGACTAGAGTCAATTTCAGCTCACCCCATTGTACCCTCTGCCTCCTTCTTCCAAAATAATGTAGAGGAAAGCTGAATTAGAAGTCTATAGTCAAAGTCCCCTTACAGAAATTATCTGTCAGTCATACCCAGATGCTGGTATTTGAGCATTTATTTTCATTCTTCTCGCTGAAATAACATCTAATGGATGCACCTGTCCAGCCATGCAGAGAAAATGAGGACACTGCATGTAAGTTAAGTAATGACTCTAGCCCAAAATGTTTCCTCCACCACTCTGGTCCCCAGAATGTAGTAGTAATTGTTTTCTCTTTTGAAGCAAGACTGAATTTAATTCTTTCCAATGTATCAACAGCTGTGATTGCTTTATTATGCAGTCTTATGCCACTCATAGCTTATCAGATTTTAAATTACCATATAAATCTACATAGTTAGAAAATATAAGAAACATCAGTTTAAATGTATCTAATCTCATTTTCAAAGTTAGATAAAAAACAATCAACACTTTAAAATGAAAGTGAGACCCCTAAGCTAAAAATTGGGAGTCTAACAAAATTATCTACACTAATCATCATTAACTATAATAATACTTGCAAAACAGAAAACATTGATGTAATTAATTGCAACACCTACAGGGTGAAAAGAACCAGAATTCCTCCCCTCCCCTTGACTACATATTGTTTGTTAAATCCACACTACTGTGATATGAAAGAGATCTCTATGCTAATCAAATGCAAGTTTTACATTCTACTTTAAAGAGCTGTTTTGAAGGTGGCAAAGCATTTATTATGTAGATACTGTCACAAGGTGAGCTGGCCCTTTAAGGAATTTGGGGCTTGGCTTCACCTGTGCCAGGCTTAACCCACCTCCACACCTGGAGGGAATGCAGGGTGAAATATGAGAGCAGCGTGAGGCAAGACTCTAGGTAAGAGTAAACTTGTAAATGACTGTTTTACTAAGGACCAGGAGACCAGTCAGGAAAAGGGCTAACGAGGGGCTCATAAGGAGAAAAGCCTTAACAGGGACAGTACTAAGAGCCTTATGCAAGGGGTATGAGGCAGCTAAGACATCTGGGTGGAAGATCAGTGTTTTGAACTTTGTTAATAAACCAGCCTCTCAAATGAGAAAACAGTGTGAAGTCAGATTAGCTGGGCAAGAAGGAGAAACTGGAGCAGCACCTTGCTAAAGATAACCATCAAGATCCTCCTCCAGAATCCATTGGTTTCAATGGTACAGCATTGGATCCTAAAAGGCTAGTTAGAATAAAGGCTCAGGCAGCTAGAGTGCCCTGGCATAAAGGGGGAAGGTCTGATAAAGCAGTGAAAGCTTGTTTTAATGATGTAATGCTTATAATATGATGCTCTTCTGGAGAGATTTGTTATAGGGTGGAGCTCCAGTGGAATCAGACTCCACTGGAATTATCCAGGTTAACTGTGCAACCTCTATGTATAATTAACTGAGTGGCTCTGGAGTTATTTTGAATTTCCTTTTTACTAATTCTTACCCTAAATACACAATATGTAAACTACAGTGTTTCCTTAACTACTTATGCATTTTGCTGACGTGTAGGTTCTCTGCTATTAAAAGCCATTAAGTATGTGCCCTATCCTATAAGCCTTGCATGTGTTAGAACTCCTATTGGCTACAAGAGTAAGGACAGACATGAGCAATCATAACTTAAGTACAATTGTAGGACTGGGCCTAATATGTATGAAATGTCATGTAGATAAGCTGTAAGGAATTAAGAATTAAATGCTATAGGCAGAGCTGGCATGATGCTTCCCATTAAAGGCACTGTTTATAAATCTTATAAATCTGCCAGATTCTTACAGTTCAGGCTGACGTTTTCCATGTCGGGTATCTCTTTCAGGCTGATTTTTTTTTTTTTTTTTTTTTTTTTTTTTTTAAGTTCCAGCTAAAGTGGTTCCGCCACTTACAAGAACATGATTAGGGGAAATGGCTTGATGTTTTTAAAAATTTACAACCATTTCTTGCAGATGTGCTAGTGCCTTAATGCTTTGGAGCAGGGACCTAAAATTTGGCAAGGAGGTTGCCCTAGTGTCAGCTGTGCCTTTTGCTGATCCTGTGAAACTGCTCAAATTTGACAGTTAAGCCTCTAGAAAATATCAGTTCACATATGCTTGGGAAGAGATTCAAGAGTCTGGCAGATAAATTCGCCAAAGATTCCATCTACACAGAGCTGCAGGAGCTGAGCAGCGCTATCCCTACAGTTGCTGCTGTTTGAGATATGTTTTGATGCACAGCATCACACCAGAGAGAGAGTCTGTGCTCTCAATGCTCCCCCTAATGTCATCCAGGCAGTGTAGAGGAGAAAAAAGAAACAGCCACACTGGAATGCAGACCGGTGAGAAGGGGGAGAGGGCTGCGGAAGCCAGTAGTTAGGCTGGAGCAGGTAGGGATGTGTAGATTGAAGCAGAGGGGAATAGACAGACTAGGGTGAGAAGGGTTTGTAACTATTAGAAAAAAGTCCCTTACAGAACCTGGAATTCAAGCCAGGAGAGTTCTTAGTCTCTACATTCCTTATCAGTCACCAAACAGCTGTGAAACCCACTGGCAAAGTGTTGCTCACCACCCTCCCCCCGCCAATGATTATTCCGCAAGATGATACCAGCCTACCATTACTGCCAGTTACTCTGTCACCTCAAGTGATAGAGATCTGAGCTGTGGTTGTGAAATGCTCATGACCCGAGCTGGAGGTTAATATCGCTTCATGTGGTGAAATTTCTGCTTTTTTCAGTTAAAAAAAAAATCAAGGTTGCAAAGTCAAGAACTCCAAGTTAAGACGCCAGAATTAAGGTTGCCCACCCAAGGCTTTTTGGATCTAATAGAAACATAGGGGAAGATCCTCAGTTGTTTTTAATTGGTTTAGCTATGCTGCCTTCAACAGAGTTGTGGTGATTTACTATAGTGGAAGATCTGATCCAAAATGTGAGTGCAGAAAATGTCCACGTCTTAAACACCTCCAAGTAAACTGAAACTTACAGATGTTTATAACTTACAGTTTCCACAGTATGCATCTGATGAAGTGAGCTGTAGCTCACGAAAGCTCATGCTCAAATAAATTCCTTAGTCTCTAAGGTGCCACAAGTACTCCTTTTCTTTTTGCGAATACAGACTAACACGGCTGTTACTCTGAAAGATGTTTATGCAGTGACACATAAGATGTCATTTGATTGTACTGCCCTAGAATAATATCTCCCACTCCAGTTTTTCCTCCTATCAACAGATTCTCCAGCTCTTCCAAATATAACCCTTCTACCTATTTTATTTTGACACAAAATATAAAATTTTGTGTCAAAAATATATATGGGATATAAATATAAGTTATATCTAAATCAAATTCAAAGTGGTTTTTGTGTTACCTACTGCTGCCCAAACTGCCTGTAGCCGATAAATTCCCTTTTTGGCCATCTTCCATTGTTCTTAATCGTGGAACTTTACAAATAGTGTGTTCTGCAAAAATAACTTTGGCTGCCTCCATCCTTCTTTTTTGTTGTTCATGTTTATGCATGCTGTTTGAGAATGCAAACCTTCTACAAAGTGCAAAGGAAGCCAGACACTTCTTAGTCTGATTCTAGTTCTGCTTTCATAAAAATTTACAAAACATGAACTCAATCTGTCTTGCACAAAAAGTACAGTGCTAAGGAGGGCATAAATTTATATTAAACCCCTACTAAAACCAAATGAAGCTCGTAAACTGCCAACTGGCCAACCTATCACTTCTTCTTAAAGAACAATTATTAAATCTTTTCATATGGAAAAATAAAAGCTCTATGGAACTACAGACAGAAATGATCAATTACAAATATGATGAAAAGTGAATGGCACAGTATTAATTGGCATATACTAGATGGTATGAAATCCAGTTTCAGATAAGTACATGGCTCAATATGGGGTAAAGTTCTGATATTTGGCTACAGCTGAATAATTTTTCAAATATTTTCTCAAAGGTGAATATAGGAGGTACAGCTCCCTCCCTATGGCTGGCATGGCTGCCTTGGATGCTTCTCTTGCCTTCTCCCTAATGGCTTGATATTCTTCACAAAGAATTTACATAAAGTCCTGTTTCCCTGAACACAATAGGAATAAAAAAAGGAGACAGTTTCCTTTTTCTCAAATAATTGTTCAAAGCTGAATAATTGAGAGGCACCGCTCCCACCCATGGCTGGAGGCAGCTTTCTCTTGTCATCGTTTTGGGGAGGAGAGGAAGTTACAAAGTAGCTGTGGTCACTTCTGGTCCCTTTCTCACTAATATTCATCTCCTGCCCCACTCCTAACCTGCACCTTTGACAGATTCCATCCTGCTCCCTTTGTTGTTCTGAGAGTTGGGTGAAACCTCATTGAAGCTGGGAGATATAACAGCTACCTTTTTATTTAGGATAAATGTAAGAAGCAGTTAAGCTCCTTTTGGAGTAAGGCAACTGAAACAATAGAAGCCATGGCTCAAAACACAGGCCATATACATGGGTGGTCAGAAGCTGAACTTTGTGGGCAGAGAGGTTTCACTGGTCTGGATATTGTTTCTGGTGGAGAAGGGTGTATGTGTGTGCACACCAAGCCTGAAACAACACAAGGCAGCAGAAAGCCAAGTACAGTTAGAGAAGCACTTGTTGTATGACTCCAAGATAAAGCTGAGACACACCTTTTTGGGTAGAGTCCTGGCTTGAAAAATAGGTCTGAAATTTTGAGCATGAAAACTGTCTCATGATGTTTGAGCATTATTGTAGTCAGTGAAACAGGACTTTATGTGCAGTTTTTGTAAATAAACAGGATCACATCAAAGGAATACCTACCTCCATCAATTTCTCCTCCTAACAGAAACAATATACAAAACCTTAAATATTGGTTAACTGCTCAGATTAAAAGCAGTAACACTATGATCACATTCCCATTTTCTTCACTGGTATCTGATCCCTCTGCCCTCCATGCACATACAGACACTCAGTAGTGAACTTTGGAGCCCTAGGAGACGGGAAGCATGAGATCTGCCTACAGAGAGGCTACATTGCACTGATGAATGGGGCTATTCTATGCTGATTGTGTTTATGTAAAGTGGCCCTAAAGCACTGTAATAGCTGGCCTATGGCGAATTCCACTGATGTAGGAAGAATTCTGGTGAGAATAGGGTTGGTGTAGCTGACTGTACACCAATCTCCAGAAGAGACTCTGGTATAAGGAAGAGAGGTTGTCTCACCACTACGTTCTGGCTATTCCTAGCTACCAGAATAGCTCATAGGGCTATTGATAACTAGGCACAAACTAAGGCTGCTCCCAGAAAGCCCCAAAATGGGGAGGGGGGAAGTTGGAGTAAAGGCATGTTCATTCCTCTTCCCACTTCCCCTCTCACTAGACCCTGTGCTATGAGCTGATGAATAGGGCCCACAGTTTCTAGGGAAGCTACCTACCTTATACTTTATTGTCAGAATCTGCTTTAATAAACTGTCATCATGCTGCTATCAAAACACTCTCTTTATAAGAGACAGATATTCATATCATTGTGTGACCTACCTATCTTACCTTACTAGGTCAGTAATATAAGTAAAAGATTATTCAGAGTGAGGTATTGCTTCCCACAGTGCATCACTTTATTTCACATTTTAAAATAACAGACAAAATTTAATTTTTAAATAAAGTAATTCTAATAATAGATTTAATTGCCCAAATGTTATCTTCATTCCATGGAAATACTGGTTTAGTGATGTTCTCATATAGCTGCTTAATCAAAAGATATTCTATCTTCAGTGGGAGTTTTTACCCCCATAATGTAATGATAAAAATAGCAACATATGATGGAAAAAATAATTCCTAACTAAGTTTAGTTTTGTGGGACTATGGGAATGGTTAACTATTGGTTCTATTATTAACATCCAGGTGCAATTAGAGATCAGATCTAATACTTCTGATTGTACTACTTATTGCAATATCAGCTTCTTAAATTGTTTTTTGTTAAATAACTGTTCCAGTTACGTAGAGTTTGAATGAATAGTTAAAATACACTTTGCACATCCTTAGGTCCCATTTGAATTGTGAAATCAGACTTGGAATATTTAACTCTGATTACCTATACAGTAGATCTCCTATACAATAACTCAAAGGTTTTGCTTGTGACACTTGCTGTGCAGTATTTCAGCTCAAATCACCAAAGTTTAAAACGTTACTGAATTATGCTACTACTTTCATGACTTTTGTCAGATTTTTGCTTTGGGAAAAGTACCTTTTCCTTATTTAGCTGGAAAGTTAAAATGATTTTTGTTCTGACTTTTTATAAAAATCACAAATGTTTTTTTAACATGTGCATGTAATACAGGCCCCACTCCTGTGAATGTTTATCAGTGGATTTAACTTTAAGCACATCACAAATCCATTGACTTTAAGCAGCAGTGGCAATAACTAGAGCACCAGTGATGAAAGTAATGTCCTGCTGAGTCCAACCAATCATGACATACAGTATGTGTGTGTGTTTGTTTTTAAATATCCCAGGCCATGTCTCCAGAGAAAGCAACAAGGCTTCTTTGCCTCTATCATAACATCTGTTCCCAGACAGATTGATGTGAATCCTCACTATCATCACTCTTTCACTGAGTCACGTTTTTCATCTCACTTTGTAGACAGACTTGCTCAGGTCTGGACTGAAATATGCACTACCATAGAAACAGAACAATGTCTTGAGAGGACAAATGCAGTGTCTTCCCTACAGATGGCAGGGTTCCAGCAGCTCTAAAAAGAAAGCAGTGTCAGGCCATGCTCAAGCAAACGTTTGCTGCTAACAACCTTAAGTATTGACCTTTGTGGAGAAGAACATTGAGAAGATTGTGGCTCTGGCAGTTTCTTGATTCCTTAGAATTTCCTGACACCATCAATCAGGTTATAGTCCTGGGGAAGAGAAACTGTACTGGTTTTGTTAATTGGCAGTGAATGAAAACAAACCATCTGTGCTGATTCTTCTACATCTAGAACAGTCTTTGATATCTTTAAGTACATTAATTTCACAACTGTTTTGCAGACCTTAGCAAGGATGGATGGAGCTGCTCCAAATTAACTCAATTCCAATGATCCTGAGGCAACCCAAAGGATAGTTGTGAGCAACTGGATCTCTGCCCCCAGGCTTTCTCCTGAAAGGTGCTAAGGGCAGATATATCCTCACCTCTACTATTCACCATGTACGTGAGATTGCTGGGAAAGTTAGTGAGGAGACATGGACTGCAAATGCATTCAGTATGCTGATGACACTCATCTGTTTCCATTTTGTCAGACCCAGACAGAGCATGAGAATGAATTACCCATAGTCTAGATGAATTTGGTACCTGGATAAGAGCTACCCAGTGGAGACTTAATCCAGACAAAACTGAGAATGTTAGTGGGGAATTGGGGAAGCAGCAAGGAAATTGGAGGAACTTACATTTGTGTTCCTCACTGAAGGAGTACAACTCCCATTGGACAACAGGTGTGCAATTTTGAGTTGGTGTTAGATCCGGTCCTGTTCCTGAATGCCCAGGTAACAGTTGTAGTCAAAGGCTCTTTTTCATATGTGCCTGGCAAGACAAATTTGTGACCTTTTCTCTCCAATCTGGACTTTGCCACAATTCTCCATGCCTTTGTCACCCACACTTAAAGTTTAATATGCAATACATCAGGCTACACCTTAAGACTATTCAGAAGCTGAATCTGAGACCAGTCTCTCTTTTCTAATATATATTGCTAAGCCTGAGTCTAAAGAAAACAAGTATTGGGGACTGAGTGTGTCAACTATTTTGACTTTAAAGGTTTAAACTAAACCTTTCACACTGATTCGATCCAAGTTTGTATTTCCCTTTGTTTTAAAAGTGGTTGAAAAGATATAAATCTCACTTTACATTTGACATGACAAACAATATCACTTCTTCAAGAACCACAATCATACCTATGAAAACCAATAAGGGACCTTTAATCCAAGGACAGATATCACCATGACTTATCTGGCATTACAATCGAGATTTTTGAATAAAAAAAATTCAGGTAGTATTAACAAAATTACATACTAAAAACCTTATAAAAAATAGGTACTGCACATACTAACTGCCAGTGAAACCTCATTATCTTGGATCAATTATCATTTAAAATGGCCATGCTCTTGATTGTATTAGCCTACCAAATTTCACTTCTTTTGAAACAAATCTTTAAGTTCTGACCAAAAAACACCCTGCAAAAATACCCTTTTAAAACTAGTATGGCTAGTTAGCATGTCAAGGTCACTGGGAAGACTATTAGTAAAATGAGCATTAAATTTCAACCAGGGGTATTCACAGTGGGGACTAACTGAACAAATTGGAGGGAAAGAGTCAGAATATTAATTGTAGCATGGAAATAAATCTTATCATCTTGCACAAACTGGTTACCGAAATTGTGGCACATGTTAGAAATGGAGAAACTTGCTTCCAATTTTGAAAATTTAAAAAAAGGAATAAAAGTTCATTTGATGCCCTCTTTAATTACTTCTGTTCTATCAACTACCCCCAAACCAATGACTGACTGAATTTTTTAATCTTACATAAAATGCTGGCTTGATGCAAGAATGAATAATAGAAAAAGGATGTCATACATAATCCAATCTGATAAAGCATGCCAGTGGTGTTAGCCCTGACATTCACTAACTTCCTTTTAGGCACAGCCCTGAACAAGGCATGGTGCATAAGTGGCACCAAGTTCGAAGTAGTTCTGAAGGCATTATGAGTTTGACCCTCCTCTGAGTCACAATTCTTCCTCCTTGCTCTCTGGGGGTAACAATTTACTGCTACCCTATATCAGAAGTAAACTACTACCACCCACAAACCTAACCCTCGGCTATTCCTATCAGTGAGTAAGAGGTAAAACCAAGTCACTGCCTTTCATCACCCAGCCCCTGCACCCACCAGCTGCAGGGAGGAGTAAGGAGGCAAGTAGTCACTGCTGGCTTCTACATGCATGCTCACAAAGTCCAGATAGCCCAAGGGAGGCATAGGGGAATACTTCACAGCATGGTTGTGCAGCCTGGATTAGAATCTAGGCTTAAATACAAATTGTTGCTAAACCCAGTTGTTTGTTCGGTTTTGTTTAGTATATGGGTTTTTTTTAATTTAAAGGAAAAAAAGATTGAGGATTTTTTTCCCCCACTGAGAGTACATAAAGATGTTTGGAGGTTTTTTGTATACTTTAATTATATCAATTTAAAAAAAAACCCCAAAATAAGATGGTTAACCAACTGGACAAGATACCTCAGGAGATAAGCCTTTAACCTTTGGGTTGTGGATGTGAAATCTATCTCCAAGACAGTGGTTTTGTATTAACAATGGAGGAGCAGAGGGCTAAGCAGTATGAAATTAATTGTTGAGTCTCAATGCAGTTCCTATTACATAAGAGAACAGTCACCATCATGCTAACCCCCATCACCCAGTGGAGTAACTTGGACCAAAATGTGGGTGGGAAGGCACAGGCGTTCCCTAGCAGTACCATGAGCCTCCCTTCCAACACAAGCTCCCTTCTCCCCTCCCCCCCTCTTTTTTTTTAAAGGCCCCAACACTTACTTAGGCTTCCTCCTGCCTCTTTTTGCTTCTCTGGTGCAGGCCTTGGCTGGCCCCTGTCCTCTCTGCAGCAGTCTCAGGCAGCTTGCTGAGTCTCCCCAGTCACAATCCAATCCCTCAGCCTCCCTTCTCCCCGGCCCACCTTTCTCTTCCTGGGCCACCCTTCCAGACTCCGCTCCTTTGCACAAACTCCTTCAAAGGGCAGACTCCCTCTAACCCAAGCCACCTCTCTCTCCCTTCCCTCCCCTGCCCACTGTCCCAGCCTCCACCTCCCAGGCACACCTACCCTTCCCTCCCTATCCTCCCCAGCCTCTCCCCTCCCCTAAGTCTCTTTTCCCTCCCCAAAATCCTTCCACCTTCTTCCTCCTGTCCCTAAAGTCTCCCCACAGCAGCTGCTCTTTCCCTTCCCTCCCCGCGGTACGCAAACCACCCCTCCTGCTTGTCCCTAAGGGGCCGGGGAAGTAGAACGCGCTGCTCTCCAGGGCCAGGCTCCAGCTGTGTGCTGCAGACACATACTCCGGTCCTGGCGGGGCAGGGGGGAGATACACTAGAGCAAGAAAAGAAAAGGAGTACTTGTGGCACCTTAGAGACTAACCAATTTATTTGAGCATGAGCTTTCGTGAGCTACAGCTCACTTCATCGGATGCATGCATCCGATTAAGTGAGCTGTAGCTCACGAAAGCTCATGCTCAAATAAATTGGTTAGTCTCTAAGGTGCCACAAGTACTCCTTTTCTTTTTGCGAATACAGACTAACACGGCTGTTACTCTGAAACCTGTCATAGAGCAAGAAAGAAACTGAACCCACAACTCCCCTCCCGGCTGCTTTAGTGTCCCCTGCTGGCCAAAAGCTGCCTTTGCCACTGCCTCCTGCCTTTTGGCTCCTGCCTTTTGAGTTAGGCTGAGAGTCGGAGGAGAGCGTAAGCACAAAGCAGCCTCAGGTTCTCCCTTCTCTATCCCCTGTGGTTGTACTGCATCCCCTCCCTCATCAAGCACAGCCAAAAACTGAGGGAGAGGCAATACTGTTGCTTCCCCCTCCCTGCCCCACCCCCGGCTAAAAGCTGTGTATTAGAGGAAGAATGATCCTACCCTGTCAACAACTATAATTAAACCTGTGTCTCTGCCTTTTGCTGCTTATGAATTTAATCTAAGATAATAAATGTATTTTTTTTAAATAGTATAAATATATTAGATTTCAGGTCCTCAGGATAAGGTCTGTCTTCTATTATTTCTATAGTGAATCATGCATATGTGATGCAACATACAAAATATCTTTTCAAATAAGTCCCCATTTGTGAGAGTCTTGTCCAGCAGGCCCAGGACTGTCTGGCTGTGGAAAATGAATCACTCTCTCACTCATAAGTGGATCCGTTCAGGTCGAAGTACCATGTTATGTGGCAAAAAAAACCTCTGCTTTATCAATTCTGTGAAAAGATAAAGGATTTCATTCTGAGACATTTTGTGAGCGCTCAGAAGAATTTTACTTTCAGCAAAACAGAAGGTGGCAAATAAATCTGAAGCAAATGTAAATGTAGGAGAAAGAGCTGGCTTCTCTAGCTGATGCAAAGTCTCAGCTTGAACAAAATATGTACATGATATAATTGTCTGTCAGAGGTAGGGATAGGGTTGCCAATCCTCCCGGATTGTCCTGGAGTTTCCAGGAATTAAAGATTAATCTTTAATTAAAGATGATGTCATCTGATGAAACCTCCAGGAATATGTTCAACCAAATTTGGCAGCCCTAGGGAGGGAGAGGAGAGGAGAATGTGTCTGCATAACGATATTGCCCTTCATTATTAATGACATACATATTACAAGAAGCAGCAGCAAAATGTTATGAGTGAAATCCTGGCCATGTTGAAATCAATGGGAATTTTTTCTATTAACTTCTATAGCATCAGAATTTTACCCTATATGTTTTAGCAAGGGCTAGAAGCACAACTTCAGTAATTTTGAGCTCTGGGGAAGGACAGAGTCTAGAAAAAAGACTGGAGTGTGTAAGTCTGGGAAGGAAAGACCTGGATAGAAGGGGTGCAGCGTGTCTGGGCAAGGTCATAAGCCATGAAAGATATGTGAAGGCAAAGAAGACGGTGAGCAAGGCATTGTCTGTGGAAGGCCAGAAAGTTAGAGAAGGAGTTGCATCTGGCAAAGGAGAGAGGACTGAATGACCATAAGCTTATTTGAAGGAACAACGGGCCATGGCTAGAACTTAAAGTAGTGTCTTGTACACACAACGTTGCCCCAAACAATGGAACAAACAGAATGTCTGGTGAGATGAGAAAGTCAGAATGTACAAAGAAGCATTATTCAGATCAGGTACGCATAGGGCACTCCCATGGGATTAATAGCTGGATCATCAGTTTCAGGATTTCTGTGCAAAAGGATATTGCAACATGAAAAAAGGGGACAGATTTTGATCCGGCAGAGGTTCAAATCCCAGGTATACTTTGGGACCATGAAACAAATTTAATACATCCTGCCTGTGTGTTTGTGCGTGGGTATAGGAATCAAAACGATAGCAGGTATTTGCAATAACATTTAGTGCTTAGTCACCCTACAAACCACAAAGGAGCTGGGAGAGGAAATTAGTACCATTGAGTTGTCCTCTGCCACCCATTTGTCTGTAGTAGTTTGGGCCCACACTCCAATAAACTAACCCTTTCTTATGAGTGGAAGTGGTTTGGGCACAATCTTGTGCTGTGATTGATTCAGGAAAGAGGATGACCCTCGACCTTCTTTGCCTCAGAGACCCGGCTTGAGACAACCCTGAAAATTAGGAAGATCAAAAGGATTGTAGCACCTTGCTCTACAAGAGCTGTTTTGAAATTAAGCCCTAGAACTGCCTTATTGGATGAAAAATGGAAGGGTCTACAACTCACCTTGGGAAAAGCCTGGGGGCTAAGTCTCAGCCAAAAGCTTCATCATCTCCATGCTTGTTCTTGCACTGTATAATTTGGAGAGAACAGGGAGACAGGAACCATTTTTTTTGGTATGTGTTCACACATCCATAAGCACAATGGTCCCATGATCCATTGGGGTCCCTCAAGTCTAAGGTAACAAATATCTAATAATCACAGACCCCTTTACAAGGCAAACTGACAGGAGCATCAGTAACTACGGGGCAAGGTGAGCAGTTTCCCCACCACCCCCGACCTTGGCTTGCTCCCACAGACTTTTCATATGTCTATATGCTCCACTTTTTGTTGTCCATCCCCCTCCCCCAGACTTTGCAGGCTATAATACAATCATATAACGGTCAATATGCTGACACAACTTTGGCATCTTCCCCCACAATTTTTCTGAAATAATGCCACTGCAAACTGATGGAAATAATTTTGTGGATACCAGATACATAATCACACAGCCCATTGAGAAGAGATGGAAACAGGCTAAGGGACAAAGACTTAGCCCCATTCTCTGTGGCATCACAGAGAAACTTCATGGCCCGCTCCATTAGGGCTAAAGAATTTACTAAGCCAATAAGAACCACCCCATGAGTTGGCAGGGGCATTTTCTTCTACATCCACCTGAAAAAAAGGCCTGACAAAATAAGTTGCATAGATGGAGGAGCACACAGGAGAAGTGGCCACCCATTTGCACCCATAAAAATTAAATTCACCTACTCCATTCACGGAGACAAGCAGCTTCACCTGGAAAATGGTAGGTTGTACATTTTGAGAACTATACTCAGTAAAAGGACTAGAGACTGAATAGGCATAAACTTGCACTGTTGTGGGTTGTTTGGTTTTCCTGCAAAACTCAGGATACTCTACACACATGCGCATGCACACACACATCCCTCTAATCCTTTCACTGTGCTCCTAGAGCTTGGCTCCCAGCATGTCTGCAAAATAGCAGGTAGCTGGGTGTAGCCTAGCAAATGAGCCTAGCTAGTATGGAAGAGTAAACAATGGAAATAATTCCTTCACAAGCACCCCCAGATTTTTCATTCTAGGTTCTTCTCTCTGTGCTTTACAGATATTGGGCCTAAATCTGCTGAAAGTAATCATGCTGTAGTCTGATGACTAGTGTGTATGAGAGTCTAGCACATGCAAAGGGCCACACGCTTCTGAGGGAAGAGCATGAAACTAGAATTAAATCTTCTCACTATTAGCTCCTAATATGTTTACCAGTCAGTGAGAAGACAGAGAGAAAAAATAACATTTATGTTTTCTCACTAATTTAACGAGAGAAAAATAGACAAGAGAAAGGAGCTGGTTAATGTTCTAATCAGTATCAACTTTAATGTTTCCACAAAGACAGGATGAGAAAGGCAGAGATACGGTATAATAAATCTAGACCCGCTGTGTTGGTTGGGAGATGATATTGCTATCGTAAGAGTTCTAGAGGCATAATCCCATAATTCACTAGTTCCAGTCCAATGAGTGTCCCACTTCTCTTTCCACTGAGCTCATTTACAATCCCAAGCAGTTTCTGACTGTCAGTTCCTATTTGCATCTCCTATTTCCCCTGGTTTTTTATTTCACAGAGATCTTCCCTGTCACATCTCATCTTATTTCTGACTTGTTGTCATCTTTCCTTGAGCTGTTTCAACTTACTTTTTCTGCTGTCATCCACAGTTTCCATCATCTGGAGGTTAATGAAGCAAACCTGCTCTAGCAACAGCACAGTACCCAGCTCAAAGCTTTTCTCCTGTTTACTTTTCCTTAAAGTAAGCACAGTTTGTTGCTGTTTCTTATGCAAATGAGTTTTGAGACAGACTAGACAATTGCCTCCAATTCCTACCGGGTTCAGGTCACCACCAGTTGAGGCAAGCTGATTGCCTTTTATCACCTAACACAGAGCCCAGGGGCTCAGATTCAAAGGTCCACAACCCTGTAAATCAGAAATGCACAGTTGAATTATATGTAGTGATTTACACCAACTAAAGGTCTGGCCCACTGTGGTTCTGAGATCAACACTTTTGTCTTTACTAATTTCACATGTTCTTAAGGCAAAATAAGGTGATGGTCAGATTTTCGTCTATCTGCTCTACTCATATACAATCCTTTCTTGTTTAGTCACTTTACCCTAGAGACCTTTCTAATTCAGTGACTTTGATCTGAGTATCTCTAGGTTATCATTTGGCTTCATCTCTTACCCAAACAAGTAATAAATTGCCAATTGATTTTGACCCTATAACTCAAATAGATGTCTGCCATTGTCTGCTTCCCTAACTCCCTACTGGTTTAACACTGTTCCTAGGTAGCAAATTCCCATCTCAGCATTAGTCATATGTAATTTTATAGCCATGAAACTCTCGTTGTTGGGTCAGTGACCCAACCATCTAATTCTCCTTAGCAATCCCATCACTCACTGTTTCTGTGAGTGTATGCTTTCAACAAGTATATTCTTCTATCAGTATTTTGCTAGTGTCATTCCACCACATCTCACTGGTTTCACACATTTTCACATTATCTCCAACCAATCCAGTTGTCAGCAACTTTGCTTCCCTGTTGATTTTGTGTTCTCACATCCCAGCAGCCTACATACATATTAAAACACAGTGGAATATGATGATGATGACAGGGCCAGATTGGGCAGGCTGGCTGAGCCGCATTCAGTGCAAGACCCAATGGGTGCTTTGCAGTCCCAGATCCTGAAGTTGCTCTTCACTGACTGGAACCCCATCTGGAGGATGCTTTGAATTATACTGGGTACCCACTGGCAACCATTCTTGCAGCTGGGGATCACACTGGCTTAGTGATGCACTAGGCTTACCCCATTTCCCCCAGGAATGGCCTCTTCACTGCGCCAGGCAGGAGTGATATAGGAGCCACCACAGCAGCTCTACAAAGCCTGAGGATTTCCCTAAATAGGAGGAATTCTCAAGGGGACAGTTAAGCTAGAGACAGGGTTCTTTATACCATGGGGTGTGGAAAGTTTGTAAATTCACATACTGCACTTATATGCATTGCTCATGTATGTGAACAAATATTTTTTCTCTTTACATTGCTTTTCTTCCTTTTTACACAAGATCCAGCTTTAAACGTGTTACTAAATATTGAAATAGGAATTTAAAACAACAAATGTACACTAAATCTGTTCTTCTATGGGAGAAATGCATTCCTGTGCAGCTAGCTCGTTGTTCATCTGATAACTTGCTTTTCTTTTTTTTTACATGAGAAGTGTCTTGTACCAAGATATTTACAGACATGCATATCAAGAAAACCTGAGGGGGGAAAAAGGGAATATGCTACAGATCAATACGTTAACAGTGAGAAACAAGATTAATATTCACAAGGAACCAATGCAAATATTTTAAACTAATAAGAAAACCCAAATGTAAATTAAAATACTGATACATGGTGTATGTTAAACATGAGTCTATTTCCTATACAAACTGCAGGAATGAGAATACTATGGCAGGGGGGAGGAGCTTGCATCCTTCTGACCCTTACAGAAAACTGTGTGTAAAGATTCAGAAGACTTCCAAATTTAAAAACAAATCTTTTTAGATATTTAGAAGTGAGATGCCTATGACTGAGCACCATTCAGTGCTAAAATAATTGATAGATCAGAAGTTTCGTAATGAGATACAGAGGTTTTCATCTGCTAGTTCAAATTTGTCCCAGTTGTCTGATGGTGGTTGTTTGATGCTTGTTAGTCTCTACAAAATGAGTTGATCTCAGTGTAATTTCTTGTCCACGCTCTGAAAGCCATCAGAATTGGCACTATCACCCTACTGGCAATCTCAGCACCGAAGCGGATGGTAAATTAGCTGTAGAGACTGAACTGGGAGGCCCGTGTAGTCTAGTAGTTTAGTGAACCATCAAGAGATGTACTGACAGAACAATATCTTTTCTACCAGAATCAGTTTCAGAAGTCTGACCTGATGAGAAGGCATCACCGGTTTGGAGAGGTTCAGTTTTCTTCTTGAGGGTCTCTGGATTTTCTGAATCCTGAAATGTGATACAATTTTGTTTGTCATCTGTTCCATGTTCCCTCTTTTTATTCCTCCTTTAAAATCCTGTAACCAAACCTTTAATATTAACAAGTAAAGGCCAAATTAAGGTAATATTAAAAAATATCCCTGTGACGGAGCACCCCATAAGGCTTTATGGAAATATGCTGATGAATGTATATATGACATAACTGGAATATGTTTTATGCTACATATGCCATGTAATATATCTCTGTAAAGGTTATGATCTACTGAATCTATTAATCCTATTTGTATGCATGTATCATTTTTGTATTCAAAGTTATGAATATTGGCTGTGTACTTGCTTGATTTTTAAGTAGCCTTAGTAAAGCATTTGGTCAGCTTCTTTAGAAAGGAATTTGCAAGTTAAGTGCCCACGCAAGAAACACTTAACGCACAATGGATCTTGGAAAGCTCCAATCCACATAAGAAGTCTACATGAGGAAGTTCAAGGTAGCATGCAAACAATGGCTGCTGCCTGTAAAAACTGAGTCATACAGGGACATGTGACTTGCCCATGTGACTCCAAAACTCCAGCTTGGAGCTGGACTTTGCATAGGAGAGAGGAGGGGGTGTCCACCCAAAAGAGAGAGTCTATTTAAACCCCTAGGAGACCCCCTCCATTTTGTCTTCAGCTGACTCAAGAGAGAGCCTCTCCACCCCCAAGGATAACTGAAAGAAACTGGAACAAAGAACAGTAGCTACAGGGAGTGTGAGTGACTGCTGGATCCAGACTAGAAGGAGGCTAGTCTGTATAAGGAAGCTTACTGGAATTCCTCTGAGGGTAAGGTTTTATCTGTATTCAGTTTTCTTATTGTATTAGAGATAGACTTGCGTGTTTTGTTTTATTTTGCTTGGTAATTCACTTTGTTCTGTCTGTTACTACTTGGAACCACTTAAATCCTACTTTCTGTGTTTAATAAAATCACTTTTTACTTATTAATTAACCCAGAGTATGTATTAATACCTGCGGAGGGGCAAACAGCTGTGCATATCTCTCTATCAGTGTTATAGAGGGCGAACAATTTATGAGTTTACAGGGTAAAATGGATTTATTTGGGGTTTGGGCCCCATTGGGAGTTGAGCATCTGAGTGTTAAAGACAGGAACACTTCTTAAGCTGCTTTCAGTTTAAGCTACAGCTTTTAGGGGACATGGTTCAGACCTGGGACTGGGTTTGCAGCAGGCTAGTGGGTCTGGCTCCAACCAGGCAGGGCACTGAAGGCCCAAGCTACCAGGGCAGGAAAGCAAGGACAGAAGTAGTCATGGCACATAAAGTGGCAGTCCCAAAGGGGTTTCTGTGATCCAACCCATCACAATCCTTTTTGTAATTCAGATGCTGTGCCTGACCTTCCTCCAAATTTTTTCCTTTTAAATTAGTTACATGGTTGTCTGAGAGATGCAGAACTCCTCCCTTCTATACGTAGGAATAATGCCAGTAAATTAGCTGTGCCAGCAACAAGTAGGAGAGAATTACCATACCTTGATTGTTTGGGGCTTTAGGAAGGACCTTGAAGCTTTGTTTTGTTTTTTTTTTAATTATGCATTTGTAATGGTGGTCAGCAAATTCTGTGACTCTTACCTTCACTGTTGTAAACCTAAATGTTTTTATGTAGCCAATTATAGTGTGCCATGGAGCAATGTCTCCTGCGCTCTTTTGCATACTATTGTTTAGAAAAACTGGGTGGTGAATAGTCAGGACAGCAGGCATGCCCTCAGTTTAAATGATGAGTAAAGGGAAAGAACAAGACTTCCTCTTTTGGACAATGCTGTTTTTTCTGTGCCCCCATCAAATGTGCAGCATCATAGGTGCAATAGCACTGTATGGGAGATGAGAACATTCTTATAAAAAATCAGAATTATTGATTGTTTTATCTCTTGCAGCTGAGATACAGTGCTAGATACAGGAAAGATAAGACCTGTTGCTGTTATCTCTGACTGTGTCAGGGAACAGTGTGTGGGGTTGGAGAATGTGAGGGGTTTTGTGCTATCCAGGAGAGAAGGACATAAGAACACAGTCTAAGCAAATACCAACTAATTGTGCATACAGAGACCAAGGAGAAGGTTACATTTCTTGCCAGATCTATTGGTTGTATATTAATTATATTCGTTACTTAAGAATTCCCAATTGACAAATTAACACTCTGAGGTTTGGTAGGTTCTAATCCCAACTTCAGGCCAAGCGTTGTTTGAATTAATGTTAAAGTGGGAAACTTGACATGTGTGGTTGCAACACTCACACTTATGAAAGACCTTTTCAATTTTCAACAGTTTTACTCCTGATGATTAGTGAAGTCACAAACATTCCAACCCATCAAAGAAAATAAAAATAATATAAAATGAGCATCCATATACTCACTCCAACCCTTGCAAAGGAAAACCCTGAAGTGTTAGTCATCCTCCTCCTCCTCCTCATCACCACCAGTGGTGGTCATCCTGGTATTTCCCCAGGCATGCAGTACAGAATATCGCTTTTATAATGTTACATTAATGCCACTATGCTTAACACATGCAGTAGGATTTTCAGCCCCTTTTCCTTATTTGAACTTCCATGCCCCAGTAATGGTGGGGTGCTCTTCTGAAGATGAGTTCTGTGTAAGCTCAAATGCTTTTGTGTCTCACCAACAGAAGTTGATCCAATAAAAGATATTACTTCATCCACCTGGTCTTTCTAACATCCTGGACCAACAGGGCTACAACAACACTGCATATAATTAGTTACCGTGGCATTCTTGTGGTCTGACATCTGCTGATGTTTCTAAACTGGTATTAACTGATATCTTGTGGTTACCTGTCAGCAATTTAGTCATTGCAGCATTCTATCTTGTGATATTTTATAATCTAGGTTTAGCTGCATTTGCTAAGGTTTTTTTTTTTTTTTTTTAAAGCCTTGATTAGTTTAGCTAAGCTATTCTGTTACAGGCCTTGAGGCTTGTAGGCTCATTGCATTACTGCCTTAACTTATACCTGTGCCATACCTAGCAAATACCTATACCTTTTAGACTACGCATTTAAAAACACATCCCGGGGTCAACTCAGTATGTAATTCCTGTGTAAGCAACTATTGGATGTATAAAAGGTGGCAATCTGGTCTGATGTGGCTGCCGGTTGAGCCCTCAGCACTTTGAAGTATTAATTGTGGCAATCAGGTAGCTGATTGCCAGGTGCTGTTTTTAATCCCCCCCCCTTTTTTTTTTAAATAAACACTAGTCTTACAGTAAACAAGAGTATAGGTACCCAATTAATGTGTGTCTGAGTAACATCCATTGTATAAGTCAGACGTCTACTTCTTTATCAAGATTCTTTTAGACTCAAAAGTGCCCTGGTGTACATGAGTAGCTTGTGAATTTTATAATAGGTGACCTTAGTCCTTTGCATTTCATTTCTTTCCTACCCATCCTTTGTTTTCCAATGAGCCAGGCGTGCTAATTGGAGCTGTAACAACCCACTTGAATGTTTTTATACTACTAAATAATCTTTCCACCATATTCTTGTAGTGCAATAACAGATATAGTGGCTGATTACATTAATTGTGGGGAGAATTTTAAATTATGGCCACCGGCTATTGGGAATATTTTCTCTTTTTGAAGTATTTGCAGCTCTTTTCAATTGTTTATACCAGGGATCGGCAACTTTTGGCCCGCAGCCCGCTAGGGTAAACCCCCTGGCAAGCCGGGCCGGTTTGTTTACCTGCTGCATCCGTAGATTTGGCCGATCGCAGCTCCTACTGGCCGCGGTTTGCCACTCCAGGTTAATGGGGGTTGCGGGAAGCGGCGGCCAGCACATCCCTCGGCCCGTGCCGCTTCCCACAGCCCCCATTGGCCTGGAGCAGCGAACCGTGGCCATTGGGAGCTGCAGTCGGCGGAACCTGTGGACACGGCAGGTAAACAAACCGGCCCAGCCTAGCCTGGCCCGCCAGGGGGCTTACCCTGGCAGGCTGTATGCCAAAGGTTGCTGATCCCTGGTGTATACAGTATATGCACAGGACCCTGGATGGGTGCATTTTAATGAACTGATATAAAAAAATTGAGTGTTTTTTGCTACAGTATGCTAGAGGACACGTACCAGGCCAATTTCCCCAAACCCTCCTTCCACAGAAGTCAATATGAGATGGAACTAAATGTTCTTGTCCAGGCATAATTGTTTCACATCTAGTTTTACTGGTTCTAAAATAGGCGGTGAATAGTGTAACGTTAGTGTGGATCCATGGCCATGTTCTTGCTGTTGTCAACATGTGACCTATATTTGTCCAGACATTAATCAGACCTTCAAGATACTAGAAAATATGGTCAATATTAATATTATAGTTCCATTAATAAATGGTTTATAAAGAGTTAGATGATTAGATGTTATAAGCCTGTTATACTCTTAAGTAGTATGTACTGGCACATCAGTAGCCGGTATTATAGGTAGTTATAAGCAATCCATTGGACTGTATAGCCATATACAACAGTTAATTAACCATTTATTAAAACATCTAGTATCGTTTCCTAACTATAAGTG
The DNA here is from genome assembly GCF_015237465.2 of Chelonia mydas. Taxonomy (NCBI): domain Eukaryota; kingdom Metazoa; phylum Chordata; order Testudines; family Cheloniidae; genus Chelonia; species Chelonia mydas. The sequence continues at coordinate 180,527,007 of NC_057849.1, forward strand.
GACCCCTAATATATTTAGTAAGACTTTATATATTGTAGGGAAGACTCTTGTGTTGGCCTAAGTGGGTTGTTACTTGAGTGTGCAGCATGTTTGGCATGGAAAAATTCCTGCTTGAACATCTTTCCTTTTTGTCTATCCTGCCCCAGGTATGGGAATTTTGTTCCAGTAATGATTGCAGTTTGGCCCTTCTAAATGACAAAGCGTAGACTCAATCCTGTGAGGTGCTGAGTGAATCCATTGAAGTCACTGGGAGCTCAGCAACTCTCAACTGGTGCTTGGCATCTTTGGGATCAGGCTCAAATTCCTTATGGTTGTGGTTAAGAAACAGTCTGAGTTCAGTTTGGGAAAAAAAAAAACTTAAATTCATTTAATGTCCTATTTCCAAGTGGGGATCCCACAAAACACTTAACTTTGACTGCACTCCAACCTAAACTTGTCTATTTTATTCTCATTACAAGTCTGTGGAAGGAATACCTAAATGTGATGTTATACTGATTTTTGTAACAATTAATTATATCTTGACATCTACTGTATTGAGATGGTTGAATGTAAGAACCAAAAAAAAAAAAAAAATCCCTCAAAACCCTCCACACAAATCAACTCTGCTTTAATAAATCCAAACTTACAGAGGCTCAAGTGACAATTTCTAAATGAGTTTGCCACATACACCTACCCAAGATAAAATCTCTCCTCTCTATTTTTTTTCTGTCTTGTACACACACATACTGTCATATCCAGTCTCTAATAGAATCAGGTCAATAGTAGGACTGAAGCAATACATCTCTCTATCTCTGACTTTTAAGGAAGTGACATCTTTTAAAATATTATTTTTCTCTTTACTTCTTTCATGGGTGTGTTTTTTTTTTTTTTTTTTTTGCTGACTGATTAGGCAACAGGGCACAGTGGTCAACTGAATTCCCCAAAATCTAATATTAAAAGAGGAAAAGGAAAGACCTTTGAGGGCAGCAGAATAAAGTGAAGAGCATTCAGGAAGGTCCAATATTTCTCTCTCAAAAATCAGAAAATGAGTGTATGTCTTAGTCTTCCCTTTTTACACCAGTGGCTGACTTCTCTTCGTTGATGTTTTGTCTTTCTCAGTCATGAAGATGGTATCCAATTGTTTCAGAATGCTAGTGGCTTGGACTACAGAAACCTGTCTGAAAAATAAAAGTATGGATTTAATGCAGCAGTGGAGATGAAAAATATATTGCCACATAATGGAAAAGGCAATAATACTCAGTATCATCCTGAGAGGGGAAAAGAATAAAATTCCTTCAACTAAAGTAGTAAATCCGCAAAAGTGAAACACAAGCAAAGACTACAAACACGTAATGTACTAAACAACTTAATACCTATTGATAGGGTTTATGCATTCAGTTGACTAGTATAGCTACCCTGCAATCAGGATGGGTGATTAAAGCTCATGTAGGCATACCCAAGCTTGCTCTGATCTAGCTAGATCAAAGCTAGTTCAAGCAATAATAGAAGTGTAGCCACAACAGCAGGGTTGGTGGTGCCAGGAATCAGCTGCAGCACAGCCAGTCTGGAAGCAGGGCAACCTAACAAACGCAGCTGGCCTGTGGTAGGCTGCCTAATAGGCTACCCCACCTCATTGGTTGGAAGAGTCAGAAAACTTGCTCTTAAATCCAGCAGCAGCAGTTCAAAGCATTTGCTCATGGATGTGACAGCTCCTGCACAAGCTTATTCCCGGCTTTGTTCCAGACCCCCTGGTGCCTTGCCCAGAGGTGACAGTGGGCCTGTTATACCAATAAAATAAAAACCAGCAGGATCTTATTAAAGGGAATAAGGCAAAATGGCACATTTATTGTGAATTCAGAAAAAATCATAGTAAGCAGTTAGTTATAGCTAAAACATTCCATTCAATTTCATATTTATTCACACACACACACACACACACACACACAGGTTCTGCAAGGTTGTTATCATAGTTACCAGCCTTAGAGTTGCTCATGCCAAGCCACTGGCCAGGTGGCCTGGACACGAGTAGGGAGCAGGGCCTTGTCAGATACTCATCTGATGTTCCTGGAAGTTGGTTTGCAGAATCAGACCCCAAAATTCTCACTTTCTCGAGTCCATTTTTATAGGAATTTCTTCCTATGCCAGTCTATGGGAATTGATTCAGCAACAGCATGATGAAGCAATCAGCAGACGGCACATTCCTGATGGCTCTGTGCTGTCAGATGTTACCTTGTTCTTTGGTTCTCCCATCCTTGAGGCTGTTGGGTGGATTCCAGTCTGCCCTCCGGGGGGTCTTCTAGTTGTTTCCACTTGACGCCTTCTTTGGCCGATCGCCACTGGATTCTTAGGCTGGCACCTCCCTGATCATTCATTTATTATCCACACCAAGCATCCATCCACATACATCCACATACATCCTCTATCGCTATTTTAATCACAAGTGTTAACAATTTATTTGTGAGATAAATACAACAAAAGGGTGGGGAGTCTCTGGGTGCTGTTTCTATTTTTACAGAGTATTGCTTTGAGTCTCTCTCTGTGTGAGTAGTTGTTGTTACAAAGTATTGCTTTGAGAACAGACTCTGTCTTAGGATGTAGTAACACAATTAGCAGCTTGCAAGTTTCACACAGAGAGGGAGAGAAAGAGTAAAAACAAGAGACCAAAACCAAGAGACCTCTTAATTAGTAATACCCTGTAATTTAAACTATGGGGAATCAAACTCATTTGTGATTTTAATACAGAACTTCTTTAATATGATCCAACATAACAGGCTGGTATGGCATACCGGTAAAACGTGGCCACCGGTACCAGCCCATACCCAGCTGACTTTAAAGCACTAGCGCTTTAACGTCGCTGCCCCTTTTGCGCCCGCCCCCCCCCATCAGCAGCCCTGCTTAAAGCGCTACCACGGCAGTGCGTTAACGTTGTTGTGCCTTTTCCCCCCCCGCACCCCCACCTGGCTGACGTGGGGGGACAACAAAAGGAGCAGCTGCCCCTGGCCGGTGATTTATAAGGTGGAGCCCCGGGCCCCTTTAAATCGCCGCTGGAGCCCCGGGTGGCGTGGGCCACGCAGCACACAGATGAGCTGGCTGGGGGATGCTGACCGGTAAATCTTCGCCATTACTTTCACCCCTATCCTTGCCTCATTCCAGGTAATCTCAGCTCCAATTCCTGGCCTCTGACTCTTGTTCTGGCATCTAGGCTTTGACTCCTGGCTACTGACACCTGCTCGAATCCCCAACCCTGTTGTCTGATCTAACCACTAGGCACAACTGCTCATGTCTCAATCACATGACAGTTTGAACAGACTAACTCAAACAATAACAGAACTAGAGCTGATACAACAAGCATGGATTCTGCAACGACCAATATCTCTCTGACTGAGATAGAGGGAGCCTTACAGTCCTTGCTGGCCCAAGTAGCTGCCTTACACCTGAAGAATACAGTCCTGCAAGCTCAAGCCACATCACCTTCAACTCCAAGCCCTGCACCCAACGAGCCCAAACTCCCCCAGCCTCAGAAGTTTAATGGTGATTGTGACAAATTGATTGTGTGCATAGTCATATCCCCTTAATCAAGTGGGACTGATTATCAGCTCGCTTACCAGGGAGGCCCTGCCTGGGGAGTCTCTACTCTTTGAAAAATTAAGCCTGCGTCTAGCACCATGTGAGGACTTTGTTAGATGGCAGTGATCTTGGCAGTGATGTTCGATGACCCAAGCCATAAGTGTATAGCTGAAGCTGTGCTTTAGGTGTTGTGGCAGGGATGCTGGCCAGTTGCTAAATATGCAGTGAAGTTCCAACACTTGGTAGTAGATACCTTGTGGAATAAGGCTGCCTAGCATTATCATTTCCAGTGTGGCCTATGATACTAAAGATGAATTGGCACAGGTGGAAATCTCATCTGGCCTCGATGCCTTGGTCGACCAGTGCATCAAGATCAGTGACCATCTAACTGAACACCTCCAAGAAAAGAGGGTTTTCCCAGCTCCCACCAATACTGGTGGTTCTGGTCACCTGCCACCAGTCCCTTCTCCATTGCTGAAACCCATGCAAGTCCAGGCCCACCTCTCTGAAATGGAGAAGAATCAACACTGGGCCTCTTCCTATTTTGTGGGGAATATTCCGAGGATATTTTGCATCAAACTACCCTGCCAAGGCCCAATCTGCACCCTAATCAGGAAATGCTAAGCCCCAGCCCTACTCGGGGGTGGGAGTGTGTGGAAGCTGGATTGCTACCCTTGCCTCTTCCTAGCAGTCCACAGCAATACTTGTCCACCGGTGCAGTATTACCTCCACATGCAGGCCCCTGCAACCAGTTCCACCCCTGTGCTTTTTATTATAAGCTAATATAAGCTGAAGCTAACTCTGGCAAAGAAAAGTTACAATATTTGGGACAAGAAGCTATTGGCTATCACGATGGCTTTGGGAGAATTCCTCCCAAAGCTCCCTGGAGCATGAATGGGAGGCATATTCTGCTACGTATTTTTTTCAAGGTGCCCCAAAATGCTGACATATTACCCCGAAGTGCTGACCTTTCTTTGAGAGCTGACGAGATGGGGGAAGAGCATCCTCCCACCTTCGGAAAAGTTTTCACCCCAAGAGGTGGAGGCACTCCTCTGGGAATTCTGCACTACTGTGCATGTGCATAATTAATTAGCCACACATATATTTAATTTTTTGTGCAGAAAAAAGCTTCTGCCAAAATGTTGCTGCAGTTCAACCTTTTGCCCACCAGAGGGCACTGTAGCTCAAGAACAGCAGCGGCTCCTGGCTAGAGAGGGAAGAGAAAAAGCCTGCCTTCTTCACAGTGCCTGTCAGCCAAGGTTAGGAGATGGGGGCTATGGGGAGACAGACACCGTGGGTTGCTGTGGGGTCAGACGGGCTTGTGGGGGTGGACAGACTGGGTCAAGGGCTGAATGGGAGTGGAGACACAGGGCCACATGGGGCAGGGAGGTGCAGGGCCACATGGTGATGGGGGAGGGGATGCAGACCTATATAGGAACAACGGAGTGGCTGGGTGGAGGCACAGAGACACATGGAGATGGGGGAGGGAGTACAGGGACACATAGGGAGAGGGGAGTGGCTGGATGGGGGAACAGTGACACGTGGGGATGGGTGAGGGGGGAGTGGGTGTCTGAGTGGTGATGAATGGACACATGTGAACAGGGGGCACAAGGACACATTGGGGTGCAGGAACACATGGGGACAGGGGTAGATGTGCCTGACTGAATGGGAGAGGCTAAGGGTCAGCCAGGGTCTGCATGGGGAAACTCACTAACAATTCCTCCCTACTCCTCAAAAACACCTGTTCCACACTTCTCCCACCCATACTCAACAACCCTCCAAGTTCACACCCAGGCTCCTTCCTAGCAATTTAGTTCCCTCTCCCTCAGCTCCTCTGTTACCCCTGATTCCCCCAAGCCTTTGCACTGCTTTTGGGGTGTGTGGGAAATACAGTTCTGTACTGTAGTTTACGTGAATTATTACTCAGAGTTCTGTATTAATGTGCCTAGTAGGGAATCTATTTGTCAAAACAAAATTTCTTGAATCTTTTTTGTTGTCTGTATTGTTACAGACATACTTGCTGACAGGTATTTGGAAATAAATGACCAAAAATAATTGAAACTGGTGTGATTATATTGTGTTATTTTGACAAATGAAACGAGCAGAATTTTGCAGAATTTTAAAATATTGTGTGCAGAATTTTTAATTTTTGTTGCAGAATGTTTAATTATTTTAGTGCAGAATTCCCCCAGGAAGAGGTGGGGGGAAGAGTTCCTGTGCTCGCCTGAATGCAGAGACTGAATTGACAGAGTAGTGCATGGTCTTTGTAAGGGGAGGAGGTTTCTTATGCTCTTTCCTCCTTCCCCATTCAGTACTTGCACAAGGGTCACTTACAAATCAGCTCATAGAAATTACGTACAGAGATATGCTTTGAACATCTAGGTACTGTCTGTGCATGCCAAAGAATCATAGTTACCAATTACAACAGATGTTTGAGGGTACTTCAATAATGAGAGCTCTGCAATATCATGCCAGAGGCACAGGTTTGATCTCTTGCTCTCTGAGCAGGCAGGGGATGGGAGCACTGCTGAGGCAGTGTGAAAAACCCCAGATGGGCAGGCAAAAGAGTACTTTCCATTGCTCTGAAGTGGCCCTTATAGCTAATGAGGATGATATTTTGTGCTCTTATTGTGACTTGCATTTAGGGACCCCCAAGTGCTTTACGAACATTAAGATGCGCAATCGCCTTGTGAAATAGCAGATAAGGATTGCATAGGGATCCGTTCATCACCTACCTCTGGGTCATAACAGAGCAGCTATCTAACACAGCAGACCAATTCTCCTCAGCAGTTTAGAATGGGTGGTAAAGAAGAACATAATTTCCAATTAAAGCTGCCAGGAAAATTAAAGTAGGCATGGCAGAATGTAACTGTAGAACCTATGTTGGGATTTGTCCAAGGCACTTCCGCCAACACCCCTACTCTTAGGGAAAGAGTCATGGGATTTTTAACGACCACAAGCTGCCGGGCCCTCTACCTTGTCCAAACACAGCACTTCTAACAGCATAGTGCCCCTTAATACACTGGTGGCTCATGGGTTTAGTAATTATGTGGGAAGAGTGCCACCAACTGACTGATCCGCAACGCAAAGCCTGGCACTACCACTTTCAGAAGAGCCAGAAAAATAATTATGTGGGCCACTTACCACCCAAAACTTAACAGACTCATCTAAATAAATAGGGGGAATGATCTCTGTGCTGCCACCACTCCTAGCTTCATCCTCAGTTTAGGAACTCCTCAGAGGGCTCCACATGCAAGCTAATGAAATTTAAATGGATTTTCTCTTTCCCCTCAGGTTATTTAACTATAGAATCCACATAAGCTGCCCTATCATTATTAGTAATATAACATATGTTAAATGTTTAAATCCTTTCCCCTCAACTGTACAAAATGATATCTTCTAGAGAAGAAAACACAAAGAAAACTCATTAAGCTAAAAGTTCAGTGTGCCTTTTGTTCCATTTCTTTATCACCACCTTCTCTCCTTTCTTCTCTGTCTTGTTCTCTCCATATCTATTCTTTTTTCCTCAATTCTACATACTGTTTTTTCTTTATATTATTCTGTCTACTAATTGTCATCTCCTTTTAAGCAGCATGATCTTCATTCTCATTTCTTCTTTCATCTTTTCCACCCATTGCTACTTTCTTCTCTGATGATTGTTGTGTGAATTACGGTAGTGCCTAGAAGCCAGGGCCCCATTGTGCAGGCGCAACACAAACGGGGGGAAAAAGAGACAGTCCCTTCCCCAAAGAGCTTTGCTTCCTGTTTTTTCTTCTCTCTATCCACTTTCAGGTTAGGCTGCTTCTTCTCTGAAGCACGTTGTCATCCCTAGTAAAAATGCACATATAGTTCCAAGGGAATTGTTGACCTAATATTTTTTCCCTCCAAATATGTTTGCTTTTATCCATGTAATAAAGGGAACCAACTTTCGTGGGGGATTTTTAATTCAATTATAGGAGACACTTCATTCCCTTGTTTGTTTTCAGAAGAAAATAATTAGCAGACACTTCTGTTTTCCACATGGATCTAAGTTTTCTGCAAAGAAGATGACATTATACCTAGGTAAACAGCAAAAGATTAGCAAAACAAAGTCAAATAAAATAAAACAAAGGAGACTTTCCTTTGCTTTGATAAACTCACTTGGCACTCTACAATCTTTCATTTGCCACACAGTCTTTCCTTCTGAGATAATTTTTTCTTAATCTAAATTTAGCTAGATAGAGAATAATCAAAGCAGTCTTACATCTACTACTTTATTTACAATTTTTATTGGCCTTAATTCCCTTGTGATTGCATTTTGGTTTAATTTGTATTAGAACCCAATGGAAAAATGTGTTTTAATTAATTTTTTGTTATGGAGCTTTATTTTACAGCATGCTTTGTTCTTCGCTATTTGGCAACTGCTCTCCGCACTCCTAAGGTCAGATTTCAGCTTCAACTAGCTATTCAAAGATATCTGATCAAAAGAAGTTTCATCTCTGTGGGTGCTGGCTAGTGATAAAAAGGCACCAAGGGTTTCAGTAGAGACTAATCCTAATTCAGGAGCAGATAAACAATCTCCTCTTTGGTGACAGATCAGACACTTGACTTTATCATTATTTATTTTTATTTATAGTACCATCCACCCTTCTCTTGCTTCCCAAACTGCTGGAGTGCCATGGAGGAAGATTCCATTTATGCCCATGTGTGAAAAGTGGCTCTCATCACCAATATGAATGGCATTTTAAGTAGGTGGAGAAAAGATCAGCAACTCATCTATCCCCACCTCCTCCTGGCCCAGGCCTGTTTGCTCTCTACACCCTGGCCAGCTAAGGTCAGATTCATAGGACACCTGCTCTACTGCCTTGCAGCTATCTCCCATGGTTTCTCCACCCGCCAAGCTACGGTAGTTCCCTCCGCAGTCCTAAACAGGAAAACAAAGATACCTGGCTCCTTTTTTCCCCACCAAACACTAAACAGAGAACAAGAATCCCAACAGATTGTGTAACCCTTCCCCAAAGGCAGAGCATGGAGTAAAGCCACTGGCTTCTATAGGGGCTAGGGAAATGGCTCTAGAACAGGAGCAGCCAGAAGGAGAGGTAAGGCACCTGCCACCAGGGATGAATTGAAGTCCAGTTGGGGATGAGAGGCTGAGGCAGCCTCTGCAGCTGTGAGGAGGCCCAGCTGAAGATGGGATGTGTGTTTGCTGCAGCTTTGAAGAGATGTTTCTGAGGTATAATGGAGTGGGCTGGTTAGAAAAAGAGAATGGATGAATTTGTAGATGACCGGAGGAAGAGAAAGGGCTGAGGGGGGGGAGAATGAGTATGTACCATGACACATGACTCAGACATTGCAGCAGTTTAGGAGGACACAATTAATGTGAACTAACCCGAAATAAAACATCGTGATTTAGTTCAACAAACCAAAATCTTTTGATTCTGGTCAATCCAAAACAAAACTAAACATTTCATTTTGATTTTGCCAATGCAAAATTGAAAAAGTTCAGTGAAAGAGAAATTTTCCTGTGGGGAAAATTCTGATTTTGCAGAAACTGCATTTTCCATTGAAAAAACGTTTCCACAGGAAATTCCCAATGCATTCTAATTAGTGTGACTAAGTGGGATGAATGGCAGTGAATCAGGGCTTAGGTGCCTGAGTTGGGAGCCAAGTAGTGAGTGAATGTTGAGGTGGGGGTGTGAGAGAAACTGGTATTAAAGGTGTGTTGAGTGTGTTTGTGTGTGAGAGAGCTTGGGGTGAGGCATGTGCGTGAATGAGAGCAAGCCAGGGTGGTGGCTGGGGGAAAGAGAGACTATCCCCATTCAAAAAGAACAGGAGTACTTGTGGCACCTTAGAGACTAACACATTTATTTGAGCATAAGCTTTCGTGAGCTACAGCTCACTTCATCGGATGCTGTAGCTCACGAAATGCTTATGCTCAAATAAATGTGTTAGTCTCTAAGGTGCCACAAGTACTCCTGTTCTTTTTGCGGATACAGACTAACACAGCTGCTACTCTGAAACATATCCCCATCTACAAAGTCAATGGGTTTTTGGCATGGTCACCTTTTTAAGCAGCTCGCTTTCAACACATCACAGCAAATATTTTTGCAGTCTCTTTTCAGCTAATTAGCTTGTCTAGAAACAGGAGCCAGATCACTGGCTTACACAGCATGGTAGCCTCTGTGTAGTTTCTGCCTTTCTTATTTCCAAGAAATAATTTCATTTATTTATTTTTGAAAAGTCTGTGTTGGGAGATTTAGCAGATGGAGAGCCAGTCGAGTATTTTGGTTTATAAAGTGAAAAGGGGATGTATCAGGTTCTGGGTATTGGAAACAGATACTGCAAATCAGATTAAAACAGGAAACCAGAGGATCTAATCAAAATCACACTGATTAGAAAAGTTTCAGAGTGGTTAGAAAGCAGATATTGTATTTATATTATACATTAGAGGTCAATCCTGCAAAGTGCTGAGCACTTTCAATCTCCATTGTCTTAAATAGGAATTGAAGGCTCTTGGTATCTGAGTGGAGATGCTTCGCTTCACCCAGGACTGGACCCTGTTATGGATGTGTCTACATTGTGTTTTAAAACCTGTGTTAAGCAAGTCTCAGAGCCTGGGTCGATAGACTCAGGCTCTTGAGCCTGAATGTCTCCACTTATTTTAGTGCTGTAGCTTGAGCTCCACAAGCCTGTGTTTATAGACCTGGGCTCTGAGATTTGCTGCCTTAGGTTTCAAAATGCAGTGTAGATATACCCACTGTTTCCAAGACATCCAATGGTTTTGCTGCTGTAGCATACGCTTTCCACGTTCTCATTCTCATTGTCTTTCTCTCTGATTTACATTTTTCTTCTCACCATGTACATCACATCAATTCAATGAAATTTATCTTGATTCCTCTTTATTCATTTTGCTTATTACCCCCTTTTAAATTCTCGTTTATTTTTTCAATTTATTTTGATATGTTTGATGTCAATGTCCATATTCTTCACTGGTGGTTTCCATGGAGACATTCACTTCCAATCCCTTATGTATTTTCTGAATTTTTCTCATTAATAAGTGATACAAGGTTGACTTTTTAAAAATAGTTTCCATCTTTTATGAGCTTGTTTACATTACATTTACAACTTTTTATTTTTGTTTTCTGTTTTGCTAAAATAAATTGCCATTTGGCATTATAAATGACAACATTTCACAGCCACAATTCAGGCACAATATGGAATGATGAAGAAAGAAATCCCAAACATTCTTTTAACCAATAGATTCTCAGGTGAGTGAACCACAGGAAAAGAAACGTCACTCCCTGGAGTTTTAAGAGACTGTGAAGCCTCAAGTTTCCATAGGCTGTGCAAGCTTGTTGTGCTCACTCCGTACACCACATTAAGAATATGAGGAAACCACAGGGACATAGTTAGGTTCCAAACAACTGGTGTTGACTAACTATATACAAATGTACAAGCCCTAGCTACATATGTATTCTACTGCTCTGTTCAGTTCTGGTGGTTCTGCAATAGTGTTCACGACCTATTAAAGGAATATTATCTAATTGCTATAAACTACAAAGCTTCTCACTTGTTTCACTGTAGGGTAGATACCATTCTTCAATACCTAATATTAAATCTGCAACACCAATTGCTGTTCATTAAAAGAGGACATGGCTATCTTGTCTGAGGGGAAAGATAGTACTAGGAAGCAGGAGATCTGAAGTATTTTTCTTTTTCATCAGCCCCAGGCCAGCTAAGGCCCAGCCTGTGGTTGCCTAATCCTGGAGCTTCTACTGACTCTGCATGATTTTGGGCAAATCACTAAGCTGTCTGGTCACCAGTTGCCCATCTGCAAAATAAATACTATTACTACTACTTACCCACTCCTCTAAAGCTTTGGGGATTCTTGGATGCAAGAGAAAAGTATTATTTTATCTCATATCAAATTTTGAATCTTGTTCTGTGTCATCAACTCTGACTATTTTATCACTGGTCTCATGAAACTTGATGTTTTTCTTAATGCCCCAGCTCTCGGAGTCATGTGATTATGTAAATATCTCAGCTTTCGCTTAGTCAGTTTCTAGTCCTCATTATTGCAGCAAAAATCTTGAAAATGTGACCTAAAAAACATAAAAGAAAAAAGCAAATAAAAAGAACCCAAAACTTTTTTAAAAAAACAACAACCTCATGGTTTTTTGGGGGTTGACCTTTGGAGTTTCTTGGCAATATGGCACATGCCAACAGTGTGCACAAAATAATTAGTCAGATGTGGTGGGAGTAACCCTTACAGAGTTGTGGATGATGTATCTTTAAATTCAGAGGAAATTTTGCCCAAAGAAAGACTGCAGGAGGGCCAAACAAGTGTGCTATGTCCCAGGTACATCAGAAAGCATTTGGAATTTTGTTTGGACTCCCCCTCCACCTCTTTGGGGTCTTGTACCAGAGGATTTGTGCTGGTCTTTCTCCTGTATCTTTTAATTATTATGTTTTACTCCTATTGGCAATTATAAAGAATCCGTTTACATTCCCCTTTACTGTCCACAGAGTAAGTTTGTTCTTGACAATTTATGAAATATAGAAATAAAATTTAAAAAATGTTCACATTGCAGCCTTGGGTGACCTTGAAGAGGCAAAAGCTCGTGCACAGTTAATGCTCTGCACAAGTAGTAACAATGTAAGGAGCATGGGTAGGGCTCTGAGGGCTAGCAATTCTTTTGCTATCATGCTATGTAGACCAGTAGTCTGAACAGGACTAGATGATATCCCAGTAAAAATGCTTCTGCCTTGTCTATTGCTATCATGATCTCCCTATTGCTTGCACCAGTGGCTTTAGATCAGAGGCAATACAGCAGCGTGAAATTTCCTTAAAAAGGCAAGCAAGCATAGGCAACAAATAAAGAATTATCAGGAAAGACAGGGTAGGCAAAGACTTGATTTTCTGATTTTAAAAAAAACAAGCAAGAAAAAAGCCCTTTCAGCCCTTATTTATACATCATAAAGAAATAAAAAAGACACAAACTTTTGAGGTCACCTTTCAGCATTTTAAATTAAAGGGGCCAGATCCTGAGCTGGAATAAATTGGAGATAGCTCCACTGAAGTTTCACTGGTTTATAGCCCTTTATAGAGGAAATTATGGTCTTGCCCTTTATATAGGAAATGCTAGATCAAGATGGAATGAAAGGTATTTGAGCCAAGCTGATTTCAAAGCTTCTCTTTCAGATCAGAAATCATGAGTGATCCTTAGTGATGCTGAAATACCCTCTGTTGGGTTTCAGGGCTCAAACTTATGTAATCTGTACAAACAAGTTTCAAAATATTTTTGGACTTGGAAACAGCTACATGCATTAGCTTTCAAAATGCAAGGGCTATACTATTCTCTGATGACTGAAGCAAATATGACAAATTACCATAATTGAAAGAGGCTTGGGAAAATGGCTTGGAGGCTCAATTTTTCTCCTGAGGAAAGGAATGCTATTTTCATTGACCTATGGCTGTGAGGGACACAAGATCAAGGTTTATTAATTACAATATTATATAACGAATGTGTAGGATACCATAGACATTTCACTGAATGAGGGAATGTATCAACTTTGTATTGGAGGAACTGCTGTGACATGGAGTCAGTGGTGCAAATGTTATAGGGTTGTCTTGTTACGTTTTAGCTACACTCATTTCAGTGCAGGATTACTTGAATGCTAAAGAAAAGTTTGAAGACAGATCTCAGATCTACATTTTTATGAAACCTCCAAATAAAAAATAACTGCCACTGTTCTCCTTTGCATGTATCAGCTGTCATTGCTGAACTCTAAAGTGACATGTTTCATGCTTGATTACCATTGATTACATAATTCACTATCTATGACTGAAATATAAAAATAACAATTATCCTGGGAAACTCAATAATCTCTGAGAAGCTTATTTCAAATTTGAAATGTGTTGTCTTGAAGACTGAGTCTTCTGTAATATTTGACTTCTCAACCTGACTTCATTTGGCATTCACCATAACAAAATTAGTTCTTAGATCACAAATCCTTCTTTCTTCTTCCTATTCCCCATAATTGGCATGTGTGTATATTTTTTTTTCTCAGGATTGCTTTTGCCACATAGTTTTCTTTAGATAGGCATCTGTTTCCTCTTAAGTATTCCTCCTCCTCAGAGGTTCTTAGATTTTTCTCCTCTGAGATATTCAATGCTATTTATAAATTATGGCCTCCCTGCATGGTAGAGGGGGGTTGTAATAATTTAGATGCAATAAAGGGCCCAAAGAGTCAAAGATGTTAACGTGAAAATACTAAAAGCACTGAAGTATAAACTGGTAGGTAACACTTCCATTTTACTGCAATCCTTGTTCTCTTTCCCTTCAAATGGAGAGAATCTTTATAAGGAATAAGCCTTGTCTGACAGTCTCTTAGATGTTTGCAGTGTTGTTGTAGTCATGTTGGTCCCAGTATATGAGAGAGACAAAGAGGTTCATAACCAGGGCCAGACAAGAGGGACAGCCGCCCAGGACGCAAAGCTGAGGAAGCGGAAAAATGGAGCAGCATGGGGGGCGGGGACATGTGGGGTCACGCCTCCCTCCCCTCAGATTTCTGACTTCCATTTAGCCCAGAGATTTTCAAGCAAGCGACCACCTCAGGGAGCATCTCATGCTGCACCACCTGGCACCAGGCTCCTTTGAGGGAGAGGAAAAAGCACATCAGGGCACATCTCAGAGCTGTGTCACCTTCCCTGCCTGGGGAGTGTCTGACCATGCAGAGGCCACCCAGCTCAGGGAGCTGGGCAGGGAGGACCATCGGGCAGCCAGCAAGCACCCTGGCTCCCACAGCACAGAGAGGCGGGGGACCTGAGGTGCTGGGGGGCTCCCACCAGCTTCTAAACCCCCAGCTCCTGGCAGGAGGTGACAGTTCTCAAACTGTCAAGGGCACCTCTCTCTAGAGGGGCATGCCCCACAGTTTGAAGACCTCTATGTTAAATGGAAGGCAGAAATCTGGGGGCCAACTTCTGTTAGTTTGCTTTTGAGACCGGACTCTTCTGTGGAGAGAGAAACTCAGAGAGCAGGTCAGCCTAGGAGAGGCAGAGGAATGATTAATTTAGCAGAGAAAGGAGAAACTGGGAGGACTGAGGGAGAAGCCAGAGACCTGAGTTCCAAAGGGAGGCTGTGGTAAGCACAAGCTGCAGTCAGAGAATCAGCACAAGGGAGCTTGGAGGTAGGAAGTGGCCCAGGGAAAAAGCACCACATCTCAACAGCCTGACTTAGCAGTTTAATACAGAGTCCATGTGCCAGATAAAGGGGGCGCCTGGGTTCCACTACCAGCCCTGAAAAATGGGCATGCAAGACTAATGGAAGGGATATTGAGTCAAAGGTGGGGCCGAAAACCATCAGTGGTCTGGGAATAGGTTGACGGGGGCTGAAGTCTCTGTTGCGTTGGGATGTTTTGTGAATTTACAAGTTAGACCTTTTGTTACCCCAGAAGGGGATTGAACTTTAAGTGACTTGGCTGGAGGCCTGTGTAGGAAGATGGACAGTAGGAAGTACTGGAGATGACGACACCTGGCAGTATTGCACCTTGACACAAGGGAGTGCTACGTGTGGCTAGTACACTATCTTATAGCAGACTACACCTTTTAGAACAGATGCTGCTCTTCCTCTGTATTTTCCCTTAGTGCCTTGGGGCATAATGTGTCCAGAAGTCCCTGTTGAGGCAGTGATCTTCCTCTGAGTGTGGCTCAAGGATGAATAATATAGTATAAAGCACCAATTGGCCCAAGGGATTGGAGTCTTCTATTATAGCTGAACCCAAGTTTCCTGTGCGGCAGTACATGTGCTATCCGGTGGGTTGCTTAGGAACAATATTAGTTAGAGATGGACAAGTCCATCCCCCTGCATGGACAAAGGACATACAGTTACCCAGTATTATTATAATAGAAACACATTGCACGGCGTGTGAAAGACACACTGTGTGACTAACTTAATGAAAATGGAAAGATACACTCATGTTCCTGAAGTGACTAACCTGGGACTAAGATGGTCTCTTTACAGATTACACATCTCCTTCCAATGGGAAAATGATGGCTTGAGAAGAGACTCAACAAGACAAATCTATACTTTCTCAATTCTCCTCAGACACTGAGGTGATTTTATGATTTTATTCCATTTAAATATTTTCCCTGTACATTGTTTCAAACAAAGAGATGTCTCTGGCTTGAGGAGGAAAGCTGGAAGGATAATGCATGCTTATTAAAGCTCTAAGCCCTTAACCACCAAGGGTGAAACTTTATGCGAAAGATGTTCTCAGAATTTTTGCTTTTGACATAGAAAAGCAAACTCAATGTCTATGCCCTTAATCTTAAGTTCAACCATTCACAAAACTGTTAATACATAAACCACAGCTATTGTAACTGAGACACCTTTTTGGGTGGGCTTTTTTATACCCACTGTAAATATACTATTACTATTATTGTTGTATCCCAAAGGTGGCAATAGGGAATTAATATATTCCTAATTCATATTTCACTGATGTCCAGAGGCCCCAATAAGACTACAGTCCCTGAATACTGTATCCTATATTTCCCCTGTGCTACAATTATTCTAACCAGCTTTGTTCAAGGAAAGAATCCTTCGTGTACTTTAGGCCCCAAACTTGAGTTTTATAAAAAAAACAAATTTTATAAAATGTAGTATGAACAGAAATGTTTTCATGGTTTTCTTTTTAAATTTGAAAGGAAAGTTTGTTTACAGTACACTATATCCTTGCAGATTTTGCACCTATGCACTAGTGTATGGGTTTTCGTTCATGGTATCTTCATACAGTGATTATGGATTGGAGGGAAGAAGGTACATGAGACAAATATGTGGAGCACCTTTTCGTCCATTTGTGATTGCATAACACCCCTGTGATAACTGAAGCAACTGCTTACATGGAAAAGCAGTAGTATAAAACATGTATTTATAACTTCCTTTAATGTGATTTAGCAAATGGAAATAAGGAGCAAGTGCAAGCACCATGTGATCAACAAGGTATCCAGAGTCCACCAGTGGTCCATGAACCACAGTTTCAGAACCTCTGTGCTAGTCCATGATAAATAATGTAAAACTGGCCAGACACTGGGCTATAATTCCAGCCCCCACACCAGCAAGTGTAGCTGTGAGCAAGGAGTTGTGACTTAGGGAATCTATTTATGTACAATTTATGAATTCTGTATGAGATTATGAACTCTCTGTATCTATTTGTATCAAACTACAAACTCCATTTTGACTGTAAGGCTAGTCTGCCTTCGTTTTACTTCTGTTTTGGGATGAAATTCCAAAGGGTGGGGACATAGACCTAAAAATGGAAGTTTGTTAAACTTGAATCTTCTATTCAAGTGGAAGTTCCCTTAAACAAAGTCAGCCAAACCAAGGAAACTGGTTCTGAAAGGTGAGCTAGTAAACAGGCAACAGATCACCTTATGGGAGATTGTGAACACCTTAAAATGCTGATGGTGGGGAGGGGGAAATATGACAGAAGCAACTGGAACTTTATCAGGGAGAACTCTGTCTCACCAGTCAGTTAGAGAGGGAGAAGAGACCAGACAAAGAAAGCAAGGCTGTGCAGAGGAGAAGGGAGAAGATCCTGGACAACCTGGAGGACTCCAGAGTGATGAGGAAACTGAGGCAGGGAAAGCCGTGTAGGTGTTCTGTTTTTGTCTGAATCTGTATGTCTCTTGTGTGTCCAAAGTAAAGAGTTATTGCTTTAGAATCCCTTTTGGAAAATCTGCATGTTATGTACTTCAACTATCACATGTCCCTAGAAAGGTAAACTGTAAACCAGAGTACCAACAGGGCTGGCATTCTGGGAAAGGTTGTGCTTAAGTTATTTGGGTGTCTTAGGACCTCATCACTTGTCCTTGGGGTGTAGGGCAGCTGGACTGTGAGGTCCCACTTCCATGAAAGGATAATTGACAGAGTCTGTGCCCAGAAAGTGTGCCAGAAGGACTAAAGACAGACAATGCTGGAGCCTATCTAAACCAAAGGAAGATTGAAAGTACATGGGTCCAGCAAGTGGGATCCAAACACAGCATTGTGGTGCATGGCCAAACGGAGAAGCTCAGTGAGAGCTGTGACAGGGCTATTCACAGATGGTCTACCTTGCAGCTTCTGTCAGGAGAAGCAAAAACAACAAGGATTCCTTGTGGCACCTTAGAGACTAACAAATTTATTTGGGCATAAGCTTTCATGGGCTAAAACCCACTTCATTAGATGGATGGAGTGGAAATACAGAGGCAGGTATAAATACACAGCTCATGAAAAGATGGGAGTTGCCTTACCAAGTGCAGGTTCAGTGCTAATGAGCCAATTCAATTAAGGTGGAAGTGGGCTATTCTTAACAGTTGACAAGAAGGGGTGAATACCAAGGGAGGAAAAATCACTTTTGTACTGCTAATAAGACCAATGTAATCAAGGTGGTCCATTTCAAACAGTTGACAAGAAGGTGTGAGTATCAGCAGGGGGAAATTAGTTTTTGTAGTGACCCACCCATTTCTAGTCTTCATTCAGGACTAATTTGGTGGTGTCCAGTTTGCAAATTAATTACAGCTCTACAGTTTCTTGTTGGAGTCTGTTTTTGAAGTTGTTTTTGTTGAAGGATTGTCACTTTTAAGTCTGTTAGTGAGTGTCCAGGGAGACTGAAGTGCTCTCCTACTGTTTTTTGAGAGTGTTAATTCTTAATGTCTGATTTGTGTCCATTTATTCTTTTGTGTAGAGACTGTCTGGTTTGACCAATGTACAATGGCTGTGGGGCATTGCTGGCACATAATGGCATATGTCACATTGGTGGATGTGCAGGTGAACGAGCCCCTGATGTCAGTAGAAGGTAGCTGATGGCTCTGACTCCATAGGATACCTCCCAGGGGAAGTTGGTAGGGAATTGCACAATACACCTCCAGGTGCCCTGGCTATCCTCTGCCCAGCTGATTGCACTCAGTTTTCTGGGCTTTGTCAGCTGGCTACGAGCCCCGTGACAGGTCCTAGGCAGAGAGCACATTGTGCAATGTCAGCCTCAAGCCAGCAGGACTTTCAAACACTGGAGGTGCACAGCTGACATAACTTGGACTGAATATGACCCACTGACTAGGAACAAGTGCAGAACTGAGTATTAAGGCTTCATTGCCCAAGCTTGGTGGAAATGTAAATAAGATAGCATAAATAGGGGCAAATAAATGAGATTTTAAACATTGTTTTAGTTTTAATCATTTAAATTGTTAATATCATGGATAAGATACTTAAACCACCTGCACAATATTTTTAACTTGGTAATGTCTCTTTTTAAAGTAACTTTTGCAGCATAGCATTGTAGTGTAGGAATTCAGATGATAAACCAGAAGTTTTTCGAAAAGGTACGCAATTATTTCAGTGCATGCAGAAAACTTTGCTTTAACACTTATTACATTAAGACTTTTTACAGTTCCTTAAAGAACCAATTTTATATGCGATAGCTTAAGCTCTTATCTATAAAGACAGAATGAGAAGTAACCCAAGAGGTAATGAAAAAGGAAAAATATTACACCTTCCTTAATTAGTCATGTTGTGTGTGTGATCTTCTTACAGGAGTTAACATTCTGTTGTAAATTTGTTCTTCTAGGCTAGCTTGATCAGGATTTGCTTACTGTAGTATATTGTTTATTGCCACTTTAAAATTCTAGCAATTTGATTACCTCCCAAGTAATGATGGGCTTGTCTACACTTATACTGACATAACTATGCTCTGATGTAGATGTATTTATACCAGCAGAACAATGCTTTTGCAAGTATAGTTTTTATGTTTCTCGGGGAACTGCTGTAAGCTATACTGGCAGAAGCACTTGTATGCCCGTGGAAGCTGCACCTACACTAGGAGAGTATGGCTAAGCCAACAAAACTTTTCCAGGGTAGCCAAGGCCATTGTAAAGGTGCAGGGTTGCTCTATTGTGTGTAGATAGATGTAGAAGACAGACTCCTAAGTGTGTTTTCCTAGTACAGGGTGAAATATTGAAAAAGGTACCATGTGTTTTGATTCTATGCCTGCACAACATCCTATTGAAGTCGAACAGAGATTCACCTGTGTGGATCCCCTTGCAGAGCTGGGTCAAAGAGATCAAAGACAAAATTCTACTCCCATATACTCTGGTATAAATCCAAGTAAACTTCAGTGGAGTTATGCTGGATTTACACTTGTAGCTGAGAACAGATTTGACCCCATTTGTTTGTTTCTATCCTTGGTTACTTGAATGCAAATCAATGGTATTAGATACAGAATTTGCCCTTGAGCACTCAGTCCTGTTAAAAATATTTTGCAGCTTCCGTGATGATAGCCAAGAAATCAGCAAGCCCCAATAGTATAGTTAGCTATATTCAGTATTCCCTTCACAAATGTAGTGTAGGGTTTGCTTATAAAAAGATGCTCATAGTTCAGAGAATCAGTTGAAATTTTCACAGTTTTGCGTAACACAGGTGTAGGCAAAATGTTATTTGAAACCTCATAATTAACCACTCTTTTTATTCACACTATCAATTAGTAAGATGCTTTTAGATAACGAGAGAACGTTACCTAAGGTGGGTTTTCCCCCCCGCAGGAATTAAAAAAAAAAAAAAGTGATTGCATTATGGCAGGTTAATGCAAATTAACATTTCTGGTCATCACCATGGTCAGTGCAGTGGAGCACTAAAAAGCATTCAAATCCTGTGCTATCTTGCCCTGAGCACAGAAATAATTCAACTCTCCACTGTAAATCTTTCATAATTAGGTTATTTTATTTTGTCTTTTAATCTCCTACTCTGAGAGCCATTAGTGATTTAGAACTGAGACAGGTATAATTTGTAATAATTTAGTTTATCTGGTTTTAAGAGAGAATTTATTTTGTTTTCAATCTTAAGAGAATCAGCTTAAAACTGTGAGATAAGTAGCCATGTTGAGGGTGGATACAATTTAATTTGCATTAAACAATTCTTAGCCCAGTATTGAGGCTTTCATCTGTTGACTTGATGCCATCGCATAGCTCAATAACAGCAGAATATATAAAACTTGTTGGAGGGCCTAGGTGGTTCAGGGCATCAGTAATGGATTCATTTATTGCTACATTGCTGGTTCCTATGCCAGCTTGGTATCAGAAAGTTGTTACAATCTTTTTGCTCTTTGGTAGGTTGGTAGTCTCAGTCCCGGTCTTCCTGGACACTTGTCTCAGGATATTAGGAATCTCTTGAATCAAAGCTCTGAGTCTTTTCTTGTTGTTCAGTCATTGGTAATTACAAGCGGCATTGAACATATCTGGATTGACTAATCACCCAAAATCCCAGACCGGCATACACTGGTTTCACCACAAAACCTGCATTGTGTTCTCTTGGCTCTCTGGAGGGGATAACATTACACGCACCGGAAAACCATTACTACAACTGGTACTAATTGATAGGCTTAGTAGAAAGGCCAAAGATTTAAATGACATGTTATGTGCTTATTTAAAAATATCAAACAAAACAATAAATTACATAAATCTATTTGTAGTGGATAGCATTTCAAGTCAGTTTTTCAGCACACTCAATGTTACCTCTGCCCCATTCCTCAAATGGTTTTCCCACTGTTAACACCCACAGTTATTTCTGTGTCTTGGTTGAGTTGCAGCCAGTTACTTTTCATCCAGATACCTCTTTTAAGATAAGATCCTGGAATGAGTTGCATGCAGGTGAATCTCGGTATGTACATGGGACTCCACTGAAGTCAATAGTCTCCATGTAGGTGCAGGGGTCCACCCTCATGAGCTCATTGAAGGATCAGGATCTTAGTGAGAGACTGGAAGAATACTGAGACTATCAAATTTGATTAAGGATTATCACTCCTGCTCCAAATATCACAAACATTGACAATCATTTCACAGTCAGATAAGAACTAAGGGCTTTGCTAGACTTGGCTGGTAAATTTTTGTTGAAATACAACTGAAAGAAAACAAGGTCGGGGGAGGAGGGAAAATCATGACACTTTTATTCAGTTTTCCATCCAGTTCCAGGCTTTGTGTACCAGCAAACACACATGCACATGCAACTCGTTGAGCTGACAAAGGCTCCAATTCAGGAAAGTGCCATCCCTATTCAAGATAGCATTTAAGCACAAACACTGAGGTCACAATGCAATGTAAGCATGTGCCTAAAGTTTATCATGTGCTTAAATGCTGTATTGAATAGTAAGGTTTTCCTGAATCTGTGCCCAAATCAGGACTCTTCATAATAACACATTTGAGGACCATTGGGAAGGAAGAGCAATCGCCTATAACTACCCACTGGGACTTTCCTGAGAAGAAGTGAATTCACTGCAGGTTAATTTACAATCTCGTAGGATACAGCAGCTGAAACAGGAGTACCATCATCAGGCAACAGTCATCAGCCTACAGACCTTTCTCATGTCACTCTAATTTTCAAAGAATAACAGCCAGTGCTGTCTCAGTTGTAAATCCTGGTGTGACAGAAATCACAGAAACCTGTGGAGCAGAGAGACACTCAAAACAATTGTTGCCTTAAATTACGTGTTAAAACAAGAAGCACATATAGAAAATTAATTTAACTGTCAAAGGAAACATTTATCAAAAATGGTAAGTTTCTTTTTAGCACAAATCAACCAAAATTCACAATTCTTAAACATTTTTGCCACTATAAATCTGTGAAATTTTGCACTGAATAGAATTCAAAGAAACATGAGAATCTCACTTTTTTTCCTCACATAAATGCTTTTAAACTGAAATACATTTGAATGGTCCTGGCAAGTAGATTCATGGCAATGATGCCGTTTGATTAATATCTGGAACACATGCATATTTATCACTTATGCTTGTCTCCTGTTGTACAAGGTGGTCTAGGATAGGTACTCACCTCCTGCTAGTCAGATGGCACACTGTCAGTGATCATAAACCATCTGCAAAAGAAAAGGTGTTTTTTGCCAAAGACTTCACCGTGAGTGAAATTTTCTTAAAAAACAAACTTTACATTCTGGAGAAGGCTTGAAGAAAAAGAAGAAAATAAATTTAGACAACAATTTCTTTGGTTCTTTTTTTGCAATCATTGTAGTTATCCATTTTTAAAAGACACTTCCCCCCCACACACACACACATACACAAAATATCCCCCATTTGAATCCTATGTTGTCCTGGTCTTTGGTCCTGCAATGAAGTATTAATCTAATATTGTGACATCACATCCAGATCCATGGTAACACCTGATTATTACCTTTTTGCATGATCAAAGAGCAGAAGAAGATGGAATAGGAGGGAGAAACACCAAAGGCCTGATTATAGCTATTTAAGTCCTGGTTCACTGGGGGGCAGAGGGACATTGGTGTGGACTAGAAAGGGAGCCCCTTCCCCTTCTAACACATCCACACAATGAGTGAGCAATCTTAAAATGTTGCTTGAGATCCATGATCATAGGAGAAGAGAAGCGTATGTTCATAACACTCATCACCCCAGAGAAGGTGAGTTGCGGGACAGGGAATGGCTACAACACATCTCCATTATGTACCATTATGTACCATATATATATAAAGTGTATCCTGGGCTTCTGGTGAGCATGCTCCCTACAATTTCTCTTTTAAAGCATTGTGCCTGCTCTTACAGTCTATAATGCATCCAGCCACCACCACTCAGATAACATACCTCCTCTTCCCGCAGCTCATCTCCTGTGGTTCTGGCAGTAGGAGTCTTACTTTGGGCTAAATCACCTTTAAAAATGTGCAAACATGGCAAGAAAAATATTTTGTGCTTTGTGATGGCTCTTAAGCTGCTGGGTGAGGTTGGAACAGAATGTACTATCAATTATTGTCTCATCTGAAATAAAAGCAACTATTCTGAAAGATTAGGAAAAAATTCATTGATTGCTGCAGAACCTCCGTCGTCAGAAGCTGAGCCGTATCAGATGGTTTAAACTACTCCATGGTATGGAGTATAATTAAGTCTATTCAGGGACATTCTTTCTATTGAACACTTCAAAGATAAACTTGACTGAAGCCACCATTTGGCCACACTCCATGTCTATATCATCCTTTCTATACACAGTCATAACTCCTACTCGTTTCAATGTGTGTTATGGTTACAGCTTGAGAGGAGATTATATCTCAGAGAACAGCCACATGGCAGCTCTAATCAAGTTTACTTTGGAAGTGTTAAAAGTGTGGAGTGATGCTCAATATATGCAAAGTAAAGCTCCTGGGAGTTCTGTGCATGCACTGAAAGGAAAATATACCCTTCTGCAGATGGAGGAAGCAAGCTTATTAGGAATTAATAACTGTCTCAGTCCCAAGACAATAGGTAAAAATAATGCACTTAGTCCACACCAGTATAGCAAAACATACTTAAGAAGAAGGTCAGAGGGAAAGGATACACTATGCAATTAACTACTTCTCAATCTTGCAATACACAGGTAAACACAGCTCCAGTTTAATAATGAACAAATCTTCTGATACCGGAAATACATTTATAGAACTCCTATTTGCATAATTCAGTGGGGATCTTATTTATATGTCTTGGAATAGTTTGTTTTGCTGTTCTGTACATAGGTTTTAGAAAAACTCAATACCCTTTTTCCCCTACATCTTTCTTTAGATTGTTCTTCTGGTCCTCCTACTATTAAAAGCTATAATGTGGCTCATCTGCTGCGTGCAATGTGATATTTAGTGCTAATTTGTGACCCACCTTATGCAGATAAAACAAAGCAGCACCAAGGCTCTTTGCTAGCACCTCTGAGTTGCATTGTGAAGGGAGATTGTAATGAATACCTAGCCTGGTTAAGGGCAAAATATATATTGTTACATTTTTACGTGTCAGGTAGTCTGGATAGATGATCTCCAGGACATGTGCCTTCTGATGAGATCCATGACATCCTGATTCCTAATACAAATAGCTTGAACACTGACTTCTGAATACTGCAAATGATTTCACTTTTATGGTCTTTCAAGAAAACAGCCCCCTCTTAAAGCGTATCAGTGAGGCACATTTTATTTGACCTGTTATATTCAAACTCTGCAGAATACTCCTAACATTTATCAACTACCTTTTTACATCAGTATATTTTCTGGTGCCTTCTTTTCAGGTTCAAAGTTCTAGTCCAGCATAGATTAATACCCTTGCCTTTGAGTATTCGTTGGGCGCAAACCAAGCCTCTTATAGTTTTTTTCCTTTCCTATTTCCAAAGTCCCTGTACTCAGCAGTCCTGGGGTCAATGCTCAATGTTGCTTACAAAATTTTAATAGGTAGAGAAGCAGCACTTAGACATGCTTGAGACAGGATGTGGTTTCACAGAACTCCCATCATCAAAATCTAATATCCTGCGCACTTGCAGTACCTGGCACCATCCTCTATTAAGATTTATGCTAATGGACTTCCTGGTCTTGTGGCCACAAAAATATAACAAATAGGTTAAAAAAAAAAAGAATTCTTGGAATAGTTTTTATTTCAGCCCTGCACTCTAGTGCCACAGATAATTGTCAGCAACATGTTGGCCTCTTGGGAAAGTCATGCAATTAGAGTCAGGACAAATACAAAAGCTGGTCAATAAGGGCAGTGTTTCCTAGTGGATAGCTCTCAAAATTAAATTCAAGAAATCTGGATTTTAATTCTGTTTCTGCTGGTGTCCCAATGGGTGACACTGAATCATAGAATCATAGAATATCAGGGTTGGAAGGGACCTCAGGAGGTCATCTAGTCCAACCCCCTGCTCAAAGCAGGACCAATCCCCAATTAAATCATCCCAGCCAGGGCTTTGTCAAGCCTGACCTTAAAAACTTCTAAGGAAGGAGATTCCACCACCTCCCTAGGTAAAGCATTCCAGTGTTTCACCACCCTCCTAGTGAAAAAGTTTTTCCTAATATCCAACCTAAACCTCCCCCACTGCAACTTGAGACCATTACTCCTTGTCCTGTCATCTTCTACCACTGAGAATAGTCTAGAACCATCCTCTCTGGAACCACCTCTCAGGTAGTTGAAAGCAGCTATCAAATCCCCCCTCATTCTCCTCTTCTGCAGACTAAACAATCCCAGTTCCCTCAGCCTCTCCTCATAAATCACGTGTTCCAGACCCCTAATCATTTTTGTTGCCCTTCACTGGACTCTCTCCAATTTATCCACATCCTTCTTGTAGTGTGGGGCCCAAAACTGGACAGTCATAAATATAAAGGGAAGGGTAAACCCCTTTAAAATCCCTCCTGGCCAGAGGAAAACTCCTCTCACCTGTAAAGGGTTAAGAAGCTAAAGGTAACCTCGCTGGCACCTGACCAAAATGACCAATGAGGAGACAAGATACTTTCAAAAGCTGGGAGGAGGGAGAGAAACAAAGGGTCTGTGTCTGTCTGTTGGTACGCTGCTTTTGCCGGGGATAGACCAGGAATGGAGTCTTAGAACTTTTAGTAAGTAATCTAGCTAGGTATGTGTTAGATTATGATTTCTTTAAATGGCTGAGAAAAGAATTGTGCTGAATAGAATAACTATTTCTGTCTGTGTATCTTTTTTGTAACTTAAGGTTTTGCCTAGAGGGATTCTCTATGTTTTGAAGCTAATTACCCTGTAAGGTATCTACCATTCTGATTTTACAGAGAGGATTTCTTTACTTCTATTTACTCCTATTTCTATTAAAAGTCTTCTTGTAAGAAAACTGAATGCTTTTTCATTGTTCTCAGATCCAAGGGTTTGGGTCTGTGGTCACCTATGCAAATTGGTGAGGCTTTTTACCAAACCTTGTCCAGGAAGTGGGGTGTAAGGTTTTGGAAGTATTTGGGGGGAAAGACGTTTCCAAACAGCTCTTCCCCAGTAACCAGTATTTGTTTGGTGGTGGTAGCGGCCAATCCAAGGACAAAGGGTGGAATATTTTGTACCTTGGGGAAGTTTTTGACCTAAGCTGGTAAAGATAAGCTTAGGAGGTTTTCATGCAGGTCCCCACATCTGTACCCTAGCATTCAGAGTGGGGGAGGAAACTTGACATGGACACAGTACTCCAGATGAGGCCTCACCAATGTCGAATAGAGGGAAACGATCACGTCCCTCGATCTGCTGGCTATGCCCCTACTTATACATCCCAAAATGCCATTGGCCTTCTTGGCAACAAGGGCACACTGTTGACTCATATCCAGCTTCTGGTCCACTGTCACCCCTAGGTCCTTTTCCGCAGAACTGCTGCCTAGCCATTCGGTCCCTAGTCTGTAGCGGTGCATTGGATTCTTCCGTCCTAAGTGTAGGACCCTGCACTTATCCTTGTTGAACCTCATCAGATTTCTTTCGGCCCAATCCTCCAATTTGTCTAGGTCCCTCTGTATCCTATCCCTACCTGCCACCGTATCTACCACTCTTCCTAGTTTAGTATCATCTGCAAATTTGCTGAGAGTGCAATCCACACTATCCTCCAGATCATTTATGAAGATATTGAACAAAACCGGCCCCAGGACCGACCCTTGGGGCACTTCACTTGGTACTGGCTGCCAACTAGACATGAAGCCATTGATCACTACCCGCTGAGCCCGACAATCTAGCCAACTTTCTACCCACCTTATAGTGCATTCATCCAGCCCATACTTCTTTAACTTGCTGACAAGTATACTGTGGGAGACCGTGTCAAAAGCTTTGCTAAAGTCAAGAAACAATACATCCACTGCTTTTCCTTCATCCACAGAACCAGTAATCTCATCATAGAAGGCGATTAGATTAGTCAGGCATGACCTTCCCTTGGTGAATCCATGCTGACTGTTCCTGATCACTTTGCTCCCATGTAAGTGCTTCAGGATAGATTCCTTGAGGACTTGCTCCATGATTTTTCTGGGGACTGAGGTGAGGCTGACTGGCCTGTAGTTCCCAGGATCCTCCTTCTTCCCTTTTTTAAAGATTGGCACTACATTAGCCTTTTTCCAGTCATCCAGGACTTCCCCCGTTCGCCACGAGTTTTCAAAGATAATGGCCAATGGCTCTGCAATCACAGCTGCCAATTCCTTTAGCACTCTCGGATGCAACGCATCTGGCCCCATGGACTTGTGCACATCCATCTTTTCTAAATAGTCCCTAAACACCTCTTTCTCCACAGAGGGCTGGCCACCTACTCCCCATGCTGTGTTGCCCAGCGCAGCAGTCTGGGAGCTGACCTTGTTCGTGAAGACAGAGGCAAAGAAAGCATTGAGTACGTTAGCTTTTTCCACATCCTCTGTCACTAGGTTGCCTCCCTCATTCAGTAAGGGGCCCACACTTTCCTTGGGTTTCTTTTTGTTGTCAACATACCTGAAGAAACCCTTCTTGTTACTCTTAACATCTCTTGCTAGCTGCAGCTCCAGGTGTGATTTGGCCCTCCTGATTTCATTCCTACATGCCTGAGCAATATTTTTATACTCTTCCCTGGTCATTTGTCCTATCTTCCACTTCTTGTAAGCTTCTTTTTTATGTTTAAGATCTGCAAGGATTTCACTGTTAAGCCAAGCTGGTCGCCTGCCATATTTACTATTCTTTCTACTCATCGGGATTGTTTGTCCCTGTAACCTCAATAGGGATTCCTTGAAATATAGCCAGCTCTCCTTGAGCAAGTCACTGCCCCACCCTGTGCCTCAGTTTTCCTATCTGTAAAATTGGGATATTGACACTGACTTCATTTGTAAAGCGTTTTGAGATCTATTGATTAAAAGCACTACACACACACACACACACACACACACACACACTTGTATGCACAAATACAAGGAGTATGGGGAATTAACAGGAAGAACTGGAAGTTTTCACACACAAATAAGATAAATTATAACTTAATTGGCATTACAAAGTCTTTGTGGGATATATCTCATGACTGGAATATTGGTATAGGGGGGTATAATGTATTCAGGAAAGACAGGCAGGAAAAAAAGTGAGGAGGTATTGCATTATACCTCAAGAATATATGCACTAGTTCTGAGGTCTAGAAAGAGGTGAGAGGCAAACCAGTTAAATGTCTGTGGGTAAAGATGCAAGGTGGGGAAATAGAGTGACATCATGGTAGGTACTATAAACAACCCAGACATTTGTTGGAAAAGCAATGTTGGAAAACACAAAATTTCCAATAAGCTCTTGGAATGTATTTTGGAAATTTCTTGTTGCAGAAAGTGGAGGATATAATCTGGGTGTGTGTGTGTGGGAGCCATTTTACACTTGACTCTGAGAGAGGAATTGGTTGTGAATCTGAAAGTGAAAGGTAATTTGATGAAAGTGATCATGAAATGATAGATTTTATGTTTCTAAGGAAAGGAACAAAGAGCAGAGTGACGACAATTCACTTCAAAAAAGCAGACGGCAACAAACTCAGAGAACTGGTAAGGAGCCTGAAGAAGGAAATATAAGAGATAAAGTAGTTCAGGAGAGCTGGTAGTTTCTCTGGGAGACAATATTAAAGGCACAACTGCAAACTATCCCAATGCAAAGGAAAGATAGAATAGTAAGAAGCCAGTATGGCTCCATCAGGAGCTCTTTAATGACTTGAAAATCAAAAAGGAATCCTACAATAGAAACAGGGATGCATTGCTAAAGAGGAGTACACCTCTTTAAGAGCACCTTCTTTAAATACATTAGGAGCAAGAGAATGAAGGAAAGTGTAGGTCCTCTACTGAGTGGGCAAGGAAAGATAATAACTGATGACATCAAGAAGGCTGAGGTGTGTAATGCCTATTTTGCTTCGTTAAAAATATTAATGGAGACCAAGAACTCAACACACTTAATATTAACAATGAGGAAGGAGTGCAAGCCCAAATAGGGAAAGAACAGGTTAAAGAATATTTAGATATGTCAAAGGCATTCGAGGCAGCAGAGTCTGATGAAATTCACCCTAGAGTACTTAAGGAACTAGCTGAAGCAATCTCAGAACCATTAGCAATTATCTTTTAGAACTCACAGAGGATGGGTGAGGTCCCAGATGAATAATGCTCATTTACATATATAATTTCCAGGAGATGGGAATGAAAAGCCTCTGAGGAAAATTACCTGTTCTAAACTATGTTAGAAAACTAGAACTGAAAATCATTTAACTGCTACTGTGGATGGAGCAAACTATTTTTGCTGTCATTGGAGAAGGCATGATGGAAACACATGCAGTAGAGTCTTTTGCCAAATGTGTGAAGTGTGCAGCTAAGAAAGGATGCATACGTGTGTATGGGAGAGACCATCTTAGGCCCCAACCCTGCAAAAACACATATATGTATTTAAGTGGACATACCCACCTGCGATACAGCCTGTCTTTTTTTCTGCTGCCTAGGCAAAAGTTTTAATTGTATGCAAACAAGCAGAAATATACTTATCATGTGAAGGGGGTGCTGAAGTAATCTGCACTAGAGGGAAGCTGGTTAGGATTTGGCAGGGCTGTGTGCAAGAAAAGCATGCTGACTATGGCCTGTACTTACAGCATAGCATCCTAGCTTGTGTCCTAGCCAGTCTGCCTCATCTGAGCCCTTCGTGTTCCACACAGCCAATTAGCAAATGGCCTCATGCTGCAAGGTGCTGAGTGCCTCTTGCGAAGTGCTACTTACCCTCAACCCTGATCAAAGTGAATGCTAATTCATGCTGCTGCACATATTGCAAAAGGTGCTTAGCAATTTAAAGGTTCAGGCCATAATTAGGCAACAATTTTGTAAGGTGTTCCTTTCTTCAAACTCATTTACTTCGCCTGAACGTGTGTCAAAACATGGCAGACTATGCGCTTGGTCTCAAGATCATTTCAATCCACGACTCCATTAATCTTACAGCTCCCTTTTTATTGAATGATTGTGGTACATTTTATTTTCATTTTTTATTCTCTCTCTCTCACTCACAGAAGTTTAGGTTTAGCTTTTTTCCACCCAGAGACACTCTACATTTTCTCTGACATAAAGTGTGGTTATTTTGCACATACTGAAAAAATCTATTTTCCTGTGTTTATTTTTCTTAAGAAAACAGAAAAAAATAGAGTTTGAGAGAGCTCATCATCCTGAGAGGCTTGTGTCTGCTAGAAGAAAATATGCAAATCTCTTTAAATTAAATATTTCATTGAATATCATAACATAAAAGGCAAAAAAACAAAGAACAAATAAATCTCACCTAGAATAATAAAATTATAATAAAAGAATAATAAAATTATGATTATAAAACTGAGAAGTCCTACTGGAGGTAGCACAGAAGGCGTTCTTCACCTCCAATGCTATTAAGTGCATATAGTCAATCATTGGTGACTAAGGTGTCTAAACACTTTTGAGAATCTGGGCCTACAACACTAATCATTGCATCTAACTCACTTAACCTCCATATACCTACGTGGAACAATGGTGATATGGGAAGTATCATTGCCTATATTATAGTTACAAGTCTGGAAACTTTGTATTGACTTTATAGGAAAAATTTAGCTCTGAACCTTATCCTATTTACCCTTTGTATGAATATATATGATTTAGTAGTTCAATAGAGTTCACAATTAACTAGAATGTCTGTCAATACAAGGCTTAATCCTGGCAACATTAACAACCAAAATTCTGGTTGAATTCTGAGAGAATTTTGCCTTTGCAAGGGCTTCAGACGATACTCCAAGATATGTAGTTAGAGGTGCTCTGTGTTCCTTCATGCCCAAATACTGTGCCTGAATAAACACATGAATACTAAATGATAGTTTTTATTGTTATAGTGATTAAGGGCTTGTGCCTGCAGATCTTTATCAGGCAAAACTTTGTCTTCAGTGGGAATTTTGCCAGAGTAAAGACAGGATCAAGGCCTAAATAAGAGCTCTTCAAGCTTATTACACCTGCTTCATTTGCTGCTGTTTATATGTTTTGGTAGCACCAGATGGAAGCAGTTCCTATCCAGGCCAGACTTGCTGCAATAAGACAATATGTTGTTGGGCTTGTGGATTACTACTGTACCATTTACAAACTGGCAAGGATCTGCTTACTTATCGACCAGAATGACTCTGTAGTAATTAGAATTTACCTTCTTTATAGATGAGCACATTGTGATCACCTAGTGGGATTTCACATACGGAAAAAGAAAAGTGGACACATTTTAAGAAACATTTTCTTTATGTAAACACTTTCATCCACATCAGCCATTCTTGGCCCTGCTACAGGATAAAGGTCTCTTCAGCATTGCTCCTGTCCAATATACTGAGGGCTGTGGCTATGCTAAGCAACTGGAGGTTGGCAAGGGCATGACACTATTAGCCAAGGCTGTCTCTGAAGTCTCAGCTGACCTTAATACCAAGGTTGAACTTGTCAGGGGCTGTCATCTTCCTGATTCCCCACTGGCAGCACTCAGAGGCTCTTTGTCAAACTGACAATGAGGTAGAGTCTCCAGCTTCTAGGTCAGTTTACACAAATGCATCTTAACAAATATGTCAACACTATGGAAGGATACAAATCTAGTACAGTAGACGTAAGATATTTATGTTCTTTATTTCTGAAGTAAGTGTGTAAGGTAGGGGTTTCATCTGAATTTTTTTTTCTGCTTCTGTCTTGTATCAAACCATCTGGTTTATGCAAATCTCAGAACAAGGTATTAACAATGGCTGTTAAAAGCATGAGTAGTTGGATTTGGTATTTGCTTTATTATTACTCCACCTACTGGAGTTGTGCTAAACTGAATTCCTAGTTCATTCGTCATTAAAAAAATATTGAGAAGCAAAAACTACCCCATAACACAAGCACTGAATGGTTAATAGTGCAGAAATTATGGGGAACATCAGTTCTAAGGAATAAATAATGGTTCTTTTTGGGGCTGGTACAGGCTGATGATGTTTCTTCTTTTCTGTACATAAACTTTAGATATTTTTTATTGAAGGAATATCCCTAAAATATAGCATGAGAGGAGCAGATATGATAACAAATTTGTTCATATGTTTATACGCATTCCACTCTATCTGTATACCACTGTAGTAATATATTACAATCTACTTGAAAACGAGTTAAATAACAATTAAAAGTTAAGTATTGTGAATGCCACTAAGATGTGGATAAATACAGTATGGCACCGTCTGAAAAATTACAGTAGGGGAAACAAACACTGTCACAAACATGCTGTGTTCAGATATTCAGAACTGAAGTTTACAGGACATGATTCCTTATTGCAGTGGAATTGCTCAGGCAGCTGAAACTGCAAGAAGTGCTTCAGACAGCAGAGTGGAACTTGTCAGTTCTGGGAGCCAAGTAGTTCTGGTTCAAGGACAATGGAGGGTTGTAGCTTCTGAAAGGGTTAGGCAAAAGTGACATACAAATGTGGGGTCATCTCAGATTTTAGTGCAGATTTGAGCAACCTGAGGGCTGCTTGAACTTGCCACTGGCAGTCAATGGTCCCAACAGCTTAATGGCAGCCAACAATAGTAGTATTAGAGATATGTTTTCCTCTCTGACTGCCTACTATAACATGCTTGTTGTGGTAGGGTCTGTTGCGGGGGTGATATAGGGCCAGCTATACTGGGTCTGTACCTACTGCAGAATTTACAGAATCCTGTTACATCAGGAAATTCCCTGGGAGCCAGATCTGTTGGCTTTATGGTGCCTGTGTAAAAGGGCCATGGGGCAGTGATGACTTGGGGATCATTGGTGGCTGGCAATTCTGTCCTCACCTACCTCACATGGTCGCTCTCTTGGCTATCTCCTTCATGTCCTTCTTTTTGGAGGCCATTCTGCTCACAAGATAGCTGCATTCTTTCACTCACTGCCAAATAACAGTGGGCTTATACTGGCAAATTGTAAAAGATTGCAAGCCCATAAAACATTAGCTGTGTCTCTGACCAAGTGCAAGGATCAGTGTGGTGCTTATCCTGTTTGCTTCTGTGATAATAAAGTAGGATTAGCACCACATTGACCCTTACACTCTCCTATGCCTGCCAACACTTACCACCCCCAAAACAAAACTTGAGCAGTGGTTGAAAGATAATTTACTGTCACAGTCTGGCTACGAACATTAGAATTCTTTACGTGGTGTGGGATACTCATGAACATTATTTGGGGTGAAATATAAGTACCGGAATATATTATGTGCAGGAACAATATGAGCACAACAAGGCCGAGGCATAGATAGACACCAACAGAAAAGTAAACTGTAATATAGGATAGGATTTGCCCTGCTGGGGAAAACCAGTAGTCCATTCAGTCTGGAATCCTCATTTCCACAGTAGCCACTGGTCCATATTTGATTGATTACCCCTCATAACATACCATGATATAGCTGTTTGCATAATACTTAATAGTCTTATACTACCCCTCCCTGCTGGCCACACCTCTCCCTCATCCAATTTCCTCCTGCCAATTTCTGACTGAACAGTCAGGACAGGAACCAGTAAGTTATGTTGAGAGTTCAGGGAGAGATGCAGGAAGGAACGTGCATATGAAACAGCAAGTGGGAAGAGTGGGGCTGATGACTAAGAGGAGTGGGATGTAATTGCTGAAGAATGGTGACAGGTATTTTAGCTTGGAAGAGAGGGAGTGAGCAGAAGGTAGGAAGATGACAGGACAGGAGCAGGGAGGTATTATAGATGGATTTAGTTCTATTCTTTCCCGGTACCTCAGTGCCAAACATAGTGCAGTGTCCTCAGTGCTCCAGGGATTGAGGTGCAGGCCTAAGTGGTCATCCAAAAGACATACAATTAGCTTTCATGGGGAGCAAAGCCAAATTATGGGGAACTTGCACCTGTGGATTCTTGATGGAAAACACACTCTCTTGACTGAGCATAGCTAAAGTGTGATGCTTTTTTCCGCATAGCACAGTATGATTGTGTACTGCATACAAGAGGATCAGTCCAGCTGGTTGTTAGCATCCTGATTAGGGATGGATGAACCGGTTTGGATAAAACAAGAAATAGCCTGAATCTTTGTCTAAAGCACAAACTGAACCTGAATTTGGAAAAATTTGTATAATTATTTTAATTGTTTAAATTTTCATGTATCTCTGTACTACCTGGTTGTCGCCAAATGGAAGTGGAAATGCCAAAAAAGCTGACAGATGTGAAGAATAGCACATTTCCTGGCTGAATGAAAGCTGGAAACACTGAAAGTCTTACGAGAGACCTTATTCTCTTGAGATTTCAGCTACATTTCAGGACCAAAATGACGTTTTCAACACTTCTCAGAACCCAGACACTGGACATTTGGAGGTTTGCCCATCACCTCTCTGTATTCCCAAATCTGTGCCAGGTAGCAGAAAACTGACAGTCTTAAACAATAGTATCAGTTTTCCTGGTAGGCTCCTTGCAGTTTTTATAAAGTTTTTCAAGAGGATATTAGGCTGACAGTGTTGAAAGTTTCCATCATGCTCAGTTGACAGTCTAACATCTCGAGACCAAAGGGACATTTAACTTCTTGCTCTGCAATACTAATGGAGTGTTGGCAAAGCTAAACTAAAGGTCTGTGGGAGTACTGCAGAAATATTTGGATCCTAATTTAAACGAAGGTTCCAAATGGCACTCAAGCTGGAACATGCTTTTTGAAAATGCAACTAAATATTTTATACTTTAAAAAAATGCCATTTTTATACAAAGACTTCTTAAAATACAGGAATAAACATATTTACAAGTCAGTATTCTACAGAATGTATTCAATTGCCTCTTCTGGTTTCCTTCTAATTTAATGAAGATAAATACCCGTAGCTAGTTATTTTCTTGGGCCACTCATTTCAACTCTAACCAGTCTTCAGAAGTCTACATTTTACAGAGAAAGCTGCTATTTAATATATATGTTAGGGTTTTCTTTCCTTTAATTGCACAGTGGGATTGTTTCCAGCAAATTAAAAATTTTGACACCAATTATTTTGCAGTATGGGGATGTTTTCTTTTACCTTCATTTCATTTGCTCTAAATTAATCTGACTGTAATTAAATTTTAAATAAAAATTTCTAGGTATTTTTCCCTCTTAGAATTACTTCCTTGTAAAGTGTGGTTCCCTTTGCATTAAACTTGGTGACTTATTTGCTTTTAGTTCTGAAATATTCTGACACTAATTACTTTTTGAAATATAACCATTTAACTATGTTTTTCTGATTTCCCCCCCCCCCCCCATTTCAGATTCGTTTAGAAGCATTGGCTTGTTGTTTTATTGCTAAATATTGACGTTGAGAGCCGTATTACATATATCAGTGTGCTATTTTTTCTGTCTTTAGCTTCGTTAATTAAATTCTGAATCCTCTGTATTGCTTATGATTTGTAATGTCTGTTGCCACATCTCAGGTTCTGCATGTGAGATCTACTCAGTATAAATATTTTATATGTCTAAATGTTTTTGAAAACTACTTCAGCCATAATGTCTAGCATTTTCCTCCT
The DNA here is from genome assembly GCF_015237465.2 of Chelonia mydas. NCBI lineage: Eukaryota > Metazoa > Chordata > Testudines > Cheloniidae > Chelonia > Chelonia mydas. The sequence goes on from NC_057849.1 coordinate 180,562,769, forward strand.
TTGCAGAGTGCTGAATGACCATAGTATATAAAAATAAAAGATCTCTTGGTGCACTCAAAGCCAAAATGAAAGTTTGAGTGTAGATTACCTTTGTTGTTAGGAAACAGAAAAATGTGAGCATTCTTAAATTACTGGGTCACTTTCTGATAGAAAAGTAGGAATTGCTATATCAGGTCAGAGTAGTGGTGCATCCGGTCCAATAAGCTGTCTCAGGCAGTGACCAGTACCATCTGCTTCAGAGGAAGGTGCAAGAAACCCTGCCTTTGGCAGTCACAGATTAACCTGTCCATAGGGAAAATCTCTTCCTAACATCCGTTAGCTAACCATTGACTTATGCCAAAACATCAGGGTTCATATGCTTTCCAGAAAACTACTTTTTTAAAAAAAATTCCTACTGTTAATTCTTGTTATACATATTAATGTCCATTCCTTTTTTTAGGGCTGTCGATTAATCGCAATTAACTCATGCGATTAACTCAAAAAAATTAATCGTGATTTAAAAAAATTTATCGCGATTAATCACACTGTTAAACAATAGAATACCAACAGAAATTTATTAAGTATTTTTGGATATTTTTCTATATTTTCAAATATATCAATTTCAATTACAACACATAATACAAAGTATACAGTGCTCACTTTATATTAGTTTTTATTACAAATATTTTCTCTGTAAAAATGATAACCAAAAGAAATAGTATTTTTCAATTCACCTCATACAAGTACTGTAGTGCAATCTCTTTATCATGAAAGTGCAACTTACGAATGTAGTTCTTTTTGTTACATAACTGCACTCAAAAACAAAACAATATAAAACTTTAGAGCCTACAAATCCACTCAGTCCTTCTTCTTGTTCAGCCAATCGCAAAGAGAAATAAGTTTATTTACATTCATGGAAAATAATGCTGTCTACTTCTTAATTACAATGTCACCTGAAAGTGAGAACAGGCGTTCACATGACACTGTTGTAGCTGGAGCCATGGAAAAGAAGCCTTTGAGGAATTCCAACATGATTTCAATAATTTCCATCCCACCATCAACCTCAGCCTAGACCAATCCACACAAGCGGTCCATTTCCTGGACACTACTGTGCTAATAAGCTATGGTCACATAAACACCACCCTATACCGGAAACCTACTGATTGCTATACTTACCTACATGCCTCCAGCTTCCATCCAGGACATACCACACGATCTAAGATACAACCGCATTTGCTCCAATCCCTCAGAGAGAGGCAAACACCTACAAGATCTCTATCAAGCATTCTTAAAACTACAATACCCAACTGCTGAAGTGAAAAAACAGATTGACAGAGCCAGAAGAGTACCCAAAAGTCACCTACTATAGGACAGGCCTAACAAAGAAAATACAGAACGCCATTAGCCGTCACCTTCACCCCCAACTAAAACCTCTCCAGCGCATCATCAAAGATTTACAACCTATCCTGAAAAATGATCCCTCACTTTCACAGATCTTGGGAGACAGACCAGTCCTTGCTTACAGACAGCCCCCCAACCTGAAGCAAATACTCTCCAGCAACCACACACCACACAACAAAAACAATAACCCAGGAACCTATCCTTGCAACAAAGCCCGATGCCAACTCTGTCCACATATTTATTCAAGTGACACCATCATAGGACCTAATCACATTAGCCATGCCATCAGGGGCTCGTTCATCTGCACATCTACCTAAGTGAAAGATGCCATCATGTGCCAGCAATGCTCCTCTGCTATGTACATTGGCCAAACCTGACAGTCTCTATGCAAAAGAATAAATGGACACAAATCTGACATCAGGAATCCTAACATTCAATAACCGGTAGGAGAACACTTCAACCTCTCTGGCCACTCAGTAAAAGATTTAAGGGTGGCAACTTTGCAACAGAAAAGCTTCAAAAACAGACTCCAATGAGAAACTGCTGAGCTTGAATTAATATGCAAACTAGATACCATTAACTTGGGTTTGAATAGAGACTGGGAGCGGCTGGGTCATTAAGCATATTGAATCTATTTCCCCATGTTACATATCCTCACACCTTCTTGTCAACTGTCTAAATGGGCCATCTTGATTATCACTACAGTTTTTTTCTCCTGCTGATAATAGCTCATCTTAACTAATTAGCCTCTCACAGTTTGTATGGCAACTTCCACCTTGTGTGTGTGTGTGTGTGTGTGTATATATTATATATATATATATTTTTTTTTACTATATGTTCCATTCTATGCATCTGATAAAATGGGCTGTAGCCCATGAAAGCTTATGCTCTAATAAACGTGTTAGTCTCCAAGGTGCCACAAGTACTCCTGTTCTTTTTGCAGATGTGCTAAAGATTCATATGCCTGTTCATGCTTTGGTCATCGTTCCAGAGGACATGCTGATGATGCTCGTTAAAAAAACAATGCATTAATTAAATTTGGGACTGAACTCCTTGGGGAGAATTGTATGTCTCCTGCTCTTGTTAACCCACATTCTACCATATATTTCATGTTAAAGCAGTCTCAGATGATGACCTAGCATGTTGTTCTTTTTAAGAACACTTTCAGTGCAAATTTGACAAAACGCAAAGAAGATACGAATGTGAAATTTCTAAAGATAGCCGCAGCACTCGATCTAAGATTTAAAAATCTGAAGTGCATTCCAAAATCTGATAGGGATGAGGTGTGGAACATGCTTTCAGAAGTTTTAAAAGAGCAACGCTCTGATGCAGAAACTACAGAACCCAAACAACCAAAAAAGAAAATCAACCTTCTGCCGGTGGCATCTGACTCAGATGATGAAAATGAACATGTCGGTCCGCACTCTTTCAATTGCTATCAAGCAGAACCCATCATCAGTATAGAAACATAGCCTCCTGAGGTCCCTTCCAACCCTGATATTCTATGATTCTATGAATAGTGGTTGAAGTATCAAGGGACATATGAACTTTTAGCTCATCTGACATGTAAATATCTTGCTACGCTGGCTAGAACAGTGGCATGCAAATGCCTCTTCTCACTTTCAGGTAACATTGTAAACAAGAAGCAGACAACGTTATCTTCTGCAAATGTAAACAAACTTGTTTGTCTGAGCGATTGGCTGAACAAGAAGTAGGACTGATTGGACTTGCAGAGTCTAAAGTTTCACATTGTTTTATTTTTGAATGCAGGGGTTTTTGTACATAATTCTACATTTGTAAGTTCAATTTTAATGATAAAAAGATTGCACTACAGTACTTGTATTAGGTGAATTGAAAAATACTATTGTTTTTTACAGTGAAAATATTTGTAATAAAAATAGATCTAAAGTGAGCACTGTACACTTTGTGTTCTGTTTTGTAATTGAAATCAATATATTTGAAAATGTAGAAAACATCCAAAAAAAATAAATAAATGGTATTCTATTATTGTTTAACAGTGCAATTAATCATACAATTAATCACGATTAATTTTTTTAATCGTGAAATAAATTGTGAATAATGTTTTTAATCACTTGACAGCCCTACTTTTTTTAATCTTGCTAAGCTCTTTGCCTCAATCATTTGCTCACAAATTCTAAAGATTGCAAGACTTTCATAGAGTGTGGGGTAGTTTTTAATTGGTAAAATGTTAATCTATTTGTAACACATCTAGTGAAAAATGTCTAGAATTACAGCTAACCTTTAATTACATAGTGTCAGTCTGTAAACACGTTCTAGAATGTAATGGAAATAGACATGGAATCTGATTCATGAGGGGCATTGTCAGACAACGGTATCTACGTTCTCTGTGTGTGATTCCCTGGATTCTAGAGACAATCCTACACAGGGAACCCTCATGGAAGCTAGAAAATTGACCCAAATACATGTATGAGTTTGATGCAGGCTCAACAAGAACTTTTGGTATAGAGATATAGCCAAAAGCAAATAGCAAATAGCCAAAATGCTTCATAACTTACCGTTTTCAGTGCACACAAAAGAGAGGATAATAATGTTAAGGCTAAATTCTGTTCCGGACGTGGATGAACACTGTTCCAATGCTGGGGAAAATTAGCTACAGCACATGCACAGCCCAATACACTAACTGTTTTCAAGATATGCAATGCATATTGGGGGACAGAATCAAGTCTTATATTTGAATTCAGGGAAGTACGGCATAATTAAATTTATATTCCTCACGAAGGGTGAAATTAACCCCTATGCAAAGAGCACCAGTCATGTGCACCATTTATGCCCTCAAGATAGGTCTGAAAATAGAACTTCAATAGTACTGAAGGAAGGTCTGGACTTCTGGAAGGTCTCTGCAAAGGAGTGAATTTCACACATGATTAGAGATGTACAGCACAATCAGATACAACACTGAGCAGATTAAGTAGGAAATTAAATCTGTAAACCTGTACCCTGCTGACCAGGCTTCTCTTACATAGCTTTTCTCTACAGGTCCTTGTATATCCATCTCCAACTCTTTCTTCTGGTGGGAGATCAGTCTTTTACACCTCTTAATCAGGCTATTGAGGTCCACCTGCTCATTAGCCTGATTAGGAGGCTGTCAGATCAAGAGGAGGCTGTCCAATCAAGAATGGAGAAGGCTGAAGAAATTAGGCAGGCAAGTGGCCATGTATGAGAAGGAGTAGCTGCTTTCCTTCATGAGCCTTGAAGGGTTGTAAAGGGCCCACGTTCTCTAACACTGTTGCATAAAAAACCTCAAGATTATTAAGTGTCTGCTAATTTTGGATGCCTCAATTTTTAAGAAATCTAGTTCCTGATTTTAAAGGGGTGTTGAGCAACCACAAATCCCTCTGAGGTTAATGGAAGATACAGGTCCCCAGCATCTCAAAAACAGATCTGAGGTGTCCCAGTTTAAGTATACAACAATTAAGGCACCTCAGGTTTGAGGCCACTTATGATATGGTGCCTTCTATGAAATATAGAAATAATATCTAGGGAATATTTATATAAACTGAAGAGGGATAGAACCTGTCAGCTGCAGCATAAACGGTTTTACAGCAAAAACTATGATGTCCTTGTTCCTGTTTTGTTTTGAGTGTGTGGGAGGTATTATGAGGTGTGGTTGTTTTTGTTTTTTGTTTTGTTTTGTAAATGCAGCAATAGAAGCTTCAAGTAGATTTGACTGCCCTGTAATTAATTCCCAGTGGGTGTCCTCAGCCTCATCTCACAAGAAGAGCTAATGAAGGAGGAGTAATATCTAGCCTGGAAATGAGCATTAAAAAGGTCTGAGGCAGAGAACAAAAGTCACAAAGGTTATGAGTAGTGTGTCCTCTAAAATACCATGACAAAGATTTCTCCATTTGCAATGCTTTTATCTGGAAGCCCAGGAAGAAAACTAGAATTGTCAGTAAAAGGGAGGGAGAAAACGGGCACACCAGAACAAAACACTCTCTTCATACACACACTGGCACAAATAATGGAGGATCAAATTTAATCTCCTTATAATGAGAGACAAAATTTAAATGAAGTAGAATACACAGGGAAGTAGGAGAGGCAGAGGCAGAATCTTCCTCAAGGGAGTTTGGCTGTGAAGTGCCCGGTAGGTAGTGAAATACCCATTAGGAAGAAGATGGCAAACTCCATGCAGTCCTCCCTGTTTAAGTGCTTTGGCACGACCAATGCCATCAATTTGGTGACAGAATGCCAATAGAAGGCCTCACCGTCTAAGAAGCAACTCAAGTGATGATTAGTTAACTGCTAACATGGCACAAAATACAGCATTATATTGATTCTTGTGTGAGGAGACGCCTCTGTGTTTTTTGAGGGGGGCTAAACAAAATTTCTACCATTTTTTAATTTTAGGAATGTCTGTTTCCATGGCATATTTTTAAGAGGAGCATCTGTGAAAGATTTTTAAATCAGAAGAAATATAAATGTTACACATGTTCATTCTGCTCCAGACCTGTGCCTTTTGGGAGATAAGAGTGCTGAAGTGCAGCTTGAATAAGACCCAGGGTAGTGGTGTGCCTTGAAACTTTGTGTACAGGAGCCAGAATGTGTCCCAACTCAATAGAAAATTCTCTTGCAGGGGTATGCAAAAGAATGAGGCTGTTCCATACCCTATATAACAGACAGTGCTAAATGTGTAATGAAAGAAGTGCCAGGGCTCAAGCAATTTTTTTACAGTCATAACTGAGGGGGCAAGCCCAGAGGTGCCCGGGCTATGAACTGGCAAGCCCTGGAACAAATTAAGCACTGTTAACAGAGCAATCTGAAAACTCCTGAAGTATAAGAGTAACTGAAATTCTAGGGATAGATGTTTCTGGCTGGGAGATTAACAGAATGATTCAACTGGTGATTCTGATCCAGGGGGATCAGCAGACAGCCTGTTTAATCTGGTTACTAAAGTATAACAGAATTAATATTTCTATCCTTACAAATAACTGTTGACTTGCAGTTTAAGTTGGCATCAGGTACTCTTTTGATTTCATGCATAGATAATAAGAAATTCAGCAAATAGTCAGCTTCTAAATGTAACATTGCAGATTATTTAGAAAGGGATCCTTGGCTCTGTGGCTTGGTAAGCAGCAGTGCTGTGGTGGAGAAGGGGTGGCTAGTTGAAGAATGACCTCTGGTCTCTTATTCCCATGTCTGGCAGAATAATTCAGATACATTTTGAGATGATTTACAACTATGAAAATCAGGCCCTTAGTCTCCATCCATTGTGATGGCTCAGTGCACAAATACTATCTTCTGGCCAATCTGTTGATAGGTTGCAGAGGAAGTTTCTCACCAACTTTTGTGGCAAGAAATTAAATATCATGTTTGTTCTTATCTAAAAAGATGAATAAGTATTCTCTAGCATGAAGGGAGGAGTGGTATAGGGTGTCCTTAGGATCACCTCTACACAGGCCTTTGGGAACAGGTATGTCACGACAAGGAGTTCACACTACTCCATTGTGGCAGATTTGATGAGCATCAACAAATGAAGTACGTAGATTCTAGCTCTGTATTTTCTTTTGTAGGGGTCAAAGTACAATTTCAAAATTACTTGACCTACAGCTCAGTAAAATGCACCTTTACTTATAAAAATCAAACCATCTGCTTTTCTTGTTCTGGGCTAATTGGCTAAAAGCTTACTGGGCATTGTGCACTGACCATATTGATTCTGTGAACAAAGATCCCCCAAAAATGTTGAGGTACAAATTCTGAGAAACATAAAGCCTGCCATAGGAGGTTTTAGCTGCTTCTAACTACAAAGATATCACATTGGAAGTAAACGTGTGTGAGTTACTCAGACAGAAGTTGATGTTTTAATATCTTCGGTACTTTATGAAGACTTTTATTAAAATTTGTTCTTTTTTGCTGCTGTATATGAGATTTACCTCCTTGAAAAAGAATCTTTGTCCACTTCCCAGAATGGCATAGAATCATTGGACTGAATAGGATTAGACTTAACACCCCCCACCCCAAAAAGCTAAGAGTTGTCGTTGCTTTTTCAAGTGAAGATTAAATATCGGATCATTGGATCCTAAGGTTTTAAGCCTCCTCAGAGTGGGGTGTTGTCAGAGTTCCTTCCTCACTCTGAACTCTAGGGTACAGATGTGGGGACCCGCATGAAAGACCCCCTAAGCTTATTCTTACCAGCTTACGTTAAAACTTCCCCAAGGCACAGATTCCTTTCTTGCCTTGGGATCGCTGCCACCACCAAGTGATTTAACAAACAATCAGGGAAAGGACTACTTGGAGTCCTATTCCCCCAAGCCTATATGCCCCCTTTCCTGGGGAGGCTTGAGAATAATATCCTGACCAATTGGTTACAAAATGATCAAAGACCCAAACCCATGGGTCTTGGAACAATGGAAAAATCAGTTAGGTTCTTAAAAAGAAGGATTTTATTTAAAGAGAAAAAGGTAAAATAATCACCTCTGTAAACGTAGGCTGGTAGTTAACCTTACACAGTAGAAGAAAATTCAAAGAGCACAGAGTAACCCCATCTAACCTTAGTTTCAAAGTTACAACAAAACAGGGATAAACCTCCCTCTAGCAAAGGGAAAATTCACAAGTTGAGAAAACAAAGATAAACTAATATGCCACGCCTGGCTGTTACTTACAAGTTTGAAATATGAGAGACTTGTTTAGAAAGATTTGGAGAACATGGATTGATGTCCGGTCCCTCTTAGTCCCAAGAGCAAATGAACACAGAAACAAAGAACCCAAAACAAAGCCTCTCCCCACCCAGATTTGAAAGTATCTTTTGTCCCCATTGGTTCCTTTGGTCAGGTGCCAACCAGGTTACTTGAGCTTCTTAACCCCTTATAGGTAAGGAGGAATTTAGGCTACCCCTATGGTTATGACAGGTGTGGATGGAAGTTATTTGAACTTAGCACCATGGAGATCAAAATGTGGCTAGTGAATACTGTGTAGCTTATATCAGATGGAAGAATGGAGAAAAATGACTGTGTTACACCCTCTAGACATGAGAAGAGGAAAAGACCCTACATCCCCACACATCTGTGACACTGAATTCTGACTGGAAAATCTGAAAATAGATTAGAACCTAGCCGTACCAGATCTCAGAACAGAATTAAACTCACTTCTGGGTAACGTTTAGTAGGAGAATCAAGACATGGAACCAGTAATAACAATCTTCATAGTAATAATAAATCATCTCCAAAAGAATGGAGGCATAGATGTATATGACATTATATTTGTGACACTACCATGCTATCAATGTGTCTAAAAATAAAAGTGTGAATACACCCTTGATTTTCCTGGATTTATTATTTCTTCTCCCCCACCAGAAACGAACCAGTATTCCAGGCTGAAACCTATATAACCTGATTGATAGTGGTCCTCCGCTGAGATCACATATCAAGATAAGGGGCTTCCCACAGATTTGACAGATCAAGCCTGATTTGCTTCCCCCCCAATATCTGTTAGAGTCCCTAATTCTTTATTTTGCCATAAACGCAAATGGTCCAGTGATCATTGCCAACACCCCAGAGTAGCTCCGTTACAACAAACCACTGTACACATGCAATAGAAGAAAACAAATCAGCAAGGAAACAGATTTCAGCTTTAGGCTGGCCTGGGGTGTTAGAGATAACAGTGTGGGGTGAAAATATTTTAACAGTTATTAAAAGTGTTTCATTCGTATCCTGAAAAGTGAAGCATATTGGCTTTCTTGGTGTAATGATATGTAATCCATGTTGATGGGCTAATAGAGACAGAAGTCAAGACCCAGTAAGACTCTGTCTGCAGTGGTTAGTGGCTGACTAAATCTAGAATAAGGAGAATTATTTTTATTTTCTCTTGAAATGAGGCTCAAGCAAGCCTGTAAGTCCTACACACTTTTCCTTTTGTCAGAAACGTCACTCACTAAAATCTATAGAAAATTTTGCAGGTCAAAAGAACAAATGCTCAGGTTCTTTCTTTTTCCCCCTTAATATCTATAGATGAATGTCTGATAGATATTTTTCCATTATAAGCCCTATTTAAGGAATTTAGAATATGTCCACAAAGTTAGCCTTTTGACTGTAATTTGGCATATGTCACAACCCAAAAGAATGAGTTAAAAATGTTTCAAATCCAAGGCTATGTATCTTAACACAGTATCTGTACTGAAACAAAACTTAGCACACAATTAGAGCTGACCTGGAAAGCCTTACCCACACAAGTAGTTCATTTAGCTTCACTGGAAGGACACATTGAAATAAAGATGACTCACAGGACTGGGTCCTTAATTAATTAGATGAGTTAAATACTTTTGATCCTTTGAAAGAAATCAAGCCATATCAAACTTTACAGTTAGCACACTGAATGCATTCAGAAATGTTTTGCCACAATGCAGTAAGCCATCCATCCCTATGTACGAAGGGTAAAATCCACTCAAAGAAGCTCATATAGCTGGGCTTTATGGGGGGTACTAAATGAGAGGTGGGAGAAGAAATAGAATTCACCCCCCCAAAGCCTGGGTAAGCCAGGGAGCTGAAGGGCAGCCACTTTGCTGCCATTACTCCAGTGAGAAGGTGGAAATATTGGCAGCTTGCACATACTCCCTGCTGTGGGGTGTTAGGTGTCCCCAGATAGCCACAGTCCCTTCCACTTCTCACTTTCAAGCTTCCATCATGCCCTGGGTTCTTCAGAGCCACTGCAGGGCCCCATTTCTGCAAAACATAGGGTGGGTAGAGGTCCCCTGTGCAGTTGGTTTGCACACCACTCTCCTCTTGAACTTAAGTAATATGCGGTCCTTGTGTATGGTCCTCCAAACCAGGGGTAAATTTCACCTGCAGAATCATCCCAGCAATCTTTTCTCAAGCAAAACTGAGACTCAAGTATATCAATGGGGCTTTGCCTGGAAAAGGGCTTCAGAGTGAAGGCCTGTGTTAAGACTACTTGTGGCTGAACTTTTACATTGGTTGAAGCTTTCAAATCCATTAGATTTAGAGTATGCGCTCATTTACTGGTCCTTGCCATATTTTGTTTTATATTGGCTTTTTTTGACACGTTTGTTAATGATTGAAAACAGCTGTGTTTAAATTCAAAGAACTTTGCTCCTGCCTGGGGCCTGGATCTACTTGGTCTTCCAGTCAGTGTTTTATGCTACATTTGACACTGTGACTATTTCCTTTGCAACACATGTGACATCACAAATACAGAATTATTAAGACAGATGGATTTTAAAATAATGGTCTTTCAGTACTGGGTGGAAAACATGAACTCCTCCAATAATTCACCAAATACTTTTATTTTTGTGTCAATGGTCCACTATGAAAGTCGTCCTTTCAGTTATTCTATTGCCTCCCTTTCCCTCATTGTGCTTGTTTACTAGATGTTTTATCCCTGACTGAATACATGATTCCTGATGCTCCATATGGAGCTTCCTCCTTGATTTCAAAGCTAGCAGCTCTGTAAGCCTGATCCAAAGGACACTGAAGTCAGTGGAAAGAGTCCCTTTGACTGCAGTCGGCAATAGATCAGGCCCTGTGTGCACAGCAGTGGTAGCAGTGGGCCACTCCTTCCTCTCCTTTTTTTGTGGTGTGAATTATATGCTTCATAAGGTGAACTCTGTTCATAGCATGATAACGAAGTTCTCACTAATTCACTAGCAACAGCCCTGCTCAAATGAGAGGACAAGAGCTTCATGGGAACACTGTTCCAAACCTGAGGAGTGTGGAGAACTGGAAAGGACAAAATTAAAGTTTGAAGGATGCCAGATTGTTTCTGTGAAGCAGCTTTCCATGTTTGAGCTGATGAGGCATAGTTTGTTCCTTCCTTTATTGCAGATGACATTTCCGGAGAAAACCCTCTTAAACAAACTGATCTGCCTTTTTTTGTACATATCATTTCAAGCTGTCATGGAGGTTTCTTTTTCTTGCTAGCTCCTTAGCAGAGAGAGAGAGAAAGAGAGGAGCCAAGACAAAAAATAAATAAACAAATCCTTGTTGTAGAGGGCTGGGGAATCAGAGTTTAGAGACAAAGAGAGATTTGCTTATTCTATTGAAATACTGGGTGGCAGTGACTTTCCCCATGAACCAGCTCCTTACTGTATATCATCCCAGCTGCTGTGCATGGTTTACCCACATAATCTCTCTGGTGGTTGGGTCACATTCTGGTTCAGCTGGCATTTAGCATCTAACTTACAACTAGTGCAGGCCTGAGGCAACAGACTGTTTAATTAGAACAAAACATTATTATGGCTTGTGGTAGGCACTCCTGGCCTGTGATTTCTGCCCAGTGCTCTGATTGTCAAGATGAAGAAGGATATTCATTCTTCTGCATGTGCATGTCACCATCTGTGTAACATGGTTAAGCCTCTTTCAAGGATGACTTAGGAGAACAAGAAGCTTGATTCTTACTTCTCTCATGCTCGTGTAAATTGGAAATAATTTCACTGAAGTCATTGGAGTAATACTAATATAAAACTTGTGGGAGATCAGAATTGGGACCATTAGGCCAGTCACATAGTGGCAAATGGATAAGCAACTTATTAAGCCCTGAAAAATAATATCACGTTCCAAGCTACTTTCTTTTGCAATGTCTCTTCACAAGTTAGTTAATTCTGCCCATGAAGATATTCCAGTGGCATTTTGCCTTTTCTTTTCCACCCACTGCATTGGTATATGGCTGTGCAAGTTGAAGGGCAATGGGGCATCAGGCCCGGAGGTGTAAACTAAGTGGGATGCTCTCAGGCTGCTCATGCAATACCATTGCTCATAAATAGCCTAACTCTCCTCCCACATAAACAGATGTCAATCAAGGGGTAACAAATTAAGTCAGGCCCTTTATCAAAGACCTTTTTTTTTTTTTTTTACAAACAGAGGAAAAACAGATTTTAATAACCTTATAAAATACAACATATAATTAACCTTGCAGTTTGTTGCTGCTTCAGTGTCACAAGTATCATTAGAAGCAGTCTTAAACGCTACACTTGTCTGTGTCCTGTTTCCAGCAACATGCTTTCTAGCAGTAGTTTACTGCTGTTTTCAATATAGGGCTGGTACAACCAAGACGATAGATAAACCATCATGAGATATTGGTCAGCAGAAAGCAATCTCTTGCACAGTCATTTGCTTAAGTCGTAGTTCCTTCTTGTACATTTCAGTGAGCTTGAAATAAACCTCATAGAAGTAGGTAGTGGGCCATGTGTGAAAGAGTGGTGTCCTGCAATCTCCGTTTTCATAATGGTGTGTTTCTAAGTCACAAATTCCTTTAGTAGTTAAACATAGTTTTTCCATTTTCAGTTGTATTTTTGCCATGTTTTCCAAGGTCCCAAGCAATTCTGCACAGAACATCTCAAGTTCTTCATTATAGTCTGGAGACAGCTTTCCACAGTCAGAGGAATGTTGTCACATTCTATCTCCAGCTTGTTATCTTTAAATTGTGTGCCAATTCAAGTTTACAATTTTGTTTGCAGTAGTAAATCCATTATTATTCAGGGTCTCCCATTTCATCATTAAATTATGCCAGTCTGCTGCGTTATCTTTAATTTTTCTTGCACTGACAGATAAGACAGGTCTTTTTGGAGCAACAGCTGCAGGACTCTTTTTGTTGTAGGCTCTCATTTCTGCCCCAAGAACTCAAGGCTGGAGGGACATGACCTGTGGTGGAGACAGTATCAAGTAGTGTGCTTGACAGGTGTAGTGCGCTTACTAATCATAACAGTGTTCAGGATGACAGAAACCTCTCTTGGAGCAAAAAAGCAAAAGCACTCTTTGTCTTTATAGTCTGAAGGCAATCTGTGAAACAGGACCTCACAAAAGCCTGATATTTTGGTTTAAACAGGAGGGTTTGGAAAAGTTGGCACAGGGATTATGGCTTGGGTCAGCAAATCATTCATAGCAATGTGTCTTTTAGAAAACCATCAGGGACATATGTTTTACACCACTGCTCAGCTGATAAAATAGTAATTCTGCTCAGTGAGTCAAGCACCTCAGAACCAAACACTTGGTGTATGTACTAAATTAAGAACTTGTCTACACACAAATGTGCTCCAGTTTAGTTGAACTGATTTAGTTAAACAATTGTTAAAACCCTGTGTGAACATCCTTATTTCAGACTGAGTGCTTTATTTTGCTGTAGTTTAAATCTGTTCCTAATCAACCTAAGCTAAATGCAAATAAGAATAGTTCAAGCCAAAATAAGAGTGTCCACACATCCTTTTACACTAGTTAAACTGAAGTGGTTTAAAACCACACTTTGAGTTTTACTGGTGCAACTCACAAATGAAATGAAGCTGCTATCTGTGGGATTATGAATCAGAATCCTAACTCTTGTCTGTATTCAAAGATGACTTAAATTGAAACCAGTTTTAAAAATGGTTTAGTTAAACAAGTGCAAAACCCTCTATGGCCACTCCTAGTTCAATTCAAACCTGGTTTATATCAATTTAGCTAAACTCAAGTCCTTATTGAATTAAGCTAAATCAATATAAACCAGGTTTGATTTAGCTTAATTTGATAAGGACTTGAGTTTAGCTAAATTGATATAAACCAGATTTAAACTGAAGTAAGAGTGGCCACAGAAGTTGGTTTAAAATCTGGGGGCAGATCCTGAGCTGGTATAGATGGTCATAGTTCCATTTACTTCAGTGACTATTTATACCAGCTGAGGACCTGCTGCCACATCCAACCATGCCCTTTGAATATAGACAAGACCATTGGTCATAATCCCTAATCCCTCAACATAGTGGACCTGATTTTCCACTGCTCTATTTTTGCACTTAATGCAGGGATGAGGGAAAAGATGCCTTTAAAGTGCTGTCCATATTCTCAGGCATATTTATATATGCTAAGGAAACTTGCGCATGCATGATCCAAACCTTCACAAATGGTGGGACTGCTTCTTGTTCCCATATTTTCATATCTAATTTGTGAGTTGCCTACAGGTGTATTCATTTGGATGATGTGAGAGTATGCATGGCATGCACTTAAAAGGACAGTGGTAGGGCTATGTGGGTGCAGCTTATATTCAGTATCCTGCATTCTAGCAAAAATAATTGCTCCTGAAAGGCTTGGTCCCTGGAATGCACAGGGTTAATCATTAAAGTTGCTACTGTTGCAGGAACTGACTGTTCTCCCCCGCCCCCCTTAATATTTCAGGCTTGTCTTTAAGTCAGCACTACTTAAAGAGATATGGGACTGCTGTGAGGGTATAACCCTGCTTTGAAAAATGTTGATTGAGAAACTAAGGCCTGGTCTACTGCTCTGTTAGAAGTACAACATTTCTTCTGGAATATTTCCTTCCACTTTTCTTCAACACAATCCTCTTCCTTTTGATTTCTCCTCCTGAATATTTTCCCCATCTAATAATATTTGCCTGTTCCTGGATCCCAGGAGGTGAAGTGTCAATATGTTAGTCCTCTTTCCCTCAACTGAGGCCCTGTTGTCTAATGGTTAGACCTGGGAATCAGGACAAAGCTGTGCTAATGACTTTCCTACAGCACTGAACCCTCTCCCCTCAAATCAGGGTGTTTGTCTATTATTAATATTTAATTACTTGTACCGTAGGACCTCAGTTACGAGCACCTTGGGAATCGAGGTTGTTCGTAACACTGAAATGTTCGTAACTCTGAACAAAACATTATGGTTGTTCTTTCAAGAGTTTACAACTGAGCATTGACTTTGCTTTGAAACCTTACTATACAGAAGAAAAACACCACTTTTAACCATCTTAATTAAAACGAAAAAGCACAGAAACAGTTTCTTTACCTTGTCAAATCTCTCTTTAAATTTTTCCTTTATTTTTTTTAGTAGTTTATGTTTAACACAGTATTGCACTGCATTTGTTTTTTGTTTGTCTCTGCTGCTGCCTGATTCATACCTACGGTTCCAAATGAGGTGTGCGGTTGACTGGTCAGTTTGTAACTCTGGTATTTGCAACTCCGAGGTTCTACAGTATTACAGTAGGCTAAGTGGAGAGAGTCGTTGGGGGAACACCTGAAACATAAGGGGCTTCTTGTGCAGAGCTGGAATGATACCATCCCTTCAAACAGAATCTGCTGGATTTCCCTACCCATACTCTTGATTCTTTACCTTAGTCGCAACTCTTCTACCATGACTAACTGGGGCATAACATCTCTTTGTCTTGATTTCCCCATCTGTAAAAAGAGGATAATACATAATTTTCAGGGATGTTTCGAGCCATAATGATGAATATTACATAGCACTTTGAAGGTATAATGCACTGTAGCACTGCAGTTGCTCAGTATTATTTCTAGAAATGTGAGAAGGTGAAATAATGTTCAAAGAGCTGCTATTTCTTTCAGGAGACAAGAGCATTATTTATTGTAGTACTAGTGGCAAAATGGCTGTTTTCCAGGCTCATTTACTTTTCAAGTATGCATATGTGTATATATAAAAAAAATGTCTCTACGGAAACAATAGGGCATTGTGTTTCAGAGATGTGCAAGTTATAGGCAACTTTTAAAAGTTTGGAGGATGAAAACACATACAGGTTTCTTGAGCCATGAGTACGTGCTTTGACTTTACAAGTGGGCATTTTTATAGAAGCAGGAGTCAAGGTTAAATATAAAGTTCCTGATTCTCTGTTGCCCTGTATCTTTTGTGATTTCTTTTACTGCAGTGCAAATGGGATATAAAATGCTACCATTCTGATCTGTTAATGTTTTACACTGACTTTGTATTCACTTTCTACTGGTGTAAATGATTACACAAAGTGCAGAACAATGGAGAATTGGCTCCATTGTTTATTTTCAGGGCCAAATTCCTGATCCTGGTGCTAAACTGATGCATGCCTACGCAACACTACTGGCAAACTGAGGAAGAAAGTCCACTGTTGTGTCTTGTGTTCTTTATACAACAAAAACAACATGCTGCAACTATGAGTGTAGATGGGTCCCAAATAACTATTTACTTAATATGCGCAAACGTGCTAGGCCAAGCTACATACATGCTGATGCTCTGATTGCTCTCTAAAACACAGAACACAGTGAGTGCCAACAGAAGGCCCACTAACTTTTTAAAGGGATAGTACTCTTTTCCTATAGGCTACTTTACACTTTGCAACCAGTCAGCCATATCAGTCATTGACTCCAACTTCCACTGCCATACATAGCTGTGGAACTGCTGCAAAGTGATGGGCAGAACTGCCAGCTCAGTGGATTTCTTTTGTAGACAGGGTTGTCTCTCTTTCTCTCCAGCCATGTCTACAATACAGGAACAAACAAAAAACAAACAAAAGGAAGTATTTTTTCACACAATGCACAGTCAACCTGTGGAAGTCCTTGCCAGAGGATGTTGTGAAGGCCAAGATTATGACAGAGTTCAAAAAAGAACTAGATAAATTCATGGTGGCTAGGTCCATCAGTGACTATTAGCCAGGATGGACAGGGATGGTGTCCCTAGCCTCTGTTTACCAGAAGCTGGGAATGGGCGACAGAAGATGGATCACTTGATGATTACCTGTTCTGTTCATTCCCTCTGGGGCACCTGACATTGGCCACTGTCGGAAGACAGAATACTGGGCTAGATGGACCTTTGGTCTGACCCAGTATGGCCATTCTTATGTTTCTTAACTATAACGGCATAGCTGTGCCAGCATAACTGCAAGGTTAGATGCAACTACGTGACAGAAGAAGTTTTTTTGTCATTGTAGGAAGACCACTGAATGATGATAGCTAACTTGACAGACGCATTCTTCCTTTAACCTAGCTTTGTCTATACCTGGGGTTAGGTTGGCAGAACTGTGGCACTGAGGGGTGTGCATTTTTTTACTCCCCTGAGTGCCGTAGCTATATCTATCTACATTTTAAGTATAGACCAGGACACTCTCTCACTGTTGTACACAGCTGGTTTAGGTGAATGCCTGTGCTGATTGGCTGCCCTTCCCCAAACCAGTCAATCATAGCAGCACTTCCTAGCCCAGGTTCAGTCACACAGGTGCAGAGTATCATTATGAAGGAACCTAGATGACTATGTCCTTTGTTCCCATTATTGATAGATTAGGAATGGATTTAACCCCATATAAATTGCATTGCAATATGGGTAGCATTGTTATGTTGGTTCATATTAAAGAAGCTCTGTATTAAAATCACAAATGAGTTTGATTCCCCATAGTTTAAATTCTAGGGTATTACTAATTAAGAGGTCTCTTGGTTTTTGGTCTCTTGGTTTTACTCTTTCTCTCCCTCTCTGTGTGAAACTTGCAAGCTGCTGATTGTGTTAGTACATTCTAAGACAGAGTCTGATCTCAAAGCAATACTTTGTAACAACAGAAACAGCACACAGAGACTCCCCACCCTTTTGCTGTGTTTATCTCGCTTTGTTAACACTTGTGATTAAAATAGAGATAGAGGATGTATGTGGATGTATGTTTGATGTGGATAATAAATGAATGATCAGGGAGGTGCCAGCCTAAGAATCCAGTGGCGATCGGCTGAAGAATGCGCAGAGTGGAGACAACCAGATGACCCCCCAGAGGGCAGACTGGAATCCGCCCAACAGTCTCAAGGATGGGAGAACCGAAGATCTGGCAGCATGGAGCCGTCAGGAATGTGCCATCTGCTGATTGGTTCAGCAACAGCATGATAAAGCAATTCCCATAGACTGGCATAGGAAGAAATTCCTATAAAAATGGACTCGAGAAAGTGAGAAATTTGGGGTCTGATTCTGCAAACCAACTTCCAGGAGCATCAGATGTGCATCTGACAAGGCCCTGCTACCTCCTCGTGCCCAGGCCACCTGGCCAGTGTCTTGGCATGAGCAACTCTAAGGCTGGTAACTATGATAACAACCTTGCAGAACCTGTGTGTGTGTGAATGAATGAATGTGTGAATAAATATGAAATTGAATGGAATGTTATAGCTATAACTAACTGCTTACTATGATTCTTTCTGTATTCACAATAAATGTGGTATTCTGCCTTTTCCCCTTTAATAAGATCCTGCTGGTTTTTATTTTATTGGTATAACAGCATTGGTTATTACAACACATTCGTAATGACAGAAGCACCTATCTATTTCTTAATTAACTTTAGTAGTGATAGCATGCTCACTTTTGTTTAGTATGACAAAGTAGGGACTACGGGGTTAGGAATTAAACATTTTTCTCTAGTATGTTGGTTAGGATTTCAGGTATGAGTACTCGTGCTGTCAAAAGTTACTACCAGAAAGAGATGAAAGTGAAAAAATATCTTGCTTTTAGTTCTCATGCCAAATGTTTTGTCTGGCTTGTTAAAATATAAGGGTGACTCAATCTAACATTTGAAGACTTCTGTGTATACTCCTGGGTGGAATGGAATGGAATTGCAAATGGCTCTTTGCAATGTATCCAGGGATATTGTAACATCCTTAGGAGCTCAGTGTTTCTAATGTTGCGTGAACTTAGTGTTGTCTGAGCACAGAACTCAGAGCCTTGTGGTTGAGCTCCGCTTGGTAGAATACAAGGAAGCAAAGTTCCTTATATCTTTCCTCCCTGTTCTCCTATTTGGGCAGATAGTCAGTAGCCTGCCGCTGAATCTGACTTAATGTTTGTACAGTACAGAGATGGGCTAAAACTGCAAAATTCAGATTTGTTGTGTGTAGGTCTAGAGTTTTGGTTTGGGCTCATCTCTAAGAATACGCTTTGATGTACAGGGTGCAGACTTGACAGTGAAACTAGATGACCTTCCTACCCATTTATAGCTCTCATTTGAAGGCCAATGAAATCAATCAGCACACCTTCCCCACATTGGGGCAGCATGAATCTTCATAGGTCTACCCATAGTTTCCCAACTGTTTTGCTTTCCCAGCCAGGAAGGAGTAAGTTAGATTGCATGGAATGGCAGGATCCAATCCCCAATGCACATCAATAACAACAACAAAAAAGTCTGAGTGAAGCCTCCCTAGAGATGGATGCTGTAAATCATATAGTCCTTTTTATAGCATCAGTTCAGTAACTACAACAAGAACAAAGATTAGTTTTTAATAACTTGGTTTTGAACTAGGCCAGCACCTTGAGCAATTGAGTGGTGTCTGACAAACACAAATATCTTCCAACAGAGACAGAGTCCCTTTTTAACAATGCAAATGTTAACTAAATTATAAATCATTTCATAGTCTTTTTCCAGAGAAATCCCAAGTCACAGCCCTTGTCACTAGTATCCTATAGCCCAATACCTATGATGCCAAACAACCCCTCAAAAATAAGCTTTCCCTTTTTGTGTGTGAGCTTTCCCTATCATTTTTCTGTCAACATAATTGCTTGGAGGCCAGATTGCATAACAGATAGTCCCCATGGATAAATATAGACAAGGGATGCTACTGCTCTAGGAACAAAAGTCATGGGAATTTTTCACAAGAGCTCTTTCCCTCTGCTTTGGGTTCCTTTTAATAGTTTGCATATGGTGTATGCCTCTGGATCTTACATGCAGGTGCTGGGATGTGTAAGCATGAAGATGGAGGGTGGAAGGAAACTTAACCCCAAACATTGTTCAAAATCCAGGGCAATCACAACCCCGGTCGTGGGGAAAGTGCAGAGACTGCTCCCTCTAGGTGAGCTAAGAAAGAACCTTGTCTTTTAATGGAAGTGTTGCCCAGCAACAACAGCAGAGTAACTGTACAAATGGTAAATCTTGTGCTGTTAGTACTCTCTGCCATTAGTATGGAAGTACCATCACACCAATAAGATGTAAGGGACCAGGGCACAGGCTGTCTGTTCTAGCGGTAACAGTTGGACTGAGGTCTGGCCACCTGGCAGGAGTTGGATGAATCACAAGGCCAGGTCCCATAAACATAATTCAGAGTCACAGACTGGAGATTAGAGGCAGTGCCAGGCTAGAATGGAGAGGCAGGAATCAGGATCAAAATCTGGCTGGAGTCAGAGATCAGGTAAGTCTGACATTGCAGCAGACCAAGGTCTTTATGGTTGCCCAGACAACTTCCTGGGGCAACCCTTGAGATTAAGTAGGGACACTTGGCCAGTCAGAGTGCCTCAGGATACTGTCACTCCGGGCCTCTTGGGCTGTACTTCCTGCAGCACCTAGTCTCCACAGTGCTCCCAGGCTGTACCTATGCATAGCTTCCCAGTGGCACTGTGGGAACCTCATCCTCCCACCCACCTGGCTCTGCAAACCTGGTTCTGGTCCCTGGGTCCTTATGTAAGATTCTTCCTTCCAAATCTGGCCAGCTCATTTCCTTCCAACATAAATGTGAGCTCCTGGCTTTACCTCTTTATTTAAAGCTATGGAGAGGATGGACTTCTAACTACAGCTGTGCAAATAATGGATTTTTTGGTACATTGGCATTTTCACTAAGTCAAAAAATTCATTTCAGGTTGGACAAAAAATGAAAATTTTCAGCAAATCGAAAAGTTGGAAAAATTGTCATTTTGGGTCAAATGAAACCTTTTGTTTCAATGAAACTGAAATGTTTTTTTTTGATTCTGACCATCTTAAAATATTTTGGTTTTTTAAAAAAATTTTTTTTAAATAATTTCAAAATTATTGAAACAAAATGTTTTGATTTTTCAGGGTTTTTTTTTTTAAACAAACAATTTGATAAAATCCACACAAATTCATGAAAGGTTTCTGTGTTGGTGAAACCTGGAAAAAATGTGGCCCCAAAATTTCACCCAGCTCTACTTCCAACCTGTTCTATTGAGCATAGGAATACTTGCTACAGTGTTTTACTGTGACTTTCAGCTTCCTGTAAAACCCAGATGAAAAGCCTCTATTTTCCATACTCAGTTGAGGATTCCAATGACTTTCCCAACTTCTCTGACTTACCTGTATTTAACACCTCCCCATGACCCCTTTTGTGTATCTCCATGGGTGCAGGTTTCTGTTGCCTGCAATATTTACAAATTTGAAAAGACATTTAAAAGAGAGCCATTTTAAAAATGTCATTGTGATGGTTTGTTCTCCGAACAAAATCTGTCATGTTTCTACTTTTCATAAAATATGGTATCATAAAAAACCTGGAAATTTAGTGCTGTTGCTTGTCTGGAATAGGGACAAAAGATCTAGAGGTGCTATATTTCCCCAGCCAGCACATGTTTCTGTAATGTTTCTAGTGGGTAATGGTTTGTTAGGGGGATGATGTATGTCTTTTGTGGAGGCTACAGTACACTGTCATTTTTGCAGTTTGTCCACAGAATTTTTACCAACCATATTATTTTTCTGAGATGAGAAAAGCTACACTTCCCATTCTGACAGGGTAGGATACACAGAAATAAATCACGCTGCAGTTCCATAGCTCCAATGAATCTCATGAAATGAGAGGATAGCAAACTGTAATTAATTTGTAGTGAAATCCCTATAGAAAAACATGCTTCCCTTAAGGTATAATATGTTTTTAATGAGAAGTATAGCTCTAGATACAATGTATTCCACCCTAGCTGCTTCGGTATGCAGCATATTAAGTCAAACACTTGCAATAATAAAATTTGAAATCTGAGATGCCATATTTCTTTTGGATGAGGAACTAATTGTACCATATCACTGACATGCTCAAGAAAAGTTACTTAAAGATCAAGCTTCAACATCAGTAACCATTTTCTAAAGATGCATACTTTCAGCTCTGAAAAGGTGACTTTGTTTATGTACTGTCAGCTACATTATATATTGAATTCGCAAACCAAAAAATAAGGTAGCATTTGTAAATATGTTGATATTTTAAATTCCAGTTGCTGCATTTAACCAATTCCAGATTTAAACAATGAGACCAAAATTGCTTGATAGATAGAAGTACTCTTAAAAAAAGCCATCTAATTATAAGATGTAAGAGGTGTTGTTATATTCAGATATGCCAAACTACTATTCATTACTACCTGTGGCCTTTGTTATAAAAAAGAATTCCATCATGAATTTCAGCAGTTGCTGCCTAAGTAGACTGTTTAATTTAATTGTCTCTGTAGGGATTTTGAGCATTTTTGAACATTGCAGTGCTACCTGGTGTGTGTGGAGCAACTCTGGAAATGTTCTCTTGGAGGAATAGGTCAAACTTGGCACTTACCACCTGGGAGCAACACATGCAAATGGATATTTAACTGTGATGATTCTTACTTCCATACAAAGGGTTAAACAGAGTGTCAGTTGGGAAGGGATTTTCCACCATGGCATAATGAAAGGAATCTGACATGGGTTTTCATCTTTTCCTGTAGCATGGAACTTGATTCATTCTCACCTAACCTTTCTGGAACATGAACTATATACAGATTCTTTACTCTCGTTTTTTGTAAGGGAATGCTTGAATGACAGCACTCACTCATCAGTTCTTGAATTGACTGACCAGGCTGCCTTTTTATTACTAAAGTAAACTCTAGGGAAGAATGTCTGGGAAGCTGTAAAATGGGAGTGCTTGGTCACTTCTGGCTTGGTTATTTGGTTCCTTTCCCCTCCTCCAGCCCCCCCGCCCCCCCAAATTATACATGCTGAGGAAATCTAGCTGGACTCCAATGCAAAAAGATAGCATAGAGGTCATCTGTGGGGCAGAAATATGGCATAAAGCCATTCACCTATCTATCTTAGGTATTCATACAGTCCCCTTTATCTGGCCTCACGATCTTTAATGTACTTATTCTTATAACACTCTGTGAGACAGGGCAGTGCTGTTAGCTCCATTTTACAGATGAGAAAGTGAGGCATGGCGAGACTAGGGCTCAGACCATCCAAAGGACTTCGATGGTGCTTTGCTCAGCATTGCCACATGTGGCACATGCCTCTTCCCTTTGGAGAGGCTATGGAGCACTGGAAGCGGGGGGGTCACTGGTGCCTGGACTGTGGCCCTGCCCACGCAGGGTAGACTCACTCTCCAGTCCAAACTGGAGTCCTTAAAGGGGCCTTAATTGCATGTAAGTGTAATTTATTGCCAGAGCACTGTAAACAGGCCGCAGGATACATGAGAGTTAGGCCCAACATTTTTAAGAGTGTGCAACAGGCAGCAGTGCTGGCCAGATAGGGCCAGATTCTTTCACCCTTTCTCTCAGTGAGTAGTTCCTTACTCACAGAGTAATTCCAATAAAGCCAGTGGGACAACTCACGTACTAATCATGACTAAATGTGGTAGAATCAAGCCCCATAATTTGAATAAAATATGCATGCTTAGTGCATGATAGTTTATATTTTAAGTTATTAATGAATATGGTGATCTGAAGAAAGAAACTGTATAAATAATTAATATTAAATAAACACTGGTTTAGCAAACTGGAACAGAGGAATTGTTTTGAAGTTGCAGCCACAGCAACTTGTTCCCTGGGTTTATCAATATTTAAAAGCATATAGAATATATTTTTGATTTTTTTAAACCACATCTCGGTCTTCCATTTATATAGCACCTTTCATTCAGAAGGGTATCAAAGTGCTTTACAAACTTATATAAAAACTGCAGGCACGGATCATTTCACCATCCATTAAATGACAGTCATTGCTGTGGTGAGCTTTAGAAACTGTTTAAAAGCACACAGCATCACTAAACAGTATAGGAAGGGAATAAAAAATGCTGTATCCATTCGGGACTGCAGAGAAGACTTAATTTCAGCATGAGTTAGGTGCCTAGGTACTTTTGAAAATCCCAGTAGGTACTTATCTGCATGTTTACGCACCTAAATACTGTACATTTAAAAATCTGGACCTAAGTAGATAGAAAGTAATTTCCCAAGTGAGCAGTCAGGCCATGCACCAACATTAACATCCATTTTCTAAAGAATTCTGGGATTTTTTAGACAGAACATTAGTTTTACCTGTCAGTTGAAAAACACCACTAGTGCAGTCAGTATCCCTGAGCCCCTGTGCTGGGTTATTGGTTCAGTGACCGAATAAGCTGCATCGCCCTGCGGGGAAGTGGCAGTGGCCATGGAGCTCCTGCCTCCCAAGATCCAGCTTTGGCTTAACCTGGGCTCCCCACGTAGCCACATTGCTGGGCTGCCCTGCCTCCCCTGGCTGCAGCACGGGCCTTCCCCCTTCCCCTCCCAGGACCTCCCAGGGTGTGAGCAAGGTAAAAGGACAGGACTGAGTCCTGAGGGGCAGGAGGGGAAGTAAGAAGCCCATGCAGAGTGAGAGGGGGCAATAAGGAGCCCAGAGGGGAAGTGAGAAGCCCCGTGGTAGAGTGTAAGGCCAGGGCAGGGCAGCGGAGCAAGGGTGGGGTCTTGGGGGGAAGAGGGGCTTGGCCTCAGGAGAAGAGTTCAAGCAGGGCCAGTCCAGGCACCAGTGACTTGCATGTAATTAAGGCTCCTTTAAGGACTCTAGTTTGGACTGGAGAGTGAGTCTACCCTGCACTGACCTGCAGCAGTAGCTCCTATCCTATGGGGTTGGGCCCAGCTTCCTGCTCCTGGCATTGCAACCTGGCACATGGGTGGGGTCTCAGCAGTGCTTAGATTTGGCCCATCCACCCCTCTGTCATGATTGAGAGGCCACAGTGCAAAATTTGAGTGACTGGCTCTGGGACCCAACACACACCAGGCTGCAACAGCTAGGGCAGGGAGCTGGGCCCAGCCCCACAGGACAGGAGTTGCTACTGCGGAGTGGGCTTGCTCTCCAACCTCTTCCTTTCCCCCTTGGTCCTTCCCTGAGTACCGGACCAGTGGCCCACTTAGAACCTTCCTATGACCCAGTGCTGGTGGGTTGTGACCCACAATTTGGGAAACGCTGCTTTATTAAAATCCTGAACACAAAGAAAAGTCACAGACAAACAAAAAAATAACAGGTTTCAGAGTAGCAGCCGTGTTAGTCTGTGTCCGCAAAAAGAACAGGAGTACTTGTGGCACCTTAGCGACTAACAAATTTATTTGAGCATAAGCTTTTGTGAGCTACAGCCCACTTCATCTGATGCCTCTTAATAAAATAAAACAGTATATGACATTTTTACTACTGTGACAAACCTGCAGCCCTATTAATAACGTATTGTAACAGAGTAGTCTGTGCCCCGTAAGGTAGTAGTGGCCCATGGCCAGCCAACTCTGGTCCAGGGCCCAGCCCCACTAAGAAAAGGCTTACTGGGACATGTCATTCCTTGAGGGATCTGGGAATTCCATCCTGTTGTAGGGAGGGTGTCAGTTACATGACCAACAACTGGTACTAGAGAGACAAGATGGGTCAGGTCTTTTATTGGACCAACTGCTGTTGGTGAGAGAGGCAAGTTTTTGAGCCACACACAGCTCTTCTTCAGGCCTGGGAAAGTTACTCCCAGCATGTCACAGCTAAATGCAGGGTGGAACAGATTACTGAGCATAAGTGGTTAGCACATATTCTAAGGGACCATTCAAGGTAGAGTGGTCTGTTAACATCTCTACGGTCATAGGACAAAAAGAGGGGGTTAGTGGGTTTCAGATTGTTGTAATAAGTCATAAAGTTAGCATCTCTGTTCAATGCATAATGTTTAGTGTCTAGCAAAATTATGAATTTAAGCTCCCAGGCTCGTCTTTTGAAAGCGTTATGCATGACTCCTTTGAGTATGAGGACTAATAGGTCAGATATAGAGTGACCGCTTTGTGAAAAGTGCTCACACACAGGTGATAGTGTTTTTGTCTTTTATCATTTTCCTGTGTGAGTTCATTCAAGAGCGTAGTGATTGTTTGGTTTCACCCACATAGCTGTTATTGGGGCATTTAGCGCACAGGATGAGGTAAACCACATGTTGTGATGGGCAGGCGTAGGATCCATGGATCTTGAAAGGTGCGTTGGTGGGAGGTGTTGATCATTGTAGCAGTGGAGGTATGTCCGCAGTTTCTGCATCCGTGTTTCTGCCATTTAACCGTGATGCTTGGAGTACCTTTCCCAGACCTGAAGAAGAGCTCTATATGGCTTGATAGCTTGTCTCTATCACCAACAGAAGTTGGTCCAGTAAAATATATTCTCTCACCCACCTTGTCTCTCTAACATCCTGGGACTGACACAGCTACAACTACACTGCATACACCTACTGGTCCATAAGGGTAGCTTATAACACTTTATCAGTGGGGGGTAAATGAGGAGACTCTTGAGAGAGCTCAGAATCAGAGGGCACTGCCTGCTGAGGGAGAAGCCCTAGCTTGGAGATCTGCAGACTGTGAAGCACTAGAGGGCTATAAGGAAAAGAAAGCCCTGAAGGAGCTATTGGGGAGGGCTATACAGATTGTGAAGCAGTGAAATGCAATACAAGGACTGCAAGGACTGAAAGAAACTGGCAAGCCTAGAAATGAAAGCCCAGAGACCTGGCTTTCAGTGAAAATGTTATTTTATATCAGTAAATCATGCCCCAAAAAGGGGAAAACAATTCAAAGCACCAGTTGTGGTGGTTGGTTTCACTGGGGAAAGAGGAGGAAACTGAAGCAATGTGTTGTCCCAGCACTGGACTGGGTAAACTTCTGCTACACTTATATAAAAATACTTAGATTATGTTACAAATCTGCCCACTCTATCCTAGTATAATTTATCATACCACCAAGTTTTCAGGTCAGCCCACATAAGCAGAAATTTACGTTCCCCACATGCTTTCAGACCATCCTCTTCATTTTTGAACAGTGCCAACATCACATCATTCTTCCCCCATGCCTCTTGCTTCGGCTCTAGATATAAATGTCCTTTCCTTGGTGGTTCCACTTCTGAAGGAGGGCTTGGACTCTGGTACTGGGGATAGGAAGGTTCTATAAGGAAAACAAGTAAGGAGGATGGGTCTTAGCAGGGCATGGGTTGGTTCGAACTCCAATACAGCATCCTGATTTCATCCTATCTCACAGTGATGAGTAACCTTTTCTCCTGGCATTGTGCCTTCTTCTAGCCACCTCCACGTTAACTGTCTAGTCCTTAAAGCGGTGAATTAGCCAGTGCCCTGAGTTCTTCCTTTTAAGCATTTTTATAGTCCTAACCTCTTTATAACCTGTGGCATTCACTGTTTCTCAAAGCAGCAATATTTATCTTTAAAAGGGGGTGGTGTCATTGTGATTTAAACGCTGGCCTCCAACTTCTTGCTGTTTTGACTTAATGGCCACTAAACTGCCTGGTGATTTTTCTTTTAAATTACCTTTATTGCATCCTAGTATAGAAGGCTGCTTAGTGTATTATAGCCACATGGAATCTATTATTTTCTTTAATTCTTTGTTGTCCTTTCATCCTAACTGATTACCGTCTCAGTCAGAATTTATCAGCTCTGCTCTGTGCACTGGACTGTATGACCTAAATTTTATGACCTTGTGTCCAAAATCTAATTCTCTGCTACAAACTCATATTTCTCTGTTGAGCTTTTAAAGACATTTTCTTCATTAACATCACAAAAAGGCACTGGAAACCAAGTGAAACAATATGCAATTTTGCATTGCACACAAATTCTTCACTGCAGTGCATTCAACTAACTTCCCATTAAAATTGCATTTTCTTCCCACCTCCTTATTTTATCTTTAGTAAACATCTAATCTACTGGTGGCACGGGGGTATTTATTTATCTCTCTTTGATTATTTCCATTAGCCACCAAGCTTTAATTTGGCTACTTTGCTGTGGCCACTAAGTTCATCACATGAAAATTAAATGCTAGCAAAGACTGTAATATGTTAAAAAATAAAACCCAGCTAGCGTATTTCCACAGAAGTAGTAATTTTTTTAATTTCAAATTATATTACCATAAAATTAAATAGAAAAAAGCATGAATCCAAATTCCAGTATACTACTAACTTTCAGGTGGCAAATTGTGGTTCTCAGTGAGGAATATCAAACAGTTTCAGCAATGACGACAATGGGAGTATATGAAAAAGAGAATAAATTATGGACAACTGTGAATGGCAAGGCTGTAATGCCATCAAGATAAATCAGAACTGTGAGCTTGAATAACAAGATTTTTCCCCCCTGCCTTCATGTAACTCATGAGTTCTACAGGAATTTAGATTGTTTCAATAACTTTAAAATTATACTATGCACTAAGGGCTACCTCCAGAAATCCATCTCCAATCTTAAGCAAACAAAAGTATTATGATGTTGCTGTAAATACAGTTTTATTTGATCTTTCTACTTACTAGGCATAGCAAAACTTTGTTAATCACTTTGGTAATTTGAGTTTCCCTGTGGTTCTTGGAAGTGGAAATAACCATAAGGTTGAACTGTCTCAGACAAAGATGTATCTTTATTAAATAGCTGTAATCCTTTGTAAAGTAGATGTAATGTTAGAAGTGTTGAAAGAAGTGGCTATGTATACAAAGTATGTGAACAATGGTTACTACTGTGGAGTACAGGAAAAAAGAAAGTAAAGATTTTATAGGAAGGCTGTAAAGACTTTTTTCCATGATACATTCTGTAAATTAAACTAGATAAAGAACTTGCCAGAGTAACTACATGTTTAGTTCACGTAGGTGAAAATGTTGCACCATTGGTTCCAGTAAATGTTAATGCTGGTTCAGAAAAACAAACATGGAAAGGGGAAAAAGGGTATCTTTATGATCTTCTCTTTTTATCTAGGGACCCCGAGGACCAGATTTTGCCTGACCTCTGTATGCAAGGTGGGGAGATGGTCACAGAGAAACTTCTCCTTCCACATTCTCTACTTCTTGTAGCATCCTTCTCAGGAGCTAGCTACAGCTGAACCCTCTGCCTTCATCCATACACAGATGCTGCTCTATTCCTTCCCCTAGGAAAACAAACTGCAAATAAGGCGGGGGGAGCAATGTGGGACGGGCATGGCCTTATCTTTCTCTGCTCACCTGAACTCTACAGGAGAGTTGGATGGGTGCAGGAAGAGGAATACGTAGCAGGTGAACATTCCTCCACTTAGGAAGGAACAATCAGTTGCACACATACAAAATGGGAAATGACTGCCTAGGAAGGAGTACTGCGGAAAGGGATCTGGGGGTCATAGTGGATCACAAGCTAAATATGAGCCAACAGTGTAACGCTGTTACAAAAAAAAAGTGAACATAATTCTGAAATGTATTAACAGAAGTGTTGTAAGCATGACATGAGAAGTAATTCTTCTGCTCTACTCCACGTTGATTAGGCCTCAACTGGAGTATTGTGTCTATTTCTGGGCATCACATTTCAGGAAAGATGTGGACAAATTGGAGAAAGTCCAGAGAAGAGCAACAAAGATGATTTAATGACTAGAAAACATGACCTATGAGGGAAGATTGAAAAAATTGGGTTTGTTTAGTCTGGAGAAGAGAAGACAGAGAGGACATAACAGATTTCAAGTACATAAAAGGTTGTTACAAGGAGGAGGGTGAAAAATTATTCTTCTTAACCTCCGAGGATAGGACGAGAAGCAATGGGCTTAAATTGCAGCAAGGGCGGTTTAGGTTGGACATTAGGAAAAACTTCCTAACTGTCAGAGTGGTCAAAGTGTCTTCCCAGAGATATGAAGCTGAAAACAGAGACTACCTTTACCTACTGATAGTGGTGGGGGCAGATACTTTGTTCTGGAAAAAGGACTATTGAGGAAATAACCAAACAAGGACAGAGTCAGAGGCAGGAGGGGAAATTTGATGGCAGCAAAAAAGCAGAATGAAGTAATGCCACCCAAAGAGCCTATGGGGAATATGAAGGACTTTCATCATTATAAATGTAACCCTTCTGCCCATCAGAGTTGGCAGCAACAAGGGCTGGGTTCAGTATCTAGGGGTTCCATTCCAATAACACAATGCAAAACCGGCTCGAGCCCCCACCCAGTGACCTGGGACAAATATATACCACCCCTCTGGGCGCCTCCAAGAGGCAATACTTCCCCTCTCGCAAGCACAGAGTCTGAGTGTAGCAAAAAAGCCTTTTAATAACAGAGAGAAACAATGTGGCGTTATGTTGGGGAAACATCACCAACAGGATTCATAACACAACCCATGAGCAAAAACCCACCCCAAGCAAATTGGGGCATGTCCTTTCCCTTGGGTTCTTGAGTCCAGCAACTCAAAATCACCCAAAGTCCCAAAAGTCCAATGGCCCAAAAGTCTCTGTCCCTGGTCAGGGCAGCCCCAGAGTTCGAAAGTTTATCTGCAGAGTTTTACCTCCCAACCTGGGTGGAAATGGCGGGGGGGGGGGGAAAGAGGGGAAGAGATAAGGGGCATCTTACATGATCTGAAGCTGATTGCCCCACAGCTCCATAGGGCTCCACTCTGCCAGCCAGTCCACAAACTGCTCTGCGTCCCACAAGCAGCTCCCGCCGTCCCATGAACTACTCCACCAGCCGGTCCACAAACTGCTCCACTCTGCTCGGCATCCCACAAGCAGCTCCCGCCATCCCATGAACTGCTCTACCAGCCGGTCCACGAACTGCTCCACTCGGCGTCCCACAAACAGCTCCTGCCGTCCCATGAACTGCTCCACCAGCCGGTCCACAAGCCGCTCCAGCTGTCCCACAAACTGCTCCACAATATATCTTCAGGGTCCCCCACTACTTAACACAACACTCAGTAATTTCAGCTCTTAGTCAGTTTTTAGCTCTTTTGTGATTTCAGCTTGTAGTAGGGGAGCCTCAGTGCTGGTGCATCATTAGCCCAAAGTGAATTCAGCTCAGCAGCCTGTAACTAGACTCCTAATGGAACCAACATTAGCTCTGATATGCCACTGTGGAAAGAGGAGGAAGATGCAATTAGCATGTAAGGCCCTCACCAGGGGGCCTATACCACCAAGTATAAATACCTGTCCCCAACCTCTCTCAATTCACAGAGTTTTGGAACCCATGTCCCTTGCCTAGCGAGTGCTGCTTAGTTGATGGTGAGTCCCTCCATCATAACAAAAGGCCCAGTACAGTTCCAAGCACAGTTCCCATAATCAGGGTACTAACAATTTATTCTTCCTGCCCCAATAACAGAGACACTGGGGATCCCACAGCAACCAAAGTGACCATTTGGGCAGCTATGGGCTCATGCTAGGCGGGGTGGGTGTGTCTATGCAAATGAGATCAGCCCCTGAAGTTCTTTTCCACAACTTGCCACACCTCACCACCAGATGTCAGGGTGGAGCTCATCCTGACTCTGCTTACATAAATTAATAAGAAGTAGGAAAGAAAAGTCATTTAATAAGTGGTGAGCTATGTCTCCAGCCATTGACTCACTGTGTTTAATAGGGTGAGTCATTTCGCCTCTCTGCTTCTATTGCCTCATCTGTAAATTGAGAATGATAATACTTTACCCACCTATTTGGCAGGGGTTTTATGGGGATTAGTTAGTTAATATCTAAATGGTACAAGTGCAATATAAATGCTATGGAGGGGTGCTCTTCCTGGGGCATTGCTGCTCTGTACTACCACAGATGCAGGGCTGTGTCTAAATGACACAATCTACCCTATAAAACTAGTAATCTGCCTCCCTTCCAACAAAAGTATTTACCCAGCTGTCCTCTTTGAGGAGGTCATCACCTTCTCTTATGATATATCAATTTAACATAAAAAGTCACTCACAATTATAATCATTGCCATTGGATAAACAGTTCTGGGTTTCTGTTTTCCCTCCCATTACCAGTATTTCTCCAAACATTCCTTCAAAGGTAGATTGACACAAATGGGGCACTTTCACTCTTCATGTGATTATGTCCTTTTGGAACAAGTGTTTTGGGATGCTAATTAAACTTCTTTTTAATGCTTACTGTCCCTGATCACAAGTATTAATTTACCAGAAAGCCCACTGACTGCTTTGTCTCCAAGTTTAAACTCATAGCTGTTAGCCTTCTCTCTTTACATTAATTCTGTTCTGTGTCAGGCATGAATTATTGATAGACTAAAGGCAATCACTACAATGGGTACAGTTTCTAAACTGAAAAGCAAAATGCCCTTGAGCCTTGAACACAACTCCCTTTGACATCATGATGTGGTCCTTGGTGTTAAGCATCCCAGGTGATTTTCTGTACAGTCGTTGGAAGACTTTTTATGCAATTCGTAGCTTATTTCCTACAGTACATGAATGACAGCATATTTTAAGTGCTGTATCTGCAGATTGAAAGCTGCAAAATGTTTTTCAGGTAATCATGAAATCTAAAGTGGTTAGCTTACCATGACCGAGTAATGCATTCTGCACAGATCTGAGTGCTTTAGTATACTTAACATTGTGATTTTCTCTGATCTCAGGTATCACATTTAAAAATGTCCTAATCTTGTAGTTTTATAGCTCATCCTGAATGTTTATCAAGAGAAGCTTTCATGGAGCGCACACACATACACTTTAGAAGTACCATATATTTATTCTTATTCCTTTCTTGTAATAATCAGATTCTCTCTCTGGAGGTATTTTTCCTCAACCACCAAGAAATTTAACTGAGCTTGGAATATTTTGTCTTATAATAGCCATATTCTTGTTAGATTGTTTTAATTTTACAGCCTACTGATAGTAATTAGTAAAGCTACCTGTATGCTGGTAGCTGCAAACAAAAAAGGATTTTAGTTCTTGGCCTGTCTAGGTTGTTATATCCACAGAACTGATCTACCCAGTTGGAGGTTCATAAGAAGCTGCACTCCCTTTGGGGAGCTCCAGGATTGGTTGTGCCTCCAGGACAGAAAATCTGGGAACTCTCAAGCATGCAGGAAATCATAGAATCATAGAACTGGAAGGGATCTTGAGAGGTCATCTAGTCCAGTGCCCTGCACTCAAGGCAGGACTAAGTATTATCTAGACGATCCCTGACAAGTGGTTGTCCAACATGCTCTAAAAAACCCCAATGATGGATATGCCACAATGTCCCTAGGCAATTTCTTACTCATTGTGTTTTTCCTTCTTGAGAGTGATAGTCTGCCATGCTTTTAATATTTGCAGTGTTGTTGTAGCCGTGTTTGCCCCAGGATATTAGAGAAATAAGGTGGGTGAGCCTTTAATATTATCTTTTAGGCTCCTCCAACCTTCTCTCACAAGGGGGGATTTTAATAATTTATGATGGATTTGGAGTTACTCTATGCATTGTTTACAAGCTGTTTACTTCAACTATTTGCTAAAATAATAAAGATGCCTATCCAAGGCTCTAGGCACCCCAGCATAATTAATTATACAATAAATGCAATTACGTTGACTCTCAGCAGCATTGAAATCATCTTTCCCACAGGAATTCAGCCAGCTTTATCAACTAGGAAATATAGGAAATGATGGTCATCAAAGTCGCATGGTTTTGTTTCTCCTCCTTGACTGAACGACTGAAACTTTTAAAATGTGAGAATAATGAATAGCAAATCATAATTGCTGTGTTCACACATGAATAACCTTGTTTGCATGTGTACGTATGTCTTCATCTGAAGAAAAACAGCTCTTCAAACAAAACGGGATATGGACATCAAAGAACTAAGTAATCATGTAGAACTCGAATGTTGGCAAACACCATTTCTGCCGTATTCAGCCACTTTTATTTCAGATACTCCTCAATGTTTTTGTCACCTCTCCCCATTCTGGTCCCTGGGGGTATGTCTACACAGCAAAGAAAACACCACAACTGGCCCATGCTAGCCAACACAGGCCCAGGCTGCTTCATTGCTGTGTAGACTTCTGGGCTCGAGCTGAAGTCCAACTTCTAGGACCCTGCGAGATGGGAGGGTCCCAGAGATCTGGCTCCAGCCTGAGCCCAGAAGTCTGTACAGCAATGAAATAGTCCTGCAGCCCAAGCCCTGCGAGCCTGTCAGCTGGCATGGGCCAGCTGCAGGTTTTTCTTTGCTGCATAGACATGTACTGGGAAGCTACATATAATCTTGTTCTCTTTGTCTGACTATTGTCTCTAGCTCTATTAAGTTTCTAAGTGTGTCCCATTTCATTGCTTGCTGCATTGTCATTGTTTGGGCTTCCATATACTTATTCTTGGTCTCCTCCTTCTCTTCATAAAGAGCAGAATATCTGTTGCGAGTAACTATATTAAAAGGGTCTGTTGACATTTGCCTTTTCTCTTACCAATCTTCTTACTTGTCACAGTCTTCCATCTCTTTTATTCCTTTCATATGTTTCCCATTCATTCTCTCAATCTGTGATCTGTGTCTGATGGTGCCTTTGTCCATGTGCCATCAGATTTTTGTTTTCCCTGTTACCTCTGAATGATTTCAACTTCTGTTTCAGCTCCTCTATTTTCTTTCAGTAATAAAACTGCTTCCACTTCCATACCTATGCAAATCTTGCACCTCATACATTCCTTAACAGAATCCTCACAATAAGAAATGTTATCTAACCTAATCTACATTTAAAAAAACAAAAAAACAGTGCCTGTTACTTAAATTGCTTCATCATATGTATTTCTTCTGCCAGTCACATAAGCTTCCATTTTTAGCAAAGCACTTACGCACGATCTTAATTTTAAAGTTAAGCACATGCTTAATTTCTTTGCTGAATCATGGCCTTCAACAGGATCTCCCCTTTCAAAACCCTCTTGGCAAGGGAACTATAGAAATGTCTACAGGTAATTGCAGTTATATAATATGCCCCCATCACATCAGTTTTAAGAGGATTATTTCAGTGCTTAGATGAGTTAACTCATGGCTAAGTACCATCAGGTTTAATACTCTGCATCTCTTTATTGCCAGGAAGTGCAGTTGTGGATGGCTCAGTCTTAGTTGCTTCACAGGAGAGGTTCTTGGAATAGTTTAAGGCTTCCTTTGTATCTCTGAAGTATGGAGACCCATTTGTTTAAATCCCAAAGGCCAGAAGGTAAACCGTGTGATACAGCACAGTTTATTTTTGTGAAGCAATTTCCAGTCAGATTAAAGGCAGCCTTGTTTCTATATCTGTTTGGAGAAATCCTGAAAGAAGACTTTTCCTCACCTTGTAGCATGGATATTAGGTCTTTCTGGCTACTATCAGGAGAGTTTTGTGGTTCCTAAAGTTGTGCAGCGTCTTCCTGGAGCATGCCCCCCTTTCCTTCAGTGGGGTCTATAGTGTACTGTGTCCTGAGACTGAGCACATCTGGGAGCTATGTAGCAAAGAATTAACAGCCAAATCTTCAGAAGTGATAACTAATTGTGTGTTTGAGTACCTAACTTGAGATACCTAGGCTCTGATTTCCAGAGGTGTTGTGGATCTGCAGATCCCATTGAAAGGTTGACTGTCAATGGGGTGTGACCTCATCAACAGTGAAAATCAGACCCATGTATCATGTTGGGCACCTAAACCCTGAGGCACACAAAATTAGCAAATACTGCTGAAGTCTGAGAACTAATGGGGCTTCCTGTTCAACCTACAGGCTGGGATTTTCAAAAGTGCTCAGCACTAGCCAAATTCTACTCTCATTGAAGTCAGTGGGAGTTTCCTGTTCAGCGAGAGCAGAATTAGGCCAATCCAGACCACCTTTGAAAATCCTCCTCCCTGCAGTGTATTTACTGTTTTGACAGCTCCAGACTTTCTGCATCCTCGGTTATGTTCTCAGACAGCAGCTCCGTGTTTTGCCTTATAAGTGGGTTAACTTCAGCTGGGATGCTCTGCTGTGTCAGTTTACTTGTTAAAAATATCAGCTTGTGTTAATAGCTTATCTAATGATTGCTGGCATGAGTTTTGCCATGTCTGAGTGATTTCTTGATTGTCAAATCACCTCTTCTAGTGTACCTTGCTCCTTCATCTCTGTCTCTCTTGCGTTGTTTTCTTATGTCTGTTTTTATGGAGGATGTTTTGTTGACTGTACATATATTGCCACTGACATTACTAAGGCTTGTTCCTGTTTCTGAGTGTAATTTGCTAGCTGAGAGGTCTGTAGCCTAGAGTTCTCTTTAGGGATTTAGCCCCAAACTCTCATTAATTTAAGGGGGAGTTGTGGGGCAAAAGCTCCTAGTAGGTTCTGCAAATCCCAACATGGGTTCTTGTACAATCTGCTCAGGAGCTCAGACATGTCCTAGTTAGTCTTGTATCATGTGGTTTCATATCAATCCTTTATATGTATCTTCAAGTCCATAATTAGGACAACGATATTTTTATTTAAAACTATAAAGAAATGCATTTTCTGTGTATCCAGAGGCACAAAACTTTTTTGGGGGGCTGGCTTAAGAGAGTAAGTCCTTGCCTAAATGTCTACAGATAATATAGCAGCCAAGCTTCTTTTGCATTATTTCATTATAATTGTATAGAAAGCCCATGAATTGATGTCATATGCTCAAGGTAATATAATTTGGCTAGAACAATTACATTCCTATATAGAATTAGAACTTCGTTGGTAGTCTATAATAACCTCTTGTTAAGAGAATAATTTCTTATTTATCTTCTTCTTGCTAATGAAAGACAAGATTTCTATAGAGTCTGCACTGTGTGTATGTGTGGTGGATGAGCTGACATACAGAGTAGAGCTAAATGTTTTTTAGACTCCATTGTATGGTGAAATTTTACAGACCATATTTTATATTACCTGTTTGTTAGTCAGGGACAGACAAGGGGAAACATAAGTTCTTTTTCACCTATTCTGGTTCAGTCAAAATGAGATCTTCCCATGTTGTCCTTCCAGGATTCTCAACTTGACCTGAATGGAACACCTGCTGAGGCATAATTCATCTTGCATGCCAGTTGAATGCAGGGGGCTGGACTGAACAGGGATTGACATCTGTTCTAACCAGTGGTGATGAATCAAACATGGGGTGGTGTGAACTATTTCTTGTGTGACCTCATTATCATTTTGCTTCTACTAAAGGCCATTTTTGGATCTTGCCTCAGAGGAGGAAAGGTGAGATAGTTTTTTACATGTGCTGTCAGAATTTGGTAGCAAATAAGCTTGTTTTGGTGAGTTCATGTCTTACATACCATCACTGAGGAGAAAGTGAGCATAAGGGGAAGCAGTGCGGCTAATGGAAGGGACTGGCACTCAGGAGTTGTCCTTATTCTAACTTTGACAATGATTTGCTGTGTGACTTTAGGCAAGTACTGTTAGGTTAATTTCTGGTTTGCCATGTGCTGCTGTATTGGGTGTGGGGAAAAGGGTTCAAATACTTAGCACTGTCTAAAAAAGTATGGGGCTGCAGCTCATGTGCTAGGTGGTTCTCAAAGCTCCACAGGGACACAGTGTGCCCTGGCCCCTCACCCTTATTACACAATGGCTGGTGTCTAACAGATGTTCAAGAACTCTGAAGGGAGAGACAGGGATGATCTTCCTACTGCGCAGCACTGAACTCAATAATGTTTCTGTTCCTACGGTAATTGCTGGCATTACTTACTGTCCTTTTGCTTCTTGGCTAATGAAACCTTACTCAGAAGATACTAAATGCTCCCTCTACTGCTACCTCAGGAACACCTAAAAGGCAGCTGAACATAGAATCATAGACTCGTAGGACGTGAAGGGCTCTCAAGAGGTCATCTAGTCCAGTCCTCAGCACTCATGGCAGGACTAAGTATTATCTAGACCATCCGTGACAGGTGTTTGTCTAACCTGTTCTTAAAAATCTCCAATGAGATCTCCACAACATCCCTAGGCAATTTATTCCAGTGCTTAACCTCCCTGACAGTTAGGAAGTTTTTCCTAATGTCCAACCTAAACTGCCCTTGCTTCAATTTAAGCCCATTGCTTCTTGTTGTATCTTCAGAGGTCAAGGAGAACCATTTTTCTCCCTCCTCCTTCAGTACCCTTTCTGAGTACTGAATTTAGGCTCACTGATCTATAATTCCCCGGGTTGCCCTTATTTCCCTCTTTTATAGATGGGCACTATATTTGCCCTTTTCCAGTCTTCTGGAATCTCTCCCGTCTTCCATGACTTTTCATGATAATAGCTAATGGCTTGAATATCTCCTCAGTCTGCCCCTTGAGTATTCTAGGATGTATTTCTTCAGGTCTTGGTGACTTGAAGACATCTAAGTTGTCTAACATGTCTTTGGGAAGCTGAGGACAAGGGGGAGATGTAGTCTAAAGTGCCATAACACTGACTACATTCCCACTGTTAGTTTGGCATGTTGTATTTTGCACTCTGCTTGTGGCAGCACAGGGGTAGGATTCTCTCCCACAGGTAGTGGAAAGGAGAAACCAAGATGGCTGCTACATTCCACCAGCCAGAAACTCCTGAGGTGCAAGAGTCCTGCATTGCTGCCAGTGTCAGCAGAGCTAAGACAAGGGATTCCCTATGCCAACACTTTCCCTCTGAAGAGGCAAAGTAGGCGGAAAACAGTTAACTGACATGTACTGGCAATAATAGTGGCTGCAGGCAGTGCATTAACTGGTGTATTAATTCATTTAAAATCACCAACTTCCTGATTAGCTTGATTATTGCCATCATATTTGGATGTGGAAGATAGTAGAGGGCCTTGGATAAGCTTCAATGATGCTAGAATTATATTTCCTTTTGTACCTCTTTGACAGTCACTTAAGCACAAAAGTATGATGCAGTTTCCTCTGCGTGATCAATGAATCGGACACATTATATAACTAACATTTCAGTAATCACAGGCACACTAAATTTTACAGACCATATTTTATATTACCTGTTTTTTAGTCAGGGACAGACAAGGGGAAACAAGCAGTCTAATTTTTGTTTAGTCGGAATGTGTCTGAGCTATCATTTAAGTGAGGAAGATGCTGGTGTAGTGGGGTGGGCAAACAGAAGATGATGAGAAGGTGGAGAGGTTGGGAAAAGGCAGTCTGTAGACTGCAACGAGTATAAGGGAGCAGTTGTTTGATAGAAAGCATGGGCTACGTTGCTGAGCTTCTTTTTTTTTAGGTATCTGGTATCCATTTCTCATGGCAGCATGAAAGTCCTAAATCTTCCTGACTAGTGGGAATAGTTTTCCAGCACCATCCACCTGATATGAACTTCATGCTATGCATACTCACAGAAAGCTTTGTCTTACTCACCTGAACAGAGGATTAAGGAAAAATAAGCATCCCACTTGTGACGGTTTTATGGAAATATGCTTATGAATGTAAATATGACATATCTGGAATATGTTTTATGTTACATATGCCATATAACATATCTCTGTAAAGATTATGATCTACTGAATACATTCCTCCTATTTGTATGCATGTATCATTTTTGTATTCAAAGTTATGAATAGTGGCTGTGTACTTGCTTGATTTCTAAGTAAGCTTTGTAAGGCATTTGGTCAGCTTCTTTAGAAAGGAATTTGCAAAGTTAAGTGCCCAATCAAGAAGCACTTAAGGAACAATGGATCTTGGAATGCTCCAATCCACATAAGAAGTCTACTTGAGGACGTTTAAGGTAGCATGCTACCAGTAGTTCTGAGTCTTGCGTGGACATGTGACTTGCCCATGTGACTCCAAAACTCCATCTTGGAACTGGACTTTGCATAGGAGAGAGGAAGGGGTGTCCACCCACAAGGGAGAGTCTATTTAAGCCAGTGGGAGACCCCTCCATTTTGTCTTCAGCTGCGTAAAGAGAGAGCCTCTCCACGCCCAAGGATACCTGAAAGAAACTGGAACAAAGGACAGTAACTACAGGGGGTGTGAATGATTGCTGGACCCAGACTAGAAAGAGACTAGTCTGTAAAAGGAAGCTTACTGGGTGAGGATTTTATCTATATTTGGTTTTATTACTGTAGTAGACTTAGACTCGCATATTTTATTTTATTTTGCTTGGTAATTCACTTTGTTCTGTCTGTTACTACTTGGAACCACTCAAATTCCACTTTCTGTATTTAATAAAATCACTTTTTACTTATTAATTAACCCAGAGTATGTATTAATACCTGGGGGAATGGGGCAAACAGCTGTGCATACCTTTCTATCAGTGTTAGAGAGGGCAAACAATTTATGAGTTTACCCTGTATACTCTTTATACAGGGTAAAACAGATTTATTTGGGTTTAGACCCCATTGGGAGTTGGGCATCTGAGTGTCAAAGACCGGAACATTTCCTAAGTTGCTTTCAGTTAGTCTTCAGCTTTGGGGCACGTGATTCAGACCCTGGGTCTCTGTTGGAGCAGAATGGAATGTCTGGCTCAGCAAGACAGGGTGCTGGAGTCCCAAACTGGCAGGGAAAGCAGAGGCAGAAGAAGCTTGGAACATCAGTTGGCAGCCCCCAGGGGGTTTCTGTGATCCAACCCATCACACCCACCTCTATTGTCTTGCTCTACTGTCTTGCCCAAGTCTGCTTGGGTCTTGGGTCCAAGTCTGGTCCTGAGCACGACCTCTGCTCTCTGGATACTACATAATAGATAAAGGGGGAAGGAAAGAGATGGAGAGGGGCAGAGAGTGTGTGTAGTCTTGGCTCCTCCCTCCTTCCCCCAACTGGCTGGCCAGAATAGCTGGCCAGGATCAAGTGGGAGGAAAGCTACACTGAAGAGGGGTGCACAAGAGGAACTGTGACTCTCTAAGCCACAATTCTTCACAGTTCTTGGTCCAGTGCAGTTGCATAGTGTGTCTTATTCAGAGCTGCACATAAAGACTCAGTGTAGCCTAGAGTTTTTGGTCTTCCTTCTCCATCTGCAGTCTTATTCTCTCATCTTAGTGCTATATTCTCTCCTCCTCTAGTTCCCTTTGCAGTCTCATTTTCTCTTCCCAGTGCATCAGCTGGAGCTGTGACTCAACCCCCATCTCATGCTGCAGCTCAGGAAAATATTTAATCCCTTGGTATCCTCCTCAAGTTGTTAATGGACTCTGTTTCTTCTCCTTTTGCCCTCTCATTGCTGCTGGGATAGAGAGGCATCTCAGGGGTCCATCAACACCTTCTTCTGTCAGTTGATTGGGCATTGCCTCTGTGTTAGCAGCAAGCACTAGGAGAGGGTTGAGATGGGGAAGGGGGTGCAGAAGAATCCATTCTAATTCTGAATCTTGCCGTTTGAAATACAGCTGCTGTTCAGTGCATGGGGCATCATGGAGCCATTGTTAAATGGGGGAAGTTACAAATAAAATGCTATATATCTTGTCAAACATTCTATTGATTTTTTTAAGGTAAAATGTTTTGTTCTTGCCTGGAATGCAACAAAGGAAATAATAGGGAACTGCAATA
This sequence comes from Chelonia mydas, assembly GCF_015237465.2. Lineage (NCBI taxonomy): Eukaryota > Metazoa > Chordata > Testudines > Cheloniidae > Chelonia > Chelonia mydas. Next base: position 180,603,888 of record NC_057849.1, read on the forward strand.
CAGACCATTAGAGTAGAATACTTTTGTAAGAATTCCTTACTCCAATATTTCTGAGTGCTTGATTTTCAGTTTGGTGCCCTCACAACACGCATCCTCCACTAGTATAAATCAGTGAAGCTTCACTGAAATAAGCAGAGCTCTGCTGATTTAAACTAGGTGCGGATCTGACCTTGTATTTATTACAGGCCATGCAAGGGGATATTGCAGGTAATGGTTGGCAACTAAAAGGCATAGCTATGGTGAATATTTCCCCCTCACATACCAATATTTCAGAGCACCTTTTAAGTAAGAGTGGCACTGTTACAGCTGGAGTTAAACTTTTAGAGTTGATGATTGGGGCTGATACCCTGTGCAGTGAAGGAATATATCCATATTAATGGGATATTAGGAAAGGATGCAGATCCTTGTAACCTGGTTACAAATCTGGAGGAGTAGATGTCTTAGACAGCATAGGGAGAGTTTCCAAAATGCCAAGGAGATTTAGGAGCATCAACTTTCAATGGGACCTGTGCTCCTAAACTGCTTAAATGTTTTTGAAAATCAACCCCATTCCCTATTCAATGACAAAATAAGACACAAATCATGTGTAATAAAGCTCAATACCTTGTGTGAGGGCACTTCATCTCCCATCAATTCATCTCCATAGTTGTCATCATTAAGACCTTCTCACTAGTTGGTCTTTTCTAGGACACAATCCTAAAATAAATTTAGGTTGGGGTCTCCTCTCCATTTGCATATGAAAAGTTTCTGAATTTAAAAATGTTCACTTTCTAGGGACTTATAAAGAGTAATCTTAGAATACACTAAATCCCATAGGAAAGTTCTATTTTTTTTAACCAGATGTTATTTTTGTCTACAATGCTTCATAGATTCTCTTCCGGCCTTACAATGTACCTGGCCTCCCTAATACTACAGTACTACAGATCTATCAATGAGATTGTCTGACTGCCATTGTGTCACTTAGAGTGGCAACCTGTTTACATTCGAAGGTGAACACAAAGCCAGATGTGACACCAACACTAGATAGTATGTTCTGGCAGTGATTATGGAGCTATATTAATGCTGCTGTGTATTATTCATTTACTCTTCCTACACAAAGGTGAAATGTGAGATTTTTAGCTTTTGCAAGTTGCAAATGAATAGAATGACATACTAAGAACGTTTCTAAGTATGGTCCAGAGGTTAGATTGCTACTCTGGGACATGGGAGACCCAGAATCAATGTCCTTAACTACCACAGACTTCCTAAGTGACTTTGAGCAACTCACCTAATCTTTGCCTTAGTTCCCCATCTGTAAAATAAGGATAATAAAACTTTCCTACACACAGGGGTACAATAAGAATATATTTACAGTTGTGAGGTGCTCGGATACTATACTAATGGGAGGAGAGGCATATAAATACACATGATTTCTGGATACGTATAGGGACTTGACTATATGGGGGTATTAAACCAGATTGATATTTGTACTTCAGTCAAGTATTTGATATGGTACCACATGGGAAATTATTAGTAAAATTGGAGAAGATGGGGATTAGTACAAGAACTGCAAGGTGTACAAGGATATAACTAAAGAGGAGAAGCCAAAGGGTTGTTCTGAAAGGTGAATTATCAGACTGTAGGGAGCTTATTAGTGGAGTTACTCAAGGATCGATCTTGGGAACAATCTTATTCAATATCTTTATTAATGACTTTGGCACAAAAGTAGGAGAGTGCTAATGAAATTTGCTGATGATACAAATTTGGGAAGCATTGTCAATACAGAGGAAGATCAGAACATTACACAAGAATATCTGGATGACCTTGAAGACAGGAGTGACAGAAATAGGAAGAAATTGAATAGGACAAAGTGCAAGATCACATTCTTAGGGTCTAATAATTTCTGCTACAAGCTGGGAGCTCATCAGTTGGAAGGCACAGAGGAGGAGAGAGACCTGGGTCTGTGGAATGATCACAGGATGGCTATGAGCCACCAACATGATGCAGCCATGAAAAAAGCAATCCTAGGATGTATTAGGCGAGACATTTCCAGTCGAACTAGAAAAGTATTAATGAGATTGTACTGGTAAGACCTCATTTTGAATATTTTGTACAGTTCTGGTCACCATGTTCAAGAAAGCTGAATGCAAACTGGAATAGGTTCAGAGAAAAGCCACTAAGATGATCAGGGAAATGAAGGGCCTATCTTATGAGAGGAGATGGGGTTGCTTCTGACCGTAGAGGGCTGGGTTCAGCAGCCCTGGGGCTCATTTCTGGTTTACATCTTATGTTTCTAAAAGCTCACGCTTCAGGGCTTTAGCTGGCCAGCTGCAGGGGTCACCAGCCTGCCTAGCTGATAATATCACTTCTAAAATATTACAGACACTGTACAGTCCATTTGTCCCTGTCATGAAAAACTCTGAAGACAGGAAGAAACTTGAGAGTTCATTGGTATGATGAAAAGTGCAGAAGCATTTCTGAGCTGTTGCTGGTAGCTTAAGTTTTCATTCTTTTGACTGATGATGCAATGTTTGAGAATGACAAGGTGTCAGTTTAGGACATAAAGCTCCAAATATCCAGTCTTCTGTAAGGCTCGATAAAGCAGTACATGAAGTTACCGGTAATGGAGTGAATTACAGTTTAGATTGTTTGTCCACAAACAATGCCTAGGTTTTCTTGTAAACAGGGCATTTTGATTTGTGGTTTAATAATTTCTAATGGCCTGTTCTAATGTCTCTGATGCACTGACACTATGGAATAACTTACATTGATCTTAGCATGACCTGTGCATTTCCACAGATGACCAAGCAAAGAATTGTGAAACAATTGCTCAGTTTAGAGTAGTTATAAAAATCCCTTTCCAACTGGAATGAATGGGGTTAGTTTTAAGATTACATTTTTAAAACCTTGGTATCATGCTCACAAGCTAATAAATAATCTGCAACCTTTTCCAGTCCACAATCAATATGTTATTCAATATTTATTTCCTAATTTCAAACAAATCTAAAGACGGGCAGCTCAGAAATGCCAACATAGGACAAAACTGATGATAACAATGACATTTATTGACATTTCTGAAGCAGAAAGAGATTTAAATGAAGTTAAAATGCCTTTCCACAAATGACAAGGGTACAATGAAAAGCCAGTGAACACAATAAAATATACACTGCCAGCTGCATGTAGGTCAAAGATGGAATTTACATAAATGTAGGATAACTTTCCTTTTGTGTTACTTTATGGCAGCGGTTGACAATGGCCTGACTGTTGATAGCCCCACAGCAATCATGTACTACTTTCTGTTATCTGAAGGAGAAGGAAAAATTAACAGAGGGATGATGGTTTTACCAGTAAAAAATGTAATAAGAAATTCCTCTCCTTAGGTCGTTATGATATTGCAGTACCCTCAAGGCATTTGTGGTATATAGGGCTTGATATTCAGAGGTGATAAATGTGCACAAATCTAGCTGAAGTCTATGTGTGTTGCCGTGTTCAGCAACTCTGAAAATACCAGCTATGCTACAAATCTGAAGGGAGGGGCTTCAAATGCATCTAATCTTGCAAACTTCTATTAATAAAGGAAGTGTGTATGAGGAAAGGGAACACCTGTTAAGTTCTGGGATGTGTGCCTGCCCACATCTGAAGGCCGTAAGGGGATGGGCTACCGAACCTGGGGCTCAAGCAATTATGGGAGACAACGAATGAAAAAAACAGGGACTGGACTGAGGGTTACAGGTTCAAAAGCAGGGATCCAGAAGGGGACACTGAGCAGAGAATCCCAGACAGCACCCACTGCTCCTTGAAGGTGTCTAAAGAGTCAGCAGATGTGGCCCAGAGGAACTCTGCCTGGATATGTGATTGAAGGGAGGAATGGAAATAGGCCTCAAAGGCTCAGAGCATTTCCCTGTCCAGCATCCTCCTCCTCGTGGAATATATGGCCATCTTGGCAAGCACCAGGAAGAGATTGATGAGGAGGTCTCGTGACTTTGTGGGCCCATGGATGGGTTTGCAAGTATCAGGAGGTGCAGGGAAAAGTGCACACAGAACCTGAGGAGACGGTTCTGGAGGAGCCGGAAAAGGGGCTGTGATCTGGCACACTCCAAGTAGACATGCACCAGGGTCTTCCTAATGCCGCAAAAAGGGGAGGTGTTGGGAAGGGAGGGTGAACCATGCCAGGTACACACCCATACTCATAGCTCCATGAAGGAGCTACCAGCAGATATCCCGGTGGGCTGTGGGACCAAGATGGAATACAGGCTGGCCCACCAGCGTTCTTCACCCTCCACATGTGGTAAAAGGTCCTGCCACTGGATGTCACGATGGGACTGTGGGGTGAGGAAATGGAATATGTGGAGCATGCACATGTACAGCTGTTCCTTAGGCATGGGTCAGAAACAAACCGGCTGGAAGTCATGCATCTGGTTCAGGTTATGCAGGGGAGAGGGCTGAGGGGTGGGGTGAGGACTTGTGGGGCAGGGGTTGTCAAGGTTCCTCCCTCACTCTGAACTCTAGGGTATAGATGTGGGGACCTGCATGAAAACCTCCTAAGCTTACTTTTACCAGCTTAGATTAAAACTTCCCCAAGGTACAAATTAATTTTATCCTTTGTCCTTGGAATATCCACTGCCACCACCAAACTCTAACTGGGTTTACTGGGAAACGTAGTTTGGACACGTCTTACCCCCCAAAATCCTCCCAACCCTTGCACCCCACTTCCTGGGAAAGGTTTGGTAAAAATCCTCACCAATTTGCATAGGTGACCACAGACCCAAACCCTTGGATCTGAGAACAATGAAAAAAGCATTCAGTTTTCTTACAAGAGGACTTTTAATAGAAATAGAAGTAAATAGAAGTAAAGGAATCACCTCTGTAAAATCATGATGGTAGATACCTTACAGGGTAATTAGATTCAAAACATAGAGAATCCCTCTAGGCAAAACCTTAAGTTACAAAAAAGACACACAGATAGAAATAGTCATTCTATTCAGCACAGTTCTTTTCCCAGCCATTTAAAGAAATCATAATCTAACACATACCTAGCTAGATCACTTACTAAAAGTTCTAAGACTCCATTCCTGTTCTATCCCCGGCAAAAGCAGCGTACCGACAGACACACACAGACCCTTTGTTTCTCTCCCTCCTCCCAGCTTTTGAAAGTATCTTGTCTCCTCATTGGTCATTTTGGTCAGGTGCCAGCGAGGTTACCTTTAGCTTCTTAACCCTTTACAGGTGAGAGGATTTTTCCTCTGGCCCAGGAGGGATTTTAAAGGGGTTTACCCTTCCCTTTATATTTATGACAGGGGTCCAATAACAAGGTCTGGAGGGTGAGTAGGGAACACTCTCTTACAGGACCCACTCAAGGAAGACCCAAGCTGCGGACGATAAATGTTTCAGAGTATATGAGGGGTGGAGAGCCCATGAGCTGGCCGAGCAGGGGGATCCACCCAGTCTCCCTGGTCGTAGTCCAGGAGGTCTCCAGTTCTGGTGGTGCATGCCAGGACCAACCTCTGGTGCACTGAAGGGGACTCCGCCACCTGCACACAAAGCTGGGGGTTGTGTATCAGGGACTCCAGGAGGAGATCTACCCGCTCAGCAACCACCATGGACCTGGTTGCCAAGACCAGCTTCCAGATCTGGAGGAGGTCCTGATAGAAGACCAGCAGCTCAGAGATGTCTCGCAGAAGATCCCTGGGATGAAAATAAAAGAGTTGCTGGTCATATTGGAGCCCTCAGAAGCAGTGGAGGAAGGCGTGTGCCAACATACTTCACGCTAGACTGCTTGTACCATAAAGGAGTCTCTGCAGGGTCTGGAGGTGGAAGGCATGGATCTGGCTGCGAAGACAATGCAGGCCCTGTCCCTCCTCCTCCAGAGGAAGTCTCAAAAGCCCTGCAGAGACTCAGTGCAGTCCTGGTCAAAAGAACTCTAGTGCTAACCTTTTGAGATTGGCCAGGATACCTGGGCTAGGGGCTAGGGTATTGAGCCAGTGCCAGAGGAGGGAAGGGAACATGGGAGCAGGCAGTACTGGGAGGGCCAGAGGGGGTGAATAGTAAGTGGAATAAGGGGAAATTGAGAAAAGCCAGGACAGATCAGGGAATCCATGGGCAGCATCAAGGGTATGATGTCGTGTAGCAGAAGAAGAAGATGAAGTCAATGGGGCTGTGTGTGGGTGAGGCAGTCTGCCTGTGTCTAGTAAATCAACAAGATCAACACCTCAGATTGTAAGCTTTTTCAGAGCAGGGACTGTCTCTCACTCTGTACAGCGCCTACCACCAGAGGGCCCAAATTAATAGTTTACCTGCACAGGAAAAAGTGGTATTGCATGCTTTAGACTTTCTTCCACAGTTTGTATAGGCTGGTGGTTAAAATGTTGATGTGTTTGGGCAGTGTCTTTTGAGAGCATCAGCAGAACTCCAAACACAAAGGAAACTTAAATAAAGCCAGCCAGATTCACTGCTTTGGTAATGAAACATCATGCGCCTCTCTAGATCAGACCACATGGAGATGTTACCGAGTGATGCAGTTCTATGGAAGTGCCGCACTGCAATAACAGTTCTGCTCAGGAGAAGACGTTAAACTGTAGTTCCTTTTGCCTGCCTTTTAATGGCTCAGCAGATACAAATTAAATATCTAGTGGCAAATTTCAGAAGGCTTGGGTTTAGCCCTGGATTTCATCTTATCTCAGTAAGCTTCTTATTTTATACTGTACAAGGACCTAGGAGCCCCAATCTTGAACTAGAACCCTGTGGGCATCTCTGCAGTGCCCCACAGTTGGGATTAAGGGGGTGTGAATTGCACTTCAGAGGACTACATTAGAGTACTCAGGAACTTTAAGTTCATGCCTGCAGCATCCACACAGGGAATTATAGCACAGCACTTTGGTGCACACTGCTACTCGCATTCCCTGAATCTGAACTGCCAGGCAGTGGAGGCAGACAGCCTCGTGGTGCAGGTGGATACAGAAAGACGGGGAATATAATGGAGCCTAGTGCAAAGCCCACTGAAGTATGTGAAGCATTCCACTGATTTCTTGGGCCCCGGATCAGGCCCTTGATGAGCACACAATAGCGATTTCATTTGACTTAGCAAGCACTGTGCTGCCCATACTTAGCTCATTGCTTTGGGATACCAAATTCTGTTTTATTTGTATAAATAACCACATAGAACTCTCTATGTTTAATTACTCCTTTGAGATATTCCAAAGCCTCAGAAATTACACCACTACACAAAGCCCTTATTGTACATATTTCTACGAGGCTGGCACATACATAATATAGTAGTGTAAGAAATATTTTTATATTCTTGGGTACAGAGAAATAAAACATAGACTGGTGCGATATAAATGTTGGCTTTTAGTGCGTACTCCCACTTGGTTAATTCTCCTTTTCCCTTTTCCCTATTATATAGTTGATGACTTGCTTTTAAGGCTGTTACTTTATATGCATTCTGTAAATACCGCTAGGCTTCTGGGCACTTGTTGAGATATTTTTACAATTAGGCAGCTCATAGTGCTAACTTGTCTTTTGTTACAGTTTTTTAGTCATGCATATCTTTTGCTATTTCAGTTTCCCTTATGCACTGCTTTTCTGTTTTGATATGATGAAGGCCATAATCCAACACAATTTAGATTGATTTTATATTTATAGTTACCATACCACATTATACACTTTGTTGTCCAAAAAAAATCCTGAAGTAACACTGTGGTTGTACACACTAAATTCATAATACTGTACTTCCACTGTGCTGTTTTATGAGGCCATAATCTAGTTCCTGATTAGTACCTCAAAAAAATGGCTAAAGCACCGCTATTACTGTTATTTTACAAGTTAGTGCTTTGCTAAATCTTATTATTATATTTTATTGTTTGTTTTCACTCTGAATGTGGCTGGGTGAAGTTGTGATTAGAGTGCAAGCATTCTTTGCCTGTTATGGAAACAATGCGCTCCATCCACGGGCACAACTCCCGTTGACACTGGTACGAGTTTCTCGTCTGGATTTGGGGCATGTTAGTGTGGTGCTCAGTGATCACTTAGTGCTTAAAGTGTTTGAAAGAGCTCTGCTTTATACTGTGACCAGTTCCAACTGACTCTGCATAAGAACATCATGAGCTTCTAAACTGCTTGGGAAGCTCAGCCTTTGAAGACACAGTTCCAAATGCTACAGTTATGGCCCAAATCTGCTTCTGCTACAAGACAGCAATCAGTGCTGCATTTGATGGGGTATGATTTTTTTATTTCTTTTTCTGGTCAACTACATTTTATCATTTCTGCTGAATTTGAAAACCTGCATATAAAACTAGGTTGGAAGAATTAAGGGGAAAACTTTAAGGGTGGGTTCTGAAAGTTGGACATCTAATTCCATGTAGGGGTACCTAAATAAGTGGGCTTGTTTCCTACAGTGCTATGCTTCTGTAACTCTTTTTGGGGTGGTGTGTTGGCCACCCACAGTTGACATTTTTGGCCCAAGAAACTTTTACTGACACAGGCCAACATTTTCAGAATGGACCACTGTTTTGGGGCAACCAACTTGAGAGCAAGAGTCATTAGTACATCCCATTTGTAAAGCAGACGTTGTTTGGTAATCTGAGGTATGGTAGCTTTTGAGGGTGTGGATTACTGCAACCTAACTTTGGAGCTTTCCATAGAAAACAGAAGGAGCTGAAAAGGCCTAAGTTATGTATCTATTTATTATGCAGGGCAAAGTGAGTGTTCTTTTTTTTTTTCTTCCAGTATTAAGATGCCCTCACCTTTAGAAACAGGCAGTCCTGAGGAATAGAGACTGCAAATTTTAATGAGTGGGCTGGATGCACCCCTGCTGGTGTAGGAAGGTGTGAATTGGGCCCTGTGCCTGGGGGAAGGCTGCCCCCAGGAGGAATTCTCCCCTGGGAGAGTGAAGACAGTCTTTCTGCAATTGAGCTCTCTGGAGAGCTTTCCATCAGGGAAAGGCAGCTTTAATTTATGGCTGTATATCTGTGGGAGGCTGGCCAGCAGATGAACTGAATCCCCCCCACGCCCTGGTTCCCCCCCCACAGCATGCCTTCGGCCCTCTGCCTCAGTGGGGGCACAACTTTGTTCTACCGTGACCTTCCACTAGAAAGACTTTTAGCTGCAGGACTCCTGCAGGCCTGGGATATGTTGGTGGAAGCCAGTGTGTCCCAGTACCAAAAGGAGCCCAGAGGCTTTCACTCTTCCCTTTATAACTAAGATATCTGTTATCCTACCCAAACCTTTTGCTCCTTTTTCAGCAATGCATTTCTATCTAGTCATGTTCCTTCTATTGTATTTGGGCTTTTACATGGTATAATAAATCTTAAATATGTATACATATAAATATAATCCTCTTAGACTGCACTTTTTAGTGGTGTTTGCTCAGGGTGACTCCTGAATGCCCATTAACACAGCACATCCATTATGGATGGATCTTTTTGCTCTTCCATAACCTGACAGACAACAGAGTGTTTGAATTGCAGTCCCAGTACCTCAGGGGGTCCCTTGATTTGTTTATTACAAGCCACGGGGAGTTGCTCTGCTGTGGTGTAACCTTGGATGTCTTTTATAGATTCCAAGCTACAACATAAGGGTGAGCCCTGAATAGATACTGATGTGATTTGAGGAGAGAACTCTAAGGTCCTACTTTTACCAATAGTTTTCTACCCCAGCTCCTTTCCACATTACAAACCTCTTGTCAGTCCTTCACCTTCCTAAATTTTACACCCTCTCCCATCTCTACAGTTGGTTATCTACCCGGACTACCTTTGAAAATCAGAGTGTGGGGCCCAGCAACTCCAGCAGTTGCTCTCCTAGGCCCGGGTTGCTGTTGAATTCAGTTCTATGTGTGCTCATCTGGGCATTCCAGAGTACGTTAGCCATCTTAAAGCATGCACTGTCTGAATTTCCCGGAGATGACGGGAACCTTAGGGAAAGGTTAGCGGAGCTGCTGGGTTTCATAATCATTAAATATACATTGAGGGAGCCAGGAGTCTTGGAAGAGTTGGGGGGGGGGGGCGGGGCGGGGCTGAAGGACGGAAGAAAGATGAGCGTGTGGGGGAGAAAAGATTCAGGTAGCTTTTGCATGATTGGATGTGTGTGAATTGGGAGTCTATTGGAGCAACATGCGAAAGGAGACATGGCCATCCTCAGAGCCAAGAAGATGGAGGGTGGGTCAGCCTTATCTTTTCTACACTGGTTCCTTCATCCCTACTGTATAAAAGTGCTGCTAACTCTAGTTCCCAGAAGTTTATTTTTCTTTCAAAGTGCAGAAAATGGTATGAAAAACCCCCTGATTGCCTCTCAATCAATAGTTTAGAGTGGGATAGGGAGGGAATGCAGCTGGGACTCATTAATCTGCCAGGTTTAGCTGCCAGGTAATACAGGAGGAATGAAGGAGATGCCATTTGTGAAGGGAAGAGAACAGACTCTACTCAAAAAGAGACTTTACTTACTTGCTAAGACCAAAAGACTTTTATGTAGACCTTGTTTATGCCCCACAAAGGGGAGAACTAAAAGCGTCTATTTTTTTGTTGTTGTTGTTCTGGGAGCATACAACTTACACCACTGGAGAGGGTAGGGGTCAGCCTGTGACAGGAATCTAAAGTCCTGAATTCTAACATGGCAATCAATGGGTCTTGAAGTCAATGAGACTACTTGCATGTTTAAAACTATGCACATATGTAAATCTTTGCCCGATTTTGGCCATACATAATGGGAGGAATGTGGGTGTGGAGGAATGTTAGTCTGAATATAGACTGTCATTTAAAACCATATGAAGAAATAGAAGAACCCCCATGCTGCTTCTTCTCTCTCCTTGGGACAAATCCTGCCACTCTCCTCCCACGTGGGAGGTGGGTCACATCATGGGGATTGGGCAGCCAAGGCCTCTATGTCATACAGTGCGTAGGGCCCTGGATTATCTTAATCCATCCTGCCTGCAACCTGAACCCTTGGCTAACTTTGTTTAGGCTTATAGCCTCTGCATGGTTATTTATGTATTTAGATTTTTAACAGCTGCTTTATATGTTTATATAAATTAAAAAATGAAATCCTCACTGAGATTGGGGAAATGTGTGCAGTTGCTTAACACACCATCTGAATTCCTTTGCTTAAAACAAAGGAAATAAGGAAAACATCATTTTTTTCCCAATGAATTGGACATCTATCATCCTATCATTAATCTTCCCATTGTGGGGAAAGATTATGGAGAAAGCAGTGGCTCTTCGGTTACTTTATCTCTTTAATCATGTCCCTTTGGAGAAATGTCAGGTTTTTTCTCACCTGAACATAGCCATGAGATAACCCCACTTCTTCTTAATGATGACAGAGGTACCTTGTGTCAACTGATTTCATAAATCTCTCTCTGCTTCCTTTTGGCATTGTACATCATGGAGCCCTTGTAAGAGCACCTCAAGGATATACAGTAGTTGGCTGTCTAGCTGTGTCCTTTGAGGCATTTAAATCTTTGATTTCAAACTCCAGACTCCTCTGTAGGTTATGTGAAGAATCAGATAACACTAGAGGGATGAATGGATGAATGTACCAATCTCAGGGATGACATATTGGCATCCATTCCCTGTGGCGTTTAAAAAAGGCCAGCGATATTTTATAGTTAGTCCTTTGCACTAAGGAATTCAATTTTGCAGTTACTGCAGTCTTCCAAACAGAGCCACCTTTTAGCATTTTGGAGTGGGCCTGAAAAATAATTTTCTGCCTCCCCCATGGCCCTAAATTTTCAAATTCAAATGGCACCTCCCCACTGCGATTATACTATTAAGCGCAGTCCTGGCCTTAGGATTTTGTGGAGGGTCAGAAAAATTGTTCTTTGGAGCCATTCTAATTTAAACACCTTTCTATTAAAAGAGGAGGAAGACTGGGTTCTCATTACACGGTTCTAGTGCAGGAGAATTCTGGGGCAGCTGTTTGTGTTGGGATCTCTGCATCGCTACTTGTGATGGCACAGTCAGGCCTTTAAAGGCAGCACTGCATAGTGGTCAGCCTGGCCCCTTAACAGTTGGAAAGACCTAGTTCTAGAAGTATGTGTGTGTGTCTCTCTCTCTCACATGCCCCTCCCCCCCCCCCGAAAAAGGCGATATAGATAGAGAGAAAGTGGGAATAATGATGAATGGGAGGAAATCCTGTCACTACATCTTTAAGGACCCCGGTGCCAGGAACCTAGCACATAGGATGGGGCAAGGCTCCCTTCTTGCCCAATGTATTGGGGAAGAGCTAGGAGAAAGAGGTCAGTATAAATACTGCCTCCGTCCCTTGCAGCAACCAGGGCAGATATCAGGAGATGCTTGCCTGCCTGCTGGACCTTCCTAGCCTCAGGATTAATTGAGGAAAAGGGGGCCATCTGAGGGAGAAGCTGATTAGGTCCTATGCTACAGCTGGCTAAATTATAACCCAGCCCCAAGGAGAAGAGCTGTTTTAGCAGAGAGGCAGGGACACCTTGGCTTGACCCTGAGCTAGCAGGGGAACTGCTGCTAAGCTTTCTAGGCAGTGGAGAAGCTTGAGGCCTTGATCACACCAGACTTAGATTTGTTGTTTTGGGACTTACGTTTTCTCAAGACTTTGAGGTAAGCACCTTTAACTCATTGTTTAAGTGCTGTGCTCCTCGTAGAATGCTGTATTAAATGGAGATACACTGACACTAATTAGAGAGTTTGGCTTCTACTTGACTGGACTGTTAGTAACTTCATTGTTATTTCATCAAAGAGAAGGCTAAGGCAGGCTGTAGCAGGGCCATACTTTGCCACAAAGGGGTGTGCTGAAGAGGCTTACGCTGTTACGCTACCAACATTTAAACACATTTTCAAAGAACGTATTTTCCAAATTCACTGGAGGTTTGGAGGCTGCTAGCACCCTCCAGCTGGCAGAGGGTTGTGTATTTCCCCCTGTCTCTATTTAACCATAAAATCCGTATTGGCCAACAATATCAATAGAAAGGCTCAAAATAGCCATCACACCTTTTGCTCCAAACGTAAAACTTTAGGACATGAGCTGAAGAGGGGCAATAAAATCAGTCAACAGAAATAAATTAATATACTAATCTGTTTTGTGTCTTACTGTATCCTTTTCCCATTTCTTTATTCCTTTTTTATAATACCTTGTCAGACCAATTCTGTTCATCCCAATACTATTACTTTTGTCTTATTTCTGTACATTGTGGTGGTGTTTTTTGTTGGCTTAGTTACTGCCAGATTCTGCCACCTTTACTCATGCTATGTAGTACTATACACTCCCACTACATTCGTTGGTTTCAGTCAGAACCCTCGGGAGTAAGGTGCCAATCAGAGTGAGTACAAAAGCGGCAAAATCTGGCCACGGACACTTAAGTGGCCTGTGGATAGGACTGGAGTCTTCTCTGCTCTGTAAAATACTAAGCACACTATTGGGACCCAAAAATAAATAACTACTCTAGTGGTAGTGAGGTCTGTGGTGGCCCCTACTGCCCTGATGTTGGGTCCTTGCAGCGCTTATGTTACTCAATGCTATAGAAGTGGGAAAAGGTGATTTTGCTGGTCCCTTTTGGCACCAATTCAGCAGTCTGGGATTTAAGCACATGCTTAATCCCCATTGCTATTTCTGGATGGGCAGACAGCTGTAAAGGATTTCTGAGACCTGACTTATTTTACAGGCAATAAACTTACCCCTTCTCTCTTAGGGTGAAATCTTGGCTCTATCATGGTCAGCACTGTGGGGTGGGGTGGGGTAAACTTCTGTGCTCATGGGGGGTTAGCTTGTCCTTTACCACCTTGACAGATGGGGTCTGGATATGGCCTTTTGTTAGTGGAGAACTGCATACAAGAAAAGGGGGTGAGGGGAATGGCAATTTTAAAGAAACCGTGTCACAGAATCCTAAGTTAATTATAGAATATAGAGAAGCTATTAAATGTGCACAGGTAAAAAGAGCAGTGGCCTGCTCTGCCATTATGATGTCCATTACAACCAGAAGTGACATAATGAGCTGCTTCATCTGCTCAGAGTAAAAAAGCTGGGAATAACAGTTTCCAAATACATACCCTGGTGAAATCAAAGTAAGACCTTGGAGCTGGGGTGCTGAAGGAAAAAGCAAATATGTGTTAGCAGTCCAGTAAACGTACAAAAACTAGCTGCATGTTCTTAAAGGCCAAGACAGGATACATGTTCAGGTTTATTTTTATGGGAATAAAGGTGTTTTCCTTCCCCTGAGAAGAAAAAAATATGTGCCAATTGTATCCATCTAAGATAACAAACAAAACAATCCTCTGAAAGAAGGTAGCTATCAGAGAGTGGGGCAGTAACACAGGAATTGTCAGTGAGAGTGAGTAAGGTGAGAGTAAGAACAGAAGAGGAATTTAGCAGCTTTTGTCTCCCACGGCCTCTTCGTTATTTTTTTCACTCTCTGCAAAACTGGTATTGATCAACTGCTGAGCATTATCAGAGTGTCTAGCACACGGGCAAGGATGATGGAAATGTGGATGGAAGTGTCATAGAGGATCAGGAAGATATTGAATCAGTGAACAGGTAAAAATGACCTACCTAATAACAAGAGCTGGCTTGGAGTCAGCTATGGTTGGCTGTTATAACTATGTGAGGCTTTCTATAAAAGAAAAGTCTGGAGCAATCTGACCGCAGCCCTTTCCTTTCTTGCTGTTGCTCAGAGCTTTCAGGAGTGTTGGAGTTGCTTTTTATTGAACTGATGCTTTCAGGCATCACATCTTTGGTAGCTCTACCGCTCTGTTGCAGATTACTTGGTGTGCCAAGTTCTGGTTTAATCGTTATCTTGACTGACTGCAAGCAAGGTAGGTCATCGTATTCTCTTCCCCTCCAAAAGCTGAGGCTGCTCTCCACTGTGTGTGATACAGGGAATTTGGACTTCATAAACAGACTTTCCAACAGTTAAACACTAAAAAAACTTAAAATGGACTGAAAGCATTATTCAAAGTTTCCATTCCATTGTTTGACAACCCAATTCCTTTAAATTCCTTCCTGTTCTCCCTGATGCACTTCAAATTCTGTCCACCCCTTCACCACAATCAATACATTTGCAGATGATGAGGGGGCTTCTGGCATTCGTACAATCTGCTCTGTGTTACACAATCGTAAGTTTGGCAGATATTCCACTTAACCAAAGCATTGAAAAGCAATTCCTACGGTTGATTGCATGATACCTTCCTTCTCTCCTAAGGGGAGGTGTTGCTGGTATTAGATCCCAATTCAGCAAAGCAGGCATGGGTAAGATGTAGGTGTCTCTTTCTATTCAGCAAAACACTTAAGAATGCACTAAAACTTTGTACTTACCTACTTTGCTGAATGGGGCTGAATTGGAGCCTTAAGAAGGGAGTATGTTGTGGCAAGGATGACCAGACAGCAAGTGTGAAAAATCGGGACAGGGTAGCGGGCAATAGGCTCTGATATAATACAACCCCCCAAATACCGGGACTGTCCCTATAAAATCAGGATATCTGGTCACCCTAGTTGTGCCTCAACATACTGAAAGGTTACTGAGCAATCAATACATTTGTGTTGGAAGTTGGAACTATTGCCAGGAGTGCATGTGCCATTATTATGCTAATGTTTGAAACAAGGGACCTAAAAAATTGGTTTAGTGTGTGGGTCTGCAAGGCCAGTTAGAGAACAGCACGCTAATGCACTGTGGAACTACAGCTTGCCATGCACTAAACTTACCTTCTAGACAAGCCCTGAGCTGTATCAGGCCATTACAGCACAGCGTTTGTAACAAAATACAAACTACCTCTTGTGTGCAGCAGTACAGTAAGCAGTCAGTTCGGTGGGTCAATGCCCCTGTGAACAACCACTTTAGCAAATGGAGAGTGCTGCTGCGGGATAGAAGTGAGGAGACTAAATATTTATTCCTGTTTATTCATAAAAGAGCATTTGGACAGATGTTTATTTTATGTTGTGGTCCCTTTGAACTGTCTGGAGATCTGGAAAAGACTAGTCTGGGTCCTAGAGCCAAGATTATCTCACCATTCTTTGAACACTGGGAGTCCATCTACAAGACTTCAAAATCACTTATTGGGAGTTATGCTATGAGTTATTTCAATGTGAGCTGGATTAGAAATTTAATTAGCTAAAATAATAGTTCTTCTAGCACTGTATAGCAATGCATGCATAAGTGGGAAACAGGAGGATTAAGAGTGCACATTCCTATTAGCCAGTATGCATAAAGGAAAAAAAAATTGTAACTAGGTTGTAATGTGATGTCTATATATCCAGCCTCACCAAGGTCTAAATGTGCTTTGTTAAAATAGAATTCCACTGTGGAGGAAACAGATGACAAGTTTTATTTTAAGTTATAAAAATGAATATGAAGAAAATAATAAAATGACACATGTCTGGAGAATTCTATTAGACGATGAAATTAGGTGGCCAATTTTATAACAGGAAAACCTCTTCACTTCAAAAGTAGCATACAGACTTTGTTGACGGGCACGTGCACCTTTTTCCTCCTAGCTGTCTTTCTGTCCAAAATAATACACAGCCTTTGAAACTGAATCTTGCCTCTCACTGGTTTTATGTTTATATAACCCCATTGAATTCAGCTGAGTTACTGCTGCTTCACACTGGTTTCTGTGAGAGGTGAATCAGACCCTGTGTTCTTAAATAGCATCCTATATCCTTTGCGGAGTACATTGTTAATATTTGTACATGATACAGTTTTGGTGCTATGCAAATAAAAATAATCATACATACCAATAAGTCCTATCAGGAGATGCTGGTTACTTTACATGCGCTGTTTTTCTTTTCTGTAACCATCCCATTAGCAGGCTGCCACCAACCAACATCCCCTTCCTTCCCCTCTAGTAGCCTTAGTTGAGCTCAGAGCTCACTTGAGTGGGTGAAACATCTCAAGCAAATAATTTCAGGTTGATTGCATTTTTTGGCAAATAAACTACTTGCAAATCTTATACAAATTTGCTGAATAGTTTTGGTTAGACAAATTTTGAGGCTACATTCACAAGGGGGCTCTAGTACCATTCACAAAATGGCTGCAGAAGGGAGTGACGGTGCCCGTCTTATAAATATTACTTAATAGAGTCCAAAGCCAGAAGGGACCATTGTGATCATCTAGTCTGGCCTCCTATGTAACCCAAGTCACAGAACTTCCCCAAAATAATTCGTAGAGCAGATCTTTTTAGGAAAAAAAAAAATCCAATCTTGACTTTAAAATTGCCTGTGATGGAGAACCCACCATGACCCTGGGTAAATTGTTCCCGTGGCTAATTACCCACACTGCTAAAAACGTATGCCTTTTTTCCAGTAAAACTTCTAGATGTGGGAGACTTGGGTATTCAAGTATTCTTTCTCAGTCTCTTCTGTTCAAGTGGTTCCATTTCATATAAGATATTTGATTAGTCCTATGAAGTAGGGATGTGAGCTTGAGTCTCCCATCTCTCATGTGGGTGACCTAACCACCATGCTGTAGAGTCATATTCTCTCTCACTACAGCCTCCTCAGGATGAAGTATTTATGCAAAGCTTCAACAACAAACACCTGCCCCAGAATGCCCCGTAGCCCAGTGGTTAGGGTCTTGTCTTAGGAGATGGGAGAACCAAGTGCCAATCCCTGCTTCACATTAGGCCAAAGGAGAAATTAGCTCTGGGTTTCCCACATTCTCAGTGAGTGCCCTAACCACTAGGCTAAACGTTTTAATAAGGAGTGCACCTTAAATACCTCTTCCTCTGGCCATTTTGTGAATTGAACCCTTTAAATATGGCCAGAAACAAAACACTTCTGGTCATACAATATGTTGTTTTATTCCACCAAAACCAGACTTTTTTTATTGTTGGTCTCTGAAATGGTCTGAAATTTTCCAACCTGAACCAAACATTTTTTTGGAATGGCCAGCGAACGGAAAAAAAATGCTCAGTTATTTGTTCAGCTCTAATCTCAACGCTTTCTCTTATCTACTTCAAGGTCTCTGCACAGCTCCTTCCCTAGGAGGGTAGAAGGAGCTACAGTACCAGCTGCTCCCCATCTGTGTGACCTAGCAGGATGACTGCAGGGGTGGGAAGGAGACTGCAAGCACAGGGCAGTGGCAGCTTCTCCTTCCTCTCAACAGGTGTGTTCCATGAGCTGCCTTCCATGACTTCTTGTTGCCACTTGGCTGCTGAGCCCTGGCCTGGGATAGGGCCAGACCTGCCAAGAGCTCTGCACTGTGTGATAGCTTGGTGAAATGTTGATTTGTGGAGAGAGGATGAATTGCACCTGTCAACAAAATAAAAACATAGGAATTGCCATACCGGATCAGATCAATGGTCCATCTAGTCCAGTAGGTGTCCCTGACAGTAGCCAGCAGCAGATGCTTCAGAGGCAGGAGCAAGCAGTTGTGGGCTATTCTGCCTCCAAGGAAAGTGCCCTAACCCCCAGCTGTGACGAGCTGGATTATGTCCTGAAGGCTGAGGTTTTATGTCCTTTACAAAATGTTGCTTGTTTTTAATATTTACTGTTACCTTGGATGTTCTTGTTATCCGTGTGCATGTTTGATCTTTTTTTGAAACCTGCTAAGTACAGTTTTGGCTGTTTTAGAAATAACATTTTTCCCAAGGAGTCTGGCATCTTGTGTTGTAGTGGCAGTTTCTCCACGGTATTTGAAGGATTTACTTGCATGGAGAAATATATGGTCTTTTAGCAGTCTTATGTCTAAAGGGATTGAAAGCCAAGGGAATTCTCTCCACTGCCATGTGCGATCCCTGGCTGTGTTTAGTAACTTCCCAGGTAGGTCATCTATTGTTCCTCACCTCCATGTGCTCCTGTGTTATATCTTTACCTGCATTTTGCCTGATCATTTCTGAAATATCCCAACATGTAACTTATCGTAGTCAGCACTTTTAAGACCTTTGTGCCTCCCTGCACACCCAGAGGTTTCAGAAAGAAAATGGTGCTCCTAGGTTTGTTTTTAATGCAACAAATGTTCTAGAGGAAACCAAGAGGAGGCTTGCTCAATATCCTCCTGGACTGGGCTGTGCAATAAAGTATTTTTCACTTGCCCTCTAAGGTGTTCAGACAAACCTGTTTCTATTTTAATTTTCTTTCTGGGGTGCTATTTTTCATTTTATGTACATAATTGAATGCCAGCTTTGGTTATTTTGAATTTAATTTTGTGTTAGAGAGAATCTCTTCTGCCACTTATTTATTGATTCTCATCAGAATGCTTTGTGCTAAATACTTTTGTAAGTAGGGGAATGTAAAACATTAGTCACAGAACTCACCTCTTTTTTGGAATTTTCATAGGTACTCAAAATGCTGTACTTTAGCAATCTTCCCCCTCCCCCCCTTTTTTTAAAAGCTTCAGTGTATTGAGTACAGACGGCAGCACTGGCATCAAAAGTAACAGTTTCACTAAAAAAAAAAAGTGGGTATGTCTTGTTTTGGAAATGTGACGCACCTGAATTAAGTTCAGTGGGTCTGTGCTAATGAGTGTTTGTTAGTGCACTAGGACTAGATCCTACAAAGTTCTGAGCGCTGAGCATGCCAGCCCTGATCTAACAAAGTATTTAGGCGTGAACTTAGCTTAAGCACTCGAGCAGCACCATTGATGGAACTATTTAGAAGCTTCAGGTTAAACAGGTGCTTAAATGCTATGCTGGATCAGAGCCGAAATACCGAGCACCTTGCAGATCTGAGCACACCATGTAGCATGTGGATTTGCTGCACCTGTAGAGAGCCTCACTGAATTCAGGGGGCTCCATGTGGGTACTGGGCAGAGCAGTCCATCTGCACAATGCACAATGCAGAATTCAGGCCCTAGACTGTAAACTGTTCTTCCACCTCTTTGTATAGTGCTCAGCACAGTGGGGCCCTGATCATTACTGGGGCCTTTTAGCACTACTGTACTAGAAATAATCCTAAAGCAATTTTTTTTTCCTTGGGAGAAGTTGCATCAAATGGTGACAATTTTCACAAGAAATTCCACAAAACAGAAACTCTGATTTTAGCAAGTCTCTGTAAGAACTCTGTCATTGCAATCACGCTGCTGTCAAGTGCCAAGAAAAACTGAGAGCTCAAGGGACTCCTCTTAATACGAGAAATAAAATTCACCTTTGGTTTTGAAATAGGAAGTTTATGCTAAGGGTTTAACAAATTACAGATAATTGACAAAATGACTGAATAACTTGTTCAGTTGACAGTTTTCCGATTAAAGTACTGATTTGGTTTGCATTTGGGAATCTTTTGCAAGTCTATTTAGCAGCAGGGATCAGAAATATTCATTTTCTAACAGTAAAATGCATCTAACCTTCTTGTTAATTTGGAGGCAATTAAGATTGCAATGTGGCGGGATTGTTGTAGCAGAGTGACTCAAGCCATACTTATGAGACTGAAAGGGTTTCTTTGCTTTCTGAGGTCAATCTGACTCTCCAGACTACTTAGTTTTGCAATTATTTAAATTATATGCACTTGGGTTAATCAGATGTTTGGGGTCTCCTCTGTCAGCAAACCAACAAAAAAATTTAAACTGGTATTTTTGCATTGCTTAAACAAAATAAGACTAAAGAAGAATGATTTGAGCTTTGCGCGAGCATGTTTTATATTCTGCAGGGGGGGAAGAAACGAGGAGTCTTTTTGAAGGCCAAAGTATTCCAAATGGTAGTAATAAAGTTTTATATATTTATACGTGAGGCAGCTGGACAGACACTAGCAGCATCTGTTTCCTTATCGCTTCATAACAAATCTGATTTTGATCTGTATAGGTAAGTGTCTGAGCAAGGGAGATATTCACTTGCCAGTGCATCTGCCTTTACCTGTCCATTGTGTTGTGAGATTGCTTCATGTCATAGATGTAAATCGCAGGATAAGAGAGTCTTTCTGACTGGATGAGTGCAACTTTTTAGAATCAGGCTTCTGATTCTGATATTCGCAACTAAACAAATGGAATTTTGAGGGTTAACATTCTGCAACATTTGCTTAAAATTCATTGTTTTGGTGAATATTTTCTGCTGGAAAACCCATTCACTTGAATATTCACGGTAAGTGGGCATAGCTGAAACAAACTCTTCTTAGGCTTTGTTATTTTTATAGTACTATTGATCTGTGTTGTGTAAAGCCTCCTCTCAATCCAGTGAAATGCAACTGTAAGATTTGTAACTTTTCATCATTGCTAGTATGATCATTAAATTCTGTAACCTTTTGCAAACTTTGTAACTTTTAGTCGTTGTCAGCGCAGCCTTTTACATTTTGTAACTTTTGCAAGCTTTGTAACCTTTTCAGTTACCACTTGTATAATCTCCAAGCATTGCAATATTCCCTCAAGCGATCAGGGAGAATGTGAACAAGGGAGCGTGTGTGGGACTGGGCGGAAAGGAACTGCAAGGAGAAAAGAGCCAGGAGCCAGGTGTGTCTGATGTAATCTGCCGTGAGAAGGCAATCATGGGGTGCTGTAAAGAAAAGAAGAACCTGATATGCGTGAAAAGAACAAGGTCTGGGAATGCTTCTCGGTGACGGACACAGAAGGAAAACTCAGTGTACGTGACAGGAGCCACCCAGTTCCAATAAAAGGAAGAAAGCACGCTCACAAGTTCTTCTTCTTCTTGACCTGCTCGCCGGTCCAGACTCATGACCGCAGGTGGACACACTGGATCTACTATGCTTCGGCTTCTCGGCTTCCTCTACTGTCTCTGGTAACTCTCAGCCTGTGTGAGTGTGTGGGTGCATGAGGGTATGAATGCGTTGAATGTGTGCGTGCATGAAAGCTACTTCCCTTTTCTGTTTGATCCAATAGCGGCATTTAATAAAACCAATATAAGTGTAACCCTGGGTTGGTTTCTAGTGAAATTGAGGTAACAATCTGCATGGCACTTTTCAGGCAATTATTCATATTAGGCCCCAGCTAAGAGACGCTTATAGCTAACTGGTCTGGTCCTCCAAATACATTACTTGGAAGAGGTGGGCAGTGTGAAAAATGCCTGGTGTTCCAAACTGAAGGAGGAAAAGGCACCAATCTACAAGGTGATGAGCATCTCCTGGCAGGTGGTAACTATGCTTACCTCCTGTTGCCTTCATGAGGTGCTCAAGACATCACAGAAATAGCTCTAAAGGGATTGTGAAGTGTCTAAGAGTGGGAAGAACATAGGGCATAATGGAGTAGAAAGAAACAAGAGGTCAGATACAGTCAGAAGAAGAATTTTGTGGAATTGTGAAGCTGAGAACAAAAGTATATGAACTTAATGTAGAGAGAGAATAAGCCAGGATGGGGTATTATAGTGTAGCCAGAGCAGCAGGAGAGGAAGATAGGGAAAGCAGAGAGGTTGGACTAGGGAAGGGGAGAAATGGGGTTTTAGCAATAGGGATTGTGAAAAGTAAAATAGCTCACCTTAAGTGATCACTCTGGTTACAGTGTGTATGGTAACACCCATTGTTTCATATTCTCTATGTATATAGATCTCCCCACTGTATTTTCCACTGAATGCATCCGAAGTGAGCTGTAGCTCACGAAAGCTTATGCTGAAATAAATTTGTTAGTCTCTAAGGTGCCACAAGTACTCCTCTTCTTTTTGCGAATACAGACTAACACGGCTGCTACTCTGAAACCAATCTTACTATAGAGATTTATCAGTGCCATGATTTGGTCAGAACTGGGGTACAGGAAAAGGAGCCTAGAAATACACTGATATACAATAATAAAGCAATATACATGCATAATAAATGAAATAAATCAGGCTCTTGTTCCCATTTTTCCATAAATTGTTACACTTTAAGGTAAGAGCAAGAAAGCTCTTTGCAGTGTCTTCTTGAGATAGAAAAGTCCCAGAGAAGGTCACTAAGGACAAGAATTTTGTAAGAACTCAGCACCTACAAGTAGGACCAGCTTTTCAAGAGGTCTCTGCTCCCTTTTAGGCATTGGAATAAGTGGCCAGAACTTAACCTGAGCTCTTTTGAAAATCTAGCTATAAATCTCACTTTGGGAGACAGCTTGATCCTCTACAGCATGCATTTTAGTCTTCATTTAAGAGTTAGTTAGGTATGTCTAAGCCACAGGTGTGCTGCATGGTTTTTGCCCAAATCCCCTTATCATCCACACTCATGGTCCTTAGATGTGCATCTCGGGGTGTGCTGAGCCTGAGCTGATATGAGTTAGCGTGCCACCTGACCTCTGATCCTCCTGCCCACCCACTTTGCAATGTAAAGGTAGCAAAGGCATGGACACCTGGCCTTGAGTCTAGCTAGTCCTCTCCTGCAATTCCCTGTACCTGGCTCTTCTACCTACTCCCTTCCCATTCATCCTCCATGGATGAGAAGCTACCTATTTGGTTCATATAATGTTGCTTCGTGTTTAACCACTTCTTTTCTGCACTGCTCCAGTTTCTGAGCTTGGTACAGCCAAACGACTGGGAAGATGGCCACTCCACGGTGTGCTGCTAGCTGGCTGGAGGAGCACATGCTAGGGTTCTAGTTAACCACAGGTGTAAATACATCTGGGGACCATGACTTTTGTAGGCACTCCAGAAATATTCATCTCTTCCAAGCCATCTTGAAGAGGCTGGTGCACCTGGGCATTCACTGGACTGATGTGCAGTGAGTGTATCAAGCAGCTGTACCACAAGGCCAAGGATGCGGGTGGCAGGTCTGGCAATGTATCCTCTGTGTATCCTGCTATGTGGAGCTCAGTGGGCACTTGGTGATACCCTGAGCACACAGTATCTCTCCCATGATATCCTTTGGAACTGGCAGGTCTTATTTTCAGACTGGAGGAAGTAGGGACGGCAGTAGATGAATCCACGGTGGAGTCGCAGTCCCAGGACCTAACTGCAGAGCTGGAAGACGCAGATCAGCCCATGCTGCCAGATGGGTTAGTGGACATCCTGGGACCTCTTTCTGAGGACATGTACAGGGATGGGCTCAGGAAACAGCCAAGAGAGGGAGCAGCGCAGGACCAGGGATCAGCAGCTCAGTAGGTGCCACCTGACATGTTTGTTGTTGGTGTGGGGGCAAGCTGTAGTGTTAATAGGAAAGACTTTCTGGGTTCTGACCAATACAATTGTTGTGGAGGATGTGGCATGCAATCAATTGGGTGTGTTTTTTTTTAAAGCTATGGTTCAGGGAAGAAGCCATAGCTCTTTCCTCCTGCCCTCTCCCACCCCCAAATGCATGCCAAAGGAAGAAACAGAATGGGAAGAGTCATTAGCTGTGTGTCGGAAATATTTTCAGTTTTTGTTTGCAAAATACTTAAAGACTTGCCAGATTAGCAGGCATGAGCACATATCTTCAGTAACTCAGTCATTCTGATCTAATGATATAGATGTATACGCTGATTAGCCAATCATTGTCCCAGACAGCCTGGAGTAAGTCCCTGGGTCTGCAGAAAGTGGTAAATTCTTTCTGGTCCTCAACCAAGAAGAACATTCATTCAACACTTCCTGGGCTGGGGTGAAGGAGGAGATCCACTCTGCTGCTGGCAAGCCTCTGCATTCTGCTCCAGCATCCTGTTAATTTTCTTCTGCTCCTAGCAGAAGTTGCTTGCAAATTTTTCATGCAGCAGAAACTAGTCAGTGGTTCAGATTCCTGGAAAGAGCAAATTTTATAGGGCTGCCCTTGTAACTTACTAAACCTTTTCCACTTGCTGATGTACTTTTTGGTCACAAGAACCCTAAATAATTCCTTTGCATAGACAGATGGAATCCTGCCACTGGCCTGAAAAGATTTTCTATCTTCCATTTTGGTAGTTCTAAAATATTTGTATTCTCTGGGGCTTTTCCAGCTTGAAATGAAGTTACAACTAATACTTCTAACAAGTCCCTTGTTAGGACTTCATACCACCCTACCTCAGCCAGGCCAATTCAACAAAATGTTTTAAATGAAATATAATCTTATTTTAGCATGTGTCTAGGCTTCCAATATTAGCAGCTGGAGCTTCTGAACAGGAGAATTCATGAAGGAGTAATACAAGCATACCAAAATGTCATTGTTGCAAAGAGTGGCTGTGTGTCAATTCAGCATCACATGGGCCAGTCCTTCCAGCCAGGATGCGGGATGGTAGGACTGTACAGCAACAGGGAAAATGCAACAAGGCCAGGGAAGAGATGTCTGGCAAAATGGCACACAGGAGCGAAGAGTCCTTTGAATACAAGGGGTGAAGGAGGAGCAGGATATGCAGTGGAAGGAGAGACTGCTGGGCAAGTTCCTTATTGAAGGGTGGAGTTATAGGAAACGGGAGCATATGCTCCTGGAGAGACTGATCACTCTAGTGGCCAATAGGGTGACTCCACAGTCACCTCCTCTGACATCTCCAGCACCAGCAGAGCATCCTGCTCATGTACCAACACCAGTGTCCTTAATGTCTCCTCCATGGTATCACATCCTGCAGGCATTGGAAAATGGGGAGGGGTTGGGGGTTGGCTGGGCAACGAACATCTCCATGAGCTGAAGTAGACAGGTATACCCTGCAACCACACGCAGCACAGGCAAAAGAAGGAGAACAGGAGGAGCACTTCAAACAATGGCTACAGCTACCAAAGAGATTGGCCTTCTCAGTGTTTAGACATTTGACTGCTCTGTATTTTTCCATGTTTTGTTCACACTTTGTTTTTCACTGTGGGCAGCTGGCATGCCTGTAACAGCTTTGTGTCTCTTCTCCCTAACTCCTGTCCCGCTCTTTGGTTGGCTTTGTTGTTAAAGTTGTTTGTTGTATAATAGGTTGCTGTGTGGGTACTTGCAAAGGATGGAAGAACCAGGAAGCTGTGTACTGAAATTTTAATAAAGCTTTAAATGTCACAATCAAACAAAACCTAAAATCACAATCAACCTAGAGTCCTATAAAACCTGTAATAAATTGACAGTTGTATGGTACTGTGGTAAAAACTGATTTAAAACAGTTCACACCAGTACACGCCCCCTTTGCAGCATCACATCTCATCCATATCACTATGCACTGTAATAATGTGGGCTTACCTGGACCCAGCCCCAGTAATGATACGGGCACTTTCTGGTTGACTGTATTGGTCCAGAAAACCAGCTGTGCCTTTGAGACCAGTCCATGTAAAAATACTGTCCTTTAGCCTCACTGATGTGCAAGGCTGACCATATTTTCAAAAGGAAAAATGGGACCCCTCCAGCTATTCGCCCAAGCTCCCTGCACCCCAGGCTGTTGCTAGTGGCTGGAACCCTGCGGGGGCCTCCTCAGGAGTCTGTTGCCCATGACTAGAATCCTGCCCCTACCCATGCTGGAACGCTGCTTTCAGCCCCTCTGCAGGGGGTTGGCATCTCTGTTTACCCCCTCTGCACCGCACTTTTGTGACACATGCCTCCTTTTGGGGGAAAAAAAGTTGGGACAGGGCTAACAAAGGGACCGTCCCGGTCAAAACGGTCACCCTAAGCAAACGCCAATCATATAGATACATTGACCATGTTGGTATCCATATCACCATCTTGCCTTCAGCTTGCTAACTGCACATTCCACTGTCATCCTGCAACTATTAAGCATGTAACTGAACCTTCTCTTATCAGGCCCTCAGTAGATGCTCACTGCCTTGTAGGACTGCAGTAGTGTTAGAATAACTAGATTCCTTTTCGTTCATCTTATGGTGCTGATAATTTTGGTCTTACACATAGCAGAGTTCAGGGAAGCTATTTAATTACACAATTTCTTAAATAGGAGTAAAAATACTAAGGTTCAGATACTCTGATAAAAATGTAGAGACATACTGGGCCACTCTTTACATCCAATGGTGAGCTGTTACATGCATTGCCCCATTGATTTTTGGTGGGACCATGTGTAAGAGTAGCAGCTCGCTGCTAGGAGTAATCACAATCTAGTCTTGGTTATTCCAAAGTGGCAAGCTTTTCAGGTGCCTGGCATAGTGGAGCGCTGGGCTTCTAAGTATTGTAATAATACAAGTAAATAATAATAAACACATTTCATGGGAAAAGATGTAATGCATGAAGAGCTCAACTAATATCTTAAAGCCAAAAGATCAAGGCATTCTCAGTTAAATCACTTTTCTTTAAATTACTTATTTTGTACTCTAGTACAACACCATCAATTGATTTGAAATATTCCTCAAACAAGTTCCATTGTAGCTGAGATTTATGGTCCATTCACAGGGGAACAGTGTGACAGGTAAATTGACTAACACTGTACTTTATCTGGGCAGGCAGTTGTAGCTTTCTTCCTGGGCTTGGTTTGGAACTCAAAGCCCGTAGCTCTTCTGAACAAGTGGACTGCTGTACCCTGCTGTGTGTCTCATCTTTTGTCAGACTATGGAAACCTTTTTTTACAAAAAAAAACAACAACAAAACCCTGGAAAAAAGATAAGTGATCGCTGAACCTGTTTCTCTTTTTTTAGTGTGCTCTTTTATTTTCCATTTGGTGTCAATGACATTCCTTAAACTGTTCCTTGTTTCAGGACCTCAGTTCAGCTATATTCTGATTGTGATGCACAGGAACCGATGGTGCAGGAAAGTTTTCATTTAGAAAATGAAAGCATTTGAGCCAGTATTTTCCTAGCTGTAGTTTAAATCAATTTTAAATAGATCAGATTTCGGGATACCTTTTTTTTTATAACGGTTACATATGCCAGTAGAATTTTTTTTCTGGTAGCAAAATCTTGCTGCCAGATGTCAGAGCAATTACTATCAGAGGCCCCTATTCAGTGCAACATGTGAGCATAGGCTTAACTGTAAACGTGCTTAAGTGTTGTCCTGGATAGGGATTCATTAAGAACAGGCATAAATGCTTTCATGATTTGGGGCCAGAGAGCAGAGTTTGTGTTCGATTGCTTTTTCTTTTAAAATCCTAAGTATGCTTGCAGAAGATCCGACACCCATTCAACTCAGTTAGTATTCTAGGCTGAATGTTGGTAACAATAAATTTGTGTCTTTTGCTGTGGTTTTTATAAATTCCATCAGAAATTGTGTGTGGGGTGGTGGGGGAGGAGTGGGTTGTACTAACGTCAATGGATGAGAAGAAGAAAGGATGCTCCAGTGGTTAGGATGCTAGCCTGGGACTTAGGAGACCATGGTATAATTTCCTGCTCCACTATCGGCTTGATGTGTGACCTTGGGGAAACCATTTGATTTCAATGGAAGTTAGGAGTGTAAATACCATTTGAGGATTTGTGCCTCAGTTTCCCATCTATAAAATGGGGATAACCATACTGCCCTACCTCACACATGTGAAGATTCATTAAAAGATTGTGAGGAGCTCAGATACAACAGAAATGGGGGCTATATTAATACCTTAGATATCTGAAAGAGTTGGTTGTCATCCTTGAGCACTACATAGTTTAAACCTTGGGCTGCTTGAGACAATTGGAGCTCTGTGATAGCATTGTGACAATCTAAAGAGCTACTCCAACTAGTGACAGGTTTCAGAGTTAGCAGCCGTGTTAGTCTGTATTCGCAAAAAGAAAAGGAGTACTTGTGGCACCATTTGATGAAGTGAGCTGTAGCTCACGAAAGCTTATGCTCAAATAAATGTGAGCTACAGCTCACTTCATCGAATGGTGCCACAAGTACTCCTTTTCTTTTTTCCAACTCGTGGACACTCTTTGAAAACTTCAGTATCTTAAGGGCTGCTGTATATAAACTGGTACCTAATGGCCCAAATTTCACCTGGGTGTGTTGACAAAACATACATATTTTTTTACAAACACTCGACGTACCCATGTAAATTGAGGATGTCTGCACATTATTTATGCAATCCACACAAATTGTGTTTGAGCAATGGAGCACTAGTGTGCCTAAGTCTGATGTATGCAAAATGATATATCCTCACTTGACAATTTGGGTCAATATGCTTCTTTGTCTTTTTTTTTTATATATTTGCCTAACTACATATTTATCCCTACAGAACTGAAGTGTTTGTACAAATTATTAGAGAAATTAATATTGAATTTTAATATTATGATTTTTCTAATGTCTTATTGTGATATAGAAGCACAGTGCAGAATTAATCTCTTGTTGATGATTTCCTGGTCCTGCTACTCAACCCAGTGACCTTTTAGAGGAACTTTTTTCCCAGCATGCTTTTCTTGGGCTAACCCTTTACATTTGGCAGAGCCAAGGCAGCTGAAGCACTAAAATGGATCATTTTGCAACCGGCTGCTGCTTGCTGTAGCTCCTGTTTTCCAGCTGGTAACTATTCTAACCTGCTGTTCTGTTTTCTCTGATTACTTTTTCTCATTCCTGAAGAGATGGCACATTCTATATTGATGGTATATAAAAGAAAGAAGAAAAAAGTGTTTTTGTCTGTTTAGATTGTAAACTCTTCAGGATATAGATCTCTTACTATGCACACATATAAAGCTTAGAATAATAGGGTTCAGATCTAATTTAGGGCTCTAGGCACTATTCTAGTACACATAATTCATTATGATAATTGTCTGAGTATTTATTAGGTTGTATCATTGGGCTTAGGTGTGATTGGGTGCTTCAAGATTGTGAATGTGGAGTCAGCAGAGGGATATCAGTCCAGGACTACTTCAGGCTTACAATTTAGAATTTACTTCTCTTTGCAATATGCACACGAGTATAGTCCAATATACATGTATTTTCAGTGTATAAGAACTAGCTTAGTAATAGTATAAATCAACAAAAGAAGAATTTGCAAGCATGAGTTTATGGCTGGAAGCTAAAGGTATGTGAAGCCTTCTAATTTGAAAGGGATATTGAAGAAAATTGCAAATCCGTAAGGATGCCAAACCTTTAAACTTGTTCCAGGAGCTCAGATTACTAACAATGCTGTGAAATAACCATACCTCACAAGTGTACTTCATTTTGAGGGGCATTTTTCATTTTAATGCCAAAGGCCCATGGAACTAGTGATGTACTTTAAATTATGCATATACTTAAGTACTTGCTGAACCAGAGCCAAAGTTACCTCTGCTCCACACAAATGTGTTGTCTCCTCCCACCTTCCCTTACCCCCGTCTCTTTTCCATGTGAAAATTATTTACAGCATAAATAAAAAGTAATGAAACTGAAGTTACAGAAAGAGTTCTTTGAGTTGTAGAAAGGTGCTTAGATACTGTGGTGATGAGTGCAATATAAGAACCCATATAGAATGTACATTAAAGAAATGAATCCCACAGAATTTTAAATGTTCCTGCATGAACAATTTTGTGTCCTTCATTTTGAGTCTTTGTCATATGTTATATTCCACATTTGTGTCTTGGCAGGTTGGAAGGTATGGAAATACTCTGAGCTGGGAGAGCTTTTTGATCAGCATAAAAATGAGCATACACTACTTTCAGAATTCTTGTATCCAGTATTATCAAAACAAAGAGCTCTGAAATTGGAAGTGTGTTTATCCTGGGTCTATCAGCCTGGCATAGCAATCTGACCCCATGGAGAGGAAGCTGTATATATGAAACAACCCAAACAAAATTAGATTTGGAGACAAAATATGGAAAAGGCTGCAAGCATTCTGGCTTGTGGTATATAAGGGGAGAACAAGCTATATCAGTAAACTCACCACAAACCCTACAGTCTTATAGTGGTGGCCAACAAAATCATTACTATTTTGTTTTTTGAAAGTAACTCATGTTACCTCTATAGTCTACAGAATTCCATGAATATAGAAGTAATACTCACTGTTTTTCAGCTGCAACTATAATGATTTTAATGGCAACCAATGTATGCTGATCTCTGCACTACCTCTGTAAAATAAAAGGGTGAATATTAAAATATTAAAGTCTACAGTACAGACAAAATTCTTTTGGCAGATAAATGCAATTCTTCCTCACTATTCAGTTTTTGGTTGATTACTATAAAAGCAGTAACTAAATAACACTATATATTTATTTCCTCTGTGTTTTAAATACTTGTCCTCATCTCAAAAAAGACATACTGGCATTAGAAAAGGTTCAGAGAAGAGCAACTAAAATGATTAGGGGTTTGGAACGGGTCCCATATGAGGAGAGATTAAAGAGGCTAGGACTTTTCCGCTTGGAAAAGAGGAGACTAAGGGGGGATATGATAGAGGTATATAAAATCATGAGTGGTGTGGAGAAAGTGAATAAGGAAAAGTTATTTACTTGTTCCCCTAATATAAGAACTAGGGGCCACCAAATGAAATTAATGGGTAGCAGGTTTAAAACAAATAAAACGGAGTTCTTCTTCACTCAGCGCACAGTCAACCTGTGGAACTCCTTGCCTGAGGAGGTTGTGAAGGCTAGGACTGAAACAGGATTTAAAAGAGAACTGGATAAATTCATGGAGGGTAAGTCCGTTAATGGCCAGGATGGATAAGGAATGGTGTCCCTAGCCTCTGTTTGTCAGAGGGTGGAGATGGATGGCAGGAGAGAGATCACTAGATCATTACCTGTTAGGTTCACTCCCTCTGGGGCACCTGGCATTGGTCACTGTTGGTAGACAGAGTACTGGGCTGGATGGACTTTTGGTCTGACCCAGTATGGCCTTTCTTATGTTCTTATGTGCTTATGTTCACTCTAAAGAGCAAGTAATCAGTAAACCACCATTTTATTTCCAAACATTCACTGGCAATCCTGAAACCATGAGTCAAATTCAAAGTTGATGTAATCTATTGCAACTTCATTGACTTCCATTATGTTGTGCTTGCTTAACCCAGCAGTGAATTCTGGCCTAAATCTACAACACTATGCCTTTGGTCAGTAATTTCCCATGGTAGATGTCAGAGCTGATAGAAAAATTTCTGACAGAACAGTTTTCCATTGGGAAATGTGGTTTTGTTGGAACTTAAACTTTTCACTGCAATAGTTTAGTTTAGATGGAAAAAAAGTCAAAACCAATCATTTTAGACTTTCTCATTATATTTTGAGGTAAGAATGCTTCATTTTTTACTTGATCATTTTGATTCATTTTGTTTAACTTCTCTATTATATTGTTTTGACATTTATTAAAATGAAGTATTTTGATGGTCCCAAATGGAAACTTCTTATGAAATTTTCATTCTGTTGATTCATTATCCCTTCCATTCCCCCACCCCCTCCACTACCCCTGACTTCCAAAAAAGGCTGGTATTTCCACGGAATGGAAATTCCACTTACGACCAGCTCTTCATCTTCGTCAAAACAATTTTGAATTGCATATTACTTTGTGGTGAACAGAATACGTTGAACAGGTATACTCAGGTTAATTTGCATTTCTCCAAGTATGTGAAACAGCCGTGAAATTGTTATACCTGGCCAATGAAACTGGATTTATGGCTACTTTGAATCCAGGGAATGACAGAAGGCAGCCAGCTCATACCAGTGAATCTGTCCCCCTATCTCTTGGCACTTAGTTTATTTAACAAACTAAGTTTTTTTAGGCCCTGATTGTATGAGGAGATCTGGGTGGATGCAGTGAGCTATCTCAGGGCTGACCACTACTTGATGGGTGATGGAAGTTTCTAATTATGGTAATACCACATAATACCATCATTAAGGCAGCATGTCTGTCATGGAGGTCACAGATTCCATGACTTGCCATGACTTCTGCAGTGGCCGGTGCTGGCTCAGGGGCTGCCTGAGTCAGGCAGCTAGCAGCAGCAGTTTGGGTGTGTGTGGGGGGGTGAGGGGCAGAGGGTTGGGGTGTGGGGCAGTGCTTACGTGGGGTTTGGGGGCCCCCCTGGCTCCCACCAGCATATCCCTGCAGATCCTAGGCAGAGGAACCAGGGGGCTCTGCATGTTGCCTGCAGGCCCCACCCCCGCAGCCAATGGGAGCTGTAGAGCTGGCGCTTGTGGTGGGGGCAGCATGAGGAGCCCCCCTGGCCTTCCCTCCCCCTAGGAACTGCAGGGACATGGCGAGCCAGGGAGGGAGCCTGCTAGCCCCACCCACCCCCACCCAAACAACAGCAGGGGTCCCGGGCCACGCACTGCCGCCTGCCCCCACCCCAGTACCAGCGGGGGTCCTGGGCCAGGCACCTCCTCCCCAGCACCAGCAGTGTCCGAGCCCACCCCCCAGAGCACCCGCGGCCCCCGCCACCCAAGTTTTAGTTAGGGGTATATAGTAAAAGTCATGGACATGTCATGGGCCATGAATTTTTGTTTACCGCCTGTGACCTGTCTGTAGAGGACTAAAACACATGACTAGAGCACATGACTTATGAGGAGAGGCTGAGGGAGCTGGGATTGTTTAGTCTGCAGAAGAGAAGAATGAGGGGGGATTTGATAGCTGCTTTCAACTACCTGAAAGGGGGTTCCAAAGAGGATGGCTCTAGACTGTTCTCAATGGTAGCAGATGACAGAACGAGGAGTAATGGTCTCAAGTTGCAATGGGGGAGGTTTAGATTGGATATTAGGAAAAACTTTTTCACTAAGAGGGTGGTGAAACACTGGAATGCGTTACCTAGGGAGGTGGTAGAATCTCCTTCCTTAGAGGTTTTGAAGGTCAGGCTTGACAAAGCCCTGGCTGGGATGATTTAACTGGGAATTGGTCCTGCTTCGAGTAGGGGGTTGGACTAGATGACTTTCTGGGGTCCCTTCCAACCCTGATATTCTATGATTCTATGAAAACGTAGCCTTAACCATTTTTACAAATGTTACTTTTATGTAACTGATATATTCTTATTGACTTATCTGGCTGAATGGGCAAAAACGTTTTAGGGTAGCAGAGCTGTTATGTCAATTTTAGGCCTTTCATTAGTAGGGGGACAGAAAAGGGCTCATTTGCCTCCGAGCACAATTTAGGGCAGCCTTGCAGATCTCATTGGGAATGAACAGACTGGCAACACGCCTTCACAGTAGTGAGAGCATTGGGCAAATTTTGCCTTGAAATTAAACTTGTTGGTCAGTGGATTTGTGATTTAATACACGATGATGGATTTTTTTTGCAGGGGTTGGGGAAAGACTAGGATGGACATTTCCCTCTGTCAACTCCCTCTTAAAATTTTTTTTCTACCTATGAAAGTTTCATTTCTGGTGGCCATCATCTCTGCACAGAAAGTCTGTGAACCATGGAAAATGTCTGTATAACTTTTCCTTCACCCCCTCTCCCCCTTCTTGCAGCCCCTAAAGTTTTGTTGACATTTTGCATTCACTAAAGCATTTCTCTTCCTTAAGAACATAAAAATAGTCATACCATGTATCACCGTGCCTCAGTGGGTCACAGCTTAAGATGCCAGATTCAGGACAAACTGCTGAGAAATAGGACAGACTCACCCCAAACTGGGGGTTATTCTATTATTAGATATACCAAGCCAGAAATAAAAGTAAACTTTCGTCTCACCACACTGGTTAACAAGAAGTCTCCTTAGGTATCCCTGCCCTTGTTTCACCACCCAGACACGACTTTATGATGAGTGGTTATTGAAAACCAATTTCGTCAAAAGTTTCTTCTGATCTCAGAAGATCAGCCACGTACCCAGGTCAACATATAACTCAGATCTTACCCAATAGTCACATTTTTGCCAATCCTTTAGTTTCTAATAACCAAAGGTTTATAAGAGGGGATTAAAAAGAGGTGAGAGTCAAAGAAGTCATACATATACAACCATTGCAAAGTTCTTGGATCAGGTTTGTAGTAGTGAGGTTACAGACTGCTGTTTGTAAAGTCTCTGGTAACTTCCAAAAAATTGGAAAGTCCTCAGTCCGTAGTCAATATGCTCCTTTGAGTGTAAGTCCATAGTTCAGAGATCAGAGCAGTAAAGAGGCAAAATGGAGATGCATCTAGGGTCTTTTATATTCTCTGTTCGAAAAAGAATCTCCAGGCACATGACAAAGCTCACAGCACAGTTTATTGCCTCTGGAGCATGCATATATACAAAAAATGGTATTACATTAGCTATCCTCCAGGCACCTGGTACAGAGGCTGATTTAAGAAATTGGTTACACACTGCAATTGGTAGTAATTCTGCAATTTCATATTTGAATTCCTTCAGATCTCTTGGGTGAATACCATCTAGCCCTGATGACTTATTACTATTTAATTAATCAATTTGTTCCAAAATCTCCTCTATTGACACCTTCATCTGGGACAGTTCCTCAGATTTGTCATCTAAAAAGAATGGCTGAGGTGTGAGAATCTCCCTCACATTCTCTGCAGTGAAAACTGATGCAAAGAATTCATTTAGCTTCTGTAATGGATTTTTTTTCTTTGAGTGTTACTTTAGCAATTTGATTGTCCAGTGGCCTCACTGATTGTTTGGCAGGTTTTCTGTCTGTGATTAACTTAATTTTTATTTGCTGTTAGTTTTTGTCTTCGGTAGCTGTTCTTCAAAGTCTCTCTTGGCCTGCCTAATTATACTTTTACCCTTGACTTGACAGAGTTTGTGCTCATTTCTATTTTCCTCAGTAGGATTTGATTTCCAATTTTTAAAGGATGCCTTTTTGTCTCTCTCTCTGTTTAACCATAGTTGCATCTGTTGGCCCTCTTAGGGTTTTGGATTATTTTTGAGTCTTGTCTATGTTTCTCTGTCTTCCATAGCTCCTGTAGTTCAGCCACTCTGGTCTCAGGAGCCTGTCTGCAGTCTCTGAGGGCCATGAGTTGCTTGCATGTGGTAAGCAAGCAAGGCACACAAGAAAACAAAGTGACAAGAAACTCACCCCATTAGGACTTCCTTCATTAGTTCTAATCCCTCTCATCTTAAAGCGAAGCTACACTCATGTGATAGCATTTCTCATGCCTAATATTATGAAGTGAGGACAGAAGAAATCAGAAATCTAAATATTTTGCTTATCCTAAATGCTGCAGGGAGGAGAAGGGAAGAGGTAAAGAAGCCTTCAAAGCTGTTATATCAAGATGGGTGAGAGAAGATGGGTTACCAAATCACACATAATGGCAGGTGAAAAGCCTTCAACAAGCATCATGGCTCTCAACTAGGAATTGTTCTGTATGGACAATGCAAGGGAGGGTGGGATTTTCAAATGCATCTTTGTGGCTTAAGAGCTTGAGTCTCTTTGACTTTGAATGGTACTCCTGCTGTTGTCGCTTAGCAACTCCTAAAAATTCCACCTCAAGTGTTTCATGATGAAATTTGAAGAGCAACAACTTGAGCCTTGATCCACCCTTTCACTAAATACTACAGGATGGCAGAATCTTCCTTGGTGGATGTTGCCTTTGGCTGTTGGGTTCTACAGTTGGCCCTGATCCTTTAAATCTTACACCTGATATTTTTGCTCATTCTTCCCCTTTCTTTCCAGCAGTTTCAAATCTTCTGCAGACTAAAGGATTCTTGTTATGACAAAAAATTGCCGAGAACAAAATTGTTCTACTTTTATATTTTGGAGGCATTTGTAAAGTTGGTGGAGTTTTTTTAAATTGCATGTTTGTGTCACCTTTAACAAAGGCATGGTATCTTTTAGGTAAGCTTCACTCCTTAATGTGCTAGCAAAATATAAATTACGCATAGAGAAGAAAAATCTATACTGTGGACCTGTGATTTTTTTTCCTTTTGGGTTCCCAATACAGAACTATCTCAAAGATATACTTTTAGAGCAAGTAACTAGGATGTCAGACACCACTGCAAATTACCGTAAAACCTCCAATAAAACAAAATGTACTTAAATGCTTTAAATATCCCTGCAAACAAGCAAAAGGAGTCCTAATCTATCATCTTTACTACTCTAGCTGCTAATGAGTTCTGTGACTTGCTTTTGGATCAAAACACTGCTAGTGTGAAGGCTGATCAATGTAAGTGACCCTTTATCACTTTTGCCTTAAATAGCTGATGTTGTGAGTCTTTGGGTTTGGGGAGCATTACTAAGACAATCTTTATAAGAGAGCTATTAGTCTTGTGCAGCCTAGGATATGACAGCTCATGAGGTTACTGAGACCATTATATTACCAACATAATTTTACATTCTGTAGGCATCTCCTTCAGTAGCTCAGGAGAGATACCGCACCTAAGCCATTTTTGTTACTAACCTGTAGGACATTGCAAAAGAGTTGTTGTTTTTAATTTGTTGATGTTGTTACAGGGCAAAACAGGACATTTTGTCTAAATACTTCTGAACAGTTATTTTGCACTAAGTTTCAAGGTTCTCAAAGGTGTCATTATAAAAACGTGAATAGTAATTGGCATGAAAATATTCTCTAATTTAAGTCTCTTAGACAAGGGACTTAATCAGCTTGAAGAGTTATTTATTCAAATACTTTCACAGAAGCCAGAAGAATTTCAGCCATGCAGGTGCATTATTGTATGAGTTGAATTTAAAGCTGCAACTGCCATGAATGAGATATAGGTTCCTGGATTATGAGACCCAGGGACAGACTATACTTTTCCCCTCACGCTTGTGATTGGAATAACATTGAGTACAAATACAGCTATTCTACATCTCTGAGTGTGAACGTTTTTCAAAAAGCTAAAAACACATGCAGTTTAATTATTAGGTATATGTGTCAAACGTTCCTTTATGTATAGGTTCTCTCAGTATATCATAGTCTAGGTTTAACCTATTGCATCTCAATTTAAAGAATCTTAAAAATAATAATTTCTTGGTTCAAACTTTTTGCATTAATATTTTTGTCACGTTGTATATTGCAGCACTCTGCTTTTATTTGGGATGCATCAATCTACTGGAAAAGTAGCATTAAAATTTCACACCAACAGTGTATTATCAAGACAGTGGATTACAACTGTAATTTCTCTCATGTTTTAAAATGGTGGGTTTGAATCCAAGTAAGTTTTCAGAGACTTCATAAAAATAATGTGCACCGCTACTCTACATATGATTATCTTCTTGCCAGCACAATGTGGCATCTAAAATTGAACACTATGCTGTTTGACTCAGAGGAAACAATGTCACTGTGTAATAGATTAATATCTTTAAAACTGAATAACAAAAGTTTAATTGCATATGATCTTGACCCCTTTCTAGTCATCACACTAAATTGCATGCATGCAGAAACCAGGCACACTGCAGACCTAGGCTGAGGGCCTGACTCGCACATCCAGTGGTGTTACATGGCCTAAGGAGATGCTGCAAGGTGCACAGGATCTAATTTGTCTTCCTTCTCCATTCCCCAGTGGTCGATAATGTTTGTACAGTTAATACAATGCTGCTGTCTTTGTAGTTCAATTAATTTTGCCATTCTGTGCTCTGCTATGCTTTCTAGAGATCTATGCAGTACATCACATCTCTACTACATTATATGAATTCATCTGCATGTCTTGAATTCCTGTGAAATGCATAGATTTCTTAAAGTGGATCCCCTCCCCCCTCCCCCCATGGTATTGTGATATTTGACTTAGTACCACATGGCATGATTAAAAAATAAGCACTATACAAAATCAGTGCAGTACATACTAGGGACTGGCTAACCTGTAGATCTCAATAAGTAATTGTAAATGGGGAATCATTGTCCAGTGGGGACACTTCTAGTGGGTCCCAAAGGGATCTGTTCTTATTCCAATGCTCTTCAGTATCTTCATGAATGATTTGGAGGATATGAGATGTACTCTGGTCAGAAAGCCCAGCCCATAGAAGAGAATGGGAGCATAAGGCAGCCAAAGGATAACTCTTACTTGACATGGCACCACCATTTTGAATTAAAATATTTGGTGTTTCAATATTTCCCTGGGAAACCTGATATTTGCCACTGAAAATTTCAACAAAAAAGAAAAGCTTTTTATCAATTTTTTTATTGGGGGGAGGAAAAACACTTTTCTCTCCTGCTCTAGTTACTTAGCTACTTCAGAAATGAAGAGTGATTTCCAAAAGTGACTAGTGAATTCATTGCCTCAATTTTTGTGTGTCCAAATGGAGATGTGTTAAAGGGGTCTGATTTTCACAGTGTGGGTGCTTTGACCTTCTGAAAATAAAATCTCCTTGAGGTGTCTCAAGTTAGGCACCCAAAATCATTAGACATTTTGATTATAATATGCCCAATATTAAAAAAAAATCAAAGTGATCAAAGATTGAGTAAGTAGTACCATAGTCCCCCCACTCTCTCCCACTTTATTTTTGCATCTATGCAACAATTTTCTCTTTCTAATCCTGCCCCAACTCTTATTTCTCTGCTACTGGTATAACCTGTTTCAGTTGATTGATCTTAGACACCACTACAGCTGAGAGGAGCCAACCATTGCTCTTTGATTCTCAGCCACTCAGCACCATCATACATTTCTCCTCCTGAAGCTTTAAACTTAACCTATGCAACCATCAGAAGGTCCCTCAGGAACCTAATACTGGCAGGGAATTGGTTGTAGCAGAGCATCATTCTGCCATATACTTTTCCCTCGCTTTACCTCAGTATTCCCCTGCTTCAGTTTATACCAGGTGGGCAGAATTCTGGTGCAGAAGGCACTTCTGACACCTCTCAGTGGAAAACACCAAGACTCGCACTGAAGTTCATTTTGCCCCTCATGACTTTGGTGGACCAGAGAATTTGGCCATAGTGTGTCTTCCCCTTCAGCTCAGCCTCACCTTTTCAGCTTGGCTTTGCTTCCTGAACAAGCAGATCTGACTGGTTGAGCATTGTCACCTGTGATAATATGATTGGTTGGATGGCAGACACATCTGATCTGAATGGGTTTTTCATAGATTAGTGTCCTTCACATATCTGATCAATCTTTACATACTAAATGGGTGAATTTGTTCATAAAAGTGATGGCTGTGGCTAGAGTCAGGGACAAGGTAAGCTTTTTAAATGGCTCTGACAGCGGCCCTCAGCCCATATCTGAAAAACTCCTGCTCTTTCAGATTTTGACTTTCCTCAAATAAATCTAAGGGACATATATCAGTATCCTGAGGTATAAAAACACATAGATGAAAACTCTACACATACGCACGCAAACAGACACACACACACACGGCCATGAAAGGCAAAACTTGAAATAAAAGATTCCCTTCCACAAGGATGCAGAAACTGTATTACAGCGGACTTGAGTGCAATAGTTCATTGTGGCTTGCTGCAATGCGTAATTAGAATGGCCTCTCTATTTAAAGAGACCTTGTAGAAAGATTTGATTTTTTTTCAATAAAGCACGGGTTCTTTCTGCTACTACAGGTTTATGTGGTGGTTTGTCTTCACTATAGAGGGTGCCTGGTGTTGGCTACTCTAGAACCTGCGGTTTTCACTCCCTCTGAACTTATTGTAATTCCTCATTCCTGGTCACTACCCAAAAGTGAGTAAGTTTTTACACAAACTTTCACCCAGTTTTGAGGCTGGAGAGTGAAAATGATACTTTCTGTAGTGTATGTGTATGTCTGTGTGTGGGCGTGGGGGGGGGAGGGGGAGGGAAGGGAAGTGCCTTTTGACACCCAACCTGCAGACAAAATGATTGAGCATTGAAAGATGAAATTTGGCATGGAAATTGCCTTCAGCGTGGCACATATTATTCTAGAGTAAACTGGCTTGGGTTTGGTTGAGTTATGAGCTTTTGAATACTCTTCAGTATTTTCAGCAGAATTTTCCCCCTGCCCCACTGCATTAAGCCCAGTGTAGGACTGACCCCACACCACTGACATCAGTGGGAGTGGGTTTACCTTGTGTATGCACCTGAGGGGGACAATGCTTTTATCTGCACCGTGAACTTGCTTTTCAGTGAACTGGTTAACCACCTCTACTGATGTGATGCAAGCTAGAACCAGGTCTTGAAGACAGGGATTCTTCTGACCCCTATAAGGTGTTAACGAGTCTCAGCCCTTGTAAGACCCTTGCCTCACTCTGATTTGAATGTTCTAATGTTAACAGGAACCTTTTTTTATTACCCATCGTGCACCCCTAACAACTGAGGAAAAGGACCCTGTGTCATTATGGACAGCTCAACTGATAGCAGTGTCCAAAAAGTAAGCAAGGCATTAGGCTGTATTAAAGGAGGGATAGGTAGTAATACCAAAAATTATTATATAAATCCAGTGGTGTTTAATCACATCAAACACTGTGTTAATTTCTGGTCACCCTCTCAGGAGATGTAGCCAACCCAGAAAAGGCCAGGAGAAGAGCGTAGAGCAAAAGGCACACAATGAAATGTAAATGCAAGGTATTGAAAACTTATAAAAAGACATTTTTTCACAGTGCATAACTGACCTGTGGAACTCATTGCCACAAGACAGTCCTTAGGCAAAGAGATTAGTAGCAATCAGAAAAGGATTAGCCATTTATATGAAAAACAATTTTACACTAGCTATAGTAAAATAAATATTTATGAAAGATATCAACCTTCATGCTCCAGGACAAAGCACAGCCATTGAGTGTCTGGGGATAAGAAGAAACTTATGCTTTCCTTTGAAGTATTTGATACTGGCTATTGCTGGAGGTATGGTACAAGCATAGAAGGATCATTGGTCTGGTCCACAGAATGGCAATTCCTTTGTTCTTATGCACTAATGTCCCTGTGACTGTAAGGTCTCTGAAATGTCTGTTGTTTTTTTTTAATGTTAGAATATCAGTTTCACTCTAGTCGCAGGAGGTATCAATGGCTTGATCCCATTCTTTCTTAAAAACAAAGTAAACAAAAATGAGTTCACTCATGTGTAATCTTCACATTCTGTTGTCTTCTGAATTGAAGGGGTTTTTTTTACTACCTCTTCATCTAATTCAGTTGTGTTGCTGGAGACTGAAGATTAAACTGTCTATTTTCTCCTTTATAGATTCAAAATTGTATCCATGCTCAATTCCAAACAGGCTTTGAAACAATATTTTTCTTTTCATAAAAGGAAGAGCTCTAATTCAGCAACATCTGCTGCCAAAGTACTCTACAAACAGAGAGCAAAATTGTCTGCCACAGTAATTCCCAAACAAATGACAATGGAGAGTCCAAACACTTTATAAGGCAATCCCTATGAGCACACTTTTATGGCCTTCTATCGTGAAACGTTTCATATTCCAAGATAATAGACCAAGTAACAAGCAGGAGTAATAGTTGCTGTCTTTCAGCACTTTGTTTGTTTGTTACATTGGCTCATTTTAGAAGTTGCTATTCAGCCCAAGTTTCGTGAATGTTTTTTTAAAGAGAGGATTGTTTCTATAAATATCTGACAATATTCTCCCAGTTATCTTGTGCCGAGGATAAAGATTTGTGCTGGATGACCAAAGTGA
Source organism: Chelonia mydas (assembly GCF_015237465.2). NCBI lineage: Eukaryota > Metazoa > Chordata > Testudines > Cheloniidae > Chelonia > Chelonia mydas. The sequence goes on from NC_057849.1 coordinate 180,645,738, forward strand.
ACAACTGTCCTTTGTATTAATGAAGTGATAACTACAGGGTTGGTTGTTGTTTTTTTTTTAAATAAAATTCCAGTGTCCCTTTTTGTGGTATGATCAGGAGGTCAATTTAGAAGCATATCCAACCTTGATTCCAGAGTCTGAATGAATACCATGCTTCATTCTCCTCTGGGTTATGACCTGTGAACCTGAGTAAGTCTCTTGAATATGGAGTCTGAAGTTGCAATATCATACTGCATTTCTATACGTTCGCATGGGAAGGATTGTAAAGAAGGTAGCTGAGTAAGTAGAGGTCACTTAAAATTCAAAGGAGGCTGTGTTCTATTGCAGACATTTCTTCATCCAGTCAGAGTATGACCGGTGGCCAAAGGCAGCAAAGGCAATGTCTCTTGAATGACCCAGTTTTCTTGAGTGGTGCAATTTAAAAAATAAATAAATTCTTGTAATGAAAAATATTTTGCCAAAACCCGTTCAGTTATACCTGTGAAATACCTCAGATGGTTGTGAATGGAGTGGTATGACTTACATAAAGCATATGTGGACTGATCATATAATACCTGTAGGCATTTTATTGTAACATACATACTGTAAAATGAGCATATTCCTTCTGTCCTCTCTTGTTTATCCTTCTCTCTCCCTTCACTGATGATCTCTCCATGCCAACTCTTACTCCCTATGTTCTCTCTCAATCTCCTTCATTCTTGTTCCTCCCTAGTCTCTCCACCCCTACACATGCTTGCAGGGACCGCCTCCAGAGTTCCTCCCCTGGCTTTTAGCCTCTCCTTTTCAAAACCACTTACTGTTCTCATGCATTAGGATTCAGGGAGGAACCATCAAGGCATAATCTATCTTCTTTATCTCTGCAGCCCAATAGTGGACCATGTGCGTGACCTTCCTCTATACAAGGACCTGCTCACATTCCCATTCATTTGCCCCTCACTCCTAATTCAGGTCCCTCCTTTTCTGGAACAGGCTCAAAAGTTGGGAGTGGACCTTTCATGTTCACTAGGCCTGGAGAGGGATCTGGTCTCTAGGGGTGGCTGCAGATGCAGCACAATGAGTACTGCTGTTGCAAGAGGTGAGAGGCTGAGGGAGATGAGTTGAGATAGGAGACATCAAGGATCAACAGTGAACCAAGACAGGGTGGAGCATCGGCCAACAGAAGTTGTCTTTGTGAGCTCCCTGTTTCATCTCCACAGTAGTAACCCCACGTAGCTTGCCCAGAAACTAGCTGATTGTCCAGTGACCCATTATGCACCTTATTCCAGTCCTCTGTTCTTATCTGGTGTCTTTATCTTTGCTCTTTTCTGAAAAATGTCTTCCTTCCTCCTAGCTAAAAACAACCTATAAACTACACTTACTAAACCTTTAAAAACTCATGGGACACTTTTTAAGGGTTTGGTGTTCTTTGTTCTCTCTTTAAAAAAAAAAAAGTCTTTTTTTGCCCCTCGCTTTTATCTCCGAGTTTCTCCCCTGTGATTCTGATTTGATTCAAGATGCGCGTGCTCAGGAGTTGGGAGGGTTTTGGATTAGGTTATAGGAACTGGGGATAGTGTACTGCAGCTTCATCGTAAAGAGGAGTCAACTGTTTGCCGTGTCAATATGGGTTAATGTACAGTGAAGTCATTTTCAATAGAGCAGCTTTATAAGCAGATGACTTATAACCACCCTTACACTCTGCAATGCATTTCAACAATGCACACTGGGTAGAAGAAGGCTATAACCTATTTTGCTATAAAAATGGAGTTCCATTATAGGTTTCCTGTGAGCAGGTTACACTGTGATGGTCTTTGGATAGTTTAGTAAAACATTTCAAACGTGAACACTCTCTCTCTCTCCCTCCCTCCATTGACTGAACTTTGCAATTTAAAAACAATGTGCAGTTCCACTATCTAAAGACACTCCTAATGGGCCACTTTAACACTGTTTAGATGCTGGGTAATTTGTTACAGCCTGAATGGCCCCTTCTATTTAATGGCTGAAAGTTAAATGTTGCCATCAAAAACTACTAGTCTGTTGAGCAGTGATCCATGTGAGAACAGCGAACCTATGTCTCTGCAAATTTGTTAGTCATCTATGAGGCAAAGCAAATCTGACCTCATAATGTCAAATCCCATTTAGAGCTGGTGAATTCGTTGGAGAGGGAGGTACCTGATATCTTTTGAGCTGTATTAAGAAATACACTGCTGTGCAAGAGTAAATTAACGTGGAGACTCTAGCCTTTCCAAATAATTTATAGTTGAATTCTGTCTTTCAGGAGCCCAGGAATGCAGTTAATAAAGGTTGTGACTTGGGTAAATGGTTGCAAACCAGGGACATGTCTAAATAAGTATCTGAAGCAATAGTTTTGCCCTTCTGTGGTCACAGTTTCCTTCTAATGGGTTTTGCTAAATCCTTCCTTGTGGCTGCACTTTATAACATTTGTCAGCAGCAGAAGTTCACATCGCTTTGATAAAACATCAGATATAAAGATGTGTAAAGGGCTATGTTCCAAAGCTCACTTGTGAATTCTTTTCACGCCGGATGTCGACACTGTTTAATATGGCGCCCTCATCAATAGCATATTCTTTTTTCCATGGATCTTTCAAGTGATTGTGTTGTGTAGAGCATCATCAATAGATCTGGTTGGGAATTTGTCAACAAAATGTTTTTTTTATTAGAAAATGCCTTTTGTTGGAATCCACATTTCAACAAAAAGTGTCTGTTCTGACAAAACATGAGTTGGGAAACTTTCTCAGGTCCAGGTTGGAATTTCTGGTGAGAGAGAAACACCAGATTGGCCAATTGGGGCACTCATCTGGCATGTGGGAGATTGATGTTCATAATGGTTTTCCAGCCAGCCCTAAACATCAAATCGCCCTCCTCTGCTCTGGCTTTCTTGATAGGCATGAATAAATCTTTCATGTCCATCTTCTATACTTCTAGAAGGCTTGAAGTTGGCTGGATGATATTTTGCCTATAGGACATCAGCATTAGATGAGTGCACTGGTCATTAACACTCTTTCAATGATAGGTTTTCAATAGTACATACGGGAATCTCTATTTTATGAACTATAGAATGAGGAGGATGGCACAAGCATATCCATGAAATTCAGCTGTAAACTTTACAGATAATTAAAACAAACTATTCTTCCTTGTGGATCATATGTAAGTAGTCCGTGCTCTTCATGATCTCTGTTGCTTGTGATAATGAATTTTCTTTTGAGAGAGACCCGAACACTCAGGGAGCCAATCCGCTGGTAGCCCAACTAAGCACAACCCCATAGACTATCAAAAAGTAAAATTACTTTTAGTCAAGAACAATAATAATTACTAATTGCCAGAGAGCACTGGAGAGAATGCTTAGCAGATATAAAATGAAGACATGATGGCTATGTGTTTTAATATACTTATACGTTTGGGCATGGAGATGACAGAACTCTTCATCTGTGTATAGTGCAATTTCATGCAAACTTTCACTAGTTGTGACCTCCTTGGACAGCTCAAGAACGCTGAGTTGGGAAAAGCATGTCCAGTTCACACCAAAACTAGATGTATGTAAAATATCAAGCTCAGCCTTTTCAGAAGAAGGCCTCAAGTCAGTTTCAGATTAGATGTCTTAATACACAGACTTGTAGTTTTGTTATAAAACAAACAGGGAAAGTATGGCTCTAAAAGCTTACTGCTCCTTAGCTCATCATAGATTTTCTCATTCTCCCTCACTCCTGGATCTAGCTTTTATAAGAATTATTTGTTCTTTCACCCCTCCATTAGCCATTGTTTCAGTGAATAAAGGTGGGGGGAAATGTATGTTAACAAGATCAGATGAATTGTGCTATTCTGCAAAACATTCCATACAAATTATGGGATGCATCTTTCCCTTTTTAAACTCCCATGTAAGCTCTCTGCCTAGCCACAAACAAAACAGATGAATTTTTCTTCTATACCCTTTCCCCCAGACAAGAAAAGGAATAAAATGTACTTGAGGGAACAACCTGGAAAGAAATAAGAGGAAAGACAGAAGGGGCAGGAAAGGGGAAGAAAGAAAAAATGCCTCTAATTAATTTAATTATTTCTCATATCACATAGAGCAGTGGTTTCCAAACTTGTTCTGCTGCTTGTGCAGGGAAAGCCCCTGTTGGGCCGGTTTGTTTACCTGCTGCGTCTGCAGGTTCAGCCGATTGCGGCTCCCACTGGCCGCGGTTCGCTGCTCCAGGCCAATGGGAGCTGCTGGAAGCGGCGCGGGCCGAGGGGCTTTCCCTGTACAAGCGGCGGAACAAGTTTGGGAACCACTGACATAGAGACATACTTTACATGCACACGGAGTCATCTATCCATATTTAAGGTGCAACTAGCCACCCTAAATAGGTCCTAATACTACAGTGATAAGTGCAGTATCTTCTAGCAGCGCGCTGAGTAATGTGGGAGGAAGGAAAGAGAGTGATTTCCCCCACCCCTCTTCTAAAAGCTAGACTTAGAAGTGGGGTAGATTGAGTTAGGGAGCAGTAAACCTCAAGAGCCATGTTTTCCCTGTTTGTGTTTCAAGGCCATCCTGGTGAATGCTGTCCTGTTGCTCTTTGTTTTTATACGCTCCAATTTTGTCTGTTAAGGTTAACGCCCGTGAGAAATTTTCCATATGGTCAATGATTGGCAGTTCAGTTGAGCACTCTTTTTCTTGTTGCCATATAAAACCCATGGGGTCCCTTGGTTAGTTTCATTAAGAAACTTTCATGGTTTTATATGAAACTTTATAGAGCTCTACATAGTGAATCCTTTAAAATGATTATGCAGAATTCTTGCCAGTTCCAGCTCTACTGTGCAAAAAGGAATGAAACTTAAAATACATATATGCATACCATATCTTCTAAGAGCATAACAGCTCAGTATCCTGGATAGGAAAGTGGAAAGATTAGCCAAACTGTGCTGTGTTATGTTATATTAGTGGACTGGGAAATAACACAGGTGATTGTAGCAACTGGAGAGGATTTATTATATAAAGCTCTGTTCACTTTTAATAAAATTGTCCTTGAAACCCAGCTAGGCCAGAAATTAATGAAAAGCTTGCAACCATTTCTCAGCACAGCATTCTGAAATTTCACATGGTGAGAATCGCTTATCTCCATGTCTTAACTGAATTTTATTTTAAAATACAGTTTTTAATTAAAGTTTGCTATTTTGTGCCTGCTGCTAGTGCCTGCTATCTTGCTGAAAGGTGACACTTGTGGTATCGAAGCCTGATGTAGGAGATTGTAAAGCAGTTTGAATTTTGTATTAAAACTGGTTTACCATCAGATTCTGTCCTGCATTAAGATCCGCTTGGTACAGGAAAGAGAGAGCGGACGAGTTATAACTCCCTGATTCTTAAGCTGCCCCAACAGCAGCCCTGATATAAATTGGAGTAGCCCAGGGTTGCTCCAACTTATTACAGCTGGTTATGGTACCTAAGGGACGACTCAGCAGCTAAGAATTGCCATAGGGGAAGAGCATTCTCCCCTTCCTTGATGCTCCCTCTGACAGGGTGGGAAGAAGGTTGGTAGAGGAGCCAATGTTATACCAGCTGAGAATTCCCCTTTGCCAGAGCAATTCTCAGCGAAGAGCTATGGTGAGATTTCATCCCCTTTGTGCCACTCAGAGCATGCCCTGGACAGAAGTGGAGCTGAGGATCTATCCCAGAAAATTTTATTGTGTGAAGACTAACCATCTTTCGTTCTCCTCAGATGGCTTAAACCAATATTCAGATGAGAAATTTTCCCTAGAGGCACGTTATTATTGTTTCATATTTGTTTGTATTAATGCAGTGGCCCATGGCTGCAGCTGAGGTTGGGTGCCCATTGCCCACTGCCTTGAAAACTTTGCAATCTTCAGTAGACAAGATAGATCAAGTGTGGGAGAGGAAACAGAGTCAAAGTGGTCTGCCTATGGTCATTCAGAAGACCCAGAAATAGAATCAGATCTCCAGACTGCCAGTCCAGAGCTCTATCTATTAGATAGGGTAACCAGATGTCCTGATTTTATAGGGACAGTCCCGATTTTGGAGGCTTTTTCTTATATAGGCACCTGTTACCCCCCAGCCCGTCCCGATTTTTTTACACTTGCTATCTGGTCACCCTACTATTAGACAACACTGTCACTACATTTATCCCAAAATTGCCAGTTTTGGGGTTTCTTTCACTTTTCCTCTGAAGAAGCTGGTGCTGGGTTAATGGCAAGATACTGGACTTGATGGATTACTGTTTGATCCAGTGTGGCAATTCTTATGTTCATAAGTTTTCAAAAAGCTTATGGAAAGAATCACGTCAAGTTTCAGTGCTAATCAAAATGGAAGGAACTTTTTTTCTAAGCATATGCAAACTACTTGGTCAAAAATCCTTCAACCTCTAAGTTCATCGCTAGCCCAACATCAGCTTGGAAATCCTGACTCTCTCAAAGGATGATAAATGTTATCTGCCAATCTCTTCCACTGAATAAACTCGGTTTGATCTGCATTAATCACATTTGGCAGGAACTGTTCAAGCCTGCTAGCAGCAATCTTGGTGAACAGCTTGGCATCATTGCTTAATAATGAAGTGGAACACTTTGAAAAACAACATGAAGGAGCTTTCCCTCCCTGCCAAGTTAATGATATAAGCATCAAATTAAATGAATAGTTTAAAATATTCAGTAAAACTGGAAGTGTCTTGTCCTAAACCACTTTATAAGTTTCAAGATGAAAAAGTCCCTCTTCTCAGTCTTTTCCCCATTTTTCTATTAAATTCCACCTAGCTCAAAAGTAGAATGTCTTTTTAAGCAGAAGGGAGAAATAGCCAGTATTTTGGGTTTTTTAAATTTAATTTAAAATATTGAATTTCCCAAGATCAATAACAATATAACATCAAAACAGTTTTGCATGATGACATGATTTTAGAGACCAAAGTGGGTGAGGTAATATCTGTTTTTGGACCACTTCTGTGGGTGAGAGAGACAAGCTTTCCAATACAAGGTGGGTGAGGTAATATATTTTATCTCTAATGTCCTGGGACTGAAATGGCTACATACATAATTTTAGTAATTTTCCCCATCACATGCACACCCTGTCCCTGAGATGGATGTAGCTAGCTCAGAGCAAAGAGTAAAGTTTTTCTTACTTTCGGTGGCCTTCTTCAATTCCAAGGCTAGAAGGGACTGTTGTGATCATTTAGTCTGACCTCCTGTATAACACAGGACATAGAACTTCCCCAAAATAATTCCTAGAGCTTCTTTTTTAGAAAAAAAAATCTAATCTTGATTTTAAAATGGTCAGTGATGGAGAATTCACTTGGTAAACTGTTCCAATGACTAATTACTCTTACTGTTAAAAAATGTACACCTTACTTCCATTCTGAATTTGTCCAGCTTCAGTTTCCAGTCAGTGGATAATATTATGTGTTTTTTTCTACTCAACTGAAGAGCCCATTATTAAATATTTTGTTCCAAATATAGATACTGAAATCAAGTCACCACTTAACCTTCTCTTTGTTAAGCTAAATAGATTCAAGAAGCTCAATATCATAGACTCATAGATATTAAGGTCAGAAGGCACCATTATGATCATCTAGTCTGACCTCCTGCACAATGCAGGCCACAGAATCTCACCCACCCACTCCTGCAATAAACCTCTCACCTATGTCTGAGCTATTGAAGGCCTCAAATCATGGTTTAAAGACTTCAAGATGCAGAGAATCCTCCAGCAAGTGACCCGTGCCCCATGCTACAGGGGAAGGCGAAAAACCACCAGGGCCTCTGCCAATCTGCCCTGGAGGAAAATTCCTTCCTGACCCCAAATATGGCGATCAGCTGAACCCTGAGCATGTGGGCAAGATTCACCAGCCAGATACCCAGGAAAGAATTCTCTGTAGTAACTCAGATCCCACCCCATCTAACATCCCATCACAGGCCATTGGGCCTATTTACCATGAAAAGTTAAAGATCAATTAATTGCCAAAATCATGTTATCCCATCATACCATCTCCTCCATAAACTTATCAAGTTTAATCGTAAAGCCAGATAGGTCTTTTGCCCCCACTGCTTCCCTTGGAAGGCTATTCCAGAACTTCACTCCTCTGATGGTTAGAAACCTTCATCTAATTTCAAGTCTAAACTTCCCAATGGCCAGTTTATATCCATTTGTTCTTGTATTCACATTGGTACTGAGCTTAAATAATTCCTCTCTCTCTCTGGTATTTATCCCTCTGATATATTTATAGAGAGCAATCCTATCTTCCCTCAGCCTTCTTTTGGTTAGGCTAAACAAGCCAAGCTCCTTGAGTCTCCTTTCATAAGACAGGTTTTCCATTCCTTGGATCATCCTAGTAGCCCTTCTCCGTTCCAGTTTGAATACATCCTTCTTAAACATGGGAGACCAGAACTGCACACAGTATTCCAGGTAAGGTCTCACCAGTGCCTTGAATAACGGTACTAACACCTCCTTGTCTCTACTGGAAAAAACTCGCCTGATGCATCCCAAGACCACATTAGCTTTTTTCACGGCCATATCACATTGGCGGCTCATAGTCATTCTGTGGTCAACCAATATTCCAAGGTCCTTCTCTTCCTCCATTACTTCTAATTGATGCATCCCCAGTTTATAACTAAAATTCTTGTTATTAATCCCTAAATGCATGGCCTTACACTTCTCACTATTAAATTTCATCCTATTACTATTACTCCAGTTTACAAGGTCATCCAGATCTTCCTGTATGATATCCCGGTCCTTCTCTAAATTGGCAATACCTCCCAGCTTTGTATCATCCGCAAACTTTATTAACACACTCCCACTTTTTGTGCTGAGGTCAGTAATAAAAAGATTAAAAAAGATTGGTCCCAAAACTGACACCTGAGGAACTCCACTGGTAACCTCCCTCCAGCCTGACAGTTCACCTTTCAGTATGACCCACTGTAGTCTCCCCTTTAACCAATTCCTTATCCACCTTTCAATTTTCATATTGATTCCCATCTTTTCCAATTTAACTAATAAATCCCCTTGTGGCACCATGTCAAACACCTTACTGAAATGTAGGTAAATTAGATCCACTGCACTTCTACACTTTCCACAGTATGCATCCGATGAAGTGAGCTGTAGCTCACGAAAGCTTATGCGCAAATAAATTGGTTAGTCTCTAAGATGCCACAAGTACTCCTTTTCTTTTTGCGAATACAGACTAACACGGCTGTTACTCTGAAACCTAGATCCATTGCGTTTCCTTTGTCTAAAAAAATCTGTTACTTTCTCAAAGAGGGAGATCAGGTTGGTTTGGCAGGATCTACCTTTTGTAAAACCATGTTGTATTTTGTCCCATTTACCATTAACCTCAATGTCCTTAACTACTTTCTCCTTCAAAAATTTTTCCAAGACTTTGCATACTACAGATGTCAAACTAACAGGCCTGTAGTTACTGGGATCACATTTTTTCCCTTTCTTAAAAATAGGAACTATGTTAGCAATTCTCCAGTCATATGGTACAACCCCTGAGTTTACAGAGTCATTAAAAATTCTTGCTAATGAGCTTGCAATTTCATGTGCCAATTCTTTTAATATTCTTGGATGAAGATTATCTTGGCCCCCCGATTTAGTCCCATTAAGCTGTTCGAGTTTGGCTTTTACCTCAGATATGGTAATATCTACCTCCATATCCTCATTCCCATTTGTCCTGCTACCATTATCCCTAAGATCCTCATTAGCCTCATTAAAGGCTGAGGCAAAGTATTTGTTTTGATATTGGGCCATGCCTAGATTATCCTTAACCTCCACTCCATCCTCAGTGTTTAGCGGTCCCACTTCTTCTTTCTTTGTTTTCTTCTTATTTATATGGCTATGGAACCTTTTACTATTGGTTTTAATTCCCTTTGCAAGGTCCAACTCTGCTTGACTTTTAGCCTTTCTCACTTTATCCCTCCATGTTCTGACCTCAATAAGGTAGCTTTTCTTGCTGATCCCTCCCATCTTCCACTCCCTGTATGCTTTCTGCTTTTTCTTAATCACCTCTCTGAGATGCTTGCTCATCCAGCTTGGTCTACAACTCCTGCCTATGAATTTTTCCCCCTTTCTTGGGATGCAGGCTTCCGATAGCTTCTGCAGCTTTGACTTGAAGTAATCCCAGGCCTCCTCTGCCTTTAGAGCCATAAATTCTTCAGTCCAATCCACTTCCCTAACTAATTTCCTTAATTTTTGAAAGTCAGCCCTTTTGACATCAAAAACCCTAGTCGCAGATTTATTTTTGTTTATCTTTCCGTTCAGTTTGAACTGAATTAGCTCATGATCACTTGAACCAAGATTGTCCCCTACAACCATTTCTTCTATGAGATCCTCACTACTCACCAAAACCAAATCTAAAATGGCATCCCCTCTTGTCAGTTCAGCAACTACTTGATGAAGGAATCCATCAGCTATCGCATCTAGGAAAAATCTGAGCCCTGTTATTATTACTAGCACTTGTCCTCCAGTCTATATCTGGGAAGTTAAAGTCTCCCATGATCACACAGTTTCCGTTCGTATTTACTTCATTAAAAACATTAAAGTAGGCTCTATCCATATCCAAATTAGATCCCGGTGGTCTATAGCACACCCCAAGCACTATCACAGGGGAGGCTCAATCTGTCACTATACGGCATGTTTTCTCATCCTTTAATCATTCTCATGGCTCTTCTGACCCCTCTCCAACTTATCAACATCCTTCTTGAATTGTGGGCACCAGAACTGGGCACAGTATTCTGGCAATGGTTGCACCAGTGCCAAATACAGAGGTGAAATAGCCTCTACTCCTACTTGAGATTCCTCTGTGTATGCATCCAAAGATCACATTAGCCCTTTTGGCCACAGCATCACACTGGGAGCTTGTGTTCAGCTGATTGTCCATCATGACCCCCAGATCACTTTCACAGTCTGTGCATCCCAGGATAGAGTCCCCTATCCTGTAAGTATGGCCTATATTCTTTGTTCCTACATGCATAAATTTACATTTAGCCATACGAAAATGCATATTGTTTGCTTGCATTTAGCAAGCAATCCAATTCACCCTGAATCAGTGACCATAGGCGCTGACATCTCCTCTTTTCTGTGGGTGCTCAACCCCCCCCCCCGCCACTGGCCCTACCCCCACCCCACCCCTTCCATGAGGCCATGCCCCTTCCTCACCTCTTCCCTGCCCCCACTCCAACTCCTTCCCCAAATCACCTCCCTGGCCCTGCCTCCTCCCCTGAGTGCACCATGTTCCCGCTCCTCCCCCTCCCTCCCGGAACATGCAAACAGCTGTTTGGCAGTGGCCAGGCAGGAAACACCGGGAGGTAGATGGAGGAGCAGGGATGAGGCGCGCTCAGGCGGGGAGGAGGAGGAGGAGGTGGGGCAGGGGGGAGGGGAGCTTGGCTGCCGGTGGGTGCAGAACTCCCACAAATTTTTCCCCGTGGGTGCTCCAGCCCTGGAGCACCCACAGAGTCGGTGCCTATGTCAGTGACCTCTCCTTTTAATTATTTACCAGACTCCCAATTTTTGTGTCATCTGTAAACTTTTTGTTGGTGGTGATTTGATGTTTTCTTCCAGGTCATTGATAAAAAATGTTAAATAGCATAGGGCCAACCTGAAACACACCTGCTTGAGTGAAGTTCACATCTATGAAGAGGGCCAGCACAAGGCTGATGTGTCACTTAAATCCAATTTACTTTCTATTTTGAGGGCTTATGTCAAGGTTCCTCCCCCACTCTGAACTCTAGGGTACAGATGTGGGGACCTGCATGAAAACCTCCTAAGCTTACTTTCACCAGCTTAGGTTAAAACTTCCCCAAGGTACAAATTAATTTTATCCTTTGTCCCTGGATCTCCACTGCCACCACCAAACTCTAACTGGGTTTACTGGGAAACGTAGTTTGGACACGTCTTTCCCCCCAAAATCCTCCCAACCCTTGCACCCTACTTCCTGGGGAAGGTTTGGTAAAAATCCTCATCAATTTGCATAGGTGACCACAAACCCAAACCCTTGGATCTGAGAACAATGAAAAAGCATTCAGTTTTCTTACAAGAAGACTTTTAATAGAAGTAAAGAAATCACCTTTGTAAAATCAGGATGGTAGATACCTTACAGGGTAATTAGATTCAAAACATAGAGAATCCCTCTAGGCAAAACCTTAAGTTACAAAAAAGACACACAGGCAGGAATAGTCATTCTATTCAGCACAGTTCTTTTCTCAGCCATTTAAAGAAATCATAATCTAACACATACCTAGCTAGATTACTTACTAAAGTTCTAAGACTCCATTCCTGGTCTATCCCCGGCAAAAGCAGCATACAGACAGACACAGACCCTTTGTTTCTCTCCCTCCTCCCAGCTTTTGAAAGTATCTTGTCTCCTCATTGATCATTTTGGTCAGGTACCAGCGAGGTTACGTTTAGCTTCTTAACCCTTTACAGGTGAGAGGATTTTTCCTCTGGCCAGAAGGGATTTTAAAGGGGTTTACCCTTTCCTTTATATTTATGACATCTTACATGGAATTTAAGTGGGGAGTAGGGCTTGTGCTGTCCCTCAACCAGGGTGAATTTTGCTCTGGGGCTCTTAATCTGCAAAGATATGAAGATGTGCTTATCTTTACACATGTGAGTAAACTGAACTCACTGATACTCCACCTGTGTAATGTTCATCTTGTGGTAAGTCTTTCCTGGATTGGGGCTATAGAGCAGCCTGGACGGATCAGGACTTGTGTACTCAGAGAGCACCTAGACTGCCCAGGCTTTGTCTCTCTTCTCAGTCAACACACAGCTGAGCTGCATGATCACATGTTCCAGCCTCACAGAGAAACCAGTGGACGACTGCTGAGCAAAATGTCTGCTGGTGAGTAAAGGAATGAGGAGAGGGAGCAACTGGGAAGGAGAGAAAAAACCAAAAATAATAATAAAAAATAAATACAAAGCAAAGAGAGAGAGGGAGACTGTAGGTGGTGGTCAGGAGCTAAAAAGCTGAGAGAGAGGGTAGGGGGGACAACAGGGATGGGGCATGGCAATGTGAGGGGAGAGGAAATGGTGTGTAAGGTGTCTGTTGCAAGCTAGGGGGAGGTCCAAAAAAAGGAGGCTATGAGCTAATAGTAAGGACTCCCATGACACTTACTCTGCAACTGAAGCATCTATTATTTTTTAATTTTTAAAATAAGTCAGCACTATTAATAAGGGAGGGGGTGGAACTGCTGTGTCTGTAATACAAATGTGCTACGTGTCTACAGACTCTAAAAACCATTTCCGTGTTGTGGAAGTGCAGAGATGTAAGGATAATTGTTTTGGGTCACTGATGTGTGTGTCCTGTGGGTTTTTTGTTTTGTTTTGTTGTTTTTTCAATAAATGCTTGCTCAGTAGGCCCTTTGGATCTGAAAATGTTATATCCTACAGTTTAGATTAAAGGACTACTTAAACATAGCTTTTTAGAACCATAATCATTCCATGACACTTTCTTCCCCTCTGGCACTCCTGTAAACTATAAGTTTTAGTACCTGGAGTTGTTCCCCAAATCATGCACTTGATAAAGTAGAAACTCAACTTTTCCCTCTGGTCTCATAATAGATTCAGTTGGGTCTGTGCCTTTTAAGTTACAACAGTGCCTCAGCCACATCTTCTAACCCACTTCAGCAGGAAGCTGATTTTGTCTCTAAATTGGAGCTGTGTGTTGACAGTTCTGATACTCGCTACTCCTGTTCTTCTCTGTATTGTGAGAACGTTAGGCTATGTCATACAAAGTTACTTAAGCAATTTGTTTTCATGAACTTATTAAGCATGCCATGTTGCTCATGCACTTGTTGAATTTCAGGATGACTAAACTGAAGTACAGACTCAAGAAGTGTTAAATTTTAGTAATCAAAATAGAATATAAAGATAAATAATAAACAACAGAAATTAAAGATTATGACAGCATGTCTAAAGTTTAGAATTTAATATAGGAGGTTTAAAATTTATTAAGAAATCATCAATTAAATCACAAATTTAAATCTTATCACACAGTGACAGTAAGTGAACTTATTCTAATTCTAGAGTATTTAGGGTATATGGTTCTTGTATCAATATGGAAGTATGGATCCCCAGTACAAGCCCTTGTCTATTTGTGAGTCAATCTTTATATCCGTCAAAAGGGAAGACTGTCAGTGACAGTTCAACCAAAAGCTATTCAAAAGTTAGAAATTTAGAAATCTAAGCAAATAACTTATTTATTGAAATGCCAATTCAGTACACCTTCTCAGATGAGTCCACATACACACACCCCTCACACTAATTCCAAATATGCACGTAAGAGTCAATGTTGCTTAGCATTTATCTTGCAATTCACTTGAAGGTGTAATCACAGATAACTACGGTCCTAATTTTAGTTCACTATGGGATGACCGTAACCACACAGCAATGTAACCAATGACAAATTATTTAAGATTACAACTCATAATGCATTAATTCATACTTCCTTCTCTTGTCTGAGATGCTGTCAGTTTAATGTGACATCATGGATGATGGTGTTTGAAAAATCTCTAGGCTGTAATTGCTCAAAGCACACACAGCCCTTCAGCAATATTTTCACCGCATGTAAGCAGTTTAAATAGGCACGATGTTGAACTGGTGTAATGAATCCGCCAGTCTCAACACTCTTAACCACTTACTGGCTCAAAATTGTTTCTAGATATCTAGGGTGAAAGGCTCAGATCCCCAAAGTTAGGCATGTAAAATATCAGTGGAATCCACAAACCCTGGGTTAGATGCCTAGGTTCTCTATACAATATGTGGGGAGAAATAGGTGCCTGAGAATGGGAACCACAAAAGCCAGCATGCTAGGCAGGGAGGTGTCTAAAGTAGCTAATGGGAGATATCAATGAGAATGCTGTGTCCTAAGCCCCACCCCTCTCACAGAGAGAGGTGCTGAAGTTTGGGCTGTGGGGAGGTTCGTATCTCTACTTGCAATCCACAGCTGGGAACCCCTATGCTGGAGTGACGCACCTGAGGAGAGGAGAGGATGTGAAGAAGTAGTACACTACTACCTTTATAACCTTTAGCCCAGTATTAGGGTACTCACCCAGGATGCGGGAGACCACCTCTCAGGTATGTATCCGAACTACTGGACTACAGCATCAATCTCACTCTTTCTCTGGCCCAATTAATATTTAATTAGTTTATACCCGTGGTTCTCAACCTGCGGCCCACGTGACATCCTCAGGGCCATACAGGTAATATTGGATGCAGATCACAATGGTAAATAGGTTGAGAGGTGGAACAGCACAACAAGTAAGCCTGGGACACCCACATCAGAATTGTCCATCGGCCAGTGGTTAGAACACTCATCTGAAAGGTGGGAGACCCCTGTTCAAATCCCTTCTCAGCAGGCAGAATGAGGAATTGATCATGGTCTCCTACATCCTGGGTGAGTGCTCTAACCCCTGGGCTCAAGGTTATAAGGTAGGCCTCTTACTTCTGCTGCCATTGTATGTGGAGTTAGACATGCTCAGAGATCACCTCCCAACTCAGGCCTCACTGGCAAAATAAGCAGGGCAAAGCCTATCTTTACCTGATTTGAGGAATGTGCTGGGGCTTATATGTGAGAGAGACATCTGGGTACCTGCCTGAAATTGCAATGCGCGTGCCCAAAGGCAGAACCTTAGATGCCTGGTGAACTTTTACAGCAAAGATTTTTAGGTACCTACAGGGATAGGCGGCAAATGAGTGGGGGGTTGGGTCACAGTAGCACCTAAATAGTCCCTTTGTGGATCTGGGCCAAACCGGTTAGTGAAACACAGGTGGATATCATACATTTTGAAGACTTTTTATTGTTTATATATAAACTCGCTGAGAAGAATCATAAAGGAATCATGAAGTGTCAATGCTATTCACTTTATGCGCAGACACTGGAGAAACAGTTTACATACATATAATAAACTGCCCTTCTATTCCCCTTGAAGTCAATGGGGGATGATAATGGATTTGAATCGGACCCTAAACAGGGACAACTGCAGTGATACTGGAACAAGACTATGGGTAATATTTTCAAAAGCACCTAATTTTCATTTTCAAAAGTGACAGCTTGAACTGAACGAAAGTTTGTGTTTATGTTTATCTCCAGCCATCGCAAACTGTCAAAATGAGCTACTGAGCACGCACCAGTTACGTCATATATAACAAACTTATGAGCCGAAGTGCCTAACTCACTTTTGAAAATGGGATTTAGGCTCTGAAGTAATGTAAGCTCTTTTGAAAACATTGTTTCCTTTAACTAAACTGCCCCTTGAAAGAAACTCAGTGAATCGTTAGGCTTCGTGGTGAGCCCTGAAATTTAAGGAGAAATTTAGGATCAGGAAGGGAAATAAACTCTAAACTCTCCACTGAGAACATTCTGCCCTTGTCCCCAAAATACACAAATATAGGGATTGTTGGCTTATGTCCCAGCAGATCTCAAATGCTGGAGCAGAACACAAGGAGAGAGGGAATCTCTATGACGGACAGCAGTGAAATAACAATGTGTTTCATGACTTAGAACTAACATTTGAACTGTATTCAGAAATGAACTGGAATCCAGGAAAATCTATGGAGAAGAATTTTAATGTGCTCCAGGAAAGAAGCACTGTTGAGAAACTGGGCAGCTGTGGTCTGCACTGGGCCAGTTTTTGGGCCAGATTCTTCACTGGTCTAAATGGGTATATGCCATATGCTGTGCTCATTTATACCAGCTCTGGTCCTGGTCCTCGAATGGCTTTCAAGGGGAGTGCCTTGTAGAACATGTTGCAGTAACTCAGTGTGAAGGTAATAAAGGGGGGGGATTCATTACTGTGGGGAGGGCTGCATCAAAACTAAAGTTGCAGTCTCCTAGCCATGCACAGGTGGGGAAAAAAGTGCTTTTGGCCATTGCAGCAATCCAGACCTCCAGAAAACTGAGAATCCAGTGGAGCGCCTGTGTTATGAACTCTGAGTGAATTTGATTTTTTATGCTAATCAAAGGAACATGTATGATGTGCTAAATTATAACACGCATATTGGCAACTGTTGGAGATAAAAGTTGGGAAACTGAGTCACAAGTTCATTCAATTCAGGCTTAATCAATGTGTGCCTTTATATAGTTTCAGACAAAACTATTGTCACTCATAGTGTCTGGACATACCTTTATGCCAGGCAAACCTGGACAAGATAGAATTGGTCAATGAGCCCAAGTTACCACATTGTAGGGCACCGGGAAATTCTTCCATGATAGTCGTCGCCTTCTCTGATCAATTGATCAGGTCCTTCAGTGCCATTCTTCAGTTTCTGCTCCAGTTTTTCTCCCGTTTGGGTCCATGTTCACTTACATCTTTTGTACATGTCTACATTACAAACTACTTAATCTTTATCCTATTGGCTTTTAGCACATCAACCCTGTGGATTTCAGGTACCCTGGACATTATGCGTATACAAGCTTCAATTATGCAATGTCTGTATTTTTCCAGCTGGCTTTACAATTTCTGGGTCATGTCATTTTATATCACCCTGCCTTGGGTCTTCCCCAGAAGAGACCTTTTTATTTATCATGACATGTTTGTGTATCTTTTACTTATATCTTCCAAAACAACAGGTTACCTTTGTTCTGTCACTAATGTGCTTAAAATGTTATTACTAATTCTGTATTTTTTTAAAAAAATTGGCAAAACCATACTTATAGATTCATAGATGTTAAGGTCAGAAGGGACCATTATGATCATCTAGTCTGACCTCCTGCACAACACAGGCCACAGAATCTCACCCACCCACTCCTGTGATAAACCTCTCACCTATGTCTGAGCTATTGAAGTCCTGTTTAAATGGTTTAAAGATTTATGCCAGCAAGGACTTAGTCTATGTTACCTCTGTACCTATTCACTATGCATGATTACAAATCATTAAACAAATAGCTAACTAAGCTTTTAACATAACCATTCAGCAATCCTTCATTTTTATATTTCAGTGTTATATGCCAGCATATGTATATTTTCCCTTTCTCCCCTTTAATCTATTAGAAGTGTGTGTGTGCGGGGGGGAAGAGTTATGGAAAACATGATGGTTCTGTAATGTCAGTATTTCTTATCTTATTTAAACATGGGGGGGGGTGATGTTTTCATTCAAAGTCCAGTTTTGTTTGTGAATCATTGCAAAGAAACTTTATTACAAATTTTTCTGTGAATGCTTTTTGTGGAGGATGTCAGTTTTAGGGCCTTGATATTTAGTTGCTTTTAATGGTCTCCCAACAGCAACCAATGATCCTGTATTTTTTTTCCTTTTATAAGGTATTTCTCTCCACAGAGAAGCTCTTCAATTCAGAATTCTTTCCTCACAGCAGTTTTGCTGGGGAAAATAATTTATGGAAGGTGATGTCATTATGGAGGCAGACCGATTTTAACATCAATCAGAATTTGTCAGATAAAGGATAACAGTAAAAATCTGCTTGAATAAATCAGAGTTCCGAAGACCTTTAAAAAGGTTAATGTAAATGGCAGGCAACCATTTAGTATTTTTATTTTGTTTATAAAGATTAAAGGATTTATTGCCTCTCAGAAGTGGAGCCGCATTGGCCTTGGAAAAAATCTTGTTAGAAAAACAGACACCTGCATAAGGGTGTACAGGATACAGAGTGAAATATATCAAAATAACTCCACTATGCAACAAATCTCGAAACTTGAAAGACTGTGAGACTTTAATCTTTTCATACCTCCAAATAAAACACATCTGTAATAGCCATATTTATACCACAAAGAAAATAATGATCATTTATTTTTATTAAATCAATGGCATCCAAAGCTGAAAATAACATTTTCTCCATCAGTGGTCTCTCAAAACACAGTCGCATTACAATATTGAGACGTGCAGACAGAGGGCTCAAAGATTTAAACTAGACACAGAATTAATGGACAATGGACTTGATGAACTTGATAGAGGTGCTGTGTGTACCAATATTGTGGCTAGAAATGCTTTCTGTATTCTGAATGATTTTAGAGCACTGTCTCTTACTTCAAGTCTTACTCTGATAACAGACAGCTGGGACACTTGAGCTGACAGTCCCTATCTTTGTATATCTGGGGTCCTGGCATTCTCGGCTGAGAGGATGGGGATGACCTTCAAGTCTTGAATCTTCTTCCACTTTGGTCCAGCCCAGTCTGAACTGCAGGGCATCTTGCAAAGCCTCTCTGCTCACTTAGGCTTTTTTCTCAGTGTATGGTCTGAGTGGGGTTTGGATATTTTGGTTTGGTAGTGGAATTTTGCTGTTTATGTTGTCTAGCATTAGCTGACAACTCTTCCGTGGTGGGAATGGCCCTTGCCTGAGTCACTGGCAACTCTGCAGCTGTCTTTTATGTACATGGCAGTTTATTAATTCTTTTTAAGTGTATACCATCTTTCTTTGAGGGAAAACGACCATTAGAGTATCTGAAATAAAACGGGAAGCCTTTAAAGTGGCAAAGATACTACACACCAGAGTCCTGGCTGGCTTGACTTTGTCACTTAGAAACAAAACATAGATTCTGCCCTGTCACTTTGAAAATAAGATAAAGCCAGTAACTGAGTATACTCGGTGTAATTTCTCATAGGGAACACTTGATCCAATTTAAACTAATACCATATAACCTAAAGTGATAAACAGAAGAAAAGCTGTTGGCACATAAAAGAATAAATCTGACAGGCTTCTTTTTGGGAGCTACTGGGTGAGAGGACTTAACCCAAGAAATTAACTGCATCGGATATATTTTGGCAATATTACTGACTAACACTAATCTTATTAACCATGTGTTCCAGGAATATAGGAACACGCTTTAAAATTTCTCATAAAACTTGGATACAGTGAAAAGTGCCATAGTGCAAATCTTCTCTCTGCTTGAGGTGGGGGTGGGGGAATCCTAAACTCTAATGTAAACAATATTTATAGGAATTAACTTTATAATGTGGAACGATCTGGACATCTCTTCAGATGAATTATTAAGTTATGACTCAGATTTTTTTTTAATCTCCATGCTAGTATTTGGCAGGCTAGCAGGATCCTCCTTTAGAATTATTTAGGGACCTGAAATGACAAATAAATCAATCAAAGATACATCAGGATCCTGATGGTAAGACCAGTATCTGGTGGTGGTTGTAAAGTTTTTGTAAAAATGGTTACCAAATAGATTGGAGAGTGTACTAAATTGGTTTATTTAACAAAGCTTTAGTCTATACTTGAAATGCTGCTGCAGTTGAACCACTGTAGTGCTTCAATGTAGACATTACCTATACCGATGGAAGGGGTTCTTTCGTCAGCATAGGTTATGCTGAGAGATGGATGCTAGGTTGATTGAAGAATTCTTCTGTTGTCATAGTGCTCTCTGCACCGGGGGTTAGGTCAGCTTAACTATGTCGCTTAGTGAAGTGATTTTTTTTTTCACACCCCTGAGTGATTTAGTTAGGCCGACCTAATTTTCTTGCATAGACCATGCCTTGGTCAGCACAGATTTATCTCAGGCTGCTACATCAGTTTTCTTCTGCTGAGATCCTTTGATCACTTAGAATTCTGGGCATCAATACCCAGGAGGCGTCTCACTCTCATCTGTTCCTGTCTCTGGTGGTTCTGAATATTGGTGGAAGTTAGTGGTGCAACTTACTTTCTTAGAGATAGACTAGATAGATATGCACAGATCATAGAGAATATATTTGGCATGCCCATTGCTGTAATATTAGCTCAGAGACCCAGCTGTCCTGGAGTTATCTTGCCAGTAGATACTTGCATTAATATTTTTTAGGTGGGACCATACCAGAATAGAAGAGGAACTATTCAGACAATGCAGAGCAGCCGTGACCTGTGCTACTCACTAATTATGGTGTGGTATAGGCAGTCATGGGGAGTGAGCTGAGGAAACTGGTACATCCATTGTCATACTCCTTGTCATATTACATAAGTGTGTCTCTGGATGGGTACAGGGAAATTTTATTTTCTCTTCAACTGAGCACACACAAAAATAGGATGGAAGGTAAAATGACCAGTATTGTTGCAATAATTGTAAAGTCCCATTATAATAGGGGACAAATGCAAATCATAAGTAATAGTGATAAATTCTTGCCAGACTGAGATGGGTAGTTCAAAAACTCGTCCTTAACTTAGTCCAGGTTTCCCCATCAAGGGCTTTTATCATCATTTGAGTTATTTTCAAAATGAACCTAGGAAAAAGTGAGCAGGCTAGTCCATATGCTGGAGACGGAGATGAATATTTGACTCACTGAGACTTAAATTTGCTGACTTTGCATCCTTTTACCTGGCAATGCTCAGTGTTAACTTAGAGGAAGCAAGATATATTTGCCTCATACCACCCAGCATACCTGAGGCATCCACCAGTAGCTTCCTAATATGTTTCCAGGGCCAAATTCTTTGATGATATAAATGGGTGCGGCTCCTTTGACATCAGAGGAGTCTTGTCCATTTATACCAGTAGAGAATTTGTCCTCCGGTTGTGGTTCATTTCTATGTGTATTCTGTCCAGGTTTAATTCTGTAACTACTATAGTCAACAGTGTACTCATTATATAGCTTTTTCCAACAGAAAGCTGCCTTCAAGGTCAGGTGATATTTCTAGGGATGTATTAGAGTTTGCGATGCTGAAAGTTTTACTGGTAGGAGGCTAGCTGGAAGGATGGAGATAGAGGAAGGGAAGAAAGCTGGCAGGCTGGAAGACAGGATGGGGAACAGGTGGAAGTTCTGATGATAGGGAGACTGGGATGGAAATAGGCACTTTGATATTTATCATATGAATGACTCTGCTGTTATGTCAAATTCTGTTTGGCCACAGTTTCAGTTCTAGTTTCCCAGATTAGGGTGGAACTGATGAAATCTCTGTTTACCAGGCACAAAGACCGAGATGAAAATGCCAATGTATTTCTCTTTTTTTTTTTTTTTTTTTTTTTCAGTATTTGTTATCACAGCAGCAAATAGTATCATTTGGTTTTTAGGGGGGAAATAAGGACAACTTTTCTCTTGTAAAGAGTGGATGCAACATATGATTGACTGTGCAAAGTTTGAAGAAACTGCCTAGCCAGTTAGTGGATGAAGTTTATGTCTATATGTTTTCTGCCCAGTAAATTAGGCAAAGTATACTTACTTTGCAGTATAATAACTGTTTTGACTATGTAAATTGTCTTTTGAACAGGTATAAGGCAAAAGAGAAAATAAAGCACTCAATAGATTGAGACATTGCAACATCAGTATGAACTGACAATTAGCAATTTTATTATGATTGATATAAATAAAATCAACCCAAATATTTATAGACTTTTTTTTTCTTTTAGTAAATAAAATGTTCCCACTTGTCCTCACATTAAATGAAGTCTTTATGTGGATTGGCTTTCCTTTTATTATTTTTTATTTCATACAATTAGATTAGAACAAGATTATTGTTGTGATACAAATGAATTCTAAAAGATAGCCAGCACCTTGTATTGCACTGTTGTAAAATGACCAGAGTGCTATATTTATGAACCTGCAGTGTCCAGTAAGTCATTGACTAATTAGAATGGGGGAAAACATTACTTCCTTAAGCCGTAACCGCTCTCCTCTAAAATGGACAAATAGAATGTTAAAGCTTTATGCCTTTAGGTTTTAAGATTCTAGAAGCAGGGACCCTGCTATTTCTATTGCTCAGATTACCTTTTGTACAGCTCTTCATGGGTTTGTAGTACTCCATTTTTTTAGGGGTAGGGTCAGCAGCAACTGCTGCACTTAATGGTTTCCATTCTAATGCTTTGCTTTCTATTTTTTCATAACTTGCTGAAATTTTCCATGCTTGGTCTCCACAGGAAGGCGAGCATTGGATATTTTTGTTGGTGACTGATTTTTCTGAGGGTTTGGCAGGGGGGAGTTTTAAGCAAAATTCTCTAGGTGTTCTTGAATAGAAGAAGAGTGAAATATATCTTTTGCCCATTATATAAAAGAATAGAAAATTTTTGCAACCTTTTGTTTGCTCTTCATTAAACTCTATGGCTAAAACAGATGACGTTTCGTGTGTGTGTGTGCGGGGGGAGTCTTTACTGAGTTTTTTAGAGAAAGCTGGTTTTGATGAGACTGAGTTATAAGCCTTTGAAATTTGCATAGTGAGCATGCAGAGTACAATTTCTTATTAGGCTTTTAAAGTGTGCAAGTAAGGAAGAATGTGCTATGCATGAGGACGAGGCTAATTTAGTCAACACCCTGTTTGTTACACAGCTACGTGTTTGGTCTTATGAGGGAATGATGGTAACTACACCACAGTTAAGGATGAAACTGAATTTCTATTAAAAGCCCAATTTTGCCTCTTCCATCAAAAATCCACAAAAAAACATAGCTACCTGAAAATTGATCTGGGGCAGATGTAGAATTTCTACCAGATTTTAATTGAATTAGAAAAGGAGTTTCTGAATTATGACCCTAAATCTAGAGGGGTACACCAGTCTTCTTTTCTGCCACTTTGAAGCAATAAAAATGGAAAGAGAAGGAGAAATGGAACCAATTTAATTGAATAATCCATCTGGGATCTATAGCCCAGGACCAAGTTTTAATTGGTCAGTCTACTTCCAAGTTACTCAGTTGTGAATGATGAATACCCTGATGGCACTTCACCTTTGGTCAGCTGCATCAGGATCTCCAGAGTCAATGTCAAGGGGCAGCTAGAATTGCCTGGGTCTTGGGTTTGAGGGAAGAGGAGTTCTTCATTCCTTTGGTCCTCCTGCTGGTGAGCAAGATGGAAAGAATGTCTCCTAGGTATTTTTCCCCCTTTCTCTCCGCTCTGCCCCAGTCTCCCACCATCCCCACTGCCCAGAGGAGATCTACAGAAAGGGAGTTCTACTCCTGCAGACCTTACGAGATCTGTGGGTGGGTGGAAACTAGAGAGAACTGGGGGTAAGTAGGAAAAGGTGCATTTCCCTTACCTGTGAACATCCTGAAGCCTACAGGAGAGGAGACTCCATAGTGAGCCTTATGAGACTCATTGGAGCCCTGTTGAGTCTAGGGATGCTCATCAAGGTTAACACCACAGGAGCCTTAGGTTCATTTTGGGCCCACACCCCCAAGCCCTAGGAGGTTCATTGGGAGCCAACCCCACATGTGCCTAAGTGGGTATGTTAGTCCCTGAGGAGCTCGTTTTTTGCTTGTTAATGAGGGTGGCAAGGCTATTTGGGATAAGTGGGGATGAGGAGACAATTAATGTAGTGGTGGGGGCCCTGAGAAGCCTACAAAGACTTATGGGAGGTTCCACATTGGGCCTCCCAAGCTCATGAGACAGGAACAGCTACCAACCAGTTGCTCCTAAGAAGCATAGGGGTTGAAGATGTAGCTTGAAGAGGTCCCAAAAGAGCCTCTGGTGGCTGTGGAGGAGGGGTCCATGACTCTCCTAATACACACAGGGAGTAAGGGATCTGAATGAGCCACCTAAAAACTTTAGGAGGGTTGGAGGTTTAGGACCTGCCTGATGAAGTACATAAACTTCCTTGTGGGGGTGGGGGAGGGGGAGGGTAAAGTCTGAAACTTGTCAAGGGGATGAAGAGTTCTCAGCCATGTGTGAGTGATCAGGGATTGTAGGAGAGGGATTCTTCACTCTCCATGGCTCCCTGTATTGATACAAGGTAGCATCAGAAGAGGGAGATTTATTCTCATCCCATGCCCATTTTGGTGACTCCCAAGCCTCCTGCCAGCTACATCTGCAGGCCTTGGGAGCAGAGTTCCAGATTGACTGACATTACAAAGTCAACAGGAAGTGGAGCCATGCTCTTGTGTGAATGGAACATTGATCCTAAGAAGCTGAAAAGGCTTGCCAGAGTGAGATTTCCTTTCTGTAGATCTTGGGTGTTCTGCAGCATCAGGACTTCCTTTCCCAGATAGGTGGGTAGACTGTGGCTAGTAGGAGACTTCATGGCTAGCAGAAAAGGAGGTATGCCCAGCAGATCTCCTAGTGTCTGCTAGATTGAAGCTCCATTCTTGTATATCTCCTAGAGTTTACAAGAATAGGGCTCCTCTCCATCAGTCCTTAGGACTTATTTCAAATTTTTTAAAGGAAATTCCTATGTAAAATTTGTTAAGGTGAATCTGAAGCTGCAGATACGTATCTGTTTTTGAGTGCATGTTATCCTTCAAGAATATTAGACTTAAAATGAAAATTCGAAATGTTAGAAACTCTGAAATTTCAGACAGAGTTTCAATTGCACAAGACCCAGAATCACATGAAAACTACTATAATATTAACCCTGCCTCAGTAAAAGCAACAGATACCAAAACTCATACTAGTTCATACAGGGAAAAACCAGCACACCATTACGCTAAACAATTATCAGGAAGTAAAAGTCAAGTGGTTGTAATGCTATAGGAGGAATTAGGATCCCAGTGGAGTTGCTGTAATAATTGTACTTAAAAATACACTGTCTCTCAAATTCACTTTCCATACACACATCCAAAATACCAGCTTTATATATTCTGTCACTGGGCAGGTAGGGAAAACCACTTTTCAAATTCAGAGCAGGCATACGGTCTGCTCCTTTTCATGAGCTAAAAGTTCAAATGCAGAATTATTGTGTATTCTTAATTAACAAATTACATAAAATTAAATGCTGTATTTTCTTATGGTGTCATACATTATTCAAGCCATTTTCAAAACAAGGTTTGCATGCATAAATGCATCGTAAAGTCGTGTCAAGATTGAAAGAATGTCACTGTAATCTTTTTCTCTCAGTACAAGTTGGAAACTACTGATGTCCACAGTCATAGGCTATAGACTTCATTCTGCTCGTAATTCCCATCAAAACATAATGGCAAATCACCTTGCAGGTTGGATATTCATAAATAAAAGCTGCACATTTGGTCCATAAATCAATTCAGCATTTTTCTCCATTACTTAAAGATGTCCAACTTAATACACAGACTTTCATAAGCCGATCTGTTAAAAATAACAGTAAGCAATCCTTTTTAAGCCAATATAAGGATTCTATAGTATCACAACTGGACTACAGCAGAGTAAAGGGTTGTGGAGATTGTTTTAGTGTGACTGTGAATTGGTTTTGGAGTACAACCTTATTGATGGCTTTCTGACATTTAAATTCTCAAATTCATGAGAAAAATGTCCTTTCAACCTAAACTTCCCCTTAACGGCTAGTTTTATATGGATTTATTCCACATATTGTTCTCTGTCCACAAAACATCCTTTGTAACTCTCTCTTTCTAATTCTGGAGCATAAAGTGTTATGCGTGACATACATGGTACAAAATAAAGTTCTGTGTGGTCAAAGATAAACAAGTAAGGCAGTTAGTCCCAGGTTCACAGGGGCATTTTGGGCTCCAAACTTCCACTGATTTCAGTGAAAGTACAGAGCCTAAACACCTTTGTGGATCTGGGCCTTAAATATTGCAAGGAAACAGAGTGAGGGAATACTAGGGGACACTGAATTACATGATATTTTTTGGGTGTGCCAATCAGTGGGGAATCCTGAACTGAGAAATCTTGTCTACTCAAGTTTATCTAGCAAGGGGGTGTGCTGAAGAGTTGAATTTCAATTTTTAAAACCACTGGATGGCTCCTCACATTGCCGTCTCTCAGAAGCACTGGGTTTTCTTCACGGCTTCCACCCCTCTGTGCAGCAGTTACAGCAACTCTTCCAATTCTGTTCTTCCTCACTCTATCCATCCTGTGCTTGTGGCAGCTTTAAATTAGCAAGTAATATTTTAATCAGCTGGTTCAGCTGTTTTTCTCTGAAAATATATCAAATTCTACAGTGCAGTAATTAGTAGTAGCTATATTCTTACTACCATAATCATGAAGACATGAAGAGATTATATCCTTTAGCAGCTCTGAAATGAAGGGAAAGCAATCTTATTTGCTTCTCATTTCTGAAACTTATCAGTTTCAGAACATGGCATGTTATCGCAAAATTCATACATTCTGTATGATCAAAGAGCTGGTGGTGATCCCTCAGCGTGACACCAAAACAGGGAGAAGGCTGTTGTCTGTAGGAGAGCAATAAAACCTTTAAAAAAAAAAAAAAAAGGTAAATCAAAGTTAATAAATGTATCTCTTCCACAATGTACCAGCAGAACTAAAATTCATTTGCAAATTTAATGCCATTAATTTGGGCTTGAATAGGGACTGGGAGTGGCTGGCTCATTACAGAAGCAGTTTTGCCTCTCCTGGAATTGACACCTCCTCATCTATTGTTGGGAGTGGACTACATCCACCCTGATCGAATTGGCCCTGTCAACACTGGTTCTCCACTTGTGAGGTAACTCCCTTCTCTTCATGTGACAGTATATTTATGTCTGCATTTGTAACTTTCACTCCATGAATCTGAAGAAGTGAGGTTTTTACCCATGAAAGCTTATGCTCAAATAAATCTGTTAGTCTTTAAGGTCCCACCGGACTCCTTATCCTTTCTTTGTTCACCCTATCAGTTTGTAATTGATCAGGCTTCCCCTTCTCCTTCATTTGACTTACAGCATAACCAATGCTTGGTGAAACTTTTTTGGTTCCCTCTATCTAGCATTCCGTTTCTTCTTTCACTTCATTTTTCTCTTGTCCTCTCTGGAGGCAGATCACAGCAACATTAAGCTCCCAAGTGTTGTCTTTAATTTGTTTGGCGGTGTATGTCTGAGCTGAAGAGAAGGGGAAGAAAGTGTCAAGGCTGATGTGTAACCTGACAGCCACTTTCCCTATAATTCCTCCCAGAAACTAGAGTAGTGGCAAAAGGATAACTTGTAATCCGAAGGGCTTTATGACTGTGTCCCTGGATGGGAGAAATTGCCCATCAAACTCCCATTCTGAATCTCAAGTGGCTGAATCAGTTTATCTAAAACCTCACTTCAGAATGTACCCCAGGAAATTGTTGTTCCCTGCCATTCATCCTAGAGATTGGTCTTGCTTGGATAGATATCCATCTATCTGTGCAGCTCCATATTCTGAATGATTTTTAGCCACTAGCAACAAGATCTGCTCTGAGCTATCTCCTTCCCCACCAAATACAGAGCTCTCCTGTTTGGCTTTTTTATCACTCCAATGGTGAAATGGCTGTATTAGTTCAAAGTGCACTGTGGCACTTTTAGTGCACGGTAGTAGGGTCTGCCTGGCTAGTTATTGTGTGACTGCAGACAAACCTCAAGCTATCCAGGTATCTGAAGGGCATGGTATTCTTTATATTTAATATATTATGAATTGTCCATCATACTTCATGGATTCTACTCGATGTATGCTTTGAAACCCATGACTTAAGACCCTTTGTTTTTGTATATTTGATGATTTTTGGAGGCCTGTTCTAGCTAGCTACTGGCACTGGCAAATAATATGACAAATTCCATTGCACATCCTGAACCAAAGATAGCTTTGATCATTTTTAAGATGGATTATTGGAAAATAAATTCTTGTTTGTTTTAGACTTATATATCATTAGTGTCCACTATTTATCTGTGAATTTTGCTTCTTCATTGCCCATGCAGCTTTCTTTTGCCTTTTATATGCATACCTTGACTACTTGCCTGTGACACTTTCCATTTTTGTCTGGATACATTTTTTCTTACTAATTCTGAAACGGACTTGAGTTCTTGGTGTACTTCCTTCTGTTTGTTACATTTAAAAAGAGATGGCCTCAAGCCACAAGGTTCTTGAGCTGGATTCTCCTCTCACTTATAGCAGTGTAAATAAGGAGCAACTCCACTGAAGTCAATTGAGTTACACCAGTGTAAAAGCAGTAGCAGTGAGAGGAGAATTAGGCCCTTTGTGTGAGTCTGGACTTCCTCAAAATTATGAAAACCCTTGATACAAACACCCTACTTAGATAGCTAAGGTCTGTGGCCTCCATTACTGTAGTATCTGAGTGCCTCACAATTCCCCTGTGAAGTAGAGAAATTCTATCATCCCCATTTTTACAGATGAAGAAGTGAGAAATAGAGAAGCTAAGTGATTTGACAAAAGTCATGCAAGAAGTCTGGGGCAGAGCAGAGATCTGAAGCTTGGTCTCCTGAGTTGCAAGCTAGCGCCCTAACTGCTGGACCATTCTTTCTCTTATTTGTGTCTGTCCCGTGTCTAGGTATAATAGTCCAAACATTTGATTTCTTCCATAGAAGAATAGTGAAAGACTGTCATTGTGTAGCACCAAAGGAATGACTAATGTTGTTCACATTTTTTATTGTATTATTCAGCTACATGCCATGAGTAGAATATCATGCTGCAAGAATGCTTTAAGTACTCTGTAAGATATATGCTTATTGTGATTTATAAAGAAGGTAAACTACATAATATCTTAATTACGTAATATTCCTTGTTGTTTAAACATAATTATAAATATTCTGCTTATGAGTTAGATTTTGCTACTGTTCACGTTTCAATTAATGTGAAAAACAGGATCGAATAGGATAAGGATAGAATTTTATTTGACATAGGACCTTTTATATTCAAGGTCTCAAATATCTCAAAATGCTTTATGGAGGATGCTTTTATTAGATGTTGTTGTTATGCAGCACTCACATTACTAGGGAGGTTTCAATGATTGCTTCATAGGTACTTGAGAGTTTGTCTGGTGAGCTAAAAAAGAAGAGCATTTTTAAACAAACCTATGATGCTGAGAACGAGCTGCAGAGGGAATTGTCATTTGTCCTCCATTGGTCAATGTATTGTTTTTAAACCACAAAAATTCTATTAGGCTATATTTTAAGAAACTGATTTAAATCCACAAAGGAAAAAAAGAGAGTGCAGGTGGATACTTAAGATGACACTTCACAGTTTTGCTAATCCTATTGTGTCTGTATTTCGGAGATTGGTGACCTACACATCATGTGTGCCTTATCACTAAACCAAGGCCAAACAGCATGGCTTAAGGATGGAGTGCCAACCCAGATCTTAGCTATCAGTCTGAATATCTTATTGCTTCTTTGGGGCATTAGGTCAGATTGTTAATTGCTTTGGGCCTTCTTCTGCCATCTTTATTCATTCTGAGTAGTACCTAACTTGGCAAGAAATTCCAATGAAATCAGTGGGGTTATTGGCAGAGTAATGTATTCATCAAAGCAAGTAAGGGTGACAGAATATGGTCCTTTGGCATAGTCTGTGGATGAAATTGTATATTTAAATATTATGATATCCCTCAAAGTTGTGTATCAAAAATGGCTTTGTATACAAATTTGAATAATAGATTGAGAAAATAGTAGCTACTGATAATACTGACTCACTCCCTCATGGTGTAGCATACTTATACATGTCATGTGCTGCTTGCTGGTAAACAGAGGCTGCCAGCTAGTAGTGACAAAGACAACACTGATGTTCTATCCACTAATGACAACCTAACTATTGGTGTGAGTGAGCAAAATTCTATTTATTGCATTGAACCATGGTCAGGACTGTCCTTACCCATAACTATTTTACATTTGGGGACAATGTATACCTTCAAATCAGCAGCACTGCTATGGGTACCCGCATGGCCCCACAGTATGCCAACATTTTTATGGCTGACTTAGAACAATGCTTCCTCAGCTCTCGTCCCCTAACGCCCCTACTCTACTTGCGCTATATTGATGACATCTGCATCATCTGGACCCATGGAAAAGAAGCTCTTGAGGAATTCCACCATGATTTCAACAATTTCCATCCCACCATCAACCTCAGCCTGGTCCAGTCCACACAAGAGATCCACTTCCTGGACACTACAGTGCTAATAAACGATGGTCACATAAACATCACCCTATACCGGAAACCTACTGACCGC
Source organism: Chelonia mydas (assembly GCF_015237465.2). Lineage (NCBI taxonomy): Eukaryota > Metazoa > Chordata > Testudines > Cheloniidae > Chelonia > Chelonia mydas. The sequence goes on from NC_057849.1 coordinate 180,676,392, forward strand.
TATTCCTACCTACATGCCTCCAGCTTTCACCCTGACCACACCACACAATCCATTGTCTACAGCCAAGCTCTGCGATACAACCGCATTTGCTCCAACCCCTCAGACAGAGACAAACACCTAACAAGATCTCTATCAAGCATTCTTACAACTACAATACCCACCTGCGGAAGTGAAGAAACAGATTGATAGAGCCAGAAGAGTTCCCAGAAGTCACCTACTACAGGACAGGCCTAACAAAGAAAATAACAGAACGCCACTAGCCGTCACCTTCAGCCCCCAACTAAAACCCCTCCAACGCACTATTAAGGATCTACAACCTATCCTGAAGGATGACCCAACACTCTCACAAATCTTGGGAGACAGGCCAGTCCTTGCTCACAGACAGCCCCCCAACCTGAAGCAAATACTCACCAGCATCCACACAACAGAACCACTAACCCAGGAACCTATCTTTGCAACAAAGCCCGTTGCCAACTGTGCCCACATATCTATTCAGGGGACACCATCACAGGGCCTAATAACATCACCCACACTATCAGAGGCTCGCTCACCTGCACATCCACCAATGTGATATATGCCATCATGTGCCTGCCCCTCTGCCATGTACATTGGTTAAACTGGACAGTCTCTATGTAAAAGAATAAATGGACACAAATCAGATGTCAAGAATTATAACATTCATAAACCAGTCGGAGAACACTTCAATCTCTCTGGTCACGCGATTACAGACATGAAAGTTGCGATATTACAACAAAAAAACTTCAAATCCAGACTCCAGCGAGAGACTGTTGAATTGGAATTCATTTGCAAATTGGATACAATTAACTTAGGCTTGAATAGAGATGGGAGTGGCTAAGTCATTATGCAAGATAACCTATTTCCCCGTGTTTTTTCCTACCCCCCCCAACCCTGCAAGACATTCTTGTTAAACCCTGGATTTGTGCTGGAAATGGCCCACCTTGATTATCATACACATTGTAAGGAGAGTGGTCACTTTAGATAAGCTATTACCAGCAGGAGAGTGGGGTGAGGGGAGGTATTTTTTCATGCTTTGTGTGTATAAAAAGATCTTCTTCACTTTCCACAGTGAAGTGAGCTGTAGCTCACGAAAGCTTATGCTCAAATAAATTGGTTAGTCTCTAAGGTGCCACAAGTACTCCTTTTCTTTTTGCGAATACAGACTAACACGGCTATTACTCTGATAAGTGTCCTTTGCCTCATATAGCCATAATGGTCTCTCAGAAAAATACAATTGAAGACCATTATTTTTAAAACTTACTTTAATTTACTCAGTAAGGGTTCTTTTGGAGCCATTCCAGTCCGAGTCTTTAGAACAGTCTTTATATTAGAAATACTGCTAGACCCCTAACCGTAGCACTGCTAGGGGGTCCCAGTACAATAACCTATTTTCATTTACAAAGGAAAGAATTAGGTCTTGGGGAAATCATTGCCGGAGCAGAGAAAAGGAGAGGCAAATATAAATGGTGCTTTAAGAGATAATAGAGAAAATAATCAATAGGGTTTGCTTGGGTTGGGTGCCTAGTTCCAGTACTTTGGTACTAATAGTTCATTACAGTCAAACAATGGTATTAAAAGAATGCTAGTGGGGGAAAAATACTACGTGATCGTGTAATCAAAGAGTGTATCCTAATGCAGGGGGTCAAATTAAAGTCTCATGTGTAACCTTAATGCTGGCATTGCCTAACTTTTTAATGTAACTGCCTAGGTTTTTACAAAAGCAAATAAAAAAAAAAATACGTGTGGAACTACAGTGACCCCAGTCGCTAGCAGGGTAGATATTTTTTGACCCACAACACAGACCTTTGCCATTTGAGCTGACAGAATGACTGATAGTAGTAGAAGGCTGTTATCTTGTGTGGACCAGCCACTTGAGGGGGAAAAGACATACATTACCAGTGGGTTTCACAGCTATTTGCTGGCAGCAGAGGAAAGTAGAGACTCAGGAATCCTGGGTTCAGTTCCAAATTCTGGAGGGGACTGTGTTCTGTGGTCGTAAATTCTTCTGTCTCTGTTTATGTCTCTATTGCCCCCACCCCTTAGGCCTCTGTCATCATCCCCTGAACCCCAAAACTCCTCCTCCTGTCCACCCTCCTCATGTTCCAACTTCCGCTTCTGATCCTGTCACTGTCTGCTCTTCTACTTCTTTACCGCACCTCCAAGCTCCTGACCCTGCGGGTCCATTCCCCCCCCCCCCCCCCAGGCTTTTGCCAGTTCTTACTCTCTGCTCCTGTACTTCCTTCCTCCTGCCTCGAGCTTAGGGTTGCCAGGCGTCCAGCTTTCAACTGAAACACCCAGTCAAAAAGGGACCCTGGTGGCTCCGGTCAGCACAGATGACTGGGTCACTAAAAATCTGGTTGCTCTCAGCGAGGCTGACAGGATACATGCCCAGCTTTGCACGGCTCCCAGGAAGCAGCCAGCATGTCCCTCTGGCTCCCAGGTGAGGAGGAGGAAAGGGTGCTCCACACACTTTCCCCGTCCTGAGCGCTGGTTCCGCAGCTCCCATTGGCCAGGAACCATGGCCAACAGGAGCTGTGGTGGCCTTGCCTGCGGGCGAGGGCAGCGCATGGAGCCCCCAGGCCGCCATTCCACCTAGGAGTCGGATGGACATGTCGCCATTTCCCAGGTGCTGCCTGAGGTTAGTGCTACCCAGAGTCCACACCACAAACTCCCCTCCCGTGCCCCAACCTCCCACCCCAACTCGGTACCCCCTCCCACACTCTGAACCTCTTGGGCCCCAGCTCGGAGCCCCCTCCTGCACCCCAAACCCTCATCCACAGCCCCATCCCAGAGCCCACACTCCTAGCCAGGGCCCTCACCCCCTCCTACACCCCAAACCCCTGCCCCAGCCTGGAGCCCCTTCCTGCACCTGAAACCCTTGGCCTCTGCCTGGAGCCCCCTCCTGCACCCCAAACCCCTCATCCCCAACCCAGAGCCTGCACCCCCAGCTGGAGCCTTCACCCGCTCCCCAACCCCCTGCCCCAGCCCAGTGAAAATGAGCAAGTGAGTGAGGATGGGGGAGAGGGAAGAGAATGGAGTGAGTGGGGGAAGACCTCAGAGAAGGGGTGGGGCCTCAGGGAAGGGGCAGTGCAGAGGAAGGGGAAGGGTGTTCGGAGCAATTAGAAACTTGGCAACCCTACTCAAGCTCCTGTCCCACTCCTATCCTTCCATCCCATTCTGCACCTATCTCTCCTCTCCAATTCCTACCCCGGCTCCCTCCTTCTGCTTCTCTTTCCCTTCCACCCCCATCATTCCTTACCCCTCTGTATTTGAGTCAGTCTCTTCTGTATTCTCAGTTCTGCCTCTGCTGTGGTACCCAGGCAACGTGGAGTTAAAAAAGAGAGAGAAAAAGAGGAAGAGAAAGAAGCCTGTCTCTCTACTTTCAGTTCCTGTGCCTGGCCCGCATCAGCCAGGTGGAACAATTGCAAAGAAAAGACCTGTCTGTTCTTCAAGACACAGGATAGACCATGTTCATTCGCTCTCTGGAGATGACACTGCACATGCACAGTACAGTCATCACCTAGGAGCTGTGAAAGGATGGAATATGCTCAGTGCAGATGGAATTCTTTGTAGAATTTAGTTGCCAAATGCTCTAATAAGTCTCTACTGAGCACATGCAAACTGAGATTTTCAGAGGCATATAACTTGGCCAAATCTGCGTGCTTTTTCACAGGAATAGAAAAAAAGGCACATTCCTGACACCAAGGTGACCACCCAACAACATGCCAAATATCAAGACCTTGCTCCAAACCATGTAGATACTAGAACTTCTCAACAAAATGGTAAGAATTTGTTTACATGGGCAGTGCATATTTTCCCTAAGATCATTCTAGGAAACAACTTGTCTAGCCAAACTTTCTCCCCAAAAAATTCATCCTGAGGCAGTCACATGTCATGGAAAACTTCAGACCAAATAGATAAATTTTGGCAGGGTTACAGTCAACAGAAAACAGGTATTATAATGGAAAGTAAAGGAGTACTTGTGGCACCTTTAGAGACTAACAAATTTATTTCAGCATAAGCTTTCATTTGTTAGTCTCTAAGGTGCCACAAGTACTCCTTTTCTTTTTGTGGATACAGACTAACACGGTTGCTACTCTGAAACCTGTCATAATGGAAAGTGTTAGGCAGACTTGGTTACAGATGTAACTTTCAGTTATGCCTATAATTGAGATGTGGATGGTGAAAACATATTGTTTGCTTAATATAGGGCCAAATTCTGACCTTAGATGCCCATGCTGTATCTCCATATCTCCCAGTGAAAAGAGGGGGAATATTTTCTGCTCATCCAAGGGTGGAATTTGACTGCTAGTGCAATGACAGATTTTGGAGGCAAATGTGTTTATTGGCTATGAGGAGACAGTTGTATGCTCATTATATGAGCATATCAAGGTAAGAATATACATCTACTATAGGTTAGGATGGCAGAACAGAGGATCAATTGAAAATGTAATTATTTTTAATACAGGCAAACAGTATTATTGGGTATTACAATTGTTCTATAACATAGTATTGCAGATTGGAACTTTTAACTTTTTTCCTTGACAGACAGTTACCTTATTCTTTCTTGAAGTTGTCATTTTCTTTACAGGATGGTTCCTGTGGAAATAATGTGAGATAAGTGACGTTGAAATGTACAATATGAGTGATGACATTGTAAAGTTAAATTACTTTGCTCTTGGTTTAACAGTTTTAGATATTTTCCTTGTTCGTCAAAAGTTACGAATATACATTAAAATAATTGAGGCCCAACTGAAGTTCAGGAAACATAACTCAGGACAGCTTTTTGTAGCTATATTTGCACATATGGATCTTATCTATCCTGTGCTTTAAAATAACACAATAATGTGTCCAAGTAAGAACAGCTGGATACTAAGGGGAATCTGAATGATCTTGTATTCCTAGGAACACTGTTTTAAAATACTGACACCACATGTATTTATGCTGCATATGCATGTTTATTAGTAGTACAGGATAGCAAAATGAGCAATTTTACTGTATTGTGGCTGAGTAAATAAATGATGGCTCTTTAAAATTCCACAAAAATCAACTGACTAGTAAATTAGTTGCCTGAAAGTGTATTTTTAATGAATCAGCTTAAATATATTCCAGCATGCCTATACATCCTATTGTCTTCGAAATTTCAGTTTTTCTAGTTAACCCTTTTGAATGCACTCAACATTTTAAAAACATTTGCTTTCACATACTGTATTAAAGTTGAATCAGTCCACTTTTCTCTAGCAATCAAAGAACCACTGCATTATATTGATCACTACTGCCAAGTGGTTCTCAGCTCTTAAGATTCTTGATAATTTTCTTGGGGATCAGTGATAATTGACACCAGTCTTGTACTCTGACTGTTTGTGAGCGAAAGTTATTTTCTCAGAAACTGTTGCTCCCTGCAAGCACTCCAAGAATAATTATGGCCTCTGAGCTGTTCTTGTAATTTCAACCCAAAGTTGCAAGTCAAAGGCTTCTATCACTGGAGAGTTGTTACACACCATTCAGCTGATGCTTTATTCTTCTAATATATATCCAAATTGGTTTTTCTTTTGTTGTTCAATAATTCTGTCAGTGCCCTGGCCAGTCATGAAAGATCTGTCTTACATCAAGGAGAAACAACTTTTTAATCCATTAAGGCATGGGCTCTCAACCCTGATGTACCAGGGAGAGAAGAGTCATGGCCCTTCAGCCACTAAAAAGGAAAAGATCCTCAATGAAATCTTGGCCTCATTGAAATCAATGGTGAAATGCCCATTGACTTTTGTAAGGCCAGGATTTCACACTGCTCAGGGATCTCCTTCAAAAACCTGAAGTGCAGAGAAAAAGAGCATGAGGACTGGCCTGTCAGCAAACCATGAAGAGCCAGTAGCTGTAAAGGCTTTCTTTCTCTTAAATGTGGACCCCTTAGGCAGCTACCACCATCTATCATTCCAAGGCCCAAAATCAACCTTGCTGTCTAACTTCAAATGAATGTAAACAGTTCCTAATATTACATGTATTATAAGTAATATTATAAATGCTGTTACATATAGCTTCCATGCAAACCCCTTTTGTTGTACTTTTGGTGTCTTTCCTGATGAAAATGAGCAAGAACAAAATAGAACCTGTGAAACTACAGATCGGCATATAGTGGTGAAATGAAATGGAGATTCATTCCTCTCTTGTGGGTCACCCTTCCTATACTTGGGATGAAGAGAGAAATTTCTCCTTGTAGTGTATTAGTGTTGCTGCATGGTTGTTCTCACATTCCTTAGGTGAATCCTGTAGGTGTCAAAGCTTATTCTTTTGTGTGGTACTGTAGTTCATTTAGTTTATGGTTCTCTAGAAGACCTAAGCAAATAACTGGTAACAATTTATCTGAATATAACCTCTTTCTGCTATTGGAACTTTCACAAGGAGATCCTTGAATCTCTTCATTGTTTGAAAGTATTCAATCTACTCTTTTTGCTTTTTATTTAGTTAGTTAGTTTTACTCTATGCATTGATTGCAAAAAAAAATTGTCTGTATTTGCAATTTGCCATTCAAATTTTGTAGGTTAGCTGTGACTGGATGAAAGAGCAAGCACTACCAGCACAAATATCTGCATATGCAAATCCAAATTTGGTGTTCCTGAAAATTTGCTCATGTGATTTGTAAATTTGCTTTTTCTAAACATAGACACCTGTAAAAAAAAAAAAAAAAAAAAAAAACCACATGAATGTTTAGGGGAAGTAAAACTAAAAGCAGTGTAGGCATAGTCAAAGCAAATTCACAACAAAAATTTGAACCGATATTTGTAGAAAATGTTTTGGCTGTCACTATTAATGATGATGGATACAGTTTTACATGTTTGACACTTCTGAGGGCCAATAGCTGCATGGGGTTTGCTTAAATTATTGTACATAGTTATTTTACTGCACAACATACTATCACAGTGAACGGCCAAACCCTCCAGGCAGTTGACAAATTCACCTACCTCGGCAGTACACTGCCATGTGCAGTTCACATCGATGATGAAACCAATGCCAGAATTGTCGAAGCAAGTGTGGCCTTCAGCAGACTACATGCAAATATGTGGGAGTGCAGAGGCATTAGTCAACAGACAAAACTGAAGGTCTACAAAACCATCATGTGGCCAACTCTGATGTATGCATGCGACACTGGGATATGTATAGACTCCATGTTATGAAGCTGAATCACATGGGCTGTATGAGGAAACTGATGAGGATAAGATGGCAAGACAAGGTTCCTGATACTGAGATTCTAATATGGGCAGATATTCCAAGCACCCATACTCTGTTGATGAAATCACAGATGAGAAAGGCAGGCCATGTCACCAGAATGGCAGATGAGTGACTGCCCAAGAAGATCTTTTATGGTGAGCTAAAGGAGGGAAAGCAGTCTCAGGGAGGCCAGAAGAAAAGTTTCAAGGACAGCCTAAAGTTATCAATGCAGTGTTTCAACATTGACCCAGAGTTTTGGGAAGATGTCATTCATGATCATTCTACCTGGTGAAACCTCATCCATACTGGAGCTACAGTCCCTTAGCAGAGGAGAACTGCTGAGGCAGAGCAGAAGCACCAGCACATGAATCTTGTAACATGTCCACTGTTAATCAAGTAACCCATAGCGGCATCTCTTGTGCAGTGTGCCACAGATGGTTCAAAGCTCAAATTGGCCTGATCAGTCACGCAAGTGTTCACAGAAACCAGACCAATCAGTGATGTCACAGTCATCTTCAAACTCAAAGGACAAACAACAACAACAACAATTTAGTCATGTTATTGCTTCAGATTTTCAGATGTGGGATGCTTTTCAGTAGGAGATAGATTGCAGTAGCCCCTTTCTCAAAACACAAACAGATGATAGCGGTGTGTTAGACTTATGAAGGAGGACAGATGTAAGACATCACATGGGTGCACCTGAATTGCTCTGCCTCTCCAAGGTTTGGTTGAGGGAAAAGGAGGCTGTGATTCCTGTCACAATAGGTATAGGCTTTGGTGTCTTCACTCTGATTTAATCCCTTATCACACAGATTAAGAGGTGCCAGGTAACCTTGGATTTGATGAGGTTTTTAAAATATAACAGCGAGTGGCCTTTTAAACCTGAAACACCTCTGTGAGAGTTTTATTACTGCTATCCCAAATGGCACTAGTCGCGACTGTTTTCATATCTACCACCCATTCTAGAATCATATCCTGTTATTTAATAGCACTGTATGAAAAGGAAAACTGAATCGGTCTGAGACAGAAAAGCCAGGAAGCATGCAGAGAGAGGAGGTGGTAATGAGAACAAGGCATTGCTGCATATCAGTCAAAAGTGCTCAGCAAAGGAACCAAGCATAAAACATTCACTGAAAAAAGGGAGTACAGTCAGGCGAGTGAACTGCATGGACTGGGAAGACTCATAAAATCAGAGGCATCATACTATTGTAAAAATGCCTCTCTCATTTCAGCATATTTTTTTTCTGCTGCAATGAACCAATTTATGCCTGATGATGTGATTTGCCCCCACCCCCCCTTTTTTTTTTTTTGCTTTTACAGTGGAGAATTTAAACCCTACCATAGTACTTATTATTTCTATTATTTTGTTCTATGTTCTTTCCCTCTTTCATTTTTTTACAAAGTACTCTTCTACTCATGTTCTCCCCCACAGACATGAAGAAAATGCCAATTTTCTAATATTTTACCTGCTGCAATTGCACAGCCCATTGATGTATAACACAGTGTAATGTACAAAGATCTGATTTTTTTCACATTTGTAAGGATTTTTTAAAAGTCTTTTGATTTTTTTCTCTTTACTGTAAGTGTTAGCTTCTCTATTTGTAATGGTTTCCCTTTTGTAAGACTAGTAGTGCTGTTTATTGAAGCCAAATTCAGAACATGAGCACAATACATGGCACAGGAAAGCTAAACTTGTATATTAATATTTCTCCCACCTCTCTGTGATGCAGGAGTATTGTTTTCATAAGCAAAAGATTTTGTCAACAAAAAATACATAAACTTCAGGTTAAAAAGAAATTGACTCAAAAGAGTTTTTCTTTGCTGAAAAGAAGTTGCTTTGTCTTCAGCCCCAGTGGTTTGTCAATGTGCTATATTCCACCTTCATGTCTTTATGCTTATTATAGGATTATTACTCAATAGGTTTTACTGAAATTTTTTGATACAGCACAAAGAGAGACAAAAAGAGTGAATCCTGAGAGACAGCATTTTATTTTCTGTATGTTTTATGTGTGTGGTCGTAACCAAGCAGAAAAATAAACTCCTCCGCCAGACAGTGTAAAAGTAAACCCACAGGAAGGACTTTCAAAGGAAAACAGGACTAATGGTAATTTGAACACAAGCAAACAATCAAAGGCCTCTCTGGTGCAGTATTACCCTAGCAAGGATATTAGTGAAGAAACCTCTTTAAACAAAACAAAACAAAAACTTCTTTTCACAGCAAAATGACGATAAAGATTTCAGAGCATGATAAAAATAGCAAACTAAACATGGTAATTAGACTTTTGCTTGTCAGTGCAGCCTCTGAAGACCTAAGACGGTTGAGCTAAAATGTTCTAAGAAGGAAATTGCCTGCCAAAACTCAAAAGATGATAACTGAATGTTGCTAAAATGTGTTTTGTCTGAGATTTTTTTCCCTTGCCATATCTATCAAAATTGTTTTCCTGGAGCCACCTCACTACCATGCCTTGGGGACTGGGAGAGAATGACCCCACTTTTGGAGAGTAGTGGGGTAAGAGAGAGCCATTTATGAATAGAACCCCACAGATCCAGTGGCCTGTGCCTCCCACAGCATGACCTAGTTCCTGCATAGAGCCCACATCTGCATAACCTTCCTCTTTCTGGCCTCCCCTACAGCTCCCCAGCCTCCCGGCTGGGGTCTCCTGAATTTTGACTTGGCTACTATAGTAGGTGGTGCTGAAGGGAGACTCCCTCCCTTCCTTCTGCTTACCTGCTAGCTAGTCAGAGGCCTTGTTGCTCTTGGCTCCTTCTCTTACCTTAACCTTCTCGTTCGGGTGGAGTACTGGAGTCGGCTAGAGAGAGCTCTGTGATCGAGTTAGTGGGTCTTCACTAGACTTGCTAAATTGACCCTGCTGCATCGATTGCAGTAGCCCTGATCCCCAGTAAGTGTAGACATGGCCAGAGTGTCAGCTGAATGGTTAAATCATCAACGAAACTTTGGAATGGAATACCAATTGTCTTTTACTATGGAATATCTAAACTGGGCCTGGCCATCTCATTTATTCTGAGATGCTTTCTGCACTTTCTCAACCTCTAGTCTTTTCTGAGGCTATCTGTGTTGCTCTATGCACTGGTCTCTGGGTATAGAGTAGGCTCTGTGTCTAAATTCCTATAAAAAGAGCTTGTAGCACAATATACTAAAATACTAGAACTACCTCATCAGTGTCCCAGTCTCCTTTTTATATATAAACCACAAAGGTTTCACTTCAAGGTCCTGATTCTCTGCTATGGTACACTGATTCAATGCTGGCAGTACTCTATATGCAAATACACCAGTCTAAAACAGGTGGAGCGGAGAATGAGGCCCAAGTCCTTTATTTATTGCTGCTTCCCTTGTGGTTCAAATTTGCCCTCTTCCCCTGCATATGCTTCCCTACCACTTCATTTCCTTCTCCTATTTTCCCCCAGGGACATTCAGCCACGTGGTCCTGTTCCTCTGTTTCCCTTGAATATTTCTTTCCGAAAAGTGTTTGGCAGCACCAATCCCACTGGTGATACCAGTCTTGGAGGGCAGCACCCGTTTCCTCTCCTACTCTTATGCTACAGCAGTTCCTAGCTGAGATATGTAGGATTCCTCTCCTGTTTGTTTCAAGTTGCTTTTATGTATCTCATTTCCAATGAAGAGCCTACACTATGTGACAAGCCAGCTCTGAAACTCACAGCAAGTATCCTACAGACAGTATTTCTCAGATCCCAGTTTGGAAGTCACTGATTTAATGGCAATAGCCAGAAGAAGAATGTTCTAAACAACCTCAAACAGTGAGCCATTAACATTATCTTCAGTGTAAAGTAAACTCCATAATTATAAGAATATAATTCACTTCCTATGTTCTTACACTATTCACACTCAGGAAGTTCATTCCTCTTTTAGAGAGAGCACCATTCCTCTCCCCGCCCTCACCATTTTAAGTCTATGGAATATACTGGGTCACACTAGTAGACTACCTTCAAGCAGAATGAACATTTAAAATTTGGCCACTGTACATTCTTTGAGCAAAATTTCATGAATTTTAAAGGAGGGGATTTCGCAGTTAATCAGATCTGAAAAAAAGAAAACGTGTATTGAAAATCCAGGTATATAGCCAATATCATTCTGTGATCCCTCTTGCTATTACCTTTGCAGTAGTCAGAGATTATTCCATTAAAGAGCAGCTGTGTCTTCTGATTTATTCCACAGTGATATAATAAATCTGAATTCATTATATCATACTATGCTGCCATAGAGAGGAATCAAGATTGTGATGTCACAAACAGCAATGTGCAACAGATTCTGCCCTGGTGTAAATGGGTGCAACTCCACAATAATTTGATTCCATAGCTCTACTGCAAGGTCAAATATAAGTAGATTGGCTATGAACCACCCCTTGTTTATACATTTAAATGTTTTTGCTATTAGCAAATATTCTAGAAAAAATGATGAAAAGTATGTGATGGACAAGCTGACTTACATTTATCTACATACTTGAAAATTTTCCCCATTAAGAGAGTCCCTGCTTGAAATTTTTAGTATTGAGGGAAAATGAATATTTTGAGCATGGAAACTCCTGAATGCCAGAGTACCTTGCTCTGTTATAGCATTTTGAGATGGTTTGTACATGTCCTTATTCAGGAATCCACTAAACATTGCTGTCCTGACTTCATTAGTATTTATATCTGAAAGTTATGTATGTTGACATTGAAATATTCTGCTCTGTGGCAGATCAGTCTCTGTTTTTTGTCTTGTTTGTTTTAAATTCAGAGCAAGGTCACTGCTTAAAATGTATTAGAAATTGTCTGCTGGATGTGGATGCAGTTCCTGTAGTGATGTTATTTAATTATGCTTTTAGAATCGGCTGGGTTTCCTGACTTGTAAACAGAGGATGGGGGTTTCACTGCTGAGGGGATTATTCCAGCTATATGGATTCATTTGTTTGTCTCTCTGTTTTATCTTTATTTTTATTGTATTGTATTGTATTTATGTGTGCTTTTTTTTTCATTCACTAAATCCATGGCAGTTTTATCCAAGCTATAAGACAGGCATTGCCTGGAAACTGAATAAAAATGAGGGGAATGGTCCAGAATTACATTCCAGCTTCTTTATGAAATCCTTCGGTACTGCTCCCTCTTCTCACTTTGCTGGATTGTCTTCTATCCATCTAGGCATTTTATTGTGATTATTACCATGGCTGGCTCCACTGTAGTTTTTACCAGCACTAACCTCCACCTAAGTATCCCTTCAAGGGGAAGGTGATGATTTATTGCTTGAGTGGAGCTGAAATTCACATTTCAGTGAATTGAGGATCCTTCCAGGGAAGGGAAGCTGCTACCCTTTTGCTACTGCTAGTGCCTGGGTAAGATGGTGTCCTCCTCCCTTGAAGAGATCCTGCAGGGCAGACTTTGGGGGAAGGGTGCTCATATTGGCTCCCCTGAAGGATTCCTGCTGGTGGTGGTGGGGTATTTCACTGTCTTTTCTCTCACCATCCAATGTGAGCTGCAGCAGTTCTGTACTGTGTCTTTGCACCAGCGTGGCAGCCTATTCACCAGTCATTTTGGGGCACTGGTATGTGCAGTAGAGTGCACCTGAGAGACGAAGCAACAGCTGTAGGAGGCCTATTTAGTTTTTCAGTGGGGGAGAGAGGAGACCTGAGGGGACTATAAATAAAAAGGGTGCCCAGAGGGGAGGATAAGAAGAGATTAGGAATTACAGAAAAAGTTCTCTGTTCCCTCCTGCTTTTTGGTTTTATTGTTAATGGGTTGAGGGGGTTGCGTGTATGTTATGATTTTTTATCTTCCCAAAAGGAGCCAGCCCAGGATGAAAACACTTAACACGTTTTTCCCTAAAGACCTTGCTCTGGCCTATATTTCCAATCCTCCAAAATCTCAACATAACCACTTTGACAAAACCAGCTAAAAAGTTTCTCTAGATGGAAAACATCATTGTAAAATAATCTGACTGCAGCATGGCCTGGCGACAAGTCTTATTGGCATAGAGGGAAAAGGACAAGGTAAAACTTGAAAATTAGCCTGAAAGCCCTACCTACCAAGTCTTACACACTCAGATATGAATTTGTACTTCTGAAAACAACACCAGAAAGTGTGGGATAAGGCAACAATATTCATTATAAAGTCAGAGCAGAAGCAGGGTGAAGCTGAAAGGCTTGGATTCTCTCCTGGGAAAAGGGGAGACACTGACGGACTGGCTCAGGGAAGAGGCAGATTCTACTCTTGGAGAAGGAGAACAGCTCCAGATCTGAGTGCTGTTTTGAACTGTATATAAATAAATTAGACTTCAAAAGGGAATATTTTGAGGACTCTGGATTGGTAGAATTTATTTAAGAAGCCCTGAAGAGGATAAACTGAGGCAGGACCCTGCAGAGCCACCTCAGGCTTCCTCCAGCTGTTGGGAGCTGCTGTGCTCCAGCACCCATGGCCATTAGCATCAGCCATTTCTTTGTTTTTGTTAACATGGGAACCATTAAACTCATCAGAAGTGACACACTATTCAGTGGCAACCTCATTGCTCCCAGGAGAGTGGGCTAAAGCAAAAGTGAACACTGGAGTTATTGCAATTCCCCTATGATGAGTTAAAGATAATAGAGCACAAGTTCCTTGTCCAAGAATTATATTCAGCACATCATTTTAATAGTCCCTCATTCAGTTAAATATTTAAAGACTCTCTAGCCTATGAATAAGAAAAATCTTTCAGATAAATGGCAAATAAAAAGAGTTAATGCACTAAATGATTGAGAGCTATGACCTACTAGGCATAACTAGACTTGTGGTTTGATTCCTATAATTGGAATGTCAATTTAGGATACAGCCATCGTAGTGGGGAGAGAGAAGGGCCAGCAGCATAAGCTGTATGTTAAAAATATTTACAATACCTATGAGAGAGAATATAATGATGAACTGAATATTGGTTAATTACTAACTGGCAGGAGGTGGGCTGGGGGGAGAAGGCAAACTCTTGAATTTGTAATGATTGAATGTTGCATACTTTGCATACTATCCCCATACATCTGCTGTGTGACAAGTGCAGTTCAATTAGTTATGGATCACCAAAAAGAGTCTTAGCATGTAACAAAATGTGATTGAACTTGCATTTTTCCAAGTTCAGGCATCTGGGGAAACCTAACTGGACACATAGAGATTCAGTGGGAGGCAAAATTTTAAAAACAGTAATGCTGAAAGAGACTGAGGGGATGATATTGGCAGCAAATTAGATATGAATTTGTCATGCAGTGTGGCAGAAAAAGGGCCAATGGGATTTTTAGTGTGTGTGTGTGTGCGTGTGTGAGAGAGAGAGAGAGAAACTCCCTCCCTTTCCCCCACCCAGGGTCCAGTCCCCTGCTCCAATGATTCTTTCATTATTTATCCACAGTGCAACAGCTTCAACAGGAGAGACTGACGGACTCCCTACATCAGACTATCCCATGGCCCAATGGCTACAGCACTCACCTGAAAGGTGGCTGACCCCTGTTCAGATCTGTTTTCCCCATTAGGTGGAGGGAGGATTTCAGCTGGGGTCTCCAAGCGAGTACCTTAACCACTAGGATAAAAGTTATTGGAGAGTGCTTATGTTGTGTATAAGCTTACCTATTGGGCACAAATCCAGTAGGCAGCCTCTGAGCATGCCTATCAGATCAGCTGAGTTAGGAGACTGAATGCCAGTCTTCCCCAAGTTTTGAATTGCTCTGGACCTGAGTGGGGGAGATGGGCGGCCAGGTGCCTAGGGGGAGGCAGCAGTTTGCAATGCATGCTCAGAGGTAGACACATGGGCATGTAGGGAACTGTTACTGCAAAGACATGGGCGTTGAGCTAGTTTAGGCACTTACAGGGTTTCAGCAAGAGCTTTGTGCATCACTGTGGTCCCAAAACTGGACCTCAGTGTCTGAAACACACACTGAAGTGCCTAACTCCTTTTGAGCATTCAGGCCTATGTGCTTTCTGTGAGGTACTGAATGCTCCCAACTCCCATTGATTTGGAAGTGAGGGCACTCAACACTTGACCCTTAGAGTGCTGTGTACATCTCTGGATACCTCATTACATGAATGATGTAGACATGTTGGAGGGGAATTCAAAGAAAAGCAACACCTTTATTGCTGAAGGGAGTGACTTCTCAGGAAAGATTTCAGTGATTTTAATAATTTCTGTGTCTTAAGGGACACTGTGGGAATCTTCCTACCAGCAGATGATGACAGGAAATGAAAGGCATTTTTTTTATATCGAGCACAATCAAAGAATTGAGGAAAAAACACTTATGTCCTTTCTCCAGTGGGTGGAACAACCTCTCCGGCTGAGCTCAGCTTTTATCTGTTTTGCTTTCAGTTTATTTTAAAACTTTCTTCTTACCCTATTTTAAATTGGCAGGTTTACGTGTGTATATTTTTCCCTGTGGAGATTGTTTATTATTTTTCAGTGACTGAGGGGTGATGGGATAGCCAAGTAGAAATATTTGAAGTACATAATTATCAAGAAAGGAATTGTGGCCCTGGGGTTTATAACTAGGGGTAATGAAATGAAAGTGGGCAACAGAGAATGTAGGCTTGAATATCAGAAGAAATAGCATCTCTTCATCTTTCTGTTCTCTACCTGAGAAAGATATTTGGTTATTGAGCCCCAATTTTGTCAAACTGCCTGACATCATGTTTTGCTGTTTGCTGAAACAGTGAGCTAGGTGTGTTGGAGTTTTTAACATTATCGTGTATGTCCATTTTGAAATGAAATTTCTATTTGTATGCTTCACAACCCTTAAAATAATCTGCTTAGAATGTCAGGAGAGGTTAATTGAGACCTCATGTGGCAATACTATTATTGTAATTAGGGCTTGGAGAAATCTGATATTAATTCTGGGACAATCCAGTAGGATTTTTTCCCCTCAGGTTTTATTATGGCATTGCAAAGTAGTTAGAGGTTAAAATTCAAGCTATGTTTGTCTTAAAATCCATAACATTTTAATATTTTTTCTTTGAAGTATGATGATGCTAAACTATTTTAATGTTCTATTTTAATTTTTATTCTCACAACAAAATAAATTTGCACCCTCTCTTTGCCCCTCTTTTGTTTTGGTAGCTGGAATAGAGTGACTTAGGGATGGATTGATTGATTGGTATTCCCTCTTGGGCAAGGAAAGGAAAGGATATGGCTGGGATCAGTTTAGCGTACCCTCCTAGGCTGTTCCCTAGCAGAGTGTCTGGAGTTAAATAGTTACCTTCTGTGGGAGTTTCAATAACCGTTGTTCTTTACCTACAAATGAGGCTGATTAGCAATTTTCTATTCTATGTTCCCTTTCTGTGTTCTGCATAGGGGAAAGCTTGCTGAGCTCCAAGATGGAAAGGAGCGCGTGTCCACGGAAGAGTGAAACAAGCACAATGGTGATTCTCCCTGGGTTGTAAAGGACAGTCTTATCAGCAAGAGCTCAAGGTGGGTGGGTGAGACAATATCTTTTATTGGACCATCTTCTGTTGTGAGAGAGAGACAAGCGTTCGAGCTAACCCGTCCCACCACTGGTGGTGCCACAGCTACATTCCGTTTAACATGCTAGCTCAGTTAGAACTAACACAGATATGTTGTCTTGTGCTGGGAATTACATCTGTAGCTTGAAGTGTAGACATGCCCTCATTTGGATCTCTTCAGGATTTCTGATGGAGTCAGTTGCTACTACTCATGTGCAAATGTTGCATAATTGAACCCATAGTTGTAAAAAGCCTGGGAAGGAGTTGTGAGATTTGTAAACTTAGCTGAAAAATGTATTCATGCCTGTAAAATGTAAGTGCCATCCCCACGTGTCCCCTGCCAGCCAAGTGTGGTGTTGCAAATGTGCCCCACCTTCATTCTCTCCACTCCCTCATATGGGGCATCTATAAGTTTGCTTTCAAGGATCTGGGCAAGAGGAAGCCAAAAACACACTAACAAAATAAAGCATGTCCCCTTCATTAAAGTCTCAGAAAAGGAGCAGTTGTTATAACAGTCCATAAGGCCCTCCCTTCAGAATCCTCATTGAAAGCTCCCACACATCAAGTTGTCAAATTAGAGTCTCAGTCTGGTCAGGCTAGTTTCCTGGAACCTGACAGAGAGACTACCACCAACTGCAGCCTGCATGGCTTCTAGCCTTTTCTCTCTTGCCTCTTCCTCCTGAGTAGCATCCTCTGACTGGGCTTGCAGCCTCTCTAATTCCCCTTCCCAGCCATCTAATTCTCCCAGTCTCTTAATTCTTCTCAGTGGGTCTAATAACCCCAAATACCTACCACTTTCTCAGCTGCATCTGATTAATGAGAGTTGGCCCCCAGTCTGCTGTCCCTAAAAAGGAAGGCCAGCCTGTTACAATGCCCAGGCCATGTTATGTTCTTTTATTTTTACCCAATAATAACAAAACATTGAGTTTCTTCCTCTCAATGGCCCCATTAAAAATGGGAAATCTTATTGCCGAGTCCTGTGAGTGTGAAAGTTACAAATGAGTTGAAACAGGGTAATTATGAGCATCACAACTAATGGTTTGATCCTGTATGCGGGGTGAGGTGGAGAGGTAGACCCATAATTGGGTGCCTGAGGTATTCAGCTTGGTATGGAGCTATTAACTATCTTGTGAGGTTGGCGAGGGAGCCATGTGCCTCCAGAAAATGACTTTTAGTGCTCCTCAGGTCAATAGTGTAAATGAGGGCTCAGCACCAATGCATCCAGTATGATCCCGCTTAGGTTCTGCATGCCTGTGGAGAAGGAGGTGCAGGCACAAGTGCCAGCTCACTGGGCAAGGTATATTGTGCAGGTTTGTGCACCACTAGGCCTGTTTTATCTAATCTAATGAAGGTATTTCTATGTAAGCATGCAATATCATCCACCCCTCACAAGTGCATAAAACATTTACTGGGTCAAATCCCCAAAAAGCTGAAATATTGATCTGTACGCTAATGGTTATTTAGGACTAGGTGTACTTTCATTGTGATATTCATGTATGATTTTTCTATAATAAGCTGTTTAACTCGGTGGACCTCCTTTTTGGCTGCCTGCCTTTGCCTTTGTACTATGTGACAACTCAGCATCTGAGCTTGGTGGAAGAATATTAAGTTCTCTCTCTAGTGACACTGAAATTGTTTTGATATGACAAAGACATTTTAAGAGCATCATAATGGCCTGCATGAAAGGAGGTTTTGTCTAAGTAAGGACTTTAGCATCAGGCCATTGGTTACAAAGATGCATATTGTAAAATCACATTTTCCTGGCAACTGAATGGGGTCTTCACAAACATATCTTAGCAGCAATCATTCTATCTCTGTAAACTCAGAACATAAGTAAAGGACTATCTTTTGCTTTGCATTCAGATTACTTGCCATCATACTGCATTAACTTCTAATATGATTACACTAATTCCATAATGCAGTACTTAGTAACCTTTTAACAAACTTACACATCTTGTCCATTACCAAATATTTTTCAAAGTAAAATAAAATAAAAAATTGAAAAATTATATACTTCAGTTTTTAGTTCAGAGCTCAGCAAATGTATTTAAATCTCAATTCAAAGTGTAGGTTTCAGAGGGGTAGCCATGTTAGTCTGTATCAGCAAAAACAACGAGGAGTCCTTGTGGCACCTCAGAGACTAACACAAGGGTGGGTAACTTTTTGGCCCGAGGGCCACATCTGGGTGGAGAAATTGCATGCAGGGCCATGAATGTAGGGCTGCGGCAGGGGGTTGGGGTGCGGGAGGGAGTGCAGGGTGTGGGAGGGGGTGCGGTGTGCAGGAAGGGGCTATGGGCAAGGGGTTGGAGCAGAGGAGGGGTGAGGGGTATATGAGGGGGCTCAAGGCAGGGAGTTGGGGTGCAGGAGGGGTGAATGATGCGGCAGGGGCCTCAGGGCAGGGGGTTGGGGTGCAGGAGGGAGTGCAGGGTGCATCAGGGGGTTGGTGTGCGGCGGGGGGGTCGGGCCAGGGGGTTGGGACGCAGGGTGCAGGAGGGGTTCGGGTGGAGGCTCTGGCCTGGCACCACTTACTTGGAGCAGCTCCGGGGCGGCAGCGGGGCCAGGGCAAGCTCCCCAGCCCTACGCCACTCTGGGAAGCGGCCAGCACCATGTCCCTGCAGGCTGTAGCACCTGGGGGGGGGCGGGGGGCAGAGGGCTCCGCGAGCCTGTGGGTACCTCCCCCGAAGCTCCCATTGGCCATGGTTCCCCATTCTCAGCCAATGGGAGCTTTGGGGGAGGTACTCGCAGGCAAGGGCAGTGCACTCAGCCCTCTTCCCTGCCCCCCGCCCCCCCGGGGCTGCAGGGACATGGTGCTGGCCGCTTCCCAGAGTGGCACGGGGCCTGCGGCACCAAGGGGGTGGCAATCCCACGGGCCGGATCCAAAGCCCTGAGGGACCAGATCTGGTCTGCGGGCCGTAGTTTGCCCATCCCTGGACTAACAAATTTATTTGGGCATAAGCTTTCATGGGCTATAACCCACTTTATCAGATGCATGGAGTGAAAAATACAGT
Organism: Chelonia mydas; assembly: GCF_015237465.2. Lineage (NCBI taxonomy): Eukaryota > Metazoa > Chordata > Testudines > Cheloniidae > Chelonia > Chelonia mydas. The sequence continues at coordinate 180,696,077 of NC_057849.1, forward strand.
CAGTGGGTATAAATATATAGCCCATGAAAAGACGGGAGTTGCCTTACCAAGTGGGGAGTCAGTGCTAACGAGGCCAACACAATCTGGGTGGATGTGGCCCATTCCCAACAGCTGACAAGAAGGTGTGAGTATCAACAGAGAGAAAATTACTTTTTGTAGTGACCCAGCCACTCCCAGTCTTTATTCAGGCCTAATTTGATGGTGTCAAGTTTGCAAATTAATTCCAGCTTTGCAGTCTCTTGTTGAAGTCTGTTTTTGAAGTTTTTTTGTTGAAGAATGGCCACTTTTAAGTTATTGAGTGTCCAGAAACTGCAGAACCTGCCTACTGTATTTTTCACTCCATGCATCTGATGAAGTGGGGTCTAGCCCACAAAAGCTTATGCCCAAATAAATTTGTTACTCTCTAAGATGCCACAAGGACTCCTCGTTGTTTTAGTTTGAAGTATAGTGATTCTTGCCTATAAATCAACTGTAGTTTTAATAAAACTAAAAAAAATAGCATCAATGTCCAATTTCTACTCCATTCAATATGAAACAATCAGTAATTAAATTCTGAATCATCAGGTGTATGTTTGGCTAGGTAACTCAGTATGCACTACATTTGCATTACATGCCTAAATGTCAAAGACATAGTTCCAAAATTTTACTCCTAGACTCCTAAGTCAGAGGTTCCCAGTCAGGGATATGTGTATCCCAGGGGTAGGGGCTGGCTCTAGGCACCAGCAAAGCAAGCACATGCTTGGGGCTGCACAATTCCAGGGGCGGTGTTCCGGCCACCCCCTTTTTTTTTTTTTTTTGCTTGGGCAGCTGCACTCTTGGAGCTTGGGGTGGCAAAAAACATAGAGATAGCCCTGCCCAGGGGGGACTCAGAGGTCTTCCAGGGGTACATCAACCCCTCTAGGTAATTGCCTAGTTTTTATAACAAGCTACATGAAAAGCACTAGCGAAATCAGTACAAATTAAAATTTCATACAATGACTTGTTCATATTGCTTTATATATTATACACTGAAATGTAAGTACAATATTTATGTGCCAATTGATTTATTTTATAATTCTATGGTCAAAATGAGAAAGTTTCAATTTTTCAGTAATAGTCGCTGTGACACTTTTGTATTTTTAGGTCTGAATTTGTAAGCAACTAGTTTTTAAGTGGATGGGGGGAAACTTGGGAGTACGCAAGACAAATCAGACTCCTGAAAGAGGTACAGTAGTCTGGAAAGGTTGAGAGCCACTGTCCTAAGTTACTTCAAAATTTTACCCTTCATGTATAACACTTGCATATATTTGTGATAAATTACATCATGGACCTAATCATTCTTGAGACCAATAAAAGCAGACTTTTGCCTCTGTGCAGAGTCAATGGTCTCTATTCAAAGTATTTGCCTTTGTGGATCCCTTTGCAGGACTAGGGCCCATATTAATTGTATAGAGCAGACTCACATAATATTAATTTAAGTTTTGCTCTGGTGGACAATTCAGTAGCGTCCCCTCTTTTCATTTTATATTTTTTTCTTTTCATAGTCTTACTCCCTTGCATATCCATAAGTGCATTTAGCATAGGGAAGACAGCGACACAGCACTTTATTTTACAATGATCAAATAATCATTCTCTTGTCAGAGAGCAGGTATAGTTGTTTCTGTTCATGTATCTAGTACCTGAAATTACAATGGAAGAAGATTATGACCATCTTAAACAACGTAGTAAGGACTGTGTTTTGTAAATTCTATGGATATTCCATGCATCCAACAAAGTGGGTGTTCACCCACGAAAGCTTACGCTCCAATACGTCTGTTAGTCTATAAGGTGCCACAGGACTCTTTGCCGCTTTTATGGATATGTTTGTTTTTTAAAATATTACATTAGAGAGAAATCTTTTACTTTAGATTTGATGTCATAAAGTACTGTGTATTTTACACTGCCATCTCTTTCTCTACTAACTGTCATATTTTAACCCTTCCATAGGCCATCACTATTCCAACAAAGAATGTGCCATCTTGCACTCCTTCACGAATACATGGGTCAGACTTAATGGTGTGAAGGTTTTTTGTTTTTCTTTCAGAAGTATAGAGATATAACGAATCTTTTCAAAAATGTTCCATTGCTTTTTTGAATAGTACTGAACACTGCAGTGGCCCAGCAGTACATAAGGAAGAGGATGTTTTGGCTAACCGTGTCACAGAAGTCACTTGTTTTATGGATACTTAGTTTTTGCTAAAGCCCGGGGCTCATGCTAAACTCTATACAGACATATAACTGAGACCTTTCCTTCCTTGGAGAACGTACTTACTAAGCTCCAAATTCTTTTATTTAAAGACCTTGCTCATTCTCCTATACTCCACTACACTGGATATATAGAGATTCTGATTTGTTAACATTTAAGTAATCCTCTTTAGTAGCAGGTTGGCCAGGGTAGCAAAGTACCATGAGTTTAAGGATAAAACCTCTAGAAGTTTTGTCATGGAAGTCACAGCCACGGCACAGGAAGAGCCTTAATTATCACTCCCTGGTGAATTACAGTCTTTGTGCATTTAAAATTATAATACACAAGTGAGAAGTACTCCATAAAGGCTATTTAAAAGGGAAGAAAGTAGTTTGTCAATGGAAATCCACTTCTAGTGCTAGCTCTGTTGCAGAGTGAAATAATCTGGCAAAAAAGGAACCAGCTCCATTGACTTCAGTGCACCATCTCAGGATCTGGCCCAAGAACATTAGTTTGCACGAGGGAATAATCCTTATCATTGACTTAGTTCATTTCAGTAGGTTATCATTTAAAAAAGTGAGGCTAGATTATCCCCACAGGTGTACACAAAGAAGAGACTATTCACAAATAAATCTCCCCTTGCTTGTATGAAAAGGCAAATGCAACTAGGGCACCATCTTTCCTCCTTGTTTCTCTGTAGCTGCATCTTCATAGGTGCTTCACTGTGTTAGTGAGAGTGGCCCTGCACTGTTTAAATGCCCTTGTTCCCTCTTCTGCTGTGGCTGGGGCCCAGCCAATGGCAGTACGGCTCTGTTTGGAGCAATTTCAGCAGTGGGGCATGAGGAGGTATTTTGAAGGGCAGCCATCCATAAGGATGGCTGCAGCCTCTACAGATACGGAGGTCTCTCTCTCCAAGTGGATTTTCAAGATCCTTCTAATTCACTCCTCCACCAGAGGACAACTTATATTTCTTCTGTCCTTCTGCCCCCGCACCATGGTTTTGTTGCAGGAGGGACTGATTTGACAGTAGGTTATTAAAGCAGACACCACATACATTAGGAATTCCCACTGAATAAACAATGTCCTTGCTAATTAATTTATTTGAGTTTGATTCTCTCCACAGTTCCATCACTGTCACTTGTGATTATTAGAACAGAAAGCCCCATATCTTTGTCAGATGGTCATCTCCTGTGTACTTCATCTCTGGAATGAAAATGAGAGATGTTCATTAGGAAAGTTCATGAGAAACAGCAGAATTGCATCATCCTTAATACAACACTGACCAGAGCTTACAGGTGCAGTATCAACAAACATGCTAGTCTCCTGGTAAAAACTGACGATAATCAACAACTTGTGTAAAAATATTGTTTTGATTATTGAATTTATGAAATTCTGTGTTTCCTTTCTGGTTTGCAAAACGTATGGCAGTTTTGCTATAGCTTATTGGACTTGATGTTTCATAATAAATGAGGATTTCATTAGAAGAAATAGGCCACCAAATTTTCCAGTCCATCAAACTCATCCTGCACTGCTCGAGTAGTGCAAAGTGGACTTAAACTGTCCACAAATGCCTAGCAGAATATCCCCCTTGCATAGGGAAGCTCCCTGCTAACAGAAAGTTGGTGGAGACTGTTTCTACACCAGGCACCCTCCATCCCTGGTGTAAGCGGTGGAGAAGGGACTTATAAGGAGTCCCTTATAAGGAGCTTTGTTCCTCCAGTAGTGCCAGATCACTGAGGGAACTTACACCAGCGGCATAAGGAACAACACCTAACATACACCGTGGCCGGGTGGTCTAGAATCATGGAGCCGCAACTAGTTCCCCATATCCCTCTGTGTGTGTGTGTGTGTGTGTGTGAGCTGAATGGATATTCCCACCCAAGATCTTCACTCTGAGGGAAGCAGAGTGAATACCCACTTCGTCGGATGCAGCAATGAAGTGGGTACTCACCCATGAAAGCTTATGCTCCAATACGTCTGTTAGACTATAAGGTGCCACAGGACTCTTTGCTGCTTTTACAGATCCAGACTAACACGGCTACCCCTCTGATACTCTGAGGGAAGATACATTAAATAGGATACTTAGAAAAACTTGTATTGGTTTGTTTCCCCACTGTGATCACTGCTAGCAAATGTCACTGAGTAGGTTTTCAGTAACTACAAGAAATACGGAGGGAGCTGGCCTAGTAGCTGTTCCAAACATTGCTATCGAGTCTCAACCAGGTGAAGGAAATAATAATAAACATTTATCAAAGAGTTTAGATTGCTAGAGAATAGTCACCCCAGCTCCTAATGGGAACTTAAATTTTTTAGAACAATCTATAGATGCTATCTTGTGGCTGTCACAGGGAAATTACTTTCCCAGAAGTGAGCCAGGAGCTCTGGTAGGAGATGCAGAGTGGGAAAGTGTCCTGAATCCAAGAATGCATCAATGGTACAAAGTCATTTCTCATTTTCATTTAAAAAGCAAACCACCCAACCCAAAAATTATGCAGTGAGAAAAGATTTGACATTATTCTTTAAGATAACATGAAAACTCTGTCAGTTCTAAACTCAAACATTCTTATTCTACCCAAAAGTAATTTGCTCTCCATGCATGAGTAAACACTGTTTTGTTTTGTGCAACTCCAGCAGTATGTATTTTGCTTCCTACTCAACAGAAAGTCAGTGTGAAACCAAATATATAAATTACTTTTGGCTCTGCATGGTACTATGTTCCTGACCTACAGTTTCAAAGTTTGAGAAAGAAGTCTCTTCATTATACATCATTTTAGTACATTTTCCAGAACTACATCTGGGCTGAGGACTTTAAAAATTATCAATAAACTGAAGAGGGGGGCAACAATAGTCACAATAAGAGGTTTAGAAAAAACTGACACGAAGAGAGGTTGAGCAAACTGAATATATACTAAGCTGAGAGAAATTATGAGAAAACAGCAACATTCTTTCTAAATTTCTACATGTAATAAACAAAGATACTAAAAGGGTGGGGTTTTTTTCAGTAGTCTGTCCAGGCACAAGAATAAAGAATGTCCGAAAGTTAAGAAAGTAAAAATGTAGGCTGACATGTAGCAGGCGTTTTGTAACACGGGGATCAGGGCGAACTCAGGTATTCAAGGCAAAGCTACAAAGAAAACTAATGGGGATTCTGTACAAATCTGTACATACTGCTGTGTCTGATGTGCAAGTTACATGTGCTAAATTCTTGAAGAGGGTCTTTCCACATTTGATATCTATTAATCTAAAAAGGTAAGTGACTTTTTCCTTATTCCCTAATAAGGTTAGGCTGCGTTAATAACACTGACCTTTAGTGTAGTACATGATCTAAAATACCACCCAGAATTGAAAAAATGTTGGTAGCTAGTGCATTCGGGCCTTGAGCAGCAAGAACCATCCAGAATTTGGTGGATGGAAGTGAAGGGGAGGATTGTTATGAATACAAGACCCAAATGCCAACATATAAAGGGCTCCAGAAGCAATTTGAAGAGTGTCACACTGTAGAGGCAAAGAGAAGACTGTGTTAAATTGATGGCCAGAGCTTGAATCTACTTATTTAAGAACTGCTTGTAGAGTATTATCATTGAGTTTCATGCACCTTTTAATACAATATCAATAGGGAAGACTGTCTCTCACAGGCAACGTTGCACTCCTTGAAGCCAATCTCCCCAGCGACTTCACTGTCAGCACTAGATTTGCTGTCCTTTTGCTCCTAGAATACAAAAAGAGTGGGATTGCACCCAAACCTTGACACTGGGAAAAGGGATAAATCTCCTTATTCTTTCTTCCTCCTCACAGCTTGTGCATCAACATTAGGCTGGACACAATCTAGCCCTGAGTCATCCACTGTACCGATTAGGTCATCTTCCAGTACTTGTGGCTGTTTTCTTATGAAAAAAAGTTATTAAAGCCATACATGCCGTGAAACCTATGAACCAAATTAAGCTTTTTATATCAGCTATCGCATCTTAGAAATTTTCTACTTAAAAATGGCAGATGCTGCTGCAGAATTAGGGAAAAAATGGTTTTGTTTCATTATCCTACTTCATCTTGATAGCTACAGCATTAGCTGAAAAGTTCAGTGCTTCAGCAAATAGATTCCTGTAATTAGTGTTCATGGTATTGTAACGCTAGCACCCAGGTTCTTGCACCTATGATTTGCTCATATGTTAGAAATACCCATTTTTTTACAAACATCAGCCATATTCAGTACTAAACTTTGCCTCATTTACTGTCTAATAAATTTACTCATTTACTGTTTTGAGTGATGTAGGAGTCCTGCACAATTACTCCAACAGGGCCGGGGTAATTTCTGAAGTACTTAGCCAAGAAAGGTTTCAGAGTAACAGCCGTGTTAGTCTGTATTCACAAAAAGAAAAGGAATACTTGTGGCACCTTAGAGACTAACCAATTTATTTGAGCATAAGCTTTTGTGAGCTACAGCTCACTTCATCGGATGCATACTGTGGAAAATACAGAAGATGTTCTTATACATACAAACCATGAAAAAATGGGTGTTTACCACTACAAAAGGTTTTCTCTCCCCCCACCCCACTCTCCTGCTGGTAATAGCTTATCTAAAGTGATCACTCTCCTTACAATATGTATGATAATCAAGGTGGGCCATTTCCAGCACAAATCCAGGGTTTAACAAGAACGTCTGATAGTACTAAACCTGGTACTACCTAAGATCCATAAACCTGGAAATCCTGGGTGCCCCATCATCTCAGGCATTGGCACCCTGACAGCAGGATTGTCTGGCTATGTAGACTCCCTCCTCAGGCCCTACGCTACCAGCACTCCCAGCTACCTTTGAGACACCACTGACTTCCTGAGGAAACTACAATCCATCGGTGATCTTCCTGATAACACCATCCTGGCCACTATGGATGTAGAAGCCCTCTACACCAACATTCCACACAAAGATGGACTACAAGCCGTCAAGAACACTATCCCCGATAATGTCACGGCTAACCTGGTGGCTGAACTTTGTGACTTTGTCCTTACCCATAACTATTTTACATTTGGGGACAATGTATACCTTCAAATCAGCAGCACTGCTATGGGTACCCGCATGGCCCCACAGTATGCCAACATTTTTATGGCTGACTTAGAACAACGCTTCCTCAGCTCTCGTCCCCTAATGCCCCTACTCTACTTGCGCTATATTGATGACATCTTCATCATCTGGACCCATGGAAAAGAAGCTCTTGAGGAATTCCACCATGATTTCAACAATTTCCATCCCACCATCAACCTCAGCCTGGTCCAGTTCACACAAGAGATCCACTTCCTGGACACTACAGTGCTAATAAACGATGGTCACATAAACACCACCCTATACTGGAAACCTACTGACCGCTATTCCTACCTACATGCCTCCAGCTTTCACCCTGACCACACCACACGATCCATTGTCTACAGCCAAGCTCTGCGATACAACCGCATTTGCTCCAACCCCTCAGACAGAGACAAACACCTAACAAGATCTCTATCAAGCATTCTTACAACTACAATACCCACCTGCGGAAGTGAAGAAACAGATTGATAGAGCCAGAAGAGTTCCCAGAAGTCACCTACTAGAGGACAGGCCTAACAAAGAAAAGAACAGAACGCCACTAGCCGTCACCTTCAGCCCCCAACTAAAACCCCTCCAACGCATTATTAAGGATCTACAACCTATCCTGAAGGATGACCCAACACTCTCACAAATCTTGGGAGACAGGCCAGTCCTTGCCTACAGACAGCCCCCCAACCTGAAGCGAATACTCACCAGCAACCACATACCACACAACAGAACCACTAACCCAGGAACCTATCCTTGCAACAAAGCCCGTTGCCAACTGTGCCCACATATCTATTCAGGGGACACAATCACAGAGCCTAACATCAGCCACACTATCAGAGGCTCGTTCACCTGCACATCTACCAATGTGATATATGCCATCATGTGCCAGCAATGCCCCTCTGCCATGTACATTGGTCAAACTGGACAGTCTCTACGTAAAAGAATAAATGGACACAAATCAGATGTCAAGAATTATAACATTCATAAACCAGTCGGAGAACACTTCAATCTCTCTGGTCACACGATTACAGACATGAAAGTTGCGATATTACAACAGAAAAACTTCAAAACCAGACTCCAGCGAGAGACTGTTGAATTGGAATTCATTTGCAAATTGGATACAATTAACTTAGGCTTGAATAGAGACTGGGAGTGGCTAAATCATTATGCAAGGTAACCTATTTCCCCTTGTTTTTTCCTACCTACACACCCTCCCTCGCCCCCCCCCCCCCGCCCCCCCGTTCCTCAGACGTTCTTGTTAAACCCTGGATTTGTGCTGGAAATGGCCCACCTTGATTATCATACACATTGTAAGGAGAGTGATCACTTTAGATAAGCTATTACCAGCAGGAGAGTGGGGTGGGGGGAGAGAAAACCTTTTGTAGTGGTAAACACCCATTTTTTCATGGTTTGTATGTATAAGAACATCTTCTGTATTTTCCACAGTATGCATCCGATGAAGTGAGCTGTAGCTCACGAAAGCTTATGCTCAAATAAATTGGTTAGTCTCTAAGGTGCCACAAGTACTCCTTTTCTTTTAGCCAAGAAAGAAATGATGTTCAAATGATGGTGACTATGAAGATCCTTTCAACATATTGCTAGTAAAAGATATAGCATATCTGTATCTGGTGGCAACCAAAAAGAAGTTTCACTTAAATTTTGTCTCAAGTACTGCATGTGCACTTTCACCTTTCAGAGCGAACAGTCTTGCCATATGGACATAAGGCATATGAAATCGGTAACAAACTACCAAATACTTTAAACTGTCTGATTTGGTACTCTGCTTATCCCATGTTGAAATGGCAGAAAATTACAATGCCCACCCTTCACAGGGCAACACATGCTGTGGTGGTGGGGGAAAATGAAAATAGTACACTAAGACCTCTCTGTGCCTGCTCAAATTAAGTCACGATGAAACACTGAACACATCCTATATTCTTATGCTGTATGGCAATCTATTACAGTAAAAGACACTTTGGCATGAATTCTCCCCGTGCCCAAGTGTGTGCACCAAAACAAGAATGGATGTGTCAACATAAGGCAGTAGAAACCTGCTATGCACCAGACAGTCATTGCACAGCAGTTCTGGCTGGGTAGAGCAGAGGGAGGCGGGAACAAACAACAATGTATTCTGTGAATGATGGTGCAGCATGGGGAAAGGGGGTGAGATGTTAAGCTGGCATGTTCTGGGTACAAAGCCATGTAAATGGATCCTAGTTGACACACACTATTTACAACTCTATATAGAGCAGCCTGGTAAACTCTTTTTCCTGAGAGATGGAATAGCTGGTGTGCAGGAGTATGCTGATTTGCTTTACATTAACTGGCTTTTGCAACAACGGTTCCCTTGAACACAGCAGGTGTTCAGCCTCAGGCTGACCCAGTTCAGGCACTAAACCACACAGCCTTAAGTATGTATGCTTGCCTCGCATTTTTAGGAATTCACATTGTGATATTTGTTTTTTGTAGGGATAAAGTAGTCATTATTTGAAAAGATAAGCAAAACTGCTTTAATTCTAGTAGCATAAACAGAAAATTCAGTTATTCCATCTGCTTAATTTTAGGAAGATTAATGAGTTAAAAGGTAAGATGTTTAGTTAAGAAATACTTGCACACGTCTGACCTAGGCAATAAGCAGAGAGAAAATCACTGGCACATACAATTAAATTTAATAATACTTAATTATAGAATCATAAATATTTGAGATTGAAAAGACCCCAGTAGGTCACATCCCTCTCCTTATCTATGCAGGATTGTTCCCTATTGAACATTTGCTGGTATATTGTCCACAAACTAATAGAACTCACTGTCAGGAGGATTTCCCTTAAATTCTGACTAAATTTTCCATTTCTTAATTTCATTCCATTACTCCTAGCTTTTCAGACTAAGTAATTCCTTTTCCTCCCTAGTGTTTATGCCATTCAAATATTTGTAGATGGTTAGTATGCCTTTCCTTAGTTATGGCTTAGACAGACTAAACATATTTATTTAGTTTTTTTAATCTTCCTCCTCGGTAAATCCCTCCAGCCCCTTAATTATTTTGCTGCTCTTCTCTGAACTCTCTCCTGTTTGGTATCTTTCTGGAAATGAGATGGTCAAACCTGAACATGGTATTCCAGGTGCTGTCACACCAGAGCCACAACTCTTAACTCTCTGTTCTGTGATGTGATGCCTCTTTATGTGCTATGCTAATGTTTATGCTGCTATTTTGCAGTGCAACTTTGATGTGCTTGGGGGGAGGTCAAGGGAATGTCTTTTTAAAATTCTGCCCTGGATCTGTCCCTCACGGTGCTGTCAGCAGGAGAGACATGTATTTTACTGAACCCAACTTCTCACAGTTCCTGCCACCTGCAGATGATGAAAATGCTGCCTCCTCAGTGTCTGGCAACTGCTTCTCTTCTCCCGCTGTTCTCTGTCTGATGGCTCTTCTGCTGTCCCCTTATCTGTGTGTTTCAGTGCCACACAGTTGGTATGGAAGGGCTGACAAAACAAGAGCAAAGGAGGCTGCCAGCTGCCAATTGAGACAGCATGAAACATGGACCCCATTCTGGGATTAATGTTTCAGGGATTAGTAGCTGAAGACAAGGGGAGGCCATTGGGAGGCACTGTGGAGAAAAATTCAAGGATGTAGAGGGTGGGGAGAGACAGAAATAAAGAAAGAGCTTTGTTGGGGAGACCACAAACAAAGGGCGAGAGCAAGAAGAGGGAGAGAGGAGACATCCTATGAGTTGTTTCAGAGTAGCAGCCATGTTAATCTGTATCCGCAAAAAGAACAGGAGTACTTGTGGCACCTTAGAGACTAACAAATTTATTAGAGCATAAGCTTTCGTGGGCTACAGCTCACTTCATCGGATGCATAGAATGGAACATATAGTAAGAAGATATATATATATAGATATATACACATACAGAGAACATGAAAAGGTGGAGTAAAAGGCTAATTAATTAAGATGAGCTATTATCAGGAGGAGAAAAAAACTTTTGTAGTAATAATCAAGATGGCCCATTTAGACAGTTGGCAAGAAGGTGTGAGGATACTTAACATGGGGAAATAGATTCAATATGTTTAATGACCCAGCCATTCCCAGTCTCTATTCAAACCCAAGTTAATGGTATCTAGTTCACATATTAATTCAAGCTCAGCAGTTTCTCGTTGGAGTCTGTTTTTGAAGCTTTTCTGTTGCAAAACCCTTAAATCTTTTTACTGAGTAGCCACAGAGGTTGAAGTCTTCTCCTACCAGTTTTTGAATGTAATGATTCCTAATGTCAGATTTGCGTCCATTTATTCTTTTGTGTAGAGACTGTCAGGTCTGGCCAATGTACAGGGCAGAGGGGCATTGCTGGCCCATGATGGCATATATCAATAGGTAGATGTGCAGGTGAACGAGCCCCTGATGGCGTGGCTAATGTGATTAGGTCCTATGATGGTGGCACTTGAATAAATATGTGGACAAAGTTGGCATCGGGCTTTGTTGCAAGGATAGGTTCCTGGGTTAGTGTTTTTGTTGTGTGGTGTGTGGTTGCTGGAGAGTATTTGCTTCAGGTTGTGGGGCTGTCTGTAAGCGAGGACTGGTCTGTCTCCCAAGATCTGTGAGAGACATCCTATGAGCTGTCTGTTAGGCAGTGGTAACAGGTTCTGTAGCTCAATAATTTGAGCTATCTTGATTGCTACTGACTGCTTTTTTTTTTTTTTTTCAAATTCCTTTGTCAATTTTACATCCCACCCAGGTGGGCCTAACTTTATTTATGATCAGTCCCTTTCTCCTCAGTTTATGCCTTCTTCTTTCTCCTTCCTCTGCCTTTAGTAAGGTGGATATCTAGACATGATTCACATTAACACCTAGAACTGTGTTTTCCAGAACCATGGTTAATTACAGACATTCCAAGCAGGGTTCTAACTCTGCTTTCCTACCAATTTCAGGCCATGTCATGTAACTTACCATGCAATGATTACAAAACATCAAGAGAAAAGCTTAGGACACGTGGGTTCTAGCTTACATGGCTGCATTGCTAACATTGAAAGGACACGATTTGCCAGAACATGTTATCTTATGTTAAAATACAGTATCCAACCATTAAAAAGTATGGAAACCTTCTTGCTTTCTCTCAGGGTCCTTTTAATTTTCTTCTAAGTAGACCTAAGCATAAAATTTTCAAAGATGGGCAGTAAATCCTATTTTCAAAGGAGACTTAGGAGCCTAACTGCCACTGGCTTTCAATGAGACTTAGGCTCCTAAATATTTATATCCCTTTTGAAAATGGGACTTACGTTATGCTTATAAGAAGTCTTTTTCAATGGGATAAGGCAATACACTGCATTTATTGAGAGTACAATTTAAGGATTAAAATCAGCATATGCTTCCATTCACACACAAACACCCCCCCACCCCACCCCAAAAAAGGTTCTGCAGATGGATCTTATAGTTACCAGTCCTTAGCATTGCTTGGTCAGTTTTAGTGGCCAGCTGAAACTACATACAAGGGAGGGGGAGCTGGGGCCTCTGTCGAACGCATTTGACGCTCCGGTGTTGATGTACAATGAAGCCAAAGTCCCATGGCAATACACCCTTCTTTTATAGCAATAAGTTCCACTGTGAGTCTGTGCGCCCTGCTGTGTCACACTGGAGTCATTAATCACAAAGTAGTCCAGGCTGCTCCAAATCAGCATTGTTTTGGGTTGTTTTCTGCAGCAGTTCCTTATCTCATCTCTCTGGCTCCACTATTTATCTCATCCTGGGGGCGGGGGGAGGAGGGGGGGTGCCTCTTGTTTAGGGTCACCAATCTGCTTTTCTTCAGCCTTTCTGATCGTTAGGGTGGAGCTTCTCGATTCCTTCACTCCCCTCTTGACCATCCGGATCATCTGGTACTGGTGCCTCCTATCTCCGGTCTGTTAGCATACCATACATTCCTCACTCACACAGAACAGTAAATGGTTTTAAAAAACAAGGCTTCTTACTAAGCTAAGCAAAGCAAAGCATTGCTAAACCATCCTATCCTTACTAAAACAATTCCTTCTTACTACTACTAAAAATGCAATAAAACCAAAAACTATTTCTTCTTGCTAATTCACAACACATCATATCATATATACTAACAAAATGAATACAAATATTACTACTTAGAATAATTATCACTTAAAACCATTTTCAAGGTTAGGCTTTCGGGCCTACACTTATGCACTTCTGAAAATTTTACCTGAAGTGTCTTAATCTATTGTACACCTCCTTTGCTTGAATCCGCTTCCCTAGACTCTTTATGTGAAGTGATTCTGTCTCAGTTACCTGATCATGCTTAGGGTTTGGGGTTTTTTTATTTTTTTGAAGATACTGGTCCTCTTGGTTTTTGAACAGAACTCCATACTTTTTTATAGACCTCTTAACATAAATACTGAACTCTTATTTCTTCTTCTTGAAATAATTAGTTTACAGAAAGTAACTTCCATTTTTAAGAAATAATAAAAAAAAATGTTCATTTCAATAAATAAGAATAATCTGGAGAGCAGTATCATGTGTTTCTCTTTGGTAAATATAGGTGATAAGTCATATTATAATGGTCTGTGAGAGTGAAATTTGGAATCTTTCTATGGGAAAAATGTGACTGGTAAACAAATTATGTGAGCTGCTATTTTTACACTTTTTTTGTTTTGTTTTACCAACTTTTTTAAGAGAAGAGGAATCGGAATCATATAAATATAATAGGAAATGTGTGTACATATTTAATAAGTACCAAGCTATATTTTCAAAACTTGGCCTGCATTTATTTATGTTCAACTTGTCATGTATGAATGTTTGTGTGCCCTTTTGGGAGTTACCTCTTGTGAATGAAGGTTATTGAACAACTCCCATGATCTGCATCAGTGCTGAAAAAGTGATCTGGAGAGTTACATCTGTACAGACAATGACCTGGTGGAGGCACATCTTGAAATGTAGTTCACGATATAAAATATATGTAAAAATTAGTAATTTCAGTGGAAATTCTAGACCATGCAGATACATGTCTGAGACCAATAAAGAAATGTGCCAACAATATTTTTATGTCTATGATACCTTATATTAAGCTCTGTATTTTGGTTCAATAGGAACCCAAATAAAACTTAAAATTGAAGTCTCCCAGTAAACCCAAATAATATGGACTCTCTCAGTGTATTTGGTTTTCATTGGCTTATTTAATGCCCCAAGGAACCATTTATGGAGCCAGAAAAAATTGTGTTCTTGCAGTATTCCCTCCATCCAGGAACTGAAATATTATGAGGTGACTGTATCTCACATTATTTTTGCCCTATAAAAAAGTTTCTAGGACATTTTTGAAAAGCTGGTTCAAAACATAACACAAATACCTAAAATAAACATTCTAAACCCTAAATCTCCCTGCCATATATTTGTTACCTCTGTTTTGGGACACGGACTTCCCTCCAGAGGCTCCCGGTCAGCGGCACAGCTGGGGTGCAGAGGCAGGCTTCCCGCCTGTCCTAGCACCACGGACCATGCTGCGCCTCGGAAGCGGCTAGCAGCAAATCCGGCTCCTAGGCGGAGGCGTGCAAGCAGCTCTGCGTGGCTCTTGCCCACAGGCACTGCCCCGCCCCAGCTCCCATTAGCTGATTCCAGGCCAATGGGAGTATGGAGCCGGTGCTTGAGGTGGGGGCAATGCGTGGAGCCCTGTGGCCCCCCTGCCAGAAGCCAGATGTGCTGTTGGTTGCTTCCAGAGCACAGCGCGGTGTCGGAACAGGTAGGCACTAGTCTGCCTTAGCTGGGCAGTACCGCCAACAGGACTTTTAATGTCCCAGTCGGCATTGCTGACCAGAGCTGCTAGGGTCCCTGCGTGCTCACCAAGGCAACCCAGTGCCTTACATGCCATGTCCCAGTCCTGGGTCGCAACCCGAACTTTGAAAAACACTGCACTAGATCACCTCATTCCCACACAAATAGTCTAAATACACTTTCTATTACAGATAACAAACATTTATAATAAAAAACTCTTGAAATGGCTTGACAATTATTAATCTTTTTTATCATTTCCTAATGTAACATTCAAAAAAGAATATTTGACAGCAGGGTGATTTACTACTAAACCATAATAAATTTGATCTGTACGTGTGCTTGACTTCTTCAGTGTTTCTAACATATTTAAAACATTGCAATGAACAAAAGGGACGTTAACATTTGGAATATTTTTACCATATATATGCCGCAGCCTTTGTTTTGAAATTTTCATTGATAATGACTCCCTCTACTGGAGAAACCGATCAATGCAGCATTTTTTTAAACTGACCCACATTTTGAAACACTCCACGTTAACTATGTGCAGCACATGTTAGTGCTGGCTGATGACTGGATTACTAACCTGTGTATGTAGCAAAGTAACTATTGTTTGTGCTGTATCTCTGCTCTAATGTTTGTGGATTGCATATCTTTTACTGCCTTACACAAAACATACAGCATTTTTCCCCGTCTTAATTTCTGAACCTTGTGCAGGGCCGGCTCTAGGATTTTTGCCACCCCAAGCAAAAAAATTTTTGGCTGCCCCCCTTTTTTTTGTGCCCCCTGCCCCCGGCTCCGCCCCTTCCCAACCCCTTCCCCAATCCCGCCTCCTCCCCAGGGCGTGCCGCATTCCCTCCCCCATTGCTTCCTGCGGCTCCCCCCAGCACTGCAACCCCCCGCCCTAGCTCACCTCCGCTCCGCCTGCTCCCCTGAACACGCCGCCACTCCGCTTCTCCCCCCTCGCTCTCAGGCGAGGGAGAGGCAGTGCATTTTGGGGAGCAGGCAGAGCGGAGGTGAGCGGGGGGGGTGCAGGAAGTAATGGGGGGGTAGAGGAACCGCTCCCCGCCCCAGCTCCCCTCCACTCTGCCATCGCCGCTCGGCTTCTCCCCCCTCCCTCCCAGGCTTGCTGTGTGAAACAGCTGTTTGGCGCTGCAAGCCTGGCCGGGAGGGGGGAGAAGCCGAGCGGCAGCGCACTCAGGGGAGCACTAGTGGAGGCGGAGGCGAGCTGGGATGGCGGGGGCACATTTCTAGGGGCAGCATGGCCGGCGCCGGAACGCCACCCCTAAACATGTGCCGCCCCAAGCAGCTGCTTGTTTGGCTGATGCCTAGAGCTGGCCCTGACCTTGTGGCATCCTTCCCTCAAAAGACCCCTCAAATCCTGAAAAGTTGAGTGGATTAATAAACGTTAGTGTTAATGAAATAATCACACATACATAAACAAGCATATCCCTAAGAATATTAATAAGACTCTCTGTGTTGCAGCAGTTTCTTGTTTTTTTAATAGGAGTGCAACATTTGGCCCAAGGAGCAGTGGGTGAGACTTTCCTCTTCTCGCCCATCCACACCATTCTGCAATTCCCCAGAGATGTCATTACTGAGAGGCGAGAGATTCCGTTTCAGTGCTTCTAGCCTCTGCAGAGGGAGGGGCTGGGAATTACACATGTTTCTTATGCAGAGTAGTGCTGAACAGTATTTCTAGGCTACGGTGTATCTCCCTCCTTAATGTCTGCAGTCTGCCTTTAGATAGAGCATGGTTTGGAGGAATGAGACCAGGATTAAGGGTGAGGAGCACATCCACTGATTTGCTGTGTGGCTTTGGATTGTTCACATCACCATCTTTATGCATCTGGAAAGTGGGGATCATAGTTGCCTTCTCCACAGAGCTTTTGTGGTGATTGGTTAGCTAATGTCTGAGTAGTTCTTTGAACAAGTAAATGTTCTATATGTGTCAAAATGTATGTACACAAAAAAGGTTTAATTATAATTCTTGATCAGGATCATGGGTACATAAGGGCTTTGTGTGACATCTGGCCCCACTGAAGACAATGGAAGCACTGCCATTAACTTCCCTGTGTATTACTGCTCTCCAGTTTAAGGCTTCAGTTTTTTAGCTTTCCCTGCACACTTGAATACCCACATTAAACACACCACCTCTCCCTCTCCTAAATGTTCAGTGTGCTTTGTATTTTGTTTGGATCAGAAAAACCATTTGGACAATAATGTAAGCTTTTTGCTAAGGTTAGCACTACATATATTAGATCTCCTTGTGTTAAAAACACAGCTACAGTATGCTGAAGTATTGTGCAATTGTCATAGTTATTACTTGGTAGGCTGCCTCTTGAGTGTCAAATTAGAACTCATTCAGCTAGAACCGTTGCATTGATGCCTCTTGAGGTTTGTAGGCCCAGATACTTGAAGTATATTACATAGTTTTCTGAGCAGTTGTGCTTTCACAGGGGTCTGTATTAGAACAGCATGAAATCTGCTGGTATCTGTTCACCTCGGTTTCTTCTTTTACATAATTCTACTGGTATTGGTGGGTTTGCTTTATCCAGTGTCAGCAGCACAGTGTTTCATACTGTATTTCAGGATCATGCAAACTTGAAACTCATCAAAGTGAAATTGGGATGAGGTGGGAGACAAATGTGGATTTGTTTCCATCTTCATCTTCAGATACATTCTGGGGGACAAAATTCCCTTATCAACTGTTCCTGAAAATCTGGAGTGCCACGGGTTTAAGGATTGGTATGTGACAGAAGGACCCACTAGAAGTTTTTAGGGTCCAACTGCTTTTTTCAGACTGAAGCTTTTTAGAGAAATTTGATTGTTATGAAAGTCAGGCTTATAACAGACAGCGAGGTACAACCTTTGCTGTGGAATGAATTCTGTGCCTTACTAATTGAGCCTTGCAAGAATTTTGTAAAGTAGAGAAGTATCACTAACCTCATTTCACATGGGGATACTGAGGCACAAAAGTTGTGATTCCTTCATGATACAAGCCAGCTAGGATTGCCAACTTTCTAATCACACAAAACCGAACACCCTAGCCCTGCCCTTTCCCCAGCGCCCCGCTTCCCACTCACTACATTCCCCCTCCCTTGGTGGCTCGCTCTCCCCCCCCCCACTCCCTTTCAATGGGCTGGGGCAGGGTGTTGGGGTGGAGGAGCGAGTGAGGGCTCTAACGGGGGGTGCGGGCTCTGGGGTGGGGTCAGAAATGAGGGGTTCAGTGTGCAGGAGGGGGCTCCATGCTGGGGCAGGGAGTTGGGGTATGGGGGGGGTGAGGGCTCCTGCTGTGGCTGCAGGTTCTGGGGTGGGGTTTGGGATGAGGGGTTTGGGGTGAAAGAGTGAGCTCCAGGTTTGGGGGAGGACTCACGGCTGGAGCAGAGGGTTGTGGCTCGGGGTTAGGGCATCAGCTTACCTCCGGTGGCTCCTGGTCAGTGGCGAAGCAGGGCGAAGGCAGGCGCTGTGCCCTGGAAGCAGCCAGCAGGTCCAGCTCCTGGGGGCGGGGGGCAGGAGGCTCCACACACTGCTCTCACCCACAGGCACTGCCCCTGCAGCTGCGATTGGCCACGGTTTCTGGCCAATGGGAGTGTGGAGCCAGTGCTCGGGGTGGGGGCAGCACGCGGAGACCTGTGCACCCCGCCCCCCCAGCCTAGGAGCCAGACCTGCTGGCTGCTTTCAGGGCGCAGCGCAGTGCCAGGACAGGTAGGGACTAGCCTGCCTTAGCCCTGCAACACTACCTACCAGACCTTTAACGGACACCTGGCAAGCCTAAAGCTAGCTATACCATTGAGTTTGTACTGAAACATGGGAGAAAAGATGTAACACTGGAAAAAAAGTATTTTGGGGTTTTTTTCACAAAATATTACTGATTTTTTTTAATGACTCACTTCATTTTTTATGTATGTAACCCCTCTTTCCTCCCTGGATTACATGGGAACAGGTTGCACTCATCTGTGTGCCTGGCCATCTGATGTTGTTGACAGTAAAGGAGATCCTGAGTATTCCAGTGGTGATGTTGGACAGGTGGGAATCTTCTATCCACCCCTCTGCTGGAGCCCTTTTACTTGTGATGGAAATTAAAATTGGCAGTGCCTCCATCTGGCTGGGCCCTGTATACACTCAAGGGTGTGCCTTGGAGCATCCAGGAGTAACCCTGAGCTAATGTATGCAATGGGTCTAACTCAAAAGTACCAATTATAAATAATATACACCCAATATGCACTTAGATTAGAGTTAACAAACCTTTATTTAACATTTTAGAAACACATGATATAACTGACTGAGATTAAATATCACTACTCATTTAAATCAGCTGGAGGCAGTTCCATAAATCAATTAACAAATACAACTGACAGTAATAAATGAAACATATCTAACTTGCGTTTACACTGCCACCATTTATCCCACCCCTGAGTATACACTGCTCTGGATTTCAGAGTTCTAAACACTTGCTTCCGTGGGTGCAGTTGAAGATCTTGAAGCTAAGGCCAGCACTCTGTTGGTCCACTAAAGCAGTCCAGGTAAGGCAACAAGGGGCAGAGCAATTCTAGCTTGGGCTTATTCCAAGCTGTACACCTCTGAAGATGGGAGTTGTTTTAACCAGATGTCAGCAACCCTGGGTTCTGGTTCAATGACAAGATCACTCTGCCTCTTCTCAGACAACCCCTTAAAGTCTCCTTTGCAGTCCTCCTTCCCTTGCAAGCACTTTTCCAAACAAGGGTGGTGCTTACTTTCACTGCAGGCCCACCTCAGTCAGCTCTAGGTACAGCAAAAGTCTCTGCCCTCGGGTGCCTCCAATGAAGCCCACCAACAGCTTCCCTGGTTGATCAAAGCCCCAGCAGACTCACAGCAGCAGCTTCTGGCTTTCTAGCAGCAGCTCCTGGTTTGGACAGAACAATCTCAGCTCCTCTCCAAAATGGAGCCCACCACATGCTCTCCCTGCATTCCCTGGAAGTGGAACTCTCTTTCTTCCCCAAGGCATCCTGGGAGGTGTCCAAGGCTGGATTGCAGCACTCAGGATCTTCCCAACTAGAACACTCCCAGTTAAGTTCTGAAGCCCTGCTGGTAAAGTATACATTTATTTGATTTTTTTTAAAATAGTAAATTGAACTGCTGCTAAGGATTTTCCATTGCTTAAGACCTTCTCCCATCCAAAGATACAATTAAAATAATAGATGATGTTATAAATGTTGCAGATTATACTATTTATTTGGTAGTTTGGCCTTTTACAATTGACCAAAATCTAGCCTTATTTTCGTGGCTAGAACTTTTTCCTAAAAATTAATGCTGTAATATCTTAATTCAGATGATTCAAACTGAAGAGTTTGTGTGATATTAATAACAAATGTTATGTACTGAATTATATCAGAAGAGAACCCCACGCTTTTCCTAGGGTTCTCAATCCTAGAAAGAAAAAGTAGGATTGAGTCCCTATCTCACAAGGGAATAAATAGTTCTTTTTTTTTTTAATGTATGTTTTATGCTTTTTTCTGTTTCAGTAAAGAGTAATATATTTGAACTGTAAATGATGTCTTTTCATTAAAAACAGTAATTAAAAGTGGAGTGGATTCTAAGCATGGTTTGTTAAACTGTGCAATGAAACGCTAACACAAAGGTATACACAGGTATGTTACAGTGGGGGGGAGGGAGAATTACAAGGAGAAGACTGTTACTGCAAGCCTATATAGAATGAAAGATTGTAGAATACTTGTGGTTATTTTTTTAAAAGACAGATTGCTGTGAATTTGCAATAGGCTTTCTCTTACACAAAGCAAAATGGACTGTAGTCTAAGAAAATGAACCACGGTTCTATATTCCCGGTTTATCAACAAAGGGAACAGTCTCTGTACAGTCTCTGGATCTTTCCTGGGCAATGCAAGGGAGGGGAAGTTTCCTTGAACCCTTCCATTACACTTTACATCTGCCCAAGGACCAGGGACAACCTGGTCCAAACTGTGGGAGGGGACAAACCATTTCAGTTTATAATTTAGTGTAAACGTGTCACAGATTGCAGTACACACCAGAACCAGATTACAATCTCCTGTATTTTTAAGTCAATGACATATCTGTATCACAGTTTCCTCTTTTGCTGACATCAGTTATATAAGAACATATGACTGTGACATCCTTCCTTCCCAATCTATGTGTAATATCTTTTTGACTTCAGAGGGGTTTTCCCAATGTCTTGTCCACACGAGCAAACAAACTTCCTTGCATACAGGCAAGTTAATTTGTTTACTTTTATTGAAAGAGGTTCAAGCAATAGTTCCCAAGATAAAGATCTGCCTTGAGTTAAGAGCAATGAGGTGTGCTGTCTGTGGGGCAGCTCCTGGTCCACACTCCGTGGTGAGCTGGAGCCGGTTCCCTGGAACCGGTTGTTAAATTTAGAAGCCCTTTTAGAACCGGTTGTCCCTTAGGCGCTGACTCCGTGGGTGCTCCAGGGCTGCTGCCCGCCCTGGTCCCAGCCCCAGCTCACCTCCGCTCCGCCTCCGCCCCGGAACGTGCCGCCCTGCTCTGCTTCTCCGCCCCCTCCCCCGGCTTCCTGCGAATCAGCTGTTCGTGCGGGAAGCCTGGGAGGGCTGAGAAGTAAGCAGCAGCTTTGCGCTCAGGCCCAAGGAGGCAGAGTGGAGGTGAGCTGGGGCGGGGGGGGGGGGGGCATGAGGAGGGCCGCCCGTGCCGCAGCAAGTAACCCAGGGGGCGCGCGCAGGGGAACCGCGCCACTTGTTTCTCAGCCCTCCCAGGCTTCCCGCGCGAACAGCTGATTCGTGGGAAGCTGGCGGGGGGGGTGGAGAAGCAGAGCGGGGCGGCGTGTTCAGGGATGAGGCGGAGCTGAAGTGAGCTGGGGCCAGGCACGGGGCCGGGCGGGAAGCTGCTGGTGGGTGCTCTGCACCCACCAAATTTTTCCCATGGGGGCTCCAGCCCCGGTCACCCACGGTGTCGGTGCCTAAGGCACCACTTTCGATGTGATCAGTGGGGGAGCAGCCGCTCCCCCTACTCCCCTCTAGCTTCGCTATCCTGCCCCTAGGAGCCAGAGGGACCTGCCGGATGCTTCCCGGGAGCCGCCCCAGGTAAGCCCCACCTCGCCCCCCGTCAGGTCCCTCTGGCTCTTAGGGGCGGGGTGGGGTGGGCACCCACTACGGTGGCCCATGAGACCCTGCTTCCTGGTTCCGGGGGCAGTCAGGGGAGGGGGGTGGATGGGGCAAGGGTCCCGGGGCAGTGGGAGGGCCACGACCCCCTCGTGGGGTGAAGAGGGAACTGGTTGTTAAGATTTTGGCAGCTCATCACTGTCTACACCTAAAGCTTAGATTAACCTAGCTAAGAGATGTAGTTAAATTGACCGAAAACCTACTAGGTTGACAGAAGAATTCTTCCTTTGACCTAGTGTAGCAGTTTGTATCCCTATGCTCACCCTTTTTACAAAACTATAATGGATTTTGTACAAAGTATGCCTTGTGACATATCATTTGAAAACTCATAATTTACTAATCATTATTGTCCTGGCAAAAGATGTGTGGCAATGTTGTATGTAAAGTTAAGATTCTACTGTATGATGTTTCTAACACATATTCTAAATCTGGTGAAAGCAGGCACAAACCAGCTCCTCAGAGGCAAAAGGCAAACTGACTCCTCAGAAAGGTGTCAACATAATCAAATGGACAATTACCTGGTTAAGTGGCCATTCTTTGGCAGGAAGAAGGGTATGAGTGAGAAATATACATCTTGGCAATGGAACAGCTCGAGGTTCCTGTGCAAACAGACTTTCTCCCTCCTGAGCCTCAGCTGGAGATGACTTTCAAAGAGGAAAATAACTATAAGAAATGAGAACAGATGATACTAATCATCTGTCCTTTCATCTCTACTCATAGCATCCACAACACTTGAAAGACAAAGGAAGTATCATTGGACTGGGGAGAGATCCT
Organism: Chelonia mydas; assembly: GCF_015237465.2. NCBI lineage: Eukaryota > Metazoa > Chordata > Testudines > Cheloniidae > Chelonia > Chelonia mydas. The sequence goes on from NC_057849.1 coordinate 180,719,024, forward strand.
GGCTGGAAGATTCAGCCAGTAAGGCTGCTAGAACATGTGGTGAGAGAGATTTTAGTTTGTGTTTTACCTTTTATTTCTTTGTAATAAATTCTGACTTTTATGCTTCATTATTTGTAATCACTTAAAATCTATCTTTCTGTAGTTAATAAACTTGGGTTTTTTTTGTTTAATCTAAATCAGTGTGTTTGGATTGACGTGTCTGAGAACTCCATTTGGGGTAACAAGATGTGTGCATATCATTCTCTGTTAATGAAATGATGGACTTTCTATGAGCTTGTATTGTCCGGGAGGGTACTAGGTAGCACAGGACATGCATTTCTGGGGACAAGTTTGGGACTGGGAATTGGCTGGTGTTTCTCTGTAATATAATTCGTGGGTGGTTGGTTTACAAGCTATAGTACTCATACAGCATAGCTGAGGGTGATTTACATGCTGGAGGCTGTGTGGGCAGACCACGAAGGGTTGCTCTCACAGTGAAGCAGTGTAAAAGGCATCCTAGCTTGGAGAATTGAGAGGGACACAACTGTTCAACAGTCCTGATTTTACCCTGGAGAATGTCACACCTAGCTATTTCCTGTTGGAGGTCTGGGGGATGGATTTACTATAGTGATGGAAAAACCCCTTCCATTGCTGTGGCACATGTCTATACTGCAGTGGCATCACTGCAGCTGTGCCACTGTAGGCCTCGTAGTGTAGACATGCCCCTAGAATCACCATCTCCTTCCTGATTACCATGCTGCTCCAGGGGAAGAGGGTAAACTATGCTGGTGCAACTACGAGCCAGGCATGTTGTGTAGGGTGGTGTGCAGCCAAGGGCCCATCCATCCTGTGCCCTACTCTGCACCCTCCCATGCATCTGTGCTGGGGTGGGCGGTGGAAAGGTTATTAGCTCTGTGGAGCCTGTTTTTGCTATTGCATGTTGCTATTTGTGATGAACTGTTCACACTTCGCACCTCTGTGCAAGAATCTTTGGAGTCTGACAGTTCCATACAACAATCGGGAGCTGTGATTGCACCACGTGGAGACATATTCAAGCTAGCTCCTGTGCTGACACAACCTGGTTGCAATGTAGCCATACCCTTTGAAGATGTACGCGTATCTGTGACCCCAAGAGCACCCCAATGCCAGAGTGCCAGGGGTTCACCAGTATTTAGCAGCGAGTCTCAGCTGGCCTGGCTAGCTTAGTGTACCCCAACTCACTGATGTCATAATCTGTATCTAAAAGGTGTTGTGTAAGGTATCATCTCCAAACCGGTAACATGCTGGCCATTCATTTTGTTGCATGATGTATGTAGAGAAAGTATTATAAATATGTGCTGGAAATACGTTCTTAACGTGTTGGCAGGTAGGACTTTAAATCTTCCCACCCTAGACAAAGGAATATGGTCCTGCTGGCTTGAACATGTCTCTAATGTAAACTGAGCAAGGGGAGCCAGTCCCCTTGGAATGTACATTTACATAAAAGACAAATAAAGCCATGAAACTTGAGTGGTCGAGATAGACATTTAAGTATCCCCCCGGGGCGGGGGGCTGGGGACACACAGCAAGCGGAGCCCCCAGGAGGGCTTCCTGACTTTGAAAACAAATAAATTTTTGAGGATATAAGCAGAGAGAAAAAAACCATTTTGACATCCTTCACCTGAAAGAAACCAAGCACTTTGAGCTCTGTACTGGATCCTGGCTAAAAACTGGCCAGCCATGCTGGAAGAACTACTGAGGTGACAGGACTACTTTGAACAAAAGACTCTAGTTTCTTAGGTTAGATTTTAATCTTGGAAGTGTATTTTTACTTTTGTTTGTTCTGTAACAGTGTCTATCTCAATTCCTTCTACTTGGTGTCACTTAAATACCTGCTCTTCGTTAACATACTTAATCTTGTTTTATTACACAACCATCTCAGTGCGGTGTTTCAAACTGAAAGGTAAGACCCTCAGCCAAACTAACAGGCCAGTGCTGTGTATTGTCTCTTTAAAAGTGCAGTGAACTTGATAAACTTTTTGGGAGGGGTCGATTAGTGCAGAGGAGACTGGAGGGGCTGTTGGTGTCACCATGCAAGGAATAACCAGGCTGTTGGAAGCCAAGCTGAGGTTACTGAGCTGGGAGCAGGCTGCTGGTGTCCATGCTCTGAGCCAAAGCTGCACAGCACAGAAGCTCCCAGGGTAACAGGGCAGGCGGTGACACAATCCCTTACTGGTCTGGGTGAACCCTGAAAGCATCACAACTTCATTTGTTATGTCTTCTAACACTTTTCCCTCAAGCTTCTAACCCAGACTTCCCAATGCGAGTCTTGTCTACATAAGAAGGGACTGGGCTGGGTCCATTGTAAGATTAATGGAGGAACGTGAGGGGATAAACTGAAAGGATAATGAGAAATAGCAAATGAATTCCCTTTTAGGCCTTTACTGCCTGTAAAATGTAATAGAAAATCCTCAGCTGCATAAGAAACTAAATTCCATTCTTGGTCTTCTTATTTGAAAGATTAATTCGAGATCAGAGACTTGCATCATGCTGTGCTGATGCCTTAGTGTTTTCAGTACAGTTATTCCTACAGATTTTTGAGGACTAAATTGTCAAAACAGTCCAGCAGTTGTGTGAAATCTAATCATTTTGTACAGATTACGGTACCTCTATATTTGAAATGGATTTTTGAATTTCAACTGCTGGAATTGCATCTTTAGTAGTTTCTTGATTGATTGTAGAAATGACAAATGCCTTTTGATCCAGACAGATTGATAATAGCTTGGGGCAGGGTAATGGGCTGGCAGCTGGATTCTCTGATGGGCTCTGTGTATTGCTCAGTAGCTCATGCTACAGAATAAGGGGTATTTTCACGTGGTGACTGTCATAAATATAAAGGGAAGGGTAAACACCTTTAAAATCCCTCCTGGCTAGAGGAAAAACCCTTTCACCTGTAAAGGTTTAAGAAGCTAGGATAACCTCGCTGGCATCTGACCACAATGACCAATGAGGAGACAAGATTCTTTCAAAGCTGGATGGGGGGAGAAACAAAGGGTCTGGGTCTGTCTGTGTGATGCTTTAGCCAGGGACAGAACAGGAATGGAGTCTTAGAACTTAGTAAGTAATCTAGCTAGATATGCATTAGATTCTGTTTGTTTAAATGGCTGAGAAAATAAGCTGTGCTGAATGGAATGGATATTCCTGTCTTTGTGTCTTTTTGTAATTTAAGATTTTGCCTAGAGGGATTCTCTGTGTTTTGAATCTAATTAACCTGTAAGGTATTTACCATCCTGATTGTACAGAGGTGATTCTTTTTACTTTTTCTTCTATTAAAATTCTTCTTTTAAGAAACTGAATGCTTTTTCATTGTTCTTAAGATCCAAGGGTTTGGGTCTGTGGTCACCTATGCAAATTGGTGAGGATTTTTATCAAACCTTCTCCAGGAAGGGGGGTGCAAGGTTTTGGTCAGGATTTTGGGGGGAAAGACGTTTCCAAATGGGCTCTTTCCTAATAAAATAAAACCGGTTAGAGGTTTGGTGGTGGCAGCGAAAGTCCAAGGGCAAAAGGCAAAATAGTTTGTACCTTGGGGAAGTTTTAACCTAAGCTGGTAAAAGTAAGCTTAGGAGGTTTTCATGCAGGTCCCCACATCTGTACCCTAGAGTTCAGAGTGGGGAAGGAACCTTGACAGTGACAGTAGAGGAAATGTAACTTCTCCAGGTCATACGTGACAAAATCAGATGCTATTGTTTGCATTATTAATTTAGGGCCTGATTCCACCACCCTTACTCAAGGTACACAGCACCTTACCTCTCAAACAACTCCATATATTTCAATGGGACTAATCCAGGATTAAGGTGTACTTAGTAATAATTTGTTAGATAGAAACTCTGTGTACCTCAGTATTTCTGGGGTTTTTTTCTTTCTGGGATTTAGAATCCTGTGTAAAGCATGGGTCTTCTTTCTGATATAATTCAGTACATAACATTTCGTTTGACTACCACGCAAATTCCTTACTTGCTTGAATATAGATGTTACAGCCTCAATTGGTAGGAAAAGCGCTATCCATTAAAATAAGGCTAGAAGTTGTGCAAGTGTAAATATCAAATGCCTGCTTAGTGCCAGTGTGGACAAATCTGGCCCTTATTTATTTAACTTTTGCTCTCCACTTACGACACAATGCTAAATGCATATCGCTAATATTTTAAAATGCAGTATATTAAAACACAGTGAATGATGACAGAACAAAGACATACATTTCAGTCATGTCCTGTCTTCTTTATTGCAGCCACAGAGTTTGAAGCCTGCCAGTTCTCCCTATTGTGTTAATACAGTTAGGAGTCACTTAACTGAAGTATTCTTAACCTAATGCTTGTAGGATCCAGTGTGTCTAATAGAGAGAACAGCTATTAAAATAAACATTTCATTATCACTGTCCTAATGAAGTACCATTGTGAATAATCAATGGGGGCCTTTGGTAATCATGGGAATTATGCAATGTAATTGAGTTATTTATAATAACATTTATACACAGTTGCTGACCTTCCAAGATATACACTTTTCCCCCTACAGGCTGCTGGTTTGACTATGAATTTTGAAGACATGATGTTTTATTGGTTGGCCTAAGATAAGTTCAGAATGGAAATCTATCAAGCTGAGCTGTGTTTCAAAAAGAAAAAGGAAAGGAAAAGTAAGGTTTTCATTACAGAAATATGCCACATTTTCTACATTTTAAAACTGTCTCACTCCAGTAAGAACTTGTGCCATGCTCTAAAATGAAAAAATATTTGGAAAAGACGCAGTGTGGAAACTTTTGGTTTTATTCTCACCACACTTACTATTGGGATAGATTGTGCCCTCTCCAATCACTTGTAGGTAGCTGTGGAGCGGGAGTAAATTGTCCCCCCTTCCCCCGCCGCCCTTTATGCAGAGTATGCAAGGGTCAGCTAGCATTGAAGCTTCTATTTGGAGGAGACTGGTTGCCACCCAGATTCTCCCTCCCTGGGGGCAACCAACTGGAAAGGGGTGGAAAGGAGGTGGAGTCATGATTTGGTTCCCCACCACCACCACGACCACCATTCAACAGGCAGTAGATCTGGTTAGTTGCATGGGTTGAGAGTACGCTACATTCCTTAAGAGTGTCACAAATTGCTTTGCTTCCTTTACCGCCTGCAGCCTCCTGTCCCCCGCTCCTGCAAATGCAGCCAGGGAGCTCCAGAAGCCATTCTGTCCCTTTGAGTTAGAAAACCATTACAAGTCAGGCCTGATTCTGAGCTCTCCTACATTGGCGTAAATTTGGACTTCTTCTATTGATGGGCCTGAGATCCACGATTACATTTTATTTTTCAAATAATACAATAGCATACCAAACAGTCTTTTTTTTTTTTCCCCTCTCCCCAGCTTTCCATATGCATGAGGTACTGCTTGTAGTACTGTGCGCTGTTCAGAGTATGATAGGCAGCAGTCCATGAAAGTCACTTAGTTTACTATTATTTTTCATACATAGTTACACAACGTACCATTTGCAAAAGTGTAACAGATTAATAGTTAAAACCTGATTGCTCGTAGGATGACCAGATGTCCCTATTTTTGGAGCCAGTCCCCATTTTTGGAGCTTTTTCTTACATAGGCACCTATAACCTCCCACCCCCTGTCCCGATTTTTCACACTTGCTATCTGGTCACCCGAATTGCTCTCGAGGCAGTTGAGTTTAGAGAGAGCCACTGCAATAGGTTAACTTAACTGTTTCATCCCCTGAACTACATCTAAGGAAGGCTGTGTTGCTGACACACAAGTATTAAAAAGCATACCTTAGAGAGAGGAGAATGATCATATAAAGTCTTCTGGGCAGCTGCCCTCCCGTGCCTCCATTTGGTGCGGGAGAAAGGGGAGATGTCAGGGAGCCTGTTCTGGCTCCCTGATTCCGAATGGCATCCCTGCCCCCAACACCAATCAGAGCTGCTGCTGGACAGCTGTGATACACCTGAATAGATTGTATGCCAGGGGATGATAGATGTAGCATAGTGTAGCTCTGCCTCATCCCCTTTTTACCACCAATATGTCTCCTATCTGGGGAAGGGAGGCACAGAGGCACCAGCAGAGAGTTCCACTCAGCTCAGGGAATGTTCTGCTTGAGAATTTTTGACTGGGTTAGAGCCCTTTCATGCCACATGAGTGGCACAAAGGGCTGTAACGGGGTTTGAGAATCTAGGCCTTGAATTGGACCACTGTGCCCATGAAAATAGTATACATACAGATTAACAATAATCAATGTGTATCTGATGTTACAGGAAAAATGAATATTTTATTTGAGAAATAGGATGCCCTGATGTAATTAAAAACTATTCTAATGTGTGCATATATATGAGGGAGAAGAATTATGGTGTTGTGTGAACCCCTAATTGTGCTGTTTCCTAACTTTTGAGTGCTTAACTATGCAACCGTAATGCTCTGTTAATGTAGTTGTCATATATTTGATATTGTTGTATGTATTATATTGTGTGTGTAGACAGATATGTGTATTATTTTTTTCTCAACCTACTTTCTGCTCCTTTATTCACAGTTCTTCTTACGTGGAATTTGAACCTAATACTTTTAGAGTTTGAGTTGAACTTTCGAATCCACAATTCTTGAAAGCATTAATTTGGTCATCTCTACCTGAAACCAAAATGTTGTCATACATGATATGTTGCAGACCTCAAAACTTTATAGTTATGGAAGAAGCAATGCATATCCTTTCAGTGATGTGGGAAACACGTAAAAAGATACAGGGATTATTTTCCTCATTGGAAATTATCACTGAAGTTCTCATCAATTTTCTTTTTGATTTACACAAACCCCAGAGAGACTAAAATACCCCCAAACAAATCCTCTCAATTAAGGCGATATTTAAAATGCATGTTCTATTCCATTCATTCAGCAGTTTGCTTTGGAAAAATACTTCTCTGTTTTTTTATTTATTATGGTATTGTATAAAAAGTTAAAGAACAGGGAATCAAAGCTCAGGCATGTAATTAAATCTAAGACTATGGATAAATTTTTCAAAAGCACTTTAAGTGACTTAGGAACCTAAGTTCCATTTTTAAAAGGCACTTAGGAACCTCAGTCTCCTAAATTACTTGTGAAAATGTATAACTTTTAAAAATTGTCCTAACGTTTACTGTAACACTGGTGCTGGAAATGGATACCTAGGATGATTGTGTAATCTCTTAGATTTTGTCTTGATTGTTGAAACAGTTCAATTTTCATTGCTTTGTGGATCTGGTGTTGCCTAAGATCTTCAGTTTCTGTATTCTTATGTAAGGATTTAGATTTTGACTTTAGACACATCTGAGCCATTATTTCTCCTTACCCCCAGGAGGAAGTAATTTCTGACCAGCAAATAAGTGTGGGGGGGGGGAAAGAGGGAATCCACTTCCTGCCTTTCTATACTGTATCCCAAAGCTCACCAACTGAGTCCAGGCAGGAATGTAATGGAGGTTCTCAGTCTCTTGTGCAAGCATTCCACTCCAAGTCATAATCTAGTTTTGAACAAGAAACTCACACCCTGGACTTCAGTGCTATTGTGATTGGCCTGGATGACGTCAGGGTGATGCCATTCACAGGGTAGGATTTGCTAATACATGGAAGACTTTAGACACTCAAAGAACAATTGAGGCGTTTGATACGGTGCCACATGGGGAATTATTAGTTAAATTGGATAAGATGGGCATTAATAGGAAAATTGAAAGGTGGATAGGGAATTGGTTAAAGGGGAGACTACAACGGGTCCTACTGAAAGGTGAACTGTCAAGTTGGAGGGAGGTTACCAGTGGAGTTCCTCAGGGATCGGTTTTGGGACCAATCTTATTTAATCTTTTTATTACTGACCTGGGCACAAAAAGTGGGAGTGTGCTAATAAAGTTTGCAGATGATACAAAGCTGGGAGGTATTGCTAATTTAGAGAAGGACAGGGATACCCTACAGGAGGATCTGGATGACCTTGTAAACTGGAGTAATAGGAATAGGATGAAATTTAATAGTGAGAAGTGTAAGGTCATGCATTTAGGGATTAATAACAAGAATTTTAGTTATAAGCTAGGGACGCATCAACTAGAAGTAACGGAGGAGGAAAAGGACCTTGGAGTATTGGTTGATCATAGGATGACTATGAGCCGCCAATGTGATATGGCTGTGAAAAAAAGCTAATGTCGTCTTGGGATGCATCAGGAGAGGTATTTCCAGTAGGGATAAGGAGGTTTTAGTACCGTTATATAAGGCACTGGTGAGACCTCACCTGGAGTACTGTGTGCAGTTCTGGTCTCCCATGTTTATGAAGGATGAATTCAAACTGGAACAGGTACAGAGAAGGGCTACTAGGATGATCCGAGGAATGGAAAACTTGTCTTATGAAAGGAGACTCAGGGAGCTTGGCTTGTTTAGCCTAACTAAAAGAAGGTTGAGGGGAGATATGATTGCTCTCTATAAATATATCAGAGGGATAAATATCAGAGAGGGAGAGGAATTATTTAAACTCAGTACCAATGTGGACACAAGAACAAATGGATATAAACTGGCCACTAGGAAATTTAGATTAGAAATTAGACGAAGGTTTCTAACCATCAGAGGAGTGAAGTTTTGGAATAGCCTTCCGAGGGAAGTAGTGGGGGCAAAAGATCTATCTTGCTTTAAGATTAAACTCGATAAGTTTATGGAGGAGATGGTATGATGGGATAACATGGTTTTGGTAATTAAATATTCATGGTAAATAGGCCCAATGGCCTGTGATGGGTTTTAGATGGGGTAAGATCCAAGTTACCCGGGAAAGAATTTTCTGTAGTATCTGGCTGATGAATCTTGCCCATATGCTCAGGGTTTAGCTGATCGCCATATTTGGGGTCGGGAAGGAATTTTCCTCCAGGGCAGATTGGAAGGCCCTGGAGGTTTTTCGCCTTCCTCTGTAGCATGGGGCACGGGTCACTTGCTGGAGGATTCTCTGCTCCTTGAGGTCTTTAAACTACAATTTGAGGACTTCAATAGCACAGATATAGGTGTGAGGTTTTTTTGTAGGAGTGGTGGGTGAAATTCTGTGGCCTGCGTTGTGCAGGAGGTCAGACTAGATGATCATAATGGTCCCTTCTGACCTAAATATCTATGAATCTATGAACAATTGCTAGAGCTTTTACCCTAGTCAAACATAGATGTTTAGCTGGTTATACTTACTTCAAAAAGAATGTCATCAGTACACTAATGCAAGGTGGTGTTGGCAATGTTAGCAGGCAATGTTAATTTTTATTAGCAAATTTGTGGGATATACAGCTCTTTTGTTCTGTTACTACTGCTGAGTGGGGAAAATGTCTAAAGAGGAGATAAATTTGAAGCAATTCAGTTACAGGTACATAGCCAGCTATTATCTGTACATCATTATTATTATGGTCATTGTTGAAATATCATGTATTTTCCACAGTTCATTAAATCTGTTTTACTTCCTGCATAAATGGGCTTCTCTGAGATGCCAACAATCTATATGTGAAAACAGAGACAGTCATAAGCAGAAGGATTCATTGCAGCCCGTGGTGTTCAATAACCCATGATCAGTAACACGGCAGAGAAGTTGGAAAATTTGCCCGATACCTAACTCATAAATTTGGCTAGTTTATCATGTTAAATTGTATGCCAACTATCATGATTGCTGAAAAGGTGGGTGAGGTAGTGTCTTTTATTGGACCACTGTCTGTTGGTCAGAGAGACACATGGGCCTATTGCTGGCACATTTACACCTGATTTCATCAAGGTTCATCCTAGCTCATGGCTGCCCTGCACTAGCTCTTATCTAACCACCTCATGCTCATACCCCCATTTTTTCAAAAAAAAAACAAAAAAACACCACATTGGTTTATTTAGAAAGTTTGCAGAAAATATTATCAACGATAAAGAGCCTTGAATCCACAGAAGGGGATAACAGCCCTCATTGTATTCTCCCCTCTCCAGGAGCCTGTGGAAAGACCTCCATATACCCCACTTTAGGTTGGTAAGCTGTAGAGTGTGAGGAAGAGGAGTGTTGGGGCCTCCAGAGCAAATTCAATGAGGCACTGCTCTATTGCTATTTATTATTTGTATAACTGTAGCACCTAGGGGCCCTTGTGTTGGGCCAGGATCCCATTGTGCTAGATGCTGTACAAACACAGTGCACAAAGATAGTCCCTGCCCCAAAGGGCTTACAGTCAAAGTATAACACGAGAGAGAACAGATGAATACGGTCAGCAGGGGTCTCTGTCCACTAGCAGCCTAACCATTATCAAGTTTTTTGTAGCCATCAAGGAAAAGGAAAGTTTTGAGGAGGGCATTGAAGGAGAAGATAGCTCTGTGGCATGCCCACCTTCAATGTTCTCAGATCTGTGAGCGTACAATATGCAGTCCCAAACTTTAATGTTGTTACCTTCAAACCATCCTCCTCAAAAGAGCTGAAAGTAGTGGGTAGCCAAGGAGGAGCTAAGTAGTGATTATGTGCTGCTAGTGGGAGCCCGGGTAGCAGCACACAGGAGGTGGCCTTCCTCCTGGATGAGTCTGGATATGTGGGTTTGGAGCTTGAATTCTTTATAATACCATGGGGATCATGGAGGCCCTTCCCTGGCCCCTCCTTACAGTTACCAAGTAATATTTGCCAAGAGCAAATCAGGGTAAATCAGTTGATGAATATACGTGCACACTAGAAAAATGACGACCGAGGAAAGACTAGAAACTGTCTGCTTAGGTTAGATATCCTAGAATGACTGCTCTGCAAGTCCTCTATGATTCACCTCACAGAAGGTTGAAGCAGGATGCCGCCTGAGTCCACAAGTTTATATGCATCCATGTTTTTGGCCATCCTGTCCGGCTAATGGCCCTTGTACACTTTTTCTGCACAACTTATATCCTCCGTATAACAAGATGGCACGTTCAAGCAGGTTATGAACACACACACTAATACTGTTTTTGTGCTGCAATAGTGCATACATTCAGAGGTGTATTTGGGGTATTTGATTTGTTTCCAGCCATCTGCCAGAATTTGATAGCAGAAAAATTGCCCAGATCTTGTAGCAGCCAACTGACATAAAAAAGTGGCATTGTTGGAACTCTCACTATCAGATTTTCTAATACAGGCTTCTTGTAATGAGATCTTACAAGTAACTCAATCTGCCATGGGGATTTTCACCAAAGGAATGAGTTTAGATAATAAAAGCAGAAAACATTTTAAGGAAATAGCATTTTCCAAATACTGCATAATGTTTGGTATTACTGTGTCTTTTATGAGCCTTGAGGAACATGTTATATAAGAATGATCTGCTTTAATATAAGCAGAGATATGGTTATCACTGAGGTTCCATGTCAATTCTTATTTAAAATAGATTACCTCACCTTCTCAGTATTATGATAGCATAAACCAATGCCACTGCTTCACTTGCACTCCATGCTGCTTATGAAGTGTAGCTGCAGGCTCTCTAAATAATAGTTACTTGCTAGTGCAAACAAATGTAGCTTAAGACACTACAAATAATGTCCATATTGACACTAAACAAAAATTTAATTTACAGCACCACTCAGTCCTTGAAAATCCAAGGCCGTTTGTTGAACATTGTGCATAATGTTTTTCTAAACTCAGTGGCAGAGAGAAGAAGAATGTAGAGGGTATCCTCCTCCACTACCCTAATGAAATGCTCCAATAATTCCACACAAATACAATTTGTTTTGGAAGGCTAGTGGGAATGCAAGGGGACAGCATGGCAGTGATGTCACTCAAAGCAACCAACAGCACAGTGGCAAATGCAGACCAGAGAAGGCAAACGGTTTCCAGGAAACAGCTGTAGTGTATTCCAATACCCTGTCCCTTCCCCCATCCCCAGCTTAAAGCTAGCCATTGACAACAAAACCCATAATCATTGTTCCTACATTTCCTGTTTCTACTCTTCATTTTGGACATAGGTCAGAACAAAACAAAAATTAGAACTATCAAGCAATTTAGCAACAGGAAACCACTCAGGACTTCCTCTCTGTTGCTCTAGAGAATCAGCTAACTGGATTCTCTTCCTCCACAGAAATGACTGGGGAACCGCTCCTGTACTCCTCCCTTGAAAGGAGATGTCTTCACTTGAAAGAATGGATTATCTCAGACTAAGCAGCACCTCACCTCTTCAACCTGTGCAGTTCCCCTCCTCCTAGAGAGGCAAGATGTTTGGAAACACCTGACTCGAGCCAGGGCTCCCAGTCTCCTTGGCACGGACACAGGAGCCTGAGAGTCCTCGGAAGAGATGCCAGTGTCTACAGCTTCCAAGGAAGCCTTGCCATGTGGACTCAGACTTTGAGGCCAAAAGGGACAATCAATCATCTAGTCTGACCTTCTCCACAGCTCAGCCACAGAACCTTACCCTCCCACTCCTGTTATAGGCCCATAACTTCTGGCTAAGTCACTTACATCCTCAAATCTTGATTTAAAGACTTCAAGATCTAAGAATCCACCAATTACTCTTCAAACCAAGCAAGTGGCTTGTACGCCAGGCCACAGAGGAAGGCAAAACAGAAGTACAGGGTCTCTGCCAATCTTACCTGAGGGAAAAATTCCTTCCTGATCCCAAATATGGAAATCAGTTAGACCCCATGATCAGTTAGATCATGTGGGCAAGACCCACCAGCCAGACTGCTGGAAAATAATTATCTGTAGTAACTGAGAACCCTCCTCACCTAGGATGCCATCTCCAGCCATTGGAGTTATTTGCTAACAGCAGTCATGGTGGGACACATGCTATTACCCTCCCTAGTGTTTTGCTCTCTGTAAATAGTTCAGAGAGGTCTCCTCTCAGCCTTCTTTTGGTTAAACTAAACAAGCCAAGCTCCGAGTCTCATCTCAGAAGGTAGGTTTTCCATTTCTCTGATCATCCTAGGAGCCCTTCTGTGCATATATTCCAGTTTGAATTCATCTTTCTTAAAAGATGGGAGACTAGAATTGCACACGGTGTTCCAGATGAGGTCTCATCAGTCTCTTATAGAATGGTAACAACATTTCCTTGCTCTACTAGAAAAACCTTGCCACCGGGTTTGGGGGGGTGGGGAGAAAACCTGGATTTGTGCTGGAAATGGCCCACCTTGATTATCATACACATTGTAAGGAGAGTGATCACTTTAGATAAGCTATTACCAGCAGGAGAGTGGGGTGGGGGGAGAGAAAATCTTTTGTAGTGATAAACGCCCATTTTTTCATGGTCTGTGTGTATAAAAACATCTTCCGTATTTTCCACAGTATGTATCCAATGAAGTGAGCTGTAGCTCACGAAAGCTTATGCTCAAATAAATTGGTTAGTCTCTAAGGTGCCACAAGTACTCCTTTTCTTTTCACCCCATTCTTAGTGGACACACTTCTTTGTGTGTTCTTTTTATTTATATGCTATAGAACCTTTTACTGTTGGTTTTAATTTCCTTTGTGAGGTCCAGCTCTGCTTGGCTTTTGGCAAGTCTCACTTTATCCCTATACTTCCTGACCTCCAAAAAGTAGCTTTCCTTGCTCTGATCCATCCTTTCTTTCATTCCTTGTAGACTTTCTGCTTTCTCTTAACCTCTTAACCTCCTAATGCTTGTTCATTCAGTTTGATCTGCAGCCCTTCCCTACACATTTTTTTTCATGTTGCTGAGGATGCAGGCTCCACACTGTCTCTGTAACTCTGACAAAGTAATTCCAAGCCTCCTCCAGCTTCAGACCCTTGAGTTCTTTAGTCCAGTCAACTTTCTGTAACTATTTCTCTTATTTTTTAAGTTCTCTTTTGAAACAAGGACTTTAAATTAAATGGAAGGATAAATAAAAATAGATCTGCAACTTAAACTGAATTAATTCATGATCACTCAAACGAAGGTTGTCCTCTACAAGCAGTTCTTCCATGAGGCCCTTTCTGTTTACCAATATTAAATCTAAAATGGCATCACCTTTTACTGGTTTGGTGACTGGCGCAGCGTTGGAGATCCCAGAGCTTTCAGGATCCATGGCAGACCTGCCATTTAGACTGCCTTGGGGCTAGGGACCCGCCCACCCCCCCAGCTGGCTTCCTGAGTTGCCCCAAATCCCACAGCCTGACAGGAATCATGTTAATTTCAGTCAACAGCTGCTGGTGTGGTAGGGAGTCTATTTCCTTTCAGAAACACCATGTACCAGTGTTTCTAAAATGAAATTTTTTGACAAGATTTTTGATCTGTGGGGAAATTTTGAAATGTCAGAAATTCAACCAGCTCTGATTATACTCACAGATGGGGAAATTGAGTCATAGAACTGAAGTGACTTACCAACGGAGCCAGTGGCAGGGCCAGGAACAGAACCCAGGTCTCATAAGTGCCATGCCAGTGGTGTATCTTGTAGTCCACACTGCCTTCTAATTTAACTGAGAGAAGATGTTTTACTTGTAGAGGTACCATCTGTGATTCTTCTGTGTTTTCATTGTGGTCTGTGAGAAGAGGATCTCTACCATAATACACATAATGATCTGTTCAAAAACACATCTCTCATGATGAACTATGCACTCCCCTTTGGGTTGTGAAGGCAGTGCGCCCTGGCAGTGCCATTGCCACAACGCATCATGGGAAATGAAGTCTGGTCCATAGAGGAGGATGGGATCATGAGGCAGACAAACTATACTTCCCATGGTGAACTGCTGCCACATTTCAGAATTTAAATATTTCACTTTTTGGTTGTTCAGGTTTTTCAAAATTTTCTGTGGAAATCAGACTTTTCTTGAAAATATTTGTTTAGTCAAAATTCCAATTTTCTGTTTAACAAAACAAACAGTTTTGATGGACATTTATTGATCTGCCCTACTCTCTCTGTCGCAGTTGGTCTTTGTGGTTTAAGCCAGTGGCTCTCGACCTTTCCATACTACTGTACCCCTTTCAGAAGTCTGATTTGTCTAGTGTACCCCAAGTTTCACTTAAAACTTAAAAACTAGTTGCTTACAAAATCAGACATAAAAATACAAAAGTGTCACAGTGACTATTACTGAAAAATTTCTTATGTTCTCATTTTACCATATAATAAAATAAATCAATTGGAATACAAAGACTGTACTTACATTTCAGTGTACAGTATATAGAACGATATAAACAAGTTATTGTCTGTATGAAATTTTACGTTGTACTGATTTTGCTAATGCTTTTTATGTAGCCTGTTGTAAAACTAGGCCAATATCTAGACGAGTTGATGTCTCTCCCCCCCCCCGAAGACCTCTGAGTACCTCCAGGGGTATGTGTATCCCTGATTGAGAACCACTGGTTTAAGCTTCAAGTTTTAAATTCAGTTAACACCTGTCTAACATCATAAAGGCACTGGTGCAGTCTTTATGGATACGGTATCTACAGTGAACTTTCCAGTATCTCCAGGGAATGTGAACTGGTGTGGTTTTGTTTTTTCATGAATTCATAGATTTTTAAGATGAGAAGGGATCATTAGATCCTCTAGTCTAACCTCCTGCATAACACAGGCCATAAAATTCTGCTCAGTAATTCATTCTTCAGGCCCATAACGCTGTTTGAGCTGTAGCACATATTGTAGAAACAGCCAGTCTTGAATTAAAGATTTCACATGATGGAGAATTCACCACTCCCTAGGTAAATGGTTGCTATCGAGCCCAAAATGAAATATTAAAGGCTCAATGTCAGTTTGAAATCCAGCCCATTAAAAAAAAAGTGAGTTAAAGATAGTGTTGGGGGAAGGGTGGTGGCTCTCCCAAGCAGCACTGCCTAGAGGTATGATGCCTCTGTTGTCCACACTAGATTTTTTGCCAACATTTCTACTGTTATCACTGGTGTAAAATCTACTTGTAGTGGCAATCATGGGAAATGGTAACAGATAAAAGGCTTATGGAGCGCCCAGCATTTTTATATGGTTATCTAATCATGCTCAAAGCAGGTCGAACAAGCATGGTGTTAAAAATGCCAGCAGTTGTGGGAACCTTGTCTACACTAGGGCTATACTGGTATCAACAAGAATGGGAAATTTGTGCCAAAAATCCCTACTGTGGACATGTCTTGCAGAAGATTGTAAATGTCTCATTGAAACACATCCAGAAAACAACCTTGGAAAAATAGCTCTTAAATTCATAAACAGGAGGAAATTCTGGGCATAAAGCAACCAGCTGATCAATTGATTTTAGCTCTCACCTCTATTTTTGCTGCTTTCATCCAATTTTTGCTGATTTTATAAATTCTGACCTCTCATATAAAAGTAGTCCTTATTTCTGTTGCAAGATAGTCATTAAAACATTAGATGAACCAGTGTTCATCTAAACTACTCTTGGGCACTGTAAGGAAGGTGTACTGCTTACCACAGATAGCAGACACCTTCCTTACTCTTGGGCACTGTAAGGAAGGTGTCTGCTACCTGTGGTCCAGCTAACACCTTCCTCTGAATCTATTCCTTTTGGAGCACTTTGCAGGTGGCAGTTCTCCCATGTATGGAGGGGCGTAGTCCCTGAATGGGCAACTACCAACCACCAACGTGGAAACTCCCCTGCCAGCATGATCTTGTGTGCCTGCCGTGCAGAGGAAGCCATTTAACTCTGCAAAATGGTGCCCTCTATGTGGCATGAGCTCGCACACACCATGGAGGACACCATTTTGAGAACAAAAGTGTCCTTCACGTGGCAACAGTACCATTGTGACATACCCACTGCAGTAGAGCTTGCATCACTGGCCTCTTGTATGCTGGGGAATATCCTCCTCTTTGGGATACTCTCCTGGTGTAACCCCCTCCCCCCCTTTGCAGCGAGTGCAGGGTCTGTTTCTCTCCGCTGACTACCCTGCAATGCTGAAGAGCTCTCTTTTTTTAAAGACCCACTTCCAGCTATAGCGTGGCCAATAGTCCTGCTGGGGTGGGGTTTGCTGGGCCCAGAGTTGTTCCTGTGCCCCTCTTTGCAGCATAAGGCTTATCTGTCTCATCACTACCTGAAAACGGTGGCTTTGAGGGGGGTGAACTGCCTCACTCATCTCACTCAAGGCTCTGCAGATTGAGGCCCTGAAATTGGACATTTTTCCAAGATACACCACATAATTCAGCAATTTTGCTACAGACTGGATTATTTTGTTGCAGCCCAGTGTCCATTTTGTTTTTGGTCTCCTTTGCCCTGCTGAGACTGCCTGCAGCCGCCTCTTTCTCTGCACTTTTTTCCACTAGAGGGAAAAAAATGGATTACAGGAAGGAGGCAGGGAGCCAAAATGAGAGCCTACATCTCAGTCTATAAAAGAGACAAGAAAGAAGAGTTGGAGGATTGGTGTTCTGTTAAAAATATTTTCAATGCCTGTGAGAGAGAATTTGACAATGTAGAGTGTGGAGATGAAATTTTTTGGGTAAGGCATGAAAAAGAGGAGAAATATCCATGACCATCTGCTATGGGCCACCAAAGCTGAAGGAAAGCAGGAACAAAAAGTCCTGGATAATCATTCTCTGCGGAATCATGGCCTTAAACTCCTTCCCCTACACAGGAGGCACAGCAAGTTTGTGGCCTCTATTCCAGAGTTGCCCAGGGACTAAGAACAATGATCCTTTCCTTTGACCGCCACGAAAGAGCCAGGATGGGGGTATCTTATTCTTGTTGAGAAGAGGTGAGTTTCACCCTTGGTGACTGAGAGTCGTGTGACACACATTTCTGAGAATGTGAATAAATGCTATAGAGTCTACAGTTCATTTACAGGTACAAATTATGTCTATGATTGTGAATGGGAAGAGAGATGCTGATTAACATGTGAATTTGCAATATGACCTTAAAGATATCCTTGAGCTACTCCACAGAAAGATCCCATTCTTCAGCAAGTGTAAATTGGTGTAGCAACATTGACTTCAATTAAGTTATGCTGATTATACCAGCTGAGGATGTGGTCCAAGGTCAGCATGAAAGAATTAGGGCAATAATTAAACATGCGGCTTTGCAATTGAAACCACAGCTGAAATAATGAAAAGCTTTCCAGTACATCACTTATTATATTGTTTTTAAAAATTAATTCTTAAAATTAAATTTGCTTAAATGACTAATTAGGCAGTCACAATTCTGCTTGGGGAGCACTGAAGGGCTGGGATAACAAAACAGAACTGAATTGTTTCTGATTTTCATATTAATAGGAGAGTTCAGTCTAGAGAGAAAAGGTTAATTTCTTTTCAGTGAATTTATGAAAGGCATGATAATAGCTAGTGTGGTAATTTGTGGCTAAATCATATGTTAAAAGGCAAAAGTGATTACACAAAAGCTAGAGACATCATTGTAATGTTGACAACTTTTTGTAAACAAATGGTTTTAAGTTTTGAGAAATGGGACAGATTGACAGCACTGTCAGTTGTAGGCCTTTATTTTTCCATTGAATAAGTATCCTAATAAAGCAGAGTCAGAGCAAGCTTCTTCACATTGCCCTATGCTCCATTGTGACTCAGCCTTGATGTTTCCAGTCCTGATACCTGAAATCTATAGTTTTCATACGGTTTGCTGTTAGTAGGACTGCAGCCCCCCCTCTCCTCCCAGTAATGCCAGAAGCACAGCTTGGATCTTCATTTAAATTGGGACCCTTAAATTTCTACCATTTAAAAAAAAATGGTATGATGTACAGCTATTATCCTTACCTATGCAAATGGTGAATTCCCCTAGAAGTGGTAGAATCTTTCAAAGTAGTACAAATTTTAAAGGGAACCCAATGTGTAATTTAAAAAAAAAAGGAAAATGGAAAAAAATTCCAACCACATTTTCTAAAAGTTGGAACAGGATAATGGAATTATGGGATAATATATTTTGATTTATTGCACTGAATTCTTTTTAAAAAAACCTTAGCTTTGTCTCTTAAGGTAAGATTTGTAACATTTTCATAATGAAAAGTTTTTTGGGCACAAGTTCAACTACATTGTAGTGCAGCAGAAGTAAATGGCATTACATCCAGGGATGAATGTGGCCTTAAGTATTTAGTTTTTATGTAGCTTTTATTATTTCATATGTTCACTATCTCTGTAATTATAAATACATCCAATATGCATTTTCCTGTATATTATTAACATATGGCTTCATCTGTCCATTAATGCCAAAAGGATTTAGAAAACTAACTCCCATCAGTGTCAATGAAAGTTATGCATGCACTGAAGGCCCCAGATCCTGCAAACACTTCCACATGTGACCTGACCCATTGAACCACTCACAGGCATAAAAGTTTCTCAAGTGCAGAATCAGGGTCTAATTCAGTAGAGAATAGACTTTGCCTTATCCAAGAGAAAACAATGCACCTAAATCATTGTGGCATATATTTCAGATGTAGAACAGAGGCCAGAGTGCAAAGCCCCAAATTTTACAGAATACATTTCCTTGTATATTACAGACATGTACACAATTTGGGTAGTGCAGAATTTGTTCTATGCCTTTTTTCATTGTTGCATTGTTTCACATAGTAGACACATTATAATCTAACCACAGAGGCTGACAAATTAGAGTGAGATCAAGAGGAAATGTAGCAAAGACCAGCTGACTATGTTCACAGCTATTGGGATGGTAATGGCCATTCTTTCAGCAGCAAAGCCATGTCTGATAAGTAATAAGTGTTTGAACATCAGTTATTATTCATATTTCCATGATTGAATCCAATTGCTGGAAAATCATATGACTGATATCATGTCTTTTCATCAAGACGTACAGATCTTATGGGGTATTATCTTTTCCTAAAATTATTGCTGCACTGGCTGTAAGGCAATAGTAAAACTGTGTGGTGCAAGAAATGGAAGATTTAAAAACCAATATATGGTTACAAATCATTTAACAATATAATAGTGCTTTTTTTTTTTTTGAGAAAATTGTTGGGCCTTTGAATTGCAATGCAACTTTCCAAAAGCGGTCTTTGAAATAATTATTATGTAACAAACTGTCTCCACCCCAAAGCACTGACTGCAGTTTCACATACAAGTCTTTCCATGCTCATGTGCACAACTCCATATTGCATATGCAAAACTGCCTTTATGCGTGCAAGTCAGAGAGACACCTGCTTGTGTCTACACCTCAGAGATCTGAGTGCAAATACGTCAGTGTGAAAAATTGCTGGCCTGGCACTCTTTTGGAGACATGACTGAGGCCCTTTACACAATTGGGTATTAGAAGTAATTCATATTTGACCTCCCAACATTATATTCAGGAGGTGCCTGCATCATTGCAAAAAGAATTTTGACTAAAACCACTTGTAAAGGCACAGACTCACCCCTGTGGCACCTCCTGCTGGTCATCAAAGAATTAGCTCTTTTCCAGCCTGGAGCGCCTTCTGCAGGACAGTGATCCACACAGCTCTGGCCCCCATGTACCTCACAGACCCCAGTGCCCCTTTCTCTGGGGTTCTGCCCCCTGGCAGTACTCCCACACTCTGCCTCTGAGTCTCCCCTTCCTAGGAACCCCCAACCCACTATCCCCACCTTGCCTCAGTCTCAGCTACTGCCAGTCATCACCAAGCCCCCACTCCCTGAGGCAGACTGCAGTGTAAAGGCCACTCATCCTAGGCAAGGGGGTTCAGACCTGTTGCCTTCCTCTGCCTCCCAGTACCAGTATGGGCCTTGGACCAGGCCCTACAGCCTGGGGAGTTACCAGTCTGGAGCACCCCCACTCAGCCTGCACCTTCCCCAGCACTGCACCACCCTCAGTACCCTGTCAGACAGGCAACTAGGCTCTACTCTATCCTAGCTTGGAAAGAGGCTCCTTGGGCCTGTGGCTCACAGCCTTTTTATACAGGCCAGATGGGGCCTGATTGGGGCGTGGCTCAGCTGCGGCTGCTTCCCCAATCAGCCATCCCCAGTCACAGCCCTCTCCAGGGCTGCTTTTAACCCCTTCTATTTTAGGAGCAGGGTAGCCACCCCGGTACACCACTGAAACTCTATGCTGTTGTATAGCAGGACTTTCACTGTTCTTTGTGGAAACAGCTGAGTGTTACACTTTTTGTACAAATTTGCAAAACCTCACTAGAATTCTTACCAAACTGCTTCCCCTCAACTCTTGCTACCTTAAAGCAGGACAGGAATTCCTTGGGATGTTGCCTAGAGGATTAGATATGGGTGTGCTGGATCACAAAGTGTGAAGCTACTTCAACTGTTCAGCTTAAATCTCCAGTAGAATTTAAGCCCATGCTTAAGTGCTTTGCTGAACTGGGTTCCTGCTAAGCAGTGTCTAATGCTCATTGTTGTCCACAGTTCTAACTTCCACTGTACACATTGTACTATGTGGTACATAGTATGAATTCATGAAGAGAATAAAATTCACTTAAAGAGGTGCTTTAAGACTGAAAATGGCCAGACTGGATTCTGCAGTCTGGTCAGTCCACACAAAGAGACCAGAGACAGAAGAGCACTCCCCACACAGGGAACTCATGCACAGCAGAAAGCTGGTGGAGGCAGCTCAGCCACTTCCTGTTCTTACTGCCCCCTCTCCCCACTGCACAAGGAGAAAGAGGAAGCATGTCACGGGGAATAGGTTTGGTTTGGATGAGTCTGTGTGGAGGGGGTGGCATAGCAGAGCTCCAGTCTACCCAGTCTGCCACTGGCATAAGGTCCCTGAGGTTCCATATGCCAGTGACAAAAGGTAGAGATGCCCCAAGCATTATAAAAATAGCAGTCTTTATCTACCAATGTGTACAAAACACACATTTTCACAGACTCGGAAATTTGTTGAAAGTATCAGGATAATGGATAGAGACAATTTTGACTTTAATTCTTAGGTCAATGACTACAATAGAGATTACCTATCTAGGTTTACATAATTTTTTTTGTATTAACCAAAGAATAGTTGCAACTTGCATCATTCCATATCCAGATGTGAGAATGAGAGAAAATTTCACTAACAACTTGTCATTTAAGAAATCCCTTCCACCTCAGCCGGTTATGGCCATGAATCCTCATTATGTAACACTATTTAAATTATACGCCCAGCTAACGAAGTGACTTAAAACTTGGCCTGTTTGTTTAAATGCTCAAAAACCTAATGTCTAGCTCTATTTGTTTCACCTAAGATACTGTTCTTTGATCCAGGATCAGAAAACTGATTCTATAATAAGGATAATTGATCGTTTTAGCTGATCAGCTTCTGTATACGCTTTGGCATTTTAATCTCAAAGCCTGTTTTACTAAATGTTACTGCATGCAGTTGCCAAAAATGCTGGACTATATACATAGCAATTCAGTATGAATGTTTCCTCATATATCTGAAATAACCTTACCAGATTACTCATTTCAGTGTGATTCAAACAGATAGCAATGTTATTGGGTTAGCGAATAAAACAGTACTGAGGAACCACCACACTTCCATTCATTTAAACTGTTCATTGCTGTTCCTTAAAAGTCCTTTCAAGGCAATGATATCCAAAAATGAAATGCCTGTGCTTTGCCATTAAGTGTAAAAAATGGATCCCTGTGGTGCAGTTCATAAACGTTTTCACCATCATCCAGTGTTTTCATGGGTAGGGAACGAAACAGCTGACTTGGAGCTGTGATTCAAATGTCACCATTTGTGAGAGTCCATAATACGTGGAGGGGCAAGGTTGCAGAAGATTGGCGAGGAGCTAAGTGGTGGACTGAGTATGTGACTGGAGGTAAGCGGAGGATGCAGGCAGTTTCAATGAACTTTGTCCGACAGACCCTGCCAAAAGATATTGCAGCCTAGCTCAGCATATTTTTGCCTGTAAACAAGTCAGTTTATGTAATAAGCATAAATTGTACATATAAGAATGTAGCCAGCTGTTGACCCCATGTAACCCCGAGATAAGCGCGGAGAATATAGTGCCGCAGAGGACTCCCCCCAGTGGAGTCCTGCCTGGTCAGCTGTCTCGAACGGCCAGAGTCCCTTGCAGCCCCTCCGCGCGTCCTAGGGGCTCCCCGCGCAGATTGGAGCGTAAGTTCTTCCTTCCTTCAATAAAGCATAGTTTACTATTCTTAGGCCTGAGTGTTCTCCTTTCGCTGGTATCTCCCCCCACCCTTTGCAGGCACAATACCTTTTCAGCTACCAACCATTTGAATTATTTTCTCATTGTAAATTAATGACCTGCACCTGGAACTGAGGGTGCTCAGCACATCTCTAAATCAGGCTATAATATTGGAGCGGAGGAAAACCACCCCCACCTGTGCTAAACCTCCAGGGGTGGGGGACTAGTGGTAGGAGTTTCCCCTGGATTTTTATTTCAATGGGGCCAATTTTCTTATTATTATCTGCTTCCATCTGCACTCTTTCAGTTCCATTAAAAAATACAAGTTGGTCAGTCCTCAAATCTCTAGGCATCTGTTGGAGGCAGATGCCCTGTGCTTCCAAACCTCGAAATGCCTCCTCCTGCTCCCTTGCAGTATGGCTACAATGGACACTATACTATTGAGGAGTCTCCCATGGGCAACTGTCTCTGGAATCAGCCATGAAGGAGGTGGGTTCTAGATGGCATAGGAATGGATTACGTACGCTGAATTACCATTTGCACAGATTCTTCAATGATTGCAGGAGGAGATGGGAGAACAATGTGCATAACATGCCAGTGGGTTTGAGCCAGCTGTGCTGAGGTCTTTTATTGCTCTGTAGACATACCCAGAGGGTCCTGCAATGGGGGGGCAGCAGGGATGATGCAGTTTAGGTGGTTGACTCACCCACCCTTCACAGGATGCATCGCATATTCTGGGGAATTGTAAATAAGGCCCTGCTTTTGATCCCATTGAAGTCCATCACCAAATGGAACAGGGGCAAGCCATAACACTACACAGAAAAAATACTTAGAAAAGTATTTTCTAATATTTGGGGAACTGTACAAAAATGTGGGTGAAATCTCTGATGTCTCAAAAGGCTGGAGTAAAACAGCTGTCAACTCTTGATAGTAGCTGCTTGCAGTTTTATGACCTGGGTGCACTAGATTACTATGCCACACAGAAGGCATCTTTGTGGAAAGCAGTAAAAAACAGGGCAAATTAACAACTGTGTGTGAGGAGGCATAACAAGGGTGATGACGTGTGATCACTGTGAGTAAAAATAGCATGTGTTCTAGGAGGTATAGCACTGAATTAGGACTCTTATGAAAAGATAAATTTTTCATTTCTTTCCATTTTCATTAACTTTCTGGCTTGGGAGCCATTCATGAACGTATTTGCAGATTTCAAGAAGTGATTGATAAATCACTGGAGGCAATTGTAGGAATTCAGGCCTACATTACAACAAATTTCAAGCTAATGGCTGAACTATAACTTGCAAATCCAATTTAAAATGGCCATTTCAGCAGAAAGCTGCATATATATTTTTATTGCAACTTGATAGAGGAGGCATGATTTGTTGTAAAGCAATTGTGTTTTGTTTTATCTAACGCTTAAATGTCCAATGCTGAAGCAAAAAGTTGAAGTGATAAATAAGGCAGATTCCAACTCAGTTTGATATATTCCTCCAGTAGAGTTCAAAGTGGTGTACTTTAAATGGGGTAGACCTACTCTAATGTATATGGAGAGCAGTAAGGTTGTAAATTTAATATTGCATGCTCCACTGGGATGGAGTGCTTCATACAAAGTAAACATTCAACATGTAGCAAGTTTGGTACACTAGGTAGCTGAGATTTTCAGTGTTGCCTAAGGGATTTGGGTGCTGGATTTATTAGGCAGCTTTGAAAATTCCAGTTTATGACGACTAGTATGGGTACAACTGTGGTAATGCCTGCATTAAACCTCCGAGCATGCCCACTTCACCAAGCGAGACTTTGAGGATATCCAGAAGTCTGAGCAGGAGAAGCGTGAACAGAGTGCTCCAGCTTGTTAAAAAAGTGCTGTGTTTTCTCTGCTGGCCAACTTGTTTCCTGATTGCCCAACAAACATTACCTCTACCAAAGTGCATCAGCTTCACTGTATTGGAAGTGCCAGAGAGGGTAGCTCAGTCTCCATGCTCGTTTGGCTTCAGACTCTCCGTTAAAATTGCCAAAAGGAGGCCAAATCAATTCCAGTTGTGAGGATGGGAGTGGTGATATGGCTGTCTTGTCCTCTGGGAATTGGACTTTGCTAAGAAAGCAGTAGTGCTCATTCATGAAGCTGCATGGGACTGATGCTGATGTATATTTTTGTCACATACTTTTTCATGGCCCTTTTATTCAATGATTATTCAGGAGACGGGTCAAATAGTGGAGGGGGATTCCACAGCTGATTTTTTTTATCTTATATTTAATTGGTGTATAACTGTTGTAACAATTTCCCTCTGGCATTTTAAGAAGCCATATAGACAGCGGTTCCAGCAAATACAGCATGCAACATCTGTTCAAGTTGAGGTCAGCAATGTGATTTTTCTGTCACTGGGCCTGCCTTTAGAAATTATACAAAAAGTAGAAGGAAGACTGATGCATTGGTGGGGAAAGAGGACAGGATGTGGCTGAGTCATTTTCAAAGGGGTGAGAGCTGAGGGTTTGTTCAGGGCAGAAGGGAGAGATAAGATTGGTGGAGCCTTAGGTAGGTTTGGTGATAAACCACCTAACTGAACATTTTAGGGGTCTCTCTTCCCAAACCCTGAGCTTAAAAAAGATTGAATAATGCCTTTCTGAAAATTTGATTGCAATAGTGGCGAAAAATAGATTGTAGTAGAGGTGTTTTATGTCTCTATAGCTGGGATCAGCACGTAAAGGAATAGCCTCATCTAAACTGAAAATGATATGCCATGCCGTTTTGCAACTCAATAACTTATTTGTCTCCCCTACTCATCTCCAGTGTCGTCAGCACCTGAGCAAATCCATGCACTTTAAAAAATAGATAAACACCAGATCTTGCTATGCCTGTGGTCTGGTCAGACCCTTTGGAGTCTGATCAGTCTAAGACTACACATTTAGATTGACATAGTTCTGTAACTCAAGGGTGTGAAAAATCCCTCCTCCTCCCTCAAGCACCATAGCTATGCTGATCTAGCCCCCTGGTATAGATGCAGCTAGGCTGATGGAAGAAAGTTTCTGTATATCTAGCTACTGCTGCTCGAGGAGATGGAGTTCCTACAGCAATGGAAAAACCCCTTCTGTCCCTACAGGCTGCACCTACACTACGGGGTTACAGCACCGTAGCTGTGACAATGCAGCTATGCTGCTATAATCCCCATAGTGTAGACAAGGCCTAGGGCAGAACTTAGCAAAAAGGTGGATAGATCACTGGATTGGCCTAGGCTGGAAGAGACAAGTTCAATTCCCTCTTCAGTCACAGAGTTTGGCAAGTCACTTAATCTACCTTGTTCCTCAGTTCCCCAAATGTGGATGATAGGTGGATAAAGTCCATTAGTGTTTGTGAGACCATCCACTACATTGATATTTTAGACTGTATAAGTACCGGGTCAGGGGTTCCAATAAGAATAAACCCAGAGTTTCCATTCTGGCAACCTTTAGAGTGAAAAAGAACATATTTAAGTGTGAAATCTAGCTGGGGGCGGGCGGGGGAGTATCTAAGGGCCAACTATAGTAGCTCATTTTCTCTCAGGCTGAATGCAGAAACTGACTAGGCAATTGGGTGCACAAGAGGCACATGCTCCATCCCTTTCGGTATTTTTTACAAATGGAAGTTGTAAAGCTGGAGACAGTCCTGCACTGATGGAGCGCACCAGATGATCTGGCAGGCCACTACTGTCTTCAGATACCACTGTAACCCCACTGTATGATTTTGCTACAGACATTAGCTATATAGCAAGCAGAAGCCCTCTCTCACCAACAACAGTTGTGCACAGCCAATGAAAAGCTGTAGACCTTGGTCCTTGGCTGTGTTAAGGTTGCTTCATGCCACTCAAGTCAATGTCCCAGAGCTGAGAACAATCTTCCCAGTATAGGGGGGTTCTCATGTGCCATAAAGCCAGCACAATGGCTCCTGTGACACTCCATCCTTGAAGCTGGTGTAGGGAATGTGGCTGTGGCTTCCCTGCATCCTGGGGATCTACAATTGCTGTAATCTCTCCTTGGGGCCATAGGCAATAGGTGTAATTTGGAGCAGACTTCAAGCTTCTCTGACTTATGCAAAGGACCAGTCCAGTGCACAATGGTTCCAGGATCAGGAAAACTCAAAGGAGACTAAGAGCTCCCTTTGCATACACCCTTCCCCTCATCCTGGGATGCACTGTGTGCATCTCAGCAACTGATGAGGGCTGAGGTCAGAATTTACAAAGCAATAATGGTATTTCTGTCAGCAGCTGCAAAATAGTGCAGTGTTACCATTGCCTCTCAGCACATGCTCACTTGGAAGACCAAGCAAGCCTGATAGCCTATAAGGGATTACAGCTTGTCTTTTTGACACAGATTTTTCATTTTCTTCCATCAAAAAAAGGAAAGAAATACTGAAGTATTTAGAAGCTAATTTCTGAGAAATAACTGATAGACACGAGAATGTGGCTTCCCTTAAAATACTATGAGGAGAGTATTAAAACAGATCCCACCAAAAATGTTTGCACATCTTTAAGACAATGCATTGTGAATGCTAAACTAAACTCAAGTAGCTCTTGAAAGCCTTTGTAAATTAGTAGTGCTATATGTGAGTTAATGCAGCTCCAGGGCAGCAGTGAATTATGCATAATCTCTTTTTAAAACTGGAGTTCATTTTATTCCACACATGAATATTTATACAGAAGGGTTCAGTTTTGAACTCCCCATACATGCCATAACTAGTAGATAGAAACTTTATGCCGAACTCTCTGGTAAAAAGAATGAAAGGGAAATGTTATTTGCCCCCAAATATTCATTAAAACAAATGTGATAGTATTTTGTTCATATTTTGCTCCAAGTACGAATTTAAATCGAGAAAGTGCAAATGCAGCTTTTGCCATTGAAAGTTCCCTATAAAACGATAAATATGGTGTGATGGTTGGTCCTTGTAGAATCTAGTAAGGCTCTGTGGGTCTGGGTGTACGTGTATATATTATATACTAACAACCAAAATTTTCAGTTCCTCTAGTGGGCTACTCTGCTTCTCACCCTCTTGAATCTGCAGTAATCCCAATCTCCATACCACGTGGTGCCCTAGTGAGGCCTAGCTGCATATTGGGCTGCATTAGTAGGAGTATTGCCAGCAGATCGAGGGAAGTGATTATTCCCCTCTATTCAGCACTGGTGAGGCCACACCTGGAGTATTGCTTCCACTTTCTGCCCCCCCCATCCTCCTGCAGAAAGGATGTGGACAAATTGGAGAAAGTCCAGCGGAAGGCAATGAAAATTATTAGGGGGCTGGGGCACACGATTTACCGGGAGAGGCTGAGAGAACTGGGATTATTTAGTCTACAGAAGAGAAGAGTGAGGGGGGATTTGATAGCAGCCTTCAACTACCTGAAGGGCAGTTCCAAAGAGGATGGAGCAGGCTGTTCTCAGTGGTGGCAGATGACAGAACAAGGAGCAATGGTCTCAAGTTGCAGTGGGAGAGGTGTAGGTTGGATATTAGGAAAAACTCTTTCACTAGGAGGATGGTGAAGCACTGGACTGGTTACCTAGGGAGGTGGTGGAATCTCCTTCCTTTGAAGTTTTTAAGGTCAGGCTTGATAAAGAGGTTTTTAAGGCCCAGCTTGACAAAGCCCTGGCTGGGATGATTTAGTTGGGGTTGGCCCTGCTTTGAGCAGGGGGTTGGATTAGATGACCTCTTGAGGTCTCTTCCAACCCTAATCTTCTATGATTCTAGCAGGCCCAATTCACACTGAACACACAGGGCCAAATTAATTTATTTATTTCTTCGGAGGTGGCACCCATTGACTTAGACTCATAGATATTAGGGTCAGAAGGGACCATTATGATCATCTAGTCTGACCTCCTGCACAATGCAGGCCACCGAATCTCACCCACCCACTCCTGCAATAAACCTCTGACCCATGTCTGAGCTACTGAAGTCCTCAAATCATAGTTTAAAGACTTCAAGGTGCAGAGAATCCTCCAGCAAGTGACCCGTGCCCCATGCTGCAGAGGAAAGTGAAAAACCCCCTGGGGCTCTTCCAATCTGCCTTGGAGGAAAATTCCTTCCTGACCCCAAATATGGCGATCAGCTGAACCCTGAGCATGTGGACAAGATTCACCAGCCAGATACCCAGGAAAGAATTTTCTGTAGTAACTCAGATCGCACCCCATCTAACATCCCATCACAGGCCATTGGGCCTATTTACCACGATTAGTTAAAGATCAATTAATTGCCAAAATCATGTTATCCCATCATACCATCTCCTCCATAAATTTATCGAGTTTAATCTTGAAGCCAGATATGTCTTTTGCCCTCACTGCTTCCCTTGAAAGGCTGTTCCAGAACTTGACTCCTCTGATTGTTAGAAACCTTTGTGTAATTTTAAGTCTAAACTTCCAGATGGCCAGTTTATATCCATCTGTTCTTGTGTCCACATTGGTACTGAGCTTAAATAATTCCTCTCTCTCTCTGGTATTTATCCCTCTCATATATTTATAGAGAGCAATCATATCTCCCCTCAACCTTCTTTTTAGTTAGGTTAAACAAGCCAAGCTCCTTGAGTCTCCTTTCATAAGACAGGTTTTCCATTCCTCAGATCATCCTAGTAGCCCTTCTCTGTACCTGTTCCAGTTTGAATTCATCTTTCTTAAACATGGGAGACCAGAACTGCACACAGTACTCCAGATGAGGTCTCACCAGTGCCTTGTATAACGGTACTAACACCTCCTTCTCTCTACTGGAAATATCTCACCTGATGCATCCCAAGACCGCATTAGCTTTTTTCATGGTCGTATCACATTGGCGGCTCATAGTCATCCTGTGGTCAACCAGTACTCCAAGGTCCTTCTCCTCCTCTGTTACTACTAATTGATGTGTCCCCAGCTTATAACTAAAATTCTTGTTATTAATCACTAAATGTATGACCTTACACTTCTCACTATTAAAATTCATCCTATTACTATTACTCCAGTTTACAAGGTCATCCAGATCCTCCTGTGTGATATCCCGGTCCTTCTCTAAATTGGCAATACCTCCCAGCTTTGTATCATCCGCAAACTTTATTAGCACACTCCTACTTTTTGTGCTGAGGTCAGTAATAAAAAAATTAAATAAGATTGGTCCCAAAACCGATCCCTGAGGAACTCCACTGGTAACCTCCCTCCAGCCTGACAGCTCACCTTTCAGTATGACCCGCTGTAGTCTCTCCTTTAACCAATTCCTTATCCACCTTTCAATTTTCATATTGATTCCCATCTTTTCCAATTTAACTAATAATTCTCCATGTGGCACCGTATCAAATGCCTTACTGCAATGTAGGTAAATTAGATCCACTGCGTTTCCTTTGTCTAAAAAATCTGTTACTTTCTTCTAGAAGGAGATCAGGTTGGTTTGGCACGATCTACCTTTTGTAAAACCATGTTGTATTTTGTCCCGTTTACCATTGACCTCAATGTCCTTAACTTCACTGGAGTTACACTGGGTTTACACCACCATCCTCTCTTAACATACAGCTCTTTGTATCCTTGCAAGTCAGTGGTGTCCAACCTCTGGTCCAGGGGCCACTTGGTTCTAAATTGTGGCCCTGGAGGGCATCTGTGTAAAGAGGAAAATATGTATTTGATTATCAATTGAAAATATGTTCCCTGGGCCATGTCCTGCAACTTTCTCATGGAAGTGTTTGAATGAGTCCCATGGATACAGGGAGACAGAGAGCGCTGCCTCCCCAACTTCCTCTCATTGCTTCCCCTGCAGCCACAGGCACAGCTCTAAGGTGAGCTGAGCACACTCTATTAGTAACTGTTGCCACTTCCCTGCTGCAGTTGTTCAGCAACTCCCCTGCTTCTGCACCACGGGGGGAGGAGAGAATAGCCCTGGCAATTCTACTGGCTGCTTCTTTGCTAGCCTGTGGAAGCCCCACAGATAACAAGGTAAGAGTTGGACTTGCTCTGCTTGAATCTAGGAGAGTACCTAGCAAAGGAAGACTCTATTCCCCCATAGAGACACTGAGGGAAGCCCTGCAAATAAGAGGAGAAGCTGAGAACTAACAACCAGTTACAGCTCCCTGATACTCTCCCCCAGCCCAAGTTAGAGCAGGCTCCAGGCTGTTCTACCAACTTGTTCCAGCTGTTGACTGTTTCTTAGGGGCCATATGTCAGCTGGGGATAGCCAGGAGATCAGACAGATCACACTGGTCCCTTCTGACCTTAAAGTCTATGAGTCTATAGCCTCCACTAGCATATGAGCACCTCACAGTCTTTAATATATTTATCATCACCACACACTTGTGAGGTGGAGAAGTACTATTTTGACCCATTTTTACAGGTGGGGATCTGAGGCATAAAGGGTATGTCTGCTGTGAAGCTGGGAGCATGTCTCCCAGCCCATAGACGGACACACACTAACTCTACTCGAGAGGCATGCTAAAAATAGCAGTTTGGCTGCGGAAGCACAGACGGTGGCATGGGCTAGACACTCGAGTACAGACCCAAGCGGGTCAGGCGGGTTTGCACTCAGGCAGCTAGCCCAGGCTGTCACCTGTGCTGCAGCATCCACACTGCAATTTTTGGGGTTCCAGTTTGAGCAGAGCTAGCGTGTGTCTGTCCGCCCAGGCTCACTCCCAGCTTCAGTGTAGATGTGCCTAGAGACTGCAAGGTCACCCAGAAGGGTGGAACAGAGAACTTAGCCCTGGCTCTCTGAGTCCCAGGCTCATGCCTTGACATACTCTGTCTTCTGTTCTCTCGGGGTACTGTGGGCCTTGGTATCATGGCAAACTTAATTGGTGTGCTCTTCACTCACTTCTTCAGCTAATTAATTAAGATGTTAAATTAAATAAGTCCTTGTATGCTGATTCCTATAGTACCTGCCTCTAGAGAGATTTTTGCTGCAGCAGTGGAATGTGAAAACATCCAGCTGCCAAATTTTATGAATCCAGCAAAAATATAATTCTCCCACTGTTGCCTATGGTGTGAATATTTTTTGTGTGCATAGCTCTGCCTGTGCTACCACTATCTTAGTTGTTGCTTGGTAACGATTGTATGATACCAGGAGACTGGAAACTATTCTTTTTTTAAAACTAAATTCTAATTCTGATATTAAGTCCTGCATGTTAATAGTCTGTCACTCATCAGTATTGCTGAGAATGCTGTGTTGTGTGTGTCCAGCCACAGTAATATTCTTGGAAATGTTCCTTTGTAACGTGCAAACTTATTAGTCTATTTTCACTGAATACATTAAAGGAGAAATAATGCCAGGTAAATTTAAAGGTAAATATTTTATACTCCCTCCCTGGAATTATGGAGACATGTGAGGAGAGGTAGTGGAACAGTGAAGTGATGGTGCAGGCACTTTCAAACATCAGCTCTATAATTCAGTGAGAATTTTACACCTTAATTAGAAAGCTATATTGCCACATAAAGCAGATACACAAATAATATGGAAGTGTTGTATAGTGCAGAGGATAATATATGTAAATATTAGTGTGTGTGTGTGTGTGTGTGTGTGTTGCTATTGGCACAATGTCCATATTCAGGTACCTTCCAGACCTGCCTTGTGTGGTTGTAAAGATAAAGAAAAGAGAAAAAATATTTTTTTTAAAGTGACACCATTGATGGGATTGTAATTTTAGTAATGAATAAAATAAAGTGTTGTACTAAATTACTGGTTAAAATTTAACAGAGAAACAATAAAAATGGATAAGTAAAAAGAAGAAGTGAGTGGGAGGAGGGGAGGAAAGAAACCCACTGTGCCTTGGCTTTAAAAGCATTATCCTCTCAGGTGCTGCAAATTGTTATTACACAGCCACTTCTGACCAGTTGAGGCTATTAACCCATTTACTTCTGCATTCTGTTGCAACCTTTGTGGTGCTGCTAAATGCAGTGGGGTGTTTTTCAGTACAAAGGCTTTGTTGAATTGTGGGAACTTTTATAATACAGAAATATGCCAGATGTATGAGGAAATACTGGCAGTTCATTTTGCCTGTATGTACTGAATCTTGTATGGCGGTGCTGGAAAGGATTGTTTGGGAGGCTGCCTAGGCTAATGTGTTCAAAAATGCAGTTTTTCTTTCAAACACAATCTCTGCTGACATTCTGAAAATTGTTGTTCCACTGCTCTTTCTAAAATGTCGTAATTTGAACAAAGTCACAATACAGTCCCTCCAGAGCTGTAGGGGTGGGAGAAGAGCTAGAAAGCATAGCATATGTTGCAGTCTAACAGTAGCAGCAAAATCTGTCCCGACAATTCATGCTGTTGTAAATGAATCCAATGTGGCAGATTTATATTTTTAGAAAGAGATATTGCTTCACATAAAATTCTATTGGAACACAGTTCTTAAAAAAATAAATTTTTCTTAGATGACTCTGATTAGCCAGTTTGCAGGAACCTGTGGGTTTCTACATGGACAAAGTTGTAAATTTTTTGAGATTTCCATCCCCCGTGGAAATTGTTTATGTTTGTAGCAAAACCAGCTTTCCAAAACATGAGTTATTTGCTGGATGAAAATGACTGCCTAGTTTTGTTTAAAGGAAATAGATACGGTAAAATTATGTTTGTAGAGCACCTAGCACAATGGGGTCCTGATTCCTGACTGCGGTTTGTAGTTACTGCCCCCATACACGTAATTAACAAAAACGCTAGTGAGAGAATGCTGCTTACTTGGAGATGTGGATCACTTGAAGACTTTAAATCAAGACTATATATCTTTCTAAAAAGATAGGCTACAGCTCAAACAGAAGTTATGGGCTCGACCCAGAAATTATTGTGTGGGGCTCATTGGCCTTGGTTATACAGGTGGTCACACTAGATGTTTGAGTCTGTGACTTATCAAAGTATTTATTACTTTATAATTCAAGAGCAAAAGCTGCATCACTACTGTACAGCACACAAATAAAGACAGTCTTTGCCCTGAAGTGTTTATAATCTTTTGGTTCCAATGAGAATATCATCTGTGATATCTCAAATTTGTGATGGCGGTATTTTGTTTTATTTAATTGCCATTACCTAGCAGTTCCTCAAGACAGTCAGGATACAATATGGCTTGGACAGTACTACCAACCCCCCACATTTGAAACTCATGATTGTTTTAAAAATCATCAGGTTTTAAAAATATTAAATGTGGAATTCTTTTTATTTGTCTTCTGGTTTTTGAGCTGTTACAGGTCACATTTTCAGGCTTTTCTCCACAACTATGTGGGCTAAAAATTTATTTTAAAAACAACAACAAGCTGAGATTTTTTTACATAATCATGTGACTCCATGAGCTGGGGCTTTCAAGAAAAACACCCCAAGAATTGTCAACACTGCTGATGTAACTCAAATCTACACAGTCTTAGTTTTGAGGGGAAAGGACAATAGTTTGGTGTCAGTCTCCAGTATTTAGGGACTGATTCTGTGAAGTACTGAGAACTCAGAACTTTCCTTGAGCTCAATGGGGATTGATGATATTCAGAATCTCACAGGACTGGGCCCGTAAGGAGCAGAGAATTGGTTCTTGTTGCTAGTTATTCCGGTGATCATGTACAATTAACAGCTTTCCTCATGCCACATTTTGATGCTTTTGATTGCTAATATTACACCATTTAATGTTTGCCTTCAACTGCTATCAAGACTAAAATAATACCTGGGGAGAAATACATCTGAAAAAGATACCATACATTTTTCATGCAAATCTGCATTTCTGACTTATGTGGGTATTAATGTTCAGTATGCGCAATACCTGGTCTTTTGCAGATTTGTCTTTACCCCCTCTAATGTCCTGTAAACAGACAGCAGCTAATTTCTGACATCTGAGGAGCAGGAAAAGGCTGTGTATGCACCTCTCAAACTGTGCAGAAGATGAGAAATGATGGCAAAAATAAATGTCAAAGCCTTTTGATTCCCCATTCCTCCCTGTGGCAGTAAATATATTCAGAAAGGAAGCGCTTTAGATTTATAAATGTTAGCATGCTGACTGAAGTCAAACTAATTCACTCTATAAACTTCCTTGACATTATGAAAACTTTACAAAGAGATCATTGCATGTAAAATAAAAAATGACTATAAATTTAACTTTCTTTAAAAAGTCACCAGACATTTAGCACCTCTCTGTATTTTTTCAGCATTTAGAAACATTTCATAAGTGGAAACACTACAGAGATGACAGAATAAATTATGCCTCTTAAAGTTTACCTATAAAATAAATAGTATGTGTTAGTTTTTCACAGATAAGGGCCGAAATGGGAGACTTGAGCAGCTAAAACAAAAACAAAACAACAACAAATGCATTAGACCTTATCTGCCTTGGAAAACTCTGTGGTGATTAGAGAACTAGTGAAATGATCACATCATAACAGTCCTCTGTAGTGGGCATTTAGGCTAATTTCAGCCATTGATGGCTGTCACTGTAATAGGTGTGAAAACTCTGGTGAAATCCAAGTCCACTGAAGTCAATGAAAGATTTTCTTCAGTGGGATCAGGGATTCCCCTCTTTTGCTGGTATAGTTGAACTACCTCCCCTTATTATATACGCTCTCTAGTCAAAACAACTTTTTTGGCGAGTATAAGATGTGTCTGCATGGCACATTTTGGTGGCGTGGTTATGTCACTTAAGGTATGTCCACTGCAATTAAAAGCCTGTGGCTGACCCGTGCCAGCTTACTCCAGTTCGCGGGGCTTGGGCTAAAGGGCTGTTTAACTGCAGGGTAGAAATTTGGACTCTAGGATCCAGAGTGGTGGAAGGGTCCCAGAGCCTGAACCACAGCTTAAGCCCAAATGTCTGCACCACAGTGAACACAGCCCTATAGCCTGAGCCCCCGAGCTTGAGTCAGCTGGCACAGGCCAGCCGTGGGTGTCTAATTTGCAATGCAGACATACCTGAAGGGCATGATTTTTTTTCACACTCCAAACCGACATAGCTGTGATGTCAAATCTTTGTAATAAGTACCAGGCCTTAAAGAAGGAATTGTTAGGGAGTTGGGGATCCTCCCCTATGCAGACACTGGCAGACCCCTAGCCTCTCCCATTCAGTCAGGCACATCTTCCCCTGTCCCTCTGTGGCCCTGCAGCCATCCCATCCCCATGTGGCCTTGCAGCCCCCATCCCATTCAGCCTCTGGCTAAATACTATCACCCCACTAACTCCTGACCTTGTGCCCCAGTCTGTCCCCCCCCCCCCAACCCTTGTGAACCCCAGGCTGTGATGCTCCCAGTAGCCCCGTGTGGCTCACTCTTTCCATTCTGTGCCTTCCCACCTGGCCTTACTGTGAGGAACGCAGCCTGTCACAGGCTGGCTGTCCTCTCTTCTGGCACTACAGCATCCCTGGGTGGGCAAAAGGTGTAACTGCAGCACCTCTCCAGTAGAATCTATATTCTGTGGAGAAAAAAAAAATCTGGTGAGGGAGACATGAATTCTGTGCATAGGCAGTAGCACAGAACTTCCCCCAGGAGTGAACTCTGTGGGTTAGTCCATACT
This sequence comes from Chelonia mydas, assembly GCF_015237465.2. NCBI lineage: Eukaryota > Metazoa > Chordata > Testudines > Cheloniidae > Chelonia > Chelonia mydas. The sequence goes on from NC_057849.1 coordinate 180,755,304, forward strand.
ATGAAAAGTGGTCAAGCTTAGGTGAGGGCTTGCTAATATGTCTTACTTAACATGCACCTAACTTTGACTACTTTTCCAGACTAGAGATAGGCAAAATATCTTTGACATTTTTTTTTTTTAAATTTTTGAAAAATGCATTTTTGGAGTCCAAAACTATTCACTAAATTTGTGTCAAATTTGAAAATAGCTTTGCAAGGGAAAAATTATTTTTGAAAGAGTTGTACCAGTACACTGTCCTCCCTTTTGGATTGGATGTGACTCCAACAATCTTCCAGCAGCTCATGGATAAGCTATTACGTCCACATTCCAAGTATGCTGCCGCTTACCTGGATGATAGGGTCATATGCAGCCAAGACTGAGAGACGTACCTAGAGAAGATGGAAGCAGTACTGGATACCCTAAGGAAAATTGGCCTCCCCACTAATCCATTCAAGTGTGCAATAGGGCTAATGGAAGCTAAATATCTTTGATACCTCAAGGGAGAAGTGTAGTGAAACCTCAAATGAGCAAGTTAGAGGTGATACAAAGTTGGCCATGACCAATCTGGAAGAAACAAGTCAGAGCATTTCTGGGTATAGTGGGGTACTACAGGTGATTAATTTCCCACTCTGTTACCTGAGCATATCCTTTGATGGGGCCCAAACATAGTGAAATGGACCAGAATGGCTGAAGAGTCTTTTGCAAGTCTGAGGACAGCATTCTGCAGTAGTTCAGTCCTGGTAGCTCCAGGCTTTGAGAAGAAGTTTATATTACAAATGGAGGCCTCTGAGGTAGGGTTGGGAGCCATGATTCCTCAAATGTTAGGAGCGGAATAGCATCCAGTCTTGTACCTTAGTGCAAAACTTCCTCTCAGATAGCAAAAATAGGAATGGCTTGCTGTAAAATGGGCCCTGGAAACCCTGCAGTACTACCCACTCAGACAGAGGATTACCCTTGTTACAGACCATGCCCCCCTGAAATGGATGCACTGGAACAAAAGAAATAACTGCCAGGGTAATGAGATGGTTCCTTTTGTTACAACCCTTCCACTTCAGAGTACAACAGGAATCGAGCAGGGCAGTGCTGATGGCCTGTCAATGGTGCAGTGTTTCTTGGCCCAAGTAGCCCAACCCCATGGTGTTGAGCAGGGGGAAAGGAGGAGGATATGTGACAAAGTCAGGCTAGACAGCTATAAGAGAGTGATGGAAAGCAGATATATTAGCCCTAAAATGATAACGGCCCTTTTCTCTATAAGCTGGAAAGGGGTTACCTCAGGTCACCTAGGACCTGAGTCCAATTAAGGGCTGCCTGAGACCTTTAAAAACCCCTCCTCTGGTGAGAGAGGAGTAGAGACAAGCTGCTACAAGGCTAGTGGCACCAGGGAGAAATCATTTGATTCAAAAGTATTTGAAAAACAAAAAATTAGTTTCAAGTTGACTCAAAACATTTTGGTCACTTTTAAATGAAATTTTTTGAGTTTTTTATTTGACAAATTTTAAAAAATAATTTTCAACTCAAAATGAAACTGTATTTTATTTTTTTATTTTTCAGAACTGAAAAATTAATTCTTCATTCAGATTTAACCAGACAAACCCTTTGTGTTGGCTTTTCTTAACAGCTATTTAACTTCATTGCCTAACAAATGCTTGAGAGAAAGAGCATCTTTATTAATAAATCAACACCCACCATGCAATTAAGATGTGAGATCACACAATGAATATTTTCTGAGCCACGAAAAACCTGTTCAGGCCTTGTTTATATGTCATAATGTTTAAAAATGAAAGGCGCAGGCCCAGTGACATTCAAAGGGATTGAATGTAGGAGTAGTTCTGTGCGGTGGTGTTATTTTACACAGGTGGTTGGAAATTTTCCAAAGGAACGTTTTTTCATCTGAAAATACCGATTCCTCAAAAGTGACAAGTTTCTGTGGACTGTGTCACTTAACTCCAAGCTCTGACATGCTCAGCAGCTCATCTGACAGGCTGCTGTGGAGCCAGGGCTTCTAGGGCATTGAGGGTCCCAGGAAGCTTGGGAGCCTATGGAGCATATCTCATTTTGAAAGCACCGAAACCTTCCATGGGAATATTTTGGTGTTTTTCTAAATGAAATATTGCAGAATTTCACTTTCTTGAAAATGGTCAAGATTGTGGCTTTTTATCTCAATTTGGGATGAATTTTGTTTCCATACATTCAAAATTTTTCACAGAAATGAAATTCAGTTTCTTGGCCTACTCTGTTATATTTATTTGTGTGTGTTTTGTTTTGTTCCACATAATCTATTTATGTAAGCCCCACAGCCTGAGGATTTACAGGGATATAGCTGTTTGCTCCCTCTGCAGGGGAGAACAGGGAAAGCCAGCTGTGGCTAGCTTCATTTCCTTGTACTATAACATTGCTTACCTATAATTCCAGCTACTGTATTTTTTGTTACTTTGGTTAGAACGTGTTTTCAATGTACAAGTGATAACAGATTATTACTATTACTGGGGTGTGTGGCTCACCCTGATTTTATGAATAATGGATCTTGGTTTGGCAATGAAATCCTAGTTCAGCAGAGAAGGGGAAAGGGCTCTAGCCTAGACACCAGAAGTTTATGCGAAGGAGCAAGAACTCTGGCCAAGGATTTTAGTTTGCTCTGAGATCCCCACTGGAAGATCCTGCCCTGTGTGAAGTGCATCAGCAAGTCTGGGCCAGTGACAGCCATCCAGGGGAAGTGGCAGAAGTGACTTAGCAGCAAAGCCTGGCTTGCCCAGCAGCAGCGGGAGAGCAGAGCTGATTTTGCAGTGAGGCCTGACTGGATCAGCAGTGGCGTGGAGATGACTATGATGCAAACTGACAGATGATGGTAGTGCTGGGCTGACTTCATATTTTCTAACTCTCCCCCATCAGGCCAATGGAAGCAGAGCTGAGATCAGAGAATTGGACTAGGTAGCTGCACATTGGAGTGGGACCCGGTGGAGCAGTTCTGTCTGGACTGGAGCAGAGCAGCGGAAGAGAGCTGCCATTTGATGCCTCTTGATTATCACCAAGTCTAATTGGACTCGTGAGTAGGGTTTGAAGTGGACGGGGTACATGGTGGTGGAACAACAGTTCTAGACCTAAACAAGCTGGATAATTACTATTGGGAGCTGTGGGATTGATCAAACTTCTGATGCAATGATTTGGGTTGCTTGTTTTCATATACTCAGGGTTTTCATGTTGCTTTAGATTTGGTTTTTCCCTCAAATAAAAAGATACTTGTGTTCCAGGTACCCACAAACTCCAAGTTCTTGTGAGTGGGGAAGAAACACCTGCAGAGATGAGAGATGATCAAGTCATTGTAATTCCCCAGAGCCAGAAGTAGGAGTTAGTCTCTGGGTTGGGGCTTGAGACATCATTTTGTTGATTTTAGAAAAAGATCCCCTAGAAAGATTTAACCCTGCTCTTGTTGCTGCCATTGGCACATGGCACAAGGGTTACATTGTATTGTCCCAGTTAGGGCCTAATCAGTCATTTGGCCTATTGTGGTGTGTGCTGTACAGATATATAGAGTTTACAGTTGAAGCCCCTGATCCTGCAAAGACTTGCTCACAATTAAACATGTGCCAAAGTGAGTATGTCTGTTGGAGGATACTAATCACATGCTTAAAATTAATAGTGCAAAATTATTTGCGGGATCGGGACCTAAATAAATAAGACAATTTTTTATAGTTTATGGTGAAAAGTGCTTCTCTTATGCCCATATAATATGAAAAGTATGTCAGCTGTACTTGGAGCTATCTATAAAACCCTTCTGCATGCTGTTTTATGTTTGTGCATCTTAGATGCTAAACGGGCAAAATACAAGGTAAAGTAAGCAACCCTCCAATTGTGTGTTGCATAAATGAAGTCAAGACAGAGAAACAGAAGTCTTTACGTGCATACTAGCGCTCCACATTTAAAAGGATATATATTGTGTGTGTTACCTTTAAGACATAATTTAACTTCACATGCATTGCATGTAATTTTGTAACTGAACATAGCTTGTAAATTTTCAGGATGGTATTTTTAAAAGCATTTCCTATAGATTGTTATTTCAAAACACTGGTGTTGTGGTTATACTTGATAAGGAAATTTATATGTTCTAAACAGTTTCAGTGTAAAACTCACTTCAGTATATGCTGAAGGTAAACCAATGACTACTAGGTACAGCCACAAATGGAGTTAAATGATATATTGGTCTGAGTAGTAAACAGTATTTCATTTTAATACCATTTAGTACAGAATGACATATCTACTTTAATTTATTATCCCAATTCAAAATGTATAGAGGGCCAGCACAATAAAACTACCCATTGTGTTGATTCTAGTTAATTTGTTCAGCTGGTCTTGCTTTTGGCATTTCTTGAAGGCCTGTGGCATTTTTGCAAGTCATTCTAGATGTTTTTACTCCTGATTTAAAGAAACAATTTTCTTTTTAGGATTGTGAACAAATACATTTTTACTTTTGGCACAAAGCACAGTCAAAACTGGAGTTTCCGATCTCTTTCTCTGTAGAGAAGAGGTAACCATAGCCCAAACTTGCAAACACTTTTTCCTGTGAGTAGCTTTATGCACATGACTAATTGCAAATGAAGTCAATGGGACTACGCACATGCGTGAAGTTCTGTATAGATTGAGACCTATGTTACTTGCACTGACCTCAGCTTGAGTCTTCTTATACTTTCTGTCTTTATGAGATATATCTATATCTATATCTATATATAGATATATATATAACTTTAAAATTGTTATTAATAAAAACAAAGTTTTGAGTATGAGAGTGACTGAGCTGGAATTCTAGATCAACATTGAGAAAGAGCAAAGTTTTCCAAAAAAGCTTTCTTTTCACTATCTGAGTTCCAGGATTATAAATATACAGAAATGGAGAAAATAAAGTCACAATTAAAGCCAGCACTACTGCAAATAAATAAATAAATAAATAAACACACAACAAATCAACCCTAAGCATTATTGACTGTGAAATGGCTTTATCTAATTTTCAGATCCTGTAGGTCTGTTCCTGCTTTGATTATACCTTCACTAAATAATAATGATCAGTAGCATTATTTTGGAGGTCTACCGATACAGCTCAGTGGAGAATGAATTAGCTTTGGCTGCTCTTTATAACTAACATGTATACTAACAATATGCATAACCTCTTGAAAATACCAATTTATTAATAAGTTGTATAGTTCCGATCCTCACACCGATAAATGTATTTATTGAATAATGTATTCCTTTGTGCTGACAAACAGGCCAGTTTTCACTTGCCACTCTGTATCAAACAGCCAGGAACTGACAAAGTGCCTTAAAAATAAAAAATGCAGTACCTATGCAGAAAAAAATAATAAGAGAAGTGACTAAGAGCAGGTTTCTGTTGAGCTATACATTCTAAGATCTCTGAAATAGCAGAAGTAGGACAGAGGATATCTACAGAACAAATAGTGTGCCCCAGGGCCCCAGTCCTGCAAACATTTATCTATGTACTGAACTTTAAGCGCATAAGTAGTTCCAGTGACTACAGTGATGCCATTCATATGCTTAACTTTAAGCATGTGCTTAACTGTTTTCAGGATCAAGCCCTAATTCCATACCTACAGTTTGAAATCTGTATTAACTTTGTGGCCATCACATGTTTCATACCATTAGAATGTATGTAACCCTCATTGTACTTCTAAGTTCCCCAAATGTAATGGAAAAATGCCATGGCCAAATGACTGTGACTGTGGTCAAGGATGCAACCAAGTATTTATACTAAAAGAGGAAAAGATTAGACTTAGACCTATATAACTATTCCAAGAAACTTTCCTAGTGTAGATGCAGTTTATACCTGAAAAAGAGTGTTTTTTCCGGTGTAGATTATACCAGTTCTCCAGATGGAACTACTACATCTACTGTTACTGCTTGGGCTTTTGCTGGTGTAGAAATGTCACCAAAATTACAGCTCTACAGGTTAAAGTTTCTAGTGTAGACCTGGCTTACCACTCTCAGCAACACTTCATTCAGGTTATTCCAAACATGCCTCATGGGAAGCGGTGTGGGCCCAGGGATGTACCGGCCGCTGCAGCCCCCATTGGCCTGCAGCGGCGAACCGCGGCCAGTGGGAGCCACAATCGGCCGAACCTGCGTACGTGGCCGGTAAGCAAACCAGCCCAGCCCACCAGGGGCTTTCCCTGAACAAGCGACGGAACAAGTTTGGGAAACACTGGACTAGAGGAAATTAAGGAAATCAGTTTGTAACAAGTTGGGTGTAACAGTCATAGCTCACTCTCTAGCAACTCTGTACTACATTAGTATCTGGTGTTAAATGGTCCTTCTCCAAGTTTGAACTTCTACATTTAGCAACAAATCCTGCAGAAATTGATGATAGAATCAGGTATCTTTTAATGGAATTCTGTTTATTTAGAAAGAAATTACAAAGTCCTCTTTCCCTGAACACAGTGGGAAATGGTTTTTGCTTATAGCTCTAAGCCCCTTTCAGCCAGCACTTTGCCCAGAAAGTTCTTCCTAGGATTTTCTCAGGGTCAGGCTCTCAGTACTTGTTCAGGCTGTGTCTGGGGCTTCCTTACTGCCTTTTCTGTCTCCTTCTGTGGTCTTTCTTTCTCTCTTACACACTCCCCCACCCCCACTGCCCACACACTCCACAATACCCAGCCAAGCCCTTTCTCCCATATAGTTATAATTCCTGAGCAGCCTCACATACGCCTTTGTTTTGGGTGGTGACATGTGCCTGTTTTTTGGTTAGAAACACCCACTGTTTCAGCTACCAGGTTCCACTGATGAGCTTAATGGTCTCCCACAACCATTTAAAGTGAAGGGTGGCAGCTACACACAGCCCAGTTTCAATGAAATTTAACCCAACCCACAAAAGTATTAGTCAGTTTTTTTCAAGGAAGAATAATAAGCTCCAATGAGGTAACATTACCCCTACTCCATTACCCATTGCTCCAACTAGAAGAAGAAAACTTCTTACTGATTTCCCTCCTTTTTCCTAATTCAGACCACATTTTACCAGCTTTCATTTTTTCCATTGTGAACTTTCAAATCTCACTGTGCTAAGAAGCTGGCTCTAGCACAGAATGTACATATTGTAGTGAGAATTCCCTGTGACTATTCACATATTGTAATCAGAGGAAGTTTTTGGTGACAAATTCATTGGGGAACCAATGTGCCTTTTTATTCCCTCCAATACGTCATCCTAATTTACTACTTTTTGAAGCAAACATTCTGCCGAGATCTATTATGATGTTTAAGAAATTACGTAGCTGAGAATAAATACATGCTTATATTTCTGTAGTTTATAGGGCTAGCCTGCTTGCTTGCCTATATATCTTTTCTTCTATGTTTCTTAGTTTCTGATGGGTTTGATTATTTGTTTTAATATAATAGGTTTTAATAGGTTTATAGGTTTATATTGAAATAGTTTGGCTGTAACGCAGGATGTGACCTGTAGTCCCTTGCATGTTGAGGTAAGGCAAAGTTAGCATACATATGTCTGGGACCTTTTATCCAGATAGCAAAATTAGCATATACATGTCTGGGACCTTTCACCTAAATAGCAAAGTTAGCATGCATATGTATGGGACCTTTCACCTAGATAGATAGTGATGAGTTAAGGCATAAGGTCCATATATGGCTGCGACCTTTAACATAGCTAGATAAAGGATGCATTGAAGTAGGTTGGCATAGGGGACTTTCCTAAGTTCATACCCTCTATAAACAGGTACACAAGGAAAGAACCAAAATAACCAGGAAGAAAAAAAAAACAAATGTGAAAATTAGTTAATGCCATTAATATGTATGTATATGTCATCAATACGTACAAACATACCAGCCTATGGAGTAAGTGTACCCCAACATTTCGGTGGGTGAGGAAACCAAGTTTGGACATAGGAGGACCTGAGTGCTCAAGATCTATAAGGGGGTGACTCACCATGCCAAGGAGGCTTCTGAGTTTTTTGAGCTTCTAAGCTAGTTTTCTAAGCTCCAAGCTTCTTCATTTTTATTCTATTAGTTTTAATTTTAAGTTTTAAGTCAGCTAGTTAAGTAAAAGTCTAAGTTAGCTTCAATAGCTCTTAGCTTTAGCTTCTTATAAGTTCTGCACCTCCCACTCAAGAATTGAGGAACATGGACCTGAACTCTTTTGGCATGCCAGAGGTGAGGCTGGTCCTTTGTCTCTTATCACCAGATTATCAAGGAAGGGTGTGAGTATATTAATCAAAAGCTTTATAGCATATAATATCACATGTATCTTTAGAATAATAGTACTGCATTTGTAATTCTGATTATTTTACCATTTGTTTACTATTTATTATTCTATTTATCTCAATAAAAGTCTTTAAGACTATATTTGTCTCAGTGTGAGTGTCCTGTCATACCCCCGAGGGTCCTTTGCAAACTCTGTGTAGCCTGACACTGGCTGTGTAGCCTGACCACATATCTGTGTAGCCTGTAGGACAAGAACCCTGTTATCTTCTGATCAGATTATTTGGTGAGCCTATAACCCATATAATCCAAATTAATAATATTAACCTCCTAAAATCAGGCAAAAATTTTGCTTTCTATGGCACTTTAAATGATTTGGACATCTTGCTGCCATACGTAGGTTATCCATTGGTTTTGTTGATGTATCACCACCAAAGTAGCTTGTCCTGTCCTCTTGCGCATGTCTGCATTATATATATATTAAGAGGCACTATTTGGTAGTCAACCCAGTTTTCCTGATGGTGGAAGTTAGAAGAAACAGAAAGCTAACTAGTGTAAGCAGAGACCATCATTGGATCATTTGCATTCACAGCAGTTTGGAGATAGACTAAACAGAGTTATTCATTGTGAATAGTCACTAGTTTTTGTTTGGGACAACAACTATAGCTACTGGGCCAGATCTTTGGCCCTGCTGATCTGTACTGGTGCAGGTCAGTGTGTGTGTTTGTGTGTGCATGCCATAGTCTTGCCATGCAGGGCTAGTCCCACTACCCAAGACCTGCTGTGTGTACACTGACTGCAATGGCCCCTGGAGGCAAAGAATTGGTGTGTTATAGGAATGTCCAGGTGACAATCCCTCCCAGCTGCTACATTGCAGTCGGGTTGGGGGAGAAGGCATGTAAACTCCTACGTGGGCTAGACACCATCAGAGAATTGCCATTATACTGGAGTGATCCTCCCCAAAGTCAGTTTACATTGGTGATGCAATGCAAAGTGGATGCCCCACGCTGAGAAAAATGACCCACTATGTCCCTTAGACTAGAAAAAATTGGTTGATGGTCTCTCCTATTTTTGAAGAATGCCCCTTTCCCTGTAGCTCAAAGAACAAACTATGGAAGACTCTGTCCTTTTTGGTAGCATAGGTTTGGATCAAATTAATAATAAAATAATAATAATATAAAGGAAAACCTTCATTGCAGGGCCACTGTCTTCTTCCCTTTGGAAATTCGCAATGCTCCTTTGTGCCAGTGGTGTTTGGCATTCTTCCAAATGTGGTTCTGTGTGGCAAATATTGAGCAGTGCAATGCGCTAAGACGCCCATAAGCCAGCAATGTTGCTTGAGCCTTCGTGAATTTTGTTTAAACAAAACATTTTAAACAAATGGAAGCAATGAATAACTAGCCATTGCTGACAGTTGTGCTTTGGGTGTGAAGATCTTCTCCTTGTATATGGACAGAAATTTTAAATTAAAATGAAAGAATAGAAATAGAAACATAAATAAATGAAAGTCACATGGACACGTTTAGTGTAAAGCTCTGCTGAAGTCAATGGGGTTCTGTATCATAGCAGGATGCTGCCCACCTGGTCAGCCTGAAGAATCAGGTAGTGTTTTAAACTAATTTCTAAAGGGAAGAGCATGTCTCTCTCTGTCATCATATTGTATTTTCTAAACTAGGGCTGAAATGAGAAAAGAGAGGCAGTCAACTGCTCTATTTCTGAAAATATGAACTCGGTTAGTGAAGAACTTTTAACTTCATGAATTTTCACTCAGAGAACAACCATAGTTTGCCCAACTAATATGTCAAGTGCATCATTTGAAATATTTGAAACTATAGGTACGATTGTCCGAGTGGCAGTAAAAAAAAAATCTATATATTTTTATTTTTTGCTGTGACTCATCAGTGACTAAATGGCTAAAAGCAGGGGTTCTTTATGTGTGTATGGAGAAAAAAAATGGATTTGGACTGGAAACGTATGTGGCAAGTATTAGTCTAATGGAATTTGAAACAGATGAGATATTGATCCCTTTTTAAAAAAAACCTTTAAATTTCAGTATCTGCAAATTTAATAACTTCACTTTCAAAAGGCTGCTGAAAATCTTTCTGTGAAATTGCCAGAATACAGGGGTATTCCTGCCTTTTTATTCAGAGGAGGACACATATGAGAAAGAGACAGACAGCCTGACCCTCTCCTGGACCAGTTTCCTTGTTAATTCCCTAATCCATCCACTACTTGGTGTTGAAAGGGCTACCTTGTGCCTTTAAGACACACATCGGGATGGATAGGGAGCAATGCAGAGCTGCACAACCTCTGAACGTTCTCCCCAGCTATGCAGAGTGGAGCACAATTTGCTACATCCCCTGAAGGGGTTCAGCATACTTCCCCTGCAGCTGGCTACTTTATGCAGAAATGGCTCCACCTACCACCTGATTTCCAGACCAGAATTCATGGGCAGAAGAGCGAAGTGGGACAGAGGTGGATTAGAAGCTGCAGATAAAAATAGGCTAGGACACAGGTATGCTTTAACTGGAGTCCTGAAAGTAGAATTGCCTCTGAGGGAATGTCTGCACTGCAATTAAAAACCCGCTGCTGCCCCATGCCAGGTTACTGGACTCACGGGACTTGGGCTAAGGGGATGTTTAATTGCACTGCAGATTCATAGACTTTTAGGCCAGAAGGGGCCATCACGATCATCTAGTCTGACCTCCTGCACATTGCAGGCCACAGAACCTTATCCACTGACTCCTGAAATAGACCCATAACCTGTGGTTGAGTTACTGAAATCCTTAATGCATGATTTAAAGACAGGTATGTGCAGCAAGATATATGACAATGCAACTAAAGACCCAACAGGAAGCACATTTCCCTCAAGTGACAACGAGTGGGTCCTCCCAGTAGTAAAGAGGAAGATAAGTGAAAGGAAGCAGGGAAGCATTCACTTTGGGGTTGGGACTTTTAACTAAATATTCTTAGACTTTCTGAAGTTAAGGGGTTTTAAACTATTAGGTTCCAAATACTTTCAGATACTGTTTTATAAAACTTACCTCTGAATTTCCTCACTTTCAAGTATTTGAATTTTGTTAGTATATAACATTCTAATAATGTGGATTGTTTTTTTTAAAATATATATCTTCTTGCAACCATATCTCTCTCTCAGGGAAGCTTTTAGTTTTGACACAGATGTTGGAGTACTACATCTTAGCCACTAGATGTCACTCAGAACTCAGAATACTCTCAAACACTGAACTAAAACCCAGGAAGGAGAAATAAGTAGTAAACAGATTATATGTTTTGTTTTCTCATTCATAGCTAAGGCTGTATTCTTTCCAAAATTCTGTGCATCAGTCTTTAAAGTTAAGAACTGAAATGAGAATGTTTTTCATCAGTGCTTCAAAATGCATGACATTGAGCCTGTACATTGACCTCATTTACACATCAGTTGCCAACTGGAAATAACATTAGTCCCTTTAAGAAATCTGGGCCTTAAAAAACAAATACTGGAGGGTTTAGGGAGTAAGATGTGAGGTCCCTGTAGACTATGAACATGCTGTTCAGCATTAGGTCGGTGTGAAACTTGGTGGCTTCAGTTACGGGAGGGTGAGCAGAGAACCAGCACACGTCAGATGTTTTGATCAGTGGTCGCACTAGGCCCAGTTGCTGAGGGCCCTGAGCAGTTTAGGGGGACCCCAACCTAGCATTTCTCCCAAAATACTAGTCATTTTATTTAACATGGACTTTTAAACAAGTGTTTGCTGTGTTGATATATATTATTTTCTGGAAATAATGCAATGAGTATTTTTAGGGTGTGAGTGAAGGGAAAGGGAGTGGCCCCCAAATATTCCTTTTTAGGTCACACAATGGGCTAGCACTGACTCTGATTTGGATAGCTAACTAACAAAAAATGACTTCCTATCCCAAAGTCCTTCATTTTATTAAGTTCCTACTACGACATATCCTGGTCCACTCTGGTAACTGGAGGACCCTGGACTCAATTAACAGGAAAGATGACTCACAAAGAGCGGGTTCTGCCTTTCTTTCTTGCTCCCTCCCTACTCACAAATCCCCAGCTCCGATGACCATGTGTGGAAGGCTTACCATGGGGTTGGGAATAAAGCTATGGAGGAATAAATCTTCACACCCATGCAGTATCCCTGGATCAGTGGGGAGAGGGCACAATATGCACTATAGCTCCATGCAATATGCTACTGTGGTATTTATGAAAGAGGCTTCCATTGGGAATTCTTTGTGTTATTAACTGGCATGACCAAAATGGTGAACAACATTTTTTTCCATAAAAGCATTAGGGTTCCTGGAAGTTTATGGGCCAAGCTAGGCTTAGTCTTCATGCAATATAGCACAACCAAGGCAGGAAAAGGGTTTTTGATAGATTGTAAGCCTGAGTCTAAGATAAGGTTGAGGTCAATTTTTGAACCCAAATTAGGGTTATATTAATTATTGATTTATTAGTAGTATAGATTTATCATAACTTTTCTCTGGCACAAAAGGCTCAGTGTAAGCTTGAAAGCTTATCTCTCTCACCAACAGAAGTTGGTCCAACTTGTCTACCTCAAAAACATTCATTTATTTTAACAAACTTGTGAGTCAGAGATGCAATATTATCTCCATTTTGCTGGTTTGTGACCAGACTAAGATTGGGATTGGAGGCCACCTCATTCGCTCAGGTTATAATAATCATAGAAACATAGAAATTCAGGACTGGAAGGGACCTCGAGAAGTCATCAAATCATGACCCCTGTGCTGAGGCAGGACCAAGTAAACGTAGACCATCTTTCACAGGGGTTTGTCCAGCATGTTCTTAAAAAATCCCAGGGATGGGGATTCCACAACATCCTTGGAAGCCTATTTCAGAACTTAACTACCCTTACTGTTGGAAAGTTTTTCCCAATATCTCACCCAAATCTTCCTTACTGCAGATTAAGCCCATTACTTCTTGTTTGACCTTCAGTGACATGGAGAACAATTGATCACCATCCGATTTATAACAGCCCTTAACAACAGTCTTCAAATATGTTAGGTCCCCCTTGAATACATCTAACTTATCTAACTATACTTTAACCTGTGCTTTCCCTATTTTGCCTTGCATTCCTTCAGCCTGGATGTTAAAATTAGTTGTGTTGAGTATCTGGTCACCATTAAGCTTTTTAGTGAAGTCTGAAGCAAATAGGCATTAAACACCTCAGCTTTCTTGATGTCGTCAGTTATTAGCTCTTCTTTCCTATTAAATAGAGGAGGACTTACAATTTCCTTCGTTTTTCTCTTGCTCCCTAATGTATTTAAAGACCTCTGCTTATTGCCTTTTATGTCCCTTGCTAGGTGTAAATCATTTTATGCCTTAGCCTTTCTGATTTTGTCCCTACGTGCTGGTGCTATTCTGGTCCAGAGATTTATTCTACCAAGTCTCTGTGATACCAGTTTTAAGTAAGAATTTAGCTTTTGTACTAATACTTCCAGTTCTTCCTTTTTATTCCCCATACTCGTTGCATTTCTGTATAGACATCTAAGATGTTGAGCAGATGCTCCCACTGATTTCACTATTCTTGCTGCTATGATCCTATTGTAATTTCCATATCCCCTCCAACATCTAGCTCTGTGTTAGTCACCTCTTTTATGCTTACCTGTGGGCTTTTTCACCTGCCCCCTTTAAAGCCCTTACTTGGTAGCCTGGTGAGTCAGTGATCAAGGCCAGTTCAAAGCCCTAAAGGGTAAGGTTTTGACCAGATTGTGTCTAGGCTGTAGTACAGGTTGGTTCCTGTTTGGGTTCCTGAGCTAGTCCTGACATTGGGACCAATACAAAGACCCAAGCTAGAATTACGTTTACACTGATTTCAGTGGAACTTAAATTTAAGTCAAGCAGGTGCTTATATACTTTACTGAATCAGGGCCAAAAAGCCGTAAAGGCATCCTGCATTCTAGCTTTAGGGATTGTTGAAACACAGAAGCCTCACACAACTGCTGGAATTAATTCTACCATCCTTTATGGATGTTGTATCATATATGAAAAAGAAATAGCAGATGCAGGTAAAATGCTTCCAGTCTCCAAATGGTCAGGCATGATATTAATAAGACATTTGTACAGATACTTGTTGAGTCTTCTGATGTTGCTAGACTGTCAAATATTATTGTTTGTTTTTTCTTTAAATTGTACTGATTTTCTGAGAGTATGTATTTGTGCAGACCAATCCATACTAGCACTGACCAAACTATAATGGGCAAAGAAGCTACTCACAAAGTGGACTCACAACATTATACCCATAGATGCACCTGAAATTGTCTTCAGAACTTAACCCTACTTTAATAGCTGCTATAAAACAGGTACATTTTATCAGGACAAAGGTACTCAATTCCAGATTTTTCTCTGTACTTAGAGAGAGGAAATGGAGTACCAATTGCTCCCCCCCCTTTTTTCCCCCTATCTTTAAGATTATGGTCCACATTCACAAAAGTTGAATTCAGTGGGAAGTCAGTACCTAAATACCTTTGTGAATCTGGGCCTGTTTGTTTGTGATAACGCCACCATAGGCACTGTGTAAATCTCTGCCATATAGAGTTTACACTCTAAATAGATTTGACAAAGAATGGGAGGCAAAACAGAGGAAAATGTCTTGCCCAAGGTCACACAGCAGGTTGATGGTGGAGGTGAGAGTTGAACACAGGTTTTCTTACTCCCAGTTTAATGTCTGTCCGTTCTATCCTGATGTGAAGTGGTGATCTAGGGAAATCTTCTGCCAGCTCTTTGATGGAGGAAATGAAGTCTTTGTTTTTCTGGTAGGTAACTCTATGCAGAAACTGTTTTCTGACCATCAGTGGCTGTGTAGTCTGGCATTCTTGGCTGGTTTATTTGATCAGTTAAATATATCACTGAATTTGTCCCCATAGAGAGATGAGGCAAACATTCTGAAAATGACAGAGTAGGTTGCTGGCATTGTAAGAAAACAGATTATGGAAAGCAAAGAGTAGAAAACAATTACATAAGTTCATTTGAACTTCTTAGTGATTTCTGTGAAAAGGTGGGAAAGTCTGTGGGTAATTTGAAAGTCAGACTATAAAAATAATTGCAGAATGAGTCCATGTCTGAGATTAAGGAAATGACCAAGAGAGAATTCTTTTCAATGAAGCAGCTGCTAATTCTGCTTGTTGGCCCAGTGAATATATGGAGATACTGCATGAACTTTTGACTGGTTGCTTATTGCAGTCAATTTGCTAGTTTTAGCTGTTTGCATGAAATGGCTGTCGGGATGTAGGCTGTGAGGCACTGAAACTGTTGCTATCTTTTAGATCTGCATAATGTTGAGGATTTATCTTCTCTGCAATGGCTGTGATAAAAAGAACACTCCCACTCCCCTAAAAGATGACTCTGAGGGAACACAAAGTGCTTCTGGAGCTGAAATCAGTGTTGCAGGAAGAGCCTCCATGGCTTACACTGAAGGGGCTACCAGGGCTCCAGCTCTATTCCCTTCTGCTCCTAATTAGACGAGGGAAGATTGGTGGTGGTGGGGGAGAGGGGGTGAGAGGAAGTGAACCACTGGCTAGAAAAGTAGTGTCAGGCAACGAGTACAACTCTATGAATATCTGCATCTTTGGATCACTGGCCGTTCCAAAAAATTGGAAAGAATTATAGATACCCATTTTCTATTCAAACAGTGCTGCCTCCAACACAGGGGAGTTCTATATTCGATCTCATCTTAACAGGTAGAGATGAATGGATCCCCGAACTAAAAACTAGTGTGCGCCTAAGTACAAGTGGTCATGCCTTCCTTACATTTGTTATGTGCAAGAAGGGAAAACTCCAAACCAGTAACGTATACACTTGGTGTTTTAAAAGAGCCAATTTCACACAGCTGAAAACAAACACGTAATCAGCCAGGACAGTTGTGAGAAAGAATTTAAACAGGAAATATGTGACTGTTAATTGGGAACTATTTAAGAATGCTTTACTAGATGCTCAAAAAGCCAAAATCCCACAATCAAGAAAGAAGATTATACTGATTTAAACAAAAAAAGTGGCTTAGAGGGGATCTGAAAGTAGCTCTTTAAAACAAACAAACAAAAAAGTGTAACAGATGGAAGAATGGGGAAGTTGACAGTAATGAATATAAGCCAGGAATTGCAGAAAATTGATAATTAAATCAAAAGTTTACAAGGAGAAATCTGTGGCAGAGTTAAGGACAATAAGGAGTTTTTAAAAGAAAAGGGATCCTAACAATGATATTGTTTTCTTGCTAGAAGAAATGGTGGAATTGTCAAGAATAATGCACAAAAGGTAGAAGTGTTCAATAAATATTTCTGTTCTGTATTTGGGGAAAAGCCAGATGATGTAGACATGTGTCAAGGTTCCTTCCCCACTCTGAACTCTAGCGTACAGATGTGGGGACCTGCATGAAAACCTCCTAAGCTTACTTTTACCAGCTTAGGTTAAAACTTCCCCAAGGTACAAACTATTTTATCTTTTGCCTTGGACTTTCGCTGCCACCACCAAACGTCTAACCGGTATTATTGTTATTAGGAAAGAGTCCATTTGGAAAAGTCTTTCTCCCCAAAAATCCTCCCAAACATTACCCCCCCCCCTTTCTGGGGAAGGTTTGATAAAAATCTTCACCAATTTGCATAGGTGACCACAGACCCAAACCCTTGGATCTTAAGAACAATGAAAAAGCATTCAGTTTCTTAAAAGAAGAATTTTAATAGAAGAAAAAGTAAAAAGAATCACCTCTGTACAATCAGGATGGTAAATACCTTACAGGGTAATTAGATTCAAAACATAGAGAATCCCTCTAGGCAAAATCTTAAGTTACAAAAAGACACAAAAACATAAATATCCATTCCTCCAGCACAGCTTATTTTCTCAGCCATTTAAAGAAATCAGAATCTAACGCATATCTAGCTAGATTACTTACTAAGATTCCATTCCTGTTCTGTCCCCGGCAAAAGCATCACACAGACAGAGAGGCTTTTTTTTCTCCCTCCCCCCAGCTTTTGAAAGTATCTTGTCTCCTCATTGGTCATTTTGGTCAGGTGCCAGCGAGGTTATCCTAGCTTCTTAACTCTTTACAGGTGAAAGGCTTTTTCCTCTGGCCAGGAGGGATTTAAAGGTGTTTACCTCTCTGGACAGTTATTGTTAATTAAGTCTTGGAACACTGGTAAACTTCTAGGGGACTGGAGAAAGCTAATACTTAAAAAAAAAAAAAGGAAACAGGATGACACAGGTAATTATATGCCTGACATCGATCCCAAGCAAAATAATGAAGCAGCTGATATGGAGCTCAATAAAAGAAATAAAGCAGGGTAATGCAGTTAATGCTTAAGATTGCAATTTGGTTGATAAAAGAAATAGTGTTGATATAATACACTTATCCTTTTGTAAGGCATTTGACATGGTAGCATGTGCTATTTTGATTGAGAAACTAGAACAATACAGAATCAACCTGACACATTACATAGATTAAATACTGGTTAACTGATAAGTCTTAAAATATCATTTTGTAATTTTATCAATGACCTGGAAGAAAACATAAAATCAGTACTGATAAAGTTTGCAAATGTCGCAAATGTTGGGGGAGTGGTGCGTAATGAAGAAGATAGATCGATATTGTTTGATAAGGTGGGAGGAAGTCAACCATAGGTGTATTAATATGGCCAAATGTAAAGTCAGATATCTAGGAACAAAGAATATAGCCCATATTTATGGACTGTGGGACTATCTCCTGGTAAACAGTGACTATGGAAAGGACTTGGGGGTCCTGGTGGACAGTTAGCTGAACATGAGGTCCCATTGTGACATTGTGGTCAAAAGATCTAATGTGATCCTTGAATGTATAAATGGGAATATCACGTAGCAGTAGCCAGGTTCTATTACTTCTGTATTTGTCCCTGGTGCATCCATTATTGGAATACTGTGTCCAGTCCACAGTTCAAGAAGAACGCTGAAAAACTAATGAGAGTTCAGAGAGAGCCACAAGAATAATTAAAGGATTGGAAAACATACCTTATAGGGGTAGACTCAAGGAGTTCAATTTATTTATCTTATTAAAGAGAAGATTAAGGTGTGACTTAATCTTCTTAAATACCTGTATAGGGAACAAAAGTTGATAATAAAGGTTACTTCAATATAACAGCCAAAGGAGTATAACAAGATCTAATTATTAGAAGTCGAACCTAAATAAATTCAGACTAGAAATTAGGTGGACATTTTTAACAGTGAGGGTAATTAATCATTAGAATTATTTATCAAGGGTTGTGGTAGATTCTCCGTCACTGGCAATTTTTAAACCAAGGTTGGGTGTTGTTCTAAAAGATATGCTCTAGATAAAACAGGGATTAATTCAGGGAAGTCCTATGGCCTGTGTTACACAGGAAATCGGACTAAATGATCACAAGGATTCCTTCTGGCTTTATATTCTATGACTCTGTGAAATGAGGATGGCTCCTTAGTGGTATGTCCCTTCCTTTTCGCCTTCTGATGTGGTGCAAAAGTTTGCTGAGGTGGGCCCCTTTCTCATCAGCACAGAGGACAGTAACTCTTTTAGAAGCTCACAAGGATGCACTGAGCTCAGCGTTGGGAGCACAGCAGAAGTTGTAGTGTGCACTTGTGTCCTAAGGGACCCGTACTATAGTCTGAGGCCTTATAGGCCAAGATTTTCAAAACTAGGAGCTGGAAGTGAGGCTCCTAAATCCACATCTGGGCACCTAAATAGGTATCCTAGTTTTCAGAAGTGCTGAGCACTCTTTGAGTGGCCACTGCTTCTGTTTCTTCCTTACCTGTACTTTCTGTCCTTTGGTTTGTTTACTCATGTTAAACAAGTGTCCGGGTGCTGTAGTTTGGAGCAATTTGTGTAGTTTGGAGTAGGTGATTAGTGCAGCCTTTTGTTTTTCTTGTCATGTGTCTTTTGGATGACTTGACTGATAGTTTACAATACATAGGCTCATAACAGTACACCTTTTGAGGTAAGCTATTCCCTTGGCCTTCGTTTTGTTATATGCACTCTCCTTGAAAATAAACAGCTTGCATTTTTCTTTCAGAAATTCACAGAATCATAAACTGTTAAATTCCAATAACTCAAGCACGTGGGTAAATAGCAGGTCCTGGTAATGCCAATATTTGTTGCTGATATAACCAGGACCTCTAGGGCGAGTACTGTTTTTGAGTGCAGCTCTACATAGATATTTGAGCAGGAGGTTTTCATATTATTGGTTACTTGATCTTGACATGTAATGGTAGAAGTTGAGGTTAATGCTTTTACTTTTGTAGATCTAGTACAGTTAATATTAAGGGATATAGAACAATGAATTTGCATTTATTTCAATGAATGCATCAGTAGTTAGGCTATGTCTACACTGGCAACTGAATGACAAAACTTTTGTCTTTCAGGGGTGTTAAAAAACCACCCCCCCGAAAGACGAACGTTTTGACGATGACACACACCCGTGTGAACAGCTCTTGGTTGGCAGGAGCACTCTCCTGCTGACAATGCTAATGCCGTTTGTTGGGTGTGGATGGTTTTTGTCGGCAGGAGAGCCGACAAACAGCTGCTACACTGTGTGACTTCTAGCTGAACGGCTGTAGCAACACAGCCCTGTTGCTAAAAACTGCATAGTGTATACATGGCAGATGTAAGAGATGGAGGGCTACAAGGCTCTTCAATATACACTTGCTTTTGGAATGTGTACATAAGAGAAATTGGGTTAGCTTACAAGCATACTCAAAATCCTACAAAAGTTATGATAAAGGGACTAGAGGGCTCTAAAAGTTTGAAGTGCCCATTTCTGTATTGTAAAATGAATGGTAATGGAGATCCCGTCAAAAGTACAAGTATGGTAGAGGAAAGCATTAGCTTTGATAAAATACAGTTCTTCATTTGCAGAAACAAAGGAGTTTTTGAGGGGCACCCTGAGAGCACCTTGTACAACAGACCTTTAATAAAGGGGACCAAAGACATGCAGCACTGTGCTTTGAGTTACTAATTTTGAATATGTAAGTAATCATTTTAAAATGCAGATTTGAGAATTCATTACTGGTTCCCTCATTGAACAATGTATAATATAGGTTTTTAAAAGGCTCAATATATTTAACAAAGGTTTTAAAATCTTCATGCTACTTGTGCTCAGGCCATTTTTGTGCTTCAGTACTTTCCTCTGTCCTTTGCCTCTTTGTGGCAATATACGGGGAGGGTAATTAAGAGATAGTTATGAATCTGCTGAGTGGTGCATCCTCTAAATGTGCTTTAAGGAAACTCTAACATTATAGATGCATGAGCAACCTTATTATGTGATAATTGCATTTTAAAGTGCTGCATGTTAGTTATGCTAATATACCCACTCTTATATTTTAAATTTAATACCACATTTTACATAACGGGTGGTATACAGTCTTGCCACTTAATAAGTGAATTTTGTGGAACTCTGCACATAACAACCCATAAATATATCCTGATCTTCTAATTAAATGCTAAAGTTGTTCAAATAAATTGAATTGAATACATTTTTTTAAGTTTAAAACAATTAAATTAAAAACATGTATAATAGTCCTGTGCTCCTCAGATACGTTGAATTATTATATTAGAGTAGAAGTAGTATATAGGCTCAGGTCAGTCATTAATTCAGCCTCACAATACTTTGTTTAAGAAAGAATATTGTGTTATCTTGGGTTGAGCACTCTGGTAAGTCACATGAGACTACAGTAAAGTCACAATTAACAAGGAACTTTTTTCAGTCATTTTCCCAATTTCTGTGATGCCAGCCTCAGCGAACTTATTTAGAGGTCTATGTTTTCTGAAGTGAATAGTGATTCTGACTGCCTTAATCTTTGGGTGCCCTACTTGAGACATTCTGTTAAAGAGGTCTGATTTTCAATCCTTAGGTGCTTTTGACTTTATGAAAATCAGAACTCTTTACAGTGTCTCAAGTCGGGCACCCAAAATCATAGTCACTTTTGAAAATATAGGTGTAGGGGGTAAAATTTCCAACAGCACCTAAGTGACTTAGGAGCCTAAGTCCTGTTTTCAAAACTGACTTGGGGCACTTAGGATCCTAAGTCTAATTAACTTTAAATTAGACGTAGGCTCCTAAATCATCTGACAGGTTTCAGAGTAACAGCCGTGTTAGTCTGTATTCGCAAAAAGAAAAGGAGTACTTGTGGCACCTTAGAGACTAACCAATTTATTTGAGCATGAGCTTTCGTGAGCTACAGCTCACTTCATCGGATGCATACTGTGGAAAATCATTTGAGGTTTTGGAGATTACATTTTATGTACCTAAATTTTAGTCATGTTTAAATGACACAGCTGTAACTTCTATACAGATAGAAGTTCTATACAGTTCCACAACATAGATGTTTGTTCCTATTTATGTTTAATTCTAGGCGTCAACTTCCTGTCTGCCTAAAGGTGTTTCTGCTGCCTGAGGTTAAACATGACGAGCAGTAAGTAATTTTATTCTGTCTATGATAGACTTTATAACTCTTAGGCAACACATGTCAAAGGCAGCCAGCCAGTCAGGGAACCGCACAGACAACTGCAGCGGCACAGGAGCCAGCAAACAGAGCTGTAAACAGGGGAGTCTGAGTGGGAGTTTGAAAGGGGAGTTTGTCTTGTGGTGCTTGTGTGGGGTTTGGTTTTGCTGTGGGTGGTGGTGTTTTGGTGTGGTTTGTGTTTCCCAGATTAACAGGATTTAGGTGGGAAGGCTATGGCAGATACAGAGGCAGCAGTGGGAGTGACCCATGTCGTGGAAGACACAATGAAGATGACTGGATGTGGAAGCTGTGGTAGGTACATGATCCTGGAGGGGGCACCTGGTAAGAGTTTTGTCTGCATGAAATGCCGTCTGATAGAGCGGATGGAGGAAAAGATCCGAGGTTTGGAGATGCAGGTGGAAAGTCTGGTTGAGTTTAGAAAGGGGTTCGAGCAGATTATGGAGCAAAGACATGAGGTTTCGGAAGGGAAAAGCTCAGACTTGCAGATGGAAGCAGGACTGAGGAATTCTGAGGGGAGACTGGGTGAGGAAAGATGTGATGAAGCATGTGATGAAAAGAACCAGGCAGAGGAAAAGACGGGCAAGTGAAGGAGAAATAGAGCTCAAGAACAGGTTTGCAGAGTTCGAAAATGAAGAAGGGGTTCAGCAGGTAGTCACTGAAGGTGGAAGGGTAAGGAAGAAGAGAAGAGCGGCTAGTTCTATAGGAAAAGGGGAAGAGTCAATGGAGACTACACCAAATATGAGCCCCAGGAGGATACAGGATGGGTTGAAGAGGATTACAAGGGAGAATAGGAATGGAAAGAACTTGCAGCCAGAGGGAACAGGGGATAGACTGGAGAATAGCACCGTAACCAGGAAAAGGAAGGTCTATGTGACCGGGGACTCTTTACTGAGAAGAATAGACAGGCCTGTAACCAGAGCTGATCCAGAGAATAGAAGGGTATGCTGTCTTCCAGGTGCTAAGATACGGGATGTAGACCTGAGGTTGAAAAGGATCCTAAAGGGAGCAAGAAAGAATCCCCTAATTATCCTTCATGTGGGAACAAATGATACGGCTAGATTCTCGCTGGAAAGCGTTAAGGGAGACTATGCCAGGCTGGGGAAGATGCTTAAGGAAATCGAGGCTCAGGTGATCTTTAGTGGGATTCTGCCTGTTCCTAGAGAAGGGCAACAAAGGTGTGAAAAGATTATGACTATCAACAGATGGCTTAGGCAGTGGTGCTATAAGGAGGGCTGTGGGATGTATGGCCACTGGGAGGCATTCATGGACAGAGGACAGTTCTCTCGGGATGGACTTCATCTGAGTAGGGAAGGAAATAGACTTCTAGGATGGAGGCTGGCACAACTGATTAAGAGTGCTTTAAACTAGGAATCTGGGGGAGATGGTTGGGAGATGTCCAGGTAATCTCCATACCGGATTTTAGCATTGTGAGGAAAGAAAACGAAGTAAGAAAGGATACAGCCGTGGGTAGGAGAATGTATATAAGGCGGAAGAGCAGTGTGGATTCCAGTCTAATAGGTTATACTGTCTGTAGAATGACCGTGACTAGTAGGGTACAGAATGTGAGTGAGGCCAAACAGCAAAAATTAAAGATGTTTGTACACCAATGCGAGGAGCCTAGGTAACAAATTGGAGGAACTAGAGCTACTGGTGCAGGAAGTGAAACCAGATATTATAGGGATAACAGAAACATGGTGGAATAGTAGTCATGACTGGATGACAGGTATTGAAGGGTATGTGCTGTTTAGGAAAGACCGAAATAAAGGTAAAGGTGGTGGAGTAGCACTGTATATCAATGATGAGGTAGAATGTAAAGAAATAAGAAGCGATGGAATGGATAAGACAGAGTCCATCTGGGCAAAAATTACATTGCGGAAGAAAACTATTAGAGCCTCCACTGGGATAGTGCTTGGAGTGTGCTATAGACCACCGGGATCTAATTTGGATATGGATAGAGCACTCTTTAATGTTTTTAATGAAGTAAATACTAATGGGAATTGTGTGATCATGGGAGATTTTAACTTCCCAGATATAGACTGGAGGACGAGTGCTAGTAATAATAATAGGGCTCAGATTTTCCTAGATGGGATAGCTGATGGATTCCTTCATCAAGTAGTCGCTGAACCGCATACAGGGAGTGGAAGATGGGAGGGATCAGCAAGGAAAGCTACCTTATTGAGGTCAGAACTTGGAGGGATAAAGTGAGACAGGCTAAAAGTCAAGTAGAGTTGGACCTTGCAAAGGGAATTAAAACCAATAGTAAAAGGTTCTATAGCCACATAAATAAGAAGAAAACAAAGAAAGAAGAAGTGGGACCGCTAAACACTGAGGATGGAGTGGAGGTCAAGGATAATCTAGGCATGGCCCAATATCTAAACAAATATTTTGCCTCAGTCTTTAATAAGGCTAAAGACAATCTTAGGGATAATGGTAGCAGGACAAATGGGAATGAGGATATGGAGGTAGATATTACCATATCTGAGGTAGAAGCCAAACTCGAACAGTTTAATAGGACTAAATAGGGGGGCCCAGATAATCTTCATCCAAGAATATTAAAGGAATTGGCACATGAAATTGCAAATCCATTAGCAAGAATTTTTAATGAATCTGTAAACTCAGGGGTTGTACCGTATGATTGGAAAATTGGTAACATAGTTCCTATTTTTAAGAAAAGGAAAAAAAAGTGATCCGGGTAACTACAGGCCTGTTAGTTTGTCTGTAGTATGCAAGGTCTTGGAAAAAATGTTGAAGGAGAAAGTAGTTAAGGACATTGAAGTCAATGGTAAATGGAACAAAATACAACATGGTTTTACAAAAGGTAGATCGTGCCAAACCAACCTGATCTCCTTCTTTGAGAAAGTAACAGATTTTTTAGACAAAGGAAACGCAGTGGATCTAATTTACCTACATTTCAGTAAGGCATTTGATACGGTGCCACAAGGGGAATTATTAGTTAAATTTGAAAAGATGGGGAAGAATGTGAAAATTGAAAGATGGATAAGGAATTGGTTAAAAGGGAGACTACAGCGGGTCCTACTGAAAGGTGAACTGTCAGGCCGGAGGGAGGTTACCAGTGGAGTTCCTAAGGGATCAGCTTTGGGACCAATCTTATTTAATCTTTTTATTACTGACCTCGGCACAAAAAGTGGGAGTGTGCTAATAAAGTTTGCGGATGATACAAAGCTGGGAGGTATTGCCAATTTAGAGAAGGACCGGGAAATCATACAGGAAGATTTGGATGACCTTGTAACTGAATAGTAATAGGATGAAATTTAATAGTGAGAAGTGTAAGGTTATGCATTTAGGGATTAATAACAAGAATTTTAGTTATAAGCAGAGGACGCGTCAATTAGAAGTAACAGAGGAGGAGAAGGACCTTGGAGTATTGGTTGACCACAGAATGACTATGAGCCGCCAATGTGATATGGCCATGAAAAAAACTAATGTGGTCTTGGGATGCATCAGGTGAGGTATTTTCAGTAGAGATAAGGTGTTAGTACCGTTATACAAGGCACTGGTGAGACCTCATCTGGAGTACTGTGTGCAGTTCTGGTCTCCCATGTTTAAGAAGGATGAATTCAAACTGGAACAGGTACAGAGAAGGGCTACCAGGATGATCCGAGGAATGGAAAATCTGTCTCATGAAAGGAGACTCAAGGAGCTTGGCTTGTTAAGCCTAACTAAAAGAAGGTTGAGGGGAGATATGATTGCTCTCTATAAATATATCAGAGGGATAAATACCAGAGAGGGAGAGGAATTATTTAAGCTCAGTACCAATGTGGACACAAGATCAAATGGATATAAACTGGCCATCTGGAAGTTTAGACTTGAAATTAGACGGAAGGTTTCTAACCATCAGAGGAGTGAAGTTTTGGAATAGCCTTCCGAGGGAAGCAGTGGGGGCAAAAGACCTATCTGGCTTTACGATTAAACTGGATAAGTTTATGGAGGAGATGGTATGATGGGATAACATGATTTTGGTAATTAATTGATCTTAAAATATTCATGGTAAATAGGCCCAATGGCCTGTGATGGGATGTTAGGTGGGGTGGGACCTGAGTTACTACAGAAAATTCTTTCCTGGGTATCTGGCTGGTGAATCTTGCCCATATGCTCAGGGTTTAGCTGATCGCCATATTTGGGGTCAGGAAGGAATTTTCCTCCAGGGCAGACTGGAAGAGGCCCTGGAGGTTTTTCGCCTTCCTCTGTAGCATGAGGATTCTCTGCTCCTTGAAGTCTTTAAACCATGATTTGAGGACTTCAATAGCTCAGACATAAGGTGAGAGGTTTATCACAGGAGTGGGTGGGTGAGATTCTGTGGCCTGTGTTGTGCAGGAGGTCGGACTAGATGATCATAATGGTCCCTTCTGACCTTAGTGTCTATGAATCTATGAATTAGCATGTTTCAAAACATGACTAAATTCAAGTGTAGACAGAGAGATGGGCTTCAGTTAACACTTCCAGTCCAGACTCTGAACATGCAAAATCTTGGTTGTCAGGCTAAGGGTGTGTCCACACCACAATTGGGATGGGTGATTGCTGACATACCCAAGCTAGCTTTGATCAAGTTATCTCACTGTGAAATCAGGGCAGACATCCCAGACTGGTGGTGTGCTCTACAATTAAGGCTACGATTTAGTCACGTAGACTTCCGTGACTTTACCAGACCTCCATGACTTCTAGGACTTCGGGAGGCGGAGGTGGGACTGTGCGCCCCTTCCCTGCAACTGGGGCTGGCTGGAAACAGGACCCTGCAGCCCCAGCCTCCTGGTTCTGCGGGGGTCTGCAGCCGGGGCCATGCACCCCAGGCCCATGGCATCCCTGGCATCTGCGGGGGGCTGCAGCTGAGGCCCCTGCCTGGCACACCCCTGCCTGGCAGCTGCAGGAGGGGCCATGCACCCCCCTCACAGCTTCCCAGGGCTGTGCACCCCTGTGTCCTGCAGCTGTGGCCAGCTCCGGAGTGGGGGCTGCATGCCCCACATGGCTGCGCCCCCCACTGCAGCCACTGGAGCTGGGGCTGTGCCCCTAGCCATGGCAGGATGCTCGGTCTGTCAGTTCCGCCCATTTCTCCCCCCAGCCTACCCCTGCCCCCTGGTTATTTTTAGTAAAGTCAGGGGCAGGTCACTGGCTCCATCAATTTTTGTTTATTGCCTGTGGCCTGTCCATGACTTTTACTAAAAATAACTCTGATAAAATCTTAGCCATATGTATAATTAGATTTCACAAACTCAGTAACAAATATGAATTCCTGGATCACTGTATCAATCTTACCACAGAGTTACAGACAGTGCCCTCAGACTCTCCAGCCTATATTGCCACCCAGACAAGCTGGACTAGTGGTCACTTGCACCAAAAATCACAAAATATTCAGGTTGCTTGCAGTCCTAAGAGACCAGCCACTTATCCCAGATGAGTTGGTACCCAAGATCTTACATCAAAGACAACGCCTGTAGACAATTCTGTAATAAACTATCTAAAGGTTTATTAACTAGGAAAAAGAAATGAGTTATTTACAGGTTATGGCAAACAAGCATATACACACAAATGAGTTCCAATTAAAATCCAAAGAGTGACAGAGTTTTAAAATGGAATTCAAAATGTCTTTCAGAAAGGACCTAGGGGTTACTTTGGAGGTTCTGCCTTAGTTTACAGTCTCTGCAGCTATGAGAGTTCAACAGCAAAGAGATGAAAAATTTTCATGTGGAATATTTTTATTTCCCTCTTCTAACATTCAAGCCAATGTACTTGACCCTGGGTGGATAGGGTAATTAACAAAGCTTTTGTCTTAGGATGGCCCAATTTTTGATAGTTCTCCTGGATAAGTGGGAGGGATGATTCCCATGCCTGGATCACAAGTTCAGAGCAATCGTTTTCAAAATTATACAGCAAAACTTACATATATCCTTATAGCATGGAATTATAGACATTACAAGTGAGATTCTTTCATTCAGCAACTTATAAGCATTTCATAGAGTCTAAACGCTACATGCATTCCTATAAGACTAATGCCTATTCTGGACAAAACTAACATACAGGTGAGCTGATTTAGTTTCCAGCTAAGAGTCTGTCACTTCTTAGCTAACGCCTAAAGCCTTGGTCATAGCTGGCAATTTGCTTACCAGCATCACACCCTGCATAGCGTCCGGCCTCACCTTTCCCTCCAATAGCATGGGAGGAGGAGGAGATGGAGTGACTTGGGTGAGAGCTGCCTGGCCTGATCTTTACCTTGGGTCCCAATGCTGAGGTAATGCTATGTGGAATGAGCTTGGCTACAGAAGCAATGACGTGCAGGACCCTCTAGACAGGTATGCTAAGATAGAAGCAGTCAAAAGGGAAATGGAGGAGACACAGAGCCCCTAGCATGAGGGAGGAGGCAGGGAGGTTGAAGAGAGTACTTGAAATAGAGGGGGATGAGAAAATGGCACACAGGGAGTTTGGGGAGGGGAGGGGGCATGAAGATGGAATGGTGCAATGAGCTCTGCCTATAGAAGCAACTGAGTGCATGACCCTAGAGTTATCCCCATCTTATAGATAGGAAATGGAGGCACAGAATGATTAAGGTCAAAAGAGTCCATTATTTTTGGGTGCCTAATTTGAGATGCCTGGGGCCTGATTGTTTTCAAAGTACATAACATTATGTGGCACTCAATGGCAGCTATGCTTTGAACATGTAGCAGCTACAAGTGCTCGGCTCTTCTGCACCAGGGTCTCAAGCTGGACACCCAGAAAATGAGGAACACACAGTTAAGTGTTCTGCTGTGACATTTGGTTCAAATGACTTGCCCTCCATGACACAGGAACTAAGTGGCAGAGGCAGGGATAGAATCTAGTTCTCCAAGGTAGCATACAACTGTCTACATGCTATCTTTCCTTCTCCTGTAGTTCCCTGCCTCATTCAGCACACGCTTTCCAACTAATGCAAAATGAGGCAGGGACCTTATAGTCAACAGCCACCTTTACTACATAGTCCCGAGTTATCCCAAACTAGGATCATCATGTGCACTAAATGAGGCAAGGGTCCTGTGGGAAAAATAGTATGTGACTATGTAATTTTAAGACCGTATCATAATGCATATACACAAGGGGGATGAATGAAGATGTCATGGATAACCTGAATTCTGGCATTTCCTACCTTTTAAGTATTTGACTTTGCAACCTTTATAATGTTCTTTTAATGTCATTTTCTGTGTGCAGTGTTATATGTAGAATAAGAGATGTGTGGGAAATGTACAGTGTTTGCATGTAATTTTCCTCATTGGGGAGTCATGCAGGGTATTGGAAATAAAATCACTTAAAACATAAAAGAGAAAAAGAGCACGGACTCTCTTATCTGTTCTGGGTCACATTGTGCCTATTGGGCACAGGCAAACGTTATGCACCCCTGAACCGCTGGGGAGTGCACTCGCTGCTCCATCCCTTAGGAAGGGTACAGCATGCGCTCAACTCCATGGCTGGCACTTGTGCAGAGGAGCCAGGTTCTCCCTCCTCCTGGCCATTTTTGGGGTGGCTTATACCATCCCACAGGGGTGCTAGCTAGTATGAGAAAAGGCTTCTTGCACCCTCCCCACCTTGCACACCCATGGGTCAGCCAGCTGCACTGTGGCCCTCAGTGAATGCATTTTATGTCAGAATCTATAAATGGTGAAAACTTCGTCTAGTTTTTTGAGTGCATGTGTACCAACATTCATGTGCCTTGCTTAATGCAGCTATTAAGCTAAAAGATCCTACTGGTTCTAATTGTTTTTTCTGAGTCTCAGTGTTTTATTCATTCCACTTAAGTAAAGCTCCACAGTAAGTCTGTTTATAAATGTTGTTGACATATGGTTAATGCTTTTGACTGATAATAAGAGATATCAATGGTTATATAACCCAGCAGGAACATTTTCTGTTACCATTCAGGATGCTGTTGTTGGGGAACAGGCTGTGACCCCTTTTTTCTGTTTCTTTTTTTAAGCCTGCCAAATAAGAGGAATTGTTTGATCAGAGTGCAGAATGTTGGAGAGTTATACTCCACAGGGCATTGCTAAGGTAAACTTTGAAGGCAGATATTGATACAGGTCATGGCTAAAGGGCCCCACCTGCCTGCAGAGTGTTTGCAGACCCAAAGCAAGTACATGGGGATGAGAGGACTGCATCTGTGCACAGTCATTGCAAAGTTACAGGCTGAAAACAAAAAAAATTGGGTACCTCAGACTACGTGGCCAAGTAGATCTTGAACAAGTTGATACCCTGCCCCTCCTTCTCACACATGAGACCTTGAGCAAGTACTGTCCACCTACACAAGCTTTCTGCTCATAGGGTAGATCCACCTGGAGTTAAAGGTCTCGATTCTAAACTGCACCTTCTGAGTGGTACAGCCAACTTATGCCTCCTGAATTTTGGGCTTGGACATGCCTGGGATAAGCTAGAGCTGTCACAAGGGAAAATATTTTTTTTAAAAATGAAATGAAAAAGTAGGGGAAGGAAAAATGGATCTGTTCTGACTGCATAGAGAAAAAATGTAGAAATGTTGAAAGTTTTCATAAAATAGTGTTTCTGTTTTTTTTACCAACTCTGGTATTTATTTTAGTTAATTACTTTGGAATTTCCAAGTGACGCTCAATGAACTATGATATATTTCATGGACTGCCAGTTGTGATTTTTTTCAGAGTAGCAGCCGTGTTAGTCTGTATTCGCAAAAAGAAAAGGAGTACTTGTGGCACCTTAGAGACTAACCAAAGCGGTAGCTCACGAAAGCTTATGCTCAAATAAATTGGTTAGTCTCTAAGGTGCCACAAGTCCTCCTTTTCTAGTTGTGATTTTGTTTTTCAAATATCTAGAAGCTGGATTGCTCCCTCCCTGCCCTTCCTCCCCTCCCCCACATGGTTTCAAACACAGAGGAGGGGGCTGTGATGGAGGAGAGATCTGCATGGATTCCTTGGAGTTCCTACCTGATTGTTCTCGTGGGGTGGAGCAGGGTGTGGTCCTCTGCAGAGTGACCCACCAACAAAGTACCAGCATCCCTAAGATCTCTGCAGATCTTGCAGGAGGCCAGGGCCATTGGTCCAGAGGGTAACCAACCTTACTACTTACTGGAAGCTTGTGGCACACTGCCTCAAATGGAGCTGCAGAATCAGGACTCCCCTAGAAGTACCTGCTATGGGGATCCACTTAATGGAGGAGCTTGACCTCAATCCTGGGCTGTCTTATCTTTTCTGGGTAAGATCTGCAGAAGGGGAGGCAGGGGAAAGTGCTGTGCATGTCTCTGTCCCTATACCAACCCAACTTGAGAGTACATGACCCCTGCATAAATCTTGACCTCACCAAGAGCCCTCCATAGGGTTATCAGAAGGGAGAAAAGGATTGTGCCTCAATGTGCACATTTTATAGGTGTGTAAACCAAGGCACAAGGAGGGTAAGTGACTTGTCTAGACTCCAATGCCACAGGGTAATTGCTAAAACTAGGCATAGAACCCAGGCTTCCTGACCCACAGAGCTCTGCTTTAACTACATCCACCACATTCCCATGCATACATGGTTGCAGAGTGCTTTAAGTATAATTGACATACAGTACCTATCACACAGCTCTATCATTTGTACCAAAATAGGTTTTTCTAAGTCAGCTACTTTAGAATATAATTGGTAGGATTTGGTACTTCTTATCCTTGCAATGGAAGCCTTTGATTCAGAGTGAATTTGAGTCAGTATGATGTTGCTTATGCTATCGGTATAGTGCAGGCTGTGATATTTGTTCTTGACATATTATTCATAATATATGGCCTCCAATGACATCTCTGTCAAATGTAGTTTAACCTTCTTCAGGGTTGTGAACGATGCTTCAGGAATTTTATGAACATGTCCATCTACCGAACTGTACATGGTGCAGTGACTTACACCGCATCCCCTGGGCATGTAGCTGTGGAAATAATTAGGATAATGTGTTAGCATCTGGTCTTTGGAGGGCTAAAGTCGATCTGGGGAAAAATTGAATAATTGACTGCACTTCCGCATATGCCCAGCCAGATAGCATCTGCTCAGTTCAGACCTTTTGTGTACAATACAATCTGAACAACCTAGCCAGTCCAAAAGCTGCCAATAGTTCCTTTTGCCCCTTCTTCGGCTTTCCAAATTGTGGAAAAGGATCTGTATAAATGGACATTTATGCCAACCGAGAACTTCAGAGAGTTAATAAATATGCAAGGTCTAAAAAAACAAACTAGACTATAGGTTGTGGGCGCAGGGACCTACTTAATAGACAAAAAATCTGGAAGATGTTTGCTTAATTTTTTCCTTCAATAGTACCTCTCTGTTAAATGTATTTTGTCTCAGTAAACATATTCAGTATTAGATCATTTATGGATAAATAAAGCACCCTGAAAATAAGGCCTATTTTGAATCCATTTGCATTTCCTAAATTCTAGACAAAATTCACTGTTTCTTTGAACATAGTTCTGTCTTTCTTATGGGAAAAAAAATTAAAACACTAAGATTTTGGATAATGCTGCAAACATTTTTCTTCAAACATTTGGTACAGATTATAATGATTTTGCTTCAACCACATCATGCTCCTTTTCTGCTTGCTTTCTGCAAGCATTTTTGTCATCTAGTTTTACCAACACAATTGTTCATAGAAAGTGACTTTCAAAGTCACATACGACACACAACAATTCACAGAAACCGGATTTTAAAATAATATACACAAGTATTTGCATCAGAAATATTGACACTCATCCAATCGGAGAACCGTAACGATTCAGTGTGACTTAATCAATCACAGCTAACCAATACAGATCAAAAACTTCTAATCAATTGGAGTTTTTCATTTGATTTCAGTAGAATAGTATGCATTCCATAGTGCAGAGAGAATACACCAGAATAGGGTTCACAATCAATCCAATAATTCATAATGTTCAAATAGTTTCTTATAAATAAATACAGTCGATGAAATAACGGTCTGCTCATTGACATACCACAAGCAGGAAAAAAAACAACAAATTAGTCACTATTCATTAAGAATTATTCTCTCATCTCTATAACAACTATTTAAACAGATGAAATTATTTTCAGATGTTTTTCTTTGGCTGGTAATCATACCGCAGAGCAAAGAAACTATTTCTATATTGTTAAGCTGTGAGACAGAGAACATCCAGTACCTCTGTATTCCTAGGTCAACATTTAAAGAAGAGGAAAAAATGACATTTAATAGGAATTATTTTCACTTTGCAGGTTTTATTATGCATGCAGAACAGCAAATCAGTCCCACAAAGATTATGTTATTCCTTTTTGTGCTGCAGAACAGCTAGCTGTTGATGATTTGCTTTTTGTAAATGGTCCATTATATTAATGGAAAAGCCAGGCATTGTTTACTACTGAACTCACTATGCCTTTAGGATTTTTTTCCCCACCATGAAATATAGTAGCTCTTCAGATTAGTAGTTAGAAGAAAGTTTGCTTTATAGAAAAGACCCTATCATTTATACATGATTTCATGTACATGGCATCTTTGTCGTGTTAGGTTTGAAAATACTCCCCCACAGCTACTGATGAGGGCTCTCAGATTTTTTAAATGCTTTTCAGTTATTTGCTTTTCATGCAAAGTCTGGAATTTCATGTAACGATATAATTAAGGATTTCAAAGTCGCAGCCGTGTTAGTTTGTATCCGCAAAAAGAACAGGATTACTTGTGGCACCTTAGAGACGAACAAATTTTTTAGAGCATAAGCTTTCATGGGCTACAGCCCACTTCATCGGATGCATAGAATGGAACATATAGTTAGATAGATAGATAGATAGATATACATACAGATAAGTTGGAAGTTACCATACAAACTGTGAGAGGCTAATTAGTTAAGATGAGCTATTATCAGCAGGAGGAACAAAAACTTTTGTAGTGATAATCAAGATGGCCCATTTAGACAGTTGACAAGAAGGTGTGAGGATACTTAACATGGGGAAATAGATTCAATGAGTGTAATGACCCAGCCACTCCCAGTCTCTATTCAAACCCAAGTTAATGGTATCTAGTTTGCATATTAATTCAAGCTCAGCAGTTTCTCATTGGAGTCTGTTTTTGAAGCTTTTCTGTTGCTAAATTGCCACCCTTAAATCTTTTACTGAGTGGCAGGTTGAAGTGTTCTCCTACCGGTTTTTGAATGTTATGATTCCTGATGTCAGATTTGTGTCCATTTATTCTTTTGCGTAGAGACTGTCCGGTTTGGCCAATGTACATGGCAGAGGGGCATTGCTGGGACATGATGGCCTATATCACATAGGTAGACGTGCAGGTGAACGAGCCCCTGATGGCGTGGCTAATGTGATTAGGGCCTATGATGGTGGCACTTGAATAAATATGTGGACAGAGTTGTCATCGGGCTTTGTTGCAAAGATAGGTTCCTGGGTTAGTGTTTTTGTTGTGTGGTGTGTGGTTGCTGGAGAGTATTTGCTTCAGGTTGGGGAGCTGCCTGTAAGCGAGGACTGGTCTGTCTCCGAAGATCTGTGAGAGTGAGGGATCATTTTTCAGGATAGGTTGTAAATCTCTGATGATGCACTGGAGAGGTTTTAGTTGGGGGCTGAAGGTGACGGCTAGTGGCGTTCTGTTATTTTCTTTGTTGGACCTGTCCTGTAGTAGCTGACTTCTGGGTACTCTTCTGGCTCTGTCAATCTGTTTTTTCACTTCAGCAGGTGGGTATTGTAGTTTTAAGAATGCTTGATAGAGGTCTTGTAGGTGTTTGTCTCTGTCTAAGGGATTGGAGCAAATGCGGTTGTGTCTTAGAGCTTGGCTGTAGACAATGGATCATGTGGTGTGTCCTGGATGGAAGCTGCTTTTAGGAAATTTGCAGTGCCCCATCCTCACTCTAGAAAGCTAATTGAAATTGGGACTCATCCAATCTGTTGGTTTATGCAGAGCATCCAGAAAACATTGCATCCAACATTTTGGTGACAGATAGATCTTTAGTGTCTCCTCCGTTCACTAGAAAATCTGTCTTTCTAATTTTGATTCTTTAAGCCATAAACATTAATAAAAAGGAGACAGATACTTCTATCAGCGGTTTACAGCCTCCTAAACTGACTCAACTTTTTAATGATTATTTTGTTTGGCAATCAAAGCATTCAGGGTGTGACCCATCACACAGGGAGGCTCTTAGGGTATGTGTAACCTTTAGGGTGACCAGATGTCCTGATTTTTATAGGGAGAGTTCCGGTATTTGGGGCTTTGTCTTATATAGGCACCTATTACCCCACCCCCACCCCTTGTCCCGATTTTTCACACTTGCTATCTGGTCACCCTAGTAACCATCCAGCTGGAGGGTATGGTTCCCTGCATGAGACATACCCGCACTAGCTCTGATAAAGCTAAAGTGCTAAAAATGGAAATGTAGCTGTGGTGGCACAAGCAGCAGGTGTGGCTAGCTGTCCTGAGTACGTGCCTAGTCTTAGACAGGTCATGTATGAGAGGAAGTTAGCCCCTCTGTGCTCGCACTGCTGTGGCATTCTAGTGCAGAGCCAGCGCAGATATGTCTCCTTGAGCTAGGAATTACACCCAGAACTCAGCGTAGATGTACCCGTAGCCAGACAGATGCTTGAAGCGACCAAGCATGTCTGACACCCCACTCTGCTGCAGAACAGCAGGCAATGAGACATGGGGGAGCTTCCCAGAAAAAGCCAGAAATAAACAGACATTTATCATGAGGGAACATAAGAAATGTGGACTTAAGGCAGGCCAGGTTCAGCTGTGGGAAATGGGGAGGCAACATTAAAGATCAGAACTGATTTACAGCAGGAGGCTTGGAATTGAACCCTTACCTTAGACCTTAGTTCCTCCTGTGATGCTAACACACCAGGCAGTCCAGTTCCTCTGCCGATTATGGTCACTCGCTAGTTGTGGGTCTTCTTCCCATGGAATGCCTGTGCATTCAGTATCCTCTATCCCTGTTTTCTGGCAGTTCTCACTTGGTCTTCCTCACTTTCTCTTTCCTCCCTGCTGTACCCTTCCATGTGGTGCACAGGCCCCATCCATTGGAGCCTTCTTTCTTTGATCATATTTGCTACCATGTCCTGCTCTGTCAGCTCCCTTATTCTTGCATGTGTTGTTTTATCTTTCCATGAAATGTATAGTGTCTTCCTCATCGACATGTCATGGGCAGCCTCCAATCTCTTTTTATTTGACACTGTCATTGGCCAAGTCTCTATACAGTAGCACACACAGTACAGTTGTATGGTATAATCTGACCTTGAGTTTGATGTGCAGAGGCAGAAGAAGCAGCACAGAGGGGAGACTTCAAGCAGCACTACAGAACAGTGACAAACTTTTCAGGAAAAACCAGACTATAACAGGTAATGCCCATCAAGGACTATTAAAAATGCATGACGAACAAGCTGGATGATAGAATATTTCCATCCCACACTAAACTGTCCAGAGCCAAAACCATGAACAGTTTGAGAGAACTATGAATGCTAAATCAGAAATAGAAAAGGAACCAATAACACCCAATAAAATTAAAGCATCCATCAAAGGTCGCAGACAGGGGAAAGCTCTTGGAATTGATAGAATTCAAATGGAGGTATGAAAGGTGGGAGGTGAAATTCTGATTAAGAGTCCTTGTTTCTCTTCAGTGGTTACTAGATCTGCTAAGCCTTAGACCTGGTGTGGGGACAATGTTGCATTGTAAGGCAACGAGGATGCAGCAGCTGAGAGGTTCCCCACTACCCGGTGAAATCAGTAAGAGCGGAGGTAAGTGGTGGACCCCCAGAATGTGGCTTTGCAGAAGTGGCAGTGAGCAGCAAGCCGCAGCAGGGAAAGCAGCAGACCTGCACAGTGCCAGACACAACAGTGGCAGAGATAGCAGCAGTGGTGTGCAGCAGCGGTGAGGCATTTGCAGAGTGGCGGAAGCAACAGAGGCATTGCTCCCCTTTATTTTCAAGGGTGAGAGCTGAACCCATGTGAATGCTCCTCTGAATCCTGGGTATTTGCTGACCAAGGACACCCAGCTGTGAGTGGGGTGTACTGAGGGAAATGGGAGTGGTGTGTTAAAGGGACGTTCGTTCATCAGACTTCCCCAATGCAAGGTGGAAAACTGATGCAAAGGATACTGCCAGATGTATTGTGAGGTGGGTGTTTATTTCTGGTTACATTCTTTCAAATTGTGGTTGTGCTGTTTTCCCAAATGAGTGCTGGATTCCCTTTCCCTTTTGATAAAAGTGTTCTTTTGTTATATGCAGACCCAGTGCTTGCGAATTGCTGCTTAGAGGTGCACAAGGGTAGTACTCAGTTTTCCCAGATTGCTGGGTGGGGGCTCGAGCTGCTTCTGTTTTCTATTGTTAAGAAGAACCCCCCTGGGTATTGAATCTGGCCCTTATTGCTGACTTCACTTGGCAGAAAGGTTACACATTTATAGGATAGAAGTGGATGTGCAGTAAGATCTGATACACGCCTGGATGAATGGTACAATGCTCTCACTGCAGTTGGACAAGGGTGTATGTTGTCACCAAACCTTTGTGCATTAGCAATGGCTTTGGTGATGAAGCAGGCAACAAAAGATATCATGCATGTTGTAAAAATGGGTCAGTGGAGAGGAGTTACACGACTTGAATGTGTTGACGACATTGCTTTACCAAGTATGATGTGGAATCATAGAATCATAGAATATCAGGGTTGGAAGGGACCCCAGAAGGTCATCTAGTCCAACCCCCTGCTCAAAGCAGGACCAAGTCCCAGTTAAATCATCCCAGCCAGGGCTTTGTCAAGCCTGACCTTAAAAACCTCTAAGGAAGGAGATTCTACCACCTCCCTAGGTAACGCATTCCAGTGTTTCACCACCCTCTTAGTGAAAAAGTTTTTCCTAATATCCAATCTAAACCTCCCCCATTGCAACTTGGAACAGAATTGTTGTCCTTACATCAGAAGTAGAACAGGAAGCAGCAAAAATTTGGATTGAAAGTGAATGCAGAGAAAACCAAGGTTATGGTGGTAGAAAACTGGATAACAGATGCGGAGGTGTACGGGGATGGAGGAGAAATTGAACGGGTAGAAGAGTTCTGCTATCTGGGAAGTGTGGTGATGACATTTGAAGGTGAGTGTAATAAAGATATTCATACAAGATTAGGAAAAGCAAACATTACATGTAGGAGGGATGAACAGCATCTGGTTAAACAGAGGTGGAATGGATCAGTAGCACCATAGTTCAAAAGGCCTGTAGAACAATGGATGCTTCCTTTGCAGCCTCTGCTCCACTATACCCAGTTCCCCTCCCATCTTTCCCATGGTCCCGTAGGCTGAGAGGAGACATACAGGACCCCACTGATTAGAGTATAGGGCAACATGATGTATTATGTGTATGTATGATACAGTATGAGTGGTTAAGCATTTGTGCCAGTCTAAACTTTTGAAGATAAATGACATAGGGTAACAGCATTCATTATCAGTGGGTCCCAGATTATTTTGCAGTTCCTGGAGGGAAGTCCATGCCAAAAAGAGATTTGTGCCTATTGTGCCTATTATCCTCAGCCACCTTGTCCCAGGATATTGGAGAGACAGACACGGCTACAGCAACACTGCATACAACATTGGTAATGTTTGATCATTCCAATCATTTCTGGGAGAGAAGGGCCACACTTGCCCAGTTCAAAACTCAAAAGGGTCACTGGCATGACATGGCATGGCAAGAGCTGCCATCCCTCAACAGATGGACCAAGGGGATATACCTTGTAGTGTAACTGCTTAGCAGAGAAACTAGAGTTTACACCATGCTGTTAATACACTGTAGTCAGTAGTCTTGGGAACCTTTGTTTTTATTAGTCTGTCATGGCAAAGTCTACCCAGATAGCAAGTTTGATTTGAATTGGCAAGGAGCATGCACTGTTTACCCACCTTATTGTGATAGCTTATTTAATAAAGCTGAAGCCTTTTTGGTCCTTTCTTCCTGTAAACAAGCAGGTCTGCCTCTTCAGTAGATGTGTGGCAAAAGGCAAGAGGATGGTGATGAATTAGATGATGGATGGAAAAATTCAGGCTGTCGCCATAATTTAGGGTGGAATATCCCATAGTCATAAAGGCATGAAAAGCTCATCGTTTCTGGGATTTTCTTATAACTCAGATGCTAAGATTGTAAATACAAGTGGTATTTTGCTCTGCCTCTTTTGCTTCGATCTTGTACATGCTGTACTGTTGTGTTTTGGAATCGGCAGAGAATTACAGGCGACAGGTGCTGATCTGGATATTTTTATCCTCTTGCATATATTTTTTTAGGTCTGTATTTATCCATCCTTTCCTTCCTCGTCTCCCCCACTCCAGCCTTTATTTCTGAGTTCTGTACATGATATCTCTTAGATTATTTTTCATTAAACTTATTGAAAAGGTAGGGCATTTGTCAGGGTAGGATATTGCCCAGGCTCAGGTGTGTTCCTGGGAATGAAGCTGAAGGTTGAATGCTGCAACAACTAGCAAATTCATATTATTATAAATCTTATTGTGGGCTGTAAAGAGGCACTATTTTTGCTTTTTTTTAGTAAAAAGGAAATTTGAGGCATATAAAATCATAAATCTATGGTAAGTGGAATAGGAGAGAAGAACCTTTAAGCAGATGATGAGAAACTATGAACTAGAAACAGTTTTCTTTTTACTCCAGACCCTGAAGCAAAGAAATTGTTAACAGTATAAGTTCTTACGGAAAAACAAAATAATTAACCAAACAGCAGTGACCCTTAAGAGGAAATAATTGGATCAGTTCTTGTTCTATGCAGACTGGTTCACCCATCCATAGCTTTTATATAGTCCTTTTGCATTTGTATAGTTTAATTTACCCATTCTTATTTCAAACATATTCCATATTTTGGTTTTCAAATCTAGAATTTGTTCATGGCATAAACTTCCAGTCAATATCCATAATGCAACCATTTTATCTTCCAAGTCACTCCTTGAAACTGTACCTGTGCTATCATGCATAGGTAATATGGCCATCTGAAAACACCTATACAGATGGTGATTTGTGGCTACTTCTCCTAATTGGCTAAAGATTTGCATACATCCTATTATTTTTGTTCCCCTGTCTCCCCCAAACCCTGTTCTGACCCACTTGTTTGTACCATCTGTTAGTTTACAGTCTAAAAGTCAATACCCATGGGATGGGGCTGTCACCTCCAATATGTTTGTACAGCACCTAGCGCAGTGAAGCCCAAACAGTTTGGCCTCTAAGTGTTACTGCAATATAACTGTTTAAGAATAATGATAAAGAACTGGCTTTCTTGTTCTTCCTTCATCCGCAATAGCACATATCCATTTTATAAACTGAATATCTGTGTATCTAAGACCTTGTCTTCACTGCATGCTAAGCTCGGGCTGAACACTGAGTTTTCCCATTAACACAGTATGCATCTATACATCCACAGGGATGTATCAGTGCCACAGAGCAAGACAGCCACCATGCTCTGAACTATAGAGCTGGCAACAGGGTTGCTTTTGTCGTGTGTTGCTACCTCAAGGTTAATGCAGTCAGTGAGTACATGCACCAATGGACACCCACAACAATTGGGATATCATAGTCCTCCAATCCCTTGCCATAATCCCACTGGATATATATTCCTTTGTACTGCTTTCCATCTTCCTGTGCTGTGACCCGTGACTGGAAGTTGTCTACCTTAATATACCTCTTCTCAGTCTAACCCTAAGCTCTCCTCTCCTGCCCTTCTCTTGTTGTCATTCTTGTCATTGTCATCGTCGTCGTCTTCTTCTTCTATTTTATGGCATAGCAGACTCACATTCTGAGTCAATAACCACCAGGAGTTGGATTTCATGATATATAGTTATAGTCTTTCTTTTCCCATTGTTTTTTTTAAAATTATGTAGATTTCTTTAGGGTGACCCATTTTCCTGATGCTTTTACTAGGTATTTTAGAGTAAACTTTGTCACTTTTAGGTCCCTGAGTTTGCCATACAAAATCCCCCTATTAATGTTATGCCCTTTACACTCCCAGAGGACGTGATAAACCATTTCTTTGACCTTGCATGTTTCTCACAGCCCATCTTTGTGTTTACTAATTAAGGCCAAGTTAGTGTTTAAACCACAGTATCTGGTAAGTATTTGGTGTAGAACTACCTCACTGTTTCACTCCAGTTCTTGCAGTGTGTCAGCATTTTCAATTCTAGGGCATACTTCATGAAATATTTACCCATTTGTTTCTTTTGTCCATACTTCCTGCTGCTCCTCGCTTAGTTCATTTTTAATGTTTTACAGCTTTTTTTGCAATTTTGAATGCCATCTCATTTGCTGCTATCCCAACATGCACTAGGATCCATGCTATTTCAGTGTACTCCCACCTGTGCAATTCTGTTGTTAGTAACAATATTTCATTAATTGTATCATTTCTGCTATCTGATTTCCCATTTTTGATTTCCAGGAGTCCTAATTGCCAATCTGACAACGTGACAGCAGAGGTAAGTTGCACATCCAGTACCCAATATAATACGAACATTGTCCCTGCTAATTTGGCCATCATAACAGTGACAAAATTTGACAGTCTAATGAATTTCTTTATTCCACATGTTGGGACACAGAATTGTGTCCCAGCTCTCCTGGTTTTCTCATCGTTAAACCAATCCATAAATATTTAACAATGTTTTCCCCATTTGTCACACAAATATAGATTTGCTATATTTTATACAGTTAACTCTCCTTTTCCCCTTTAAAATTCATTATATAGTTCACCTCCTGCACCCCCTGGGGACAGGGAGAGGGCAGAGTTGGGGTGGGTATTTCAGGGAAGGGGTTGGAATGGGGGTGGGAAGAGGCGGGGCAGGGGCGGGGCCTCACAGAAGGGGTGGAGTGGGGACGGAGGTGGGGCAGCAGGGGGTGGTCAGTAGTGCGGCCCTCGGGCCAATGTACTAGTTCTCATGTGGCCCTCGTGGTCAGTTGAGTTTGAGACCCCTGCTCTAACCTTTGTCTGAGCTATTGAAGTCCTCAAATCGTGGTTTAAAGACTTGGAGGTGCAGAGAATCCTCCAGCAAGTGACCCAGGCCCCACGCTGCAGAGGAAGACGAAAAACCCCTAAGGCCTCTGCCAAT
The DNA here is from genome assembly GCF_015237465.2 of Chelonia mydas. Taxonomy (NCBI): domain Eukaryota; kingdom Metazoa; phylum Chordata; order Testudines; family Cheloniidae; genus Chelonia; species Chelonia mydas. The sequence goes on from NC_057849.1 coordinate 180,797,009, forward strand.
CTGCCCTGTAGGAAAAGTCCTTCCTGACCCCAAATATGACGATCAGCTAAACCCTGAGCATGTGGGCAAGACTCACCAGTCAGATACCCAGGAAAGAATTCTCTGTAGTAACTCAGCTCCCACCCCATCTAACATCCCATCACAGGCCATTGGGCATATCTACCACTAATAGTTGAAGATCAATTAAATGCCAGAATTAGGCTATCCCATCATATCATCCCTTCCATAAATTTATCAAGCTTAGTCTTGAAGCCAGATAGGTCTTTTGCCCCCACTGCTTCCCTTGGAAGTCTTTTCCAGTACTTCACTCCTCTGATGGTTAGAAACTTTCGTCTAATTTCAAGTCTAAACTTCCTGATGGCCAGTTTATATCCATTTGTTCTTGTGTCCACATTGGTACTGAGCTTAAATAATTCTTCTCCCTCCATGGTATTTATTCCTCTGATATATTTATAGAGAGCAATCATATCTCCCTTCAGCCTTCTTTTGGTTAGGCTAAATAAGCCAAGCTCTTTGAGTCTCCTTTCATAAGACAGGTTTTCCATTCCTTGGATCATCCTAGTAGCCCTTCTCTGTACCTGTTCCAGTTTGAATTCAACCTTCTTAAACATGGGAGACCAGAACTGCACACAGTATTCCAGATGAGGTCGCACCAGTGCCTTGTATAACGGTACTAACACCTCCTTCTCTCTACTGGAAATACCTCACCTGATGCATCCCAAGACCACATTAGCTTTTTTCACGGCCATATCACATTGGCGGCTCATAGTCATCCTATGATCAACCAATACTCTGAGGTCCTTCTCTTCCTCTCTTAATGCCAAGTGACGCGTCCCCAGTTTATAAAAAAAATTCTTGTTATTAATCCCTAAATGCATGACCTTGCACTTTTCTCTATCAAATTTCATCCTATTACTATTACTCCAGTTTACAAGGTCATCCAGATCCTCCTGTGTGATATCCCAGTCCTTCTCTAAATTGGCAATACCTCCCAGCTTTGTATCATCCACAAACTTTATTAGCACACTCCCACTTTTTGTGCCGAGGTCAGTAATAAAAAGATTAAATAAGATTGGTCCCAAAACTGATCCCTGAGGAACTCCACTAGTAACCTCCTTCCAGCCTGACAGTTCACCTTTCAGTGTGACAGAGTTGTAGTCTCCCCTTTAACCAGTTCCTTATCCACCTTTCAATTTTCATACTGATCCCCATCTTTTCCAATTTAGCTAATAATTCCTCTGTGGAACCATATCAAATGCCTTACTGAAATCGAGGTAAATTAGATCCACTGTGTTTCCTTTGTCTAAACATGAAGGCAACACATGCAATGCATCATGACTTGGGTTGGTTTGCATTTAGTTTTCTTGGGTTCATTTCTGATGTTGAACTAAATGATTCGTGTAGGGATGCCATGATTGGTCTTAATAGTGATCTGTAAAGCATTAGCATTGCTTTCTTATCCGTACCCCAAGTGGTTCTGGAAATACTTAAGTAGATTGATTTTTACTTCTACATTTATCTACAGTATTTTCAATGTGATCCTTCCAAGTTAGCTTGCTATCAAATGTTACATCCAGGGATTTGTAGCTTTTTAACTATACCTATTTACTGTCCACATAGAGACAGTTTACACTCTTTTTAAAATTTTCTTTAGTGAATATCATTCCTTTTATTTTGAGAATTGAAAATTTAAAGTCCCACATTTTCCCATTCTGCATTTTTCCTAAGTGCTTCATTGAGTCACTTCTCAGCTATTTCCTGGTTTCTGTTTTTGGCCCATATTGCACAGTCATCTGCAAACAAGGAAATGCCTCTGCACATCCTTTTGGGGCTATTTATCATTGTATTGAATAAGCTAGAGCTGATGACACCCCCACAAATGAAGTGCCATTTGGGATTGTATATATGCTAGAGTAGGATTTCCCTATTCTGACCTGCATAGTTCTTTTACTTAAGAAGTCATTTATCTTCCAGTATAGTCAGCCATTCTTCTGTCTGACCTTGTGTAGCCCCCCGGTGCTGTCCTGCCCTCTTTATTTGTCCAAACGAGAGCACTTGGAATGGAACAGGAGAGCTGAGCCAAGTTTCACTTAATGGGACCAGCTACCCTGCTACAGATGGGTTTATTACACTATAGTCCTAGCTTCTCCTTCATTTGCGGGTAGAAGTGCCATCATTATGCTCCTCTCTGGTTAGCCCCTTCCTCTCTCTTGATTCCAAATACCCAGTTTCAACTGGTGGACATGTGGCAAGAAAAGGCAAAAAAAGAAGAACAGCAGCAACATTTTACAGTGGCTGACTGCAGTGGGTTTTGGGTTGTTGTTTTTTTTTTTTCCTTTTTCACGAAAAAGCATTAATATAAAATTCCAAAGGTTCATGGCCATATCCCAGCCAGAATATAAATGGCCATGAAACTATGCTTAAAGATGCTCACTGTCATCCTAAACCACCTGCATATTAAGACACCCTGATATTAGTACAGCAGCTGGTTCATTGCTGATTTTTGTTCATTTCTGGGTAGTATTAAAATAGAAGTTTTACTGAGTGGAAAATTCTAAGTCGTTTCTGAGATTCCTTGGTAGGGCAAGCCTCACTCTGCCTCCAATGTAACTTGCAATCCCTCTCCAGTCACTTGTTAGTTTATCTGTCACAAGACACAGAAAGATTTCCTGGGTGTCCATGGAGGGTCTCATCCCCAATGCCTAGAACAACGGTCTTTCCTCCATTCTGGTATCAGAAGTAGCAGAACTTTTTGTAAGGTTGCCGCAGCCTGCAACACAATCACCATTACTGCTATGTTTTCAGATAACTGTCCCCTCACTCCTCTGTCCATATTTCCCTCCTTCCCCCACATCCCATCCTACAAGACGTTTTGGACAGTTGTAAGGTAGCATTTACTTGCCATTTCTTCTCTTGGGCTAACTCCTTGACAAAAGTTCTCCACAAGCAAAAGTCTAGGAGTGAGAACGGCAAGGGAACAACATTCTTTTGAGATAAAAACTGTTATTTTTCACTTGTGGATCCACAGATTGAGAATAAAATTGTATGAAATCAAGGGCAATTGCCAATTTCTTTCCACCTGCCTGTTAATAAATTCAACAGTATTTGACTCACCACTCAGAGGAGATGCCGGGTCTCCTAAAATCAATGTTGGCATGAACATCCTATTGATGATTGTGGTATTAGTGGGGAATAATATATTTACTTTCCTGAGTTGAAACCGGCCAGACTTATGGAACACCCTAGTATCATGCCCCTTGTCAGTGCATTCTATATAGGTGCCCATGTATATGCCATTGTAATCCACAAGGGCCTGCGGAATGATGGATGTTGTAAATATACTCACTTATTCGAAATGGCGCACATAGGATGGTTATATGCATCCCATGCCATCAATTGCACCTGCACAGCTTGGGAAGCTCATCCACTCCAAACCCTGCAATTATTTCCAATGCTGACAAGCCTGGGGAACAGCACAGCATTAACTGCTTTGCAAACTTCAATGAGCACCACCACCATCAGCGACCACTGGGGTAGATTTCCCAGTCCTAAACTGATTGCTAACAGATCTGTAGCAGTCTGGGTTGCCAGTTTCCACAGGGAAATCGCAAAATGCTTCTAGACCATTCTTCGCCCTTTCCTCTTGGGACTCTGCAGTTGAAGTGCCGGGCAAGGTCCTCGTACAGCTCCAAAATGTTCTGGGCCTGTTGCTGGTCATCCTGTGTTTCAATTACAATGTGGTCCCACCAATATGTGCTTGTATTCCTTGCCCAAAAGTGCATAGGTGTCATCTGTCTTTAAAAACAAAATCAGCTCAGTCCAGGCCTCCATGTCTACGTGGTCCCATTCAGTTGCTGTTGTTGTACTGCTATTAACTGCAAGCTGCCGCCTTCATCTTTTCTAGATCCAAAACAGCTTCTGAACCCCCTGCCAACATTGCCCAGCTGCAGCTTGTGCAGAAGCATGAAAAATAAATTCTGCCTTGATGAAAAGCAGCACTTCTTAGACCTGGCAATTAGGGAGAGGAAAATCCACATCTTAGACATGGAACAGCAGAACAGCACACCACCACACCAGCTGGGTTACTGTCAGGTAGTTGTGGACCTAGGCCTCTTCCTCCCATGGTCTCAAGAGTAAACAGACAAATTGCCCCACAACAGCCTGCAAATGTGAGCAGAGTGTGACGCAGTGACTTCTGGCGCTATGAATCTTGGGTTAAGCTCCCATATAGCTGCACTGCTTGTCACAGCCAGATACAATACGGGTGCAGACACAGAGCATGACAGCAGCATGCAAACCTCAACAGTGCAGTCGTGAGATAATCTGCCATGCACTGACAAGCATGCAATTCTTTATTCTGTCACTCGTATGCAGTGAAAATGAGGCCTACTTTCAAAGAATCATAGAATATCAGGGTTGGAAGGGACCTCAGGAGGTCATCTAGTCCAACCCCCTGCTCAAAGCAGGACCAATCCCCAACTAAATCATCCCAGCCAGGGCTTTGTCAAGCCTGAACTTAAAAACTTCAAAGGAAGGAGATTCCACCACCTCCCTAGGTAACACATTCCAGTGCTTCACCACCCTTCTAGTGAAAAGATTTTTCCTAATATCCAACCTAAACCTCCCCCACTACAACTTGAGACCATTACTTCTTGTTCTGTCATCTGCTACCACTGAGAACAGTCTAGATCCATCCTCTTTGGAAACCCCTTTCAGGTAGTTGAAAGCAGCTGTCAAATCCCCCCTCGTTCTCCTCTTCCTCAGACTAAACAATCTCAGTTCCCTCAGCCTCTCCTCATAAGTCATGTGTTCCAGTCCCCTAACCATTTTTGTTGCCCTCCGCTGGATGTTTTCCAATTTTTCCACATCCTTCTTGTAGTGTGGGGCCCAAAACTGGAGACAATACTCCAGATGAGTCCTCACCAATGTCGAATAGAGGGGAATGATCACATCCCTTGATCTGCTGGCAATGCTCCTACTTATACAGCCCAAAATGCCATTGGCTTTCTTGGCAACAAGGGCACACTGTTGACTCATATCCAGCTTCTCATCCACTGTAAGGCCTAGGTCCTTTTCTGCAGAACTGCTGCCTAGCCATTCAGTCCCTAGTCTGTAGTGGTGCATGGTCCTAAGTGCAGGACTCTGCGTCCTAAGTGCAGGTCTCTTCTTTAAACCTCATCAGATTTCTTTTGGGCCATCCTCTAATTTGTCTAGGTCCCTCTGTATCCTATCCCTACCCTCCAGTGTATCTACCACTCCTCCCAGTTGAGTGTCATCTGCAAACTTGCTGAGGGTGCAGTCCACGCCATCCTCCAGATCATTAAAGATCACTTTCTTCTACTGCACCCACTTCTGTGGGGTGTGAGCATTCAAGTAGTTTTATCTGAAGACTATTCGAGTTATGTTGTTTATGATTAACTGTTTGGGTCATGGAGTTTCAGGGAAACCTTGATTATGAACTAGATCTGCAGTTCAAAGTTGCTAACATGGTTAGTGTTGTTCCATTTTGACAAAGCTCTGTCCTTGTCTCCGTGGGTCCCGCATTTCCTGGCAGATTTCGCTAGTCTCAGAGGCTCACTGTGACCCTCCATGTAACCCTTCTCTCTCTAGAGACAAGGGTCAGAGTCTGCTGAGCCATTTTCATCATAAGCCAGCAAGAGAGGTGAGGAGAAGCTATCCTCCCTTGCACAGTCTCTGCTGTCTCCCAGTCTCAGTGATTAACTGGGGTGGGGGGATGAAAGGGGGAAGCCCAGGCCTGCCCTCTACTTCGGGCTCCAGCCCAGGGACCCTAATAGTATCAGCTATGGTAGCTGACCTTTTAGAAACATGACATGTACAATTCCCTGGGCTACTTCCCCACAGCAGCCCCCACTTCCTCAGGCTCCACTTCACCCTTACCTCAGGGCCTCCTTCCTTGTGCCTGATATGGTGTGTACTGCTCAGTCTCTCCAACAGCACAATTTCCTCCCACAGCTCCTGACATCCACACCCACCTGACCAACTGGGAGGCTTTTAACTAGATTCAGCCAGTCCCTGATTGGCTTCAGGTGTCCCAATCAACCTAGCATTCTCCCTGTCTTCTGGAAAGTTCTTAATTGGCCCCAGGTGTCTTAATTGACCTGGAGCAGCGGCCATTTAACTTATTCTGGTACCAGGGATTTGTTTAGCCTGGAGCTAATATATCTATCTCCCACTACTTTTCTATAGCCACCTGGCCTTGCCCCGTCACACCATGTAAATATTTATTATAGGAATCTCATCCGTACTTCCTGTCAACCACGCTGTTTTTGTTTCTTTCAAACGCGTCACACAATGTATGGATAGGCCCAAGAGCTTTGTTATGTGATCCTCACAGGGTGGATACGTATTTCATTCAGAAGGAGTAGTGGAAAGAGAAGACTGAGAGGCACAAAGGGGACCCATAGCCTGTGGGTGCAAGTTTCCTGCACCAACAGAAAGTCGGAATGAGTTTCAGGAGACAGCTAGGGGACTGCTGCTTTGCAATAAGCTGGTCACAACTGCGCTGTCAGGCAGGGACAGCTGCAGCCTGCACACAGCGACTGGTAAAGAGACAAACAAACAGACTGGCACTTTTCCCTATATATGGAACAGGTCCAGACCCAGCTGTCCAATAGCTCAGATTGGGTCTGGCTGAAGAACAAAGATGGAAGCTCACAGAGGGCCCAATTCTTTTACCTTTACTCAAGATGAGTAGCAAATTAGGCCCAGATCCTCAAACCTTTTTAGGCACCTAACTCCCATTGAAATCAATGGGAGCTAGGCAGCTAAAATACCTTTGAGGATCTGGATCTTAGACCCCAATTTAGCAAGTACATAAACCTGTGCCTAAATTTAAGCACATGAATAATCCCATTGCAGTCAATGAGATTATTCATTACGCTTAAAGTTAGGCATAGGTTTAATTACTTTGCTTAGTCAAGGTCTGATTGCGCTTGTAAAGTGGTCTAGTTGATTTCAGTGGGACGACTGGAAAAGTGTGGTGCTACATGGTGAAAGGATGGCAGGACTGGACCCAGGTCTCTGACTTTCATGATCTGCCTGACAAGCTTAGTTCTATGCAAATGATACAAGACTTGGGTGAGCTTGGGATTTAGCATATGCTCCCATGGGTAGTTAAATGGAGTATATAGTGCTCCTAAACAATAGCTCTGTATTTCAGCAGTAACCACTGCTGTAATGTATCAGTGTACATTTGTGCCGCAAATAATACATTGTGGAATTCTGTGGCTTAAAAATAAGCTTCATCCTGGTTTTGTTGTTGTTGTTTTTAAATAGAGTTATGTTTTTATTTTTCCTTGAAATTTGAGGTGGCAACCTGATACCTGCTCCAGGACCTAGACCCTCCTGAACAAGAAACAAATTGAACTGAATTATGGCAACTGATGTAAAGCCCTTTTAGGTTAGGATGTACAAAGGAGCATAAAAGTTGTGTGTCCAGCTTGAAATTCAATGGGAGCTGGGTGCCTAGCTCCCTGAGGTCTTGTGCACATACAAAAGTTGTACTGCTTTAACTATTCCAGTATAATTAAAGAGGTACAACCCTACTAATGTGGACTAGACTCTGTTACACCACTATAAATGTGCTTATACAGACACAGCTTATTCATGTATGAGAAGGGGACTGAGCTATACTGATATAAGGGATCTTTATACTGGCATAACTGCATCCTTATCATGGTTGTGTATGGTATAACTATATCAGTGAAAAATCAAATCCCTAACAGAAATAGATATACTGGTACAAAATCTGTGTGTAGATTAGGCTTTAAGTCCTTTGAAACTTCCGTCTTTGATGAGATATAAAGAAAATTGCATAGGGACTATGTTCAAAAGCCATAACAATCATCACTGTGTGCCCAGTATGCTCTTCCTCAGTTTTTAAGGATAAATTATTTTTGATTCTCTTAATAAGAGTTAAATGGTTATTTTTACATAAAAGTGTTTGACATTCACATGGAAAATATTTGTGTAAAATCAACATAAAAACTTAATCATATTTTGGTAACTAGTACAGTATGTCATATGATAGTTATTCTCTAATGGCGATATTATGTGGCATTTGTTTTTCTGAGAACAATGAAATATTACTTCTTTCCCAATGAAAAGACAGTCATAGGGATACTTCAGTTTTTTCTGTTTCACAAATTTAACAGAAGAAAATGACACCGGGTTGATGTAAACAATACTGGCCAAGCTCTTCCAAAATGGGAGTCTAAAGTTAGGCTCCTAAATCTATATTTAGGCAACTAAAGAAGACCTGATTTTCAAGAGTAGTGAGAGATTTAATCTGAGCTATTGGATGCTCTGTGCTTTTGAAAAGTAAAGCACTTTAAAGTGTCTAAATATGGATTTTTGTAGCCTAATTATTTCAATACCTTGACTACTGTGTTATCAATTGGTGTTGACATGAAGAATGGACAAACTCATCCTTTGTGTAACTTAATTTCTATGGATTCTTACTAGAGATAAATTTGGCACAAGAGTGCTAAATCCCAGTTAACAAATATATCCAAGAACAACATTTTCTTCTTATTATTATTATCTATTATCTATGATTATTCTTTTCATTTACGAGCAACTACTTTACAAAGTGGAAAGAAAGTGTAATCCTGCACAAAACTGCCTTTCAAAAAGGTTTTTAAAGTGCCATACACTTCGTGATCTACTACTTCAGGTAGTGCACTCGTAGGCTTTTTGGGCTGCAGATCACCAACGCACAGGCTTAACTTCAAGAGAGTGAATAGTCCTACTGAAGCTGGGAAACATAAAATGATGTGGGATTCCTTCCTTTAGGAAGGGATGTGTCCAAAGGAACCTAACGGCATTGGGTTGCCCAGCTGCCATTGAGGTCATATCTCTTTGTAAAAGACCCCCTCTGCACATGGATCACTTGAGCACCATATAAACAGAGTCCCAAACTGCATCCCCAGTACCTGAACCATTGATCATGAAATGTTCAGAAAGGAAATCAGGGACAGGAACATTGCATGCTGTCCCTACATCCCAGTATTTTCCGAGGACGTCTCTGTATGGTTGGAAGATATGGGTCATACAAGCAGTTGTCCATTGACAAATAAATGGATGGGCTAAAGTCACGAAGAGAAAAAGTAGTTTACAGTACTGCTCAAGTCAACAACCCTGTTGCTTACTTTTCTTTCTAAGTCTCTGCTAACCCTGTCTGAAATGTCAACTGGGTCCATGCATTGCCTTGTTGCTACTTAATGGTCCCACAACTCCAACCTGAAAGGAAAATAGAAACAGCTATTATGTTGTGTAATCCTGCTTTCTTTTAAATCAGATTGGTATTGAACAACTTCTGTTACACAGTAAAACCAATGCATTTTTATTTCACAGATCATGCAATGTCTTCCAGACATCTGCTTTTAGAAAGCTCTTATCCCATTTAGATAAATTCTTCCCTTGCTATGCCAGACTCTGTGAAGAGGAATCTTGAGGTCTTACTTAACTCCAACCTAGCTTTTGCTTCTCAGATTAGTTCTGTTATTAAATCACATTTATGTGGCTGGTGTTGTGGTAATATAACTGAAAACTTCTTAATAGTCTTCTTTAATATAATTATAATAGCATCTAAAACATAATAGGTTCTATAATCAGTGCAAGTCGGATTTGTACACAAAAACACTACAACTTTGAAGGGAAGAAAAAATCATTAAATTATCAATATCTGTTTATTGTTCTTTATTGTGAGAAGTTTTGTGGTTGAAACACTGGACTGAGCCTCAGAAGGTTTGGGTTCAGTTCCCCTCTCTGTCACAGATTCCCTGTGTGACTTTGGGTAAGGCACTGAATCTTTCTGTGCCTTGTTTCCCCATCTGTAAAATGGGGATGAGGTTTCCTTTCTCCAATCTTTTTATCTGACTTGTCGATTTAGACTCTAACTGCTTTGGGGCAGGAACTGCCTCTTACTATGAGTAATGGATCTGCTCACTAAGGAATCGTGGGTACATTCCTTTGTACTAGAGGTTCTCCTTTCAATTTGGTTCCCATGTTAGTTTTGAAACACATAGAGATGAAAAACACATATATCTGTGATGAGGAGCACTAGGAATGGATTGCCTTCTTGATCATTGAAAAGTTTGTCTAAAGCAGCGGTTCTCAAACTTGGGTCACAAGCCCATTTTAATGGAGTCACCAGGGCTGGCTTAGACTTGCTGGGGCCTGGGGCCAAAGCCCTACCCCCACCACCCAGGGCCAAAGCCCAAGGGCATCAGCTCTGTGTGCTGGGTCTTAGGTTACAGGCCCGCTGCTTGGGACTGAAACCCTTGGACTTTGGCTTTGGATCTGGGGCAGTGAGACTCGGGCTTTGACTTTTCCCCCACCACCACCACCCAGAATGGTGGGGCTCAGGCGGGCTTGGTCCCCACTCCTGGGATCATGTAGTAATTTTTGTTGTCAAAAGGGGGTCATGGTGCAATGAAGTTTGAGAACCCCAGATCTAAAGAAAGCCAGAGGCCCCAACTGAGATAAAGGCACCAGTGCTCTAGGGGCTGTTCATACACATATTAAGAGATGGTTCCTACCCCAAAAAGCTTACAGTCTAAGTAGACAAGACATACAATCGGAAAGAACATCTAATGAAGTGCTCCTTCAACTGTGGACCATGGACGAGTTTCTGGTGGAGAGATGTCCGGTCTTACAGTACTGATTGTTCCTTATTTCCACTGCTATAGTGCATTAAACTAAGTTAAATGCATTTAAAATATATTCCTGACTGTTGGTTTTTTATTCATTTCAGCAGTAGCTGTAATTACCATGGGTATGTTAATTATATTTTAACAAGTTGTATTACCTGTCATTTTTAAGTGAAAGTGATTAACCATTGGAACAGCTTACCAAGAGCTATGGTGCATTCTCTGTCTCTTGAAGGCTTACAATCAAGATTGGATGTCTTTCTAAAAGATATACTGTAGCTCATCTGGAAGTTATGGGTTTGATGCAGGAATCACTGGGTGAAATTCTATAGCCTGTGTTATGCAGGAGATCAAACTAGATGATCATAATGGTCCTTTCTCGTATTTAAACATATGTATCTATGTTATTCAGTTATATATAGGAGGGCATTTGATCTGCATGATAGTGAATGAGAGTGGAGAGGGTCCATGCTATGAATGCGTTTGAGAGCCTTTGACCGAGAGAATCCGTGTTCATATTCCACAAGATAATGGCAAGTACTAGAAAAGCACTGTTTCTAGATCCAACAGAAATCTGCTATTGAACAGAAATATATTAACATATTTCATAAAGCCCTTTGTAAAGCTATTAATACAAATCCTTTGTAGTGTAGGAACAGCATAGTGTTCTTCTGACAGATACTAGCGTTGGCTCCATAGCACCTGACAGTCAGCATTGCATAAACTCATGAAAAATGTGCTTTCCAGGTACCACCACAAGTAAACAGGATTTCCCCCTATAATAACTAATTGTTTATAGTAATCTATAATGAGGGAAGCCCATTATAGTATAAAATAACAGGATCAACAGGAAGGAATTCATGTTAAATAGTGTTTATTTGTATGAAATAAGAACATAAGGTTGGCCATACTGGGTGAGAACAATGGTCCCACTAGTCTAATATCCTGTCTTCCAACAGTGGCCGGTGCCAGCTGCTTCTGAGGGAATGAACAGAAGAATAGGGCAATTATCGAGTGATCTGTCTCTTGTCATCCAGTCCCAGCTTCTGGCAGTCAGAGGTTTAGGAAGCACAGAGCATGGGGTTATGCTCCTGACCCTCCTGGCTAATAGCCATTGATGGATCTAGCCTCCATGAACTTATCTAGTACTTTTTTGAAGCCAGTTGTACTTTTGGCCTTCACAACATCCCCTGGCAACGACTTCCATAGGTTGACTGTGCTTTGTGTAAAGAAGTACTTCTTTATGTTTGCAAAAAGAAAAGGAGGACTTGTGGCACCTTAGAGACTAACCAATTTATTTGAGCATAAGCTTTCGTGAGCTACAGCTCACTTCAAGTGGCTGTAGCTCACGAAAGCTTATGCTCAAATAAATTGGTTACTCTCTAAGGTGCCACAAGTACTCCTTTTCTTTTTGTGAATACAGACTAACACGGCTGTTACTCTGAAACCTTTCTTTATGTTTGTTTTAAACCTGTTACCTGTTAATTTCATTGGGTGACCCCTGCTTCTTATGTTACGTGAAAGGATAAATAACACTTCCTCATTTACTTTCTCCACACCATTCATGATTTTATAGACTTCTATCATACCTCCCTCAGTTGTCTCTTTTCCAAGCTTAACTGTCCCATTCTTATTAATTTCTCCTCATATGGAAGCTGTTCCATACCCCTAATCATTTTTGTGGCCCTTCTCTGTACTTTTTCCAATTCCATCTTTTTTGTGATGGGGTGACCAGAACTTCATGAACTATTCAAGGTGTGGGCGTACCATGGATTTATAGAGTGGTGTTATGATATTTTGTGTCTTATTATGTTTCCCTTTCCTAATTGTGCCTAACATTTTGTTTGCTTTTTTGACTGCTGCTGCTCATTGAGCAGATGTATCCACAGTGACTCCAAGATCTCTTTCTGGAGTGGTAACTGCTAATTTAGACCCCATCATTTTGTATGTATAGTTAGGAGTATGATTTCCAGTGTGCATTATTTTGCATTTATCAACATTACATTTCATCTGCCATTTTATTCCCCGGTCACCAATTTCGTGACATCCTTTTGTAACTCTTTGCAGTCAGCGTTGGATTTAACTATTTTGAGTAATTTTGCATTGTCTGCAAACTTTGCCACCTCTCTCTTTACCCCTTTTTCCAGATCATTCATGAATATGTTGAATAGCACTGGTCCCCGTACAGATCTTTGGGGGACCCCGTTATTTACCTCTCTCCAGTTTAAAAACTGACTGGTTATTCCTATCCTTTGTTTCCTATATTTTAACCAATTACAGATCCATAACAGGACCTTCCCTCTTATGCACCATATTTTTGCTTACGCCCTTTGATTTCAGAAAGTGGAACATCATAGATAGGACAAAATATGCCCAGTAAAAGTGTTTACAAGTGTTCAGCATGCTCAAGAGGGCTAGATCAATGCTGCTTTTCAACATGGACAAAAAGATATGTTTTTCTTCCATCCTACTTCGTCAACCATAGTTCAAACAATGTGGTCAGATTTAAAAGCAAAGCTTCCCAACTCTGTGTGTTTGAATGTTATGTACTACAAGGCATAAATCTGTCGCAATAACCATTAAACTAACTGAGTAGCCATTATAGGGATCAATGTAAGTCTGCCCCTTCATAGCATCCTTACCTTGCATCAGGGTAATTACTTGTTTTTAATGCATAAGGCTTAATGGTAAGACAGTAAGTTCCCACTGCAAAGGGGGGATCATTTTAAGAGGCTTTCTAAGCCTAAGTATCACTACATCTGAGAAGATGTATTAGTTTTAAAAGTGTATAGGTTGTTTATTCATGACCTATGTGAAATTAAGATACCTGTAATGTACGTGAAAGACAGTGCTTTCTCCTTTAGAGTCGTGGATATACTAGATCATGGATCCTTGTGTGTATAGAGTGTTCATATCTTCATACTATTAATATGATTTCATTTTACTGTAAATACTTGTAGGTCTTTTGGTGTCTGGAGACCCTGACTAAAAACAAAAACAATTTACCCAGCTTCTAGCATCTTCGACGTTTGCATTTTGTAAGAAGTGAAGGGAGGCAAAAAAGACCGTGAGACTGTCCAAATGATATGTCGTGGATGGTTTACTACCCCAGTTTTTGTTTTTATGACAATAGTAATCTTTCATAAAGCATTAGAGACCACTAGATGTGCCTGAGAATGGAAGACGGCTTTGAATAGTTTCCCAGTAGGAGAAGAGGTCTGTTATAATGGTGTCCACTAGGTGGCAGACTGAGCCTATTAAAAGGTGTGTTGGTCTTTGACTTGATAAATAAAAGGTAGGTGCTAAGGCTGGGCCAGATTCTGCCACCCTTACTCACACTGAGTAGGCTGTTGCTTCACAAGTAGTACCACTGAGGTCATGGGACCGATCACCATGAGTAAGGGAGGCAGAATCTGACCTGTTGGTAGACTAACTGCAAAAGAATAGAACATCTACTTAGATACACATATTTACTACACTACATCTACGATACAGGAGTGAGAAAGTGAGATCAAGGCATTGAATCCAAATTAACAGTGATTTTTGGATTTTTATATATGCTTGAGCAAATGACTTAAATAATCCAATTTACGGTAGTGTTGCATCATAACAATAACATAGGTTAGTGTTCAACTACACATATAAAAAAAAGTTGTCTGCGTGTTAATTTCAGCTTGGTGCCATGAAAGGGGGAAAAAACGCTAAATAGTATGTTTCTATGGAATCATGTTCAGATGATTCCGGTTCTGATCAAAAGTCAGAATTTAAGTGAATCTGAAAGGGATGTCAATGGCCCTTCTCCTTCTATCCCTCCTGAAAACTCCCAACTACCTGTTGTAGGAAGTGCATTATAATGCCACACTTTACAGTTGAGCCCTTATAAACTGGAGAGTGTTATTACGTATTATTTGTATTCTAGTAGCCACTATAGTCCCTAACCCCATTGTGCTAGGTTCTGTACAAACAAATGACACAAAGCTGGTCCCTGCCCTAAAGAGCATGCTCTCTAATTTGAGTTAAAGTAATTACTTACTTAATAAACAATACCAAGAATGAATTATGAAGTTGCAGTTTTATGTCTACATTTCTTGGCACTGGTCCTGTTTTAGACCCTTCACATTAACTGAAACATGAATTTCTGTTGTTTGGTTTTCTTTTTTGTCCCCGTGTTCAGTGGTAATGAAATAAAAGAGAGAGCTCTGCCTTTCTTGGAAGTTAGAGACTTAACTCAATAGCCATTGATTGCTTAGTTAAAATTAATGGAAAAATCTGGTTTCTTGGTAATTTGTATGCAAAGTTTCACCCTAATATCTTGGAGCATATAAAATTAATCCTTGGTATTTAGGACCAAGTACTAGAGCAAGCCAAAACTTGGAATTTCCAGTCCACTGGAAATTCTGAGATTTTGAAAAAGTTTCCATTCTGTTTTGGAATGAAAACTGCACGTGTCAGTACATAGCAGGTGGAAATAGACTGCTTCTCCAGCCCAGGATGAAAGAATTGCCTAACACAGGTTGCTCATGTACATGCTTCAGAAATGGTCCTGCAATTTTTACTGCTTTAAAAGGATTGGACAGCTTGTATTATTAATGCCAGGTCATTCTTGAAGAGTGGGTTTGGAAGCATATTGTGGTATCTATGCCAGGATGAGGAGAATCAACTTTCAGCTTGAAAAGGAAACGAATTAGTGATTCAACATGTAATTAAGAACATCTTCTTGTAAGCCAGAGAGGAGATAATAAAGCCAATTGTGTGTAACAAAATTCTGCATACCATTAGTACCCTGGGCTACAGCAAGCTGTACATTGAAGAACTCAATGTAAATGTAAATGTACAGTGATTGCCTTGCCTACAACAATTGCTTTAGTTAAAAAACTAACAAGTGGGTTTCCTGAAATAGAAGGTGCTATCATGAGCAAAAATGATCATGAACTGGAGCCTGCTTAATAATACCAAAAGCAATTTGCAAATATTTTTATAAATAAAAGCAACAAGTAAGGTTTGTTGTTATTTAAGTGGTAAGGGACAAGTGTATCATATATTTATTGTTTGAGTATTTGTAAGGCTACAAGGTATTTGTTGGGGAGTTAGTTTTGTTTTGTTGGTTTTTGGTTGTTTGTTTTTAAAGTTGCAAACCCCAGAAATTATATGGGGCTTTGTAGGATTAATTATTCATGAGAAAATTCAGACGGCAAATGTGTTGCTCATTGTTTGCTACTCATTACTCATCATCTTTCTATTTAGCACTTTGCCATCCAGTCAAGAATTAAAAACAACACCACATGACTTGGGTATTCAGTCATGCACCAGGAATACGGAATAGTCAACGTGAATAGCTCACATGCAACCCACAGGCTAAAATTTCTTTGAATAACCTGCTTGGCAAATATTTACATAGAATATATTTGTAGAAATCAAGATCAGGTTGTAAATAGCTCACACAGAAAAGAATGCTTCATTTACAAGAATTCAACAGCTCTCATAATGATAACAATAACTTATTATTGTTATTATTATTATTCTTATGTATTTGTATTGTGGTAGCACCTGGAGCCTTAATCTGGGCCAGGACCCCCGTTGTGCTAGGTGCTGTACAAACACAGAACTAAAATAAGATCATAAGAAATAGTTATCCACTAGTGAAAATCTCCATGATCAATGCTGTCATGTACCGCCAGGCAAGATCAACCTGCCTGGGTGCTATCCTAACCCATCCTCAACAGAGCACATAGATCCTGTACTTTGTGTAGAAATGTGTCATTTTTCATAGGGTTTGGTTTTTCTGGTAACTCAGAAACACTGACAGAAGATAAACCCCAGTGTGCACTTCCTCCCCGAGCATGGCTTTGCATAGCATTTCCTGCCAGAACCTCCATTTTCCTAGTCTCCTAGTTCCCTCTCTCTAAAGTCCCTGCCCACCTCCTCCTTTCTATCGTCACTGAAAAGTTGATGAACTGCACCTGTCTGGATGAATCAGCAGAACTTTTGGTGCATTATGCAGGGTTCTTTGTGGTGTGAAGTTGACACTATGTTCATGGACACTCTCTGATATTTGTAAAACCCTTCTTTTTAGTGCATGGATACAAATTTTTAGAACCAATATTTAGGGGGAGGGGCAGGGAGGAGAGACAGATTCTCCCTAGCCTTGATGTGATTTTACAATGAAACAAGCCCCTTGCACAGCCCACGTAAGGGGTAAACAATATGGCGGTCTCTGTTCTCTGGCAGTGCAGGGAAAACTGGCTTCACAGAGGGGACATGGCAGAAGTGGGGCCATGTTCCTGCCACTACTCCTCCTCTCTCCCCCCACTGCCCCCACATAGAGTTGCCCTTCTCAAAGGGATAGCACGGTATGAAGACTCCCCTGAATGCAGGGTTGCTCCTGGAGGTTGCTTCACTGCCCTTTACTATGGCTTGTGCCGTAAAGGCATGAGCAAGAGCTGAATGTTCTGTAGGCAGAGCAATGTTCTGCATTCACAGATGTTGACATGGTTCTCTTACCCCTTCCCTACATGTTATAAGAAAGACATTTTAAAAAGTTCATGAGCTGCATAAGCCAAACATGAAAAAGCACTGCAGTCGCCTCACAAAAAGCTACTGAATGTGGCCATATATAGTTTGAATAGGAATCCTGGAAAGGCCCGGGAAACTGGACCACATGTCCCTGCCCTTTCTTTCTCTCTCTTTATTTTTAATATATCTTTTCAAAATAACATCAGGGAGAGAAGTTTTTGTTATGTTAAAGCTACAGTACTTGAGGTCATTTGCCTCAAGCTGAGATCCAGATAATAAGTAGCTCACCTAAGGTTTGGGACATAATATTGGAGAGCTTTTTGGCCATAAAACAAAACAGCTTATTTCTGCATTTGCCTAAGCAACATGGGTGCAGCTCTCCCATGTCTTGAGTCTCTTTTGCTGATTGAAACAGATGTGGAGTCCTTGGGGCATTTTAAACTTTTGTGACCTGCACCTCATCAACTCTATTTTCCCCCTCTGTATAAATAAATAAATAAATAATCTTATTCCAAGGGATGAATTATATTACATCATCCCACATTTTGTTCATGAGTGATACATGAAACACTTTGAAAATGCAATGCATGTGAGGCATTAGACACTGGATCACCAAAGAGAACTGCATGAGATCAGTTGAGATTCTTTCTTTGCATGGAGTTAATTGATTTCCCCCTTCACTTCCTGTCCTAAGCCATTTTGTTGTGTTGGATGTTAAATAACTGTTATATGCTGCCAGCAGGCAGATACTCAGCAGTTTAGGACAGTGAGGTCCCTGTAAGTTATGTCACATTGGGCACTCAGAATTACTAGTCACTTTTGTAAAGCTTGGCCATTAAAATTAATGGGATAAATAGAATCATAGAACAGAAAGAGACCTTGAGAAGTCATCTAGTCCAGTCCCCTGCACTCATGGCAGGACTAAGTATTATCTAGATCATCCTGACAGGTGTTTGTCTAACCTGCTCTTAAAAATCTCCAATGATGGAGATTCCACAACCTCCGTCGGCAATTTATTCTAGTGCTTAACCACCCTGATAGTTAGGAAGTTTTTCCTAATGTCCAACCTAAACCTCCCTTGCTGACATTTAAGCCCATGACTTCTTGTCCTATCCTCAGAAGTTTAAAAAGAACAATTCTTCTCCCTCCTCCTTGTAACAACCTTTTATGTATTTGAAAACTGTTATCATTTCCCCTCTCAGTCTTCTCTTTTCCAGACTAAACAAACCCATTTTTTTCCATCTTCCCTCATAGGTCATGTTTTCTAGACCTTTAATCAATTTTGTTGTTCTTCTCTGGACTTTATCCAGTTTGTCCACATCTTTCCTGAAATGTGGCACCCAGAACTGGACACAATACTCCAGCTGAGTACTAATCAGTGTGGAGTGGAGCAGAAGAATTACTTCTCGTGTCTTGCTTACAACACTTCTGCTAATACATCCCAGAATGCTGTTTGCTTTATATATACATATACATTTATATCACTGGGGAAATAGATCCCCTCATATATTCATTTGCATGTCATTACCCAAAATGTTTTTCCTGCTTAAAGTTACAGTTTAGGGCCCAATCCTTCCCCCCATTGACTTACATGACGTCAGGACTGGACCCATAGTACAATCTGATTACTGGGTTTTGAGAAATTACAAATTTTTTTAAGTATGCTTCTCAGATTTACTATCTACTGACCCTGCACAGGAGAAGTGGTAACCTAGAGGCAGCAAAACTGTCAGACAAGGAAGCACTGACTGAAGGGATCCTCATGCCAAGGCTGTTCTGCCGCCAAGCAGGCAGAGCACAGGAGTTGAGAGCGCCGTGTCTTCCATAAGCCCAGATGAAACTTTATTTTCTCAGACTTTTTTCTTAAATAATTTCTTCTCCTAATCTCCCTCTGTTTACTTCTGACATTTCTGACTCTCTCCTCTCCTCACAATTCAGGGTGCCCTGTGGGAGATGCCTAGCTGTTACTTCACAAAATGGCTGACATAAGAAAGCAGGAGAGAGCCTGCTTTCATGTGAAATGCAATGCCACCTCTCGAAAGCGACAGTCCTTCAGGGCAGCTAAGGAAACGGCTCTTTGTTAGCCAGAATTAGAAATGTTCGCATCTGGTTTTCAGGATAGGCTTTTTCTTTCTGTTCCCATGACACTATGTCTAAATGGGTAGTCATTGTGCTGAGTCTATAATTAGATATGCTGTCTGCTAGACAAGATGGTGAGTTGCTACAGGTTGGCAAATGTTTTCCTTCCAGAAGTAAAAATATACCTTGGCTTCCCTCTCAGTTCAGCTTTCCTCAGATTCATCAGATCCAAAAGAAAAAAAAAAACCATCCAAAAGCCAGTTCCTACATGTAAGGATTTGAAGCATTAATGATTTCAAAAGGAGGATCAATTCTTGTTTCAGGGACCCAAAATCAATGTGACCATTGGTACAGAGGCCAAGGAAACAATGATCGGAGCCAAGGGTGATTTTTGATTTAAGGAAGAAGTCATAAAAATTGAATCCTTTCCTTGGTGGAATTATGAAGCTATGGCCAGTTCTCCTCACATCTCATCCTCCTCAGTTTATTTGGCAAGAACCATTTTTGCAAGGTGCAAGGAACTAAAAAGCAGTTCCCTTTGCTCACAGGCAAAAGGTCAGAAGTGCTTCTGAATGAGATTTCCATCACTTCTGTCTTGGTTGCTGATGCCTCCCTGGATAAGAGTCGCATTTTGTCTGTGACTATGGCAGCCAACGCAATTCCCAGAGGGTACCTTTGGTTGACCACCTGGAAAGCTGATTCTCAGGCAAAACAATTAGTGGCGACTGCTCTCCTCCAGGGAGGCAGAGTTTTTGGCAAATCTCACAACTAAGGAGTCACCCAGAACTCAGGCAATGCAAAAATCCCTTCCTTCTTTGTCTTCATGCAAACGCCAAAGGAGTGAATGGAGGTCTTTATATCATGAAGAACAGAATTGCTTTGCACGCTGACCATAGCTCTGAACATCAAACATACTGCACCTTCACCCAGTGGAGATTTAGATCCAAAGGCTGCATAAATAATGCATGCAATCAAGGGGCAGAACTAACGCTGCATGCAAATGCTTAAATCTGGCCTTTCCTAACTTTTGAGTGTTTGATTTTGCAATCTTAATAATATTCTTTTAACATAGGTGCCTTATAGGATATTTGTCATTCATACACATGTAATTTGAGTCAATTTGTGACATTAGCCACTGAAAAGTTGTAAAAGAATGTTGGAAGCTTTCCTCTCTTTTAGGACCTATTTGTATATCTCACACCCATGTTAGTGAGCGTATAGATGAGTAGTCTCATTAAATTCAGTGGAACTGCTCACATGCGAAAAAATACACTGATGTGAGAAAGGCTTGCATATTTGGGTCTTTAATCCACATATGAATTTGTGGGTATCTGTTTTATCAGAATTTTTATCCAGTGGCTGCCTTTGGAATCTTTAAAATCTGTTGAATAGTTGTTGTTTTTAATTTGTGGCTTATTAACTTATTTTAACACAGTAGTCTCTCTCCCGTTAATTTTGTTGATTTGCCTATATAGTTCACCCTGCAATAGGCATCTCAGCATGCTGTACAGCACAGATGTGTAAGAAGATGCAAACCCTAAGGAATTTGCAGTCTTATTGAGATTCATACCTCATTTGTGTAATTCTAACGGTCACAAATACAATGGTCTTTAATACACACTCAAAAATATACAGCAGAGGTTTGCCGGTATAAATCATCATTCATCCAAATTACTTCATTTTTGGAATCAAGTCAAGTGAAACTTCCATTTCTCTTTTTTATTTTAATTCAATGTTTTAATAATGTTGTTGCCTTAATACACAGTTACAGAAGAGCTAATACTATATCTGGTTTACATTTGTTTTTGCTTCCCACTGTTGAATGAACAATCAAGTGTTTTTCACGGATTAGCAGCAGTTGTAAAGTGTTCTGACTTTCTCTTCCTTTCAAACTAAGGAGTGAGAAGCAAATTATATTGGTTGCTTTGGCATTTTTGGAGTAGCTGAGGCATTCACAGTGCAAACCACTGTTATTCATACTGTTATAATTCCTTTGCAGTTAAGTCATTACTAGCAATCAGAGCAGGCTTGTAGTACAATACCTTATTTGGGAATGTCATGTGAGATGCCCAGAGCAATATGAAAAAATAAAGGCCAACTTGTCTGGCTGTGGAGGGATTTATAACAAGGCCACTGGCAGAGATCTGTTGGGAAGTATTACGAGCTCCTGCTCAGTTGATCATATAAACACCAAAGCCAGCAGGTGCATTACATTTGTACACTATCTTTTTTCCTTCAGGTGTGGTATTAAAAATTCGGTTGTTGCAACATGTTTATATAAACTTGAATTATAATGTCATCTTCATGTAGATGGTGGAGCTAAAGTTTTTCAGCAGTTAAACATGAAAATCATATAAAGCCACTTAATACTTTATTTTTTTATTTTTTTTTTAAACAAATGGAACTACACTGCTAAAAGAACACATCTGCTTCGGATAACATTTTTCTCTGTGCATAATAGGAAAACTACCCTTGATTACATCCATAATAGAAATATATAATAATCAGGTGTTAAAGATTACATTTGAGGGTGTTTGTTTTTAAACAGCTGGATCCTCAGATCTGAGCTCCTCACCCAAGTTTGAGCACATTTGATCCAAATCTCAACTTGTGACGCAAGCTCATCACTCTTTTTTATTTTTTTATTTTTTTTTTAAATAACTGTTTTACATGAAAAGCCTGTTTAGTTGCATGAAAATTTGAGTGTACTTCCTATTTACAAGGTGGTAATAATAACCATACCATGGAGTGAGCAAACTTTGACATCAATGGTTAAAATGTTGCTAGCACAGGGAACAGTTATAATTAAGTTATCAGGAATTCTCTGTAAATTGTTATTACTATCTGCAAAAAGCTGTGTTGATGTAGTAATAAGTTTGAGACTGCTGAGCACTCAGGTCAGGAAATGGCAATATTAACTTTTTGTTCCATATGCATTACTTATACAGTCTTTAAATACATTATAAAATATGACTGCATATGTATAAGGCCTATTCTTTCTTTCTTCCTGCATTCTGCTGTTATGGGCCTTGCAAGAAAACGAGAAGGAGAAGAAGGAAGAGAAGAAAAGAAGGAGGAGGAGGAGAAGAAAGCTCATAAGGAAAGGCTCAGGATAAAGAGAGAGAATGATCTAGTAAATAAGGTGCTAGCCCTGAACGGGGGACTTGGATTCACTTCCTTGCTCTGCCACAGACTTCCTGTGTGACCTTGGGCAGATTACTTAATTTCTCTATGACTCAGTTCCACATTTGTGAAATGGGGATAATAGCACTTCCCTATCTCATGGGCATGGGAGGGGGGAGCAGGGTGTGAGGATAAATACATTAAAGAGTGTGAGACACTCAGTTAATATGGTGATGGAGGGGCATTAGAGAAGAGGGAAATCCTATACAATCCTGATATCTTCATTATAATGGTGGCAATTTTTAAAAAATGGCCATATGCTTGAGAGAGAATTTGTAAAATGATACATTAAAGTTGAAGCTGATAGCATTTTTCGCTAAAATATTATATTAAAATAGTTTGATTTTTACCTTTATGTATGTTCTACTTGGAAGATCCGCAAGAGTTACAGAGCTTAATACATTTATGGGCCACTCAAGTATTTTTGTAAACTGCATTGATTACAGGTAGGGCCTAATTTTCAGAGGTACTGTGCATTTGCAACTCCACGGGAAGTCAGTGAGTGGTACAGAAGTTCAGTACCTTTGAAAACCAGGTCCTTACTAGGCCAGTAGGTATTGAATATATATAGTGACCCCAGTTTTAAATCTAAACTGTGCACAGAGCTGCCAATGCCCATCAGAATTCTGCATATGGTCCAGCTGCAGACTAGCTGCAAACAGACCCTAGGACTGCAAAATAACATTTAGTTACTGTATATGGCTTAACCAAAGAGATTTGAGATGTTGGTCCTGATGATGTTTATGTGAAGAGATGCTTGAGTTGGGGATGGGATCAAAAGGGACACTGTATGATTACTTTGGAGGTCTCCCCTAGGAAGGGAACAGGAGATGGAGGGGGAGAGTTTGCTGTGGAAGAATGGCTGTTCCAGCAGAGGGAGGATCTGACTTTGTAGATTTGAAAGGAATTGGGTCTCACAGGTCTGAGAACTAATGCTTGTCCATAAGAGAGAGAAGGAGTGGCAGGGCTTTCTAGAGGGGAAAGGAAGCTCAAGCTCCCAAGAGTTTATCAATTCAGTAAGTTGGAAAGCTGACCAGATATCCCCGAGGTAAGATAAAGGCTTGAGACCAGCTATTCATGGTGTTTCCTCTGAGTTCCTGTGAGTTCACAACTGTTTGCATCCAGTGAAAGGAAGTGACCACCCTTCCTCTACACACCCCTCCTGCCCCCCGCCTTGTGTCCCTTTTGGGGCTCGTCTAAGAACGAATGGGAAGGATTTTTGTGTGTCTTGAATGGACCCCTGTCATAAATATAAAGGGAAGGGTAACCACCTTTCTGTATACAGTGCTAGAAAATCCCTCTTTCCCCCCCCTTGTACAGCCAAAAGTGCAGCTATAGCCCAGACATTTTGAAATCTAATGATAAAGTTAAAGATGTAAGTAACAAAATTGTAGTGTAAGCAGAGTCAGGATGAGCTCTACCCTGACATCTGGTGGTGAGTTGTGGTAGGTTGTGGAAAAGAACTTCAGGGGCTGATCTCATTTGCATAGGCATACCCTAGATGGTCACTTTGGCTGCTGTGGGATCCCCAATTTCTCTGTTATTGGGGCAGGAAGAATAAAGTGTCGTTATCCTGATTATGTGAATCAAGGACAGTGGAACTGTACTTGGCTTTTTGTTATGATGGAGGGACTCGCCATCAACTAAGGAGCACTCACTAGGCAGGGGACATGGGTTTCAAAACTCCAGTGAAGGGAGAGAGGCTGGGGACAGGTATTTGTACCTTGGGGTATAGGCCCCTTCTGAGGACCCTAACTGTACCTCTTTCTCTCTCTCTCTACTGTGTAATAGCAGAGCTAATTTTGATTCCATTAGGAGTCTGGTTACAGATTGCAGAGCTAACTTCACTTTGGGCCTCCTGCTATGAGCTAAAATCACTGAGTACTGTGTTAAGTTGTAGGGAGCTTGAAGATATATTGGTGAGTGGCTCGCAGGATGGCTACTGGAGAGGAGCAGCTGATGGAGAGGAGTGGCTGGTGGTGAAGGCTGCAGCAGAAACCCCTGGAGAGGTGGGGCAGTCGGCTCTCAGAGCACATAAGGTGCCCCTTTACTCTCTCCTCCACACGTTTCCACACAGGCTGGGGGGGTTAAAACTCTGCAGAGACTTTTGGGTTGCTGGACTTTGGGTTTGTTGGACTTTTGGGACTTTGGGTGACTTTTGGGTTGCTGGACTCAAGAACCAAAGGGAAAGGACATGGCCCAATTTGCTTGGGGTGTGTTTTTGCTCATGGTTTGTGTTATGAATCCTGTTGGTGGTGTTTCCCCAACATAATGCCACATTGTTTCTCTCTGTTATTAAAAGGCTTTTGCTATACTCAGACTCTGTGCTTGCGAGAGGGGAAGTATTGCCTCTTGGAGGCGCCCAGCGGGGGTGGTATATATTTGTCCCAGCTCACTGGGTGGGGGCTCGAGCCGGTTTTGCATTGTGTTATTGGAATGGAACCCCTAGATACTGAACCCGGCCCTTGTTGCTGCCAACTCTGACAGGCAGAAGGGTTACAGTAGCACCACCTGCTTTTCCCCACAGGTAGCGTGTGGGAAATGAATTCAATGAATTGGGCCTTACTGTAAACTTCTGTGCTTCTGCTGGATGCCATGAAGAGTTTTAGAAATGCATAGTACCTGTTCTGTGCCTGTTGTAGGTGTCATCACCAATTAGCTGTTAACCGGAATCCAGAAACAATCAGATCCCATAGTAAATGAGTGGTGAGGGAATTGTTGTAAACTGGAAGCGTTTCACAGTGCTTTTGGAGTTAGTCCTGTAAAAAGCACACAAGCATTGCTTATTGTGTTCTGTTGTGTTGAACTTCACTGTAAACTTTCATTAGTTATTATTAACTTTATGGTGAAAATATTAGATTGATTTTTGTGGCTGAGGGTGGGCAGATGCTGTATCAACTTCTCCACAGAGCTCAGGAGAGATTCATCATTCCTGACTTATGTAAATCTCAGTATTGCATAACTGGGTCTCTCCTGAGGAAAAATTGTTAACCATGCCAAACTGTATAATGTATCATTTTTATGTGCGAAAATCCTGATTAGGTGTTATAGTAAGACCACCAGTCTAATTACACTTGTGAGGTGAAACTTATTCAAACTCTGTCTCCAGGCTAGAGACAGCCAAACTGTTTGTCATGAACAAATCACTCAACAATGTAATCTTTTTTTCCTATTCATAAACTGTTAGGAAACAGATTGTAACTTCTACAAATACGTTCACCATTATTCCCTGAATCATTTTAATGAACATTTATAAGCTGTGGACTGTCTGTAAACCATTCAGAGTGAGTATTCAGTCTAGAATAGTGAATTCATAAAGCAATAGTTCAGTCAATAAAAATAAATTTCAAAACCAAATCAAAACAAAAAAAAATGCATGTGGATTTTTGTTTCCCCTGGGGGAGGAAAGATGATAACCATGTTGCACTATACACTAATAGAAGGCCCTCAGTGATAGACATAAGAGACTGAGTAGAAAAGAGTTCTGTGGCACCTTATAGACTAACAGACGTATTGGAGCATAAGCTTTCGTGGGTGAATACCCACTTCGACAGATGCATGTAGTGGAAATTCCCAGAGACAGGTATAAATATGCAAGCAAGAATCAAGCAGTTTCTCCTCCCTTGATGTTCACACCTCAACTGCTAGAAGAGGGCCTCATCCTCCCTGATTGAACTAACCTTGTTATCCTTAGCTTGATTCTTGCTTGCATATTTATACCTGCCTCTGGGAATTTCCACTACATGCATCCGACGAAGTGGGTATTCACCCATGAAAGCTTATGCTCCAATACGTCTGCTAGTCTATAAGGTGCCACAGGACTCTTTGCCGCTTTTACAAATCCAGACTAACATGGCTACCCCTCTGATACCTGAGTAGAAAAGATTTTTTCAAAATTCAGAAATCAAGCTTTATGATTGGTTGCCTAAATTACATGGTATTGTTTCTGTTTCTTGAGTGAAAGACTGAACCTTTATAAGCTTGTTAATTTTGTTTTTTCACAAAATAATCTCTGCTAGAAATTTGATTCCTGTAAACATTTGTATAGACAGTATTTCAGTTGTATAAACATTCTCAAACAGTGTCTCCCCATCTCACTCTTTCTAGACCCTGGCATGTTCCATGCACAGGTCCCCAACTCTGCAGAGCAGCTACTAGGGGCGGGTGAGGGGGAGAGAGAGGGGGGGGGGTGGATGGATGGATGGATGGATGAATGAATGAACGAAATGGTGTCACAGAGGTTGAACTCTTTTCTTACTTTTCTTACATCCTACTGATGAGGGATCTACTAGGTCTCTGTGCCTTCTGCTTGCCAAGGTGAAGAGGATGCTCTGGGTCGTTTGTATGTTATCGGATCATGTTTCCATGAAGATCATAGATGAAATATTTTTACAGCATCAAAAATGTTGGAAGGAAATATTCTGAATATTTTACACAAAGAATTCACAACACTCAATAAATCAATTTCCTTGTGAAGATAGTACAGCTGAAAGAAACAGTATTCCAAGGTTTTGGGGAATAGGCCAAGGTCTAATGGAATTATTTTAGCTATCAAGAT
Organism: Chelonia mydas; assembly: GCF_015237465.2. Taxonomy (NCBI): domain Eukaryota; kingdom Metazoa; phylum Chordata; order Testudines; family Cheloniidae; genus Chelonia; species Chelonia mydas. The sequence goes on from NC_057849.1 coordinate 180,824,015, forward strand.
GGCTATGTTACAACTAATATTAAATCTGTACTACAGCATATCCTAAACAAATGGTACTAGCTTACAGCCAATACTACACATTGGGAACAATTGTGGACACTTCATTTTCTAACTACGTTTTTTCCTACCTGAAATAGTTTATTCTTCTGTGGCTTAATTAGCAATTATAGTTAATTAACTATATGGTCGACATGACCTTTGCCATACTAAATACATGACATTGGAAACTGAGATGCATTTTAAAAAAGCCAGTGAACTGAAATTTCCTTGTGAAAGTATGGTATAGAATAGTGAGATTTTCCTGAAAACTTCATACATATAGACAACAAATAGTAATTGTTAAAAACTTGTTTTATAATTATACCCTGTTTTAACCCTCCACCTGCTGTTTTTAGTGTTTAATACTTATAGGGAGTAATATTCGTTAGATTTTTTTAATTAAAATGAGAGTTTTTAATAACTTTGCAACTTGATGATTGCTTATTCTAAAAGTTCTCCGACCAAATACTCTAAATTCTGCAGGAGAGGGGAAAGTACTGCAGAAGATTTGTGCAAGTAACCTCAGAGAAGAACCTGATATCTTTCCTGAGATAGAATTGTTAGCTCCAAGGTGTGGTATCCTGAGAACCTGGGCTACCGTTAACCTAGGTCCCTCCAATCTGGCAAGAGATCATAGTCTCATCTCTGCAGACTCTGGGAAAACCACATGTAAGGCTAGCCACCTATTGTTGTCAGGATCCCTTGCCCTTGACAGGACAGGGCAGTCACTTGGTACTCATGTTTCCACTGGCCTCCAAGGGAGAAACTGTGTATCTCTTATTCCTCCAATGGGCTTGGGGTTGAGGCAGCAGATGAGAAGTTAATACCACAAGAGGCAGCGTTAACTTTCAATGGAACAGCCACACCAAATAGCAAGGATTCTCAAGCAACCACCCTGTGTATCTTCAGTCCCCTCAATTTCCTGAAAATTGTTCACACCTTCAACCACAAGGTGGTGGTGTTGAGGGGCTTCTGCAGGGTGGGGTATCATAGAAGCATGTGATATAAGTTTCTCTTCCCTCCTTTCTGAGCTGTAGAGTCCAAATCATTCTGTGTGCATTTGCATCCACCAGCGCAGAGCATCTGGGCCCTTATTACCTCAGGGGAGCAGATTATGACACACATTTGTGTGAGTTAGGGTGACCAGATGTCCTGCTTTCATAGGGACTATCCTGATTGTTGGGTCTTTTTCTTATATAGGCTCCTATTACCCCCCTCCCGATTTTTCACATTTGCTATCCTGTCACCCTAGTGTGAGTGTACATGGAGAGCATGCACGTAGCCTCTTCACCCACTAACTTGGCCTGCAAAAGGGCCTGACAAAGTTGCAGTCCTTGTGCTCTGTGGATTGCAGGAACTGCTACCTTTGTTCACCCCAAAGGGGGCACAGAAAAAGCTATGCATGGCCCTACCCATCCTCTACCCTGGCCTGCTGAGCAGGTCAGCTGCAGCTGGGGGCTACAATGGGCACAGTTCCCTTGTGCACGAGGCTGCACTGATAGGCTTTATGCCTCCCATAGGCAGAACCTCTCCTGCAGCTCCTGTTGGGATGGGTTTCTCACCAGGCCCTATACAAAGCTGTCTGTATGATCTAGCTTTTAAAGAGTGGGCTAGAGACATAACATCAAACCAGAAACTACATATGCCCGAATAAAGGACACTCCTTCTTTGCATAATGGAAGGAATAAGGGATTGCATTAGAGCATAAATGTTGAAAATCAGATAGAAAAATATTGTTTTCCTTGTATAAGATCCATTGTTTTTTAAGACCCTCTCAAGAGGACAGGAAATCAATTTGATCCCAACCTCTTTACATTATCCAACCGGCCAGGGATCAGTTCCCAGCAATGACAGCACTGTAACACAATGCCTCCTTCTGAGCATTAGTTAAGCTTTTGCTTCAAGGATGTTGAATTTTTAAAGTGGCACAATTTACATCTGACAAAAGTACAAATGTTCTAATTCTAATCCAAAATAAAGGAAAGAATTAGAAAAAGAGCAATATTCATATTAACCTCTATGAGAATTAAGTAATGGATGATTTCTCTTTCATAATATTGGTAATTATTGCACACCTGCAACATTAGCCTGACGATAGACTGCACCTATTAGCTATTGTTATAATAAAGGCCTTGAAGTGATTCTTCCAGAAGGGCATTCGGAAATGAATCCTATACCAGCAATTTTCGCTGTTTTATTTTGAAATACTACTGAGTTAAAAACTGATTAATAAAATATTTAATTTAACTAAGCACAAGTTTGTCTTTAGCTACAGTATCCACTGTTAACTTTTTTGGAACATAAACTAGTTAGTGGCATGATTCTCCTAAAATCTCTTGTTTTTAGACTCACTTTACTCTCCTCCTTGTTCGTATAAGGTAATTTTGGCAGTGAAATTTGCCATAGAGCGACACTTTTATTCATGTTGGTGTTCTCACTGATGAATTACAGTTTGAGCACTCTCCCAAAAAACTCAAAAAAACCCTCTGTGTGGCACCCTGTTCATGTGTAGTGACTCCTGCAGGGCCATCAGCAGCATTTGAACCCAGGATTTTTCGAACTAAGAGCAAGTTCATTTGCCATTTTAGCAAAAGGACCAATTAGCTGATGGAAATAGTAGGGTGTTACCTTTGTGGACCAACCCCAGAAAGGCAACACTCATTCTCTCTACAACAGTTTAATACGCGGCTTATTTTTCTTTATTGAGATTCTTTTTTTTAGGTTTTGCTTTCCTTTCACTCGCCAAAGGCAAGGAACAAACAGAAAATGTTTAACTTCATCATCTAAAGTTACTTGATGCATTTGGCCTCAACCCTGATTCCATTTAAGTGAATGGAATTCTTGCCATTGACTATCAATCTTAAGAAATTAATGTTACAAGCTTTATAAACACAACTGTTCTTTCAGTTTTTCTTGCCTTGCTTCATTATATGTTTATGTAGTTACAATAAATGTGTCAGTGTGTACTAAAAAAGAGGGAAAGGATGTAGAAAAGAGACTAATATGGACAGATTAATTTCTTAAAGACACTGGAGTGGTAGACTAATGAGATTTCCAGTCCTGAAGAGCTGGCTGTTGTGTAGCTGAGAGCCATTATGAGAAAGGGATATGGAGTATGGTGTTCAGTGATTACCCAGTATTTAAGGTGCTTACAAGAACTTTGCTTTGTTCTATGTCTGGTTCCAGCTGCCTGGCATAAAAATAAGAACTTCACAGCAATCTACCCAGACTCTCTGTCAGGGATGCTCAGCCCTTTAAGGCATAGTCCTGAGTACCACATGGAGAGAAAGTAAAGGGAGCTCTTTTTAGAAAAAGAAACTGTAAATTATCTGCAATCAAATCTTAACAAATAGTTCAAGTAATTGCAAATATATGTGTGTGTATGTGTGTGTATTTAGAACAACCATTTAGTACTCTGAGTGCTGCTCCAAACATTATGTAACATAAATTATATACCAAAAATTTTAAAAGAATATTGTTGAGGTTGCAATGTCAAACACTTGAAAGTTAGCAAATACCAGACACCTTAAATCTGTCTCATTGTGCATCTGTCCTGTGCACTGAATGAGGCAGGGTGCTTGTAGAAAAAATAGTATATGATCATGTAATTAAAGGCCTACCGGTGTGGCCAGGGTGGGCACATTGCTGCCAGGTGTCAGAATGCAGAGAATCCCCCACTAGTATACCAAAAGCTGAGGACCACCTGGGGAAAGTCAGGAAACGGCCCCAGGGCCTGGGAAGGGAGCTCTACCATAATGCATACACACAAGGGGACTAAGTTAAGGTTGTCAGGCAACTTTAATAACCTTAACTCTGGGAGTTCCTAATCTTTGAGTGCTTGACTTTCAGATCTTTTAATAGTTTTTTTGGGATGCAATTTCCTATATTTTTACAGAAGAAAACTAGAAAAAACAGACATTCCATCATATTGGAATCATATTGACCATCCCACTATGGTCACCTGTAGGGTTGGGATCTTAAGATCCACAGCTCAGACATCTACCACTGGAGCTGAGTAACTGGTAAGAGTAGAAGGCATGGTCATACACAGTCCAGTCAGCACAACACACTCAGTTCAGATGGTGTCTTCAGGGAATTTAGCTGCTGAACTCTAACAAACCTCTATCAAATGTGTGTGAACTGTGATTTTTCAGAGGCTTATAACTTGACCAAATTTGATTGGAATTTCAGGGGATGTGAAAAGGCACATCCCTGACACCAGGACAAACCACCTTCCAAAGTATAGAGGTATTGCAGGTTTTCAGTGAAATCGCTGGAAGAATTCTTTTAACATAGGGGGGAAATAACATATTTTCCCTTATGTTGTTCTCAGAAAGAGATTGAACCATTTTAGCTCAAATGTCAATTATATGTTTTAGCTCAAATATCAATGAAAAATTGAGCCTGAGTGAAATGGAAAATATCAGTGACAACAGTTGAAGTTTGGCAGGGTGGGAAAAAGGCAAATATAGTGCCCATGTTTAAAAAAGGGAAGAAGGAGAATCTGGGGAACTACAGACCAGTCAGCTTCACCTCAGTCCCTGGAAAAATCATGGAGCAGGTCCTTAAGGAATCTATTTTGAAACACTTCGAGGAGAGGAAGGTGATCGGGAACAGTCAACATGGATTCACCAAGGGCAAGTCATACCTTATCAACCTGATTGCCTTCTATGATTAGATCATTGGCTCTGTGGATATGGGGAAAGCAGTGGACATGATATATCTTGACTTTAGCAAAGCTTTTGATACGGTCTCCCTCAGTATTCTTGCCAGCAAGTTAAAAAAGTATGGATTGGATGAATGGACTATATAAGGTGGATAGAAAGCTGGCTAGATCGTTGGGCTCAATGGGTAGTGATCAATGGCTCCAGAGTGACCTAGACAAATTGGAGGATTGGACCAAAAGAAATCTGATGAGGTTCAACAAGGACAAGTGCAGAGTCCTTCACTTAGAATGGAAGAATCCCATGCACGGCTACAGGCTGGAGACCAACTGGCTAAGCAGCAGTTCTGCAGAAAAGGACCTGGGGATTACAGTGGACAAGATGCTGGATATGAGTCAACAGTGTGCCGTTGTTGCCAAGAAGGCTAATGGCATATTGGGCTGCATTAGTAGGAGCATTGCCAGCAGATCAAGGAAAGTGATTATTCCCCTCTATTCGGCACTGGTGAGGCCACATCTGGAGTATTGTGTCCAGTTTTGTGCCCCTTGCTACAGAAAGGATGTGGACAAATTGGAGAGAGTCCAGCGGAGGGCAACAAAAATGATTAGGGGTCTGGGGCACATGACTTCTCAGGCGAGGCTGAGGGACCTGGGCTTATTTAGTCTGCAGAAGAGAAGAATGAGGGGGGATTTGGTAGCAGTCTTCAACCACCTGAAGGTGGGTTCGAAAGAGGATGGAGTTAGGCTGGTCAGTGGTGGCAGATGAGAGAACAAGGAGCAACGGTCTCAAATTGCAGTGGGGAAGGTCTAGGTTGAATATTAGGAAAAACTATTTCTCTAGGAGGGTGGTGAAGCACTGCAATGGTTTACCTAAGGAGGTGGTGGAATCTCCATCCATAGAGGTTCTTAAGGCCCTGCTTGACAAAGCCCCGGCTGGGATGATTTGGTGTTGGTCCTTCTTTGAGCAGGAGGTTGGACTAGATGACCTCCTGAGGTCTCTTCCAACTCGAATCTTCTACCTTGATTCTATGATGTTATCAGTTAGCAAAAATTGTTAGTAATCCTATGTTTCTCCCTCAGCATCATTTCCTATTACATTCTCCTGCTGGCAATGTATCCACTATCTGATAACACCGTACCCTTGTCTGTAATTACCACATCATGCTTTTCTATATTCATATACTATGTACATTGTGTTGTGTTGTAACAGCTAAGTGATTCCACTGAAGGATTGGCTCACCTGTAGATGCTGACTCATATATGTGTAAGCAGAGTCAGGATGAGCTCCACCCTGACATCTGGTGGTGAGGTGTGGCAAGTTGTGGAAAAGAACTTCAGGGGCCGATATCATTTGCATAGGCACACCCACCCCGCCTAGAATGAGGCCATAGCTGCCCAAATGATCACTTTGGCTGTTGTGGGATCCCCAGTGTCTCTGTTATTGGGGCAGGAAGAATAAATTGTTAGTACCCTGATTATGGGAACTGTGCTTGGCCTTTTGTTATGATGGAGAGACTCACCATCAACTAAGTAGCACTCACTAGGCAAGGGACATGGGTTCCAAAACTCTGTGAATGGAGAGAGGCTTGAGATAGGTATTAGTACCTGGTGGTATCGGCCCCTTTATGAGGGCCTGAAACACCAATTGCACTTCTGTCTCTCTCCACTGTGGAATGTCAGAGCTAATTTTGGGTCTATTAAGAGTCTTGCTACAGTGGGGAGCTGGAAGATCTAGAGTGCAGTGGTGCTGTTCGTGGTTAGGCTGGTGGAGCGTTTGTGAGACAGCGAGCTGAGCTGTGCAGAGCGGAGCTGTTCGTGAGATGGCGGAGCGGAGCTGTGCAGAGCGGAGCCCTGTGGGGCAGTCAACTTCAGGTCACAGAAGGTGCCCCTTACCTCTTTCCCCCCCCACACAGGCACATTTTTAGCCAGACTGGGGAGTAACACTCTGCAGATGAACTTTTGAACTCTGGGGCTGGACTTTTTGGACTTTGGGTGATTTGTGGATTCAAGAGACTCAAAAGACGTTTGGGTTCTGGGACTCAAGAACCCTAGGGAAAGGATGTGGCCCAATTTGCTGGGGTGGGTCTTTGCTCATGGTTTGGTTAATGAACACTAGTTGTGGTGTTTCCCCAATTTAATGCTGATGTCATTTACCTCATGTTATTAAAGATTCTCTGCTACACCGAGACTCTGTGCTTGCGAGAGAGGAAGTATTGCCTCTTTGAGGCGCCCAGGGGGTGTGTAAGATTTTCCCAGGTCACTGGGTGGGGGCTCGAGCCAGTGTTGCATTTGCTTTGATGAGGGGAAACCCCTGTGTACTGAACCCGGCCCTTGCTGCTATCAACTTGGCCTGGCAGAAGGTTACATATGAAATCTCACACACACACACACACTCTTCTGCAGTAGTAGAGCTTGATTTTTTCCTATCACCTTGAGCGTTGCATAGTCATTGACATCCTCCTTGCACTGACCCGGTACCGATGTAAGTGACTGCACAAGGTGAAAGGTGATGGAGGCTCCAATGCGTAACACACTGTGTTTTTGAGAGAGGGTAGTGCAATGACTGAAAGTGTGGCTGGTGTCACGGTATTGGCCTTGTGATGTCTGAGGGCTACACACACACATGCAGATCTATCATCCACTAGTAGATTCATCCTCATTACTTAGGCCATGTCTGTACTAGATTAGCTACATCAGTACAAATCTCAGTATAGATGCTGCTGCTGCGCTGATGTAAGATTAGGCTCGGTGCCTGGGCCCTTCCCCTCATTGTTCGTCCTTCCTTCTCCTTCAGCTGGCCAATGCTTTTTTTTTTTTTTTTTGCTCTCACTAACTCACTTTAACACTGCCCCTCACACACTCCAACAGCAGAAAAGTTTTTAAATGCCTGTGGCATTATTTCTGCTTCCATTTGTAAATGAAATATTAATTCAAATATTTAAAATAAAATTCATTAAAAACTGGAAATTTTTCGCTTTCAAATTGGGAAATTCCAACATTTACATTTTTGTTTTTCAAAAACATTGGAAAAAAAGTCAAACGTTCAATATGTTGAAATTTCCACTTCCATTTTATTACACTTTTCACTCAGCTGTAATTATCATCTTCTGTTCACTAGAGGGACTGGATATGTTCCTCAGAGGGTATATAAAAATTGCCTTCTGACACCAACAACTCTGCAGCCAAGAACCAAAAAAGAAAAAAGTACTTGTTACTTTCGAGTTGTAATAAAAAATGGATGGAAATTTATAGTTGGATTTAGTATTGCAAACATGTTATGGAATGTGCTTTGCATAGTGCTAAAATACTTCATGCCAAATTCAACATAAATACATGATATATTTTTAAAAAGATGTATCTAATTTATTCTTGGTTTTGAAGCTTGTAGTGAGACCATACTATGTGTCAGAGTATGTTCTTCACTTTCAGGAACAGCTGGTTTTACATATGGTTACAAAAATGGTGGAGTTGGTCAGAAAATGGGTTGTTGATTTTTCCTGTTGAATATTTCTATGAACATGGAAAAAAATAATTTTCAAAAAAAAATCTGCAGAAAATGTTTACCTTTTGGCTGAAAATCAGAAAAGGTTTTGGGTTTTCAGTTGTTTGACAAACATAATTTTTTTCTGCAGCAAGCAGATGCTTTCCATGAACATTTTTCTTTAGTTGAAACACCAATTCTCTGCTGAAAAAAAAGTCTGACAAAATATTCAACCAGACCTAAAAAAAGTTTATAAAAAGACAGACACAAAGTAAGTTTGTTATTATAAGATCTCTTTGATCCAGAAATTCTCTTCCAACATAACATCGCTTAAAGCATTTTTAGTAAAACTGTATCCTTCTGACTTGTATCTGATGTCCAGCTACTGTACGCCATATTTTACATAGCTTAGGCTCACCAGGTCTCCATATACCACTACCGTTGGTCAATGCAGAGGGGAATGTCAGTTATGCAGGGTATTCACAAATGTATGTAGTGACACTACAAAGGCCCTATTTTTTAAACTGTCAAAGAAACAGTTGTGGCATTGCGGAAACCAGAGAAAAGCTGTCAATTCCTTTATCAAATTGACATTCCGCACATGCTACTTTCTGATGAGGGTCCATAATAAAGCTGGTCTCCTTTTTTGCCTTCCATTCATGTGGGTATTTAATGTTTTCTCTCATCTCTCACTCAGACAGACACTGGCTTATAAAGTGTTGGACATGCAAGCCGTACAAGAGGTCATCATTCTGGTGCATTGACAATTGTTTGGAACACCTGAAAAACAAAAATAAAAAAGATCCAAGGCAGCCTTGATGCACTAGGCTGCTACAATGAAGCGTATAGGGATGGTGACATCTCTCAGGGTATTGTCAATCAAGAAGTACTGAACTAAAGCCAGACGACAGGGACCATTGTAATCCCATCTGAAAAAAAGAGAGATAACAAGGCTTTGTTTTGGCTTCAGGACATAACACATCCCTGTGTTTCTCTAACTGCTGCAACCTAAAAGGATAACATGTGTCAGGCTGAACCTAATGGGAATTTATACAAATTGGATGCTAATTCCATTGTGATTCACATTTTGCTGCTGTCCAATGAAGCTATGAGTACCAAGTGGACTTCTCAGGAAAAGGATCTTCCATCCTTCCTGCTTGCTTATTTTTAGACACGTATAAAAGATGCCTCAGCAGCCTAGATTTCCCAGGTAGTCTGTCCCACCATGCTTCCTGCTGTGAAGCCTCTATCGGGATAACAAGGCAACAGAGTAGCTAGCTTTTGCCCTCAGGGGTGTCTTGTTTAGTATGTGGTTGTGATTGACAGCTGTTAGGAAGAATGACAAGAAGATATTTTACATCTGTTTAGTGTCTTGACTGTCATCCATTCCTTCTCACACTGGCTATTGTCATTCTTGGTGTATCCAGGAATCCTACTGCTGCCAATGCAAATGCCAGACCACTGTGGAGCTATAGTGTTATGTAGCATACATTATATGAGAAATGAAAAGTGGATCGGGGTCATTGCATAGTGGAATGCAATGATTCCAAAACATTCCCATTGTTCCCAACCTAAGATTTCTGTTTGATACCAAACATAATTGGCCAATAGGCTATTCTACTGCATATGCCAACGGTATTTTGGTACAAGTTAATCGCAAACCTTGTGGAGTTTTTCCATTGCTATTTTTAATTTTTGCTGCAAGCATAAGGAAAATCTCTAGCGAAGCTGAGTAAATAATGCAGTACTTTTGCAGCAGTAACGATGGAGAGAAACCTAGCATTTCTGTATTCTCAGAAGATAACATTCATTGAAGAATCCTCGGAGCCTTTGCTTTTCATAGTTCCTTCTGTGTCAGATTTGCTGGCTCTGGAATGGTTCTCTCAGTAGCCTCATGGAAACAAAGTATAAAATGACACAGGATGTGAAATATGCCGTATTTCCAGAGACGGAGAAGAAGTTTGTTCAATATATAGTGTCAGATAGGACAAACCTAACTGGAGTTCAATCCTGAATGCTGCATTTATTGTATATGTCTGTGTTATTTTTCTCCTGCTGGTGTACTGAAGCATTTATAAGAATGTCACTGTAGGAAGATTATTTTTTCAGTTAATAATGCCACTGTTTTTAGTTCTAGGTACTGCCCAACAAATGAATATATATAATTACAACAACAGAAATGACCTACCCTTCTAAAACTGTCCAAAATAAAAAGAGGTATAATTGCCTAAGGTAAACAATAACTATAATGACCCCATTCAACCAGCATCACTACTCAACCCACCCCCAAGTCAAAAGACTGGGAAAAATTATAAGCTTCGCAGCATGCCTGGAAGGTTAACAAATCTGGCCTCTGGGACAGTGGAGAGAAGTGAATTTCAGATTTAAGGATGGTTCATAGAAGCTTAGCCAGCTGCAGAAGTATTGCTGGCTCTCTCAGATAACGACATTCCAAGCTATTTAGGGTGTTTATAAGTCAAAACCAGCACCTTGAATGCCAACTGGTAGCGCAGTTTAAACAGCCAGTGCAGAGCCCAGAGTAATATGCACTCTATGCAAAATCCCTCTTCGTAAGGGATGCAGCATTCTGCACTAACTTTAGCTTCTGACTTCTTAGCTAGACTGCATTCAAGTCTACTAATCTCAAGGTGACAAAGGCCTGGAAAACTGTGCCAAGGTCTGCATGGTATTTTTTTAAACCTGAGGTAGCTTGTTAGCCTCTATTTATATCAGAAGCTGACTTCAGAATTACAAGTGACAAGCCCATCTGGTTTCTAAACCCACGTTAACTTGCTGAACTGAACAAGAAAAAGCAAAGCTGCCTAGCCAAGAAATCCTAGAGGCTAACAGAGAGACAGTGCTATATAATATCTAAAACATTCCTAACAAATTCCACCATATCTTCTTTAGTCACCACAATGCTTGGAAGGGACATTGTTTTTAATAAAGTATTCAATCATCACCCTTTTTCAAGAACCTCCTCACCCACCTACATTTTAGACTTCATTGCTAACAATTTTTACGTACGACATGAGTCATGGATGCCCTGCCAGCCTGTGTGTTCCATCCACTGACCAAACTCCTAAGCAAGAATCTCAGGGAATTTAGGATTACCACAAGCACTGACAGAAACAGGGTTGGCAAGAAAGGGCAGTACCAGGGCCGCCTCCACCCCAGAATAAAGTCCCTAGTATCTGTGTAAATAGGGTGAAATGGGAGGGGGCAGGGCCCACAGCAAACATTATATACTAGTGCTGCAAATTTCCTTTCTATGGTCCTGGACAGACACTTCTGACCCTATTCCACACCCTTTCTCTCTCTGTCTGTGTGTGTGTGTGTGTGTGTGTGTGTGTGTGAGAGAGAGTGAGTGCGGGGGTGGGGCGTGAGCAGAAGGATATGGGGAGGAAGGGGTGCAGTGTCTACAAGTCGGGTGAGACTTTAATTGCATCCCCTCCTCTGGTCTGTGGCACAGGAAGAAGCTGATAAAATGGAGAGCCCTGAAATCCCTTTGCCTACCTTAGCTAGCCTGTGTCACCAGAAGTAACCAATGAAAAGAGGGGCCTCCGAGTGTTTCCTTGGGCTCCTGTCCATTAGGAATAGGAATGAGGCCAACCACCCATTTCATATACACCACTGAATAGCAATCATTTGTTTAGATTTCTAAAATGGAAATACTCAAAGCTCCCCTCCTCACAATATGCAAAAATTACATTCTGCCACTGAAATCTACTGCAAACTCTTCCTGCAGTGGTAGTCCAATCTTATTCCACTGTAGAAATTATACCAAGTTACCAACTAACCTTTATCCACTCCTCATCACCTTCCCTGCCAAAAAGCCTGAGGACAGATGAGTTCTGAAGCATATCTAGAATAATTATAAAGTGAATGCACACAAAGAAAGATCTCTCACTTCTCTTTAATCAGCAGGTGACTGCACTTTCATTGGTTTAGGGCAGTGCACCTCAAGCCCCTCATCCCCAGCCCCACCCCACAGCCCTCACCCCTGCACCCCAACCCTCTGCCCTAGCCCTGAGACCCTCCCACACCCGAAACCCCTCATCCCCAGCTCCATTGTGTCATGGGCATCAACAATTTTCTTCAACTGGGTCGCCAAAAAAAAGTTTGAAAACCACTGGTTTAGGGGGGTTTGGTGTGTTATTATAGGAAAACTAGGATTGTGCTGTGAAGCTGCTGAGCTTCATTCCTGTCCTGATCTCTTCCAGAGGTGAGCTCCCAACTCATAGGCCAGTTGCAGAGAAACTTCTGGCTCCTGCACACATTGGTTTTCCTCCTGAGGTTGGCACTTCTATAGTTCCAGTAGAATGTGGTTGTTGGCACAATAAAGATGCAGCATGATGGCAGCAAACAGCTAGACTAGATCTTCTCCAAATTATCCCTGCTGCTGTTAGGTAACTGAAAGGCTGATAAAATGCACTTGTAAATGCACACATCTTGCAGACGCTCAAGAACTCTATTAAGCTAAATGTAGAAACTTCCCCTTTCAGGGCACCAGTTCAAATGCTGTCAATCTTGACCAGCCAAGCCAAAATCTATTTCAAAAATAAAGTGGTTTTTGGATGACAATGACAACAAAAATGGAGAAACCATTTTGAAAATGATTTGAGATGGAACAAGATGCCTACAATCTGCTAGTTCCCGAGAGAGAGAACAGAAACAAAACAACCATGCAGATTTGGATTGTGGTATGTTGCCTTTAAGCACTTGATGGTACTTACTATTGCTTAATAAGATATTTAGAATTCCAACATGAAAGGTCTGTTTCATATTTTAAGTCCAATAAATCTCGATCACAGCTCTTACTTGTAACAGCCTCTGGCAAAACTACATGGACAGCAGAAACTTTAATGTGGCTCTTCCCCCTCCCACCCACCACCCCCTCAATTGAAGTTCGTTGTTGCCAGAAAAAACAGGCAGCAGTATATCTGAAAATTTAATCTTCCTTAAAGTTATAGTCTACAGAGAAGATCAACCATATTAGCCAGACATATTTTATTATTTCTCCCAGTATGTATGTCATGCCTGTTCCCTCACCCTGGTGTATTCTGTTGTTTGTTATTAAGTTTCATTCCTTGGTGAACAGCAGACTTAGCAACAATTTTTTTAACATACCTTTGTCATAAAAATGACATAATCTTAATTTTTTTCCTACTGTCTGTGCAGCTGCTGCTCTGGAGGTACTGTTGACAGATGAATATGTTAGGAACAAATGGCAGAGTATAAAAGGCCTGATTAAAGCAGTTTAAAGTCAGCAAGAAAACTAAAAAATACGTCTGTCACATTTGTTTAAAAATATAATCATACTGTAGCTTTTAATGTTGTTGCCAAGAAGTGGATAAATATAATGTGAATCTTGCTCTCTGCCCAATTACTCATCTGACAAAAATGATGCAAAAGCATGGGTATAATACTTACTAAATAATCTTAGCATGATTTATTCTTTTGAAGCTACGTTCACAGTCTAGGCCTGATCTAAAGCACACTGAAGTCAATGGGTGTCTTTCCATTGGCTTCGGCATGGTTTGGATCAGGCCCGCTACGTGTAGATTTAGGTTTAATGACCATTTAGCTACACTTTGTGTTTAGTCTGGAATAAATTGTTTAGGACTCAATCCTACAGGAACTAAACGTGTCCCATGAGGCGCTGACCATCCATATCTCTGACGGGGGTCAACTGGCTTTTGCATCTACTGGTGTAATCTGTCAGATATAGAAAGAGCAATAAAGGGACTTAGTTTAAAACAGTACAAACTGTTAACACTTATTGAGGAAAAAGTAAGAAGTATTTTGTCCTAGGAAAGATTTCTCTTTTAGAATACAAAAATTCACCAGAAACAATATATAGGAATTTTATTCTTTTCCATAAGTGTTTACTTTTCTCTTGTTTTTTTAATGAAATGAGAGTTAAACAAACAGGTACATTACAAATGTGCGGTATTGATAGAATCATGGTACTACAGTTGCTTATGTCTCCACTTACCTTTTTCTAAAATTGTTCTGCTACTTCTTCATTCTACTCTTATGGTCACTTCCTTCCATGTCTGCCTACTGATTTAAAAACGTTACATACAAATAAAATCTCTAGGAGCATCCATGATTTTCTGATCTGTAACAGTTTAGTGTAATGTTAAGGGGGAAGGCAGCAAATCCTAGAGTCCTTCCTGAGGTCAGACTTCCATTGAGGTCACTGGGGAAATCTGCATGGGTAGTAACTGCAGAACTCGCTTCTGGATGAAGTGAATGATTCTGAAAAATAAGTAACAGTACATTTTAAATTCCAAAACACTGACATTGCAATTAGGAAACAAAACATTTAGGGCCAGATTTTCAGAGTCTGGCCTATGTTTTTGTGAGCGCAGTTTTTTATGCCTGTAGATTAGGTTATTTCATTTTAGATGTCTAAATCTGTTATGTGGACACAACCAGGAATTTAGACATCTAAGGAACCTAAATTGAAGGTGAAAATAAAATGGTGCAAATGTGTTCCTGCATTTATTTTTGCAGGCAAAAGCGGAGGCCCAGTTAATGCCAGACTGAATACTTGGCCCTTAAAATTATGGATTCGCAGATTTTCAAGGCCAGAGAGGACTGTTATGATCATTTAGTTTTGCTTCCTGCATAATACAGTCCATAGAATTTCACCCTGTGATTCCTGCACCGAGCCCATAACTTCTGGTTGAGCTAGTGCATCTCTTTTTAGAAAAACATGAAATCTTGATTTAAGGACTTCACACAATGGAGAATCCACCATATCTGAAGCTTTAAGACAGCAGGGCCTTGAAACAAGTATATTGCCCATTTCTTACCATATTTATGCCTTGAACGGGTTTAGCTTTTACAGAAAAGTGGCAGAACAACTACCACTTGAATTTTTGGCCATGCTTTGCAATACAACTTTGGCACATGGTAGGACATGTGCAAGTTGACAAGGAGTGGGAGAAAAGAAAGATCGAAATACAAATAAAAAATCTCATCCAATTTGAAAACCCAAACTTAAAAAAAAAAAAACCAACACCACAAATTTGGGTGACAAACTTGGCTTTAACTTGCAAGATTGGCTCATATAGCAAAAAACTCAAGATATCCCTGATGCTGGCAGCATCATAAGGCCATCTTTAGTTGTGGTTAGATAATAATTATTAGGATTATAAATCTAGTTAGGAAGATTACTACAATGTTTACTGAGGCCCTGATTCAGGAAAGCATCCAATTCAGCACAGCACTTAAATATGTGCTTAACTTTAAACATGTGCAGAAATCTTATTGAAGTCAATGTGCTTAAGTGCAGTCCTGAATAGGTTGAATTGAAAGCACAAGATTAAATTCTTTCCAGAAATAGGCCCTGAGCCATTGATACAATTACACAAGCAGGAAATCTAGAAGGATCTTTAAGCAGGAGAGCCTAGTTGAGACCAAGATCCTGGCCCCAGCTACTTTTGCACAGTTCCAGTGGCACAAAGGGACTGTATAGTTGCTCAACTTCCCACCTGAGGATGATCCCGGCTAGCTATACAACCCCACCCTGCAGTCAATGAAGCAAACTCTGAATGACACCAGCTGGAGATCTGGTCCACATCACTGCCTGGCAAGATGCTGCCATGCTATTTTAAAAATTCCTTATCAAGCAAAAACAATACTCATTCAAATGTCCAGGAATAGAGATAGGGAAAAAAACATAATATAAAATTGTCTCACTATCTGAATATGGAACTTTACCTTCTTTACCAGGTATCAATTTACTAGATTGTTTTTCACAGCATTGTAAGTCCACAAATATGAAACACAGGATTATGAAGCCTAAGATTTAGCACTTCTGCTAAATGGCAACCACTAAGAGTACCATTTAAAATGCAAAAATTGTTTTTCACTGTGTCTCCTTCTCTGTTATCATTCCAACCTTATAAACAGAGCTGGTCCGAAACATTCTATTGAAACTTTTTTCCCAATGGAATATTAGGGTTTTTCTGCTTTAACAAAAAATTGCATGCAAAGTGTTCGCTTTCCTTCAATTTTTTTTAACTGAAAAGCCAATCCCTCCTAAATTTTCCATTTTCAGCTGAATTTTTTATCATTTAAAAATGTCAACATTTTTACAAAAATATTTTTTTAAAATCAGTTTCATTGAAATTCTCTGCAGTAAGAAAAACGCATTTTCTGACCAGCTCTATTTGTAAAGTTCCTTTTCTGTAAAGCCATTCTTGAATCTCATGCCAGATTAAAATCAGTTTTTTAAAAAAGATCCCAGTCCCACTCTAGATCTAAGTCTGCCCCTAGATGACTTTTCTGTAAATAAAAATCAAGATTATGCTCCAGATCCTTGTATATGATTGGTAGGTGTGGCACAAATGACTGAAATGAAACACCTATTGGAACTGTGCTTTTTTTTTTTTTTTTTACTGCTCTGTTGTTATTGCTGTAAGTGGTAAGCACATTGCTCCATTTTTGTAAAACTTCTTGTGAAAGGCTATTCAAGTCTGTTGATGTCCAATATAAAAATTCCCTTATAAAACACATGGTATTTTGTCATGGTATTTTGTCATGATTTCTCTGGGAAGAGATTAAGTGTTCAGACATACAAAGAAAGGGGGGAAAATAGACGTTAAAGAATTAAAAGATAGGAAAGCAGTTCTCTATTTTTATGGAGAGTATTACATTTGATTTACTTTGGCTAAAACCTTCTGTTTTCATTACTACCGTATTTATCTAAGATTTTGGTGATATTACTGTCTTGTCCTCCGAGTCTGACTGTCAAGTAAGCAAAGCTCAGTGAAAGGTAGTGTTCATATATGCCAAATCTGGAATGCTATGCTACTTTACTATTTCCAGTATCTGGAAAAGATTTGGTAGCTCTGTTTCCAGTGTCCAGTCCTCTTATGCTGACAATCCTTCAGAAGGAAAAGTCACTTTGTATTTTTAAGTACAATACTCCATCACATTTATGACTCTGCAGCACCAAAGTGGGAATTTCAAGAAAGCTGGTATAAACAAGACTTAAAAGAACAGGTCCAGTTCTAAGCAGAATTGGGGATATGTTGTCTTTGAAGTTCAGCCTTTCAGAAGTATACAGTTTAAAGATTGCATTACTAATATTATTTTAAAGTCTGTTCCAGCAACCTGGCAGCATAAAATAAAAGCTTTCTCTGTGGAAACAGGGACTGACTGACCCATCTCACAATGAAGTCAGTAGAAAGGCTTCCATTGGCATTATGGATCAGACCCATAGTGACTTCTGAAAAACATGGCTTAGAAGACTAGTTTTACTTTTTGATGCTTAATAATTTTTTAACGTTAATATATGTTAATATATGGAGTGCAAAACATTTTATATTAATGCACTAATATCCCTGGAGCCTCTATACTGTACTAAAATGATTTGTTACAATATGACACAGTAAATTCCAGGCTGCCCTCAGAACAGAATGATGGTAGCTACAAATGTGTAGAAATGATTGCTGCAGTGCAATTCTAGGGTGGTTTCCTAGAATATCATGGACAGGGCTACTGTTGTTAGATGACAGTATATGATCAGGGCTATAAAACTATGTTATAAACTACTTTGGGTGGAATTCCCAAAGGTACGTAGGTGCCTAACTCCCATTGAAATCACTGGGAGTTAGATACCGAAGGACCTTTGTGAAACCCACCCTGAGTCTACAACAGGATTTGGCTAGACTAGTTATTTGAAAGAAAGTTCTTGTCCTCACTGAACAAGAAAACCAAACTAGAACCTTTCAAGCAATAACCATCCTTAAATTTGGATTTAGCTACAGCATGGTTCTGATTCTGGAATGGACAGTCCTAAAATGTCTTAGTATGTTATATAGAAAAAGATTTTCTTCTCCGAGTTGGAAAACCCATGCAAAGAAATATATCTAATATGTTTTTACATATCATAAGTAGGACTGTTGATTAATCACAGTTAACTCACACGATTAACTCAAAAAAGTAATCACTGTTTTAATCGCACAGTTAAGCAACAGAATACCAGTTGAAATTTATTAAATATCTTGGATGTTTTTCTACATTTTCATATATTTTGTATTCTGCGTTGTAATTGAAACCAACATGTATATTATTTTATTACAAATATTTCCACTGTAAAAATGGTAAACAAAAGAAATAGTATTTTTCAATTTACCTCATACAAGTACTGTAGTGCAATCTCTTTATCATGAAAGTGCAACTTATAAATGTAGGTTTTTTTGTTCTATAACTGCACTCAAAAACAAAACAATGTAAAACTTCAGAGCCTACAAGTCCACACAGTCCTACTTCTTGTTCAGCCACTTGCTAAGACAAACACGTTTGTTTACATTTACTGGAGTTAATGCTGCCCTCTTCTTATTTACAATGTCACCAAAAAGTGAGAACAGGCATTTGCATGACACTTTTGTAGCCAGCATTGCAAGGTATTTGCGTGCCAGATATGCTGAACATTCATATGCCCCTTCATGCTTCAGCCACCGTTCCAGAGGACATGCTTCCATGCTAATGAAGGATTCTGCTCGATAACCATCCAAAGCAGAGCAGACTGACACATGTTCATTTTCATTATTTGAGTCAGATGCCACCAGCAGAAGGTTGATTTTCTTTTTTAGTGGTTTGGACCCTTTAGTTTCTGCATTGGAGTGTTGCTCTTTTAAGACTTCTGAAAGCATGCATAAGGAACAAGCTGAAGCAACCTTGGAGATGTTAGCAATTATCTTTGAGAACTCATGGAGGATGGGTGAGGTTCCAGAAGACTGGAGAAGGGCAAACATAGTCCCTGTTTTTAAAAAGGGGGCAAAGAGGACCATATAATTCTAGACCAATCAGCCTATCTTCAATACCTGAAATGATACTGGAACAAATGATCAAACAATAATTTTGTAAGCTCTTCAAGGATAATAGGGTTATAAAGAATAGCCAATATGAATTTCTCAAGAACAAATCCTGTCAAACCAAACTAATTTCCTTCTTTGACAAGGTTACTGTCCTACTGCAATGTGGGGAAGAGATATATCTTGATTTTAGTAAGGCTTGTGACACAGTCCCACATGAAATTCTCATAAGCAAAATAGAGAAATGAGCTCTAGATCAGTGGTTCTCAAAGCCGGTCCACCACTTGTTCAGGGAAAGCCCCGGGCGAGCCGGACCGGTTTGTTTACCTGCTACGTCCGCAGGTTCAGTACAGAGGGCTGGACTTGGTGACTTCTCTAGGTCCCTTTTAGCCCTACATTTCTATGATTCTATGAAAAACAAGTGCATTACTGATTGCAAAAACTCTGTGACCTGACCTTCAGATTCAAATGTACAGCCTATGACACTATAAGCATGCTTGGAGCAGGCAGCAGCTGTGCCTAAACAACTGCAATTTGCTACAGCACTGGGAGAGAAAAATTTTAAAAGCTCTTCAGCAAACATCCTTGGTACCAACTCATTAAAATTGTTTACATCAGTTAGCAAGTCAAGAAATTAGGGCAGTAAAAGCATGACAGTGGGTACATGAGCAGAGAACATAAGGGTGCCTATTGCTGCAACTTTTTTCCCCCCTTTACATGTGACCTGGCTCTGTACCGCTTTCTTTTTACCTGTAACTTATTTTCTAATTGGAGAGTGGTCTGGCTGGACAGAAGATTTAACTTTGTCCCAGTATTTGCCATTGCTCTTCTTCCCCTATCTGTTCCATTCATCCCTGTTCTCTTTCTTTCTCTTTTCCTTAAAATTAACCTGCTTTTCACTGTTGTCTGAATGAAAGGTCATGTTTATTTGGAGAAAAAAATTCAAAATGGAGGATAATCACGCAAAGAATTAGCCCCTCCCGTTGCCTGGTAATGGCAGACCCAGGGTTCTATATTCTTAACACAAGAACTACAGCTGGTCAACATTTTCCATCAAAACTTTTTTTCCATGACAAATGGCCTTTTCTTCTAAATGAAAACTTTTGAAGGCAAGTTTCACTTTGTTCAAATTGTTCCAATTTTCCAGGGGGAAAAAAAATGATAATTTTTAAAGCCATAATTTTTACTAAAAATTCATAGGTAACATTTTGTGGAGGAGAGTGCTGATTTTTGGTCAAAAAATGGAAAAAGTGTGTGTGTGTGTGTGTGTAAAATGCCATTTTCTGACTAACTCCAATTATAATAGCTGTAGCTTTGGGTCTGGGAGCCTGGATGTGCACAGAGGTGACAAACCTAGCTGCTTCCTTAAGGATGGTCAAAGCCCTTATTTTTGTGTGTACACTGCATTGTTATAAACCCAGATTCCATCAAGGCAGGGATGGCAAATTAGACCGCTTTTGCTTCTATAGTGTGAATCTGTATCATATAGTATGGACTAGCTTACGGCAGAGTCAGCCATCCAGATTCTTTTAAAGAACTGCTTAAATACTGTGAGTTGCTGAAATAATTCAAGATTTTCTAGTTAAACTTTTCTCTTTCATTTGATGACTGTCAAGTTTGTAAACCTTGCCCCTTCTTTCCTGTATCTGGTATAAATCTACAGCAGATATAAGGGAAGTTCAGCAGATTCTGTGGTCTGTATGAGAGGAGAGCAATTTAGCAGCTGCCAATTCATTCCCCAGACAATGCAAAAAATTCTTCAAGAAGGGAATCCCATTTGACGTGCAAATTACAATCCAAGACCCAGAAACATTTTAGCTTCTCACCCTTTCTTTTGGTTTTGGGTGTCCTGAAACAGCTAAAATTAGGCCATAGGAACTTCTCACCCTTTTTTAATCTTTATAATGACCCAGCCTGATATATCTACAGTAAGCAGAAGCTGAGTTAGCTATTTGTGGTATACAATTTACTCAGTGACTTTTGCCCTCTTTTTTTGATTTTTTTGTGAGCCAGCTTTGATTTTTTGCAGATTTGTTTACTTGTAGTTGTTTGAATGTTTGATGCAAATACATTTCAGCTTATGGATTGCTCACAAACCATGTTTTCAGTGACTATTTTTGAATCATTACTACAGTGTGATTGGACAAATTAGTCACAGTATTGTTTCTGTTCTCTGATTGGATGAGTATATTATTATTTATATTCATGTAGTACCTAAAGGCCTCATTGTGTAGGCACTGTACATTATGTATAACTGGACACAGTACTTGCTCTGAACAATTACAATTTAAGTAGACAAGATAGACAAAGGAAATGAGGTTTATAGAGATTAAGTGATTTACCCAAGATCACACAAGAAGTTTATGGCACAGCCAAGAACTGAAGCCAGCTCACTCAAGGCCCAGGCCAGCACCATAACAATAAGACCATCCTGCCTTTCTGTAATTGTATCATTGTCCAAAACAGGCATGGGCCTTTAATTCTCTCAGGTAGCAGGAGGGAGACGTTCGGGAAACTAGAAGAATCTAGGTGAAAGGATTAGGGATGGCTATAGAAGGATATCATGGAGGGATTTCTGGAATGCTAGAAACAAATGTGTATTCCATAATGTGTTCCATGCAAAACACCTGTCAGTAATTGTCTTATTTACATGGAGAATGAATGGCGCCTCATTTTTTTTTCCTGGATAACATTTGACTTCAATTAATTGATTAATGAGGGACCAAGGACAGAGAAAAAGTGACAACGGTCAGGGTACTAGTAACAGTACTTGAGAATGGACACTTGGCAAAGAGACAGTACAGAAAATACCTAGCACTTGTCTCAAGCAACAAGGGTTCGGTTTGAATTAAACAACCATTTATATTGTGTAAAATCTATGACTTTCTACACATCACACAGCTGCAAATGGGTGGGTATTTTTATTTACTTTAAACACTGCTTTTTTTACTATATCAGCAGAGATTTTTTTTCTATACATGCACATTGGGGAATGTCTAAATGAATGTAACACAGTATAAATTAGTGTAATATTAATTTTTTTCCAGCCCCATCAACATTCGAAACACACCAATTCAGACCTTGTCTACATTTATTTTTTTACCTGCTCCGATATCTGTCTCTATCTGTAGCAGCATTTGCTAAAGTCCCATGTATATTAAGATCCGATGTAGCAGTAGTGGTGCAGCCCCCCTAGTGCAGCCATATTGGACCCCTGCAAACCATGATTTGTAGTGGTGTGGCTTAACTGCACCAGTGCAGATCAGAGTTTACATCAGCATAGCAGGTCTACAGTAGGGCACGGTCAAAAACAAGGATTCCATTTGGTGACAAATGGTGAGGTTTCAACATTTGTTTTCATTCTGCATTAGAATAATTTAGTCAGGAAGGTTTCTAAGTTCCAGAGTGCAATTTCTGCTCAAAACCAGAAAGAGAGAGAGAGACCCCACAATCGTAAATACTCCTCCCACCCCTCTCTCTCATTTTGGCCAGAAATTCCATACTGGACCTCAGAAACCTTCCTGATCATTTTTTAGTCTAGACTGATACATTTTGGGTGAAAAATTTCGATGAATCAGCTTTTTCCTATGAATAAAAGGTTTAGTCAAAAAATTCCCAGCCATTTGTAGTCTACATTAGGGGTTTGCACTGAGAAGCTTACATGAGTGCAACCCTCTCGCCCTGTGAGGGTAAACAGGGCCTTAGCCTTAGTTAGACTCCCTTTAAGTTTGCCTTGACTAGAAAAGTCACTGACTTTAGGTCAGTCTTAACTAACATGTGCTAGCTAAGCCTGACTTACACTTGACTTTTTCCTAGTGAAGATGCAGGATAATGCTCTATAGCTCAGTTTAGCTGGTCTAGTTTCAGAAGGTGTTACCCAGTATCTAAGCTAAAAAAAAGTTGAGTTTAGGTCAGGCTTAGCTGGCATGTTAGCTTAGCCCAACCTAAACTCTCCCAGTGAAGACAAACTCTTTGATTCAGATTCTCTTAGACTCACCCTGGCCCTATTGCCTCCTTACCCCTCCCAGCTCCCTTTGGCATGTACTGGGTACACCGAGAGAACAGTTCTTGCCCTCACTGCAACTGTGCCCAGCTGCTGCTCCAGGCAAAAGGACAGGGAGAATTTTGTGACCTCCTCTCTTTGCATACCCCTGGAGCAGCTGGGCACAATCTGATGCTAAATTAGTGTAATTTACAGCCTGAAGGGTCTGGAAAAATGTATGAATTATATACTTAGATTCCCTGCATTAGATTTACTGTCTCTAGAGGATTTTGCTTTTCATGCGGCTGTTTTTTTTTTTTTTAGAGAAAATGCCCTACTGTAAATTCAGGTAATCTTGAAATCATCTGTAATTTTCAGTTCCATTCCAGCAATGCCCTCCATATTATATATCTAAGTGTGAGTGTTTGACTATTTTTCGTCTCTGGTTTTCACTCAATTTCTGTAAGTGTTCCATTAAAAAGTTATTTGGTTTAAAACAAATATAGAATAGTTTATAAAAGTGCACAATGGCCCCAAATTTTAGCAATAAACTGACCATGCCACATATATTGGTTTTACCATTCTCAGCATCTACATGTTGGGCAATGAAACATAAGACCAATTGTTCTATAAATGATGAGTGACTGTCTTCTGAAATATTTCTCTGACACAGCACTGATATGCCCATTGATGTAATGAATTATTGTCTGCTTGAGAATTGTTTGGCCTCTTTGTGTCTTGTGTGATGCACGATAAACACATTAATATCTCTTTCTTTCTCCAATGAAATAGACTATCCAAGGATCATTTTGGTAAAGAGTTTCCCTTTTCTCCCCCACACAAGCTTTGTGTGCTTAGTCCCATAGAACCTGCCTCATGCTATTAGGAGCCCTGAGTACTTTGATTTAAAATCAGCTAATTAGAGTTTGTAATTTCCTTAGCACTGTGCATAAACAGAATTAAGATGCTAAGTCTCTCTGACTCTGTGATAAAGCTGTTCATGAGCAGCCCTTACTTAATAGCTAAAATTTATGTGAAGAACACTATGCAGCTGGAACAAAAATGAGTCTTCACACACAGTGAAATACAGTTTAAGCGAAGGCTTAAGAATGAAATGTCTGAAGGTTTGTTTTTTTTAAAGTAAGAATTGTAAACCAGTGTGAAAAAATGCATCTCTTCCCCAACAACATGCAGAGAAGGAAAAAAAAAAGCATATATCTTGTTGATGGGTCAGTAACAGTTTTATGTAGGTTGAAAAGTGTATTGTAATCCTGTGAAACTGCAGTATACTTTTGTCCTCCCTCCCCGCCCCCATCCTGAAAACACACATGGCTTGACAAAATGCCATCTGAACGTGCTTGAATACAGTGATCTCATTGTGGAGACTGAAGACTCGGGGCTCAGCATAGCTGGATGATTGAGAAGCACAACATGCTCAACAGATGTAAAAACTGTGTAATTCATGACTTTCTCAAGTGGGCAATGAGCTTCCACAGCCAGTTACTAAACTTCTGCAAGAGGTGTAAAATATCCAGTGATTTCCTATTTGAGTGCACCAACTATTTCAGATATGCACATACTACTTGTGAATTTTGGCTAGTTGTCACCAGGATTATTTCTCTCTGTTCTACACTTGACTTGTTTTAGGCTATTTTAATAGGAGAGGGGAGACTTGCCGTTTTATACTTGGCTTTCCCATTAAAATGCGGAGGGAGGAATCGAGTCCACAGAAAACTCCAAGGAAGTTTGTGAACCGTGGACTTCCCACTTGTTTCAGCAAGCTGGCAGAAAAGCCAGTTTAAGCCAGCAAGATTTGCTGACGTGGAACTTCAATCCTAGATAGATCTCCTGAGGAGAACCTGAAATCTGGGGACACTGAATGGAGGCCCACACAATCCCTTTTCTTCTCTTCAAAGAGTTTCAATCTCTCTCTTACTGAACCTTAATATCAAATTATTTTATTTCTGAAACTGTTCTAAACATTCTCAGATTTTATTCCTTAAAAATTAAGGAGCTCAGTCCTCTGTGGGGCATAATGTCTGGGCACAACAGAGATAGGGGAGCTGCAAAGGTTGGGGCTCACCAATCATGCAGCTACTTTGCTTCCTTGCTGTATAGTGTAGAAGAGCCTTGGGGTTGCGTTAAACTATGCCTAACAGCCCCAGGTCCCAAGGGGCTACCTCCTGCTAACTGCCCCACATGCTGGCGACAACTCCTCTGGCCCCATCAATGCTCCCTGCATTGGGGGTAATTCCTGCTGTCTTTTTAAGCCAGTTATATGACCCCCATGTACCACTGATGTCAATGGGAGCGCTGGGTTTTTAGCACAAGCAGTCCCCAGGATATATGCAAAGAAACTTGCATTCTAAATTGCTGGCATAAATTAGGTGAATATTTTTGAACGTGTTGGTGGAGAGTCCAAGTGGTAGGGTGAGGAGGTTGTTGGGGGGGTGGAGAGGCGGGAGGGAGGGACCGTGTGGTGGACCCAAATAGCCACAGCTTTTCTGTGGCAGGAAGGGGGTCAGATTAAGGCTCAGGTGTCACCCCAAAAGTGGGCAGTGCTTGGTTAAAAGTGGCATCACCAGGGTGGCTGAGAACTCCACTGGTTCAGTTGCTCTTTGGAAAGGCTCTTGCCCATGGCTCATATGGCACCCCAGCAGGAATTAAAGCTGCGCTCCCTAACATAAGGCCTAGGGAGAAACTCTGCTTGCCCTACATTGCAATGGGCTTGGTTCACACCTTGGGACAAGGGTGTGTACACCTCTCTCCTCCAGTTTTTCGAGGCTTAAGTCTTAAGTGAAACATAACAAACTGGACATCACATTAGCTACATCACTAGGAAATTTCAGTGCTCGGGAAAACAACAAGCCGAACTCCATGGTGGAATTCTGACCTTCTGGCTGGGTGCAGGAAAAGCAAGTAGTGTATTTTTCGTTTCCTGTGTTATTTAGGTCTTGATCCCTATATCTCATAAACAGTGTGGGCCAGATTCAGTTTTACATTCCCTCTCCTTTGTGTGTGGCTTTTGCGGTGCAAAGGGGCCAGAAAGGGGCTAGATCTGGGTAGGTGAAAATTCCCATAGCATGGGGGGAACTATGAGCTGACACAGCAGTGGTGTACCCAGCATCCTGTCTTTCTACTTGCTGAATTTCTACATTCATGGGCTGTGTGCCCAAAGTGCACTGTGCTTCTCCCATCCCCAGCTAGTGTACGGATCCTAGGGGAGTACTGCTGCAAGTATAGGATAGAGCAGCCTCTAGGGATGTAGATTTATCCTGAGGTTCAGCAACCTACACCCAGCTCCCTGACAGCCCCCACTCCCTGCTGTGCTGAGTGGAAACTCAGTGCAATAGAAAACCTAGGCATATGGGTATATTAGTTATATATGTCAAGATTTGGTACCATGTCTACCTCTGAGAGGACTTCCTGATGGAGATTCATCACAAGGGGTGTAAACAAGGCAGAAATATGGTACATGCTACATCTAGCATATTAAGAAGATTAGAGAAGGGGCAGAAGTCTCGCTCATCTAACATACTTCTTTAATTTAGGTTTACCAGAGCCTTCCTGGCAGCCATGCATACTTCACAGCTGTTTCCCAGGTGGAAATATGTGAGCTGGGACATATAGAAGGTGATGAGAGCGGCAGTGAGCAGAACCCTCCCCCTAGGAGATCATAGAGCCCCTGAAAGAGGACACAGGTGTAGTGCCTTTCGTCGGCCACCGGTCAGAAGTTATGTTCATCATGCTGCTCCATAGGGTTGTTCTGCCGCAGCTGCGATGCAATCGTGGATTGTGACGACATTTTCATGCAAAACCTTATTTGCAGTCACAGCTAACTTCCTCCTCTTTTGATGCTTGGGGTGAAATTTCTCATAGCCATTGGAGAATTACTATTTTTGGACACTTTTGGAAGCATGTGTGTGTAAAAATAATAGGTTGTTCAGCTGTTATATATTGTCAGCTTCTTTACTGAATTGGCATAATTCAGACCCCCTTTTTTTCTTTGGACTTCAGACATGGTATGTACAGAGTACTGAATGATGAATGCACAATTTGCTTTGGTTGGAGAAATTTGGTTTCACAAAACAAAGTTCAGTCAATGTGAAAATAATGTAAAATCCATTATTAGTTTGTCTTGTCCCTAAAAGTCAGACAAATACAGCAAGGTGCATGTTTGCACCAGTGTCCAGGGGTAAAATAAAGGAGTGGATCTCCATAAAACCAGAGGCAGGTTTCCTCCTCCTCTCCCTGGCTTGGAGAAGCAGTGATCCACACAGATGACCTTCCTCCTTGCCTGGTGCAGTTAGAACATCCCCTTCCTGTTTTGATCTCCTTTAACTACTACCTGTGTCTCTTTGAATGATTCCACATTCATATACAGGAGAGAGAGAGAGAGAAAAAAACTTTGAGAAGAGACCTAAAACCTTAACACTACATTGTCTAACAAAAAATGATGCACATATGGTATGTACCGTTTCCTGTAGGGATATCCATATGATAAAACTGCAGAGCCATGTCATACTTTGCAGAACCCTGGTTTTCCTCTGGACATGGCAAGTCATGCCAGCTTGTTACCCACTTGGAGAGCTGCTGGCAGGAATTCAGTCCAAGTTTTGATATGAGTGTGTTTCAGCCACACTTAACAGTTTATAAAGAGGCACTCATTTTAGCCTCAACTGCCCTCCGTCTGTGAATCAATCTTCTGCATTCCAACCTTGTAAACATGCTTCAGACAACCACCATTAAATACAACAGAGCAGTAACAGAAAGGCTGTGCTGTTACACGGGTGTAATTCCTTAAGACGTGAAAAAAAGCCAAAAATGGGTGAGAACTTAGAATCATAGAATATCAAGATTGGAAGGGACCTCAGGAGGTCATCTAGTCCAACCCCCTGCTCAAAGCAGGACCAATCCCCAATTTTTGCCCCAGATCCCTAAGTGGCCCCCTCAAGGATTGAACTCACAACCCTGGGTTTAGCAGGCCAATGCTCAAACCACTGAGCTATCCCTCTCCCCCCCCCACTTAAAAATTGGATGGTAACAGACCATGAATCCCAATGATAATTGAACCTGATGATATTTGGAACAAAAAGAGCTCTCAAGCCATGCTTGTAGCTGTTTCCATCAGTTCACACTACTCAGACGTTTTAGGCTTCAGAGTGACACTCTGTGTAAGCTCAAAAGTTTTCCTGTCTCAACAATAGAAGTAAGTCCAATAAAAATTATTCTCATACATTATTATAAAAAAATACCTCACCCACCTTGTCTGTCTAATATCTTGAGACCAACATGGCTAGGGTTGCCAACCCTCCCAGATTGGCCAGGAGTCTCCTGGAATCGGGCTCGATCTCCCAGAGGCGACTGAAGCCAATCCGGGAGATGTTAGGCCCCTGCAAGTCCATCGGCGCTGCCTGCCTTAGCCCTGCTGCTCCCTATCTGCCCTGGCTATGCACGGCTCCCAGAAGCAGCCGGCAAGTCCCTCTAGCTCCTAGGCTCAGAGGCGGCCGGGGGGTCTCTGCGCTGCCCTGAGCAGCGACTTCACAGCTCCCATTGGCCGGCAACCACAGCCAATGGGAGCAGCGAATGTGGTGTCTGCAGGTAGGGGCAACGCAAACTGCCTGGCCGCCCCTGAGCCTAGGAGCCAGACATCGATCACTTCCAGGAGCCGCACGAGGTAAGCGCCGCCGGCCAGAGCCCACACCCCGAACACCCTGACACATCCCAATCCCCTGCCCCAGCCCTGAGCCTCCTCTGCACTCAAATTCCCTCCCAGAGCCCACACCCCAACCCCAGTCCCCAGCCCAGAGCCTCCTCCCACACCCAAACTCCCTTCCAGAGCCTGCACCCTGAAATCCCTCCTGCACCCAAACCCTCTTCCCCGGGCTCATCCTGGATCTCCCTCCCACACTCTGAACCCATTGGCCCCACCCCGCAGCCCAGAGCCCACACCTGCTCCCACACCTCAACCCCCAGGCCCAGCCCTGAGACCCCTCCCACACCCAAACTCCCTCCCAGAGCCCACACACCCTCCTGCACCCCAATCCCCTGCTCCAGGCTCAGCCTGGAGCCCCCTCCCACACTCTGAACCCCTCAGTCCCAGTCCAGTGTCCACACCTGCTCCTGCACCCCAACCCCCTGCCCCAGTCCAGTGAAAGTGAGTGAGGGTGGGGGAGAGCGAGTGAAAGAGGGAGGGGGGAGGGAGTGACTGGTGGGGGCCTCAGAGAAGGGGCGGAGCCTTGGGAAGAGGTGGGGCTGGGGGCAGGGCAAGGGTGTTTGGGTTTGTGGGATTAGACAGTTGGCAACCCTATACATTGCTACACCAACATTGCATGCAAAGATAGTATGATATTCCTGGAACCTTCATATATAGATTATTCAGATTTAGGCCCCAGTACTTCTATGGAACCATGAGGGTGGACAATTATGCCCACCCAGAATCCAACTGACTTCATAGTAACCAAGGCAACAATATTTTATAGGCTGGGGGATTCAAAAATATAGTTATAGGTTTTCAAACTGTGGGGTGCACCCCCTGGGAGGCACATCAAGATCATTAGAGGGGTGTCCTATTTTTGATTCCTACTCAGCTTTTGGGCTCAATGATATCTAGTGGCAATGGGTTTCACATGCTCATTTTGCATTGTATAACAAAAAAAGTATTTCCTTTTTAGCAATTTTACATTTGTTGCCTCTGCTTTCATTGAATGTCCCATTTCTTAACTTCTACAAAAGTTAAATACCCCTGGTTTCCCATCTCTATCCTTTTCATTCGTTTGCATACCTCTAGCATGTCCCATATTAATTGTTTCATTTTAAGTAGCTGCTTTTTTTTTTAACCAAAGTGTCCTTGTCTGCTTGTTATAGTATAGACACTACATGGAATGCTGAGCAATGATACTTGCTTCACACTGAGAGCACATTACACCAGTGCTCCGTAGGCCACGCTGGCAATTTATTGCGGTGTTCAAGGCGTTGTGTGGTTTTCAAGATACTGCCCTTTAAAGCTCTAAATGGCCTGAATATTGAAGATTCTGAATACTGAAGTACTTCTGGAAGCATTTGGGTGACGTTTTCCAGCATTTTTGTACTATAATTATTCTTCACTCTATCACCAGAAGAGGGAAATGTTGGATGTTTCAATCAAAATAATCAGACAGGCTTTTTTTAAAAAGGCCTGTTTGTTAAAGTAAACCAAAAGTAATGAACTAACTTTGCTTCTTAAATAAACATTTTTGAGATTGTTATTGTAACACATCTGGTAATTTGGAATACCCTATTATAGCAGCCTGAAGAGCTTCACTGCCCATCAGACTTGAAATTATATAAGCATAAAACAAGCCACCTTGATTTGAAAAAAACCTTTATTTTTCTTCCTCTCACCTGGTGTGAATAATTTGAAATGAATGAGTTGCTGGACTTACTGTACATTTGAGTACACATTCATTAATGCAATTGTAAAAAGGAGTGAAGTAATGCTACATAAATCCACATATATTATGAATAATCACGGGAAATAATGTGACCATCTCCTGTGTATAAGCAAAGATAAATAATCCATGTAGTCATAGATCTTGATAAGTGCTGAGACCCACCAGCTCCCATCGACTTCATTGGGAATTGATACCATTCACTGTCTCTACCTTGCGGGACTGAGAACTTATGTCCTGATCCAGCCACAAGTTTCATGCAGGCTCTGTTGAAGTAAGTGTGTCTCCATGTTGTGCAGGTATTACATGCCCATGCAGAGCTTAGTATTGTGATTGTTATTATTATTTTATTACTACTATTTATTTATTTATTATTTTATTATATTACTGGAGCACCTAGAAGGCCTAATCACGGAGCAGGACCCCTTTGTGCCAGGTACTGAAGAAACATAGAACAAACAGATGGTCCCTGCCCCAAAGAGTTTACAATCTAAGGATTAGGGCCTTAATTTGCTGAAGAAATCCTTCCAAACTTGCTTTTGCAATGCTGACATCTTTGTAAGAACACTGAACAGACATTAGTTAAGAAACTTCAGTTAGACAATTTCATATAACTATGTTTCTCCTGAATTCATTGCATTTCAGATTGCTTAGCTAAAGTACAAATCCAAGAATTTATAATTATAATAAAATGTTAAATTAAATAAGAAATTCATAGAAAGTAAACTAAGATGTTTATATGATGCATTTATAAAGTTTGAATGATCATAGTAAGATGTCACTTATCAAGATGTAATAAATCAAATCACAATAAATCAAGACCTTATAACAACGTTTTGTCAGTTGGGGTTAAATTCATTATAATTCTGTAATATTTTGGTAGGTAATTTTGGTGCCATTATGGAACTATGAATTAGATCTTTCGTACAGATCCTTATTAATTTGTCAATTGAATTTCATAGCCATCAAAAGTCATAGGCATGTCAGTGACAGTTCAACTGAAAATAATTCCAAAGTTAAAAATTTAGAAATGTAAACAATTACTTAACTACTGAAACATCAGATTGATTCAAAATTGCCTTACCAAATATGGTTGCATAGTTGAACCATTTCATTCTACATACTCTACACTCACAAATAACACACAGTAACCCCAAGTATATGTTTATTGATTCAAAACTACTTTCACATTTACTTTAAATTAACTAGTAGGTATTGTATAAACACAAGTAATCTTTAACCATTAGTTTAGTCCACTATAAAGTTTTATGATGCTTTATTTGGTTAAAGTAATAGTAAACTCTTTGGCTTGAATTTATAATTAATTAATTTAAGCATTTTTCCATTTTCCAAGAAGCTGTCATTTAATGTAATCTCACAAATCCTGTGTTTCCTGGAAAATCTCCATGTAAACCTTTTCTTGGTTAAAAACTTATTCTGCTGAACAGGTGTCATGAATCTTCCAGTCTCAGCACTCTCTTATTAACCCAATATTATTTCTAGGCATCTGAAGTAGAACTTGTTAGTGAAATACATTATATTCTGAAGTAATTTATAGGCTTTTTATAACTAGGGTATGTTCTCTGAGAAGTATTTAACTTAGAATAACTAAGTCATCATGAAAGGAAATGCACATACAAAAGTATTTTTTACACTTATCAAGCGGAATTGGTGCATAGATACATTCTCATTTTGGAAGGTTGCAATGTCTGGTTTCTCTAGATACACAGACACGTAGTTCAGCTGAAGGGAGTTCTAATTCAAGTGGTGTGTTATTGTAGTATCTCTGTGGTCTTCATTTAGGGAGAAAGAAGCACCCATCATTGTGGGATCTGAGTGCTTTTCAATGGTGCATTAAGCAACAGGACTAGCATCTGACATATATGACTTATGATCATTTAAATCTATCTTCAAACACTTCAAAGTAGACCAGATCATGAAAAAGGGGAAAGAGACGTTCCCCTGTCACAAATGTACCAGGAGTTTGTTGTCACTAGTTGTTTCTGTAAAGCATAAAAAGCAGCTTCTGCTCGCAGTGCTCAAGCCTATGCTGGTATGCCTAACATTAATTATTATTAATAGCATCAATATATTATGGGTGTTGTCATGAAATCTCTGAATTACTAATAGAGACAGTGTCATCTGGTGGTATGAGCAGGATATTGGGATTGAGAGACTCCCACGGTCTAATGCCAACTCTGTTACTCACTTTGTGGCAACCTCCCTATATTTGTTTCCTATTTTTTGGTTGTGGTTTTCAGGGTTCCCAAAAGACCAGTCCTAGCTAGCTGTAGGGGAAACAGCTAATAATCTGTGACCTCCAGGAAAAATCAGTGACAAGCTTTAAAGCCCAGTGATTGGTGTACACCAATTATGTTTGCAAGGCTATCTTCATTGAGGAAAACACCTAGAAACTTGCTTTTCTTAATTTAATGAAAGCTGGGAGTCTCCCTTACATTTCTAGGGCTTTGTAGGCCCCCAAAACAAGGTGTACATCTGGGTTGCTACAAATCTAAGGCCAGGTGTTTTTTTGATACTTTTACTTGTGCTGAATAGTACGCAGCAGTAATCAAGGGGACCACTGACAGAGTAAAGTATGAGTTGGTATGAGTGAATGTATCAGAATCAGGCCCTCAGGGCTTCAGTCTCTGCAGTAGCAATGCGGAGATAACATGTAGTCTACAGCTAAGTGCACATTTTTAACAGTGAGGGTAATTAACCATTGGAGCCACTTAGCAAGAGAGGATCCTCCATCACTGGAAACTTTAAATCAATTTTGCATGTTTTTTTCTCTAAAAGATAAGCTCTAGTTCAGTGGTTCTCAAACTAGGGCCGCCATTTGTTCAGGGAAAGCCCCTGCCGGGCCGGGCCGGTTTGTTTACCTGCCGCATCCGCAGGTTCGGCCGATCGCGGCTCCCACTGGCCGCGGTTCGCTGCTCCAGGCCAATGGGGACGGCGGGAAGCGGCGTGGGCTGAGGGATGTGCTGGCCTCCCTTCCCGCAGTCCCCATTGGCCTGGAGCAGCGAACTGCGGCCAGTGGGAGCTGCGATCGGCCGAACCTGCAGACACGGCAGGTAAATAAACCGGCCTGGCCCACCAGGGGCTTTCCCTGAACAAGCGGCGGCCCTAGTTTGAGAACCACTGCACTAGTTCAAACAGGAATTATTTCAGGGAAGTCTTATGGTGTGTGTTATGCAGGCGGTCAAATTGGATCATCACAATGGCTTTATAATCTATAAAGAGAAGAAGCAGGAGCCACCGAAGGTTGCTCGGTGCGGGAGGAGCAGGAAGGTTATTGTGACCCTGACTGAATAAAACATCCTTCTTCAGCAAAGTGCTTAAGTCCCTTTGGGTTAAAGTTAAGCATATGCTTAAGCAGGGCTTTGGAGCTGTGCTCCAGCTCCGCTCCAGCTCCAGACCAAAACCTGCAGCTCCACTGCTCTGGACCTGCTCCAGCTCCTGGTTCCGCTCCACTCCAAAGCCCTGTGCTTCAGTGTTCTTTGAATCAGTGCTTGTGTAAGCTTCCACCCCCTGCAACAAGCCCCATCTGCCTGGGCCAGATGTCTTAATCAGCTCTGGCCCCCTTGTGCACTGTCCTGAGGCTCAACCCTGGCACAGAACTGGCCTACATGGACATCTGGGGTTTATTTGCCCTTTAAGACTGCAGACCAGATTCTGCCTCATTTACTCACCCTGAGTTGTACCTTCTTCCTAGACTAGGACTATGCAAGGAGAAAGTTATGTCTCAGTATGAGCAAGGGTGGTAGAAATTGTCTCTGTGTCAAATGGACCTAGGGCATGGTCCTCTGGGTGAGGGGTGATGTACATAGTGGTTATCACTAGTCAGGACGATAGCTTGAGTTAAAATCTTTAGCTTCTTGTGCTGTTTAATTATATTTTAAAGTATCAGGGTATTGTTAACAATACAAATAACTTGCGCCTCCACATCTTATTCCATGATTTAAAAATCTGCTTTGTGGCATTTCTCAGTCAGTCTCTTTTTCTTAACATCCTCCTTGTAATGTAAACATAGGAAAGAGATAGAGGTAACAGAACAAAGAGCTAAATGTACAAAACAGTACCCCCCATCTCTCTGTAGAATCATATACTATGGAAGTGGTACCACACTGAGTTTTTGGGAACAGAATGATAATAGTGTTTTCATCTCTATCCTAGTAGGGAACCACTGTGCTTTTTTCCCTTTTAAATCAACTCCACATTCACTCAGAAATCTTACTAAAGGAAAGTCTATTATACTGCTTCATTAAAAAAATGAAAACATAAGAAACTGCACCAACTGAACTGGCAGGTCTGATAGGAACATATGTATATTAATCTACAAGACAAAAACATTTGAATGTTGTGTTTTAATGAAGACTGTGTCATGTATGCAACCCTCAAAAAGGTGTTAAATTAATTATGAGAGATTGGTTTAGGAGATCACATTTCTCCTTATCAGTCAATCAATATGTCACTTAATTAACTCAGCTTTTGATGTTGATTATAAAACAATCATGTTCTTAATATAACTTTTGATACCTAACTGTAGACTGGGAAGTTTTTCTTAAAGTGTAGGCTTTGGAGAGCTCATTTATTTTTTTGTTTCCTTAGCAACGGGATTTGAGAAAAAAGCCCACTGGGAACTGAACATGGAGCTTTCAAGTTTATAAGTGCAGTTTCTTATCACGAGGAACTATTTTTTTAGAGACATCCATACTACCTTAATAACATGCACTCTTATCTTCCTGAGGCCCATCATTAAAAGAAATCTCTGTTAAAAATATACTGATCTAGTATTTCATATGCATTGTAAAAGGGAAACTCCATCTTCACTGAACACAACCCTCATCATTTTCACTGGCATTGTTAACTGAAATATGTGACTTCTCTTAACAATTCTTTCAGTTTCCTACATCTGAGAAAGTGCATAGAGGTAGAGGAGGCCTAAACACTTGCTCTGAGGAGCAAATGAAGGAAGGAACCTCCACTGTGTTATATAGAAAACCCCTAAGATTAGATTCCCACAGCTGAGTTCACCTGAAGTTGGTAAAAGGTTCTGTTCTATTTAGTTTCTAATACTGCACCTATCATGATAGTACCTGAATGCCTTCCATAATTAAAAGTTAACAAGGTTATTAATATCAGTCAACTACAGTTTCCTCTTCATCCCTTCACAGGGGAAAAGTTATTGGAAAGGTAGGGGGGACAGTGGAGGGGAGTTGGTTGCTAGGCTTTTTGTTTTGTTTTTTAGATATAAACATGTTGCTACATGGAAAAGCCAGGTTCAAGAAATGAGTTTTTCATTTGGCCCAGTAAGTATTCGGGTTTCTTATCATTCTTAGTGCTTCGGGGAGTGAATTCCACAGTCTTGGGTCAGCATCCAAGAACTCCCTGTTTCCTAAACACATGGGCACTTTACCCGTGCTCCTGAGGAGCTGAGCTGCCAGGGGCAGTTAAGAACCTGGTGGTGGAGCTGGTCCTATAAATAATCCTGGCACCATGCATTAAGAGCCAATATTCTATAGTGAGCAAATGCACTGAGCGAGTATGGGGTGATGTGACCTTAGTAATTTGTTTTGCACAGCTGCATTCTGCACTAGTTCCAGTTTTTTCAAGGTTGATACTTTCACATCCAAGGTACATTCCAGTGCAATAATTCAGTCAGGAAGTGACGAAGACCTGCGTGATCACAGCCAGGTCCTCAACAGCAAGGAGGGGATGGAATGTCCCAGCCAACTGGAGGTGGTATAGTATATTTCTTGCAGATAGTGCTTATGTGTGAGTCCACAAGGAATGTAGGATTACAACGTTTGTGGCCTTTCTTGAGGATCTGTTGGCATACATCCTAGATTACTGGAGACAGCAAGTGACAGTGAATTCCCTGAAATGTTACCTTTCTGCCAACAAACATAACTTTTATCCTACCTTGATTTAGCTTCAGCCAACCCTTGTTTTTCCATTGTTGATCTCAGCCAGATTCTGGGTTAAAGTCACTAGACTCTGACTCAGTTTGCACAAGAATTCCCTTTACTATATGTCACTTGCTTCCTTCCAGGCAGGGAATGGGTGAGGAGAGACAGGAAGTGGCAAAGCCTTCGCTCCACCGCCCCTTCACTCTATATCAGACTAGCTGAACCAGTGCAAGGTGTGTATGCTACAGTAGATTACTATCTCCCAGGAGGAAGCAGAGGAGGAATTCTGACTCAGAACTATGTCTCTGAGTCAAAATGCCTCCTGGGTAGAGCTGGTCGAGAGTCAGACTTTCCATTTCATGGGAAATTCCAACATTTTGAAATTTGTTTCCCAGGGGCTTCTCCTAAGACAGTGTAGACCACTTGCTCAGGGCTTTGCCTGAAGTCATCACTGGCTTGTAGAAAGCAATACAGCAAGAGAGCTAAGATGAACAACAAATTGAAAAAAAAAGACAGTTCACTCTGAAGTGAAACTGCTGTAGCTGTGCTAATTAAACATTTAAGATAACTTCCCTGCCTTTGATTGCCCAGTTAAAATCACCCATGGATTTAAAGGTCTGAACCTGAATCCTACATCAGGACTCACGTGGGTGGACCTTTGCGTAGGCTTATGCAGAATGCCACTGAAGTCAACTCAGGATCAACCTTCATGGGTCCACTGCACATCAGGGGCCCAGCATAGCTTTGTGAAGAGGGGCCGATTGGGGGATAGTATGACAGCTGAATTCTGTCCTGCTCCTGGAACTCTGTGACGAGGAAGGACGCCTCCAGTTAATGTCCCACACAGCACCACTGGACACTGCAGAACATTAAGTTGCACAAAGGTCTTCAAAAACCCACATGGTTAGCAAGGGAAAGGAAAGCTCTGCTTCTTGGGAGCAGCCAGCAGTCTTCAGAATTCATTAATCAGTCACACAAAACCACTAACATATTTGTATACTGTACATCCCACAACAGTCAGTCACACACTTGCCAGTGTATATGCAGCATAGACCCCCTGAGTCTTAAGTTTAATGCAAAACAGCCTTTTGATATCAATATGCATATTTTTCACGATTTTAAAGAAAAAAATAGAAAAGTTGCCTTCCCCTTACTCCTTATAAAAACTGAATCATTCCATATTTTCAGTATCTCAGATATTTAATTATTTTACAGCAATTGTGTATTATGATGCTGAATGTTTACAATAAAACACCAAAGTAATATACTTAATTGTATTCTTATAAAAAATTCATATTCAATACTACGGCCTCAGGCAAATCCCAACTGAGTCAATAGAGGCCTGATTCTCATTTACACTAGGGGCTTATCTACCACAGCGGGGTACAGTGCACTAGGGAACATATAGTGCGTACTAGCAGCGTTTAGGCCAGGGATGGGCAAACTTTTTGGCCCGAGGGCCACATCTGGGTATGTATGGCAATTGTATGTCAGGCCATGAATGCTCATGAAATTGGGGGTTGAAGTGCGGGAAGGAGTGAGGGCTCTGGGATGGGGATGGGCATGAGGGGTTGGGGATTCAGGAGGGTGTTCCAGGCTGGGACCAAGGGGTTCAGAGTGAGGGAAAGGGATCAGGGCTGGGGGTTGAGGCATGGGGGGGGTCAGGGGTGCAGGCTCTGGGCAGTGCTTACCTCAAGCAGCTCCCAGAAGCAGCGTTATGTCCCCTTACCATAGGGAGGGTAAGTAAGTTTTACACCTACTTTAAGGCCTCTTTATAATGAAAAGTGACCTAACTAGAAATGAAAATTAGATCCCAGGAATCGTTCCATAGATTTCAATAGACTTTGGATCTTGCCCCTATTGTGCTTAAAAAAATGGCTTAGGCCTTGTCTACACAAGCAAGTTGTAACACTTCAACTATACCAGTATAGTTAGAGCAGTGCTATCCCCCTAGGGGGACACAGTTATATGAATATGTATGGGAAGGGGAATAAGTTATATTGGTATGAGGCACCTTTATACCAGTACACCTGGATCCACACTAGGGGTCCTACTGGTATAACTGTATTGGTAAAAAAAAAAATATGGATTACTTGAAAGTAAGTGTGTGTGTAATATATTATAAGCACATAGTAAACCATATTTTTTCAGGTTAAGACAAATTGAAGCCTACTGCCCCACTACCTTGCACCTCCAGCCTGATTGTCACTTACAGTAAGATTGATTTACACTGCAGTGTAAAGGGGACATAAAGTGGTTATAGTGTAAGCAACAGTCAGTTCAAGGCCTCTTTCCACTGCTCCAGTTGTGCAAGGTGACCTTAGTTTAATAAGAATCAGGCCCATTTTTGTGTAGCTGTGTAAACCTGTGGAAAACAAATGTAAATCACATTTACACCCCCTTTGCAGAGATATAAATGGCCACTAAGAGTTCAGGGCAAAGGAGAGTCACTCCACTTTAGGTATAGCCTGCTCACCTTACTCACATGAGAAGCCTATTTACTGCCATCCAGCCTCCCACAACCTGCACAGGCATACCACACACAATCTACTTTGCTCCATCCATAGGTGCTGGAACCAGGGGAGCTGGGGGTGCTGCTGCAACCCTCTGGCTTGAAGTGGTTTCCATCATATACAGGGTTTACAGTTTGGTTCAATGGCTCTCAGCACCCCCACTATACAAATTGCTCCAGCACCCCTGGCTTCATTTGGATTTTAAGTGGAATTATTTTCAGCCGTGACTACATTTTTGGTATAAATAATGATCATGACAAATATAGGATGATTTGCTTAAATATTTACTGAAATCCATGCATGGACATAGCAGTGCTACTACACCTGTTGATAACTGAACAGAAAAAAATAGCATGGGGAAAGATAGGAGGGATACCGCTGCTCTTCTCTGTCAAGAAGTGTGCTCTTGAGTCGTAGTGTGTGCGACAGTCTAAGAGGTAGAATAAGCCATTCTCAATGTTCAGTGTTCACCTTAGAAATCATTAAAAGTAGCTACTTTGCTGCAGCTATCTGGGTGTCTTAACCCCCTGCTTTCCATCCAGTAGATGTCACCAAAGTCAATGGAAATTGTTACTCACGTGCCTGGGAAGGATTTAGAAGCCAAAAGGGCAGGGGAAACAATGGAGCAGAAAGGCTTTATAGCCCCTGTCATACTTCGATCTTTATTGATTAATGCAGGTATTTTTATGCAATTTTAGTAGAGAATTTTCACTTGAGATATACCCTGATTTTTTCAGTGTAAACATCATTGCTGTGTAAAGGAAGTTAATATGTGGCACTAGCTAACTAATATAATTTCCCTAATAGTAAAAGTTGCCTGGTATAAACTTCTGCATAGACTCTTTTGAAGAAACACTCAAGAAGTGTACAATTTTTGTGCACAATCCTACATAGCCTGCCTTAAAACCAGTGGGAGTTTAGGGTGTGCAGGACATGTTGAGTCAAGTCCTCACTTTGCACTCTACAAAATATTAGTGGTTTAGCATAAATGGTCTTTTTTCCCTTGGTGTTTTATGAGTTGGACTCATGCTAAGAGGCACAGAGAAGGCAAACCGTACTGGTTATTCCACAGAAAATTCTAAATCACTTTGAATTTAAACACACTAACATTGTTATTCTCCCTAAACATCTCTATAATGACATTTAATCTAATAAAATATAATATTTAAAAATAAGCATGCTCGCTTATTTTATATTGCATCCTATGGATCGAATCTTGTGGTTCTAACTCAGTTTTTACTCCATCCTTATTCAGGCAAAATTCCCAATGATATCAAACTGCTCTACTAAAATTGCCTAGGATGGCTGGAGTCATTGATAAAGATTGAAGTTATAACGTAAAGAATACAAGGCATTTCTACTCCATTGTTCAAAACACATGATGATATTAATCGGAGTTTTGCTAATAAGCACTGAGTAAAAACTAAGGACCAGATTCTGCTCTAGTATACGAGTGTAAATCTCGAGTAAC
Organism: Chelonia mydas; assembly: GCF_015237465.2. Classification (NCBI taxonomy): domain Eukaryota; kingdom Metazoa; phylum Chordata; order Testudines; family Cheloniidae; genus Chelonia; species Chelonia mydas. Next base: position 180,864,344 of record NC_057849.1, read on the forward strand.
TCCACTGAATTCTTGATGATTCCCTAAAAAGCATGGCTCCTAGGAATTCTCCTCATCTGCCTCTCTTTCCTTTCATCTTATTGGATTTTAAGGGACAAGGGGGAGCTAGAGTATATATCCAAACTGAAATTATTCATGGCAACATTTATCCACTGATTTTGCAATTTCTGTGCCCTCATAGAGCCTCACTGGACTGAAGAGTTATAAACTTCTGAATGAAGGTTTTGTTCAGTGCTCATAGTCACAGTGCTAACCCTGTCCTAATCCCAAACCCTGTTTACCTGAAGAATGTCTGTTCTCCACTCCTCCTACCTCTTTAGGGAAGCAAATGACTCTTTCACTTCTCTTTTCCTGTGTTTATCTTTTTGCCTGTGTAGACTTTTCCCCACGTTTTCTCTCCTTTTCTTAAGTGTAATCTTAAACCCAAAATTTTGGAGGGTTTTTTATTATTTTTTTCAGCCTTGAAGAACTGGGTGCAAAAGGGGTTTGTATTTCCTGTATAAATCAAGTGGGCTACTAATGTATGCATTGTACGTTAAAGGAACAATGGCCAGGTCAAATTTAGCCCCAGATTTGCAGCCCAAGAACTGCCGGAATTTAAGAACTAGACAGTGAAATAGACCAGAAACTGACTAGAAGCAAAAGTGAAACTGAGGAATCTATTTTCATTGCCCCTGCTGAGAGAAATGTTACAGTGAATGAACTACACAGTGGGAAAATTCAAATTTTAAAAATCTTTCAATCTAGCAACATAGATAAACACATCTTTCTTCTATTAAATAGTCCTGTTCCTGTTCTCATTGAAAGTAATGGTGAAAGCTTCCATTCACATTCCATTCATTTTTCATTTAACAGCATATAGCTACAGATCAACCCGAGAATGCACCTGATAAACAGCCTCACATTTAAAATCCCAGGTTTTATTGTGTCATTGAAGTCAATGCAAGTTTTGACATTAACTTCAATAAAAGCAGGACCACACATCCCAAAATAGAACAGTGTCCATGAAAAGGTAAAAGAAATGAGTAGCTAAAGCCCTGATGTTTTCAAAGATTGGAAATAGTTTAGCAGAATACCCCAAATAAAAAAATACTTTTAAGCTAACATAGACTTAGTGGCCAAATCTTTAGTTGGTGTACAACACCTAGCACCATGGGCTCCTGGTCCATGATTACATCAGTGACACTACGTACGCATCTGACCCAGTATTTTTCATGTAAAAATACATATCACTTACACAAGGAATTGATTGTTTTCCAATTTAAGACAGAGAAAAATGAATCCCTTTAATATAAGGAATTGCCATTGTGAAAGTAACATGGATGCTTCCAAATAGCCCGTTATTTTCCACGAGGCTATCTCTGTCATCTACATGTAAATAGATTTCAGACAGGTGTAAAAATAGCTTCTGTGTAATAATAAATCATGTTGGCAAAATGCATTTTCCATGAGGGTTAGCATGCAGTAATCTACCCACATTATCAGTGCTGTGCTTATTGTGCTATCCCATAGGCCCCACCACAGGGAGTCGCTTGAGTTTCTTAGGGTATGTCTTCACTACCTGCCAGATCGGCAGGCAGCAATCAATCCAGCGGGGATCAATTTATCGCATCTAGTCTAGATGCGATAATTCGACCCCCGAGCGCTCTCCCGTCGACGCCTGTGCTCCAGCGCCGCGAGAAGCGCAGGCAGAGTCGACAGGAGCGGCAGCAGTCGACTCACTGCGGTGGAGACACCACGGTAAGTTGATTTAAGTACGTCGACTTCAGCTACGTTATTCACGTAGCTGAAGTTGCGTAACTTAGATCGATCCCCCGCCACCTCCCAGTGTAGACCAGGGCTTAATTAAAACAGTTTTATGAACCATATTGGCTAGAGTTACTGCATTGGCCTCTCACCCTCCTACATTCACTTTTAACATCCAAAGACTACAGTTGATTTTTTCACCACATTTCAGATTCCAAGGTGCTGGAATGCATCCCCAGGAGGGTGGATAGCGGGAAGAGCAAATAGACTGCTTATTTCTGAATACTAATATTACCCATGTGAAACATTTTTCTTCATGGACTTGTGCTTTGCTGTATTTGTCTCTCAACAAATTGGCTGGAAGTTAAAAATCACCCACGAGTACTAGCTCCTGTGACTTCCCTCCCTCCCCCCTCAAACCTTTAATTTTATAATAGCAAAGGTCCAGAGACAGTGGGGTATTTAATGTAAATAAAATAAGCTAGTCTGAAATTACTACAATTTAGCTTTCGAATCATGTTGAAATAACTTGAGTGCTCTGACATTTAAAGACATTTCTGGCTTTCTCAGGATAAACATAAGCAGGTTGAGTTTTGTCTTTTTTATTTCTGATTTTTAAATCGCATCTTATGTACCAGAGAGATGTGAAAAGCTTCTTTAGAGCTGGTGTTGTCCTTATGATATAATTAGTGATATGCTCATTTCTGAGCCAGCCAACTGGGTTTAAGTCACCACAGTATGGTCTGATCTTGTGCCCAGTGCTGATTCTACAGTAGAATGCTGGGGGAGGGGAGAGAGAGAAAGCACTGCACTGGCAGAGATGCCATTCTTCAGCTAAGATGTTTAATCAAAGTCCCTCCTATCTAACCATCTCTGGATGCTGTCCTGATGGAGTCAGAGAATCTGTGCTATTTCTTGTAAACAGAGAGAAGGGGGATAACCTCTTTGTCCGTTCCAACATTCTCTCAAGGAGAATATTTTTCATTGTTTAAGGCTGTGTGAGAGTTATTGCTAAGCACACAATGGTGGCTTTGTTTGCCTAGATGCTGTAAGTGCAGATCAGTAGTGTGTAGTTCTTTGGGATAAGTTAAGGATGAAAGGCATCACACACACACACACAGAGCCCAATACTACATATTGTTAAGTTCACAGGCCTCAGTTCTTTGATGCATTGGTGTAGCTAGTGCTGCTCTGATCTGGCTACAAGAGGATGCCCCAATGTGAGGGGGATTCTTGGATAGAGTCACCACAGTGACTCCTATACCCAGCCCTCTTCTGGTGGCTGATATAGGAGTCATCGTCAGACGAAAGGGCTCCCTTACACTGTGCTGATCACCAGCTGCCAGCCCAGCCCATCAGCAGCCACCATAGATTAGAGCAACCCTCAGGCTCCTCTAATTTATGCCAGGGACTAGACTGACTCCAGGAAAGGAGGAGCATGAAGGTGGCTTAAGGTCACAGGATCTGGGACATATTTTCCATTCCAGTATTCTCTGTTTTTACTTTCATTAGTGCAATATTTGTTCTCCTGAAGGTGAAATGACTGCCAGAAACAATTATCCATGGGCCAAGTAGCATACCTGGCAGCCTCAATATATGTTTTCTCATGCTGCCCTTCCAGTAACCTCAGCTCTGGTGGAACACCCCTCAACCAAATTTGCTCTTGTACAGGTGTAACTGGGGACAGCATTTGATTCTTTGAAGGTGAAGTAGTGCAGTTTGCCACCAATTCAGGCCACAAAAGGCTCAGTCTGTTGGAAAGGATCAATTTCCAAAGCAAAAATTACTTAAGATGATTAGACAAAAGACCAATGTCATAGCAGTTCATATGTTTTTGAAAACAACTGTCCAGACATAGACTACAAATATCTACTGTCAAACTTCAGCTACAAATACATTTTTTCTGACTTGCCAAGTTATGATTCTGTCTCTTTTACATTTTTAAAAACTTTGTAAGTGTATTATTAAACTCCATAAAGAATTTGGTGATGTAGTTACTGTTTATGATGTATTATAAAGTCAGTGGCCAAATCTTCAGGGAAAAAATATCTTAATGCATAATTTTGAACCAGGTCTCTCTCAAAACAATAGTGTGGTACTTTTAAATGTACTGTTAATATGTGAATAGTACTATAGTTCATTCTTCCTTTTTCATCCCAAATCTAACAGCAAGCTTTTTAAAGTGAGCACAATAAAGTTTAGAGTTTGTTCTATAACATTTTAACCTCTGGTGCACACAAACTGTAAATTATTTTGGAGACTGCACAAGACGGCATTGGTGACAGAAGGGAACTGCATCTGTTGCAAGAGCTCACGGTGGAGCAGCACAGCAGAACTGTCCACAGCAAGGAAAAAGCTCTTGTGTTTGGAAGACAAAGTTTTCTCAGGGGGCAGTCCAAGACTGAAGAACAAACCCCCACAAAAATTTTGATCTAGCATGGACCACACTGTTTTCCATTCAAATGAGCATTTATTTGACCTTGTCTTAACTACTAAGAACACATGGCACATCATACACAAAAATAAATAAAATTCACATGCAATTTCCTCTTGGGAAGAGGCTCAGTGAGAGGGAGTAAGAACCACATACGGCAGATGCTAGTCACATTGCTTATTAAACTGTTGGAAGGTGCTGTGGTGATGGGCAGAGCATAAGAACCTGACCTGACCAGAATAGAATACCACAAGCCATTATTTTGCCTTGGCTAATATTCTCTCAAGTGATTACAATTCAGGTAACACATGTTCCTCATCCCCCCAAAAATAGTTAGCACAAAAAATATTGACATTATTGCATAAAGGTCCTTATGGAAGTTAGTAAAGACATAGGGCCTGATTCCCGCTAAATTAAGGCTTACTCTGGTAGCGTAAGGGGGTGCTGACTGCTGACCCCTCAACTCATCTGTTAGGGTCTATTGTTTGGGGGGGAATATAATCTATCTGCTAAGCATGGTTATGGAAATAATAATGGAAATTATTGAAGCTGTAGCAGCAAGTAGAGCAACCAAAATATATGCATGAAAATAGGCTTGGCTATAGGTTTTATGCATTAAGGGTTAAGAGCTTAGAGTAAGGCCTATGAGAAGCTGGTATCATGTGCTTGATCAAAGATTATGGAATGATACATGCTTGACCTAAGGTTACATAATTTAGCAGTATGTACCTTATGATAGTTTAGGAATGCATTTTGTGACAAACAAGTTGTCCAGAGAAGAACAGGTACACCACAAATTTGCACAACTTAGCTCAAAATAGGGGGCATTTGGGGTTTTTTGCAATATGGTAACTATAGAAATAAATTATATGCATCAACAAAGTTATTAAGAAATTGATGCAAATGGCTTACATCAGTGGTCAGAAGTCTAAGTATGGTCACCTGGAATACCACACAGGGACAAAGGGCAGGGGCCAAGATTTATTATGGTCATGGAAGGAGTCAAATATGGTCACATATCTGAGTGGTTACATAAATGAAGTTTATAAAAGATCTGATTATTTGCACTGAAAATTGGATTCACCAGGTCCCTGATATAGTGTAAACTGAATCAGGACCAGCTCTCTGATGTGCTCCACGGACTGCTCCTTCTATCTTTGTTTCTAATGGTCTCCATATTTGCTGTGTATTTGTATTTTTTTTATAAACTTCTTTTAAAGAGAGAGTAAACACCTACATAGCATCGTGTGAAACAGACCTGTTACTGCTTTCATCAAAAGAAGCTCATATGATGAGAGAAAAATCAGGACTAATTAGTCTGAATGGTGGTTTAGTGCCTCCTGGAAAGGATACATCTGTTGTAGCAATGCGAGGTGTTCCAGTGAGTTCTGTAAGGGAGACAGGATTACAGAGGGCTTTATTATTATTATTATTATTGTTGTTGCCACTAATTGATCCTCCATCTGGTAGGGTCACATCAACCTGTTCTGTGTCTACAGTCACAGTTCTGTACCCAGAGAATTAATAGCAGTATGAAAGGGGAGGAAAATCAGTTAAAGTTGCATGAGTGAAACAAATTTGTTCAAATAGTTAGCTGAGGGAGTTGTTTCTTTTGTTTCTTCTTTTATTCCTTTAACATAGAGTTGGCATGAGAATATGAAAGTCTATCTTAAAAGAGCAAGAAGAGAGGAAAATGGCTTATGATTACCATATGTCTTGGTATCTTTTTAAAAAGGGGATGGTAGTGCTTAAGTGGTATTAGGCTTCAAACAGCTGGGATTGTGTTTGTTAGTATAATCATCCAGCTAATTATTTCGGAATGTGGCAAAAAAAGTTTTGTTTTGACAGCTCAACATTCAGGGTTCCCAACAGGCAACCAATTAGACCCTGGAAAAAGGAAGTTACTTGTAAAAATTAATGGTGTGCTCAATGGAGGGATATGGACTGATTTCTGTTATTAATTCCTTTCTTAGATTTCTAAAACAGTAAAAAAAATTTGTTTTAGAACATATTCAGTACATGTAAATCAAGGATTCTTTTTTCAGTTGGCACATTTCCCCTTTAGGAGTTTCAGTCCTATTCCCTGGTTTCTAAATACATGCAAAGACCTCATAAATATGAAATATTGGCATTACAGTCCTGTTGAGAGAATCTTAAACCAGATCCCCAACTGGTGTGAATTGGCATAGCTTTATTAAATTCTCTGGAGCTACAGTGATTTACACCAGCTGAGGATCTGGCCAGGGTAATTCTCACAATATTCAGAGAACACATAGTTGATACACTGGGCCAAATACTTCCCTCATTAACACTTCCCGGGTGCTGGATTTCTACTCTCTTCAATTCAGTGAGGTTGCACAGGTATAAGAGTGGGCAGAGATGCAGATATCCTGCAATTTGCTGAGGTCCATCAATGCCACCTGAAGCCAGTGGGAGCTGAAGGAGTTCTGCATCTTGCAGGATCAGACCTAGAATTTGATCTAGGAGATAATTCAATAATGTTACCCAAGGGCATGATCCTGCTGCACTGAAACCAATAGGAGTCTTTCCACTGACTTCACTGGGTTTGGGTCTGGCCTGAAGGCCCAGATCCTCAAAGGTATTTAGTCATTTAACTCCAATTGATTTCAATGGGAGTTAGGTGCCTAAATATCTTTGAAGATCTGGGGCAAAGTACTTGCTCTGTAATGAAGTCATTGTCTCTACACTTTCCCTACCTCCCAAGCAGTTCTTTGACCACCACACTGTAGTGGCCATCTCTTAATGATGCCTTGCTCGGTTCTGCCATCTTTTCCATCACACTTAAAATAAAATCGCATTTCCCTTGTATAAATCCAAGAGAATGTGGATTCAAATCTTGAGTGTGTATAAAGAAGACCTCTCAATGCACTTGCCGATCTGAATCCCTATATTAATCTCTGAGCACATTCATGCATAACAGATTTTCTTGGCTAATTTTTTTTAATTGCATTCACTTTGCATGTGGAAGGTCAAGACATGAACATTTAGTCCAGCACATAAAACAAACCAAGGGCCAATTTACACATGCATTACCTTCTCATTGTGCATGTTTATATTTATGCACACAAAACCGGCAAAATTTTAAATGTGAGCTAGAAGTAGGAGGGAATAAAAATCAACAGAAAAATCTTGATGCAAACATCAACTTAGTGGGAGGTCTGCCCAGTAAGAACTGCTTGATCAGGCACCCTGTCTATGTGGGAATATCTAATATTATGAATAGATATGGGACAAACAGGAGCCATTTATCCAACAGACATACACTTGGGGTTTTAAGTAAATTTGGACCCAGACGCAAAGCATTCCTTTTTGTTTTGTTTTTGCCAACCTACATCTTGACATATGAGGGTTTTGCAAGCCCAGGCCACCCTGCTTTTGCCTAAATCCAGCTCAAAGCAACCTTTCTGATTCAGCCAAACACTTCATCATGTGCTTAACTTTAAGCATGTATGTGTCACCCCCTCCCCCCAAACCTTTAGATGATGGGCTTAAATACCTGCTTAATTTTAAGAATGTGCTTAAGTATTTCACTGAGACAGGGCCTAAAGAACTAATTACACTGATCTTTTGGAGTGCATTAGGCTTCATTTTATCTGACTACATAGCCTGGCCCTTGGCTTCTTCCCTTATTCATTCATCTTCATATGATAACAAGCATGCGTTTATAATGCAAATGTAGATATTAACTCCATATTAAAGAGCAACAAAATTGGTGCCAGTGCCCAAATTTTAACAAAAGTATTAAAAAGAGGATAATAAGTACAGACAGTAAGAGAACAGAGCAGAGTTGAAACATGATAGGGTTATGAGTTCCAGTAGGCATTCAAAGCATGTTTGTAAAAGTTACATCATTCATATTATTAAACCGCTCGTTCCATTTGGCACAAATGGATCAATTGTTGATCAATTGTTAATCTCACACAGGCTTTAAAATTGCCCCATTTCTCTAAATCCTTTTATTCTGGTCATATACATTATGTGCTGTCGGCTGGGTGCCCGGGTCCTTCCAGCCACCACCTCCTTGCTGCGCTGTGTGTGTTGTGGGAAAAAGTCAGAGCACCTTTTACTTCAGACACACAGCAGGGGGCAGCAGATTGCAGGAGCAAAGCACTCGGCTGCTGCCATGCCAGCCTCACAGGCAGGAGGCAGAGGCTGCAGCACTGACTTGCGTTCGGGGGAAAGGATCAGAGTTGGGTAGGAAAACTACTTGACCGTCTCGGGCTTGGGCCGGGTGAGCTTTGGTCCAGTTCAGATCTGGGCCAGGCCTAAAAAATAGGCCCAAGTAGACATCTAATTCACATTGCTATAACTGGTATTTGTTGTTTGCAACCATAGCGATGAAATACATTTACTGGCTGGAGGCACAAGAATTCTAAATAGGTATGTGTCTTTGTTTAATTTCAGCAAATCAGGATATTTTCCGGACACCATAGAAACAGGAATTTGGAGAATGTATTCCTGAAATAACTCTTGCATCAGTTTTCTAATATCAGGCCAGGAGCCTTTCTACTTGGGAGCATTCTAGCTCTTCTAGCTTTTTGATATGAATTGTGCACCTACTTTGTTGCAAGACACAGATGTGAAAATATCTAATCATGATTTTCAGCTGGTATTCTCACCATGGAGAAAGACGTGCACTGTTCATAGAGGCTAGCATAATATCTTAGATCCTGAGCTGCTGGCCCATTTCCTTGCTGTGAGTGTGTTCGTGCTCCACACGTCAGGCTTGCAGCCAAAATCCTCTATTTTATTCAATGGGAAGATAGTTTGATCATTCTAAGGGCTTGTTTACATGGGAAAGTTGCGCTGATGTAACCTATAGTGTGAATTTAAACCAGTAGTGTTAAAACACTGCAACCTGCTGTGTGGACACTCTTATTTCGTTTTAAGATTGTCTTTTTTCTGTTTAGTGTAAATTGATTGGGAAGAATTTTAAGCTAAACCAAAATAAGCCATTCTTGAACCCAAATAAATGTTCTCATAGGGGTTTACACTAGTTTAATTATATCTGTTTTTAAAAAAGCAATTTTAAGTTAAACCAATACAACTTTTCGATGCAGATAAAACCTAATGATATGTGACCCTCTTGAAATAATGGTAATGATCATTTTGCTAGACATTGTACAAACATGTAAGAAGACACAGTTCACAATCTAAGAAGATGAGTGAAATATGAATGGTGGGGAGATAACAGTGTAATAAACATATACTGTCTTTATATACATCCATAGAGCAAGCAGGGGCGGCTCCAGCCTCTTCCAAGTGAGGAGGGGGAACTGAGATGGGCTAGACAGATACCTGGGGGGCCTGTGCTTTGCATCTTGTGGGCACACATACATATTTATTTTTTTAACAATACGCACTTAAACGTGTTTTATCTATGTTATCCTCAAAAGGAGAATAAAATATACATATACAGACAGATAGGTTTTAAACTTCATCTATGGCAGCTCACTGGTGCAACATTTATTCACAGAAAATCAATGGGGGAAAAATCTAAGCCAATCAATCAATCAATAATACTAATAATAACAATAAACAAATGCAAACTTCTGGAAAAAATACTGGTTACATAATACTAATTGCTAATTATTTTGAATCAGAGAATATACTGTATTAGATTTTAAAATTAGCCATTTGCACATGGCAAAGTAGGATATTTGCAAAATGTGGAGACTCACAGCCATAATACAACAGCTCACACTACGGTCAGTGTGGAGCTGGGGGCCTTAGTGCTAAAGAGGGTTAACTGAGCATAGATGCTGTAGGAGGCTTTACGTAGACACCTTCTGCTCAGTCCTCATACTATGCAGCAGCTGGAGGAGGCGGTGAGTGTGAAGGGGGATGGATGCTGAGTCTATGTGGCTCCTGAGCCCCAGCCAGTTTACAAACCTAGGTGTTGCCAGCCTGGGGTGGAGCATGTGTAGGTTCAGCAGCCACAGGGCAGGGAGCTGCACACTGGGGATGTGAACCAGGAGGGGAGGCCTGGGCATAATTTCAGATTTGGGTAGGAGGGCGCAACTTTAACCGTGACTCCAGGGGCTGCTCAGGCAATGGGAAACTAGTTTTTTTTTGCAGATAATAACTTAGAAATTAGCTGACAGAAGCACTGTATCTAATTCCTATGTAAAGAAAGAAAAATTGTACAAATGCCAATGAAAGTCATATTTTAAGTTTATTTGTAAATTTATAATAATCAGGCAATAATACAGCGAGATATTCCCAATCCCAAGCCTTGAGGTATGAGTTTTGGAGCCTTAACACAAATATCAGAAACACAAGTTTGATACTTTGTACTTTATCTTTAGTAGAGATAAATAATATATATGATCTGTTTTAAATTACTTTCTCTGACAGACACATTCTGTGTTACTCCCATTATCTACTCCATTTTAGTCAATTGTTTTTCACTCCACTAAAAATGTATTTATTTAATGTTAACGTATGTGATTATGTTTTTTCTCTTTTATTAAGAATGGGAATTAATTTTTCTAACTAATACAGTGTGGATAGGCCTTTGATGTACACGGTGAAAATGTAATTGCTGGGTGATTTTGAAATGTTCCAAAAAGCTGACTGTGAGGGAGAGCCTCAAGATAACGACACCTAAGCAAGCAGGTCAATAGTGCAAAAGAAAGGTTGGTGATAGAATAATGCCTTGTTTTGCATTTTCTTCCAGATCCTGCCTACACTGAGGCCTGTCCACACTACAGTTTTGTCAACAAAAATCAGCTTTTGTCGACAAAACAGTGGAGGTGTACACACTGCAATGCTCCTCCCGCTGAGGAGGAGCTTCTCTGCTTCTACACCGACATAATAAAACCACTCGGGCAAGAGGTGTAGAACTTTTTGCGATGAAATTGGAGCAACGCAGTTTCAATGTAGACAGTGCACTTGCTTATGTCACCCTAAGTGGCCTCCAGGAGGTGTCCCACATTGCCCAGCATGATCGCTCTGGTCACCAGTTTGAACGTCTCTGCCCTGCAGCCCGGTACACAGGCATGTACCCCCTCACCTGGGAATTTTTGAAATTTCACTTCATGTTTGCTCAGCATGGACAACTCACATAACATCTGCCCAGCTGTCCATGTCGACTTCCCGCAGCAAACATGCTCCTGCCTGGAGTACACCGGAATTGTTGAATCTGCTGGGTCTGTGGGGAGAGGAGGCTGTGCAGTCATAGCTCCGCTCCAGCTGTAGGAGCTTTGATACCTCCAGGCAGATTCCTTGTGGCATGGAGGAGAAGGGGCAAAAAAGGTCCACACAGCAGTGCCATGCTAAGATCAAGGAGCTGAGGCAGGCGTACCAGAAGGCAAGGGAGGCCAATTGTGGGTCTGGTGCATCGCCAAATACACGTCACTTCTACAAGAAGCTGCATGCCATCCTTGGCAATGACCTCCACCTACAACACCAAGAGCCTTGTGGATACTTCGGGGTTGGGGGGTGTGGAGGCAGCATCCAGCGGAGTCAACCCCAAGGATGAAGTGGTGAAAGTGGAGGAGGATGGTGGACAGGCGACAAGGTCGTCTGTTGGTGTGGTGAGCCAGGACCTCTTTTCAACTCTCGAGGGGTCTAGCCGGCCCAGCACTCTGGTTCTGGATAAGTACTCGTGCTTTTATACTGCAGGGAGACATGAGGTAGAGCTTGGGGTTTTTTTCCCCCTGGGTAGAAGAGGAATAGAAAAAACCAACATTAGCACTGTTTGCATCTGCTTCTCATTCCCCTGTGCAGAGGCAGAGGAGGCCCTGAAGAAGTTTGTTGATGCACACTGGGATGTCCCAGGAATCCTCCGTAGAAATCTCTAGGAAACTTTCCTAGAGGTGCTTCGCAATCCCCTGCTGCAGCTTCCTTGGGAGGGCTGCCTTATTTCTTCTCCCACTGTAGGAAACTTTGCTGCCCCAATCGGCAATTACTTCTGCAGGCAAGCAGCATACAGACCTGGTTTGCAGCCACCCTTTAGCTTCCCAAATGTTACGCAGAGCACAGCAGGCTCCTATGACCATGGGAATATTTTCCTCATTGAGGTCTAACCTACCAAAAAAGCAGCACCAACAATCCTTTAATCTGCCAAAGGCACATTCAACAGCCATTCTGCATGTGCTGAGCCTATTGTTGGTACGTGCCTTACTGCAGTCAAGGTTGTTGGTGCAAGGCTTCATGAGCCACGGGAGTAAGGGGTAGGCTGGGTCTCCCAGGATCACAGTTGGCATTTCCACATCCTCAATTGGAATCTTCTGGTCTGAAAAGAAAGTCCCTGCTTGCAGCTTTCTGTACAGGCCAGTGTTCCTAAAGAGCTGTGTGTCATGTACCTTTCCTAACCATCCCACGCTGATGTCGCTGAAACAAGCCCAGTGATCCACCAGTGTTTGTAATGCGATGGAAAAGTAGCCCTTTCTGTTAATGTGCTCCATTGCAAGGTGGTCTGGGGCCAAAATTGGGATATGAGTACCATCTATCGCTCTGCCGCAATTAGAGAAACCCATTGCCTCAAAGCCATCCACTATTTCCCCCACATTGCCCAGAGTCACAGTCCTTGAGAGCAGAAGGCGATTAGTGGCCCTGAACACTAGCATCACTGCAACCCCACTGTGGACTTCCCCACTCCAAACTCATTCACGACTGATTGGTAGGCAGTCTGGAGTTGCCAGCTTCCACACAGCAATCATCACTTCCTTCTCCACCATGAAGGCAGCTCTCATTTTGGTGTCCTTGTGCTGAAGTGCTGGGGGGAGCTCCACACACAGTTCCAGGAAGGTGGCTTTGCACACCTGAACATTCTGCAGCCACTGTTCGTCATCCCAAACCTGCATCGTGATATGGTCCCACCCAAGCCCAGTAACAATGGTCCACTCTGTGCAACTGCTCCTTGAATGCCAACAGCAATCTTGACTTGTTTCTTTCCATTGCACACAGCAGGGCAGACATCACAGTGTCATTACTAGAATTGTAGCTCATGAAACACTGTAGGATCAGCTACGTTGTGTTCATAATGCTCATCACAAGACTGGAGAGCAGTGCTGGATCCGTGCTTTCTGAAAGAGATGGTGGGCACACAGATTACAGGGGCTGTTGAAAAGCAGCACAAAATGTAGTCATATGCCCATGGAATGATGGGACCGAGAAAATTACATCATGGGACACTCAGCCTGCCCCCATGAGGCACTGTTACCCTGTCCCAGAACACCCAGCGGCAGATGGTGGCAAGTTGCACAGTGGGATAGCTACCCATGGTGCACTGCTCTCTCTGTTGATGCAAGAGCACCAACTGTGGATGCACTCCACTGTCACAAGGAGCGTTTTGTAGACATGCAAAAGCAGTTTAATGACAGCAGTGGATGATCGTTGACATAACTTAAGTGGACTTAACTTTGTAGTGTTGACATAGCCTGAGAGACCCACTCAATCCTGCAGCACTGAAAGATTTTCTGAGGACAGGCAACAAGTGGCTCAGTGCAGACAGGAGTCATCCCTATCTACGTTATGGAGCTAGCTTAGAGAATCTCTCCCATCTTGTAGTGTGCCCCTTTCTCTCTCCTAGTGTTAAATCATTGAAAAAAATGGAACCATCATGTTTATGAAAATATGGAGAATTTCCAGTTTTGCTTATTTATTAGTGAAAGCATTGACAGAGTTTTATTTTGCTCTCAGTATATCTTATAGAGAGACACACTGTGCCAACCCATATCCCATGTGCGCTGGGCAGAGGGAACCTCCTACCTCCCTTCTGCAGGGTTTGTATAAGGGCCAGTCAAATCTGTAGCCCTTGTACCCAAGCGAGTGAAGGTACCAAGTAGCTTCCTACCAAGTAGCTTCCTCGATGGAGGAATTGGCCAAAAGGTAGCAGAAAGAGAGTGGGAAATAGGCATAGTCCTGGCTACCCACCCCTCATCTTTCCCATTTGCTTTTCAGAAATGCTGGAGGCAGCATGCTCTCCCCTTCCCCCCACCCCCGTACAACAAGGGAAACATTCTGGTGATTTCCTAGCTGCCAAAGATTTTACAGTAACCACTATATCATCCAGAAAGAATGATAAATCTGCTCACAAACTGTCTCCTCAATGTGGTCACGCCTGATTGTAATCTGCCTTTCAATTGCTGGGAATTTTGAACAATTCAATATCTTACAATAACTAGGTAAACCTTTGTTAGTGGCCTGTGGCTAAGTCTTAAGTTTGCCCGTAGGGAGTTTGGTAGAGTGTCTCACCTACCAAGTGTTGGCTTCTTTGCAGCTGGGCTGCCAGGGAGTTTCCTTGCTTTCACACCATGACCATAGTGTCTCTGCTGCAGACAAAGCAATGCATATTCTGCTGCCTGGCTGACAATAATCCTTTGCTCTACTTGGTGTGAAAAATATAAGAAAAAATAGTGACGACATACATTTTCATCATACCCTTAACTTTCAGTAAGAAGAAAACTATCCTGGCTTTTTTCCTTTGCTCTTTATTTACAGGTACAAAATTATCCTGACCAGGAGACTTGTTCGTTTGTTTGGGAATGTAGAGCCAGATTTTTAATGGTATTTCGATGCCTAACTCCCACTGATTTCAGTGGGACTATTTCAATGGCTGTTAAGCACCTAAATACCTTTAAAAATCTGGTCTCTGGAGCCCAAACTCAAGACTTCCATTGAAGTCAATGCCTGATTAAATGTGTCAGGACAGGACCTATTGACAGCAGTACTAATAACACTTAATCCTTATTTAGCAACTTTCATACAGAGACCACAAAGTCCAAGGCAGAATCAGGAAGAGAATCCAGGTCTCTTAGCCTTGTACTCAGCTCATTATACCCCAACTGTCCCTTTGGAGTTACACAAGAGTGAATTGCAGGATTACTGTACTAGTCGGTGTGGGATTCAATGTATGTGACTGATTCTATGGTTGGCAAACTCTTTCCTTTGAAAAAAGAAAAGTCCTCCTTTTCTTTTTGAGGATACAGACTAACACGGCTGCTACTCTGAAATCTTTCCTTTGACTTTCCATGACAGGACCATGGGCTGGAAAATCCAGCTCTAGATCTATATTTCGAACACTAAGGGTTATGGGGTGGAGGCTGGATTTGAGGTTTTGATTTAGACCAGTTGTTCTCAACCTCTGGCCTGCAGGCCACTTACGGCCCAATCAGCACACAGGTGTGGCCCATGTTACATCCTCAGGGCCATAACACATAGAGAGCTGCATATGCAGCCCACAATGGTAAATAGGTTGAGAACCACTAGTTTAGACCATTAGAGACAGAAGGGTTCAGATTCTCCATTTTTCCTCTCCCAAAAAGTTCATGGATGTTCTGAGCCAAGGTTTTGGTTCATATCATGCTTTACAGTTGTACCTGGGATCCAGGCCACATGCCTCTACTTGTATATTCAGCATGCTTGTGACATGGTCAATGTCTTCTGTCACAGAAGTTGATGTTAAGCAATTGGTATGTGGGAAAATGCACTGTCAAAGCAAGTGTAGGTAAAATATGAGGCCAGTCCTGTCTTCTCTGTAGTGTTAATTTAGATGTAAGTTACACCCCTCTGCTTGTTTTTCTGGTTTCCTAGTTTGACTCTTTTTTATAGAGATCAGTTGACCTACTGTTCATAGCCAATCCACAGACATCTGGAGGATTTCACCCTACTGGAAATGATACTTTGTTTGCATAAGAGGGGAAAGTTAGCTCAATATTTAACAGCTATATTAAAGAGAGATGAACTATCTGGTGTGCCAGAGCATCACACAAGTTAAATTCCATATACCTGTCTCTGCAAAGCTTGTTGACACATGTACAGACCTGTATATATTTTGTAAAGTAGTTTTGTATTTTACATTTTTGCTAACTCTTCAAAAAGCACAGCTAAAACCTTTACAGACTTGGTTTTCCAAGTCCCTCTAACAGTTATTTTTCATATTAAATGGTCAGTGTCATTACACCTGTTATTGCCTCTATTATTAAATATGGAGGGCCAGTCAGGTGTCTGTAATTAAGTTGAGTTTGAGTTAAAATCAAGCAAATAAAGGAACAACAAAAACACTTCAAACTTTTTGTACAATGATACCTCATTGAAATCTTCTGGACAGGCTACTGTAGAAGAAATTAGGTTGTAATTAAACTAAGTTGTTAAGAACCATTGGGTCTAATTGTTAGGATTATAGCGTATAGACAGAGCTAGGTCAACAGTTCATGCATTGCCTAGCTACACAACAATTGGCAGAGGTGAATCTTGAGGAGCCCTGGTGCAATGGGTAGATTTTTTAAAAATAAATTTTTAGGATTAATGATCCTTTTTTGACATGGTTCTTAAAAATAAAAGTATCTCCTTCACCAGAGGCTGACACACAAAATATTCTTCATCAGGGAAACTTCCAAAGAATTGTCTTCTTCAGCGTGGTCGCTATCACCCATTGCTCCCAGTGGGTTGACATCACAGGCAGGCCTTTGCAAAGATGACTGTAGTCTGCATTCACCTGCTGCTCCTGGTGCTCCCCTCTGCTTCCTGGCAGTATAAGAGGTGAGTATTTTCTCTCAGAGCATCTTGGCTTCACTCCAGTTGGGAAGGAGGTATTTGATCATGCAACCATGTTTATTTGTGTGCATGTAGTGCCTACACAATGGGGCCCAGAGCCTGAGTTTTGATGCTACAATAATACAAATAAGTAATAATAATTAATTAATTATACCGGCCTTTTTACTAACAAACTAATATGTTTGATACCTTGATTTACTACATTATTACTTATTCTTTAAGACAATGTACTCAGCATTCTACGAGCATCAAGTAGTCCTTTTTGATTCAGGTTCTCAGAAGCTTGTGCTTCATCTGCTGATGGTATTGTAGCTTTCTTTGGCAGCAGAATTTCTCTTATAATGAGCCCAAAATCTTAATCATAGGTTAGGTCATGACTTTTGTGATAAAAGCAATTGGACTATTTTACAACATCAGAAAGTACATGCTTATCCATCCCATATGGATGCATTCCGCAAGCAGCTTCACCAGGTATTCTTAAGAGCCATGAAAAAGTACACCGTAAGACAAAGGGTGAAATCCTGATCCCCACAGACGTCAGTGTCAAAACTCTTATTGCTTCAGTAGGGACAAAAAGTCTAAAACTGCAGACGGTGATTTTGTCCTGGCAGCTGAATCCCCAGAAGTGAATAGATCATGCTTCCTTTTATTATTATTTTTAAACAATGGACATAATACCAACATATCTATGCCTACAGAGCAGTTTTGTTTCAAATGTAGACAGATTTGCAGATTTCCAGGGAAAAAATGAAAATGTGACTATAGAAATTGCAAGTTTGACTGTTGAGGAAGCAAAGATGTGAGTAGCATCAGTTATACTCCAAAACACAGATGTAGCAGGTTGATAATGATAATACTTTGTACTTCTATGGCACCTCCAACTCAAAGAGCTCAAAAAGTTTTATAAATATTAATGAATTAAGCACTGCAAAATATCTATGAAGAAAGTAAATAATAGTAATCCCATTTTACATGAGGCCCTGAGGCACAGAGGGATTAGAGCCCATTGAAATGGCTGGGATCTTTTCACTGATTTTGGTGGGTTTTTGCTCAGTCCCTAACTAATGTATGCAAGATCATACAGCAAGCAAGGAATAGAGCATAAACCTTCCGATTCTCTATCCCAGGTGTGATCTACACTTAAATGTTATGTTGGCACAGTTAGGTCCATCAGAGTGTGGAAAAAAAAGCACAATGTAGACACAGCTATGTCAATGGAAGAGTTAATTGTTGAGGTAGCTAATGTTCTTTGGGCCTGGTCTACACTTAAAATTTAGGTCAACATAGTTACAGTGCTCAGAGGTGTGAAAAACCCAGGTTATCTATGCCAACCTAACACCCAGTGTAGAGGCAGCTAGATTGTGACAAATAATGAATCCGTGCTGAGTCTGTACCACTAACTGGAGAAGTAACATATAAATGTGTGCTTTTCCTGAGGAACAAAAGGGGTGGAGCAGTTATAGCACCTAGAAGTTGCATTTGTAACTCAGAATGCTTTCTTCATTAACTGCTTATTGAGAGCTCAGGTTTTCTGTCTTTCTTTCCCTTCTTAATCTGTGACCTCTGATGGCCTCTTTGAGATCCTTGTGTACGAGGTAGTAGAGAAGTGGAAGTATTGTTATTAACAGATTAATTCCCAGCTACATAAAGTAGCATCTCCTGAATTACAGTAGTGACCATTGCTTTCTTAGTTTCATTTCTTGTGTTCTTGTTTTTTGATCCTGATATACTCATGAATAATTTTTGGCATGCTTCTTCTGCCTCAGTGGTGTTCCATTTTAGTTCAGGACTGGGTTTCCACCCTTACTTCTCAAAAGCCCCTGATTGGGCTAACCACACCTTCCAATCAACCAGAGCTGGACATGGCTGTTGTGGGTGGTTCTCCCATCCCCCAGCTCCTCTTTGTGGTTGAGATTTCTGTAAACTCCAACTCCCCAAAGAATCCAGGTGAATGCAGAATGTAAACTTGTATACCCTGTATGAAAAGGAATCTGTTCTGTTAAGCCTAGAGACAGTAAAATTAGAATATAAATACAGGAATATTAATAGCCTTGAGCTGGCAGAACAGAATTAGCTTCTTCACATTTATAACCTACATCTCTTTAATTTATAAACATTATTATAGACACTAATGGGAGCAAATATCATAAGCAGATGTTTATTTTTTTCAGCACTCCAAAGAAAGCAATGCAGAAAACAATACTCCTACGTACACACAGCTGTCAAAGGAACAGAGCTGGGTCAGCCTGATCTAATTCCCTCTCTTTTCATTAATACTGCTCACTGTAGGAGGTGATGAAACTTTGAGACACAATAATAAAACCAGTTATACTTATGAGCTAGGTTTGTCAGTTCAGGAAGCCTGACCTGAGTTGGTCCTGAGCACCAGGAGGATGCTGGGCCTGGTTCTCCACTGCCTTGCACATTTACACATATACTGAATGTCTGTATATGAACCAAATTGAATTAGAATAGTAGCATGTTATGCTCTCTTTGTGCAGGGGTAAATGACTACACACAGTGCAAGGCAATAGCGAATCAGGCCGGCTACATTCTCAAGCTAAAATTGTGTATAGTGGGACTGATTCCCCACTGCATATCACGCAAAAGGATGGCAGATTCTTATTTGCTAAAATTTTACACTTACTTTGTACGTGAGTAAATGTCTGCTCAAAGGAGCCAGGCATTGGAGACTTAGGCCTACCAGATTCAGGGCTAAATCCTGCTCTTCTTACTTATGCAGGTAAATCCACTGAGGCCTCATGTGACTAACCTGAACAGGATTTGAGCTCTAGTCTGTAATGATTTACCTTTCTCAGTCTCCTCAAAGCAGCTGTTATCAGCGTCTTTCTATTTGGTTCTGCCTTTTCGTCATTATTTTTCTTGTTTAACTCCAAAATGCAAGCTTGAAACAGAAAGCAGAAAACCCCACAGCAATGGGATTCCTGATTTCCCCTGGTTCAAGCTCAGTGCAGCTCTTTTGACTTAAATGAAAAATAATACTTTTTATTAGTGGGCTATTTCTCAAATTGTTTTTAAGTTGAAGTGTTGCACAACACATTCAGTAACAATATAATAACACATTGTAATGCACAAACCGTTCATTGCAGGGGTCCAGATGACTTCATAACAGATAATAGAGCACAATTCATGAGTGCCATATTCTGCCCATTCTCTATGACAGATGAGCCCAAGCACACCATGCTCTCACTATGCAGAGTCAAATGGCTTAGCAAGAAAAACACAAAATGAATAGCAATAAACTTGATAACAATGGCTCTGGCAGACTAAAAGGATCCTCGTTACCACTTACACAACACAGTTTGTAATGCTTTCTTGGGATTATCAGTTCAGAGACTCATGAGCAGAAGGACAAAAACTTTAGTGCCAACTCTAACAAGCTTCATAAGCAGCAGAAACTTAACCCTGAAGTTGTTAAAAAAATTAAAATAAAAAATAAAAAAGAGAAGTGCTACATACCAGGAAAAAGAGAGAAGAATGCCCACATTGCAATTGAAAGAGAACGTTAGAGAGTTCTGTTTCCAAATGGAAAGGGGCTGACAACCTGCTACCAATAGCTTGACTAATATGCCACAAGTCATATGTTATAACTATACCCGAGTATCAGTCCGGCCCGAGAAACTGAGGACAGTGGAGGAGGAGAACACTCCTCGACCAGTCTGGATGCTGGCTTGTGTTTCTTGAAGCCATCCAGAATGCTGCAGGCAGAAGTAACATACACCCACCCAGACACTCACGACAAAAAACACCAGAAACAGCCAATACAGGCTCCAGGTGGTAGATCTGCCCCTCCAACCAAATAGACTTCTGCAGAAAGGACTGTTGAGAGCACATGAAGTGGTGGCATGATCAGGGAGAGAGATAGTTGTAATTGACAGAGGCAGAATAATCCTTATTTTGATCCATTAATGCTTATAGTGATTGAAACTGATGCATGCAATCAGGGTCTGGATTCAGTTGTACTCCAAGAGGGACACCTGGTTACATTTGCATCCTGTATACTCACCCCAGTGGAAGCAAAGTTCTCCCAAATTGCACTAGAGTTCTTGGAGATGGTTTTTGCTATTGTACGCTTCCAGGGATACATAGTGGGAAGACGTATCACCTTAGAGTCTAATCATTTGCCTATTCTAGGCCTCTCTATCATAAGGCTACTGTGTGTGATGCTACAACTGTGGATTGGCCAGTGGTAGCAGTATGATTTTGATACGATATATATCACAGGCAGATTTACTTGCTGATACTATTTTGAGAAATTCTGGGTTGGCACCCTTATATGCAGAAATGGCAGCATCCACCCTATGCTTTTCACTGAAAGCTATGGCAGTTGACACCACACCTTAAGATGCTGAACTGTGGCAAGTGCTATGTCCTGTACAAGCAGGTTGGATGGCCCCAGTCCTTAAGCAAACTTTGTCTACGTTTCACAAAATTAGTTCTGAGCTCCCAGTGAAGCTAGGTGCTACTCAACATATCTTATGCAGAGAAGCCCAGCTGATTGTTCCAGCAGCATTGCAACAAGCACACTTCATGTGGGTCATGAATGACATTTTGGAGTTATGAAGCAGAAGTCATTTCTATGTAGCTATGCTTGGTGGCAAGAGCTGTGCTCAAACATTGAGTGCCATGTGAAGGCACGTTCAGTCTTCACAACGTCTAGAACTGCTGTTCCTCTGGCCCCTTTGAAACAGGCAGTCGTAGACAGACCAGGCAGAGAATTGCAGTAGACATTATTGGGCCCTCAATTGTACTGCATGGTTACACACTGTTGATTGTTATAGACTATTACTTACCTTACCCCCTTTGCAGTCATAATTTCACGAGGTACCTCAAAGGAGCTCATTTCTTGCCTAACCATTTTATTTGCTATGTTTGGCCTACCATAGAGCCTTGTTTCAGATATTGGAACCCCTTTTGTATCAGAAGAGTTGAATGCTTTCTGACAAATAAGGGCACAGTACTTTATAAATCTGTTGTGAACCATTCCCAAGGATGTGGGGCAGTGGAGAGACTACATGGGGCTCTGAAGAAGCATGTATCTCTCATACTGGAGGCACGTCAGGTACATCTTTCCCTATTGCGTTGTCATGCTTTATATGATATTCCGAGTACATTTCAAGAAAGTATTGGAGAAATCCTGTTCCATGAACTCTTCAACCAATTGATAGAGCAAGTTATCTATACTGACGGAAAAAGTTCATCCCGCCCCTTTGCCATCCTCGAAGCCGACTGATGTGACTAGGAAATATTCATGTTTCAACAAACGTAGCCATGCAAGATTCCAGGCATTCTAACCAGAACAAGCAGTGTATTTTAGGGGAGGGTCTGGAAGCAATACTTGTGACATGACTTTGTAGGCTGCTTTGTAGGTACTGAGCATGGTGAGTGTGTTTACCACAGGGAGAACGCGTTGTTAGCCAGTGTGATATACTGCCTACTGGAAGGGGAACAGATAGGGAAGAGGACAATTTTTCTGCATATGATGATGTCATCTGGCCAGTTGAGGACGTTGTGAATCAGAGATATATCCTAAGGCCCCAGGATCACCTGCTGCCTCCAGCCAGATACTGCTAAATTTTTGGAGTGAAGTAAAGGAATTTGCCTTCTTGCTTCCTGCTCCCCGTTCCTGTTTTGTTTCATGGTTCCTGCTCCCTACACTCAGTGTTCCTCTTCCTATTTAAGGCGCTCTATGTGTGTGTATGTGCATAGCATTGAGCGTGCGCAGCTACTCATGGTCTCCTGCTACATATCTTCTGTTCAGACTGTTCTCCTGTTTTGTTCAGACTGTTCCTGACCTAACCGGTTCATGGTTATTACAAGTTTTAATTGATAACCTACCTACATGTCTTGTTCTGTGGGTTATTTTTTGGTTGCTTGGGATTGCAGTACTGAGGTTCATGAGAGTGTAACATGGAGTCAATGATTACTGCCCCCTGACCACCATGTGGTGTGAAAGTTACAAAACAATGCACTTCTTTTTCACATCAGGCACTTAGAAAGGCTCCCACACAGACAAGGATCTCATGTAGGCCCAGCAAAAGCAGAACAGATCTGTGAAGAATCCCCACTGGAAAACCTCTGAGAATTACTCAGTAATAATTTTGTTCACCTCATTTAGCCCCAAATTTTCCAAGTAAGAGCTGGCTATAAGGAGTTCTGCTCCTATTACACCCAGCCGGGACAGTGTGTCCTGTCTTTGTTTTCAGCCATCAGGCCTGTCTCAAACACACCCTGACAGCTGCAAAAGTTTTCAGTGAAAACAATAATTCTACTTTTCCTTTCCATCTGCCTGCAGATGGTTTAAATCTGACCCATCAAAAGGGGAGGGGGGGGGGGGATGAAAAAAGATATTCCAGCTGAGAGGAAATTATAGTGATTGCTGATTTCATAGAAAGAAAATGACAGGTTTGTGATTTGCAGAAAAGGACTTGTAATTGTGGATTAAGTTGAGCATGGGGGAACTGGAGGTTTTGACACTGCATTAGGCTGGGCTGCCAATATTGCCTTTCAACCATCTTCAAACTGTCAGTCAGCTATCTACAAGGTAATCAGAAGTGTTTGGCTTGAACTGCTGTAGGAATGTCATGGATTATGGCTACTAACCTTCTTCTCCTTTCTCCTTTGCTAACAGTCACTGAAATACAGCCCAAACCATAAGAATGGAGTAATTTATTAGCCATAAGGAAGAGTTTAGTTATTAGCTATATGGTACAACTATAGTATTCCTTTCAACTTTCCCACATTTTAGGCATATCTATAGCTTCATCCCTCAAAAACCTAGTGCTCTTTCCTGATTAGCATCAGTCATTTATGTTACAAATGCTAGTTTGCAGGGGGACACTTAGGGCTTATGGATTTAGTAATGAAGAATGAAGGCCTATCACAGCTAAATCACTGGTTAATAGTGACCATAAGTCATCAATGTTTGGTGAACATTGTCCACAAAGTCGGTGATCTCAGCTTACAACACAAAAACCAACCACTATGGCCCAGATTCTTGAGGGTATTCAGATACCTAACTCCCACTGGGGAGTTAGGGAAATTCATGGGATGTAGGTGCCCATATTGAGGATCTGGACCTAAGGAAAATGGCACCTTTGCTGGCTGTCTGTGGCGAGAGGCCAAGGGTCAAATAGGAGCGAAGATGAAAGGAGCCTCTCACCTCTAGATCTTGTCTCTCAAGCTCAGAGTGAAAGCACTTGCAGAGCAGTGTAGAGAAGCTTGGTCACCTAGGACTAATCCTCAAAGGTATTGAGGCACCTAACTTCCATTGATCCTAATACCAATGCCTAAATATCATTGAGGCCTTGGCCCTCTGGCCTGTGCCATATCTGTCCAATGCACCTTTCATGCCCTCTTGAGGGCCCTCTGTCTCTAAAGGGCCCTCAGATAGGCTAGCATCTTTTGTAAGCACTAAATTCACACACACCTGTCACAGGTAAAGTAAAAAGTTCACCAAGCTGTGTGGGGCATAACAGCGTCCAAATTCTTCGATAGACTTGGCAGTGGTGTGAAACACCCTTCTGAGATATCCAGCCTGGTGTCGGTGGGGTATGTGTGATGGGGGGAGGGGTTGTTATTAGGGCGGTGCTGAACTTTGTACCTGCTTTTTCTTTTTAATTTTGAGAACATGGTTTAACACCATATGTAGATGTTAAGGCCCAGATCCTCAAGGGTATTTAGGTGCCTAATTTCAATGTGCATTAGGTGTCTAAATTCCTGAGGATCTGGGCCTAAGGGTCCCAGATTACCTTATTCCCATGGTGCAGCTATGTACATTAGGTCATGTGTAAGGACTTCAGGCTGCCATGAGCCCTGGACATGGGAATCTCATATTTATTTATTTACTTATTTCAGATTTTGCTGATTGCAGCAGCTTCATGAGATGAACATGGTTTTCTTTTCTTTTCAGGAAGGACCCAAGGAGATAACAACCTTCAACAGACTTACACCAGCATCCTGCAGTACCATACAAACAATGTGATGCAAGCCCCTCAGTCTAAGACAGCAGACAATTAGACTCAGTTATCACTAATTCAGGGATCTGCCCTGCACTCATTGTGGGGGCTCCTGGGAGGCAAAATGTCCATGCACCTCCTATAGCAAGGCCAAGTCTTTTCCTGACATGTAGATGGTGGAAGTGGGGTAGTTTTACCTGCTCCATGAAATGGAGATGTAGAGCTGCTCTGGAAGTGGCCCTTCTCACCAAACGCCCTTCTCCCCAGCCCACCAGGAAGTGGGTAGAGAAGGAGGTGGAAAGGGACTGGGAGCAAGAAAAACCGTGCCTCTACCTTCCCTAGCCCCAGGTGGTGGCCTATGGAACTGACTGGGGCAGGGGACACCTGCACATTTTTCAGGACAGCAGCAATTTACTTCGCCCACCAGAGCAAGAGTCAACTCTCTGAGTGAGTCATTACGTCTCCCAGGGCCGCCTCCTGGCTGGTGCACATTGCCACTTACTTAGGGCTTCTAATGCCCTTACTGCTCCTGAGCAATACCATATGGAGCGAATAGGCCCACTAAAAAAATAACGTGCGTAAGGGTGGCTGACAGCCTGTGCTTGGTCTGGGTCAAACCCTGCTCTCCTTAGCCCAGTGGCTACACTGGGTGAAATCCTGATCCAATGGAAGTCAATGACGAAACTCCCATATCATTCATTGTCATCAATGGGACCATTCAGTGTGGATAAAATGAAGAACTGCGGGCTGCAAGGGCATCAATCCATCCCCTTTTATAAACAATGAATTCACTTTAGGAAATGAATTGCATACCAGTTGTTAACACTTTGGTGTCACTTGTCTCAGGTAACTGAGAACTGCTACAGAAAACATGCCCCCCCCCATGTGATGTTCTGCCTTCTGTTACTGCTCTTGAAAGGCCAGATTCAATTAAAACCACACTCCACCCCACTTCCAGGGCAAAGTTTTTATTGAACATGGAGTTCAAAGTGTCTGCATGTTACGTGGAAAGGAAGTTTCACTACGACTTACAAGGCCCTTCACTGAAGTTGAGGCAGTCTGTAGAGCGTCACACACCATTGGACGAGCCCATCTGACTGCCTCCCGCCTTTTCCACTGGGAATGGCAGCAAAGTGATTCTCTTGGAAAAAATACAGAGGCTTAAAAAAAAAAAAAAGACGAGGCAATGGAAAAAAAACCCACCATTACACAAATCCTCCTCACGTGGCCAGAGTACACCCCACAGCTGTTAGCTTTGTTTTGCATATTTTACATATTTACAGATACAAAATATTTCCAAACATCCCCGTGTTTATTTTAAAATCCATCACTGAAATGTCTGGCAAAAGAGACCCAGTGGACATATAGTCACTGGGCGACTTTTGCTCCAACTGTTTTTAATATACTCCCATTGCTCCCACTGAAATCAATAACAAAACTCCCACTGACTTCTAGAGGAGAGGGATCAGGCCCCCTATTACAGTGCCAACCTTCAGCCAACCCGCCCTAAAACAGCTGAGGCATGGGTTTCACAAATAAGGACAGTCTCTGTATTTAAGGGAGGAATTTTTGTTTTCCTATAGCAAAATGCTAATACAAGAAATGGGGGGTATGTGTGGGTGAGTGGGTGGGGTGGAAGCAAATTGTCCAAAACAACCCCTCCAGAAATTGAATAGCCTTTCCCAGCTGATGCTCCACTCAAAAGGAGCAGAGACGGGCAGCCTTCTTAAGGTCCAGGAGAGCGAAGGGCTTGGGATTTGCTTCCCATCTTAAAAGAACTTCAGACTCAAACTAATCCTCCCCTCCCTGCCCCGGCTCCCACAGGGTTAGGGTAGATTTTATCATCCCCATTTCAGAAAAGGTGGACAGGTGGATTGATGGTCAGCAGGGTTCATTTCATCCTATCAGAGAACATAAGGCTGGAAGGGCCCAGTGGATCATCCAGTTTGACAGGTGAAATTTATGGCCTGTGCTATACAGGCTAATACCTCTCTACTGAACCTGCTAACTTCATTTAGGCTAAAGTATTTTAATACTAGCCCTCAGAGATGCCTGTGTTCCAATCTAGTGCTTACACCGTTTAACTAGGCCTGTGTTTCCACAGCCTTTACTTGCCCATTCAGGGGAGAGCAAGGTCCCTGCTTATACCTCTGCTTGGCGCAGCTCAGGTTGCAATCCTGTCCATGGGAAGGAGAACAGGGGCTGCTCACCTGAGGAGCATGAGCAAGTGGATAAGGGTGGGGGAGGGGAAAAAAGGGGCAGGGGCTGGGAGAAGCCTTGATCCATACCCCACAACCTACTAGAGTAGCCGACCAGACCATGAAGAGATAGGCAAGGAGTAAGCTGCTCAACAGAAAAGTGTACAGTAACTTCCCCCAGCAGAAGGTTGGGGTGCAGAAAAAGCAAAGGCAGCATCCTGGCTCTTTGTGTCTCCAGTGAGACAGGTTTCTTCCTGGGGGTGGTGCAAGGTTTCTATCAAAATGTCTGTAAGATGATAACCCGGAGCTTTGTCCTCACTGAGCCAGCCAAACATGGAAGAGTTTAGCCTTGGAGCTTAGGAATACTTTGGGGGTGTGGAATCCCTATGCAATTCTTCAAATGGGTTTTTTACACAAACAACAAGAACATCTCTACATTCAGGACCTGCCCCTTTGAAAGAGATGAGGGTGCTTCCAATGGAAGGAGCTGGGTAGCATACGACTGAATGTTTCTCTTTTATTTTCAGCCACATGAAAAGACCAGCATGTTACACTTAAAGAACAGCTTTTAAGTATTTGACTAGATACAGAAACCTTTGTTGCTACATTTGGCTTCCAATGCAGTGCTCTCTGGTGCCTGGTTGGCGGTGGGAAACTAGAGCTGGTGTTCTTCATTCTGTCTAAACTAAGTGGGCATGGAAAAAAACAAAACCCTGCTCTCTGAACTTTGGTTCTAGCATGGCCATTCACATGACAATTCATTTTCAAAGCCAGAGATACCTCTGTTACATGCTATGTCTGGCATCAAAACTTTATTGCTCAATTACTTTCTTCCCCGAGTAATAAACCAATTGCAGATGTGCAGCTATTGTCAAAGCAAAGACCCTCTGATTTAGGGTTTTTACAATAGTTATCAATTGCTTTTGATGAGGCCAAAAATGATGTTTCAAAATGTAGGAATTTACTGGATGATTACAGGTTCCAAAAAGAAATAATCATTTCAGTGGTAGTTGGTGTCCCAATAGAACACACACTTCAGCTGTGAAGAATTCTCACCAGATGGCTTGGTCTCCGCCCTGTATACTGTGTATTTTAGATGCACACAGACAACCCAACCTTTTGAATTCAGAGGCTTAACAAAGATGATCCTGATCTCAAACATGAGGGCCAATAAAGACCAGAGGCGGAGCTCAGGGCATCTTCTGTTACAGGGAATGTGCCAGCCACTGAGAGCTGCAGTAGCACCTTGCCTTGGTTGCTGCTCCCGTGTGGAACATTCCTGTGGAATGTGTGGCATGTGTTGCTGTGTGTAACACTAACAGACCCCCCAGTCGTCAGCGGGGGACCTCTGGAGATAAATGCATGAGCCTCTACTGCATGAGCTAGAAGCCACGTGGCTCTTAGCTAAGGCTGTAGAGCAGACTTATTAATCTCTCTCTAAGTGGTCTCGGTGCCACTAGAGAGGACAGAGCACCACACCCAGGAGGCATGTGGGTTACATGTGCACGATGGAAGTAATCTGTCTTGCACGTTATATGGGGAACAGCACCTTCCTATGCCCTCAAGCACTGGAATTCAGCTTAAACTGGTACAAATTTAAAATAAACATTTGGAGATTACAGCAAGCTTCTCAAGTGGTGTAAAGTACCACTGAACTCAGTGGAGCTACACTGATTGATATCAGCTGAGGATCGGGCCCAGTACAATTAAAATCAACCTGTACACTGCTGTTTCTGTAATCCATGCCTGGTGGTGTGTGCTCTGTCCTCCTCTAGTGGCATCTAGGCCACTTACAGATTAGTGAGTCTGCTACAGCCTTACCTAAGAGCCATTGGGCTTTGAGCTCATGCAGTACTGGTTCATGCATTGAGCTCCACAGGTCCCAGATCTGATCCCGCCTGGGGACGAACGGGGTCTGTCAACATCATATTTCCTGAAGTTTATTTCCCGTACTGCCCTTTCTTGATCGTTACAGTGGCACCTATATGGCAAGTTGAGACCCCTGTGGTATGGCTCCTTGAAAGTATGGAGGTTGAGGCCTGGGATAACATAACTGAAGCCTTATTATGGAAAGAATAATAGAAATCAGAGGGAGAAGAAGTAGGAGTTAATCAGTTTGATCCTTTGATATTTCATAGCTGCCTCAGGGCAATGCAGTGTAACAGATTTTTTGGAGAAGTGTTTTACTGTTATTCATTCTGAATTTTTCTTGACCCTGATTACTCCTAGCTTATAATAAACCCACTGAACAAGTTCTCTCACTTTTTGGTGTTAACCATCAACAAATATGATTGGTGTGATCATATACCTCCTGCCCCTCTTCATGGATTAGTCAAGCTATACCTATATATTTCACCATTCCTAGTCCTCTCATGCTCCCTTGCACATTGGCTCCCAGTCCCCATCCCTCCTCCTCTGAGTTTGCCTGCTCCCATTTCCAGGCATCTTATTCAGCTAGTCTTAGTATCCTGGCTCCCACACTCATTCTTCTCTCACAGACTCCTTGTCCTGTATCTACTGCTCAGCTCTTGTGCCCTCTCCCCCCACCGCCAAATGTCAAGTCTCCGTTCCAAAACACAGAAGCACAAGATTTTCTCATCAAAATGGTTGTAAGTAGTTTTTTTACATAGGCAAAACAACAGTTTCTGCTAATCTCATTCTCAGAAATGGCTGAACCATTTTTACTGAAACTTTCTAGAAAAAAAGCAGTCTGAGGTAGACACCTAACATGGAAAGTTTCAGACTGAATGATTACAGATTTATAAGCAATTGAAAATAGGATCTTCCAACTGGAAGGTCAAGGAACCTTAACAACAGATGGTGCTACCGCCTTCTTCTATAATATAGCCTCTAGCATGTATTAAAAGACTATACAGTAAAACAACCTTTTTCTGATGCACCTCTAATTACAGTGTTACGTCCTGCAAAGGAAGAAAGAACATTGTTGAAGGCTCCATGTGTCCCAATGAAGTCAGCAAAACATAAACAATTTAAAACAAATAATCCCAGTTGAGTCAGATGATAATGTATGGAATCAACAGCAAGTACCTTCAGGGAAGAGTCTCATTTACAATTCCCAACACGCTTTTCATCAGAAAATGAATTCCTTAGCTCTAAAAATCAACCTTGTGGGAAAAAAAAATAAAAACCCCAGGATGCTGGAATTTACAAAGAGATTTATGAATTCTTTAGTTGCATAAGAATAGAACATGAAAGCATTACCTAATGGTCAAGAAATACAGACAAAACCAAAAATGCTACATAAAAATATAACAATAAAAAATTCACATTAAATTATTTATTAAACAATGAAAAAAAAACCCAACACTTTTCTTTACATCATGTCCCCCATCAATTTTGATGAGGGGCACAAAAGAGTTAAATGGAGTTTTGGGGGAAGTAAGGTTTGAATGTGGATGGGAGGGGAGAGGCACCTGATTTAATTGATGGTTTTAAACAGCTACAAATCTTGGAAGGGAAAGGGGATTCAATCAGTGCAACAACAATTTGCAAATTTGCTAATAAAGCATGTAAACTTCAGGTACTATAAAATTGCTGTTGCATAAATACTAATGGCCTGATCCAAAGCTCACCGGAAACAATTAAAAGCCTCCCACTGACTTCAGCGGACTATGGATAAGACACAAAGTCAACATTTTGTGCCCACCAACACCGTGGGATGGAGATCAGGCATTAGAGGCTGCTCCTGCTGACACAGCTGTCATTGAAGTCTTTCTATTGACATCAGTGAAAGCTAGATCAGGTCTTTCATGAGCAGGTATCAGTTTTCCATGATAACCCCCCCCCCAAAAAAATTCTCCAATAAAAAAAACCAACCACAAACATTTACATTTTCCTGTGATTAAAATGAAATACTGAACTTTAGTTTTCCTACACACAATATAGACAGCTATCAGGTGAACACAATGTTTTATTGATATATTTGCAATTTTTAAGCTGACAACCCAAGCCCCACCACTTGGGGCTGACAACCTGAGCCCCACCCATTCTTCTAATTATCGGAATTTTTGGTTATCCAATCTGGCCCTGGTCCCAGTTAGATCGGATAATCAAGGTTCCACTGTATATGTTTTTATTTTTTTCCACAAAATATAAAAACTAAAGATCTCTGTAAAAACACAAATTCTGCATTTTTCCATGGCAAATGGGTTTCTAGGATCCCTGCTCAATAAAATAAAATGAGGGCCTTTATTTTGCTATTCCCTTTCTAGGGCTCGATCTTGCATAGTGGTGGGCATTAGGTGGCAGATCCTGCAAAATGCTACATGTCTGCTATGACATTCTGAGCACCCCTCATCTCCAACGGGAGCTGAGAATGCTCACACTTCACAGGAAGCTCTAAGCACCTTACAAGATGCAGCCCCCAGGAGAGCTACTGCAGGCTGCTCAGTTCAGTGCTCTTAACAGAAGAAACACTTTTTCTAGTCAGGGGATGCCAAGAACCTCAGAGTGTGGATTAAGGAGTCAGCAACACTGAGTTTCAGGAATATCTAGTTCCCCTGTTGGGTCTTGTTTGCCCATGTAGAAAGGGGATTGGGTACAGCACTAGGCAGAGGCTGTCCAAGCATCCGCATGAAATGCAAGAGGTACTCTCCTCTGCTCCAAGCACGTCAGGATCAAGCTTTGTAAGAAAACTACCTTTAGCACTCCTGTCACTATTAAAGGGTTTGATCTTGCTCAGGCAAAAGTCCCATTGACTTCAACAGGTGCTTTGCCTGAGTCACAACTGCAGACTGTGCCCACAGGACTAATACTAAAAGGCAATGTTTCCTTAAAAAACAAAAAATCCCTTCTTGCTGGACCTGGAAGTTCAGTTTAAAAGACATATATGTCAAGTGAACTTTTTTCTTTAAAGCCTCTAATATTAATAGTTCAAACACGCTTTAGAAATCTCAAGAGGCTGGAATATTTTTTAAAAACAGATTTTTTTAAAGATTTTAGATGAACAGAAATGTAAATTAATGCTCTATTGCTAAGAAGAATTGTGCCTGAAGTGAGTAGAATGACCCATGGTCAGCAGTTATGCACTTGTCCACCACATGAAAACACATTGCACCTCTGTTTATATACACCTGCTGACTGCCTGGTCACATTTGTAGCTACAATCAATCAGGGTTTATCAAGAGCATTTGAAAGCCTTTTGTACAGACAAAAGAATTTCACGCAACCCTGAAGTCATGGAGAACATAATTAAATGCAAATGTCTAAATATTCAGGGTCAGATGGGATTTACCATACAATTCCAATCAATTTCTAGAGGAAGTGACGGGAGGGGAAGGGGATAAAATATACTGTATAACAACTCCAAAAAATATGGGAAAAGACAGTGTTATTTAAAAAGCATGTTTTGAGGAAGAAACTATGTTTTTTTTAAAAAAGCGGGGGGGAAAAATCCAAGATTTCCATGTTATAAAACATTCTCTCTCTCTCTCTCTCTGATTACCTTGCAGAATTATGTTTCTAGTACTGAAAAATCTGAAGAATCAGAACAAAAGTAGGTCTGCTCCTACCAGGAGAAAGGTATTCAAAATTTCCAACAACTGTGTCTGCTGTGTAACTAAGGGCCATCTTGTACCATCAGTTTTTAAGCTGGAAACTCCCCCTATATTAACTATGGGGGAGTTCAGTTTAAAAACTAATGAACAAACAGAGTCTCAGAAATGGTTCAATCCAGTTGACAGGTCCTGTTCCTACTTATAATCTGTGAGAGTGGTCCAGTTTACTTCACAGGGGGTAGGATCAGACCCCAGATAACTCAGAAGGCAGAAACCACTACAAAAAAAAAAAGTTAAGTACTTAATCATATAAATTTGCTTGTTTGTATGGACACAAAGATCATTTTGGCATCTCCTCACGGAAACAGTAATAAAGTACATTATGTTAGTACAGGCCCTCACAAAATAAATCTCCCATTTTCCTGGGAGGGCAGTAGAATTTAGCATATAAGCAATGAGATGATTCCTTTTGCAGTGTATTAAGACTTGTAGACTGATTGAGCCCTGTTTTTACAGACCTTTTCTCTTATGTCAGAACCTTTCCCTTTTATTTTCACTGCCATCAGTACTCTCAAACTGAAGTGTTGTGAGTACAGAATCTGCTCCTTCAGGAATGGATATCAACCCAACATCTGCTTCTCATAAGCCCTTTTTCTTTTCTTTTCTTTTTTTTTCTTTTTTGGTGAAGTAAATCTGCTGACTTCAACTGTAAAGGTTTTTCATGTGGAAGATTTGTTCCTGTCCTTCAAGTTTTAGACTATATGAGCAAGCACATCACTACAGCTTTGGTTTCATTTTTTTTTCCAGCTGATTTCTTAGCAAAGATCAGTTTAGTTGCTCAGTTTAGTGAAATCAAATTTAACAAGGAGGAAAATGTAATAAACCTTTAAGTCAATTGATCGGCTGCATTAACTCTTATGCCAGTAGCGCATTTTTATTGGCACTCTGTCTGCCTGACCCCGCAGAGTGGCAGAAGTACTTTAGACTTAGTCTCAGGTTTAGCCAGTGGAAACAGCCCTTATGGTGGGAGCAGGAGGCGGTAGGATCTTCACCCATTCATATCTTGTTTACCTGCTAACCCATAAAAACCCTACTACTTGAGATTCAAGCAGAAACTTTGGACCTAGTCCTACTGCCTTTTTAGTCACTGGGAGTTCTGCCATGGACTCCAATGGGAACAGGAGCAGGTCCTTCCATGCTCTGTTGTTGCAAAGTGGAGAGCAATCAATTGGCCACTATTACTAGAAAGAGGTGAGCCAATTCAGATACAATAAGAACCAACCAAAATCAAAAAAACATTTTTCTTGGTTTGTTTTTAGTTCAAAAGGTTTGGTTAGAACCTTTCCCTTGCAGGCCTAGCCAAATCTACAAAAAACTGTTTTTCACCATTTCCAGCAAAGCCAAACCCAGGGCCTTCAGGCACTGTCACAAGGGAGTCTGATCTTGCAGTATTTCTTGAACTACAATTTTCCTATAAGTAGCCAAACTTTTAGAAGCTTATGCTAGCTTCCTACCCTTGAGGTTTTCCCGTTGCTAACTAACCCATTGAGCAACAAAGAAACCAGCTCCCCCAGAGAGCAGCATTGCTATGAGAATATAGTGGGAGTGAAGTTCAGCATCAGGAAAAAAATGTTAATGACTAGGGGAGATAGGAGGAAGGAGTTAAGGATGTTGTAATTGGGACTCAGATCTTCAGGCGTTGCAATGCCTGACTACCACTAAAAAACTGGGCCTAATGCCCCAAATCAGCAAAATATGTGCTTTAGCATTAAGGGCTTAATGCTGAGATTCTGAGTGCCTCCATTTCCAGCGAGCTTCCATGGGAGTGGAAACTGCTCAGCCCCTCACAGCACCAGGACCTAAGAGCGTAGAGGAAGGTTGTCTCATCAGGATATAGAACTGAATTTCAGGAGGTTGAGCACATACAGCTCCCATTCACTTCACTTGGAGTTGTGGGTCCTCTGCACTTGTAAATCCCACATTTAAGATGTTCACTGCCCTAAAGACAAGTCAGCCTCTGTCTCAGTACTGATCACACTTAGATTATTTTTGTTCATCTTTTGAATGTTTTGGCTGGGAAGGCTGGTAGCAAAAATAGAATACATGATAGGAATATTTTGAAAAATGAGAGAAAGCTTAAATATGTATTTTAAAAGCTGAATGGAGCAAAAAGGCAACATTTGCAAACAATTACTGCATTACCAACTTCAGCCCTCATTCTGTAGTGAGCACTACACAGGCAGACTCCAGACCCTATAAAAACCTCACTGAAGTCAAGGGAGCTCTGCACATAGCTCCACCTACACCAAGATAATTGCAGGATTGGTTTGTTTGGTTTTTAATATGCAATGCTACAGCCCTTATTCATGGAATTAATCCTTACTCACACTGGCTTCCAAAGGACTACTCGGGGGGCGGAGGGCTTCTGGATCAGGCCCAATCCAGCAATCCTCTTGCAAACTTCTGTGGCTAAAATTATCAAAAAGTTATCTCAGAGTGGATTCTTAAATGGACAGCCTAAGGCTAAAAATTCACAACTGCACATGAAGTCCATAGGAGCTGCAGGTGATCAGCCCTTTTCAGATCCAGTCCCTGACATGTCTCAGGTTGGGTAACCACACAATGAGGAATCAGAGGCCAACTTTTGAAAACTTCAGCTCAGGTTACATTCAATAGGAGTTGAAGGCACTCAAGCAACTCATACAAGCTCTTCAGCAAATTGCAAGATCTGGCCTTATGAAAACACTTTGTTTCCACGAGTTGTAGCTTTTTGCAAAACCTGTATTTTATCCTTGAATGTTCATGTGAAAAATATCACT
Source organism: Chelonia mydas (assembly GCF_015237465.2). Lineage (NCBI taxonomy): Eukaryota > Metazoa > Chordata > Testudines > Cheloniidae > Chelonia > Chelonia mydas. The sequence goes on from NC_057849.1 coordinate 180,899,561, forward strand.
CTTCAGATGGCCTAAACTGAAACTCCTGCCTCCCAAAATTATTAGAAATGAAAATATCAATGTGTGTGTTGATGGATATCACAGAAAGAGGGCCTGATCCAGAGTCCCCGGATGTCAACGAGAGGCTTTCCATGACACTGGCCCAGGGCCAGGCTCATTTTCTCCTTTAAGTCCATATAAATATTTGGTCCGTTTTGAAAGAACGAATGGGTTGATACTATAGTTCCTATAACAACGTCAGACTTTGCCCCATGCTAAAGGTTTCACACATTTCTTCTCATAGTCAGCACAGCCAGCACAAAGCCATTTTCAGAAGCAAGAAAAAGAAAATATAGACACCATTTCTACAATCTGACAGGCAGGAAGAATATTTAGCAGAAATCTTAAGAGTAAATTATAGCTGTTTACGCTAGAATAAAGGACAAGAAGCTGCAAAATCTTGCAAAACGGAAACAATGAAGGATTGGACTAGGAAAGGGTTTGCTCTTTAAAAAAAAAAAGATAATTGAGGTAACAAAACAAACACACAAATACAAACATCTAAAAATAAGCATTTTATACATTTCTTGTCAGTGCTTCTCTGAGAGCAAGTTCTTTAAACAGAACTTAACAATTTAACGATTTTTTTAAAAAAAAATATGTCATCCTAAAATAGTCCACCAACCCTGCCCCAAACTTTCTGTATTTCTACAAAAATCGACACACAACGCGCTGCAAAACCCCTGTTCCTGAAAGGATGAGCACTGGAGTCAAGGCACAGTCTTTTGCCTACCATCAAGGCTGTGCATAAAAAACAAACAAACAAACAAACAAAAAAAAACAACCAGAACAAACAAAACCAAACACTGGGAAAGGAGCAAAACGGAGTTAGGTTGCACAGCTGCAGCAGGGCTCAGATGAGGAAAGAAAGAAAAACAAGTTTTTTTTCTTCTATGTTCTGGGACCCAGAAGTGGCCTGCCAAAGAAAAGGCTCAATAGCAAAACCAGAATGACTGGCTCTTCCTCTTCTCCTTAGCGGTGTGTCCTCTGCCCCCAGGCAGAAACAGTCAAGAGAATTTCAATATCATCATCCCAGCTGTGGGGATGCTATCCGGTGCTCAGATGCATCTGATCTTCAGAACCAAGAAGATTCCTTGCTCTTGTCCTGATGCTGTAGACCTAGTTTTAGGGAAGGGGGAAAAAAAATGAATGAACATTTGATAAAACATTCCCTTCACCCAAAGAAAGTGAGCTGGGGTAAATATATTTATAAAAATCCTGTATTAATAGTCCATCTGCACTACAACTGGGTTGGGGGGGACCTGTTTACAACACTGCTGTCCCCCCAGGATAAGTAAGCAGCCCTAAACTACACTAACGCCTTAGACATGCTTGCATACTTCAGTAATGCTGATAGTTTACACTGAGCAAAACTGTATCATGTTTTAACTTCATTGGGAGTTGTAATCAGTGTAATCTAAGTGTTGTATTTGTATGGGCCTTCATGGAGCAGAACCAGTTTTCTCACAGAATTAGCTCGTGGTTCTACTAGAACTTTACCTCTTTTCTAGAAAGCCTGATACATTTTAACATTTTAGGATCTCAGAGCCATCTGCAGTTTTTCACCTTGAATAGAGGGTGGCAGGGGTGGGGGGAATTCCCACAGCAGGTGAAAATATCAAGCAATTTCACCTACAGCACATCAGATTTTTAGCCAAGAATTGCTTGTGCTTTCACACAGGGAAAATAAATGACTTTTAGCTTGACTTTGGTATGAGTTTCTCTGATATTTTCCTTTATAAACGTCAAGGACCAGCCAATAAATGTGCTGTGCAGGAGCTTTCATGTTATAGCAGTGGAATCTGTGCTGTAATTTGGAATTTATCCAGAGGGATTTACTCTTTGCTAGAGTTACATCATGAGAGAGCTAGCACTTAGAAACAGACAATACAAAGTGTAGAAAAAATACACACAAAAAATGTACTTGCTAGGTTACTTATAGCAAAACATATAAGCTAAGTGCTTTGATGTCCTATTACTTTAAGCAAAGTGAGAGAGACAAGGTCGGTGAGGTAATATCTTTTATTGGACCAACTTCTGTTGGTGAAAGAGACAAGCTTTTGAGCTGCACAGGGCTCTTCTTCAGGTCTGGGAAAGGTACTCAGAGTGTCACAGCTGAAGACAAGGTGGAAATTGAAACATGTTTCCCATTATAGCCATAAGATGACAGTTATCACCATGAGAAATATTCAGCAGCATTTCTGCTCTATATTGAGCTATAAATAGTATTGTCTTCCTATTTAGTACATGAACAGTGCCACTAACTCATCTGTTGTAAATTCACTACTGGCCTAAGCAGGTGCAAATTCCCATTTGGCAAAAATGTCAGGAGAACAGCTTATTTTTATCATCATATTTAAACCCCAGTCCTGATTTGCCTAAACCTAACTGTAACATGTACTGGATCAGACCACCACCTCTTTTCCCCATGAATGTATATAGCTAAACTGCTGATGATCAATAGCACCTCAGAAGGCAGCTACAAAGTGACTAGTTATCGCTGGTGGAAGAGAAGAAAAATATATTGCTCCATCCATCCGAGGATTTCAAAGGCGTTTGCATGTATTTGTGAGGGTTGCAACTGATAGGTGGGGAAACTGAAGCACAGAGAGGTTTCGTGACTGTGATTATGCCAAGAACAGAACCCAGACTGTCCAACTGTCAGTCCTCTACTTTAATCACCAGCCAAGCACTTAACATAGGGATGGCAGAAGTGTGATCCAGGAACAAATGCAGCTTACAGACGAGCCAAATGAAGCATATGCCTACCCTAACCTTTAATAAGGAGACTACTGGTCCCAGGATGCCAGGTCCAGTTGCCTAGATCTGGACTGAACACAGCATGCTGGGACCTGTGGACTCTGCTGGCCATAACTCCATATTAAAGAGGAGGGAGGTTGTTGCTTGCTCCATTTTACATCTCCTATCAAATTCTCATTGTTCCCTTCAGTTAGGCAAAGTTTGGGCATCCTTGATGTAAAGTATCTGTCTTTAAACTTCACCCTGAGACTACGGGACTTGGTTATGTGATGACACTCTCATTCTGTTTAGGTGTCAAATTTTGCTTCCCTGGGAGTGACACACACACCCAAACCAAAATACAGGTTTTTTTTAAAGTTACTTCAAAACCAGCTGTTGTGATTATGTGTTATTTTCCCCTTCTATCTACAGAAATATTTTATAAAACCAGAGAGAGTCATTAGCCAGGCAGACATAATTAGAGGGTAAGAAAGTCATTAAGGTGCCCCAGCAAGCACTAAGGACTACTAAGAGGCCGTAAAAGAGGGTGTGGGGAAAGGAGTTAATATGGTTCTAACAGCATTAAAAACAAAGACATCTGTTTAAGAGGATGTAGATTTGTCGACAGAATGCAATAGCAAGGGATTAACTCACTGATCAGCTCCACCCTTTCCACTAGGTGTCTTTGCGGTAAACAGATAGACGAGGGATAGTAATTAAGCCCATGCATCTATAATTCATAGCTACTGAAAACAAACAAAAAACTAAAGTTTCACTTATAAATCTTGAGCATGGAACTGTTTATATGCCTTTTCTTCATTATCTCCTCACCCCTTTTACTGGAAGACAATCTGCAGTTCTACCAGCATGCTGTCCCAGTCTAGCCAAGTTTTTGAACAACAGTGCTTTAACTGATAATAGGCTGATTGAGCAAACATTTTCCTCTTTAGAAAAATTGTCTTCACTTGTCTTGCATGACTCAGTATTTCCACATTTGAGAGAAGTGTCTATCTGCGAAATGCTGGCACTGTGACTAATTACTGCTTGTATTCAAAAATCAAGTCATTTAGAAGAAGTCTAACCCAGCTAGTGAAATTCAAAGACAAAGGGTCAAATTTAGGGCAGGTGTAAATGGAGTCAACTCTCCTGAAGACCGTAGGCTGTGCTCACTTAAGCATGCATTGAATTTGCCACAGTGGCTTCTAAATATTTCCAAAAGGAGGGCTGCATAGGCAGCTGGACAAGGAGACAGAAGACTACATTTGATTTACTTAAATTGTATTTTATTCATGTGATCCTCACCTTCAATATTGAGATATAGACCTCAAATACTCTAAAATCCTCCGCTACGTGGGAGCAGGAAAGCTCTTCTTCTACTCCCAGAACATCTGTACAGCAGCAGCGCTTCCAGCACACTCTTAATGGGTAAATAATCCTGTTCCCATTCCCCCCTGGACTACCAATGGTTCTGGAGGCAGCAGAATGAGTATGGGTCCACTGTACGGGGGGGGGGGGGGTGGATGGACAGGATGAAGGATGCCTACACTCCCTGGGTGCTGTACAGCACTGTTCTGCCACAGGCATGCTGTATCCCAGTGCATGGGAGGTGAGGAGTGGATACTGAGGGTGGAGTTGGTTGGACCACAAGTTCCAGCAGCCGTTCCCCAGGACTGGGAAGCCCGGCAGTCACAGCTTACTGCAAAGTCATGACAGCTGTGGAGCAGCTTTGTCGTCTGAGGGGCAGGGTGTGGATTCCCCCTTCTCCTGGGGCCCTGGCTAAGTGCACAGCCAAGTTGTTGGACCTGCACATAGACAAAAAGGATTTAATCCAAGCAAAAGTTTCAAAGGTGCCCACTAGGGGTCATGGCCTAGTCAATGGCCTCTCTTTACACAGGCAGCAAGTGCTGGCAGGCTACTTTGTTACAGCCTGATCTAAAGCTTATTGAAGTCAATGGGGTTACACCAGCGTCAGAGCAGAGACTCAGGACCAGTTACACATAACGCACCGTAACGTCAGTTTCCTCCAAATTCTATGCCTTGGGCTCTCGAAACTTCGGTAGGGCACTCTTCACCCAAGGCCACCAGTTTATAATGTATTAAAAGATTTTGCTTTTGCTTAAAAATTGTTTAAGAAAAAACCCACAGTGTTAAAGCGAAAGTTTGTAGGCATGTTAATTTTCAGCACAACATGTGAGGATTAAACTACATTTAATGGGAGCGAGGTACCTAACTCCCACCCCCGCATCACACTAAAACTGAATCCATGGAAGTGTAAGAAGATGTGCAAAACAGAGATCAGTACTTTACCAAATCATTGTTCATGGAGCTAACAATGTTCTGAATCACAAATTCCCTGGGTGTTGATAATATACAAAGGAATCCCCTCTTCATGACATTAGTCACTGAAGTATTTTGGCATCATCTACTCATGAGACCAGAGATCTGACTTAGAACAGCAGAATTGCAGCGGTGTTACTGGCATTGGTAAAATTACAGGCTGGTCTCCTCTGGTGATCAGAAACCTTCATTCAACATAATTCAAAATGAAGAATTTTGCAAAATAATTTTTTTTATAATCACATGTGACAGCAGCAAAAGAAGTGTGGCCCACAGTAATTATTAGGAAAAGGATAATTGCTTAAATATCGGCATGCCTGTAAAATGTATGCCAAATGATTTTTTATACTAATAATTTAAAGCTCATGGGATGTGATACTTGACAACTATAGAGGCTGATGTCCTTCTTTTCACCAAAGAGGTACAAGCAATGACAGCTAGAGTTCAAGTTTTCCTGCCAATATGCCGCTATCCTGTTCTGGATGGACCATCTCTCTGAAAGACGCTAGTTCATTCCCCACAGCCATTGAGTTCTTAGCCTTTCTGCTGATACTGCCAGCGTGGCTGCCAATTAATGCCAAATGTCATTATCCTTACCCTTATCCACTTAGAATCAATTTTCAGGTAGGCCCCTGAACAGTCGCCAATTGATATAAACTTGGTTGCTGCCAGCCTGAGCTAGATGTGAACCACTGATTTAGAAGTGAAAGGCTCCATATGCCATTACTATTCTCCTGGGCAGCCCACTCCCCTTCCCATGCAGGATACAAAGTAAGGTAGTCATAGTCAACCCAAGGCCTTAGAATGACATAGCTTTGGGGCTGTGCATGAGGCTCTGGGGGAGTGCATGCACATGATTGAAACTCCTTTGCTCTGCTTGATCTCATGCAGAATGCCAGTCACAAGAGCACTCCCCCATTCCACCCAACTCAGGCAAAGCTGGAGGAATCAGTTCCAAGCCATGCCCTTTCCAACAACCAGAAAGCGGGTAGAAGGGAAGAAAAGAGAGAGAGATTGAATATTGAATACAGCCAGAGAGCAAAGATAATCATGATGCAACATCCTACAATTTGCCTTTCAATGTCTTTATTGTGTCAGTACACAACTATGTTGAGTCATGATGATGCAAATATTTCAATACAATGTTAGACTGCTGTGTCTCATGAGCCATTACTCTGAGTTGCCCAGCCTTCCCGCCCCCCCCCTCCCCCCCAGTTATAAAGAATCATAGAATATCAGGGTTGGAAGGGACCTCAGGAGGTCATCTAGTCCAACCCCCTGCTCAAAGCAGGACCAATCCCCAACTAAATCATCCCAGCCAGGGCTTTGTCAAGCCGGACCTTAAAAATATCTAAGGAAGGAGATCCCACCACCTCCCTAGGTAATGCATTCCAGTGTTTCACCACCCTCCTAGTGAAAAAGTTTTTCCTAATATCCAACCTAAACCTCCCCCACTGCAACTTGAGACCATTACTCCTCGTTCTGTCATCAGCTACCACTGAGAACAGTCTAGATCCATCCTCTTTGGAACCCCCTTTCAGGTAGTTGAAAGCAGCTATCAAATCCCCCCTCGTTCTCCTCTTCCGCAGACTAAACAATCCCAGTTCCCTCAGCCTCTCCTCATAAGTCATGTGTTCCAGTCCCCTAATCATTTTTGTTGCCCTCTGCTGGACGTTTTCCAATTTTTCCACATCCTTCTTGTAGGTGAGGCCCAAAACTGGACACAGTACTCCAGATGAGGCCTCACCAATGTCGAATAGAGGGGAACGATCACGTCCCTCGATCTGCTGGCAATGTCCCTACCTATACATCCCAAAATGCCATTGGCCTTCTTGGCAACAAGGGCACACTGTTGACTCATATCCAGCTTCTTGTCCACTGTAACCCCTCGGTCCTTTTCTGCAGAACTGCTGCCAAGCCATTCGGTCCCTAGTTTGTAGCGGTGCATGGGATTCTTCCGTCCTAAGTGCAGGACTCTGCACTTGTCCTTGTTGAACCTCATCAGATTTCTTTTGACCCAATCCTCTAATTAGTGCACCAGGGATTTACACATAGGAGCAAGGCAGCGTGTTTCAGGCTCGATTAAACCAGTAAGGAGGTGCCAAGCTCTGTGACCTATGTTGAACAGTTAGCACTCTGTTCTCAAAGAAAAGAGTGAAAGCAATTGGTAGGTTGAAACTACAAGTTTAAAATGAAAAAAAAAAAAAAAAAAAACAACAACAAAAAGCAAGTAGTTGGTAAATCACCTTCCCTTGCATTGAACACCTTGCATTGAACACAAACAAGTCAGGACCTATGGAGTAATCCACACCATGATAAAAAAATGGTTTTTCTGATCTATGCTTCCTTAAATAACTCCCTATATCATCCTCAGAAAGTTGAGTCAACTGCCTGCCTTCATGACTGTTGGAATTGCTATCATGCTGAATCAGCCCACTAGTCTATCATTGGCAATGGCAATTTGCTGATCCTTCAGAAGGAGGTAAAACCCTCTCATTAATGTAACTTGCCTAAAGCCACGTCATATGAGGAGGAAAACATTTGTTCCCAATCCTGGCAGATTATCAGTTTACAACATGAAACATAATTACCCTTGTATCATCTGCACTGCTGCAGATGTTATTAATGGCCATAAAATTGTCCAGTACTTTAAAGAATCCTGTTACGCTATTTTTCTTAATTTCTTGAGGCAACAAGTACATAAGTACATAAGAACAGCCATACTGGATCAGACCAAAGGTCCACATAGCCCAGTATCCTGTCTTCCGACAGTGGCCAATGCCAGGTGCCCCAGAGGGAATGAACAGAACAGGGAATCATCAAGTGATCCATCCCCTGTTGCTCATTCCCAGCTTCTGGCAAACAGGGGCTAAGGACATCATCCCTGCCCATCCTGCCTAATAGCCATTAATAGACCTATCCTCCATGAACATATCTAGTTCTTTTTTTAACACTGTTATAGTCGTGATGAAGCACAGTTTGACTATATGTTATATAAAGGAGGGTTCTGGCTGGGGTCTGCTGAGTTGTAGCAGTTAATATAGGAGACAGACAGAAAGAAATGTTAAAGAGATTTTTAGCAGTTGACTTTAGCTTAATTATAATTGGGTTTTGGTTTCATGTTATTTTGACTGAAAAAAGATCCAACACTGTGTTCATCTGGCACAAGCCTTCCCCACCTGTTCTTTTCCCCCTGACACACATTAGACTAAGTAAGAGAGTGGATCATACTCTAGCAAATAGATCAGTCAACCAGAGGTATGAAAAACCCTCCCTCAACTGAAATCCAACAAACATCTCAAGGAAAGGGGAGCTGGAGGAACCTAATATTCCTTCAGCAACATAATTGCATGGAAGGGATTCCAAAAGTAACATATGGTCTGCATTGCTGCTGGTAGATAACAGATCAGATAAACACCCATCAAAGAAGGAAGAGCATGACAGGATAAACGAGCTCTGTGATACTTATCAGTCATTAGTGCCCTGCACACATGCTCCCATACAGATGCTAACAGTGGTGCTAGACTGCTACTGAAACTGAAGTTCTGCTACAATAAGGCGTAGCTACACTACAGCCGGCGGGTCAAGTGTGACCTGTAGTACAGTAACTCCTCACTTAACCTTGTAGTTATGTTCCTGAAAAATGCGACTTTAAGCGAAACGATGTTAAGCTAATCTAATTTCCCCATAGGAATTAATGTAAATGGGGGGGGGGTTAGGTTCCAGGGAAATTTTTTTTCACCAGACAAAAGCCATCATATATATAAATACAGTATAAGTTTTAAACAAACAATTTAATACTCTACACAGCAATGATGATTGTGAAGCTTGGTTGAGGTGGTGAAGTCAGAGGATGGGATATTTCCCAGGGAATGCCTCACTGCTAAATGATGAACTAGCACTCGGCTGAGCCCTCAAGGGTTAACATATTGTTGTTAATATAGCCTCACACTCTACAAGGCAGCAGGAATGGAGAGAGGGGAGACAGCATGGCAGAGAGAGACAGAGACACATACCCGGTGTGAGAGAGAGAGAGAGAGAGAGAGAGACACGCATTGCCCCTTTAAGAACGCTGACCCCCCTCTTAATACACTGCCTTTTTAAGTAGATCAGCAAGTTGAGACAGCAGCCGCTGCCAGCAAGCTCCCACAGTCCTGAGCCCTGTTGTGTCCCATCCCCCCGCACCGGCTGTCGATGGGGTAAAGGAGCGGAGGGAGGGGGACACCCTGACATTAGCACCCCTTTTCCCTCCTCGCTTGCACAGCAAGCGGGAGGCTCCCAGGAGCAGCTCATGGCAGTGGGGGGAGAGACAGATGAACTGCCTGGCAATTGATAGCCTGCTGGGCTGCTGCCCCACCAGGGACTTAGGGGAGCAGGGAGCTGATAGCGGGCTGCCGATCCACCCTGGTTCCAAGCCCCCACCACTACCTCCAATGGGATGCTCTTCCTGCAAGCAGTGGATAAAGCAGGTGGCTGCCAAACACCGTTACAAGGGAGCATTGCACAACTTTAAATGAGCATGTTCCCTAACTGATCAGCAACACAACAACATTAACCAGGATGACTTTAAGTGAGGAGTTACTGTATTCTAAATGCTCTCATCTCACCTATGAAGAGTGCAGTACAGTCATTATGGAATGGTGTCTAATACAAAGACATCAGTCTGGAGTCTACATGATCCCTATCAAGACTTTTAGGATGAAGACATTGCTTGCCGGCACTTGTGGTCTCTTTACATTGCATCCCCATATTACAGATGAAGGAGGCTGCAAACTGTTCCATTTTACAGAAGGTAGGTATGGTAATCAGGTGCCCCATGTAAAATGAATACATAAACTGCCTGGGCACTTCTTTATGAATTCACTCATTATTTCCTGCAAGATTTTTTTAAAAAACAAAATGCTTCGTGTAAATCATTTGGCTGGGTCAGGCTAAATGCTAGGAGCCCAGTTCCTACTGAAAGTCAGTGAGAGCATCAGTAGGAAGAAGTCACTGTGATGTTGCACCCCATAAGGCTTTATGGAAATATGCTTATGAATGTATATATGACATAACTGGAATATGTCTTATGCTACATATGCCATGTAACGTATCTCTGTAAAGGTTATGGTCTACTGAATCTATTCATCCTATCTGTATGCATGTGTCATTTTGGTATTCAAAGTTATGAATATTGGCTGTATACTTGTTTGATTTTAAGTAGCCTTAGTAAGGCATTTGGTCAGCTTCTTTAGAGAGGAATGTGCAAGTTAAGTGCCCAATCAAGAAACACTTAAGCTGACTATAGACTTTGATAGATGCTAATCCACATCTGAGCTTTCCTGGCTATGTGGCTTGGCTTGCAAAGTTCTGAGTCATGCATGGACACGTGACTTGCCCATGTGACTCCAAAACTCCATTTTGTAGCTGTAATTCTGCACAGGTGGAGGGAGGGGTTTAGCCCCACAAGGAGAAACTATGTAAAGCCTTAGGAGACCCCTCCATTTTGTCTTCAGCTGGCTCAAGATATAACCTCTCCACCCCCGAGGATACCTGAAAGAAACTGGAACAAAGGACAGTAACTAGGGGAGTATGAGTGATTGCTGGGCCCAGCCTAGAAGGAGGCTAGTCTGTAAAAGAAACTTCCTGGAACACCTCTGAGGGTGGGGTTTTATCTGTATTCAGTTTTCTTACTGTATTAGGCATAGACTTGCATGCTTTATTTTATTTTGCTTGGTAATTCACTTTCTTCTGTCTGTTATTACTTGGAACCACTTACATCCTACTTTTTGTATTTAATAAAATCACTTTTTAATTATTAATTAACCCAGCATATTATTAATACCTGGGGTGGGGCAAACAGCTGTGCATACCTCTCTATCAGTGTTATAAAGGGCGAACAATTTATGAATTTACCCTGTATAAACTTTACAGGGTAAAACAGATTTATGTGGGTTTGGACCCCATTGGGAGCTGGGCATCTGAGTGTTAGAGACAGGAACACTTCTTAAGCCACTTTTGGTTAAGCCTGCAGCTGTTAGGGGACGTGGTTCAGATCCGGGTCTGGGGTTGCAGCCATCTAGCATGTCTGGCTCAAACCAGGCAGGGCACTGAAGACCCAAGCTGCCAGGGAAAACAGGCTTAGAAGTAGTCTCAGCACATCAGTTGGCAGTTCCCAAGGGGTTTTCTGTGACCCAACCCGTCACAGTCACAATCAGAAAAGTATTTGAAAGATTAGATGAGAGGCTCTGATTTAAGTGCAGGGAATCTATTTAGTCACTGCAAATAACTCCAGTTAGTCAAGCCACAGAAATGAACAAATCACCTTACCTGTGTCAAATCCGAAGCTTGGCACGATGTCCACGGTTCCGTGAAAGGCTCCAGCCCATGCTGAGGTAGCACTGGTGACAGTAGTAGGATCTGTCTTTGTCATGTCACACTGTGGAGCAGGAATCCTGGCTGCACGTACTGAAGGCATCAATAGGGATCCATACCGTGGGTCAAGGTGAGAGCTGGGATGGTGATGATGCATGTGTGGATGGGGGTGATGGTGATGCATGTACACATCATGCATGTGCGCATATGAAGGGCTAACCTGAGATGCTAAAGGATAATGCCAGGATTCTGATGCGGTAGAGGGAGGAGGTGGGGCAGTCTGATGAAGGCTGTGTCCTGGCCAGCTGCTAGGATCTGCTGTGTGGAAGGTGCCTGGTGCAGTGACTGGGAAGTCAGGGTGGACTCCACTCAAGCATGGCGGAGGTGGAGGTTGATAAGAGCTGGTCCAAAATGAAGTTGGGAAACTGCTCCGTTGGCTTGAAATTGTTGAGCTCTCTAGAAAAAAAAAGTATAAATACTGAAAGCAATTGACAGATTAGCACTACCAGTTAAAAACAAAAACACAGCACAAGTAGTGGGTGAAGTAGCTTGCCACCAGTTTGCATTGCACAGGAACAAGTCAGGACCTGTGGAGTAGTCCACACGATGCCCATTGAATGCTCTTTCTAATCTATCCTTCCTTAAATAACAGGTTAGATTAATATATCTCAAGGACAGCAGGAACCCTCATGATCATCTAGTTTGATCTCCTGTACATCACAAGCCACGGAATCTCACCCAATGATTCTTGCATCAAGCTCATAATTTCTGTCTGAACTAGAGCACATAATTTAGAAAGAATCCAGTCTTCATTTAGAGACTTTGAGTGATTGAGAATCCACCACTACTGCTACAGTATAAAGCTTTTCCTGAAAAGAAAGCTTTTACTGCAATAGACATTTGCTACTAGTTCTGCATATGGATAATGGCAGGATAAAAGATCTTGTTAAATTGATTATCTTGTTAAATTGCTGGGGTATATCATGCATAATGCATCTTATGTTACTTCCTTATAGAATTGCAATTTGGCTCTAAGTCCAGTGTACAATTGCTGTTATCCTGCAACTTTACTAAAAACAAGGTATGAACCTCAAAAGCTGCATGCAAAATAAATCTCTGTTTTCATATTCTGAGTCCTCTCTCTGTCAAGTTACCAACAAGAACTTTAGTTTGTTACACAACTTTGGGTGAACTCCAGCTAAAGAACTTGAATAGGACAAACCATTTAATTGGAAATAAAAGACCTATTTACATTCACAATTGGGGTTCAATTTATGCTTAAGGAGAATTCCAATACCATTGTATCATAAAATCACATTTAAACATTCCCTCTTTGTAAGCAGTGGTTAGTGTTTTTGATGCAATGACTAATACCTCCAATCTACTGGCTTCCTTGTCAAGAAACTCATGGTTTTTAAGTATTACTTAAAAGAACAGCCCCATTTTTAATAGAGGGGGTTTGAGGCCAAAGATTGAAATAGATTAAAATATGGGACTCCACCCTGTTATGAAAGAACACAGTCATAAAAATACCCAATGGAGGGGAAAAAGTTGGTGAAGTTTTATGTTTGACTAGTCAGGGAATCCTCTGTGCCCCATATAAAGTTTATAACAATACTTATATTAATTGAGAACTATTCATTTTTACAAGGATCCCCAAAGAGACTTGGGTGAAGACTTCTTTTAAAATGAATAGATGCTTCAAAAGCCATTGAACTGCACTCTGCTGACTTTAAACAAAAACAATCTTAAAAATAAAAACTGTAAAATTGCTTTGTTTGTCTGTCTGCACCATTAAGACATATTTATGGGCTGATTCAAGGTCCATTAGAATCCTTCTGTTGACTTCAGTGGCTTTGAATCTAGCCACTATTAATAACTTTAGCTTATTGTGTATGAAATAACTTCTATAATGGGTATTTTTTTTGGCAAACACTATACACACAAAAGCAAAAGTTACCTTCGTGCCAAACTGCTTTGAATGTTACAGGGCTATTTAGTAAAATACTGCATGTGTCTTTATTTAATGGGGCTGCATTCCATTTTTTTTTTTGTAATCTTCTTCTAAAGCACCTGATATTAGAAGATCATAAAGTGCATCAGAAATATGACTGATGTAAGCCTCACTACACCCCTGTGACTTAGGTATTCTTTCCATTTTACAAATGGGCATACTGAGGTAGAGAGTTAAACTCTGTTGCCAACTCTCCAGGCAAGTTATTTAAACATCTTCCCCCACGCATATATTCTCCCCGTGACCGTGTTCCTCACTCCCAGTGCTTCATTCTCTTTGCAAGATAATACATCCTTATTTTATTCAGCTCATTGCCAGTATTTTGAGGAATCTATCCCCATTTTTGGGTGTGTGTGTGGGAAATACTGTGGCTCTTATCAATGCTGAAAGGCTCCAAATCTGAACAACCCCATAAAACAAACAAGTCACACACACACACACACACACACACACCAAACAAATAAATTAATGTTCAAATGCTAGTCATCCCTTGGATAATTCTAGGTTACTAACAATGGGGCAAAACCTTCAACCACTACATTACCAATCTGGTTGAATTCAGGATGGCAAAGAAAAAAAGTTTTAATATACAACAGGTATAGAGAAAAGGAGGACTTGTGGCACCTTAGAGACTAAAAAATGTATTTGAGCATAAGCTTCCGTGAGCTAGAGCTCACTTCATCGGGTGCATGAAACTACCTTTGTTAGTCTCTAAGGTGCCACAAGTACTCCTTTTCTTTTTGCGAATACAGACTAACATGGCTGCTACTCTGAAACAGGTATAGAGTAGATCAAATATCTGGTTGTTGCAAGCCAGTTCCCACTGAACAAGTCGACCAATGGCAGTAGTTGGCTCTTGTTGTCAGACTCAGTTAAGAGTCCTAGGGACTGAATGGTCCAGGGAGGTCCCTGGTGGACAAGGTGTTACACTTCCACCCTAAGTGGTAGGGATCAGTGGAGAAGTTTGCACTTCTGCTGCCCATGCTGTACTTCTACTTGTTGATAAACAGGAGGACTATCAAGCCAGCATTTTTTATGAGCACTATGTAAGCAAATGACATTACCAACAAAAATGTCTATTATACATTCTATGAGCCTTTCAGCTGAGCCACAGCCCAAAATGGCACACATGGGAATGTCAGTTTCCATTGTAGCAGAAAGTTGTTCCTTCCCCTTACTTTTCAGAATGAATGAGCATAACCAATAGTCTTTACAGACACTACAGTGTCAGATACCTATGAAAGAACCTACATCCTAAGGTGGCATTTTAATGGTGAGACAATCATTTGGGCAGGGGAGATGTCAATTTGGCCATCTGGTTGATGTCAACCTGACACTGTCCCTATGAAAGAAAACAAAAATACCAATCAGCTTACATTGGCCTCCATAAAAAAAACAAAACAAAACACATGCCATTTGCCAACAGATTTACCACAGTCATTTCCTTTTCTCAATATGAGGGGAGAGGTGCCAAGAGCCTGCAATATCTGAGATACCATAGGGGTAAACTAATGGAAATTGTTAACTTTTTAATGGTGGTCAGCATACAGTGTATTGCACTGAAAACATACCAGGCTTGCATGCTAAGAAAGGAGACAATTCTTTTTAGAATTCTCTGCAGTATAACATTACTCTTCAGTTACTGCTACCTGAGAAAAACTTTCAGTTATGAAGAATAATGGGAAAAAATATGATTAATCTTTAAACATTCCAATGTAGTCTATGCCCAAGATTTCAGGGCATTTTGAAGAACCTGTGTTGTTCAGATTTTTTAAGGACAAAACTGTCTGACACTGGTGCTAAATTAATTTTGGTTCAAACTAATAAATGATTTTCTTATAAATTCATTCAACATTCAAAAGGATAAGGTTTGCTGTTTTGGGGAGGATGGCTTCTATTTTGCACTCTTTCTTATTGATGCAAAATACAAGGCATCCTCCCCAAAACGGCAACCCTTATCCTTTTGAGTGGAAAACTCAATTCAACCTTAATCACAACTAGCACCTCGCCCCCACCTCAAAAGCAGGAGCTCTTTAAATATTTCCTGGATCCAACTGTTATGCCTGATTCAGGAGAGATAATGCAGGAAGAATAATGTACAACACACTCCTACCCACTCCCAATTTTTTCTCTGTATCTTTCCACAAGGCAATTATAAATGCATTGCTTATTTCTTTTGCTGACCTTTCAAGGAGTTTGTTGACTATGAAATTGAATGAAACTCCAAACTACCCTTGATTATTATTAATAATGTTAACATCTCCAAACTAACAAAGCATCAACCTCCTCCATACAAACTAATATACATTAGCTAACTAGAGCACATTAACCTTAATGAATGAACTGGAAGATTGAAATATCAGAGTGACTACCTTTTTTCCTTCTTTCAAACTAGAATGCTGAGAGATTAGTTTGGGCATGACAAAAATCTATTTC
Organism: Chelonia mydas; assembly: GCF_015237465.2. Lineage (NCBI taxonomy): Eukaryota > Metazoa > Chordata > Testudines > Cheloniidae > Chelonia > Chelonia mydas. Next base: position 180,915,480 of record NC_057849.1, read on the forward strand.
ATCCTAATTTACCTTGAAAAAACAAGTATGCTACTTATTTCTCTGACTATAATCTGCAGAACCAAAGAGCTCTTTTCACCATTCCACTGGGGCACCTTTACACTAGCTAGACTGGTGCAAAGGGGCCAGAAGGGATGCATACCCTCCTTTCCTCCCCCATCCATGGAATACTTTCAGGCAGAAGGATCTTTGCAACAGCACTGGTTACATGGGGTATTCTGTGTCAAAAGACAATATTGGATGAGGCATTTTTATGCTGGGCTATTCTGTACCCCTGCAAAGCCCCACAGGAGACATGGATAGAGCTGATCAGGAATTAGTTTTGAGATTTGAAAAAAAAAATCCGATTCTGCACTGGGACAAACTAAGACCTTTCAAAAATTTTATGAACTCCCCCTCCCAAAAAACCCAACAGACCGAAACACCCCAGAATATCCTATAGCCCAGTGGTCAGGGCTTTCACCTGGGAGGTAGGAGACCCAGGGTCCAGTCCCTGCTCCGTCTCATTTGGAGCATGGACTTAAACCCACAGTCTTCCACATCTCAGATGAGTGCCCTGACCACCAGGATTTCCTTAGTTCCGCTTCTCCGTCATTTGGAGCATGGACTTAAACCCACAGTCTTCCACATCTCAGATGAGTGCCCTGACCACCAGGATTTTGGCTATTCTGGGGCACGTGTCCCTCTGTTTCCCTCTCATCCTGGACTTGAGAAATCTTCCCAATTAAAGTTTTGTCAAAACTGACCCCTTTCAGCAAAAAGGTTCGGTGGGTTCGGTTTCAGTGAATTGGCATTTTTTGACACAAGAAGTTGGAAAATTCCTAACCAGCTCTAGTCCTGGAACCACAGAGAGGTGCTGGAGAAGGAGTGAAGAGCGTATGATGCCATAGATGTGACAGACTCTTCCCATCCAGCACGGAATATGTGAGGTCTGCATGTGGACAGATCTTTTCCTTTTCCCAGAGGTGTTCAAAAATCCTCTCTTTTATCAACCGTGAATTTCATTAATGCGCTGTTTGTTCCTTCTTCCAGATCATTAATTAAGATGTCAAACATGATTAGCCCAACGCATATCCCCCATGGCATCTCACTCACCCAACTTGATATGTAGCCATTTCTCACCACTGTTGGCTTACAGCCCTTCTGCTAATTTCAATACACCTCACAAGATTATTTCAATTATTTTTGAGTAAGGTTGTGAGAAACACTGTATAAAATGCTTTGTTTACCAAAATCCAAATATATTATATCTACTACTCTGTCTTCATCCACTAATCTTGTAATCCTATTAAAACAAGCAATCTAGTTTATCTGGCAAGATCTGCTCTTTATAAAACTCACACTGCTTATTTGTTCATCCTTTGACAGACACATACTTTACGTACTTATTTAGCCCACGTTACTATCGTATACAAACACCTCACAATCTCCATTGTATTTGTAACCCTTCTGCCAGGTGGAGCCAGCAGCAACCAGGGCTGTGTTCAATATCTAGGGGTTCCTTTTCAACAATACAACTGGCTCAAGCCCCCACCCAGTAACCTGGGAAAATTACACCCCACCCCGATTGCCTTTGAGAGGCAATATTTTCCCACTCGCAAGCACAGAGTCTGAATGTTGAAAAGAAACGTTTAATGAAAGGAGGGAAGTCACCAGACAATGAGGGAAAAATGCCACAAGCAGGATTCATAATCATAAAACGGTGAGCAGAACACCCACCCTAGAGTGCGTGGGGCAGTACCTTCCGCCTCATGTTCTTGAGTTCTACAAGCAAAAGTTCCTTTTCTGTGCCCCTCTCTGCTCCCTCACCATATTCTACTCATAGTGGTTGTCCTTGGTCAGTGAGGACCCAGGGTTCAGAGGTGCATCTGTGTGCATTCACCTCCCACCCAGGGAAGAAGGCACCTGCTTGCTCCACCATCTGAGCGCTTGCTCTGGCTGGCCGCCCTGCCAGCCGCACATTCCACTTCCGCCGGCCGACTGCTTGCTGCTCCTGCTGGCTGACTGTCAGTTACCTTCTGCTGCCACCTGCCTCTCTGCTGTGACCTCTGCAGGTCAGTCTCTTAGTGATGGTCAGCGCTTAGTGATTTTCAGCTTTTAGCAGGCTGGGCAGAAATGCTGTCCCATCACAAGTGATTTCAGCTCTCATTTAAGCACTTGAAATAACAAAGGCTCCTAATGAAGCCTATTTAGCTCTATCTTTGAACAGTGGGGAAGAACAAGTTAAACCAAACAAGGGACCCTTAGGGAGAATCCACACCTCCTGGCTGGGACACCTGTCACCATCCCTCTGACTTTCACAGGGTTCTGGCATTCAAGCCCTTTGCTTAGCAAGGTTCTTTCAGCTGAGGGTGACCCCCTCATTTGGGACAGGTTAAGCACAGTTCTGCTCCCTTTTATTCATATAATAAACACAACAACATTGATAACAGCATTTCACTATCCCTGCATTCAGTAATAAAGTGATTTGTAATGCCCAACACCACCAAAGTTGATCACTTTGAGCAACACCGCTCTATCTGCTGGATATCTAAGCAGAGTAGGTGTGTTCACGTAAATACAGTTTGCTCCTGAAGTTTCTCCCCCTCACAGCTAGCTATTAGGGGAGAGTTCATTCACACCCTGCTTACATATTTATGATCACAACACCTCAGCATGGAAGCACTGTACTATTATCTCCAATTTACAGATGGGGATCTGAGACACAGAGAGACCCAATGACCCTGTCCAGGGTCACACAGGAAGTCTGTGGCAGAGCAGGGAATTGAACCTGGGCCTCCTGAGTCCCTGGCTAGTGCCCTTTATCCTCTATGACCAATTTTTTCAAACTTTGGGGCTTAAAGTTATGCCTTAGATCTCACAGCAGTTCCTTCTGAAGCCACATTAGCTCCTTCCTGTTCCTCAAAGCCTTCAGTTGCCACACTGAATGCCAGGGGAATTTGAAAAGCCTACATCCTGTACATCTTTGATTCTAGCTCTCTGCCCTTCACTTCCAGCCATTCACCTCCAAGAAATTCCTTGCTGCTTCCACATACTCTGGAGCAAGGGCATATTTCCACCGCAAATAAATCAGCAAGATTCCAGCCATAATGCAGCATGTGTTGTCATAAAGCGTATTGATTGCTTAAGCTAGACAGCACGTAGTCAAACTATTGCTTCTCTTACCTCTCCACAGAGGGCTTAGCCCTGCTTTGTTTTTTGAAAGGGCAGTTTCTGGGTTGAAGCTGCTGGCTTGATTCAAAGCTCTTGAGAAGTGTTCGTCCACTACTGACCCAATGTCTCCCTGGAAGTAAGTGAAAAGGACACAGCGAGAGTTAAGGTATTCCATCTCAGCGGGCTGGTCTTTCTCATCCTCCTCCTGCTTGCTGGGAAGGGTCACCTCCAGGGACTCTTGCATCTTGTTGTAAACAGCTAACTTCTTCTGGGATTAAAAACAAAACAAAACAAGAAGATGCATCACTAGTGGCAGTTTATGGAAGCACAACACCCAGTTTCCTGAAAGGATATTACATATATTTAATATACACATTGCGTAATGTCTTAAGAGTAAAGCTGGTAGAAAAAAAAGGAACATTTTAATGAACATGTTCACAAAAAAGACTGTCCCTGTTTTTCATAGAAAGTTTTCAAAATTTTTCAACCAGCCCCACTTCAGAGTTTCCCGTTGCTCAAGCACTCATTAAAGTCCCAGTTCTCACAGGTACTGAGCAGCCACCACTCCAAGTAAAGTTAATGGGAGCTGCAGTACCTCAGCACCTCTGAAAAAACAAACATAATGCAGATGATAACAGCTCAATCCTGAAGTCTTTACTCATCTTCACTGCAATGAATAGGCCCCAAACACTGTAGGCATGGACCCTAACTTTACAGAAGAGTGGGCTACACACGGTATAATTTAAAACATTCACTTTAAATAGGTCACTTTAGAACAGATTTTGTCATACCCATTCCCTTATAAACACTACCTCACTTGACACATACTAGCACCATGGGATGCAATGGAACCTGTTGTAATAACTGGGCCAACAATCTAACTGTTGTTAAAAGTATATAGTATCAGGGGGTAGCCGTGTTAGTCTATATCCGCAAAAACGACAAGGAGTCCGGTTGCATCTTAAAGACTAACAGATTTATTTGAGCATAAGCTTTCATGGGTAAAATCCACTTCTTCAGATGCATGGAGTGAAAATTACAGATGCAGGCATTATATACTGACACATGAAGAGAAGGGAGTTACCACATAAGTGGAGAACCAGTGTTGACAGGGCCAATTCGATCAGGGTGGATGTAGTCCATTCCCAACAATAGATGAGGAGGTGTCAATTCCAGGAGAGGCAAAGATGCTTCTGTAATGGGCCAGCCACTCCCAGTCCCTATTCAAGCCCAAATTAATGGTGTTAAATTTGCAAATGAATGTTAGTTCTGCTGTTTCTCTTTGAAGTCTGTTTCTGAAGTTTTTTTGTTCAAGTATAGCTACTTTTAAATCTGTTGTAGAATGTCCAGGAAGACTGGAGTGTTTGCCTACTGGCTTTTGTATGTTACCATTCCTGATGTCCGATTTGTGTCCATTTATTCTTTTATGTAGGGACTGTCCGGTTTGGCCAATGTACATGGCAGAGGGTATGTAAACGTTCATGATATGTCACAATAACCTATAATAACAAATGTTGATGGGAAAAGGTACAAAAGGGAGACAGATCCACTAAATTAGTCTAAACAAAGGGCCTACTGACATAACTCAACGACTGTGTTAAAATCATGATTGGTAAACAGGAAAATGTAGGTCCGAAAAATCAGTGAACCAAAATTGGTGTGTTAGAAACTAGGCCTAACAGGTGGACAAAATAATGAGGGGATGGTCTTGTCCACCTGACACTTCCTTAAAAAAAAATTAGGAGAGGGGGAGAAGAGGAAAGAACAGACAGGGGCTGCTGGAAAGGGCATCAGCATCATGGCTGCCTCTCAATCAATTCCTGGGATCCCGGAACTTTGTCATCCTGATCCTGAGAAATGTCGTATGCAAACCAGGCTGGGGAGAGGGATCCAGATGACATCATCACCCTTACAAGCACCAGCTGAATCCCAAACACCACCTGACATGAAGCAGGATCAGACTTTAACAACAGCAGCTCCAGCCCTTTGCAACTAACTTCTTCTCTTTTGCCAAAAAAAGGACAGTTATTACCATCTTTGATATCATCTAAGAAACTATCAAACAAGCTTTTTCCTTCTAAAACTCTCTTCATCTAAAGCAAGAGAGAACAAAAGATGTTGTTAAAATGAAAAGACTTACTTAAAATTTTACATTTCAAATGTTTTAACTGTTTTTCCTTCTTTCCTGTATCTTTAATAAAATGTTAAAATGGTGAGTTTCCCACAGTAGTAAGCAGGCTGAGGTCTCTGTCTCCCAAACCCCGGAACTTGTTTAACACTGTTTAATGTAAGACAGCGACTGGATTATGCTAACAGTTTTGGCCCATTTATTACATCTAAATTAATACACAATTTTTGGTGCCCAATGTGGGTCTTTAAGGGTTTACAAGCTGGCACCTTAGCAAACAAGCAATTTTAACCAAAGTTTAAAATCTAAGTTTGCTTTAAAATTCTTAAATGTGTTGGGCTTGTTTGAGATAATAGTGAAAGCAGACCATTAATGATTTTGCTTTAAAAAAAAAGAAAAGAAAAGAAAAAAAGGAAAAGGGTTGACAATGGTTTTAAAGTTATTAATTTTAAAAAAAATCTTTAAACAAATAGTTTCTTTTTTGTTTTGTTTTAAAGTTCATGGTTTCTGTAATTAGTAATCATTTTAACAGTTTAATGAAAAAGTAATTTTTTTAAAAGAAGCAAAAAGTGGCAAAAATAAAGTGTTTTAAACTGCTGAAGTTGCTAATGCAGACTTTTACTGAAATAACCTTCTCGTTAACAAAATGCCAGCTTAGTTCAGGTCTGCTACTGAATTAGTTGTGAATTAAACCTCAAATCACCCTTCAAACAACAACTTAATAAGGTGTCAAAACATTTTGGGTATGCTACATCCTGGCTTTAAGGTTTTGCTTTTGCATTTTAGACAACCCTAGATGTAAAAGTGTCTGAAACACAGTGGTGTTTGATTTTTAAAATATAACAAATGAGTTTAACAGTGCATGTTAAACTATACTATCCTAATGTATGTAAGACCAAGGTTCCTACCCTTAGCTGAAGGTATGCAGTATATCTGATTTATTCTGATTTCACTACAGAAATGTAAATAGTTGTACCAATATGATTTTTCCATATTTGATAAAGTACTGCCAAGCCAATTTAAGTTCATGTAATGTTCATAGATTCATAGATATTTAGGTCAGAAGGGACCATTATGATCATCTAGTCTGACCTCCTGCACAACGCAGGCCACAGAATTTCACCCACCACTCCTACAAAAAAAACCTCACACCTATATCTGTGCTATTGAAGTCCTCAAATTGTAGTTTAAAGACCTCAAGGAGCAGAGAATCCTCCAGCAAGTGACCCGTGCCCCATGCTACAGAGGAAGGCGAAAAACCTCCAGGGCCTTCCAATCTGCCCTGGAGGAAAATTCCTTCCCGACCCCAAATATGGCGATCAGCTAAACCCTGAGCATATGGGCAAGATTCATCAGCCAGATACTACAGAAAATTCTTTCCCGGGTAACTTGGATCTTACCCCATCTAAAACCCATCACAGGCCATTGGGCCTATTTACCATGAATATTTAATTACCAAAACCATGTTATCCCATCATACCATCTCCTCCATAAACTTATCGAGTTTAATCTTAAAGCAAGATAGATCTTTTGCCCCCACTACTTCCCTCGGTTAAGAAAATTGAAAGTTTTATTTTGTTTTGTTTATAACTGAGTTTATGAGCAAACTTCCAATTATGGGAAGAAATGGTTCATAAAGGAGATGGATTATATTCTGTTAACTGGGCCTACAAATTCACTTTGTGAGTTCAACTATGAAAAGTAAGTGAAAGTTCATAAGATGTCAAAATAACCTGTAACATTTTCCCTGCTTGGGAAATAACTGTGGAAAATAAGAACAGCCATACTGGGTCAGACCAAAGGTCCATCTAGCCCAGTGGCCAATGCCAACTGCTTCAGAAGGAATAAACAAAACAGGTAACCATCAAGTGATCCATCACCTGTCGCCCATTCCCAGCTTCTGACAAACAGAGGCTAGGGAAACCATCCCTGCCCATCCTGGCTAATAGCCATTCATGGACCTATCCTCCATAAATGTATCTAGTTCTCTTTTGAACCCTATTATAGTCTTAGCCTTCACAACATCCTCTGGTAAAGAGTTCCACAGGTTGACTGTGAATTGTGTGAAGAAATCCTTCCTTTTGTTTGTTTTAAACCTGCTACCTATTGATTTCATCTGGGGACCCCAAGTTCTTGGGTTATGAGAAAGAGTAAACAACACTTCCTTATTTACTTTCTCCACACCAGTCATGATTTTACATACCTCTATCCTATCCTCCCTTTCCAAGCTGAAAAGTCCAAGTTTTATTAATCTCTCCTGATATGGAAGCTGTTCCATACCCCCCAATCATATTTGTTGCTTGTTGTTAAAATAGGCCAAGTTGTTTTAAGTGCAAGAAAACTAGACAGAGAAACCAAATTAGTCCAAACAAAAAAGGCCTAATGATAGGATTCAAGAATTCTGTTGAGGTTGGACTTAATACACAAGATGATACGGGTCCAGAAATTAATGGACCAATATTGGTGTGGCTCTAATTGGTGGACAAAATAATGAGGGGGTGAATTATGCCACCCACTTTTCCCCTTTACGGGGTTCTTAAGAGACACTTTGAAAGCAAAATCTACCTCATCTCATCCCAGCTCATCTTGACCCAACTCTGCTTCCCAGCTTGTCTCATCCCAACTCATCTCAGCTAACCTTCCTCCACCCCAAGACCAGATGGAAGTATTTCCTTCCCAAGAAGAAGGGATCTGGCCTTGCTCTTATTCAAGAAACTTTGTTTTTCACCTCTGAGTCCTGAGAGTCATCATATCATAATGACATCCAGTCCTCAGTCCATCAGTGAGGAGACTGAGTTGTCAGCACTGCAAAGGTACATGAGATCCTGTTCTCTCTCCCTTCCCTTTTGTGTTACTTTCTGCCCCAATGTTTTTTTCCCTCCTACGATCTCTCTCAATCTCTCAGCTTTTCACTGAATCCTGAAATCAACTATGCTGCATGCACTAACTATCACAGCAAGATGAGATGGCCCAGTCCTGTCTTGTCTGAGGAGAAAGGACCCAACCAGATGACATCCCTGACTGGCATCTGAGCCTGAGTCCAAGCAACAGGTGTCCTGGCCAACCTGAAAGATTAAAGCATCCATTCCTAACTGACCAGCCTCCCAGTGTTTCAAAAACATCAACAAAAACCGTATTTCCCCCATTAGTCTCTCTACCACCTTGTGTCTGACTGTTAAAAACAGAAGTGAATATTCTTTCACACATCAGGATTGAGAGTAAAATTAACGCTTCCTTTTCATCAAAGAAAGTTGTTAATGAAAATGAGAGATGCTTATATTTTCCCTCCAAAAGCAGAGAGACTTTAATACGTTTTTGTTACGTTTCTTTTGTGTAATCATTCAATTTCAGTTTCAATATAAATGTTTGTTTTGATTTCTTGGGTGCGGGGTTGTTTGATCAATCAACTCTCAACTTTAGAATGAATGCTTTGGGTGTTTGCCGAGAAACCGAGTAAACCAGGACCTCTGTAGAAAAAACCCTGAACCTATGTATCACTGTTTTAATGTTTGACAGTGAAAGAGTTCATAAGCCTTTTGGCCCCTGAGATCAATTCACAGACGACTTACAGAGTGAGGTACTACTACACATGAGTAAAGATGGCAGAATCTGACCTTCTTTGAGAAGTTTCATAGCACAAAGTATTGCCACCCCTAGTAGAGAAAACCTGTTTTCCTCCCTCCCTCAAGCCTGTGTTGCATTTTTCTTTACATAATAATTTGTAAAAAAAAAAAAAAAAGGGGCGGGGGGTAGCAAAAACAGTCAAGTCAGAAATAATTAAACAATTCTGGGAGAAAAAAAAAAAAAAAAACATTGACAAACCCCCAAACAATGAATATTGAAACTTTAACAAGCAAAAAAAGTCAGAAGCCTGTGAACAACTATTCCCAACTCTTTGCTCCCTCAAATCAAACCAAATGTCAAGATAAATGTGTGTGAAGATCAATTTGGCATGGAACATATTTTTCAGATGTTCCACTTTACAACAGGTTTCACAGGAAGCAAACTCACCACAACCAACAGGCTGCAGTGGCAACAGCTTGCAGCCAGCCAGCCATTTAAACAACCAACTCTACAAACAGACAAGATTCAGCAACACAGACATGACTGAAATGCACATGCACCAGTACTCAGTAGCTTCTTTTAAAAAGTAGAGCTTGACCCATCTATTATGATCTGCTTGGCAACATTTTAGCGCCATCAGTATCTTCTCATGGTTATGGCTATTACCTTTTCCTACAAATGTATTATTTATATAGCAAATTTTGGTTTCTAGATAGTTTATGAACTTCCTTCTGCAGAACCGCATACTAAATTGATTTTAATATTTTATATCATCGGAAGCTCTACTGCAATCTGCAAACTACAGAATCAGTTACATTTGGGATATTTAAAAAGACAGGGTTTAATTACTGTGAAATAAAGTAGAAACACAAGTATTACTTAAGTGATTACTAAAAAATGCATTTTATTTAAATCAATTCACTACAATCATCATAACCCAAATACTGCAAATGGAACTAACAAACCTATAAGCTTGACATCCACAATTTTATTAGAGAGTCAACATACTGCAGAACCCAGTCTTGGATTGTATCATTAAGGTAATACTTTAGTTAACTGAACACTGTAACAATGAAGTAATCTTTCAAATTCTGATGATGTTACACAAAATTCTATGGTAGATATAATAGCCATAGGTCACTTTATTTTATTTGTCATTCAGATGATCCTAAATGACTTTTGGAAATTCAATTCAAGCTAATAGAGAGCAAGTCTCACTGAGCAATTGCTTAGTGGAATATTGTTTATTTAGACATACGGTTAGAGGAACACACATTTCATACCAAGCCCCTTCCACATACACACAAACTGGGGGAGGAAAGACAAATGTGCAGAAGATAATAGCAAAACTCTGAATGGTTTCACTTTAAAAGTGAACTGCTTTACTTTAAAAGTGAAAACATAGCTAACTGTGTATTAAATTATGTCAGGCAATTTTTTTGAATGGAGGAGTTTTGGGCGATGACAACATAATATATATTATTAATGTTTTTTAAAATAAAAACCCTGAAAGAAATTTCATAAAATGATGTTCTCCTAATGTCTGATCTTGCAATTCTTACTCAGGAAAGACTTCCAATGAAGTTAATATTTTTGTGTAAGCAAGCACTGAAGGATCAGGCCTTAATACACTATATGGGGTTATAGAATTTACAATATATAGTACATATCTTGTACTTCATATATGTGAGAGTGCCATAACATTACACATACTCTAGAAGTGCAGAGGAACTCCAGTTCTCATTAAAAACCAGGCCAGAAGTGTGCGAGTTTTTATTGTTGTTTGTTTTAAACCAAGAGAGAAAGTTTTATAGATATCTAACAGATATTGATATATTAGGGTCTATATCAGACCCTAGGCCAGGAGTAGTCAAGAGGGAGACTGCAGGCCAAATCCAGACCACCAGATACTTTTGAACGGACCCTGAAATCTTTTTATTTACTTATTATTATCACTATGGTTTTTTTTTTAATTATTATTTTCTCTGGAGTCTGGACTTTGACTATACCTTGACCAAGAAATTTGGACTTTGACAAAAAATAATTGACTACCCCTGCCCTAGGCTATATGCCAGACCTTAATAAAGTATGTATAGAGCACTGTAGAAGTTGATATATATCATGGATATACCACATTTATTTACACTGCAAATGTACGAATACATGTGCATGCACACAATTAAGGTCAGGCTTGACAAAGCCCTGGCTGGGATGATTTAATTGGGGATTGGTCCTGCTTTGAGCAGGGGGTTGGACTAGATGACCTCCTGAGGTCCCTCCCAACTCTGATATTCTATGATTCTATGTAGACATACACTGTTTAATATAGCCTCTGGGTTGACTTAGTTATCAGGAAGGAAGTCTTTCAATGTTCCTATAAAGAGACTGGAGTTCAGGAAATTAAAACTTATCTCCCGAGTTGCTTCTTTGTGCAGGAATGTTCTGCTTACCACAGTCAAAGAATCTGATTTATTTTCCATTTCAATCTTCCTTTCTCCCCAACCCCCTCTAGTCCATGAGAGGAACTATTACAAGTTATTCTAAGCGGTTGTCTGATTGGTTTTAGCAAACACTGAATCTTTGGTATTTTTCCTCTCTTTTTAAGTCAGTAGTGCCGATTATTGACAAGTGTAAGCTTTTGGGCACAGATTAATGTGAAATGATTGACAGTCACAATTGATGATTCTTGCACAGATAAGAATAAGAGCTCTATGTTAAAATAAAATTTTCAGGATCTATGAATGATTCTGTTTACCATTATGAAAAGACTATTGAACAGGTTGCTTTTTTTTTTTTTAAAAGACATATGCAATTTTATGCCACAAGTGGAAAGCTCTGACAATCAAAATGCAAGTTACAGTCAATCCTCTCTTCACTAAATACAGCATACTATTGAATAAGAAGCTCTAATGAGATCACTTAATGGTGACATAATATCTCCCTTCTCAGAGGGCATTTCCTTTAACAGAAATCAAATTGTTCTCTCCCCCTTCAAACTTCTCTACCTGCCAGATTACTGGTGAGCTGCTTCTTTGGATGTGAGTAGTGATCTCTTCGTGAGCATTTATATTTGCATCAGTGCTATTTGAAATATATGCAAGATTCTTGACCATTGCCTGAGTTTGCCTACCCATATTTTTGCTTGTGTTGGTTAAGCTGCTGATAACGTAACCACAGTCTGTGCTAACCCAGTTTCACTTGCACATTTGTCATACCATCAGTTCTGCCACGTATTTAAGCAGCTGCAGATTGCACAATATCATCAGTAAAGTCTAAGACTGCTAGTCTTCTCTTTTAGATAGAGCCAAAAGCATGGCATTGTATGTGGAGTAATATGTATCAGATCCCATCCCACACAACACACTTTCCAATTATGTGCAGATTTCCGATATGCTCATGTACTAGTCATGACATCCTCCTTTCCATTTCCCTACCACCTCTAGCTTGTAAGCCTTCCTATCTGTTTTGAAGTTTTATAGTCTCTGGAAACCTATGTCTCTACATGTGCCAGAAGGCAGAATTAAAGCTCAGTTTAGCACACAGGACAAGGGTGGCCAATAAGGGAATTCAGTCTCTGCAGCAGCCTTCTATTAAGATTAGGTCATAGATAAGGAATCCAGCATGGCATTTAAGGTAGTGGGTCAAATCATTCATATGCCATTGGATCTTTGGACAAGTACAGCCACCTTTATTTTTGACATCTGTTCACAAGCAGGCCCGTCCTACAGGGAGAAAAAATAGGGTTCTTGATTTTTAGATCCTACTATGCCTAGTTAAAAAAAAAAAGTCTATAGCAAATCATTAGGGACAAGTGAGCCATAAAAAATATGAAGGTTCAGGTTGGATGAGCATTCAGAGTTTTGGATAAATATATACACTGATCAAGAAATCAAACTGAAATCGCTAAACTTTCTATTGGTGTAAATGGATAGAAAATCTTGTGCAAGAAGGCTGAGAAAACAGCACATAACCCCCTCGAAAGAAAAAGCCTGTCATTCTAGTAGAAGCCACCAAAAAGGAATTTTAGTAGCAAACTGTGGCACAACTCTGTGTAAAAGAGGCTCCTGTACATAAATTATAAAGCATTTAACAAAAAAGGGAAAAAGAGGACATTCTTAAATAATCAGACGCTAGCTAACTAGCTAGATTCCTTAATGCAGCTCTGGGCTACAAGTTAGTATTTGCAGGGTGCTTTGAAAATATAAAGCGCTAATTGTTATAATTACAAATGAACAAGTAAGGAGATGGAGCATATGCAGAATAGCTCGGCACAACAAAGTTAGTGTAATTTTTTCACCTGAACCTTTGGATTATCAGTCGCAGTGCAGAGGAAAGGGAACTGAGGCTGGCACAGTTAAAATGACCCTTTGTTAAACAGTGTATTGGGCTGGTGGCCATATAGTTTAATAAACTATTTCCCTGGAAAGATGTAGATACCTGAATTAAACAATATATACTTGGGGTTAATAAAGTTTCCACAGGGACATTGGGTGGGTCAGCAGATTGGGAATGGGATACTGAGCCTCCCTTCTTTAGGTCACTATCTTAAATCTGGTTTGAGATGGAACGAATGGAAGTAGGTATCATCTGACCATATGTTGGTGGCCCATGTCAAATGGAGAGGCTACAAAATTTAGATCACTCCAGTTCCCAAATAAACCAGTCATGGCCCACTCAACTATTGTCACCCTGGTTGGCAATCTCAGCTGATGAGGAAAGCAAGTGGAAGAGAAAGAAACCACCAATTCAGAGGATGAGAATAAGAGGGGGCATATACTTGATAAGTATAATTATTTATACTGAGTAGACCTGGGAAGAAACTCCTACTAGCAACAATAGCAGGAATACAGCATGCCAGCCCATATATACTGATGTTAATGGGATTGCATTGGGTGTAAATTATGGCAGGATTTGGCCAACTATATGTATAATGTGAACTTGACGGATGCTTTTAAAGATGACCCTTATGGGCTTGATCAAAAGCCCAATGAAGTTAATGGAAAGGCTCCCATTGGACTTGAATCAGGTCCTGAGGAAGCATTTTGATAAAAATGAGAAGACAGATTTTAATATCTTGAATATTGTGGAATTCTATAAGCATGGGTCCTGACTGCACATCAATAGGAGCAGTATATCCCTCATATAACACTATCACACATATACAGGTACAGTGTACTTTTCAACTCTTTGGTACTTTGGCAAGAGGAAAAAAGGAAAACTCAATATGCAAGCGGATGCTTAATCCAGGGTCACACCTCACTTTCACTTGTCCAACCTGGCACTTTGTGTGTGCGTATGTGCACACATGCATACCCCATCTATTTTCTTGGACGGATGCCCTGGACTTCAGCATTCCTACAGATCTAGGTAAAATTAAAAAATAAAACCCAAGGGTGTTAGGACCCAACTCCCACTGAATGTTAATGGCTGTTGGGTTCTAATCCCATTAAACTCTTTTTAAAATCCCATGCTAAATTAGTTTGCAATCAAGGGATTTTTTTGGCTACAGAATTGTGAAAAGCCAAGGCTCCAGAAATTCTGCATTGATTTTAGGTCATGCAGAATTTCAGATATAGAAATAAAGGGGCAGAAGGATTACTCTTAAAGGAGTGATGAATCGTTTACTTTAAAAAAAAAAAAAATTTACCCAAGACTTCACTTCTGCATGCAACAAGTACTTGATATTCCATAATTCTGAATCATGTGATTACTATAAAAGACGATGCCATTGCATTCTTGCCCCCTTTTTTAAAAATTACCTTCAAAATCCTTTCACAGCTAATAGGGCTGATGTGACAACAGTTAGTTGCATGCCAAAAGCACACTTGCCAACACACCTATACAATATCAATAAAAATAAGTGAGGATTATCTTTCCAAATAGTTATTATGGGTTAGATCTTCATCTTGTGTAAAACAGATTAGTTCCTCTTGCTGAGGAACTAGCTAGATCTATTAAAAGATGCAACCCAGATAGCAAAAACAAGTATAGAAACTTTTGTATGCAACACAGATTTTATTCCCCCAAAAATTCCTTCAAGATGCCTAAACTTCAGCAAAAGGAACACACCACCAAATCCCTGCAAAGAATCTGAAACTCCAAGGCCAAAAGGAATCCACTACAGATTAGTCTTCTTTATCATAAAATTGATTTTTTTTCAAATTGAGTACAAAACACAACAACAGTTGTGTAATGACATTGGAAAAAGTAGGTCGAGTTCTTGGAAATGTCAAGGATGAGCTCCCTCCACCTCATTAGCTCTGATACAGAGTTTTGTCTTTAAGATGTCCCATTAATGCACTTTTCAAAAAAAATATTCTTAATTCTGGTAAAGAAGAAAATTCTTTAAAATATTTCTTATCTTTACCAAGCACTTAGACGAGCATTACAAGATGATCACAAAAAGAGGAATAAAATCCCAGTGATAGTTACATTTATAAAGCATTAGGGAGTGTCAGGCAATCAAATTGCTTGATTGGGTGAATATCCCTGGCAATCTGATTTTGAAGAAACCTGTCTGTTTTGTGCAGTATGGAATACTGTCTGAACAACAATTTCGTCCACTGTGATTGCACAGATGGAAGAGAAACCTACTATATAGTTTTTGTGTTTTATTTTTAAGTGTTGGATTTCAGGGCACAACAACGTAAATTTATAAACTGCTCCAAACTTCACAGCTGTTAGAACGTCCAAAATTCCTGGTTCAGTGAGCTATAGAACTGCTCTACTTTCTAGTCCTACTGCCTGAATTTCAACAGTTCATAAGGAACCCTCTTATTCCAACAGAAGTAAGTGTGAACTATTTAATGGGATGAACTGATTAAAAACAAATAATTGATACAACTTTTGTAATAAACAGCATTTTTTTTATTTGCAGTAACCCATAAATTGTATTGGTTCAACTCTACGTTCTCTCATCTTGTATATTTAACACCATTCCTTTTATTGTTAAAGCAGTAAAAAAAGTTGACCCAACAACAATTCTCTTTATTAATAAAATAAGATTACTAGCAACTAAGCTTTCATTGTGGTGCTTCTGGGACATTTTATACTTGGTGGAACTTATAGTGGATGAGTAAACATCATATTCATATTTAAAACCTCTGATATCCTTAAATGCATAATGCAAGCTAATTTTTCTCTCTATCATTTGAAGACAATCACAATCTAAAGTGTGAAGCAGCAGGAACAGCCACATCAAACTGTAGTTTAGTTAAGGCTAATGACTGTTTAATGTATTTCCTTACAAAAAGTACTGTGCACATTATACCAAAAGCCTAAGAACAATGTAACCAAATCAGACAAAACCTAAAACCTCATTTTCAACCCTAATTTTATGCTTTTAGATCTTCCAGTCAAATGGAGCATTTTTATTTTCAGTACATATTTTTAAAGTTAACAAGTACGCTTACAGACACCAAGAAAAAATTTTAAAACTACAATTCCCAGACAAGTTAGATCCTTCCATTCTGCAAGCTCTGACCTAGATTTGAAAAATCAATTTGAAAGCATGTTGCAATGGATGAAAACACCAAACTTTCCTATTGCCCATGAACAACATGAGCAACCTGGAAAAGTCAGCTTTCGTATAATTTCTGCAAAAACTCTCTCACACACACACAACAATAAAAAGGAAACAATAACATTCAGTAGGAATTTTAATGTTTTTGTCCATATTTGTGTCTCCCAGGCAAGTTGATATTAGGGGTCACTTCCCATGTATGGAGAAAACAATCTTCATGGATAATAATGATAAAACCTTATGGAATGCAGCAACAACCAAAAAATGTATTCTCAGATGACTACGTTAGGGCCAAGTCAATATTAGTCCCACTTCACCCACGCACTGCATAGTCTAAAAATGCTGTCAGCCTGATAAGAATTTCCTGATTCAGATCACCAAGTTCAAGTGTAAAATTAGCTGATATTCCAAAAGAGCAAGGTTTTGTTCAAAAATTCCCCTTGTCCCCACTAACATTTTATGGACTTTAACAGCTACACCAGTTGAAAGCTGCATTGGAAAGTAAAGCTAGGTGGGCATAAAATTACATCCCTTTTTGTAAGCAAAATACAGATCCAGAAAACAGGAGGCTTCATATGAAGTAGTCTGTCCTATCCCTAAAACATCTTCAGCTATGTATCTGCATCAGGTGCCCCAGTAGAGATAGTGATTTTTGTAATCACAGGGTAGATTTGACAACTATCAAATACAAGTAGCCATTAACATTAAAACACAAAATACTCTATTTAAAGCAGCAGACCTTATGTGGGACGGGGCTTACTAGGGTGTGCCTGGAAACGAGAACAGGGGGCAAAGATTGGCTTCCTCCCACCTTTAAAATGAGACATAACTTTCTAGGCTTAAAAAAACCCGCCTCACTAGTTCCTAAAAGATGTCTCTTTGAAACACACCTGCCCAGGGCTGAATTTTTGTCAGGATTTGCCAGGGCTGAGCCCCGACACCTCTGGGCTTGCCCCCTCAATTATGAAAGTAAAAAAAAGAAATGTGTTTAGCTTGAGCCCAGGCACCTCTTTCATTACAAATTAAGCACCTACTTCACCTCCCCTCCCCTCAATGTTACAGCCGAGATATTCTGAAGAGAGACTTAAACGTCTCCGCTTGCTTGTCATGTATATGTCACACGTTGATATCTATGAGTGCCAAGTACATTCCCCGGGACTGGTGAAAACCTGCCAGCTAACTCACTCCTGCTCTCAAAGCCAGGGCAGCCTGCGGAGATTCTCTCACCAACCCGGAGCGAGTCCCTTTCCTTTCCAGATTGCCCCGATGTGTCCACTCTCAGCACAAGGTCTCGGTTCCGAGGGTCTCCGGAGGCAACCGACACGCCCTGCCTCCGTCCCCTCGGACTCAGCCCAAGCCCAAGCCCCGGGATCCGAGGGAAACTCACCCCAGGAGCCTGGCGCCTGCCGCTTCCTCCCTCCTGGTTGTCATCGCAGGTTGGCAACTTCCCCTCAGTGAGCTGACAGCAGGAGGTGGGGAAGCGCCCCCCACTGCCAGCCCCCGGGGCTTGGAGAGCTGCCCGCCGCGGGGATGGCAGACCCCGCTCGCTCATCTCGCAGCACCCATCCCAGAGTCAGCCCAGCCCAGCCGCGCTCCCTGGTCCTTTGCACGGTGCCCCCGCGCCAGAGGAATAACACCGGGAGCGGGGGCGCAGCGGACCGCAGAGAACAGCCCGGCAGCTACGCGGCGGTGCCACTCACGAGCCGACCAGCCCCGGCCAGGACACAGGCACAGGCGGTGCAGGGAGACTCCCCCCACGCACCAGCACCCCGTGCACCGAGACAGCCCGGCTGCATGGTCCACACACACAGCTGCAGGCGCGCCGCTCTGCCTCGGCCCCTCCAGGCAGGTGGGGCTCCGCAGGGAAGTCCCCGAGCGAGGCGCACTGACAGCGCGCGCCCAGACGGTGCCCCCTTTGGCTGGATTCCCCCCCGCTCCGACGGGGAGATCCCGCAGCGCCCCGGCTCCGGCTCCTCTGGCCCGAGGGAGTCCCACGCTGCCCCTCCCGACCCACGCCCGGGCGAGCGCTCCTCCCCGCTTCGCTCGGCCCGAGCCCCCGCGGAGAGCGGCGGCTCACCTGCTGGCTGGGCGCAGGAAGGGGGCAATACGCGGCTGCCGCCACCGGGCTTGGCAAATACTGGGGCGCCCCGCACGCCGCCGGGGAATGGTGCAGCACCACGTCGGAGCAGCTCATGGCAGCGGCCGCGGGGGCCGGGGAGCCGCCGGCGCGCTGCAGCTACTCCCTGCGCCGCCGCCCTGCGCGGCCCCCTGCCGCGGCTGCTGCTGGGCGCTGGGCTGGGCTCTCCCCGGGCAGGCGGCCGGCCAGAAGCGCGGAGCTCTGCAGAGAGGACGGAGGCGGCGGAGCCCTCATCTTCAGCCGCCCCCTGGGTCCCGCTCCGACCCTTATACAGGAGCCCGGCGGCGGGGCAGCTGGGGCAGCGGCGGCGCTGGGCGCATACCGGCGATGGCAGCAGCGGCGCAGCCCCGGGGAGCCGGAGCGGGGCACAGTGCCGCAGCCGCTTATTACCATACACACAATGAGCAGCCCCGGGGTCTGCCAATGGCCAGCGCCCAGCGCAGGAGGGGGAGAAGGAACCAAAGTCCCGAAACTCCGCCCCGCTGCCTCCGGGTTGGATCCAAGTTTGCTTCTGGACAGCGGGGCCGGAAGCTGAGTGGACCAGAAAGGGGGCGTGTCCTCGGAAAGGGTGGCCGGCCCCCTCTTCACTTTGTGGTCCTGTGAGATGCGGGGTACTTTTGGAGCCGCTGAAGCCTAAGAGACCCCACCAGAGGATGGCAGTGGCACCTGGAGGAGGACTGGAGCTAGCTGACAGGAGTCTTGCCCGCTGTCTGCAGAGAGACCCTAGCAGTGGGGCTACACCTCGGTAGTCAGGTGCTGTCTGCCTTTGGCCTGAACGTGATTTCTTAAAGGGAGGTTCAAAGATGGAGTATCTTAGCAAAGTATTTTTACCGTGCCTCCCCTGAAAAGTTTGGGCTCCATCCTGCAATGAGCTCATTTCCCTCTGGTCCCACTGGCAGCCAGTTCAGATGAGAGCATTGCTTCTCTCTCTGCACAAGTGAAGAGAGACCTCATAATTCACCACCTTGGTGGTCCATCAAAAATTGGTTACCTAGTAGAAGTGGGACACGGGATCTTTACATAAGTGAAGCTAAATTGCACTAGAAGCCTTTAGAACACTTTAAAGTAGTGTGAGGCATAAGGTAGCCAGATGAATGTGTCCCTTAGTCTAGGTTTCATTGTAGATTAGTTGTTTTACTGCATTTTCTTTTTACGTGAACCTTTCTTCTAATTGCACTTGTTATTCTTTGGTTGGGAGGAGGGGGGCAGAAGAGGGGCTACTTTGAAGGGTTTCTTTTAGTTTCATAGTCATGTATACCAAGGCTCCTCCAGAAGCATTGGAATAATTTATAGTGAGCGATGTTGGGGGGGCAGGGGTTTGATTTTTTAAAAATGTCTCAATATAACACTCTCAAATCCTTCGCGCCTAGAAGGAGAAACTCTTTAAACTGCCTGAAAATGAATCTAGAATGAGTGAGACTCCCACCAACTGAACAGGAGTTGTCAGGCCATAGATGTATCTGCCAGACAGAGAACAAGGTAAGGAGTGACTGAGATGCACTGAGTTATTGTTCTTTGCTGTGCCTGCTAATGATAACGTCCCAGATGCTGCAAACACTTACATATGTGCTTACATTTATGCATGTGAGTAGTCCCATTCAGTTCTTATCACTTGACTGCAATGGGACTATTAACATGGACAAAGGTTAGAAGGTGCATAAAAGTGTTTGCAGGACTGGGGTCACCATACTCAGATTCTGGTTCACAGATATGGAAATTTTCTCAAATTAGATTTGACTTTTATTTTGGACAGGAGTGACCTACAGACTCGAGGGAGTTATATATTTTTAAATAGTTCATTTGTTGGTCATAAAACTTAATTTCCCCCCCTCCACAGTAGTTTTCACAATTTCTACATCTCATTAAAGGGGCTCTGCTGAGTGCTAACCTTGAAGACTAATCAGAAGCTTCAGCTAAGGCAGAATGCAGCTCCTCACCTTTCAGATAAAGTGAGAGCGAACAGTACTTATCTACATTAAATCTTAAGGAGGATGGTGGTGTTTATACAGTGTCTATAGATTGCTAGGTTTGTGAAGAAGATATTCTGGTTCTCAAAGCAGAACTGGACCAAAATAAAAAATGATATAATTTACTATACCAAGGGAAGATATATTTTAGCATAGTACAGTAATTTAGTGATTTCTAAATGTAGTGCATGCAGGAGGCTTATAGAAGAAAGTAAAACACATGTACTATTTTTCAAGATGCCAAAATGCTCAAATATTCAGTTATTGCATATTCCATATTGTTTTTGACCGAATCATTTCAGTTCCATGAGGTTCTTTTAAGGTGAAAAACAGTGACATGATGCCTCCTGTCAAATAGCAGAATGGAACCATTAGCAGGCAGATGTTTGACATGATGAATCATGTCAAATCAGCAGCATCAAACCATTAATGAAAATAATTTAGCCATGATACAGTGTATCAAATCTGTAGCATGGGGATATGCACTGGTTTTACACCAGTATTAACTTCTTTAACATAGAAAAGGATTTAAATGACAACCCATCAGTGATGTTGATTGATCTTTATCCTACCTTCTAGTTTTCTAAATTCATCAGGGCAGATTCATTCCCAGTGTAACTTCATTAAAGTCAGCTAAGGGCAACCCTAGGAAACACAAACCTGAAATCCCTGCTTCGGTACCAGATAAACTGGTTGAAACAACATTTAAACATTATAAAGCAATGTGATAGGACAAATCTGCACAGCTTCCATAAAGGTAAATCAGGTCTTTCATCTACTGCAATTCTTTGATGGCTACAAGAAAATAGCAGAAAAATGAGAAACAGTTGGCATAGTTTGTTTGGACTTTCCAAAAGTCTTTGACAAAGTCCCTCACAAGAGGCTTTGAAAAGAGTCTCTCCCACTGGGAGGTGTGGGTGCTTAGCATTTCTAAGGACAAGACCACTTATTTAGGTGTCTAAATAACTGTTTGAAGGTAGTTACTAATATTTCAAATATTTTAATATATTTCATATATAATTAAATAGTATTTGTCTCATTGCAACTATCTTCCTGGGGAGATATAGCACAGTACCATAACAATTCTACAGAAATTAAACACAACACCAACCAGCAAGCATCTTTTCCCCACCTCTTCCTTGGGTTCAGCTTTCCACTGGCATTCTATAAATACTTAATAATCAGCGATGACACCAACAGTTTTATACTCTGAGTAAAAAATGTAATCAAGCAGTTATTTTAAAGCATTCTTCATTTTCAGTAAATGAGGAGAGCAGATCAGAATAAATGCAATGTCAGAAGAAAATGAAAACAAGGAAAGGATAACTGTCCTTACATAAAAGAAGAGAAGGGAAATAGAGGATCAAATAAATTCACACCACCACTTTTCATTTACATAGTGCCTTTTATCCCAAAAGGAACCCAAAGCACTTTGCCCACCAGGTACATACATCGAGCTCATGCACCCATCACTGAAGTACTGTCACCTCTGGAGTGGAATGCAGCAGTCATTCTGTGGCAACTGCATCTCATAAGAAGTTTCAGGAGGGGATATGAAGTTGAACATCTCTGGTTGATGCCCAAAGGAAAAAAAAATTAGCCACAGTTAGAGCTGGTTGAAGTTTTTTGTTTGTTTTTTTTCATTGAAAAATGCTCTCTTCTTCTTCTTCTTCTTCTTCTTCACCTAAAGATGCAACTAAGCACCCAGTGGGATTTTCAAGGGTGCCTAGGCACCTAACACCAATCAAATTCCATTATAGAGTGGGGAAGTATGATTTTGTGATTAAGGCACTGCACCAGGACCCAGACAGATCCAGGTTCAAATCCTACCTCCACTATAAACTTTCCCTATGTCCGTATGCAAGCTATAGGTTAATTTCTTCATATCTCAGTTCTCCATTTTAGGAATGTTTCTCTACCTCACAGGATTGTTGGGGGAAAAAAATGAATTCATTAACATTTGTGAGGCACTCTGGTACTATTACAACGGAGGAAGAGGGGATATAAGTACCTATGCAAACATTCACTGAATTTAATGCTTGGGATTGATGAATCAAAGTCTTCTGTTAATCCACAAAAGAGATACATCATAGGCATTGGTGATGGAAGCTTCCCTAAAATGCTCACTACAGTCTGTCAACCCTCACCTCAAGGGACTATGGAAATGATCCAATACAGTGTAATCAACAGGAGCCTTTCCATTGAATTCCATGGGCACTGGATCAAACCCTGTAAGTGAGAGGGTAGCTCATTTCTGTCTCCATTCAATCCTTTGTCTCTTTGCTGAGATTACCAATAAGGAGGCCCATTAGTGCCTGTTGTGATGTAAACATGAGTCCATTGCAAAATGGCTAGAGACCAAACAGCTAATTCTGCATAGGCCAAACAGCCATCAGATGGTAACAATTTATGATTACTGCAAACTGAAATTACTTTCATGTGCATTTGTATATTCTGGTATTATAAAATTTAGTTCAGTTAAAAAGGTCCTTCATGGAAAGGCAAGTAATTTTATTTATTCTTTTTAAAATTAGAAATGACAAAAACCTGCAGACAGAGACTGGCAGGAATTTAGCACCTTTAATAGTGAAGCATATGACATACAGAGAAGCTAATGAAATATTATTTACACTTAATTCCAAAGACAACAAAACATCCAAACTACAGACAGACTGTGGGCTCGATGTATCGTGGCACCTATGTTGATATATACCATCTGATGATCTTGCCCACATATGAATATCAATCCCCTTTATAGGGTGGTTGCTTTTTGAGATACAAGCAAGGCTGCAGTGCTACTTGCAGTAAATAGCTTTCTTTCTTCAAGCCACAAGAAACTGTCACATCTGCCAACCTTCAGCAAACTGAGCAGGGACTGTTACTCATTTTAGTGCCCAACTGCATTATATTTATCCTGGCTATAATATTCTCTATTACCACTGAAAATGTTTGGCTCCCAAAGAAAAAAAGGAATTGTGTCAAAGGTCCAAATTCCTCCCTGAGATGTGAATAATTTTCAGTGACTTTAATGGGAGCTGTGCACATAAATTTCTAGGTGGAATCTGACTCCAAAGCCCACCCATCTATACTGGATTTTTTTCAACAGATCTTTTTCATATTAGTGTATTAGACATGCTTTAATCTCAATGGGCTGAATCTTTGGGCCCTCTTGCATCTGCTTTGGATGGTGATGTCATGCAAAGTAACTGAAGAGCTGCACTAAAGGGGAGGCTGAGAATTTCATCTGACAGGGGAATCCTCAAGTGGTGCGAACCTGGTGTAGCTGGTTCTATATCTCCTGCCCTCCCCCTGCCACATGGGAGCCTGTTGGAGTAGTGCATAGTGTTCCATTAGATCTGCAGCTATCCTAACTTAGAACATCTTCAGGGCTCTTCCAAGAAACACTAAGGGCTGTGTTGGTCCCTGACTGACCTGGGATCACAGGTGCAGAAAGGGGACTTATAGCCACCTATCTTCCAACTCCATGGCTACAATGAGTGCATGGACATAGACAAAACTCTAGTCCCCTTTTCCACCCCTTTCTCCAAAAATAAAAAAAAAAGTTGTCTATGCCTATGGAGTGTGAACTCGGAGCACGTGAGGCCTGGATCCAACTGCTGCTACATTGGTTGCTAACATGATCTGATAGTTCAGTTGTGTTGAAAACATGATTGAAAAGCCTGGGAAGATATGGTCTTAAATGTTCTGTGGACTATATTCTGATGCCCTTATAATATTGAGTAACACTTTACCCTGCAATTAGTCCCACTGGTGACTATGAAGCCGCTCAGAGGAGTAAGAAACTACTCAATGTAAGTAAGGTATCAGATTCTGGCCCTGTTTTCGAATATAAATGGTTCCTGGGTTTCCTTAATTGATAACTAGTGGCTTCACTGATGCTTGCTGCCATCTAGCATTTGCATCTCCCAGTGTGCAGAAAAATAGCAACATTTTTGTGTTCCTACTTTATCTCTAAATTAGTACCACAATCACACAATATCATAGCCAAATGTGACAGGTGTGGCCTTTCCCAATTAGGTTGCTTTAGAGCATTCTTTATGCAAAAAAGCAATTGCCTGGTGAACGTTTAAACAAACATTCATTTTCTTTGTTCTCTTTCTCCACTTGTTGCAAGTGGTTTCTGTATAAATTTAGCTAGAAGTGCTCATTGTATTTTAGGGGTGTCATTAGTGAACATGGCAGAACTTTTGCTGAATGGACCAGCTTATATAGATGGGAAGTTTCTAGTGGCCTAAGGAATGGAAAATAATTTACTGCAGGTAGCACTGCAGTATTTTTAAAATCAAGTACCACTCTCCATTTCTGGTTGTGCATGCTGCAGGTAAAGAAAGTTGTTTTGCTGCTGGAAAGTGCAGTGTTATAAATGCACTTAACTACCCATAACAAAATGTCCTCTTATTTGTGCTCTCAGCAAACATCCGCAGTAGAGTAGCTGGATAATAAATAGCATCATTTACTGCCACTCTAGATTTCATCACAATAGTCATGATTGTTACCCTTCTTTCAGTTTATATGAAAACTGTTTCTTGTAATCTCCTGAGTTCAGTTTTCTGTTTAGCTATTACATGTTTACTCATCTTCTGGGGAAGTTTGTATGTCTGGCAGGAGAAGAGTTATTCTAACAATCTTTCTTAACTATTTACCATCATCTATTATTATTATTAAGTAAGTTATTAATAAGAGGAGCTGCACATTATCTACAATACCCTCCCACTGTTAGCCCACACAGAACGGGAGTTGTGTAAAAAGAGATGAACAACTTATAGTAATGTATATCTTCAAAATATGATTATGTAAATAATCAACAACACTGTGAAATACAGACTTTTGTACCCATTTTATAGATGGAGAAAGGCAGGCTGATGGGGTTAGGAGACTCTCTCAACACCAGAGGTGTAGTCAGGGTCTTGGTTCCAGGCCTGGGCTGAAATCATGTAGGTTGTTTAGCTTCTCATAGGAAGTAAGATCCTTCAATAAGAATTTCTCCCACCCCATACACCTTGACTCTCAATTATGCTAAGCCTGTATACTACTCTCTGGCAGGAGAGGCCAGAAACAGATCCCTGAAAATAACCCCTGCACAGAGGGCCTCCCAGCTGGTGTAGAACTGGCACCAAGGCTCCAGCACTGCTTCCAGACCCCAGTGGATGAGATTGGAGTGCACTGCACTATGGCTACTATCTGCTTCTCAAGGGGTCGTGGGAAGCAGGCCTTGAATAAGAGTGCCTCTTCAGCCTCTTTAACTTTACACCAGGACTGAGCAGGCTCCAGGATGGGGCTTCTGTCCCCAAGCGCAGGAACAGAGTAACTGAAAATCAGGCCTGTTTCTCCAGCTATGGATTGGATTCTCCAGTGAATGCATATTATTCACACCCACTCCTTACACACACTCTCTCTCTCTTTACTTGGCTTCTTAACGAAATACAGCCCTCCTCTTCTTCCTTAACAAATTACACCTATACCAAAAGCCTCCTGTAACAGTCTGATTGTTTGAGGACATGCACCCAAACTAAAGTTGCCAGCTGTCCGGTTGAAAAGGGAACCTGGTAGTACCTGGTCAGCACTGTTGACCAGCCACCTGAAGTCTGGTTACCTGCAGTAACCAGCCTCCGCCACCAGGCGGTGGGAAGAGCAGCAGCAGCTGCTGGAGCCTGGAGGAGAGTGGAGCACTATTTAGTTCAGAAAAAGTTATTCCTTTAAAAAATGAAAGGGCAGATTCTGCCCCTTTTATCACATTGAATAGTATCATCCTTTGTTTGCCAGGTATTATTACATTGTGAGTAATGGGGCTCCTGCCACAGGAGGAAGATTAGCTACTTATCTGGCCCCCATCACCACAGAATCGGAGCACCTCACAATCGTTAATGCATTGGAACTTGTTAGGTAGGGAAGTGTCATTATCCCCATTTTACAACATGGGAGGTGAGGCACAGAGAGACTCAGACTGTCCAGGTCACACAGGAAGCAGTGTCAGAGCAGGGAAATTGACTATAGAGTGCCTAGTCCCAGGCTACCAGTCCACTGTTCCCTCTAAGCTGTGCGTGTGTGCGCACACACACACAGATCCGAAACACCGTGCGCACAAAAATTTGCGCAGAAGACATTTTTTGTGCGTACGACCTGTCAAAAGTTAGAGGGAACATATGCTATCACCCTACACACTGGACCATCCTTCCTCTCAATTTTCTATCTTGTGAGACTGAGTAAAGGGAGGCAGATTCTGGCCCAAACCAAGAAGATCTTCTGCCACCTAAAGTATACACAGACGTGAAATGAAATGAGGGGAAACAAATGAGGGTATATTATAGGAAGCACTGCAAATTACAAACATGAGATCGTCAAGTGACTTTTGCAGTCTCTGAATGTGTCAGGTGTTCTTAATTAAGGATGATATTTTGATCCCTTTAATCATGTTAAATAATACTTTACCTCTGAAATCAGTGGAACTACTTGTGACATGAGGTGCTACTGTGTGAGCAGAATCTGGCCATAAATGTGGATAACCATTTTCATTTTATTGCCCAGTACAAAAAAATCTGTACTACACATACATGCTCTCCAAAGAAGTGTACACAATCACATTCCAACCAAATGTTAGTCTCCTAAAATTAGCTCTTATTTAGAAGTCATGGAAACAAAAATAAAATACATCTGTTGACAAGCCCAAAAACTAGGAGCAGTGTGTGTAAAAATCCTTTCCCTTGTTTTTCCTTTTACACTGTAAGAGACATGAAGAAAGATGAAAATTCTTTTTAAAATAAACGTTTTTGTAAGGCAGTTGTAGTGGTCATTTTAAAATGTACACATGAAAGAGCCATGAGAAAATTAGTCAATATTGAAAATAACTTGCTCATTTATCATCTCATATCCCAAAAGGGCATTCATAGCTCTTTACAGATTACAATACATAGAGTATGGTGGTACCAAGTGATCATTTGGGCTTTTGTTTTAACATGCATCAGTATGAAAACTAAGGCCTAACAGGCAAAGATCTGCTCTCATGAACCTGAGCATGGAGCCTGAATTAACATCTCACTACGGCCCTGGAGATCTGAAGCCGATTTATAGGGTGGAGTAAAGAAGCTTGCATAGCCAGAATTCATGCTGCAACTTTTCTCTGTATAAAGAAAGGACTTAATTCTTCAGGATTGTTAATACCACAATTTTCATGAGCATTAGATTCACTGTCTTCTTTTTCTTTTTTAAACACTAATCTTGATTAGCACCCTACTTAGTACTCAAGTCACAACACAAGCTGGTAGAAGTAGAAAATAAAAGTTGCTCACCTGTGACAGGAGCAGACATGTCAAACCTGCAAAAAAACACAGAAATTGGGCTTGTTTTTGGCTTAATTGGCTTGTGAGTTGCTTGTTGGGTAGTTTTTGGCTCGTAGCTTGTTGCTTAGTTTTTTTTGATCAGCTCCCAGCAAGCAGGAGCGAGAGTCAGGGGTGCACAGCAGCACAATCCCAGACTGCAGGCTGAGGGGACTGAACAGGACCTCTCTAAATCTGTCAGTCCTATGGCTTACATTGTCAGGTACTGTGATGAGGGTCTGGGTGATAAATCTGGCTGTTTTGCTGAGGCAACAGGGCTGTGGGCACCAGAAGAGGTTGATATACTGCTCTGGAAAGATGAAGGTAGTCTAGAAACCATGTCTCTCTCACGCTGGGAAAATCAGTTATTTTGGCTTCATCTTGCTTTATCTTTCTGTCACGGTGTGGGACTCACCCCTGTGGCGCCTCCTGCTGGTCTCTCAGGGAATTAGCTCTTCCAGCCTCCAGAGCGCCCTCTGCAGGGCAGTGTCCCACTTGCCGCTGGCCCCTGTGTCCCTCCCGGACCCTGGTGCTCCTTTTACCCAGGGTGCTGCCCTCTGGCAGTACCTCCACAGTCTCTGGGTCTCCCCTCCTCAGGGAACCCCCACCCAGTATCCCCACCTTGCCTCAGTCTTTGACTACTGCCAGTCACCACTGAGCCCCTGCACACTGGGGCGGATTGCAGTGTATCAGCCAGTCATCACAGGCAAGCAGGGTTTGGACCTGCTGCCTCTGCCTACCCATGAGCTGCCCTGTTGTAACTCCAGTACCCTGTCTGGGGTCATCTGCCAGGCCTGCAGCCTGGGGCTTTTCCAGTCTGGAGCCTCCCAGCTCCTCTGGCCTTCCCCAACCCTGCTTCACCTCAGGTACCCTGGTACACTCCCCCAACAGCCAGGCCCATCTCCCCCAACAGCTAGAGAAGACTCTGTCTGCTCCTGGCCCACTGCCCTCTTATAAGGGCCAGCTGAGGCCTGATTGGGGTGTGGCCACAGATGAGCCTGCTTCCCCCAAACAGCTTGGGAACTGCTCCCTCCCAGCCACAGCCCTCTCCCAGGGCTGATTTAAGCCCTTCAGGAGCGGGTGACCACCCCGCTACACTTCCTTATTACTCTTTGGATGAGAGGAAATGGGGGAAGGTGAAGAGGAGACCTATTCATCAGTTGAGTAGGAAAGCATCCAAAATGGACTGACTGTCTGCTCCTTCTGTCAAGCAGAACTTTGGCCATCGGGCATTGTGCCTTGTTGCAAACAGATCTATTTCTGGATTACACCACAAGCAAAGATCTCATCCATCCCAGAAGCATTTAGAGACCTTTCATGTAGTTCTCTCCTACCCTGTTGAGTTGATCTGTTAGGGCGTATGTGTAAACATTGTAATGGATGCACCAGTCCCTTAGAGCCACAGCTTCTTTGCACAGCTGAATTGAATGAACTCCTCTTTGCTTGTTCCCATAGTACATTTTTGTCATGTTGTCTGTAATAAGTTTGACTGCCTTGCCTTGCAAATGAGGAAGAAAAGACTTGAGCACCCAGAAAATTGTCCTCAGTTCTAGTACGTTGATATGTATCTTCTTCACCAAGAGCTTCCAATGTCTGTGAACTTCTAGGTTGTTGAAGTGGGCTCTTCATACCATGTTGGAAGCGCTGGAGGTCACAGTTACTGATGGCGTTGGAGGATTGAATGCTACCTTTTTCAGAACAGTGTGATGTGTGTCCAGCATGAGATGGATACAAGTACTTCCCCAGGGAGAGAGCTCTGCAGATAATGTTTTGCTAGCCAGTGCTGCAGAACTCTCATCTTGAGTTAAGCATAAGGGATTCTGTATGTAGCTGAGGCCATGAGACCCATCAGTCTGAGGAAGACCATTATTGTCTGGTTGGCATTCTCTGGAAGTTAGTGTATAGCTGACTAAATTCTCAGGAGTCTTTCCTCTGGAATGAAGGCTCTTCCTGCTTGAAAATCCAAAAGTGCCACAATGAATGGCACATAGCATGTAAGTGTGACTTTTTCCAATTTATTCTGAGTCCCAGTTTCTCAAAAAGGGAGCAAGTGCATGTCCTTGGACAGGCATTCTTGTGATGTCTTTAGGAGCCAGTCATCTAAAATGTATATATACTCATCTTAGTTGTGTGTCACCACAGATAGGCACTTTGTAAATATGCAAAGGGTGGCAGAAAGGCCAAAGGGAAGGCTTTCTACTGATAATAATCTTCCCCCCTAAAGGAAGCAATGGTATTTGCGATGTGAAAGCCTGACAGTGATGTGGAAATATGCCTCCCATAAATGAAGAGCTCTGAACTACTCTTTGGTGGATACAGGGGGACTTAAAGATGCTAGGCTCAACATGCAGAATTTTAATTTCCTGATGGAGGAGTTGGCCTTTCTCATATCTAAGGTGGGTCGGAGACCTCTATCCTTCTTCAGAATCAGAAACAATCTGAAATAGATTCCCTTTCCTGTGAATTCCATTGTAACTTCCTGTATGTGTCCTTCTTCCAAGAGCAAGTCTCTCTTCTTGGTAGGTTGTCGTGATCGGGGTCCCTGAATAGGGAAGGAAGTGCCGGGTTAGTGGAAAGGATGGTGTTGAATTGTGTGAAATAATCCCTTTGTACTATTTCACTTGTCTGTGGTGATGTATTTCAGTAATTAAAGGATTAGCAGTCATGGGAGAATGACCAATTAAGACTGGTCTGCAGCTCTCATGCCTCACATCAAGCCTGGAGTCTAAGGCCTGGCACAGAAGACAAAGGTGTGTTTTGCTTGCTATACAGGTGGAGCTTGAATGTCTTTCTCCCCTGCTGTTGTTGAGCAGGAAGCTGTTGGTGCTAGTAATGGCACCTGTGTGAAATACAAATATGAGGGCGAAGAAGGGTATTGCTGTCTATGACATCCGAAGACGGGAGCTTCAAAACTGCTCCTTGAGGGTTGATAAACCCCTAGCAGCATAGCTGTTGATCATCTTCTCTAGCACTTCATTCATCCTTGCACTGAACAAATCATCACCTTCAAATGGAAGATTTTCCACATTGCTCTGGTTTCAGGTGGAAGACCAGAAGATCTAAGCCATGCATGTCTTCTCAGTGTGATGATTGAAGTCAATGCCCTCTGTATCCCCAATGCAGATAGAGGTAAGAAACTGTTTTCAGGCTCTCTGCACAGGTACTACAGCAGAGAATGGTTTGGAAGAGTCATATGAGGGAAGGGATCAGAAGGAGACCCCATTGACTGGAAGGCATGCGGTGCATTGTCCTAGGGATGGGCATTCCATGACCACCACTCCCAAGTGGAGGAGATGGGTGATGGTGGTCGGGGACTCCCTCCGAAGGGAAACAGAATCATCCATCTACCGTCCAGACTGGTAGACTCGAGAAGCGTGTTGCTTGCCTGGAGCTAGAATTCAGGATATGACGGAGTGTCTGTCGAGACTGATAAAGCCCTCAGACTACTACACCTTCCTACTTCTCCACGTGGGCACCAATGATACTGCCAAGAATGACCTTGAGATGGTCACTGCAGACTACGTGGCTCTGCGAAGAAGGATAAAGGCGTTTGAGGTGCAAGTCATGTTCTCATCCATCCTCCCTGTTGAAGGAAAAGGCCCAGGTAGGGACCATCAAATTGTGGAGGTAAATGTGTGGTTATGCAGGTGGTGTCGGAGTGAGGGCTTTGAATTCTTCAACCATGGGATATTGTTCCAGGAAGAAGGATTGCTAGGAAGAGATGGGATCCACCTAACTAAGAAAGGGAAGAGCATCTTCCCAGGCAGGCTTGCTAACCTAGTGAGGAGGGCTTTAAACTAGGTTTGCCAGGGGATGGTGACCAAAGCCCAGAGCTAAGTGGGGAACTGGGATAACAGGAGGAAGCACAGGGAGGAGGGTGCAATAGGGGAGGCCTCCTGATTCATACTGAGAAAGTAGGGCAATTGGCTAGTTATCTTAGGTGCCTGTACACAAACGCAGGAAGCCTGAGTAACAAGTAGGGAGAACTGGAAGTCCTGGCACTGTCAAGGAACTATGATGTGACTGGAATAACAGAGACTTGGTGGGGTAACTCAGATGACTGGATCACTGTCATGGATGGGTATAAACTCTTCAGGAAGGACAGGCGAGGGAGAAAAGTTGGAGGAGCTGCACAGTATATAAGAGAGCAGTATGATTGCTCAGAGCTCCAGTAAGAAACTGGAGAAAAGCCTGTTGAGAGTTTTTGGGTTAAGTTTAGAGGCGAGAGCAACAAGGTTGATGTCTTGGTGGGCGTCTGCTCTCGACCACCGGACCAGGAGGATGAGGTAAATGAGGCTTTCTTCGGACAACTAACAGAAGTTTCTAGATCACAGGCCCTGGTTCTCATGGGGGACTTCAGTCACCCTGACATCTGCTGGGAGAACAATACAGCTGTGCACAGACAATCCAGGCAGTTTTTGGAGAGTGTTGGGGGACAACTTCCTGGTGTGAGTGCTGGAGGAACCAACTACAAATCCTGCTCCTCTTGACCTGCTGCTCAGAAATAAGGAAGAATTGGTAAGGGAAGTAGAAGTGGGTGGCAACCTGGGCAGCAGTGACCATGAGATGGTCGAGTTCAGGATCCTGACAAAAGGAAGAAAGGAGAGGAGCAGAATACAGACCCTGGACTTCAGAAAAGCAGACTTTGACTCCCTCAGGGAACTGTTGGGCAGGATCCTCTGGGAGGCTAATATGAGGGGGAAAGGAGGCCAGGAGAGCTGGCTGTATCTTACAGAAGCCTTATTGAGGGCACAGGAACAGATCATCCCAATGTGCAGGAAGAATAGTAAATATTGCAGGCGACCAGCTTGGCTTAACAGAGAAATCTTCAGTGAGCTTAAACACAAAAAGGAAGCTTACAAGAAGTGGAAACTTGGACAGATGACTAGGGAGAAGTATAAAAATATTGCTCAAACATGAAGGGTGTAATCAGGAAGGCCAAAGCACAATTGGAGTTGCAGCTAGCAAGGGATGTGAAGTGTAACAAGAAGAGTTTCTACAGCAATGTCAGCAACAACAAGAAGGTCAGGGAAAGTGTGGGCCCCTTACTGAATGCGGGAGGCAACCTAGTGACAGATGATGTGGAAAAAGCTGGAGTACTCAATGCCTTTTTTGCCTCGGTCTTCACAGACAAGGTCAGCTCCCAGACTGCTGCACTGGTCAGCACAGTACAGGGAGGAGATAACCTGTTCTTACACCACTGAGGGCAGCTCAAGGACTAATTAGAAAAGCTGGACATGCACAAGTCCATGGGTCCAGATCCTGGATCGTGCTGAGCATTCTGGTCCTGATCCAGCAAAGCACTTAAACATATTCTCAACTTTAAGCACGCAAGTATTCGCACTGGTTTGTAAAAATCAAACTGTGTGTGTGTGGAATGCCACTCAAGTTAATGAGAGTTCCACATACATAGGGATGGGAAGTTGGACCTTCAGTTTGTCCATGCTTCATATTTCTCTCACATACCCAAAGAAAATTACCAACCCCAATGTTTCCACATGTACTCTGGTGATAAATTCATAAGGAGGAAACTGACTGAAGGCCAAATTTTGCCTCTATCGGAACTTGAGAAAACCGCGCTGACTTCATGGGGTTGCATGGATGAAACTGAGGTGCAAGGGCAGAATGTGTCTCTCAAGAGTTAAAGGCAAATTAAAGGAAAGCATAGCACCAGAGGAAAACTTCCATAATGCTTCAAGAATTTCAGAACAACTTAATCTTGAGTTAAAAACAAACAAATCTCATTTTTAAAAAAATACTAAAAATAAAACTTAAAGTTTTCAGTGTTGTTGTATCCATATTGGTTCCAGCATATTCGAGAGACAAGGTGGCTGAGGTAATATCTTTTATTGGACCAATTTCTGTTGGTGAGAGAGACAAACTTTTGAGCTACACAGAGCTCTCCTTCAAGAAGCCTTCTTCGGGAAGAAGAGCTCTGTGTAGCTCAAAAGCTTGTCTCTCTCACCAACAGAAATTGGTCCAATAAAAGACATAACCTCAGCCACCTTGTCTCTCTAATAAAACGTAATGAATGTTTTTGCTGTTGTGATGCAGTGTTGTGTCCACTAGATGGACCTCAATTTCATAAAGTGAAATGGGTTTTCCTCTGTATTCAGTTCTTATGTTCATATGTTTCTACAGTAATCATACGCAGCGTTCTTTCTTTTGTGAGTAAGGGTAATACTGCTTGCATTGTGACCTGCATATATTAAAACAATTTTCTGATTACATCTTTTTACATACCTGTTTTGCAATTGTCTTTATATTAGATAAAGCAAGTACTGATTGTGAGCATTCCTCTCAGGTTACCCAGAGATCACAATACAAAAATTGTCAGATGCTTTCCCTAACTGTGATAAACCTATTATATGAAAGCAGTACTGCCAACCTCGAGTGATCAGTCACGAGTTAGCCCTCCCAAAAAAATCATGAGATTTAAAACTTAATACGTTTGGGGGTTCTTACTTGCCCTCTGGCTTTTGAGTCTTTGGGGTACACTCTGGTAATGTTTTCATGTGTTTCATGTAACCATGAGGTTTAGAAATTTGCCTTTTTTCAAAAAATGAAAGCTGAGATGCTCACATAATTCACTCCAGGAGCTGGAGCTTTGAGGAGAACATCAAATATTGCAAGACTTGCAATAAAAACAAAAATTGTGAGAGCTGGCAACACTGGAGAGGCAGACTGTTTCCAAGCCATTTGTTTGTTTCACTTACTTACACACACACTCTCCCTTAGAATCCCACATGGCTTAGCTTGCTGACATATAAAAATAAATGTAAAAAAACCCTAAGAAATTGGATATGGAGGCCAAATTTTGTACAGTCTACAATATAAACACAAGTTCTTCTGGATCTCAGCAGGCCTGGGTTTCAAAAGGACAGATTAACAAAGGATGTTTTACCTGTGGGAATCCAGAATGCATGCATTCCTTTTGGAAGCGCTTTGCAACAGCAGCATAGAAACATAGTTCAGACTCTAGGCAGTTATGCAGCAGCCTGCAAAAAGCACCCAGGATCTAGGATTGTGCAGCCCTTTACTTATGTCAGTAGATTGTGATCCACCAAAGTCAATGGAACTTAATTAATAGTTGGAGGAGAAATTCCATATTG
This sequence comes from Chelonia mydas, assembly GCF_015237465.2. Lineage (NCBI taxonomy): Eukaryota > Metazoa > Chordata > Testudines > Cheloniidae > Chelonia > Chelonia mydas. The sequence goes on from NC_057849.1 coordinate 180,950,397, forward strand.
CGAGGGGGGAGAAAAGCAACATTTCTCTGGCAGCTTTTCTTTTCTTAAAGAGCAGTCCAAGTGAGGTGGATCAGTGGGCGGAGTGCAACAGGGTCTATGGGATAAATGCAGTTTATCACATGGCACTACAGTCTCCACACATGGAACCAGATCCTCAGCTTGGGTAAATCAGCACATTTCCATTGATTTCAATGATTTGTGCAGATTTACACCAAGAGAAGTTCTAGTAGGCTGCATGTGTGTGCATTTAATATGCAGAAAGTTAAACTGAAGAGGGCAACATTTATTTTAACAGATCCCAGCCTTTTGTACACAGATCTGTTTTCTGTTCTTGGATAGTTTTTCAGGAATTTGGCTGGGACATGGAGGCTTTCTTTCAAAATTCATTTGTACAGCTTATACCTTGCAGAGCCAAATAGAGCATATGTAAATTCATTTCTCTATATCACTGCAGTACAGATCTCTGCCTAATTCAACAAGCTCCTTATAAACAAGGGATATTGAAAAATTTAATTCACCTTTAAACTGCAAAAGTTTAATAAAAAACAGACCTAAATTAGACCTAGATTACTGGCACCAACCCCATGAAGCCAAATTAACTTTTTATGCATCTACCACGTATCTTACCCTCCCTATATGCTTAACTTTGAACATTTTTACTTTAAATATATATAATTAATTCTTAATATCATTATTCTAAGCAAATTCAGGTCAGCCGGCAATAGCTTTTTTTGCAAATTATTCAATTATTGAGCTCACTCCTTTAACTTCATCAGATAATCATCTTCCTTATATGGGGGTAGTTTGAAGTACTTCACAGAACGGAGTAGAGGAATTGGATATTCCAAGTCTGCAAGTCTAGAGCCACAAAGATTTGGGACCATTAGTCCGAGTTATAATGTTGCCAAAGCTCATGATTTTACCTTGAGGTCTGGGATATTTGGTGTTTTTCTTAAAGCCCCTGCTCATAGAGGAAGATGATTAAGTGAGAATCTCAGCGGTCATTAAAAAAAAAAGTTTTTAGCCATCATGGTTGTGAAGAAACATTTGAAAACATAACGCAAGTGCACCCCAAAGACTCAAACCCCAGAACGTGAATAAAAAAGTAAAAGCTATTTGGACTCCCCCACACCTCAGATAATTTTGAGTTTTTGGTGAAAAATCAAAATCCAACATATTTTGATTTGGAAATGCCACTGTGCTGCCTTATGGGAAGTGTAGTTCAGTTTCCTCATGCTCCCATTCTCCCCTATGGGTCAGGCTCCCTAACTGTACTATACCTCCTGTGAGGCATCACTGTTTCCCTGCTCGGTGGGGGGAGGCAGTGCATCATAGGAGATAACATCTAACCAGGGAGCCCAGCCCATAGAGGCGAGTAAGGACATGAGACAGCCAAACTACAACTCCCAAAATTTCTGTGGAAAGTAGATACTTTTTGCAAAAAGTTTTGTTTAGTTGAAAACCCAATTTTCTGTCAGACAGTTTCAATGGAACATTTTCTATCAGCCCTAATAAAAAGCACCCAAAGCATATTATTTTTGCCAAATCTCATGATTTTGGAGGCCATGGCTCATGATTTTTGAGCACGGTGTTGGCAATACTTCAGATAGGATGTGTGGGTGCTTAGTCATGAGAGACCACAGTGCCACAAAAGCTGGTCACCATACATCTAGAATCTTTGATTAACAAAATCCTAATGGATGCATCTTCTAGAAAGCAGAAAACCCTCATGATTAAATGAAACTACTTAGATTTGGAAGCTACTTTGCGTGTTCTTCATTTCCAATTAAAAACCTAAAGCCAATATTCCCTCACAAATCATTTACAGTAGAAATTGGGCTTATGTGAAAACATTAATATAGCCTTAAATTTTCATTGACATTGTTCTTTAATATAAGACACAAGATGTTCTGTGACAAAGGTAAAGTCTGCATTTAAGTTCCACCTATCATTATGAAGGCAACAAGAGGTTTAGCTCTTTAGACAGTGTCTTGGAAGCAGTCATATAATGCTGGTGAACAATTACTTTGCTTGCATATTTCAATATTTCATCCTTAGAAGCATTTTTATCAGCACTTGAAACACCTACTACTTGTTCCTGAATACTGAGTTTATGGAATACATTGTCTACATTCTAATACTGGGCATTTTATTAATAGCGTAAGCTATATTGCTTGTATAAAGCGACCGTTGTCCCCTTACTAACATTCAGTGGGGGTGTTTTGGTTGGCTAGCTCCCAGTACCAAAAGGGGAAGGGTCGATGGGAAATCAGGACCTGAGACTGACAGTCCCCAGGGGCAATGAGGAGAGGCCAATGCTCCAGCTCAGCCTGATTGAGGGGGCGGGCAAGCTAATCAGAGAGTCAGGAGGCCAGGGGGGTCCTGTCATCCGTGTGAGCTGGAATTGCCTGGGTCAGACAGAGTGGGGCTGAGCTAAGGAGAGATCAGGGGCCTGAGCTGAGCTGGGGAGCAGAGCTGTGCCAGATCCAGAGGGACCAGAAAAGCAGCCCAGGAAGCAGGTCAGAGCTGGGAGCAGAGTTACAGAAGCAGACCACAGAGCAGACCTGTCCTGGGGGAGAGCTGCAGCAACCAGAGCCAGAGACACAGCCCAGGGAGAGCAGAACCTGTGCTGGGAGCAGAGCTGCAGCCACAGAGCCAGGTGTGGTGAGCAACTAGGGCCAGCCAAGAGGGCATCCTGGGCAAAGGGCCCAGCACAGAAAGACACACCCAGCCAAGGGTCCTTGCAGGCCCGACTGGGAGAGGGATCTTAACCCGACGGGGAGCTGACACTGGGAAGAAGGGTCCCACCACCCAAAGCCCAGGGGTGTGTGGCCACCACCACAGCAACTGTGCAGCCCGCAGCATCCCTGCAGCACAGCCAGGGCCTGAGAAGAAGGCCTGGGACCTACAAGAAACAGACAGTGAACTGCCCTGATGTTCTGGAGACACTGTTTGTAATGTTCCCTGCCACAGAGCAGAATGAAGTGTTTTCCTTTAACCTTTCCCATTTTTCCTTATTCTTTTTTTAAATTAATTGTTGATTAAACAACTTGTATTTGCTTTAAATTGTATGTAATGATCAGTGGATCAGGGAAGTGCCCAGTGCAGAGAGAGTACCCCGGAGTGGGGACACCCTAGCCCCTGACCTAGGTGACCACAGCAGGGTTGGTGGTCAAGCCCCCCCCAGGAATCCTGGGCCCAGCTTTGTTGGGGTTACGAGGACTGCCAGACAGGAGAGTGGAAGGGGAGTCCTCAAGGGCGGGGAGGCCTCTGGGTAAAGAAAGTGGGAGTGAGGACTCAGATCCTTTTGCTAGCCCACCTCACCGGGGTAGTGCAGAATCCAGGAAAGTTCCCCCCAATAGCAGGACCATTCCCCCGCTTACACTTGCAATTTAATAGTGGTCTTTACTTTCAACCTATGACGCTGAATGTAGACATCTGCTAGAAACTGGGGGCTGTGACAATGTTAAAGTCTTTGTCAGCTCACATTCCAAACAATCTTGGAGGGGAAAATTGAATGAAATAAAAGTAATGTGAATTTTTTTCTTCATAAAGGAAAGGTTATGATGCTCATTTTAACCCACCTGGAAGGCTTTGATAAATTATAGCCTCTCTCATTTTCATTATATATTAACAACAGGGCTGAAATTTCTATTTGAGATTCCTAAGCAAAACAAAGTTAAAAACTGGCACTTTGTAACTTTTTGTATGTTCCAAGTTTCTGTTTGCAACTAAACTACAGGAGACCAGTCAACTTATTTGAATGGGAGTGAAAACATGCAATGTCAGTATTGCCAGGACTATGACAATGATTGTGGTAAATATCTAGTATTACCCTGTGTGAACAAGATGTTTTCAGAAATCTGAGCAGACAAACTAACCTGAATGCTGATGCAGTTTATGAGCGTTGTGCCTTTTTCCAGAGAAACTTCACACCTGAATGAGTATTAAACAATACAAGCCTGGTCTACAGACAAATTTGCACCATTTTAATGAAAAGTGTGATTTTAAACTGATTTAGTTCAATTGATGCAACTTTGTAAGCAAACACTTATGTAGTTGTAAAACTTTATATTAGTTTAGCTTGCCCTGTATAGATACAGGGTGCAAGCTAAACACTTTTATGTCAATATAAATATCCCCATAGAGGGCTGCCTTGTTTTATCTTAAATCATTGACTTCCAATACTGTCCATCTCATCTGGAGGGTAGTGAAGCACTGGAACGGGTTACCTAGGGAGGTGTTGGAATCTCCATCCTTAGAGGTTTTTAAGGTCAGGCTTGACAAAGCCCTGGCTGGGGTGATTTAGTTGGGGATTGGTCCTGCTTTGAGCAGGGGGTTGGATTAGATGACCCGAGATCCCTTCCAATCCTGATATTCTATAATTCATATTCTATGATCTCTAATCTTTTTCTTCTCTCAGTTCTAATCTCTCAATAGACACCATGCCTCTAATTACATTTAGATAACGGCTCTTAACATGCCTGGCAATCTCTTTTGGACCCAGGTCCTTTGCAGTATTCAAATCTCATGCTCCCCAATGCATTTCTTTGTGCACAGGTATACAATGTATTTTGGAGACATGAAACCTCAGACACCATAGCCACAGCTACCAAAGATGCCTCTTGTGTCAGAAATATTAAAGATATAAAAAATAAGAACATTACAGACCAAATTTTCAAATGGGTCTCCACTCTTTGCTTGCAAGTTTTCACTCGTCTTCTCAGAATTAAGATTTTGCGACCACAACTGATGAGATATGCAGATTGTGTAGTCTAGTCAACCACCTCATTTGCAAACTTAATGCAGTTGGTGAGAGATTCTTACATGTGTAAATACTTGGAGGTGCACATTTAGAGGCCTTTTAAAAAAACTGGAACTAGTTTGGACTAGTTAAATAAATAATCGTGTGTAGTGGTTTACTTTATAAAGTAATCCCTCTACTGATGGAAGATTTCCCTTAAAAAGAAAAACCTCTCATTTGTTATGCTATTTTGTAAGATTTTGATATAGAAAATAATTTACATGCTTATTACTGTGTTCCATTATTATCATGAACAATACAGCATACATAATACAAAAGCAACTCTTCTTCAGCATATATAATGAAGAAATGTTTTATGTGATATGTGAAAAAAGTACAGTTTACAACATGATGTTTGAAAGGATGCAAGCGTCTAACAGAAAGACAAGAAGAGTATGGTGGCTGAGTAGTTGCTACACAGATGACCTCATTGGAGAAGGTTTTGTCCCTATAGGACAAAGGTAGTTTTCTATAAAAACAACAAGGAGTCCGATGGCACCTTAAAGACTAACAGATTTATTTGAGCATAAGCTTTTGTGGGTAAAAACTCCACTTCTTCAGATGCATGAAGTGAAAGTTACAGATGCAGACATAAATATACTGACACATGAAGAGAAGGGAGTTACTGCACAAGTGGAGAACCAGTGCTGACAGGGCCAATTCGATCAGGATGGATGTAGTCCACTCCCAACAATAAATGAGGAGGTGTCAATTCCAGGAGAGGCAAAGCTGCTTCTGTAATGAGCCAGCCACTCCCAGTCCTATTCAAGGCCAAATTAATGGTGTTAAATTTGCAAATGAATGTTAGTTCTGCTGTTTCTCTTTGAAGTCTGTTTCTGAAGTTTTTTTTGTTCAAGTATAGCTACTTTTAAATCTGTTATAGAATGTCCAGGAAGATTGAAGTCTAGTTTTCTATGTGTGCATAACATAATTGGGCCATGAAGATCAGATACAGTGCCATGAAGTCAGCAGGGCTAGGATTTTCCCCCTAATGTCTACAAACTGAGTTTTTCCCTCCCATGGGTGGACATGTAGTAGATCATGGCAGTTTGTAAAGGCCATTCACTAATATTCTGATTGATGAGTCATAGTTTAGTAAAAAGAACGAGGAGTACTTGTGGCACTTTGGAGAGTAACAAATTTATTTGAGCATAAGCTTTCGTGGGCTAAAACCCACTTCATCGGATGCATGCAGTGGAAAATACAGCAGGAAGATAGACAGATAGATAGATATAGATATACACACAGAGAACATGAAGAAATGGGTGTTGCCATACCCACTATAACGAGAGTGATCAGTTAAGGTGAGTTACTATCAGCAGGAGAAAAAAATCCTGCTGATAATAGCTCATCTTAACTGATCACTCTCGTTATGGTGGGTATGGCAACACCCATTTCTTCATGTTCTCTGTGTATATATATATATCTTCCTACTGTATTTTCCACTGCATGCATCCGATGAAGTGGGTTTTAGCCCACGAAAGCTTATGTTCAAATAAATGTGCTAGTCTCTAAGGTGCCGTAAGTACTCCTCGTTCTTTTTGCTGATACAGACTAACACGGCTGCTACTCTGAAACCTGTCATAGTTTAGTGTGTTCCTTTCTTTGGTTGCAACAGACCCCACCTGGAGCCTTTCCTCAGGCAAAGATTTCCTGCTCGCTTCAAAGAGTCTTGCTGCTTAAAAGTCTGCAGAATCAGGCCCAGAATATGTTTAATAGTCTGTGTCACACCACTTTATTACCTCCCTTGGCTTTCACCTTCCTGAGTCGGGGGCATTATTTTAAAAAAAGGATTGTTTTGTAAATCTAGCCCAATATGGAAGCGGGAAATAACAATTTGATTAGCGTAGATACATAATTGCCTCAGAAGCTGTCATTTAAATGAAGTGTTTCTATCTCTAATGGAAATAAAACTGTAATTCCTTTTTAATATTTCACTCTGGCAATATAATTTAAAGGATATGAATACTGATTGCTAAATTGTATACATTCACATCAGCACATAATGTCTCTGCTCTGTTTATAGAACACTAAATCATTCTGTGAATATATGAAAAATAAGCATCCTGTCACTGTCCACAGGATAATCAAAACCCTCATTAATGAGCCTCTTCTCATGTCAAGCCTTATTCAGTAAGTCCCAGTAAGAGTTTTTATACATTTTATAGTGCTTCAGCAGAGACTAATTCATCATCAGCAACATGCAGTTCTTGTCTGCAGAAGCTATTATTTAAGGAGACAAATGCTGTCTTCTATAAAATGCCTTTATTTTAGTGCAACAGACATGGGACAAGTTTTCCAGCAAAATGCAATAGCCAGCTGGGCAGGGAGAACCATTTCACTGATTGTGGAAACTGGTTATCTGGCCTTGATTCCCCTCACTGCAGTCCACTGCCAGAAAAGCAGGCAGTGACCTCTCTTCCTTGTTAGGGTCACCATTTGACCTGGGAGGATTTGTGAAAAGTGATTTCAGGTAGGGTTGAATACAGACAAAGGACAGACAGAGGGCTTTGGAAGGGAAAGCAAGTGGTTTAAAAGTGGCCTATTGTAGTTTAGCTTAAACTGACTCCTAATCAAACCCAGATAAGCCACTCTTAAACCAAAGCCAGAGCATCCACATAGCCCTTTGCAGTTGGTTTAATAGAATCACACTTTTAGATAAATCAGAGCAACTTTCTTCTGTTGGCAAGGACTAAGATTTAAAGATTAGCCCACTGAGTGAACTCAGGTAAACTGTAAATCCAGACTACGGTAGGAATATATTCCAAACATGCCTACTGGGAAGACCAAATGGAAAAATCCTTTATCTGGCAGTATGCTAGGATAGCTAAAGATGCAGAACTAATTGGGAAATCACTGACAGCTTGGAGCAGTCAAAACCTTGTTCTATATTCTTTTTTGAATATGTTTATCATAAATAGTGTACATACACTCAGCATATCATGCATTTGTGTGGAACAGCAAGTATCCTTTTAAATCACTGCAGACTAGGTTACATGTAGGTAATGGAATTTTCTTTCTTACAGGTATTCATCTTTCCTCCACTGAAAACTTTCCATCTATTAGAGACCAGAAGATGCTAGTGACAGAGTATAGTTAGCTAGTAGCACAGAAAGAAAATGTCACTCATCAGTTCCGGGGGGGGCGGGGGAGAGAAAAAAAGCAAGCAAACAAAAACACTACACAGCATTAAAAAAAAAAGCACTAAAGCAAAGATGATCACAAATTGGCACATTAGGTTTGTCACTCAGCAACCTACCTGTGGTACAGTTAAAATAAAAACATGCATTAGGGATAGAGAAGAATATTAGATTCACCTCTCTACCTACAAAAAGATGAGTTAAAAGCTGATGGTGGGTGAGTACTGTTACCAAAGTAAGCACTTCACTGTATATGTAGACATTTCAGTCCTTTGTTGTGGGCTCTTTATTATAGAGCATACTGAAAACTTAGAGCAGCTTTTCTGAAGGATCTGAAATGATGCTGTATAACTCTGACGTCTGGGGTTTTCAGTTGCTGTCCTTTCTGACCTGGTTATGGAACATCTTAAATCCAGACAAGATAAGATTCTGTGTTTAGCTATTTTAAAAAAAAAATCTCTATTCTATTACTCAGGATTCCTTAGATAGATCCTGATGCAGAAAAGTACGTAGACTCAATGGAATGACTCACACACTTGAAGTTAAGCACATACATAGGGACTTGCTGAATCAGGGCCTTAATTATTACAAGGGTCAGCTCTGCCCAAGTCTTGCAGTGGGATCCATACAGGCAGACCTTTGTGCCCACCTGGAACCCCTGTAACTTCAGACATGGTCTGCCCACACATCTTACTGCATGATGAGAGCCCTAATCCACACTATCATCTTTTTTTTATAATTGGGCCAGATAGCAGCTCCTTACTGATTATGTTGCTTACGTTTACTAACAGAGCTGCATGAATAGTTCATAACAAAGAATTATCAAATTTTGCCTCTTTTTCTTCACAGCTTGTGAGCAGATGCAAAGTTTTTGAATTTGCTGTTCAAAATTATCCTGAATTTCTTTGCCAAGTTTTCTCCCCATAGGAAAAACTTGCAACAGTTCATTGCATATACTTGAACTTCAAAATTCGTGCTGCAGCGGTTTATTCCATAGTCACATGGTAGTGTTTCAGTTGCCTGATTGGATGGCTTGTATAACTACTCACCATAACAAGAACTTTATGTGTTATAGCTGGAAATACACTATTCAAAATTTGCTTTCAGCAAATACTCAATATTAAAGTTTGTTTTTCATCAGTATTACAGCTTGTAAACTTCTAGTGCTCAAATATTCACAGAAACTGAATATTAAATAGACACAAACATGGTGAAATCAAAATTCAGTTTCAAGTTTGAACAAAAGTTCGTAGAAAAAAAAACTCTTTCCACTATCAACTCAAATATTACTAATTTGTGTAAAAACCTTGATTAAATTTGGTTTTAGCTGTGTGACTACATGTGTAGAAAAATTTTACATCCATCCAAACTTTTCTCTTTTAACTGGATTTCAGTAGAATACTTTAAGGTTTGTTAGAACATGGCTGCTGTTCTTTAGCCTGAAGAACACTGTTTTGCATCTGCAGGAGTTGCAAGTATCTTGGTTTAAGCATCTTGGGGAGTTTCTTAAGTATTGGACTAAGTCACAGAATTCCCCAGAGTGGTGTTTGTATAACTATAGCAAGTTGTAGGACATTCTTCCTATTTGTTGAATAAATTTAGTTCAGGACACTGGGCATGTATGTGTCTGTGTGTCACTTTGTTGTTGCAAATCTTAAAGACACCACAAAGCTATGGTGAGGAAAGGGAGAATGTGTATTCACTAGGAAGAATGGCCAGGTGTAGACTTAAAACATAAGCACACTTTTGTTGCAAAATTAGAAGTTACACGCACAATTCAATATATGTGTGGGTACTCTACAAAATACCAAAATGATTTATGCAATAGACTTCCAACTCATTTATTTTGATAGGCTGGATTTTATTCTGATCTCACACCTATGTACTTAAGGACTAATTCCATTTAAAAATCAATGGAATTACACTAATGTAAATCTCCTATGAGATCAGAACCAGGCACTTCTCACCTCGGTATCAAAGCACTCACTCAGGATGTTATGAAACAAAACGAGGTTTTAAAATGATATTCAGGACGGTTTCCAGTATATAAAGTATTCTATTATGGAGATAATCATTAATAAAAGCCATTAAGGGGTTATGGGTTTTGTTGGTTTCTTTTTTTAGTACAAGCTAATAAGAGAAAACAAAAAAAGTGGATTCTTGTGTAATGTGATGAGTGTACAGGGTACTGTGTTTTTATTACATAAGCACAAATGACTTTAAAAAATGGCAATTAGGAAGTAATGAGAGGAATAGGAACTGACAGAAGTCAGGTGACTGAATACTTACTAACTTGGAATATATACCTCTTTTAATGTCTACTTTGCTTCAATCTTCATTAAAAAGATAATTTGTGACCAGACACTTAATACAATTAATATTAACAATGAGACGGAAGGAACACAAGCCAAAATAGGGAAAAAACAGGTTAAAGAATATTTACATAAATTAGATGTGTTTAAGTCAGCATGCCCTGATGAAATGCCTCCTAGGCTACTGATGCAATCTCAGAACCATTTGTGATTATCTTTAAGGACTTATGGAGGACAGGTACTCCTGGGGGAATTCTGCAGTACTGTGTGTGTGCATAATTAACGAGCTGTGCATATTTTTGATTTTTTGCGCAAAAAAGCTTCTGCCGAAATGTTGCTGCTGTTCTGCCTTTTGCCTACCAGAGGGCACTGTGGCCCTAGAACAGTAGCTGCTCTAATCAGAAAATAACTTCTGCAGTTCTCCTTTTGCCCACCAGAGGGTGCTGTGGCAATAGAACACAGCAGCAGCTCCCCGCCAGCTAGGGAAGAGAAAGCGCCTGCTTTCTTTGCAGTACCTGTTAGGCCAGGTCAGGAGACAGGGTCTGTGGGGAGACAGAGAGTATGGCGTGATGGTGGGAGGAGTCAGATTGGGGCTCATAAGGGCTAGTGTAGGAGGACAGACTGGGGCAAGGGCTGAATGGGAGTGGAGGTGCAAGAACACTGGGACAGGAGGTGGCTGAGTGAGGGCACAGAGACACATGGGGACAGAGGGTGGGTGTAGGGACACATGGGGATAGGGCAAATGGGTGTCTGAGTGGGGGTGGAGGGACACATGTAGACAGGGGATGTAAGGACACATGGGGATGCAGGAACACATGGGGACAAGCGCAGATGTGCTTGACTGAATGGGAGAAGCTAGAAGTCAGCCAGGGTCTGCATAGGGGAGCTCCCTAACAATCCCTTCCCACCCATCCCCAAAAAACCTGTTCCATACTTTTCCCACCCATGCCCAACAACCCTTCAAATTCACACCCAAGCTCCTTCCCAACAATTTACTTCCCTCTCCCTCAGCTCCTCCATTACTCCTGACTTCTCCAAGACTTTTCACTGCTTCTGAGGGGTGTGGGAAATATGGTTCTGTATTGTAGTTTAAATGAATTATTACTCAGAGTTCTGTATTAATATGCCAAGTAAGGAATCTATTTGTCAAAAAACATTTCCTGAATCTTTTTTGTTGTCTGGATTGTTACAGACATACTTTCTGACAGGTATTTTGAAATAAATGACCAAAAATATTTGAAATTTGTGTGATTATATTGTTTTATTTTGACAAATAAAATATGCAGAATTTAGCAGAATTTGAAAATATTGTGTGCAGAATTTTTTAATTTTTTGGTGCAGGAGTAAGGACAGGAGTAAGGAGAGGGGAGGTCCCAGGAGTAAGGACAGGGGAGGTCCCAGAGGATGGGAGAAGGGCAAACATTATGCCTGTCTTTAAAAAGGAGAACAAAGAGGACCTGGGGAACTATATACCAATCAGCCTAACTTTGATACCTGGAAAAATACTAGAACAAATTATTGAAAAATCAATTTGTAAGCACCTAGAGGATAATAGGGTTATAAGTAATAGACAACATGGATTTGTCAAGAACAAATCATGCCAAACCAGCGTTACTGGCATAGTAGATGGGGGAGGGAGCAGAAGGTATAGATATGATATATTTTGAATTTAGTAAGGCTTTTGACACAATCCCACATGACAATCTCATAACCAAACTAGGGAAATGTAGTCTAGATGAAATGACTACAGGTGGGTGCAAAACTGGTTTAAAGGCCCTACTCAGAGAGTAGTTATCAATGGTTTGCTGTCAAACTGGGTTGGGGAGGTGTATCCAGTGGGGTCCAACAGGGATCAGTGCTTCCTTCCACCCTAGAGTTTAAGGTAATCCAAATCTTTGTGTGTGATTATCTGGTCTTCCTCCATATTGGCAATATCTCCCAAGTTAGTGTCATCAGCAAATTTTATTAGCAAACACCCACTTTTTGTGCCAAGGTTAGTAATAATAATGTTAAATTAGATTGATCCCAAGACTGCTCCCTGAGAAACTCCACTAATAACCTCCCTCCTGCCTGACAGCTCACCTTTCAGTATTACCCGTTGTAGTTTCCCCAGTAACCAGTTCTTTATCCACTTTTCAATTCTCATATTAATCCCCAGCTTCTCCAATTTAACTAATAATTTCCCATATGGAACTGTATCAAATGCCTTACTGAAATCCAGGTAGATTTGACAAACTGCACTTCCTTTGTCTAAAAAAAATCAATTATCGTCTCAAAGAAGGAGATCAGGTTGGTCTGGCGTGATCTACCTTTTGTAAAACCATGTTGTATTTGTTTCAAGACCTTGCATGCAATTAAGGTCAAACTAACAGGCTTCTAGTTTCCTGGATCACCTTTCTTCCCCTTTCTTAAAAATAGGAACTATATTAGCAATTCGGCAGTCATAGGGTACGACCCCTGAGTTTACAGATTCATTAAAAAACCATACAATTAGACCTGCAATTTCATGCGCCAATTCCTTTAATATTCTTGGATGAAGATTATCCAGGCCCATGTCCCATTAAACCATATGAATCTGACTTCCACCTCAAATGCGGTCATTTCTAATTCCATATCCTCATTCCCATTAGCCACCCTGCCAATATCCCAAGCTCTTCATTACTTTTATTAAAAATTGGGGCAAAGTATTTGTTTAGGTATTGGGGCATGCCTAGATTATCTTTAATCTCCACTCCATTCTCAGTGCTTAGCAGTCTCACTTCTTTCTTTGTTTTCTTTTTATTTATATGGCTATAGAACCTTTTATTATTGGTTTTAATTTTCTTTGCAAGGTCCAACTCTACTTGGATTTTGGCGATTCTCATTTTATCCCTACACTTTCTAAACCCCAAGAGGTAGCTTTCCTTGCCAATCTTTCCCATCATTCATTCCCTAGGCCTTCTGCTTTTTCTTAGTAACCTGTTCGAGATGCTTACTCATCCAGCTTGGTCTGCAATCCTTCCCTATAATTTTTCCCTTTGCTTGGGATACAGGCTTCAGATAGCTTCTGCAACTTTGACTTTAAGTAACTCCAAGCCTCCTCCACATTCAGACACTTGAGTTCTTCACTCCAGTCCACTTCCCTAACTAATTCCATTTATTTTTTAAAATGTGCCTTTTTCAAATCAAGGACCATAATTGCAGATCTATTTTTGTTTATTCTTCCATTTAGTTTCAACTGAATTAGCTAAAGAGCACTCGAACCAAGCTGGTCCCCTACAACCAGTTCTTCTATGGGGTCCCCACTACTCGCCAATTCCAAATCTAAAATGACATCACCGCTTGTTGGTTCTACGACTATGTGGTGAAGAAATCTGTCAGCTATCACATGCAGGAAAGAGAGAAAACTTGTTTATTTATGCTGGAGGTAACATTTCCGGTCTTTGTAGCACAAGTTTTGTGTCCATCTAGCAGTGCTACTGTTGTATTAACTAATGCATTCAATTTTTTTTATTTTGTGATTCTCTTTTTATACTTTGGCAGTAAAGTGCTTTATTTCAACTACATGAAAATGGATTGAGACACCTTGAAGAGAAAGAACATGAATTCTGATCATAAAAGAAGCTGGTTTAGGAGTATTGTAATAGGGGGCTCAGAGGCCCAGATGGGCAGTAGAGGGCCTTTGTCAGGGCAGCAGAGGTGCCTGCTTCTGAATTTAATCTTTGGCTTTCCACCTGCATCAGGGCCTTAGCCCTTAAGAGGGTGTGGTAGAGGGATCTGGGCCCTCCCTCTCCACTGGGTCCCAGCCCAGGACCCTGTGTGTAGTTACACTAGCAAGATCCTCCCTGCAGCAAGTCAAAATTTGCTTCCCTGGACTACTTCCTACCAATAGGACCCTTCAATATGGGGTGTGGCTCCTACAGTCCAAACAGAGAGTCTCTCTCCAACAACAAAAAAAGAGTCCAAAGGAGCAGGTCTCTGCAAGTTCTCAAAGGGAGGAGTGGTGGTTAGAGAAGGCACTGCCTGCAGGCCTTACCCACTCTATGCTCCCCTCTCTGGCTCAGTCCTCTCTCTGGCTTCTTGGAGGTATCCTCTCTCCTGCAGCATATCCACCACCCCTTACCTGGGCTTCTGAGCTCCTTTTAACCTGCTACTGCAGCCGGAGCATGCTCGGCAGTCCCAGAGGGGCTGGGCTACCTGGGCTCTGTATTGCCTTTTAACCCCTTCAGGCCCAGTTTTGGGTTTGTATACGCCATCAGAAGTATGATCAACATGAGCACTCAGCCAGAAGCAAAAGGAATCATGTTGAAAGAAAGCTCTCTGAAGGATTCCAAGCAAGGTTACAGTGACCAAGAGTAATCTTGACAATTGCTATCTGAAAGTAATATCAATCCCTAGTGAGATAGTGGTATAAATATTAAGAAAGAAAAAGTACCTAGAGGATGATATAAACATGATCATTAAGCAGCATGGATTTATATCAAGGAAATCATGTCAGGGAAACTCATTAGATTTTTAATCAAATTACAGAATTAACTAGTGGGTTGAGAGTACAGCAGATGTACAGCGTTTAAGATTGTGACTCACAAAATATTACTTGAAAAATGATTTCAAATTAATGTGCATTGTCAGGGTAGGGGGGAGTTTATAAATAAAATGACTGGCTTGGTTATGAGCACTGTTAAATAGATTAAAAACTGACTGAAGTGCCATGAAGGAGAATAAGAAGCAATATATTAAATTGGAAGCTGTCCTATGGGGATTGGGCGCTAAAGCCTGATCTTGTTTAATTTGTTTGTTAATGATCTAGAGCAGTGGTCCCCAAACTTGTTCTGCCGCTTGTGCAGGGAAACCCCGGGCCGGGTCGGGCCGGGCATCTGCAGGTTCGGCCGATCGCGGCTCCCAGTGGCCACGATTCGCTGCTCCAGGCCAATGGGAGCTGCTGGAAGTGGCAGCTAGGGCGTCCCTTGGAAAACACTGTCTGGTGGGGACTCTCAATTCTGGTGGTGCAGGGCCAGATGGAAAAAGCTGATCTGCATACTGTTAAAGACTGGGTGGCTCAAGTGATGACTTATGAGATAGGAGGAGCCTTTCACTTCTGGGTCAGCAGTTCAAATGCAGGCCATGCAAGTAGTGACTGAAAGAGGTTACCACCTGACAGCTCTTTAGTGCAACTATATGAAATAAACTTTTCTCTTTTCCGTGGTTAGGTGTCTCCATTACAAAAGTCACCATAATTGGTTGTCTCAGTAGAGAGGCTAGGAATTGAGTGTGCAGAGAGGCAACCATTATTAGCATAGAGGCAGTTCTCTCAGAACAGGGGTGACAAGTACATTAGAAGGACAGTATAGGAAAATGTATGCTGTCATTACCTGCTCTGTGACTAAAGAAGATGTCATGTGTTAGGGCAGTTGACACAGCACTTTCACAAGTGCTAAAACTCAAACACACAAAAGTTATTTTTATGTATATATTATATAGCAAGAAAATATTGTGTTGGGAAACTGAAAGTTTTCAGTAGCTTTTTCTAGAATGAATTGGGTTTTATGAGATTGGATGCTATTTTGAAAATGTAGCCATTATTTTGTAAAGTCTCCCACAGATTCCTCTGGACACTGTGCTAAGTAATGATTGTTTTTCCATTGTGCAGTGTTTCCCAACACTGGTGACCCCTTATCTGAAGAAAAACATTTTTACAGCCCCTTTACATTTATTATGAAAGAGTAAAAACGTATCAGTGATAAAATGTGTGTGTGTGTGTGATTTGAGAGGTTGATAGAGAATACTTGACCTTGAAGGGTAAGGGGCGGGGAGGGGGGAGGAGTGATATTTTCTTTGCTTTAGATACCAATAAAATTTCCAGTGCCTCACACACCCCTCACCCACGCCCTGGGAGTCACACACTGATTGAGAAACACTGCCCCCATGTAGTAGGAGAGCAGCTGGTTGGTTCTAAAACCTTTGGGTGTTCAATAGCGTAGGACATAGAAGAAACATAATAGTGTCTTACAGAGCAAAAAACATTTGAAAAGTATTTTGTTGCACCAGGGGAAGGTGAGAGCTGGGCTTCCATCCCTTTCATCTTATTTCAGAGGTGAGACTTACTGTGGAAGGAAATGGGCAGATGAAGCTCTCGACGGGACAAGAAAGAAATAGATGTCTTTCTACTTTTGTGAATTACACTTTACAGTTGCAAAAAGGTATCTGTTTATGGAAAAACTAAGTAAAAGTACATCATAGAAAAACTAGCCTTGGAGGATACATTTAAAAAATAGCCACTTTAAACAATCAGAGTACAAAACCTCAAGATTGTCTGCTTTGTATATGTAAAAAAAAAAAAAGGACTATTCTACTCACAAGTAAAACTAAATTCTCTGTACTCATTCCATTTCCAATAATTTCTCCTTGGTTAGTGAAAGGGACTATACACAAAGACAAAGTGGAGAAAAAAATTCCCCCTGCCAAATCTTTCTGTCACTTACCACAATAGTAGCTAAAACACTTTCAGCCAAGAGTGGTTTTTAAGTTGACCCTTTCTCTTTAAAAATGAAGAGCACAGCTGACGTGGAGACAAACATCAGCCTACAGTGTTATGAACAGCATCAGCCTGCACCACTTCTCGCAAGTGGAGAATCCCAGGGCATGTCTACTCTACAAAATTACCTCAACCTAAGGTACATCAGTGCACAGCTAGGTGCTGCCATAATTAAATTGCTTTTGCATGTCCACACTATACTCTTTGTGTCGGCGGTGCACGTCCTCACCAGAAGTGCTTGTACGGATTGTACTGCCCATGTGGGCACTGTGGGATGGCTTCTGAAAGGCAGTAACAGTATATATAAGCGACACAGTGTCTACACGGGCACTGTGTCAACCTAACTACATCGCCATTGACTCTACACCTCTCATAGAGGTGGAGTTATTATGTCAGCGTAGCTGGGCAGTTACTTGGGTGGAAGCAAAATTTTAGTGTTGATACTTAAATAGGTTGATGTGAGTCACCTTGCGTCAACCTAACTCTGTAGTGTAGACCAGGCCCCAGATTGAAACTCATGTCAACCTGACTCAGAATGTGGTTTTATCTATCTATGATACCTCTTCACTATCTTCAATCCTCACAATACCCCTCTGAGGTAGTGAAGTGCTATTATCCCCATGTTACAGATGGGGAACTGAGGTACTGAGAAACAAGGGGCTTATCTAGGTGAACAGTTAGTGCATGGCAGTTCCCTAATGCACATTCACCTACTCTTGTTTCAGTGTGGAATAAATCAAAGCACAGTAGGGAATTTATAGTGCACAGTAGCAGGGTAGATGGACAGTTAGTGCACAGCATGGTAGTGTGCTGTAGGCTGACACCCCAGCTTGCCAGACATTAAGGCCATGTTTACTCTGCCCCACTGTTCAGACTACGGAGCTGTGAATAGAGCATGCACTAAAGTGCTGAGCTGTAACTCTCCCGAGTGTATGCTGTGGGTGCGAACTAAAAGATTCCTAGTTCACATTAATATAATCCTTTTCAAACAGGACTGCACTAATATGAACTAGGAACCTTTTAGTTCATGCCCGCAGTGTTGACACAGGAGTTACAGCTCAGCACTTTAGCATGCACTGCTATTCACATCTCTGGAGTCCGAATTGCAGGGCAGTGTAGACAAGCCCTTCATTTCTGGGTGGACAAGCCCAAAGAGACTTGCCCAAGGTCACACAGGAAGTCTGTGGTGCAGCAAGGACTTGAATCTAGGTCTTCTGAGTCCTAGGCTAGCCCCCTATGTTCTGACCATCAGGGAGAATCTGTGCTCTTCCTTTCCCACCCTAGTTTGTTCTGTGTCCTTTCCCAAAATAGTAAAAAGAAAAGGAGTACTTGTGGCACCTTAGAGAGTAATCAATTTATTTGAGCATAAGCTTTCATCAGCTACAGCTCACTTCATCGGATGCATCATGAAAGCTTATGCTCAAATAAATTGGTTAGTCTCTAAGGTGCCACAAGAACGCCTTTCCTTTTTGCGAATACAGACTAACACGGCTGCTACTCTGAAACCAAAATAGTAAATGTATCTTCCAGTGTTAGCTTTCTTTATTCAACTGTGTTTGGCTGTTTGGAGTACTTTAATTGTATTTTATTGCCACAGGCTTTCTAATACCATGAAAATGTTTTCTTTGGGAGCAGAGTTTGGGCAGGCCTGCCTGAAGTAGGAAGTGACACCCTGAGTAATTGCATAGCTTGGAGAGCTGGTATCTGAGCATATGGCTGACAATTTCCCAACCACATTTGAGAACCTCATAATTTATATGGCTAGTATAAAGATAATATAAAAACCTCCAAATCGCTCTGATGCATATAAGTATTTCTGAAGTTGATCAGTTACCGTACAATGTTCCCCATTTAACATTCCAGTGGGCAATTTGTAGCAGACTAAACAGCTTATAATGTAGATGAGTTAGAAATTTAAATGTGGTGCAACACAGAAAGTGCTTCACGTGATCAGTGTCACTAAAAATATTCTTACTAAGAACTCTTTGAAGAGTGTCATTGTCCTATCAGTGGGAGCACACGCAGCCGCAGATGAATTGTCATAGTTCTAAAGAAAGGGATGGGAAAAAAACACTGAGGTGGGGGGATAGTTGTTGAGTATTTTGGGGGTGGTGCCCAGGGGGAGAATTGGCTTTTAAAGATTGACAAACTGAATCAAAGGCTAAAGAAGATGATGACTAAACATTGAAAGATAAGTTATTGTTAGGGAGTCAGTCAGGAGTTAAACAGAAATACTTGCTTGAAACTAATTTGTAGTAGATTTGGGAGACTGGAATATATCAGTTAAGTTGTTTACTCCCTCTCCTCAGATATGCCAAAAGTAGGGACATTTTATTATGAAAGCAACAGAGTGAGCATACTCCAGATTCTCTCCACTTAGCCTCTGGCTGCTGGTTTGTGAGTGGGTGATTGGAGAGGTGAAATCCACCTCTTCCCCAGGAGCTGTTATTCCAGCTCTTTGCGTGAAGTACTGGAGCCACTGATTCATGCAAGTGCAGGTTTATAGTCCCTCTCAAGTCGCCCAGACACCATCAATTTGGTCTATGCCTGGCCAGCAAAGAAACCCTTCCCGGAGTATGTGGGCAGGGATCCTTGAGTGGCTTCTCAGAAGGCAAGCCCTGCTCTGATCCTGTGCAGGGTTGAGGTAGTGAGGGGGCTTTGCACCATCCTTCTACACTAGAGTTGAATTTCACCCCGATTATTTAACAAGCTGAAGCAATTTCAGGTAGTATTGTAAAGTGAAAATTCACCAGCAGCAACATATGTCATCCCATGTGGGTTAGGCCAAGTAAGAATACATAAGAATCAGAGCTGGACCAAGGCAACCTAGGGTCTAGGCACACCCATGTCATGGCCATGCACCTCCCTGAGGGGGCAGCTGATTTCAAAATTAAGCAGAGATTTAAGTTCACCTTTCTTTGAGCTATATTTCAGGTTGCCTATAGACTCAGATGGGCATCATTGACTCTCGGGTCACATTTTCAAACTTTCCTTTTCATCCACGAGTGCTAGAAATAAGTTTCAAGCAAAGATTCTGATATCACATGACTCAATGAGCTGGTGCCCTCGGTACAGCCCTATAATGTCTCTGCCTTAATCTGGCTTTGATGATTACAAAAAGAATACTGCCTTCAGAGGCAGGAGAGCAACATTCATCTATATTGTGGGCTGGAAGCATCACCTGCAAGCAAGATCATACTATGAAAAACATATGCCAGATTGAATGGTAGCATTACTATTCTGAAATGTTGCACAAGTGCTGTGGTAAGGTTTCCTGTGAGGCAATCATATCTTTCACCACCTCTCTAGCTTAGCACTTTGAGCCTATAAAGCCACTGTTAATTCATGGAATATAGCTACTCTCCTCACTGAAAGCCGTCTCATTTGCTGACTAGATTTATGGGATACTTACAAGGTCAAGCACTGAAGTCTTAGTGCTGCTGTTCTGTAAGCTAGGAACTGCACTATTTAGTGAGGATTCTGCCAATATGTACTTCAGTATTTTTCTTCCCCTCATCTTATTCAAGACATTTTTAGGGGGCCAGATTCTCAACTGGTGTAAATCAACATAGCTTCACTGAAGTCAGAGCTATACCTGTTTATACCATTTGAAGTCAAAATTCGCTCCTTGTTACTTTACCACGTGTTGTTATGAAGAAAATCCAGCTGCCAAGAACAATGAATTATGTCTGCATGAGAGGAATGAGCAGCAGGAGCAGATGAACCCCTAAGCAACAAAAGAACGTATTTTCATGGAAATGGCCCTAGTAATTAAAAACAAAGAGGGGAGAAACACAGAAGATGACATATCAGCAGAACTGTTTAGAAATAGGTTATTTTTCTGTGTTTCCACAAAATACCAGCACTCTAAAAAAATTAATCCGTTTAGTTAATTGTTTTAGAGGGTTATGTGAATTCGTGCATATAATCATTTGATAGATATATCTGACCTCAGGTTACCAGAATTATTTCATGAAAAATAATTGTGCTAAAAGAATGGCCAGGTTAACCCCAAGAAGTCATGGAATGACAGAGTTAAATCCTCCTGTGCATTCTCTTACATACAGTCTGTGATCACCTACTGAAATACAATATCATTCCATTTTTTCCCGTATATCCTTGGATTCCAAAGTAGCATTTTACACTACTGTGCTATTCTCCATGTACGGCTGACAATCCATGAATGCCATTTACAAACAAGATGCACAGCAAATGAGGGGAAAGCTCCTGTGGATAACTACTTTCTTCAATAAACTTTTTACAAAATTCCCTTGCAGACTTGTTTTTAAATGACTTCTGTTTTATTCTGCTTAGAGGTTTGTAATGTGAAAAGTAGTCCCAGCTCGTATTGATTGTGTGAACTATTTCATAGCAATTAACACTTCCTTTCTGATTCTGAACTATTTCAGTATATCTTTCACGGATTATAAATCATAATTATTAGTAAGCAGGTATAGTAGCTATATTGTACATTTTTCTTCTGCTTTTGCAACTTGTTGTGGTAGTTATTCTGTATGAAAAATGTATATAGCCATCCCAGGGGGAGATGGATTAGAAGGAAGAGAACAAGTGATGCAGTAAAAGGTACATGGTAATTATTTTTCACATGGCAGGAGTTTCCCAGATGCTTTTCATCCATACATTTATAAGTGAAATGGTGATATTTTAAGAATTAATGTCTGAAAATTATGGGCCCAATTCTGTGGATGCAAAAGGACAAAATACCACTGAGGCCTCTGGACCTGCCCCCATTTACACCAAAAGGGAATGAGACTGAACCATTTATGTATTCATTACAGTCCATGTATCACAATTGTTTGTTACCTAGGAGATTACATTTCTTTTAAAGTGTTTGAACCAATAAGTACAATTAAATACAAATACACACTTCCAAAGATGTTTCTCCTTGTCATCTATGGATTGGTTAGAATAGTTGTCTGTGGGTGGCAGATAGTTTGCTGCCTTGTAAGGTGGACTGTGGGAGTGCTCTGTTGCCGACACATCTCCAACCACCTGTTATAAATCAAGCTAGATTAATTCTAAATAGTTAAAATATTGGAATAAAAGGGAGAGATGGATCTCTTTGACGTGAAGCAGACAAGAAGTGATAACTTCTGAATTAATGAATAAGACTCAGTTATCTTTGCAACAGTGGTGTCATAACCCAATTTCTTAGCCTATAGGCACAGTGGGCTATTTCCACAAAGGGTTTTACGCACCTAATTGCCACTTTAGGCATCTAATTCAAAAAATATCTCATCCTCAAAACCCCTGCTCTGCTGCTGCCTGAACTGGCAAGTGCTTAAATTACCTTGTGAGCTTGCACAAAGCTGTCTCGGTGCTGACACACAGCTCACGTTTAAGTCACTGGGCTAGAGAGAATGATTCTATAGGCCAGTGGTTAAGCCACTCATCTGGGAAGGCTAGGATCCAGTTCCTGCTTCAAAGAATATTTAGGTATTTAATGCAAAGTGGAACAACTTCATACAAACTGGAACAGCTTCAACAGGTGAGATTACCCCAGAATACCCTATAGGTCAGTGAGCTCATGTGGGACATTGGAGACCTGGATTCTAGTAGCTGCACCACATCAAGCACAGCGGGAATTTGAATTTGGGTGTCCTGTATCCTGGGTGAATGCTCTAACCACTACGCTACATGTATAAGTGGGGCACTTCCTTTTCATTTTTTGTGAGATAAGGCTGACCTGGCTTAAATCTCTACCTCCAGGAGAAGATTCAAAGCTGTGAATCCTAACCAGAGTCATGTCCCATTTGGTGCCCACCTCCCTTTGGCATTTCCTATTGGGTATCTTATGCAGCTCCCTGCTCAGCGTGCTGGCTTTTATTAATCCCATTCTTAGACACCTGATTCACCCCACCCAGTTAGGAAACCTGGGCACCTAACTCAAGGCTCTGGATTCCACTAGGGCACCTAAAAGTTAGACATTACAACACTGAGTGTAAATCCCCTTTATGGATCTAGCCCTGTTAATCTATCAGAATAGCCACAAAGGTTGTAAAATAATACACAAACTGCCTGATCTTTTATCTTTAATATCTGTATGCAATAGGTAAATGAAATGTACTATAAAAGGCATGAATATCAGATATCTACCCCGATGCATTTTACAATATTAGAAGTATAGAAAATAAGGAAGAAGTTTGTTTAAAAGTAAAATATTGAATTCAGAAAATTGTTTTATTTACAGCTTTTTCTGGTGACTAAGAGATTAGTAATTAAGAACAAGCTTCACAAAGCATTGGGGATTCTGACTTTCAGAACTTTCCTAACAGCGAATATTGTTTTCCAAATAGGAAAATGCCCCTGGGGTTTAGACAACTGTTCTCTCCCCATGTAGAATAGGTACCTTTCTGTTGTGTATAAAAACACACAAAAAGCACATCTCACCTGCTGTTATGATTACTACTAAATACTTTTGCACTTAATGCCAGGGAAGTAAAGTGCCATAAATGCAGGGATTAAAACATTCACAATAAAACTGTTAATCAAAAAGCTAAATAAAATTAGTTTGTTTTACTATGTGGCCCTGAAGTTCACTAGTCTTTGGCTATGACTCTGGCCCTCAACTGAGTAAGCCCTGCTGCCAAAAATGGTGAATGAGAGTCTGATCTTATGGACACTATAGTAAATCTGGAGTAATTTCACTGAAATCAAATGAGATGCTCTGTATTTATGTTAGCATAACTGAGAGCAGAATTTGCAGGGAAGGCACTTAGGCTGTGTCTACACAGCAATGTAAGCCTAGGGTTAGTGGGACTTGAGTCAGATGAACTGTGTCAGGGAACCCAGGGCTTGAGCATCAACACTGCATTTTAATCCTAGGTTAAGAATATTCTGACCCATGCTCGAACCTAGGGCTCCGGCGTCCACACTGCAGTGCTCAGACTCAAGTCAAAGTAACCATATCCTAAAGTGCCTAGCCCCGCCCCTTTGACTCTAGCCCTACGAATGTGGTGCATTGTGGGAAAACTCTACTGCCCTCCCTGTTTCCTAACTGTGGTGGTGCTACTGATGGGACTCGGGTGCCCATAAGGAGCACATGAGTACATAAACCGCATAATTAGCCCATTTGATGGCCATCTCAGCAGAATGACTGCATTTTGAGAAGGCTTTATACTGAACTACCATCTAATCTCAGAATTGGGCTCTCCACCTCTAGGCTGAGTCACGTTAGCAGGGAAAAGCTATGGAAATGCAATGGCAAAGATTCCCATTGACTTCAAATGTGATTTGGATAAAACCCTTGAAGAGTTAATTCTGCAGGTTTCACTATACCCAGAAGTACTGCTGATTGTGTCACACCTGGGTTATTACATACTGAGGATATATTTATTACTCAGTTTTCCATCTAAAATTTAGTTTACCTGAATGTTCCATGAATGTAAAGGGTTATTTTTACTATATAAGTCTGTGTTTTCTTCCTTTAGTTCTAGGAATTACACTATCTACATAAAGCTATGCACATTTTTAAATTCCCACAGTTGCCATGAATACAATGGTACCAAAAATTACCAAAGCTTTTGGTGAGAAGTCCTGATTTTCATAAGGCCCCAGAGCACTCTGCTTGCTTTTTCAGCCTTGTGCAGCCCATGTTATGAGGTACCCATGACAGAGTCCAAACAATGAAATGTCAAATGGTACGTCTAAACTTGGAGCTGGAGGTGTAACATCCATCTCAAGGAGGCACACCCATGCTAGCTTGATCAGAGCTAGAGCACTAAAAATAGAAGTGAAGCCATGGTGCCATGAGTGGTGGCCTGAGCACAGTCCCATTCAAGACCACAGGTATGTACTCAAGGTGGCTAGCCCCTCCTGCTACTCACACTGCCACAGCTACACTTCTATTTTTGGCATGTTAGCTCATTGAGAGCTAGCACAGGTATGTCTTCTCCCAGCTCAAAGCATAGACATGCCCATAGAGGAGCAAAATTCTATTCCCATTTACAACAGTGTATGTCCAGGATGTCTCCAGTGAAGTTACCCTGGATTTATATAGGTGTAACAGAGGGCAAAATTCTGGCCACAGACCTTTTAAGGAGAGTCTCAGGGGTACAGAGCTAGTTTAAAGCGCAGTTATTCCTAGTACTCTTTCAACTTCTGGCAATATCAACAACAGTTCCTTGACATGTGCAATTTAAGAAATAAGCTATCTGCATAAAAAAGGATCATATTTTCCCCCCAACTTCCTCAGGTGCTCATATTACAATGGTACCAGATATGCTCCCTGTTTCATGGGAGATCTGGTTTCCATGGTGAGCAAACTACCTTCATCTGCTGTTTTGCAGGCCACACCATGTACACCACCCCCTCCTTGGCATGCCAAAGGCGTGGTTGAATACTGATTCATATACACACAATTTATTCATATTTTTAAATTAAACAATCTGGGGGCTAACGGGATGCAAAGCTCAACCTCCCACCTCAGATATGTATTGCTGATAACCCCCTTGAAGGAAACAAACAAATGCAGTAAATACCAACCATGTGTCAGGAAGTTACTTCGTGTAACCCTGGCACATTGTAGGCAGCTAAATGAAAAACAGAGGTTTTCAAGGCTGGTAAATGGGAACTTACATTGGTGCTTGGTTGCCTTTTTAAAAAAACAACAGGAAAATGACGAAAGCAGAGACACAGGTGCCTGGTGCCATTTGATAAAATTATGCTTTTTCTGTCATCTTGGTTACTAGCAATGAGTCACAGTGAAGTTACAGAATGTATGGACATTTGGTTGTGTGGGCCCCATTCAACTGTATTCTGGGCAGCAAAAATGGCTGAGTAGTGGTATCCATATGGTAGTCAGCTTGATATGCCTAGTAAAAAGGTAATGGCATTGGCAACAGAACGGGGGAAGAGGCATATGTTGGTGTAATTATTTCAGATCATGCATGCAACAGAAGTGTCCAGTTACCAGCATTCTGGTTATTTATATAGGAGAGAATAACTCTCAGTAGTTCTGGTGGATTTACAATGAATTATGCCCAATACCAGAATAATCTGTTCGTAACTGTTGCTGAGTCAGGTTTGGAGTGGGAGATGAAAAATTATGGGACAATTGACAGTGTATGAAAGAAAATTAGCGGATAATTATCTAGGCTAACCCTTACCAAGATGATTTTTTGATGGACGGTTGCAACACATTAGAGCTTCCTGAAATTTTTCTTCAACTTTTACCAATTAAGTGTTTTCAGAATAGGCCATGAAGTTTATGCATGGGTTGTATCAGATATCAGGAATCTACTTCTATTTATACAAGTAACCTGCTTTGGTTGGATTTTGGTTTACCATGGAAGTCTTGGCAAAAGCTGGTATGGTTGGTATCAAGGCTCATTTGATTTGCATGTGGATGGCAGATGAAATGCTTCAAAGCTACTCAAACAAAATTTGCACAAGGTGAATGTTTATGGTTCAACCTTTGAGCAACTGACGACATATCGCATTGCATGGCGCCACGCTGTAAGGATGGACGTCCACAACTTGGAGAAGAAATGTGTTGTGCAGCTGGTACGGAAACAACATGCAGCTCAATTAACCCAACCAGGCAAATGGCTTAGTGGTCAGTGCTGTAAGTGTTGTTCTTTCTGAATTGGTCTGTGGCGCCATGTCAAGACCCATTTGTACAAACTGTGATTGTCGACATCATCCTTGAAATCAGTGTGGCTAGTATTATTATTAACTTAAATAACTGGTGCTTCCTCTTCACTCATTAAAGGAAAATCTCTACCACCCCCACAACCAATCTGGTGTTTGCATGTTTTCTAATTTCCTTTAATTTTACAGCCTGATTCTCCATTGTCTTGCACCTGATGCAGTCATTTACATCTGTGCATAGTGAATGTACATTGCCACCAAAAAAGGATGGTAATGTTTTACACCTATGACTACACTCAATAAAGCATATGCTCAAATAAATTGGTTAGTCTCTAAGGTGCCACAAGTACTCCTGTTCTTTTTGCAAGGCAATAGAAAGCCATAAGATGTCATAAGCTTCCAAAAGCAACTAGTTAAAATATTGTCTGATATTCTATACACACAAATTCACCAAGATGCAAAGCCCACTGAAGTCAATAGAAAGATTCCCACTGACTTAGGATATGACCCCATGTTTGCCCAGCCCTGTTCCTTACTCTCAATCCAATGCCAAAATTACAAAAGTGCAAATATTGTGAGACACAGGCAAAAAGAGCATTCTTTGGTCTCATTACTTTGAGGATTTACAAGTTGTTTATGTTTCTCAATAGAAGCTACAAATCTTATTAAAGAGTTCATGCCCCCACATTCAGTATAACATTCCAGGAACGTGGCAAATAAGTGTGACAGGAAATGAACCTATGAGTGGAAACTGAAGCCAGAATTCTTGCATTCTTTGCAAGTACCTGTAGTTCCTCTAATTAAATCTGAAACTTGTAAACAGAAAAATGTTTTACTGTTGTACTGAATGATGAACTTAAAGTGGTAAGCAAAAACAAAACAAAATACAAATAAAAAACAAGATAGTTACCAAAGAGATGGCAGTAATGTAGAGATCATAAACATGTGCAAAGTATTACTTTTGTAAGAGGAGGAGGTCATCCCCACTGATAATCATTCAAAAAGGGTATTTTAGGAATGAGGATACCAAAAGAGAAAGAGGTGTAGATGAGCTATGAGTTAACCTAAAGAGATACTCAGCCAAATAGCCTATTTCCTCCACCTTCTACCCTCTCCCTCCTTTGCTATTCCTGACCTACTAGTAAATTCACTTTTCTTAATCCATTACTTGGCTAAAATATTTTCTTAATCACAGTAAGAAAATATTCTCCAAGCTAAAATACTTGATGGAGTAAGATATAGACTGGTTTCAGAGTACCAGCTGTGTTAGTCTGTATCCGCAAAAAGAAAAGGAGTACTTGTGGCACCTTAGAGACTAACAAATTTATTTGAGCATAAGCTTTCGTGAGCTACAGCTCACTTCATTGGATACATGCAGTGGAAAATACAGTGGGGAGATTTATATACACAGAAAACATGAAACAATGGGTATTACCATGCACACTGTAACGAGAGTGATCAGGTAAGGTGAGCTATTACCAGCAGGAGAGCGGGGGTGAAAAACACCTTTTGTAGTGATAATCAAGGTGGGCCATTTCCAGCAGTTGACAAGAACTTCTGAGGAACAGTGGGGAGTGGGGGGAATAAACAAGGGGAAATAGTTTTACTTTGTGTAATGACCCCTCCACTCCCAGTCTTTATTCAAGCCTAAGTTAATTGTATCCAGTTTGCAAATTAATTCCAATTCAGCCATCTCTCGTTGGAGTCTGTTTTTGAAGTTTTTTTGTTGAAGAATTGCCACTTTTAGGTCTGTAAACGAGTGAGCAAAGAGACTGAATTGTTCTCTGACTGGTTTTGGAACGTTATAATTCTTGACGTCTGATTTGTGTCCATTTATTCTTTTATGTAGACGGACTTCTACATAAAGTGCTTCCGCCGACATGCACGGGCTGAAATTGAGGAAAAGCAGCATCACTTGCCCCATAACCTCAGCCGTGCAGAACACAATGCCATCCACAGCCTCAGAAACAACTCTGGCATCATAATCAAAAGGCTGACAAAGGAGGTGCTGTCGTCATCATGAATAGGTCAGAATATGAACAAGAGGCTGCTAGGCAGATCTCCAACACCACTTTCTATAAGCCATTACCCTCTGATCCCACTGAGAGTTACCAAAAGAAACTACACCATTTGCTCAAGAAACTCCCTGAAAAAGCATAAAAACAAATCCACACAGACACACCCCTGGAACCCCAACCAGGGGTATTTTATCTGCTACCCAAGATCCATAAACTTGGAAATCCTGGAGGCCCCATCATCTCAGGCATTGGCACCCTGATAGCAGGATTGTCCGGCTATGTAGACTCCCTCCTCAGGCCCTATGCTACCAGCACTCCCAGCTGTCTTTTAGACACCACTGACTTCCTGAGGAAACTACAGTCCATCGGTGATCTTCCTGAAAACACCATCCTAGCCACTATGGATGTAGAAGCCCTCTACACTAACATTCCACACATGATGGACTACAAGCCATCAGGAACAGTATCCCCGATAATGTCACAGCAAACCTGGTGGCTGCCCTTTGTGACTTTGTCCTCACCCATAACTATTTCACATTTGGGGACAATGTATACCTTCAAATCAGTGACACTGCCATGGGTACCCGCATGGCCCCACAGTATGCCAACATTTTTATGGCTGACTTAGAACAATGCTTCCTCAGCTCTCGTCCCCTAATGCCCCTACTCTACTTGCGCTACATTGATGACATCTTCAGCATCTGGACCCATGGAAAAGAAGCCCTTGAGGAATTCCACCATGATTTCAACAATTTCCATCCCACCATCAACCTCAGCCTGGACCAGTCCACACAAGAGATTCACTTCCTGGACACTACGGTGCTAAACATACAATCAAAGAATCACAGAATACCAGGGTTGGAAGGGACCTCAGGAAGTCATCTAGTCCAACCCCCTGCTCAAAGCGATGGTCCCATAAACACCACCCTATACCAGAAACCTACTGACCGCTATTCCTACCTCCATGCCTCCAGCTTTCATCCAGACCACACCACACAATCCATTGTCTACAGCCAAGCTCTACGATACAACCGCATTTGCTCCAACCCCTCAGACAGAGACAAACACCTATAAGATCTCTATGAAGCGTTCTTGCAACTACAATACCCACCTGCAGAAGTGAAGAAACAGACTGACAGAGCCAGAAGAGTACCCAGAAGTTATCTACTACAGTACAGGCCTAACAAAGAAAATAACAGAACGCCACTAGCCATCACCTTCAGCCCCCAACTAAAACCTCTCCAACGCATCATCAAGGATCTACAACCTATCCTGAAGGACGACCCATCACTCTCACAGATCTTGGGAGACAGGCCCGTCCTTGCTTACAGACAGCCCCGCAACCTGAAGCAAATACTCACCAGCAACCACACAGCACACAACAGAACCACTAACCCAGGAACCTATCCTTGCAACAAAGCCCATTGCCAACTGTGTCCACATATCTATTCAGGGGACACCATCACAGGGCCTAATAACATCAGCCACACTATCAGAGGCTCGTTCACCTGCACATCTACCAATGTGATATATGCCCTCATGTGCCAGGAATGCCCCTCTGCCATGTACATTGGCCAAACTGGACAGTCTCTACATAAAAGAATAAAAGGACATAAATCAGACGTCGAGAATTATAACGTTCCAAAACCAGTCGCAGAACACTTCAGTCTCTCTGGTCACTCGATTACAGACCTAAAAGTGGCAACTCTTCAACAAAAAAACTTCAAAAACAGACTCCAACGAGAGACGGCTGAATTGGAATTAATTTGCAAACTGGATACAATTAACTTAGACTTGAATAAAGACTGGGAGTGGATGGGTCATTACACAAAGTAAAACTATTTCCCCATGTTTATTCTCTCCCCCACCCCCGGCTGTTCCTCAGATGTTCTTGTCAACTGCTGGAAATGGCCCACCTTGATTATCACTACAAAAGGTTTCCCACCCCCGCCACTCTCCTGCTGGTAATAGCTCACCTTACCTGATCACTCTCGTTACAGTGTGCATGGTAATACCCATTGTTTCATGTTCTCTGTGTATATAAATCTCCCCACTGTATTTTCCACTGCATGTATCTGATGAAGTAAGCTGTAGCTCACAAAAGCTTATGCTCATATAAATTTATTAGTCTCTAAGGTGCCACAAGTACTCCTTTTCTTTTTAAGATATAGACTGTATTTCCTCCTATCCAATCCTTCAGTCCTGATTCTGTTTATGGATTTCTCACTTCTCCTACAATTAATAGTCTTCTTAGTCTCAATATTATACATTAAGAATCTGTGCTTATCCCTAACCAAGCTCCCTCGCATTTTTTTTTCCATACATACTTTTGCACCTGCAACTAGTTTCAGGCACAACTTGTCTATTTAGATGTATCTGATTTGCAGTTACAATCAAGGACTTAAACATCTAGCTAACCAGGTTTTAGAAATCTGGCCCTAAATATTTGCTAGCATTGTCATTATCCTATAGATAGCTTCTGGATGTGCCAGGTCTGACCAAGTGGTCCCTTGATGAAATTCTGTTGCAAACAGCAGTAGGAAGTTGCAAGAGGCACCATGTTTAAAAGTTTCTGTTGTCAAAACATGTATTCTTTTTTGAAAAAGTCAATGGGACTCATGAATAAGGATGTGTAGGATTGGACTGTTAATTCTGAGATTAAATATCACACAAGATACAGGTATGGAAAGTGTAAAAAAAATTGTTTAACAAAATTAAGATTTTAAAGCTAATTTTAGATTAACAGCTCCAGCAAAATGGTGGTGGGGGTGGAGGATTAAGAATTAGTAGTTTGAGTCAGTTTCTCAAAGACAATCATTGAGATCAAAGAAGTGATCCAATTGTTCCTGTGAATACCCCTCCCCCACGTTTCCCAGTCGCTACCATTAGGATTAAGTTGGCTGCATACTTCTTTATTCTCAGTGGAGCTACTTTAGAAATAAATTGGGATTTACAGCCACAACACTGCAAGAATGGAGCCACATCCCCTTAGCAGTGATTCTGTAGCCACTGTGTAGTTACCCTGCCATCTTCAAAGAGAATTCTGCTTCCTCCCTGCCCTCTTTGCAGAGAATGATGCTGGCTGCAGCCATAGCCACACAGTATCTTCTCTAATTACGACTGTGACCAACCACTGGTGAGCACAAAGGAGGCATGAGACCTTAAACTCTTTTGCCCCACTTCATATCAGTGCAAGGATTGGCCACAATCTGTCCTTCAGTATAACAAAGTCTACTAGACTTCCACTGAGATTGGACGAGTTCTTATTTTAATAGGTGTCATTTAGCACCATTTCATTATCAGTAGTGGGCAAACCTCAGAAGATTTGAAAGTTCAGTTAATCTGAAACTCCCAAGAAGTCTGAATATTTCTTTGAACTTTGAGACATCCTCCATTTTTTTACTCTTCTAGACTCCACAGAGATGTCCACATAAAGCCTGTTAAGAGATGACCATCAGTTCCATGAACTCTTCATAGAATCATAGAATATCAGAGTTGGAAGGGACCTCAGGAGGTCATCTAGTCCAACCCCCTGCTCAAAGCAGGACCAATCCCCAACTAAATCATCCCAGCCAGGGCTTTGTCAAGCCTGACCTTAAAAACCTCAAAGGAAGGAGATTCCATCACCTCCCTAGATAACGCATTCCAGTGCTTCACCACCCTCCTAGTGAAATAGTGTTTCCTAATATCCAACCTAAACCTCCCCCGCTGCAACTTGAGACCATTACTTCTTGTTCTGTCATCTGCTACCACTGAGAACAGTCTAGAACCATCCTCCTTGGAATCCATCTTCAGATAGCTGAAAGCAGCTATCAAATCCCCCCTCATTCTTCTCTTCTGCAGACTAAATAATCCCAGTTCCCTCAGCCTCTCCTCATAAGTCATGTGCTCCAGCCGCCTAATCATTTATGTTGCCTTCTGCTGGACTCTTTCCAATTTTTCCATATCTTTCTTGTAGTGTGAGGCCCAAAACTGGACACAGTACTCCAGATGAGGCCTCACCAATGCTGAATAGAGGGGAATGATCACGTCCCTTGATCTGCTGGCAATGCTCCTACTTATACAGCCCAAAATGCCATTAGTCTTCTTGGCAACAAGGGCACACTGTTGACTCATATCCAGCTTCTCGTCCACTGTAACCCCTAAGTCCTTTTCTGCAGAACTGCTGCCTAGCCATTCGGTCCCTAGTCTGTAGCAGTGCATGGGATTCTTCCATTCTAAGTGCAGGACTCTGCACTTGTCCTTGTTGAACCTCATCAGATTTCTTTTGATTAGATTCCTCTAATTTGTCTAGGTCCCTCTGTATCCTATCCCTACCCTCCGGCATATCTACCACTCCTCCCAGTTTAGTGTCATCTGCAAACTTGCGGAGGGTGCAGTCCACGCCATCCTCCAGATCATTAATGAAGATATTTAACAAAACTGGCCACAGGACTGACCCTTCAGGCACTCCGCTTGATACCAGCTGCCAACTAGACATGGAGCCATTGATCACTACCCTTTGAGCATGATGATCTAGCCAGCTTTCTATTCACCTTATCGTCCATTCATCCAGCCCATACTTCTTTAACTTGCTGGCAAGAATACTGTGGGAGACCGTAACAAAAGCTTTGCTAAAATCAAGGAATAACATGTCCACTGCTTTTCCCTCATCCACAGAGCCAGTTGTCTTATCATAGAAGGCAATTAGGTTAGTCAGGCATGACTTGCCCTTGGTGAATCCATGCTGACTGTTCCTTATCACTTTCCTCTCCTCGAAGTGCTTCAGAATTGATTCCTTGAGGACCTGCTCCATGATTTTTCCAGGGACTGAGGTGAGGGTGACTGGCCTGTAGTTCCCCGGATCCTCCTTCTTCCCTTTTTTAAGGATGGGCACTACATTAGCCATTTTCCAGTCATCCGGGACCTCCCCTGATCGCCATGAGTTTTCAAAGATAATGGCCAATGGCTCTGCAATCACATCTGCCAACTCCTTTAGCACCCTCAGATGCAGCGCATCCGGCCCCATGGACTTGTGCTCGTCCAGCTTTTCTAAATACTCCCGAACCACTTCTTTCTTCACAGAGGGCTGGTCATCTCCTCCCCATGCTGTGCTGCCCAGTGCAGCAGTCTGGGAGCTGACCTTGTTCATGAAGACAGAGGCAAAAAAAGCATTGAGTACATTAGCTTTTTCCACATCCTCTGTCACTAGGTTGCCTCCCTCATTCAGTAAGGGGCCCACACTTTCCTTGACTTTCTTCTTGTTGCTAACATACCTGTATAAACCCTTCTTGTTACTCCTAACATCCCTTGCTAGCTGCAACTCCAAGTGTGATTTGGCCTTCCTGATTTCACTCCTGCATGCCTGAGCAATATTTTTATACTCCTCCCTGGTCATTTGTCCAATCTTCTTCACTAACACCCTTATCCAGCAAAGCATTTAAGCATGTGCTTGGTTTCTTTGCATGCTGACAGTTACACATGTGCATAAGTGCTTTGCAAAAGGGCCCAAATCAGCCCTTTGTTTTAAGACACTAGCGATACAAAATGCAGTTTGAATAATTTGCTCAAAGGAGCACGTGTTTGCTAATTGACACTTACGTAGGCATCATTTCACACCTTTGTCTGCTCTCTCAGCAATGAGGTTATAACTACTCTGTGCAGTGTGTCCTGTTCATTCATTAAATCAAAGCACATGGAGATTTTTAGAACACAGAAGGTTTTTTTACATTATTTTTCTGAAGTGCCTGGAATTTACGTCTAGGAAAACATGAAACATGTGCTATTCATATGCAATATGAGAGGGTTTTGGAAATATTTTTTATCTGCCTTTTACAAAACATATGTACACTTAGCCTCATTTCCTATGCTAATCATACACATATTGACACATGTACAACAAGGAAATGCCTTTTGAATTAGCGTCAACATTTAAAAACAGAAGATATTAATGCCAAATATCTTAGGAGAAGAATATAGCCTCAAATAGACTTTAAGCTATTCACTACTATCCATAAGCACAGTGAATTCAGTAATACCGCTTTAAACATGTATAGGGTTAAGTTCTGTGGACACGTGGGAGGATCACTCATAATTTCTGAGTAGTTAGCACTGGCACTACTGTGCACTTGAAAATTGTGTATCTGGATTGTCTACCACCTGCCAGATAGATAAGGAAGACAAACCCATTCATTCATACTAGTAGCTGGAACATCATGGAAAAGAGAAAATATTCTTGGTGTGGTGTAACAACTTGTAATATAGGGGCTGTCTGTTAGGGCCCCCTTGCGGCACGATGCAGATCTAGACCAAACTAACTCCATGCCTGTTATGCCACCATACCCATTTCTGTGTTCATCAAATCCTTGTATTGACCCAACTCTCTGCCCAGTTCCTTCATAGTCTCCATCTCCTTCAAGATAATGAGGACTCAGAAGTTTCATGGCTTTAGTGGTGACTAGATGACCCTAGGTTTCCTGGATGTAGAGCCTTCTTCTCCAAATTCCTTGGCTGGAGTAGGTAGGGTAAACAAGGCCCAGCCACTCCACTGGATTCCAGCTCCGAGCCCTTGGGCTGGAACAGCCAGAAACAATCCTTCTCAGTCCCTTGCTGATCCCTCAGTTAATTCTTACCTCTCCTCTCCACCCTCTTTGGAGTGTTGGCTTCTCTGGCAGCTTCTCACAAGTCTTCTGGAGGCATGTTCTCCATACAGTACCCTCGGGCATCCACCCACCCTCCTGCCGTACAGTTCTTTTATCCTCACAGTTGTTGCAGGGGCAGGAATCAGCTCTGGCTAAAGAGACATGCAGTTTCTGTGTCAACACTTTAGTTGCCAAGTCAGTTTGGTGTCTATAGACCCCATGACACAAGGATTACAGAGTAGGAAGGGTATTTTCATCCTTACGTTAATTGCTACACACATTTTTTTCTCATGAAATGTTATGCTATCTGATTGTTCAGGAGCTGAGTAATGCCATGCATAGCCATTCAAAAACCAGGCCCAGAAATCATGAGATTATGTTAAAGGTCATGAGACTGAAAATCATTTGGGGTTATTTTTATTTGCTTTTTGATTTCTGAATCTTCAATGTATGCTAACTTCATATTTTCATTTTTATCTGTGCAACCAGGAAGGCTAGAAATTTACTTTAAAGAAAAATTAAAGCTGAGATTCTCAACCAATCTCTTGGTTGAAGCAGCTGGAGCTTGCAAAAACAAAAACAAAAAAATAAATACCAAAAAGTCACAAGACTTGTGAGAGTTGGCTACAGTGAGACCAACAAATAATTTAAATCTTTATACATGTTAATATCAGTTGATACATACGTGTGCATCAAGAGAGACAGCACACATGATAGTGTAATGTGAATGTTTTAATTGTAACTCTTTTTACTCTTGAGTGGTAAAGCACTGAGTAAATTATGCAGATAAGCTCAAAGGACAGACAATAAAACCCCTAGATCTATATCCTCATGTATTCTGCATATGCCACTATTTACAGAAAAAAAGATCTTTGGGAAAAAATTTAATAGCCTCTAAGCAACTTAGAAGATTGTCCCATTTTCAAACATGACTAAGGTTCCTTTAAAAATGTTACTCCTACTGAATAAGTGTCGTAGGTTGTTTTATTTGTTTCTTTTTGCTTTTAATATTACTATTTTTCATATCACTCTTGTTATTTAGCCAGATGCCTTAGTTACCTGGAATCCATCTATACAGAACTTGGAGGGAAAGGAAAACCATAACTACTAAATTTTAGAAGCCTCTACTATTTAACTAAAATAGCTTTTCTATACTTTTTAATGTAACAATGTTAAAGTCTCATATTTTGACCCCCTCCAAGGCAAGGAGCAAGTGCTGTGTGTACATTTAAAAAGCTGGTATAAATCTCCCATTTCTAGTAGAGGTAGGTTGCAAACATTAAGTCTGTCACAGAACAGACTGCTGCCTTGGGCTAGCGTGTGTGGTTTTTTTCATAAAGGGAATGGTGGAGGTGATGAGGTGTGGACAACTCCATGTTTGGGATAAAAGAGAAAACATTTTATTGTACCGGTATGCTTCTTTTTTTTAAGTAGGCAGCTGTTTGAAGCAGCACAGAGGTTTGGAATATTAGAATAAGTCCCAGGGGACGTGGATTAGTGGGCAGAGTGCAGGTGATGCAGTGTAGGGGCTTGTCTACATTGCCCACTGTTCAGACTATGGAGGTGTGCATAGCAGTTTATTAATGGAATCCTTAATGTGAACTAGGAACCGCAGAGTCCACATGGGGCAGTTAAAGTGCAGCAGTTCGGTGCACAGTGCTATTCACACCCCATTTAAGTCTGAACTGGGGCGCAGTGTAGTCATTGGCTAATTTACCAGATAAGTGTGATTTGGCATGCCTATCACATTTATTTCATAGCTAACGCTGCCACATGAAGTATGCATATTTGTTTATCTAGGCTCAGGTTTTCAAAGAAGCCTAAGGCAATTAGACAGCCAACTCTCATTGCAAACCCCAGATATTTTTAAATGCAATCATTGTGGTATCTAGCTACTAGGCAGGGAAAGTGGTTGGGCTGGAGAAGGACCCACAACTCCAGAACAGAGTGATTACTCACACACACACTTAGAGATTACCGCTAATGTTGATGGCATTTTTTTCCCTTTAAAAAGAGACTATGTTTTCTCGATATCGCAGATTGGTTCCATTTCTTTAATTAAGAAACAAAAATGGCCAAATCTCCACTCTATCTCTAGTTGTGTTTTTAGAAGGCCATAAAAGCACTGAAACCATTCTGGTTTGGCTGTGCAACTTGGTCCTCATTTTCAGCATAACCGCAAAAAATTTGAGAGTTAGCAGCCACTGTCAAGAGAGGTCCTGAGCTGATATAAGGGATCATGTAGCAGGACGCACATGAAATGTACTGGCAAATTTGTGCCAACAAAGTTTGCATTTGTCCACACTATGCTTGATACATTAATATTGTTAATTGCCACTTCACACTAACTGCTCACTTAGAGAATTTAAGTTAAATAATGTCAATACATTTCCAACAGGATTTGAACCAACAACCTTTTATGCTTGCGAGATGTCTTAGCCACCAAATTACACAGAGACTGTGGTTTTAAAAGGTAAATGAAATGTTAAATAATAAACTAGGCACTTGTAGGGGCATCTACAGTTTCATAAATATAACAAACAAATGACAACTGACCAAGAAAAACGTATTTGAACGTTAAAATATTTTAATGCAGACAGCTGCAGAGTTCAAAGTGCATTCCAGTTTTCATTCAGTTTCCATTCCATTCCACTTAATGGTGGGAAGGGGGTGTGGGGTGGGAAGCAAGTCGGGGCTATTTTCCATACATTTCACTTATTTGAAACAGGAAGATAACACGTTTCCTCATGGTTTGGCTATATATTTCTCCATTACTAGCACCCCTATTAAACTGATTTTTACAAGCAATACTAATGAATAATGTGTACATATCAAGAGACTAAAATGCAGACAACAGAGACTGTCATGGCAATACCTTGGCTCTCCAATGTACTTAGATCCCGGGTCAGATACTGACAAATCCCAGTGCGAGGGGAGAGCAAAAGTGGCACAAAGCACTGAGCCGGTCATAGGGATGCTATGTGCAGGAAGTAACTAGATTACTACATCTGCCCATCTTGCTAGTCAAGTAAGGCAGTTTTATCTACTGAATGTGATGCTTACTAGATTTTATGGTGTTGCAGCACAACTGTTAAATGCTGTCATTACATTTTACACTCTTCGTAGTTCTTGTGTACTGCTTTAGTTTTGTATTCTAGTTCTGCTATTCAAAGCTCTCCATTTTTTTATAGACAATTCTACCACTTGCATTGTCACAGATGTTTCCTGCATTTAAATTCTTTTTTTTTTTAAAAATCCTGAACCAAAAAGTGATTGCATGGTTATTTTCAGGAACAACACCAGCTGGACTGAAGAATGATTCTGCAAGGGGGTTTTCTGCTTTTGTTGGTATGTCTGAACACAGTAGTTTTTTGATACTGCACCTTTCTAAGTATTTCTGGTTGCTGCTGTGTAAGACTCTGTACCGATCTCATTAATATTATTGGGAGTTATGCTGCTTAAGAATAAGATAGATGTCCCGAAGAACAGAAGCAAAAGAAGCTGCAATAAAAGAAAAGCCCAGCAAATTCTGGGATATGTGTGCACACAACCATAAGGCTGTCAGTATTAAGCCTATTAAGTATAGGATTCTTGCAGTCAAAAGTATAAATTAGAAAGTACAGACCTACATGAGTTAAAGATCTGTCAAAATCCTCAGAAATACAGTAAAAAATAATCCCCTACCTGTAATAAAAAGGCGGGCAACAATGATAGACAATACATGAAAGCTCGCAGATCAAGGATTTATCTCTGAGAATGGCAATAAAACTAGCAAGTGCAATTTAATTATGAAAGGGAATGTCTTGAGCAATAAATTTACCAATAGGGTCTACACACAAATTAAGATACAGTACTTTGTATCTTATTTTATAGAGTTACCCTTACCTCCCATAAATCAAGGCAATAAGGGCCTGACCCAAAGCCCACTGAAGCTAGATGTAAAGACTCCCATTGTCTTTGAGGTGATATGGTCCTTGGTGCTGAAACTTACTCTGTGGGTACAGAGGAAGAGATACATCTGCTATACCTATTTTTACTGTAGTCTCAAATATTATTCGAATGGGGCAAACAGGAGCATAAGTGTCTTCCCTTATGGAAGAGCCCTATAAAAATATTAGTAGGGAGGAAACCAAAAGGGTTCTATAGAAATTATCATAAAAGTGCTACAGAATTTGAGAATGATATCGCTGTTACTGAACTTTTAAACCAACCTTTAGGACTCTATTTCAGGGATAACATTATTAAAATCTATTCCTGCTACATAAATAGTCTATTCGTTGGTTTAAATATTTGGTATAAAGCTTATGATTCTACATTAGGATGTTTCCATAAGGTTTCTCTGGTGTTGCAAAGTATAAATGTGTTTGCACTGGGTGCCAATTTAAAATCCGTATACTAAGTTTATCGAGAACACAAACAGTTAATCTTGCTCCCTCTGAAGTCAATGGCAAAACTCCCAATCACTTCCGTGGGAGTAGGATTGCACTCTTTGAAGTATATGCCATATCCTTACCACACCAGCAACATATAATGACCCAGTGTATGGATGTTCACAAATAGCAAGTTAAGAACAATTGTACAGACTACCCACTGTATATTCCTCAGTAAGACTCTCCAAATATTGTGTCTTTACAATTAGATCTAAGGAGTCCTTTTACTAATTGGATACCATGGTTGCTTCGTGGTAGCCTAAAGCTAGGCTGCCTTTTTTTTTTAATTCCATTTGTTGACCCATAGGTGCTGGAACTAGGGGTGCTGGGGGTGCTGGTGCACCCCCTGGCGTGAAGTGGTTTCCATTATACGCAGGGTTTACAGCTTGATTCAATGGCTCTCAGCACCCCCACTATACAAATTGTTCCAGCACCTCTGAGTTGATAGCTTTAATAAAGCTATAATAAAGTATCTATAATAAAGTATCATTATAAGGAAGTAAGTTGTGGTTAAACATGTATTCATTCAGTCCTTGATTCAGCAGTCCATGTAAGTGTGTACATAAATCCAGTGGGACTTCAGCATGTGTTTAAGTGCTTTGTGGAATAGGGATGGACTTAAACACATGTGTAAATGATTTGCTGAAGTGAGGTCTTAGTGATGGGTACGTAATGTTTCATATAAAACACACACTCTTAACCCAGTACAAAGCTGTGTAGAGTGCCTGGACAGCAACCTACAGTCTGTATTTAAGCAAAGCCCAGTAGGTGAGGGAACAGAGAGTGACAGTAAGGGGTTTAATTATATTGCACTTAGCTATTCTTTGTGTTATATAATGTTTAGCTAATCTTTGTGTTACATAACTATCCCTCATGCAAATATTCTAATTACCCATATAGATGTCCTGTGCCAACAGGCAACCAGTGTCTCACAGCTTAATTAAAATATAATTGAAATACCTGCAGTGTTGAATATACCTTGGGCAGGGGGATGGGGAGCAGGGAATCGAGTACAAAGGAACTCCTTGTGTCAAGACCATTAGCATGGGGTTTTGCTGTTGTTGTTTTTTGTTTCTTTCTTTTGTTTCAAAGATGTTTTTCTGCTTTCTCTTTAAATTAAATCACATCTTAGTCATCAGTCGCTATGAGGAATTCAGAATAAGGATGTTATACTAATACTGGTTTTGCTCTACACCGCACTTGATTTTCCATTGTGTTGCATCTTTAGTCATTTTACAGCTCTGCAAAATTAGTCAAACGTGAAAGCTACCAATTCAGAATGATAGCATTTTACACACACTTTGCACAGGTGTGAAACAACTACGCAAGGAGCGGGATGGTGGTGAATCAATGCTTCCAAAGTATACATGCTGAAAAGCATTTTCCTGCTACAGTTACCCTACAGATTATGTGTTCACTCAGAGTTTTAACCTTTGAACGTACAGAAGAGTATAAAACATGCAATTAACATTTGGAGTGAGCATTTCAAAGTTGAAGTGACATCCTCCTGCCAGCACAGTGTAATTTAGGCCAGCGTGGAAGGAGAGAAGGATGCTGCTTGTGATGGAATTCCCTGGGGATCTAGATCCAAGGCCATCCTCAGAGATCCTAGTCATCCCTATAATGCATTCTCCCCTCCATCCAGCTCCCCCAACCCAGCGCCACAACCCCTAAGGGCATTATCAAATGACTTCAACAGCAGTAATTTTTGAGTGGATTTCCACCAGCAAAGCCCTTCCATTCCAAGGGGAACAAAGCATGGAAAACAGCTACTCTCCAGCTTCATCCTCACATCCACATCTGTAACCTCCCAAAGCAGCAGCAACCCTACCACACACACAGCTGCGGCACAGGAGTCACTTCTCTCCCTCTTCCACAAGTTAGGAGCATTTCTGCCTCTGCCCACCATGTAGCAAAGAGAAACGTGTCACCTTCCATTTGACAGTCAAGGGAGTTTCCGTTGATTGAGATCCCCGTTTCGTGGTTGCCTATTGGTGTGATTAGCACACTGATAAAACTGACATAATTTGGGACAGTGACAGCATGGGGGCACCTGACAAGGATTTTAAACCCACTTTTGTCTTATTTTAATGCTCAACTGGCTTAAATAGAGCTGCTTAAGAATTTTCCGTCAAGATGGAGGCATGGGGATGTTAATAAAAAATACAGTTTCTGCACAATCAAAATTTTTCTCATAGGAAATTTAAGTTTTGCTGAAATGTTTCCATTTTCCATCAGGAAAATCTATACTTAATATTTGTATTTCAGTTTGTGTTGACCAGAATTGAAATACTTTCATTTTTCAAACTGAATTGAAATATTTTGTTTCAGGTCAGCATGACATTAATCTGCATTCACCTGAGCTGCTGCCGTACCTCTTGAGAGTTGCGATTGGAATGCCTCATGTTCCCATTGTCCTTTGTGGGCTGGGCTCTCTGGCCAGACTACATCTCTACCTTGCACTACAGCCTCCCCGCCAGTGGAATGAATGTGGCATATCACACGACCACGTTGCATCATGGGAAATTTACTCTGGCCAGGGACTACAGATCACACAGATTTCATCCACCATAAGCTGGTTCTCTCTGCATGCAGCTCTGCTACCTTGCATGTCAAACAACTTCATTTCCCTTTACTGATGGATTCTTATGGTTACAAACCCTTGTTGACTCTTCCCCCACCTTTGAGTTCTTCCTCAGCCCAGGATCTTGCAACCTTTTAAAGAGAAAATTTACACGATGCACTACTTTCTTCCTATACCTGCATTCCTCACACCTCCTAACCCTTTCCCCATCCTGCTCTTCACCTTGCCTCTACAAGTGTCCATTCTACTTCCATTCCATCAGCTTTATACCATATACACTCCAGAATTCTTACACACACACCCCTCTCCCTCTACCCTCAATCATGCTAGAATATTCCATATGCTTGTATTTTAAAAAGCCATAACCCTGATCCTGCCTCCAACTGTCACTACTCTCACCTACCTTGTGCCTCCAGTCTCCCAGAGGATGTGCAGTGTGTTGCCATTATTGCAACTTTCTCACTTTCAACAACCTCCCCAATGCTCTGCAGTACAGCTTCCAAAGAAGCCACTCTCACTACAGGTCGCAAAGTGACCTTTTTCTTTCCAGGACAAAGGGCTTTTTTTTTTCTATTCTCATCCTCCTTCGATAGCTGCTGCCTTTGACATAGCTGATCACCTGTTCCTGCTAACCCCTCTCTTCTGTTTTTTGGGGAGATTCAGCACTTACCTAGCTCACTTGATGACTCCTCCTTTCTATCTGTTTTCCTCAGGGCTCTGTGCTTTTTCGACTGTTCTCCCTCTATCTTTGGGTGACCTTTTCAGCTCCTGTGGTTCCTTAGTTACCATCTCTAGGCTGAGGATTCCCAAATCTCTGTTCACTTCTTACATCTTCCTTGTAACCTCTCCTCATTCCCCCTTTCAGGCTTGGTCTTATATCTGCAACTGTCTTTCTAACACCTCACCCTGAAAATCCTGTTGACAACACAGACATAACATATTAGAGACGTGGTGAATCAGACCCTTAGCTGCTGTAAATCAATATAGCTCCACTGAACCAATTAGCTATGCCAATTTATACCAGCCAAAGAGCTGGTGCAATGTCTGTAAAACACTTTGAGAGCCTCTGATGGAAAGCAATGGAAAGCTACAGTGGAACTTGCAGAAGCTGAGGTCACACACAGTGCAACTCAGATGCAAGGGGACAATGTTAACTTGTTCAACCAACTTTAGAACCACCACCTCAGCCCCCTGTGGCATGCATATCTTACAGTGAGACAGGCACATCCCATGTCTTTTCCATTTAAATTATTCAGATACAGACTTGGATTATAAATCTCCTGAAAACTGAGAGCCATTTAATATACAATCTAGAATGATACAGACTACATTTACGAGTATGAGTCTTCATTATTTGTTCCAGTGCACATATAGCCAGGTGTTGATTTTAGATGCCAGTATGGAATATTAGGAACATAAATGAAACATTTATGAGAAAACGCAGATGCCTGGCTTTACCAGATCTTCACAACAGTTTGATTCAAATATGTCTAGTCCAAAAGAGAAAAAAGACTGATAGTGCCATCTGTTGGTCAAATTAGAATGGGCATCCTTTAATGGAGGGTTTGTGGCTTAAATTTAGCCAGCAGTTGCTGTAGGCTTACTGTCAGCAGCGTATTACACTTGTTAACTTCTTAAGTACTGGTCCTCACTGCA
Organism: Chelonia mydas; assembly: GCF_015237465.2. Lineage (NCBI taxonomy): Eukaryota > Metazoa > Chordata > Testudines > Cheloniidae > Chelonia > Chelonia mydas. Next base: position 180,994,087 of record NC_057849.1, read on the forward strand.
GCTTCAGGGCTGTGGTGGAACAAAGTGAAGTTCCTATGAACTTCCTATGAAGTGCCACTCCTCTGATGGAATGCTAATACTTCAAAGTTCCTAGGCCACTTTTGGAGGTGCATTTTGCTTAACGTACCATGTATATCAAGCAGCAGAAATACTGGAATCTGATTAATAACAACTTGCATTCATATCACATGTTCATTCTAGGATCTTTAGGCATTTTACCAATATTACTTAAGCAAAGTAAATAACTGTTGTTAACACAGTTTTACAGGTGGGTAAACTGAGGAAGAAAGGTTAAAAGACTTTAAAAAAAACAGCTACGTGGATTTATGGTTCAGAATAGCATTCAGGAGTCCTAACTGTCTCATACTCTAACAAACAAAAGATGCAGCCATTCATTAGCAGTCTCAACAGCTAAATGAGGAGGGTGGTACATATATAAAGTTGTTTCCATTTTTAATCATTTATAAGAAAAAATGGATTGGATAGTTAGTGAACCAGCTGACAGCAAGTAGCAGCTGAAGATCGCATAGGGCTTAGTTAGGAGGTTGGGCAACTGCGTGGACTGAAGATGGAGAATAGCTCCTTAAAATTTGAATGTCAAAGGTTCATGTTTTCTTACAATGAGCTTATTTACTTTTACCACAGGGCTGTCTTCTCTTTTTCTGCTGATAGCTAATTGTATAGCTGTTATCTAAGCCAGCATCAAAGAGGATTTGAGAAAAGGAGGAGACACAGACAGCAACGCTATATGAATTTCATATAAGTCTGCAAAAAGGCAGATTTATTCTTAAACTACTCTCACTGTATCTCAGCCTGGTTTGACTGGGTTGCTGTGCGGCTGCTTTGGTCCTTTAAATCAGAGGACTAAACAACAATGTTTAAGCATCTTAAGCCAGATTTATCCAGGTGAAATAATGTCCCTGAATAGCAAACTCAATAAAGCCATCTCTTCACCCCAAATATTTTGAGTTCACATTTTACTCCAACACATAACACTGTTAACAGGATTATTTATGGCACATACGTATCATTTTTTGCACACTACTTTGTAAGGGTACTCCAAACTGCTGTAGTATGCCAAAATTGACAATGGAGTGCCAAGCTAGCATTTCAAATTGCACATTAAAAAGCCTGTGTGCCAGATCCTCAGACTCAGATGGCGTAACTCAGTGCTACTCTATTGGCACAGCTCCAGTGAAGTCAATGTACATCAGCTGAGAATCTGGTCCTTTATCCTCACTGCTGGGAAGAGACAATCTGTCACTAGATTTTCCTTTCCTCTTTAAAATATTTCAAGAATATTTAATCAGAAGGGTTGGCTTAAAAAAGGAAAGCTTTGGGAATTTGCTCCTACAAAGTGTTGAGAGTTATAACTGGCAAATGTATTAAAGAGGCTGGGAATCATCTTAATAGATGTGAAAACTTGACAGAGACCTGGAGGGATGGATTTCCCCAGGGGAGCTTCATGAAAGAACAGTTACTTTTAGAGAGAAGATTACACAGTAGAGGAATATCAGACTAGAGCCTAATTCCACTAATCCTCTGTCTTCCTAATTTCTTACTATGTTTGCTAATTACTAGAGTTATTTGTGGACAGAACAAGGGTGTCCTTCTCTCATTGCATTGCAAAGAAAAAAAGTAGCCAGAATATTTTTTTTTGCATAAATATTTTAAGATTTTCTACAGTGTGACAATTCTTTTAAAGCAGAAGAGACAGAGGTAAGCAAGCATGACAGCCAGAAGAGTTATGAGTAAAAGGGAAGCATTGGCAAAGGGTTTACTTCACTCCTTCCATGTAGAATGTGCTTCCAAAACAGATATGAAAAGCTACTAGATCATCATCATTATCAAGTCAAATCCCATAGGGATTGTAGCCTCCTTGCAGATTGAGTGCCACCCAGATCAGTCTCTAGGTAGGTTCTTTAGACGGTCTGGCTGTATGTTTGCCTGTCATTGGCAATTTTATAATGCCATCAAAGCTTTTGGCAAGCATATAATCACTTGCTGTGTAGTAGCATTCCTTGTTGAACATACTTTGTACTTCTTTTGTCTTCCATCCTAGTAACATGTCAATACAAAGCAAGCTGATGAAACCAAACAAGTTTTGATGGAGGCACTTACTGAGTTCAGCTACGAATATCCTCATTGCTGATCTAGTTCTGCCACTTAAAAGCAGTGGATGAAGATGACAAGAATTGAAAACATCAATCCACTGTTCTTCAGCCTTCCTCACCACCCACATTTTGCTGCCATACAATAAAGTTGGGATAAGAATGGTTCTGTAGATCCACAGCTTTGTAGCAAGCTTTATGTCACAGTGTCTCCACAGAAGGTTACTAGTCTCTTCAAATCCTTCTTCAAGATTCACTTCTATTGCAATGCCCACAAAACAACTAACAACCATCAACTAATGGTGACTAAGTTCAGGGACACCAGAGTATAATAAATGAGCAGATACTGGCTGATAATAAATGAGAAGATAATAAATGAGCAGTGCGTGCATTGGTGTCAAAAAATAGTGCAGAAAGCGAACAAGTCTGGGACATGTGAGCCAGTCAAAATCAAATTCAAATCAAGCATTCGAGGTTCAGAAGTTTGCTGCCATTCTCCTAATGCATACGCTAATTTTTTTATGCACCACTGCACTTCCAGGTTCCTGCCAAGACTAGGACAGCAAACATGATGTTATCCTTACTGTATTTTCAGCTCATTAATAAACAGAAAATTCTGGACATCTTGAGAGAAACAGTTTTTTCTTGTGATATTTACAGACACAAAAGATTGTGGATACAGTTAAGCATCCAGGTCAAATGTTTATTTGAACCACTGATCGTTTTGTGGTTCACCCATCACTAGTGACAACAACTTTGCCTTATTTTTATAATTTTGAATCTGTCAGGTGATATTCCTTTATTTTTCAGATAGCCTTTCTTTAACTATTTAATACTTTTAAAATATGTTCACACAATCATAGAAATGTAGAGAGCTGGAAGTGTCAGCTAGTCCAATTCCCTGAGCTGAGGTAGGACCAATTATACCCTGGGAGGTGTTTGTCTCATCTGTTCTTAGAAACCTCCAAGGAACCTCCCTTGGAAGCCTATTTCAGTGCTTAACTATCCTTATAATTACATTTCCCCACCTAATATCTAACCTAAATCTCCCTTGTTTCAGATTAAGCCCTTTAATTCTTGTCCTACCTTCGGCAGACCTGGAGAACAATTGATCACCATCCTCTTTATAACAGCCCTAAACATATCTGAAGACCGTCATCAGGTCCTCCCTCAATCTTCTTTTCTCAAGACTAAACATACCCTAAGATTTTAATTTTTCCTCATAGGTCAGGTTTTCTAAAACCTTTCAATCATTTTTTTTTTTTGTTCTCCTTTGGACTCTCTCCGGTTTGTTCATATGTTTCTAAAAGTGTGGCACTCAGAACTGGACACAGTACTCCAACTGAGGCCTCATCTGTGCTGAGTAGAGCAGAATAATTACTTACTGTGCCTTACATATAAAACTTCAGTTAATACACCCCAGAATGATATTAGCCTTTTCCACAACTGCATCACATTGTCGATTCATATTCAATTTGTGATCTACTATAACCTCCAAATCATTTTCAGCATTACAACAACCTAGCCAGTTATTCCCCATTTAGTAGTTGTGCATTTTATTTTTCCTTCTTAAGTGTAGTACTTTGCACTTATCCTTACTGAATTTAATCTTTTTGATTTCAGACCAATTCTGCAATTTGTCACGGTCATTTTGAATTGTAATCTTGTGCTCCAAAGGGCTAGCAACTCCACCCATCTCCACAGATTTTATAAGCATATTCTCCAGTCCATTATGCAGTACCAGACCCATGACCGATCCCTGTGGAACCACATGAGATATGTCCTCCAAGTTTGACAGGCAACCATTGATAACTACTCTTTAAGTGTGATCTTCCAATCAATTGTGCACCCACCTCAAAATAATTTCATGTGGACCACAGTTCCATGCTTATGAGAATGTCAAATGGGATTGTATCAAAAGTCTCACTAAAATCAAGATATATCTCATCTACAGCTTGCCCCTATCCAGTAGGCCAGTAAGGTGGTCAAAGAAGGAAATTAGGTTGATTTGGTATGATTTGTTCTTGACAAATGGATGATAGTTGTTGCTTATAATCCTGTTATCCTCTAGGTGCTTACACACTGATTATTTAATTATTTGTTCCAATATCTTTCCAGATATTAAAGATAGACTGACTGGTCTAAAATTTTCATATTATATTATAGTCAGTGCCTTGAGAGGAAACAAAAAGCATCACTGAAAGAATCCAGCTGATACCACTACTTTTGGCATTTTATCCAAAGCAGTCTACTATATACCCATATCCATACACTAGTAAAAAGAAGGGTTGATTACACAAATATAACATAACAGACTTTGGCATAGAGAGTGTCTTATGAAATCATCATTTTCAGAAGAATAAATAGCTCACAGGATAAGTAGTACAGACTTGATTTAAAAAAAAAATTCTAAGATTTACTGACAGATAGCCTCAGACATATTCATCAGCAAAGCAAGCTATAACACATACTGCTTTTTATTCAGCTTCTATAATCCCACGTCAATTCCGAGAGAGAGGGAGAGGGAGAATATGTTCATATTATTTACTGGCACTGCAGTGCCATAATCTGAGATGCCACATTTCATATAATAAATTGACAGAAGTTATGCCATTGCCATCCTTTCCTGAAATCATGAAGGATACACTGCAGTTAATGGGGAAATTATTGACTCAGTTCATATCTAAGGCACCGTATAATACCCAGTCTGTGTATCTAAGACTCCACTACAACTCCGTTGATTAACAGCAACCAAAAAACATTCTCTGATGCTTGGTACACAGAGTTCAGAGTAGCAGCCGTGTTAGTCTGTATCTGCAAAAAGAAAAGGAGTACTTGTGGCACCTTAGAGACTAACCAATTTATTTGAGCATAAGCTTTCGTGAGCTACAGCTCACTTCAGGTGATTGCATAAGGAAATTAACTAGGATGACATACGAGGCTTGGGTGAGAGATGTGCCATGAACTGTCTTCCATGATGGTTTCATAAAGGATGACTGGAGATTCTGCAACATCCTTTCTTAACACTGCCCGGCAGCTACTTGGCCAGAAAATGCAACAACTCACAGACCCCCGCTTCTTCTCAATGGAAATAGGCACATGGACTGGTGAAGAGATACCTTCTCCATCGCCAACACCAGTTCCACTCCTACCACATAGTTAAATGAAATAAAAAGTGGGCCAATAATTTTGATACAAAAATGGTTATTAATAAAATTACAATTTATTCTTATAATTGTAGGTTATTACAAGCTTTCCCTTGCCTTTACTGAATTTTAAGAGATACAATTTTTATACACATGATGTTTGGAGAATATGATAGCTTAGATGCTTAGGTTTTTGTTGCTTATTTAATTAAATGAAATATTCAAGCTAATTTAGGAAATACCTAGGAAATCTCTACTTTGTCAACCAGTGATGGGACCAATGTCAAAAAGGATGACACCTCGTTAGCCATAAAAACCCTATTTACCACCAAGTCTGTTTGCAAAGATTCTGGGATGCCCTTTAATAGCTTCTATTTTGCTTTAAAATTCTGTACTATTTTCTTTTACACTATCTTTCAAAATACATATCTCAGAGTTAGTTATTACAATTAATGCTTTGTATAGAATATCTTATAGAGATCTTTAATTGAAGTTGTAAATGTACTACAAATGGTAGTTTGTAAATATAGGAACCATTTTCTTAAAAAGGTAATCAAACCAACATGAGTTCTGCTCAAAGAACAGGACATATCCCTCTTGTACAAGACACCAGCCTGACAGGGATATGATTCTTATCTCAGTACAACAAACTTCTTAGGATATTTATGATTGAGAAAGAGACCTGGTTGTGTAAAGGAATGTTAGGGTGCTCTCTATTCAGGATATTCCAAAGAGGAGTGATGCTTAGCAAGTGTAATCAGAACTCTAAATTAAGTTATAAAAGGGGAACTCATTAGCCCTCTGCTTTGCAAAAAGAAAAGAAAACCTTTAGTGTTAAACCCACGCAAAGAATTCTCGAAATATGCTCGCTTAAACTGATTTTTTGTATAAACACACTAGTCTTCATTCTTCAAGTGCTAAGGAGAACATTTATAGTTGAGAAATATTTTACAGAAGATATTGGTTACTTCTAACTCATGGTTCCACTTAAAGGTGAAAACCTTTGTTGTCCCTGAAATGGTCCCTCAAATCCCTTAAGATGATATAAGCTCTTTTAGAGCTGTAGACAGGTATTTGCAAATATTTTATATCTAAATGGAAGCCTTCATACAATAACTATCTGATGCCATTGTTATGTGAACAGTGAGATGTTATATGTACAAATATAACAAGGTAATTTGATGCAATAACTGGTTACTATTGTAAGAAGCCATTTCAGCACAAAATATTGATATTAATTGGGGAATTAGCTATCTGGCAATGCTTAAACAACTCCTTACCAAATTCAAAAAGAACCTCTTCAAGAATCAGTAAAAAGAAGAGACAATAATTTCTTTGATGATAATTTAAATTGAAAGACTTTCTTTATGACTCATGTAAGTTAAAAAGACTATTTTAACAGATGAAAGACTTTTATATAGGAAATAGGAATGTTTGAACTCATTTGTAACAGAATTTCAACTCCTATTAAACCCCAATAAAACTAAAAGGATATTCCACACAATGAACATCAGCTATAAGCCTGGCTGAGAGTTCTTTTTTGTGTAGAATATCACTGGGTTCAATCATCACTGGGATTCACATGCTGTTACCATCAAATGTTTAAGTTCTCAGCCATCTTGACTTAATTACACACATACAATGTACAGCTACAGTAGAATACATTCCATACCAAGATTCCTAGACCATTGTGATGTCAGAGATAAGTCAACGAATCACCACCCTTACTCTATTGCTAATTGGCATGCAACAATTTTGTTGGTTTCATGAGAGAGACTGCACAGATAGTGGGTTCCTTAGCCCAACTTCCATACCTGTGCGATAGTTAATAGCTGTGATTATTTTGCTTGTTTTTTAAATGTTGTGTTCCCTAAGGCAAACCAAGAACCCCAAATAACTAAGCCTGTGGGAGTCACATCCCTGCATTTACATTAAGACACATAATTAAGATGTGACCTAACATTTCTTGTTTTTTGAAATTATACATTAATAATTTGGAAGATAAAATTACTTGGTTGTTAATGACTTATAACAGGCCTTTCTACCTCACACTTCCCCAAAAGGCAAGAGAAAAATATCTCCACATCAATACCAGTGTTGCTGGACCCTACCCCAAACCCTAGCCCCTCTGAAGTCACATCATGCAGCACTATCATCACAGCCAAGAATGGTGCCCTGTCCTCGACAGAAGATGGTGAGGAATCCAATTGATCCACATCTAAAGCTCTTTTCCAAGTGTGTTCTCTCTGACTATCTGAAAAGTTTTCTCTCTCATACACATGCTGTGTGTTTGGGGCTTTAGGAATGGGATTCCCAGGGGCATTCTGTGCAGACCAGTCAATGAATGGCGGTGCCTGAATGGTTTTTTCTGTGCCTGTTGGCTTAGCTGTGTCCCTGATTCACCTAAATCAGAACACCTGGCTGAGCACATGCTGGTGAGCCTCTGAAGAATTTTTAAAATCTTGAAAAACAATGAGGAGTCTGGTGGTACCTTAAAGACTAACAGATTTATTTGGGCATAAGCTTTCGTGGGTAAAAACCCCACTTCTTCAGATGCATGGAGTGGGTTTTTTTACCCATGAAAATTTATGCCCAAATAAATCTGTTAGCCTTTAAGGTGCCACTGGGCTCTTTGTTGTTTTTGTGGATACAGACTAACATGGCTACCCCTCTGATATTTAAAATCTTGAGTGGCCAGCACTTAAACCATACCATAGACCCACCCTCTGAGCAGTCAGGGGCTTTGGTTGCAAATAATCATAGAATCATAAAGTGTAAGGTCAGAAAGCATCATCAAATCACTTAGTCTGAGCTCCTGATTACCACAGGCTGCCAACACCACTCAATATAACAATAGCTGTTCTAAAAATCCTCTGAAACATGCACTGAACTCCATAAGGAGCATGCAAAAAATTATGGGAGTGAACTTGCAGTCTTGGCATTAGTCAATAATATTTTATTGTGATAATGACTAATGTTTATGACCAAACTTAGACCTGATAGAAGTGCATGCCATTCCACTTACTTTAATGGAAGTTCACCTGCTTACACCACGTCTCAATTAAGCCCTTAAACTGTGTTAAGCAATAAAAGGTTTTGAAGTATAATTATGTGAGAGAAATATACGACCAAGAAAAACTCCAAAAAGTAACATAAAAAACAAATTAGCCTTTTGTGAATAATTACTCAAAGGAATATCAGACGTCATCCATTCACTCTATAAGAGCTCCTGTTATTCATTGCGAAATACTTGGTGCTAATGTATTATACATTATGGGGCCGTAGGAGCTTGTCCATAAGACGTTGGAAGGTGGCAGGTGCCCCATGCAGTCCAACTGACGACTGCAGTATAAAAACTTACATGGAAGAGCTCATCAAAATAGTGGGACACATTTTTGTCATATTTTTAGACCAGCTATAGAGTTGATTTTTTTTTTTTTTACTAAAAAGTGGATAAATTTTGAGAGAAAGTTTTCACCAAAAAACAGTTCCTTTTTCCAGCCCACTCTTTTAGGCAGATAGGCAGACGCTAAGTAGACGTAGGGCTTGCATCTGATCTTACACCAGTATAAACTGGCATAATACAAATTAAGTCAAGAGTTACATTGCTGTAACAACAGTGAGAGAAAAAGACTAGGTCCCTAGTCCACTGCAGTTTATATTTTTAGAAATTGCAGAAAACCTTTTAATAATAAAGAACATATGGAGAACCCAGGGAAATCTTTCTTAGTAACCCTGCTGGCAAATTTCAGCAACTTTTTATTTATTATGCTGTGCCCACAGGGCTATATGAAAACAATCTATTACTCCAGCACATTAGAAAATCCACATATCTGGAACAGTTCATATCTCATTTGCTGTTACTGATTAAAACAAATAACGGAATGTGATGTTTTGTCCAAATCATCAAGGTATTTGTATATAAAAGTGCGTTTGTCTAGATGCTGATTGCAATGCTAGTAACATTTTCTCAAGTTGTGCGAAAGGCATCAGTGTTAAGAAAAAGTTTAGCAGCAATCTTACATTGTAGTAATCAGTGGCACATCAGCCATCACTTTGGGCGATGACAATCTGTTAGCTCTAAACATGGGGAAGAGATTTGTAATGCAAATGTTACAACTTTCAGTATATGGCATTGTTTCCATATGCATTCATGTTAGAGATGCAAAGGACCCAGCCAGCTATCAGTGCAAGACTGTTTCCTACAGCTATTGTTTATTTTCTAGTGTTTTCTCTAGTCTAGTTTTAAAAGTCTCTACTAATAGAGTTTGTTGTTCAGTATTGTTTTTACAGATTCTCCTCTCATGTTTTATGAGCTGTGACAAAGTTCCTCCTATACCTTGGTGGGTCTTGCGCTTATTGGCGGATTTGCTCGCCTTGGAGCTTCACGGCAGCCCTCAGCTTGGCCGTTTTTCTGAACCCACAGTCCAGGTCGACTCCTCCTGTGTCTGACCAGGAGCTGGGAGGATCTGGGGGAATCTGGGCCCGCCCCCTACTCCGGGTTCCAGCCCAGGGCCCTGTGGAATGCAGCTGTCTAGAGTGCCTCCTGGAACAGCTGTGCGACAGCTACAACTCCCTGGGCTACTTCCCCATGGCCTCCTCCCAACACCTTCTTTATCCTCACCATAGGACCTTCCTCCTGGTGTCTGATAATGCTTGTACACCTCAGTCCTCCAACAGTCCGCGTTCTCACTCTCAGCTCCTAGTGCCTCTTGCTCCCAGCTCCTCACACGCACACCACAAACTGAAGTGAGCTCCTTTTTCAAAGCCAGGTGCCCTGATTAGCCTGCCTTAATTGATTCTAGCAGCTTCTTGATTGGCTGCGGGTGTTCTAATCAGCTTGTCTTAATTGTCTCCAGAAGGTTCCTGATTGTTCTGGAAGCTTCCCTGTTACCTTACCCAGGGAAAAGGGACCTACTTAGCCTGGGGCTAATATATCTGCCTTCTATACTCTCCTATAGCCATCTAGCCTGACCCTGTCACAGAGCGTAAATCAGGAGTAATTGCACTGAAGTCTATGGCCCCAATTCTCCTCTCGCATCATTTTCACATTGGTGTAACTCCACTGATTTTATTTGGAGTCATTCCTGATTTAATGTGGCATAAATAAGATCATAATCAGTCCCTCTGTCCCTCAGTGTCACCATATAGAAAACTGGAGTAAGAGTTACTTATTGTACAAGATTACTGTGAAGAATAATTAATGAATGGTCCAATTTCAGACCTGCTGTGAGAAATGCAGCTCGCAAGGAGGTCTCTGAACAAATTCATTTGGAATATAAACACTGGTATAATAAATTACATGGTAAATGTAAACTGGTCAGAAGAAAGGTAAAAGTGGTAAAGTATTGTAACTTGCACAGATTTGGGGTCTGAGTCTGCTCTTAATTACAAGGGTGTAAATCAGAAGTAGCTCCACTGACATTAATGCAGTTTGACCAGTTTAAAACTTGTGTAAGTCAGTGGGGAATCAGGCTGCTGGGCATTTAATGGCTGTATAAAATAAGTGTAATTTACATGTTTAGTGGACTGAAGAATAGAATGTAGCAAGAAAAGTAACCAGAAAGAAAGTATAACGTGTGGGAGGGAAGAGGCGCTGCTGATACCCAAACTTTATATTAGTTTCTTTTCCAGGAACAGTGATTTTGCATACTCACAATAATTATTACTACTATTACTATTAATGTATTTATTTGTAGCGCAGTAGAGCGTAGTGGCTTTATGTAGGGATTAGAGTCCCATCGTGCTAGGCACTGTACACACATAACGAACCATGTTCGTTATAGTATCATTTACCACATACTCCAAACATACAACTTATAGCACTGCTAAATTTAGTTAGATTTTTCTTCCCTCCTGACACTCATTCACCTGTTCAGAAAAGAATCTTTCAGCCATAAAAGCAAGAGGCAGGGAAAACTTATAAATAGATGTTGGGTTGGATTTTCAAAAAGGCTTAAAGCCTGGTCTACACACAGTATTTGCACTGGTGCAGCTATTTTGGTTAGGATTGTTTTGTTTTGTTGGTTTGTTTACTGAAATACTGATATAACCCCTAGTGCAGAAATAGTTATACTGGTATAAAGGTGCCCTTCACTGGAATAGCTTATTCCTCTTGCTGTGCAGGAAAAAGCTATACTGGTATAAATACATTTATACCAATATAACTGTGCCAACACTTTAGAGGTTTTACCACTTTCACTATACTGGTGTAGCTAAAGTGATAAACCAAGTATGTGTAGACAAGACCTACATGATTAGGATTATCTATCCCATTGACTTTCAATTGGACGGGTGCTCCTAAATCACTTTGATACTTTTAATAATCCCATCCTTTGCATACCTTCACTAAAACTATTCAATAGCTCTCAACTTGTAGCCAATGTAAAGTCAATGAGTCACGGATCTACCCTAGACCCTGATTCTATAATGAGCTCTGCATAAGTCCCCAGTCCCTTCAGAATCTATGGAACCTCATGGTGGAGATCAAGGCCCTACTGGGCACAGAAGGGAATTTTCTGAGAACCAGGCAGAATGGAATTGGGTTGTTGAGAGCAGAAATGATCCAGGGGAAGACTTCTCTTTTACTGAATGGGCTAAAGAATAAAAGAACTGGAGAAGCACTGGACTAGCTCAAAGACAAGACAATATTTTAATTTTTTTCATGTGACAACAACATCCCTTATTTCATCCCTAAATTTAAAAAATCAGCCCCATTGTGAAAAGAAACAAGGATAAAAATTATAATAAGAAAAAAAAATCTGCAGGCCATATCTTCACCAAAACTAATCTATAATGCATTACTGTGATTTCTTAGAGCAAAGAAATTACTCCTTTCTGCATATGAATTGAAATCAAAAGGGATGTCCTACTGAAGGACTAACTCTCCTTAATGCCCTTATTCTCCCTTCATTATGCTATCTATGTCCCATGACAGCAACATTAATTTGACATGGCTGAGTTATGCTACCTACTGTTTCTTGTACAACACTCTCAGTGCCTGAGGCAGGGTTTCCCACTTTGGCTCTTGGGGACAGAAAGACATGCATAAATCCAATGCTGTATACGGAGCAATTAAGCTACAGGTTGTTTAGCTGTAAGCAGTTAACCAGATGTGCCTAATAAATTATTTGATTCTAAGTGGCTCCTATAGGTTTGACTTTTGTTGTAAGCATGCATAAAACTAACATTCAAGGATTTCTTTTTGTGTTTGCATCATTGCTTTGCAATGCATTCCTACAATTCAGTGCTATAACTCTGCTATAACTATATTTAGCATCTATATAGTGTTTTCAATGTTCAAAGCATTGTACAGTTAACTAATACATTCTCTCAACAGTCCTGTGAGGTAGGTGGGAAAGGATTATTATCCCCATTATACGGGGGTGGGAAGGAAACAAAGTGGAAGTGACTTACCCAAGGCTAAAATATCCATTCAGGCGCAGAGTACAACTAAGCATCTCCTGATTCCTAACCCTGTGCTCATTCCACTGGACCACACTACCTTCTTTACCTACACTACACTACCTGCAATAAAAGATAAACAGGAACTTGCTCTGAAAAACATACAGTGAAAGTTCTTTCCCATGATTTCACTTCCATATCAACCTGGGTTGGGTGACTACTGCAAAACAGCCTTCACAAACATCCATTCCAATTCTGAACACCTGGCCTCTTTAATCACGTTTATACATTAATATTTGTGCAAACAAGTTTTTCATCACACAAATGTTGGTGAATGAGTACTCTTCACACAAATACCCATATTCTCAAGTGACCAAGGGTATTCATATGCAAACAAATTTATTTGCCATTTATTGTTCTTTTGTTTACAAAAATTCAGTCCTCCAATCAGGAAGAAAGAACAACATCACACTTCCTAAGTGACCAGTCACATATCATGCTTCATGAATAGTCCAGGTGAACACTTCATGAAAAACTCAGAGGCGCAATTCATAAACTGCTCATCAAATGATTATGAATAACAAATAGATGAATGAAAATCAGTTATCTGTGGGCAATTCATGAACAAAAAAGTGCTAAATTCTTTGGATAAATTATTCACAGTGAATGAGTCAGCCAGCTCTCTTTCCACAGTTCATTATAGTAATGGAAGCTATTTATAAGTGAGACAAAAACCGTACACTTGGCTGTGGCCCGTTGTTTCTGTACAAGAGAAAAATCAGAGAATCATCTTGCTTTTTTATCCCCCTTGTCACAGCATTTCATGAACATTAGTGACAAATATCACCACAAGAACTAGCTGTAATCGATACAGCAGTGAGAATGAATTTCAAATCCACCAGTGGTTTCAAAATTTAGCTAACATTGCAAATTACACTTGCACTGATTAAGCTATTAATATCGAGAAAACTATTGTGTTAAATGTTCTAAGTCAGCAGAAATATGAATTAAACCCTTAGTTTCAGAATTCTAACATCATCATGCAAAATATGCAGCTATATGGGGCAGTTACTGCCAGCCAACCAATAGTAACTCCCAGGTAGTTGTCTGATCGGAAATTTGCCTAGCCCTACAGGGAAGCATACTGCAGAGAGCTGCTGCTCCCTGGTTCTACTCCCAGTTATACTTCCTGTAATTAGAACTGAGTACATTTTTTTGGCTGAATAGTTCAAGTCAACCAAATTATTCACACATTTGCCAAATAGTTTCTGTCAAAAAAAAATGTGGGGGGGGGGGGGGGGCATTCACAAGGGGACTCAGGTACCACTCACAAAATCAGAGGAGGGGGTGGAGCTCCCCCTTAGACCCTACAGCTGGAGCACTCACCCGGGATAACCCAGATTTAAGTCCCTGCTCTGATTGATGAGAGCAGTGGCTTGGCCTTGGGTCTCCCATACTGTAAGTGAGTGCCCTAATCATTTGGGTATTCTGGAGTGGGGCTTTCTCTTCTCTCCTGTTGACACTGTTCCACTTTATATAAATTAAATATTCACTATAGCAGGGACTGGAACCCAGGTGTCCCCCCAACCACCAGGCTATAGAGTCATCCTCACTCTCTCTCTGGCCCAATGTAGCTAATATACTGTTTTCCCTCTTCTTTGCATGTTTAGATCCCATTACAATCCATGGAACTCTTTGCCAGAGAGACTAACAAATTTATAAGAGCATAAGCTTTTGTGAGCTACAGCTCACTTCATCGGATGCATCCGATGAAGTGAGCTGTAGCTCACGAAAGCTTATGCTCTAGTAAATTTGTTAGTTTCTAAGGTGCCACAAGTACTCCTTTTCTTTTTACGGATACAGACTAACACGGCTGTACTCTGAAACCTGTCTTTGGCAGAGGACGTTGTGAAGGCCAAGACTATAACAGGGTTCAAAAAAGAACTAGATAAATTCATGGAGGATAGGTCAATCAATGGCTGTTAGCCAGGATGGGGAGGGATGGTGTCCCTAGCTTCTGTCTGCCAGAAGCTGGGAATGAGCAACAGGGAATGGATCACTTGATGATTACCTGTTCTGTTCATTCCCTCTGGGGCACTTGGCATTGGCCACTGTCGGAAGACAGGATACTGGGCTAGATGGACCTTTGGTCTGACCCAGTATGGCCGTTCTTATGTTCTTAATTGGCTACACACCACACTACATTGCAGAAGGTAGATGTGGCCTCCTCTGTCTTCTATCTCAGAGTCCCTGAACCAGCAGAGTAGCTAAGCACATGACTACCTTAAAGCATATGAGTATTCCTATTGAAGGTAATAAGATAAGGCATGTGTTTAAGCACCTTGCTGAAATGGAACCCCAAAACTGGTTTCACTTCACGCTAATCCTCAATAATGTAGTGTTAGTATGGCCAAGGTCAACAGCTCCACTACTTGAGTTCTTTGACAGAATTAACAGCCCCATATGAATCAAGGACAAAATTGGCATGACTGCATAAGCAAAAAACTGTGAAAGGTAAAGTCACACCAGTGACTTGACCCAAACTAAAAATAAAGAGCAGTCATTGTTACAATCTATGTAGGATCAAACTTGATGAAGAAGCAAGGGTATTGATGTGATAGTCCAAAGACTGGAATGCATTTCAGTTCAAATCCTGAGCCCAAAAAACTGGACCAGGCACTGGGCAGATTCACAGGCAAAGATTGAAAGGACAAGGAATCTTCTGCTGAAATAGCCCTTATGTGCTCCCCTCCACACCTCGCAGGTACAGATATGCTAGATCAGGGGCAAAATCTCTTTAGATTATTTGCATAGTGTCATACATATACAGTGACTGTGTATGGGCAAGACTAGGTCGTGGGGGAAGCTAAATAGTCTTGAGCCAGTCCACAGTCTCTGAAACAGCAGTGTTCAGCTTGAGAAAACCTCTAGGGAGCCCAACACAAAATGAACATGGGTTTCTTGAAAGCAAATGATATTGACATTGTGTCAGGAGGCATTCTTTTCAAGAACAGAATGCTTTGCAGCTGATGGGCCCTCAAAATTCAACCTTGAGGGAAAAGCCAAGATTAAAGTTTGCTTTTATCTAGGTGCATAGTCACTGAGATCTAATAGATTTGGTACACTGGTTGCAGCTTTAGTTTCCCTTGAAGGGTAATCACAGGGTACATGACAAGAAAACAGCTGCATTGTACCCCATAGTGTAAAATGTACCACTCAGTGCCATGTACTACTCTTCTTCTGTGCATGCACCCCCTATACTTAAGACAGTGAGCATTCTGCTGCAGATTAAGGGCATTGTATTATTAAATATCTTAATCATCCAAAATACTCTGGTCCATATTGTCCCCTGTTGCTGTAGAGGAATGTCATATGCACATCCATATGTCTGCATAGGCAGCTACACCAAGAGGAGATTCGCTCCTAGGGCACACAGGAAGTGATACTGACATCTTCCCTCTGAGCGCCACTAGAAGAAAACAACTTTAAATCAAGCTTGGCTTTACAGAAGAGGCTGCCCAGGAGAGGCGCTGAGTCAGGGCGTCTCTCAGCCGGCATGGCAGCGTGAAGATGGTCCCTTTAGCTGCCCAGCAAACAAAGTAGATGAGGCTGGGTCAATATACAGGTCCACCAACAGAGCTGTGGTTGCCATCCGCTTGTGCTGCAGTGCTCTGCTTCTGGCAGACTTCCCACAGCCACTGGACCAAAGCATGGGTTCCTGTGGCACAAATGAATCCAAATTGCTGCATTAAATTAAAATATTTAAATTATTTTTGTTGAGGTGCGATATAATGAAGGATCAGGCACACTGGACTTAGTGTGAACTAGAGAACATACTTTGAATATATTCGAATTTATCTAGTCTTCATTGTTGATATTTCCTTTGAAATTCTTAATGTTTCTATTTCATTAATAGAAAAATATGGGGAACCTGTTCACCATAACATCTAACCCCAAAAGCGCTAACAAAGGACACGGCAGACCAGCAGCCTATTACTGCAGTGGTACTCAGTTCAAATATTGTTAACGTTGCTAGGGTTGCCAGGCATCTGGTTTTCAACTGGAATGCCTGGTCAAAAAGGGAACCTGGTGGCTCCAGTCAGCACTACTGACCAGGCCGTTAAAAGTCCAGTCGGCCACGCAGGGCTAAGGCAGGCTTCCTGCCTGCCCTGGCTCCGCACAGCTTCCAGAAGCAGTGGCATGTCCCCACTCTGGCTCCTAGGCGTAGGAGCATCCAGGGGGCTCTGTGTGCTTACCCCACCCCAAGCTCCAGCTCCGCAGCTCCCATTGGCTGGGAACTGCAGCCAATAGGAGCTGTTGAGACGGCGCCTGCAAACTGGGCAGCACACAGAGCTGCCTGGACACGCCCCCGTGTAGGAGCCGGAGGGGGGACATGCTGCTGCTTCCAGGAGCTGCCTAAGGTAAGCATCACCCGAAGCCTGCACCCCAGATCCCTTCCCATCTCCCAACCCCCTGCCCCAGCCCTGATCCACCTCCCACCCTCCAAACCCTTCAGTCCCAGCCTGGAGCACCCTCTTACACCCCAAACCCCTCATCCTCAGCCCCACCCCAGAGCCTGCACCCCCAGCCAGAGCCCTGAACCCCCGCACCCCAACTCCCTGCCCCAGCCCTGATCCACTTCCTTCCCTCTGAACCTCTCATTTCTGGCCCCAACCCTGAACCTGCACCCCAAGCCCAGAGCCCGTACCCCCCACACACCAACCAACCCCCTGCCTCAGCCCGGAGCCCCCTCCCATATTCCAAACCCCTCAGCTCCACCCCCCCAGCCCAGAGCCCCCTCCTGCACACCAAACCCCTCATCCCCGGCCCCACCCCAGAGCCTGCACCCCAAGCCGGAGCCCTCACCTCCTCCCGCATCCCAACCCACTGCCTCAGCCCAGAGACCTTCCCATACTCCGAACCCCTTGGCTCCACCCCAGCCCAGAGCCCCCTCCTGCACACCAAACCCCTCATCCTCAGCCCCACCCCAGAGCCCGCACCCCCAGCTGGAGTCCTCACCCCCTCCCACATCCCAACCCACTCCTCAGTTTGGAGCCCCCTCCCACACTCTGAACTCCTCATTTCTGGCCCCACCCCAGAGCCTTCACTCCCTCTTGCATGCCAATCCCCTGAGCCAGTCCGGTGAAAATGAGTGAGTGAGTGAGGGCAGGGAGAGCGAGCAACAGAGGGAGGGGGGGATGGAGTGAGCGGGGGAGGGGCCTCCAAGGAGGGGCAGGGCAAGGGTGTTCGGTTTTGTGCAAGCAGAAAGTTAGCAACCCTAATTGCATTTTTAGTGAAATGTCTATTGAATTTTATGTATCATCATACAAAAATGTGACCTCTTTTAAAAAAAAGTCTTGTTAAAAAAGGATTGACCATTAAAAGGCCAAGTTAAAGAAGAGTCCTGCATGTGAGAGTTCTGAACTGGATAAAAGAAACTAAAATAGTCCTAGTTGTACCTTGTTTAACTATTTAAATGTCTCCGTTGAGATTTTCAAAGTGAACTAGAGGGTTTACCCACAAAACTCCAATTGAAATTAATGGGAGTTAAGTGGTTAAATCTCCTTGTTGGCTTTGTAACTCTCAGCTCTCATTTTTATGTGGTTGAACTGTTCTTTTTTTGAACATGACATGTGTATTTTACATATGAAATGTTTCTGATAGAAATACAGTGCAGACAACGTGAAACAGTTAAGAAGGAAATAGATAGCGAGCAGCAACTATGCACATTCAGAAGTAATCTGCAATAAATCTGGTGCCTTATTAAGCTGTGAAGATAGTGTTGATCCATGTTAATTTTTTTCAATACTGGTTTAAAACAAAGAACAAAGGGAAGACGGATTAAAAGGAAACCAAAGGAGATTAAAAATTACTTGCAGCGTTAGTGCTGAAAGTAATAAAACAGGCACATGGGCCTACTACAGTGCACTCTTGCAAAGCATAAAGAACAGAATCAGCCGCAAACCGTTTGATGCTGCCCTCATGGACACAAGGTGATAAAAAAGGAATAAGCCATTTTTATAATACTTTAGGGCCCAACCCAGCATAAAATATATCGGGTTTTCTGGCTGGGCATGTTGTGAGACCTGATTTTTAGTGATTTCTGTGGCTTTATGGGCACTTCTGCAGTACAAAAGCTGAACATATTTTTTGTTGGATTAGGCCTTTAGATAGCTATTTTTACTCTCAAAGGGTATGAAAACTGACAAGTATACAGATTACTTGCTAAATCATTAATCATTAAGACAAAGACCAAGTTAAAAAATTGTTTCAACTTTTCCAAAATCAAGAAACAAAGCTCTTAAAAATCTTATTGTTGTAAGGTCCATATACCAGCTTCAACTAAACTATATCTGAGTGGGTATCAGAATCTTCAGGTTAAAATACAAATTGGGTAGGCAAAATTAATGGTTAACCAATTACTCTGTTTGGGTGTGTGTTTAAAATGCAGTTATATAAGAATTCCATTTCAACTTAGTATGAATGAATGTCCATGGTTATCAGTAAAAAAAAAAAATAGATTTTTAAATTAGTAGTATCATAATAGCAACTGTGTTTTTGTGTGTTTGCTTAAGAAAAACGGATTTTGTAAGTTTTGACTAATTCAGGTAAAAAGAATTAAGTACTAATAAAATTATTTTTACCTAAACTAATCAAAATTTACAAAAACCACTCCCCTATCAAAAAGTCATACAAACAAAAAACGACAGTGGCTATGACAATACTAATAAAATCTAACTGTATTAATTATTCCCCCTTCAGCTTTCTGTAGGGGTTCCCCGAGCTCTATCTTGGTCCTCTTCTCTTCTCCCTCTACGATTTTATCTCTGCATAATCTCATTCACAAACATTCATTAACTCATTCAGCTACCTTTCTTCTCCTTTTGGCAAATTAAAATCTTGTTCTATCTCTCAGATATCTTCTTGTACATGTCAAACCATCAGCTTAAACTTAACATGGCCGAAACAGAATTTGTAATCTTCCCCCCACCCCCAATCCCTCCCTACTCCCTCCTTTCTCAATCACTGTAGACATCACCACCATCCTTCCTGTCACTCAGGCCTGTAAACTAGCTGTCATTTTTGACTAAGCCCTCTCTCTTGAGCCTCACATCCAGACTGTGTCTAAATCTTACCAATTCTTTCCGTGTAACATCTCTAGACGATGATTTTTCCTCTCTATCTACACTGCTAAAGCTCCCATCCAGGCCGTCATCATATCACATCCAGATTGTTCCCACTGGCTTTCCAAAATCTCTTCTTGTTCATATCCATTCAGAATGTTGCTGCAAAGATCATTTTCCTAGCTCATTACCTTGACCATGTCACCCTTCTCTTTGCAACACTCCACTGGCTCTCCTTTCTCTACAGCACCAAATATAAGCTAGATGGCTCTACCTTAACAGCCCTTCATGGCCTAGCCCCACTTTATCATCTCTCACTCACTCTCAGGATATTGACTCCC
The DNA here is from genome assembly GCF_015237465.2 of Chelonia mydas. Classification (NCBI taxonomy): domain Eukaryota; kingdom Metazoa; phylum Chordata; order Testudines; family Cheloniidae; genus Chelonia; species Chelonia mydas. The sequence continues at coordinate 181,014,213 of NC_057849.1, forward strand.
ACCACCAATCAGCCAATGATGCCAGCCTCCACCACACACTGGTGGAGAAAAGCACGTTTGTGGTTTCTCCCATGCCACCCTTTATGCTTGGGAGGACTCCCCATATACATCCACAAAACTACCTTTTCCTCCTTCAAATCTCTTCTTAAAACTCTTCTGTGCTATGATGCCTAGAAAACATTTGACTATGGTTAGGCAGCAGGTGTGCTGAGACTACTGCCTACCACTTCCAATGGATCCTCATTGTTTCCTTGTACTCCGCTATGATCCACCCATTATCTCTTGTGTTATACTTAGATAGCAAGCTCCCTGGGGCAAAGAGTATCTTTTTGTTCTGTTTGTACAGTGCTTAGCCCAATGGGGTCCCAGTCCATGAATGGGGCTTCTAGGTACTACCACAACACCAAGAAATATTAACAATAAAGAACTAAATAAATAAATAGTATGTTTAACTGTGAATTTCTTGGTTTTGTAATGCTTCATCTAGGGATAATTACAACATCATTATAATGTATTTTACTCAAAATGACTGATATGTGCTCTCATCTGCAACTCTATGTTAATATAGTTATGTAATAAAGCTTAGTCCCTCCCCTCCCCCAGCAGCTTGAAATGTACTATCCTTCTCCTGAAGTATACATGCTGGGGGGACAAGATGTCCGTGATTTATTTCCATCTTCTCTGAGATCCATCCAGCAAGAAAACCTGGGCAAGACACGATTGCTCACAGACGGCTAATCTTGACAGATCCTATTGGGCTCTGCAGTGTTCTACAACCCCTGCCCACTGGCTGGCTATGCCACTCCCATGTACACCCAGAATAACCAACATTGTCAAATTAATTTTGGGAGATTTGTGGTGGGATAGGGGCACATGACACTCACCTCCCTGATGCATCTCTGCTGGATGTCCACAGCAACCATGGTCTTGGCCGGGAGCAGCAAGAAGATGCCCAGCGCCACTTGCAAGCCTATCAACATCCCCCTCCCTCACCCAGCCGCAGCAGAGCAGGAGGGAGACAGAAAGAATGGCCAGTGCATAGGCACATCTGGTGCTAGGGGCAGGACTGGCTGCATGGGCCAGGTGTGTGTGCTAACAAATTCAACAAACAGGACATGTAGCACATCCACTCCTCCATCCCAGCCAAAGAATAGACCCCAAAGAAAGGGATTGGAGTTGCTGGGCAGAGCAGGAAAGGAAGCATTGCTATGGTGGGAGATAACATTATTAAATCAGGAGTCTGGAATTTTTGCTTGAAAATGGGAGTCTCCCTGACATACCAGGAGACTTGGTCAGTCTCTTGAAACCCCCCATTAGTCCTGCCCCTCACATGCTGGTGTATGATGTCACATGCTGAGAGGGGGTGCCCTTGGAATACTTGCATGTGTTAGAACCACTATGTTGGATCACACTGAAATCCCATGCGGGGGACAGCTGTTGGAAGCAGCGGGCATGTGCTCCCATTGTGGGCAGGATCATTGATGCTCAGCCTAAGCATCACAGAGGAGAAACCTGAAGGCTGGTGATGGGAGCTGCTGCCATACCTCACATTGGTTGTAACTCAGGTTTGCTGCTACTCCCCTCCTTCCCTGTGTCCTGTGCTTGCACTCCCACCAGAGCCCAGGCCCCAGGGCTTTATTTCCCATGTGTTGGGCTATGCCAGGTGGGGTCTCACAGGTGCAGTGGAGGGGGACGGTCCCTGACTCTGGCCCTTCCAATGGCCCTTCTCTGAGAGGTAGTAGGACCTATTCTGAGGAATATAACTAGGGTGACCAGATGTCCCAATTTGATAGGGACAGTCCCGATATTCAGGGCTTTGTCTTATATAGGCCCCTATTATCCCCCACCCTCTGTCCCTATTTTTCACATTTGCTATCTGGTCTCCTTAAATATAACATGAGCTTGGCCTGGCCTGGCCTCTGGGATGGCCCTTTCTCGCCTGTGGTGATGAAAGGACCAGAGTCGGTCACTTAGGAAAAGCATTCAAGTTCCAGTCACACACATCTCTCCCTTTCTTTCCACCATTCAGGCTCCACCAGAGACAGTGCACATTCTCAAAGTCCCGGGTCCTCTCTCCTATTTCCAGCCCTTGCTCCAGGAAGGGCAGCTGTAGGAGTGATCAGTTAACCCTCCCCAAGGATTGGAGGAGCTCAGAATAAATGCAGATACCCCATTTCACCCCATCCCCCTTAATATAGCTTTTGTCTTGGAATACACACACACTATACATAGGTTTGGAAAGATAAGATTTTTATCGGTAAATGTCAGCAAATGTCGATTTCACTGTATGCAAACAAACTGACAAAAAATATTTCCATCAAAAATAATTGAAATTTACAGATAGTCAAAATAAGAAAAATGCTGCTTGATAACTTAGATTTTGGTTTAAGAATATTTACTTTATATATTTTGACATATCATGGTGACAAATTGTGTTTTAATAGTTACAAAGCTTTAACTTTTTGAATCTCAATATCTACTACCATTAAATAATTATTGTCTGACCCCCCCCCCGCAATTTCTCATAACTGAAAATGTAAAGAAAAAAATGCTGAAAAATAAACAATACTATCCATTAAAAAAATAAAAATTAAATTCTGCCAGGCCTAACTATATATTCAATATACGTTTCACACACACACACATAGACAGAGAGAGGGAGAGAGAGTATAAACAATAAGAATTATATGAAACAAAGTTTTCTTTGGACTGTAAAGTTTGAGGTTGAAAGCAGATTATTTGCAAGCAATTTACAGAGGCAATATTCAATCAAAACAACTACTATCAACCATAAAATACAGCATCGGCTATCTACCAGGGGTAATAACTCTTGCATCTTATTGCTGGGAATTCCTTCAATGCCCAAACCATTTTTAGTTTGCAAGGCTGCTTAATTTGTTTGACATGGTTGGGAAGAATCTGCAGCTCAACCAAAAATATGTAGTTTTACCCCCCATTATCTCTGCACATAAAGAGTCGTGGAGCTTCAGGCTAGAATTAACACAAGATAGGCTATTACGATTGTAAGAGCATTTAGCAGCAGTCCCTGTTGACTTTGCAGTTTATAATAATAAATATCCCCCACATAATCTCACTCTCTTTTTTTAAACTTGATGCCTTAAGGAGTTCTTGAAGCTTGTGATAAAATATAACAGCATTTGCCTATTTAGGTGATACCCTTGATTTACATTTCTCCTTGGGCAAAGTCATTTAAAGACAGTGTTTGCAAGTAAATGCCTTTAAAAATATAACCCTTGATTTTATAAATGCCCTACAGAAATATGATTTCCTACTGTACCTGGTTGCTGAAGGTAAACTAAATCTCCTTGTTCAGAACAATGGAGTGCTTTCAAAAGGATTTTTCTTCTTTTTACTCTTTTAGAATGGAAGAAACTTGTAATCAAATTGAAGGTTACAGAAAGTGCATTTTACAACCTGAGAGTTTCTCTTTCTTATTAATATTACAAGAGGCGAGTATTAAAATAAACTACTACACAGTGGACTGGGCTGTTAAACTGTTTATAAAGTACTGCACTGACCACATACCATAAACAATGAGAAAATATTATTTTTTCACGAAGGAAATCTGTTGGCAGACTTTTGAAACCAAGATCTCATTCCTGCAGAGACTTATACACATGAGTAACTCTATGCAATTGAATAGTCCAATGAGTTCAACAGACCTACTCAAATGCATAAAGATTTGCAGAAGTGAGGCCCAAATGAACAGGGGAGTCATACATTAAAAAAACTAGAAATCACAGAGCATTGTTGACAGACCACATTAACTGAAATACCTGTATTAAACCATCAAGGTATTTTTCATCTTTGTCTTAAAGACCACTTTTGTAGTCACTTGGAATTTCAAGTGAATTTAGTGGGTCTCACACCAGTTTCTAGTGGACCCATGTCCACATTACAGAAAACACAATCACAACTGGCTGTGTATAAAGAGAAGACTTCAGTCTCCACAGATGTCAAATCAGTAACTATCACAAGTATTGCATTCACTGAAAACAATTTTTAAAAAATTAAATATGCTTCTTTACCCAAATTCTTATTCCCCTCCATTCTGCACATCTTGCTTTGTTATTGTAAGGCTGCTAATGAATGTTGGACTCATGTCTGTGATTCCTTTTTAGAAAGAAAAAAAGGAGCAATTAAGCATTTATCCCAAAAACCTACAGTACGCACACACACACATTTAATAAATTCCATTGACTTGCTAATAGATGTCAATAAAACAATCAAATTTCAAGCTCAACAACCTTACCGTGTCTCTTTAAATTACTATAACAATCATTTAAAATACTATTTTTCAGATAAACCAAAATTAGTTTGAAATTCTATGTAATTTCCAAATAAATGAACTCCAGATTATTGGCCCAAATCCCATCTCATGCTGGTTTTACATTGCTGTTACTCCTGTGTGACATCAGTGGGAGTAAGAAAAGAATCAGGTCCTGTGATCCTAAGTATTTATCTTTCCAATTTAAGTTTACTTTTTAAGAATGGGTTAATGTCTGAGTATTTGGTGACCCTAACATTTGACTAAATATTTTCTTTCTTTGGTAGCTTTCAGTTCCTATGAGCTTTCATCAGTTCTTAGATACCGTAAATTTCTTTTCTGGGAAGCTGTCCAATCTGTAAGATGAGAAGGTGATGAACTGTTCACAACACTATTTGAGTTCTTAGAAGACAGATGGGAGCCAGTTTACTTAATTTTAAGCAAAGTAGGGGAAGCTTTGAAACAATACCAAGCAAGCAGTCAGTATTATGTTTGTGACAAGACTTTGGTATTTTTCTGTTAAATAAATTCAGTGATCTATCTTTACGGTGAGGTCTACTAACAGTTCCCCTTCTTTCAAATGTAAATGTTAAACTAATTAGTATTAAATTAATTAAATAAAGCTATTAGATGTTGTATCCACATGCTGCTCTACAGGCCCTGAGCCTGCAAATGACATCACGGCCTTCCTGTGGGGCCCCATTTCACCAAGTTCAAGGTCAACGGGCACTGAATTTCAATGAAGTTAATAAGGATTGCATAAGGCCAGGGCAAGAGAAACTTCAGAACTCTGGCAGTTGGTGGCCTCAGCATTGCTTATCTGTGACAGCCCCACACACTATTTCTTGTCTCCTTTACACCCCTTTCCCCTCCATCATCTCCCCTTCACTCCTTTTATCTCTCCTCTTCTGCTCTTGTTAACCCTCTCTTCCCATCCTCCCTAATTTCTCATCCTTTTCTCCCTCTCACAAATCTTCAACTCTCCCTGAGCCTCCCCTGATTTCTCTTCCAACGTGGTGCTGACCCCGCCGTCTTCATCCTGCCACTCAAACATACCTACATTCTCCTCCCCAACTCCTTCCAATTCCCCAAACTTTAGCCCCTCTACATTTATTCCCAGCTCCTCCCCACTCCGGACACCCACTCCATCTTAAAGTAAATAAATAAATTAAACAATGGTTAAACCTCATCCAGACAGTCACATGGGCCCCAGTTCAGCAAAGCACCTAAGCATGTGCTTAACTTTTTAGCACATGCCTAAGTACATTATTGAGCAAAAGCAGTTAAAAATAAGCACATAAAAATAAGCACATACTTAAGTGTTTTGCTGAACTGGGGCCTGACCACATATCACTGTAACACTCTGTCTTCCCTTTCCTTTTTCTCTCCCCCTCCCAACCTGCCACTGTTTGTTATCACCAGTTATGGAGCCCTAAACATCATTAGACTACAATCCCGCAAACGTGCAAGTGCTTAACTGTATTACCACTTGCAGTTAGACTACTCATGGTAGCAAAGTAAGCACATACATAAGTATTTGCAGGCTTAGTGACTTGGGCTGTAAGCTATTTGGGACATGGACCACGTCTTTTTATTTCTTCACTTGACTCTTCAGGCACTGTATAAATAATACATAATAATATATTTATTTCACTCTCTAACCTTTTCTTTCATTCAGCTGCCCCTGATTTTCTGCTTGCTCACCTCTTTATCTCTTCCTTCTCTAGTTTTCTTATGTCTGTGGGCTCAACGGCCAGCAAAGTCTCTGCCTTTCACAGCCACCACCCTCTTTTTATAATAGGCTGATTTACAAGTGTTCAGTCTCAAATTAGCATGTGGACATTGCATCATCTTCCCAAACCAGTTTGTGTGACTTATTTTTACCTTGCACCCAACAATTAAGAATAATAAGCAACCTCTGCTTTCTCTTTTCCTGAAACTCAGATATAGAGCCATCGGGTGAGTTATTGCTCTCTGAGTGGCTTTAAAGGTGACCTTCAATGGGCAAGGAGAGGGTGAAAGTATCCTTTTTTGTCTTTATGATTTATAAAGAAATCTTTAACATGTTTTGGGTTTGGTTTTTTTTCCCCCCTCCTCCTGCTTATTTTTACGTTACAAATTCAGGTCTTGTTTATGGTATAACAAGAAAATAAAAGGTGAGCTACTGAGTGCGGAAATAAATTTTAGTCAGATAGTTTAAAACTTTAGTTTTTATTAATAACTATTTAACTCAAATACCTCACAAAAATGGAAGAAATGTTCTCTTTGTGTGAGAGTCAACACAATTACACCTTCATGTGAGGGCTGAGAAAGCTTCTGATCCAGTTCTGGGGTCTTCAAATAAGTCCTTTAGCATGGATACAATATTCCTAAAAGAAAAACAAAAACAAACATAAAAACCAAGAATTTTGCATATAACTGTGTGATTTCTTACTATAAAGCACTGAATGAGCAGTTACCCCTTAATGTTAACCACATACTTAAGTGCTTTGTTGAACTGGGGCCTAGATTTACAAAATGGAGGTGGTGTTTTAAACCGATTATTTGTGTTCCTTATATCTAGATTCCATACATGTCAACAAAGCATGTGACAACATACTACCACATAGGCTTGTGGCATGAATAAATCAGTGGTTACCCATAGATACTTTAAACATTACAGCCACCTCAAGAATCCTAAAGCCTCTTTCTTCACCTTAGCACAGCAGGACAATAGAACCATTGTGCCGAAGAAATATTGTTTGCCTGCCTTTTTCCTTTAGCTAATTTGTTTAGTTTAAAAATACCCAGTGATAAAGATACACAGCTGCAGAGAACCCAACTGTGTAGACAGATGAATGTCAATAAAAAAAAAGGAGAGAAAGTAACTGGTTCGCTGTTGATGTATTGGAGAAATTTAAACACTGAATCCAAACAGGAAATGTGGATTTGAATCCAAGTTATGAGCCTCCCTAATCCTCGAGTGTTCAAAACCTAGGTATTGGTTTTACTCCTTATAGTGATGTGAAAATTTGAAATCAAATTCTGTTTTTTCTTTCAGGCCCAATATACTGGTTAGTTATTTTTGTTGTCTCTCATAACCAGCATGCAAATACAGATAAACACTTAGTGAAAAACTCCTGTATCTCTGCTTCCACTCTAAGTATTGGAAGGATATTAGCAGGGGTTGAGCAAGAAAATTGAAATGTGGACGTACACTGGATGATCCATTTTACCCCTCATCGTGTACCCCTAATTGTCCAAGGAGATTATGACATTACACACAATCGAAACCCTAGCCTACTGGAAATTGTTAAAGATACTTTGTAGTGTACTGATAAAAGGCCTGGACATGTGAAGAACAATGAAAACTTGTCAGTTGTAATAAAAAAATTATTTCCAGGAAATTAAACATATTTCATAAAATAAATAGCATGTCTGCCTTCATCCATGTGTATTGTTAGGATGTGATTAAAATGTGAAGTTGCAATAGAAAAATTATTTCCATGCAAGGTTATGCAGGTCTGTTTGATTATGCTATTAGAAAACAGAAAATTAGAAAATGAATTATAAATCTCTTTCAGTGCAAGTTTGGATCTAGTGATGGAATTCACTGCGGCATTATGACAATATGTTTCTTGTTTCGAAGGCTATGAAGAAACCACTATTTTTTTTTAAAAAAATCAGGAATGAAGGTATATTCATGTTATTATTCAGATCAGTAGCTTAGCAGCCTGTACAGTAGCTCCAAGATCCTTTACTTTTATGTCACATACTGAGATGCTTGTCCATGATGGACACTAATCCTACATCATGCGCTAGGTTATTAAAAATTATGGATGTGAATTGTCACTGAAAAACAAGAACATTGTTACTAAGTACTCCATACTCATTTATTTTATATCTTGCAGTATGTATGATCCTCAAATAGGAGTTCATCTCAGAAAATTAGTAAATATCTTAAGTGTGGCAATGTCTAGGAACAAGGTAACTAAAATTACCTTGTGTTTGTAAAGATTTCAGACTTTTAAGTGGTTTGTTTCTTCCATTTATTTAATATTCATATGATGTTACATCTTATTACCTGAGAGTATGATCTATATGCCAACATTGTAGGTAAGGAGTTTATAAATCATACACATGAAAGCTTTATACATGACAATATCTCAAATTTGCAACTCTTTTTTGAATTGTACACAGCTAAACCCATTGAAAAGGTATACAGACAGAAATCTATAACATGTAAAATGTGAAAATCCACAAAGTACAAGATTGTGTTTTCATTATTCAAATAGGTCCCAAGACAACCAGGACCATTTCTGAGAGAGAGAGAGAGAGAGAGAAATAATGGAATGTGTTAAAAGAAAATGTAACTCTAAGGTTTAAATCAAGAAGTCAATAAGAAGTGTGATGGTGTCTCAAGACTTCATTTTGCAGCACAATGTCATTACAGTCGAGAAGCACTCTCCCCTTTTTAGTACTGTGAGAGATTTAGACATGGGACCTTTTTCCCAACCCTGAAATGATTTAGGGACCCATGAAGGTCCAGAAAGGTGTTTTTGTGGGTCACAGGATGACTCCATTCAAAAGTTGAGATGATGCTAGAAAATATCGGGATGGGTGGCAACCCTGTGTTAAGGAGAGAGTAGTGCTTGATAATTTTGGTGATAGTTCTAAAATTACCCAGAGGCAAGTCTCAGCCTCTTCAATTCTCCATCCTTCCTTTACTGCATCAGTGTTCCAACTGCTTCACCCACCTCTTGCCAGTGGGGCTCCCACATCTTCCATCTTCTTCCTATTTAACAAAGTAAATCAGTTTGCTGCCTCTCCCAGGCATAAGTGTCAGCCACCAAGGGGTTTCTACATGAGAGTCCTCCCAACACCCCACATATGTGACTGAAAAAGTTGCACCTCCCTAGCCTCCCTTGACACAGAGGCCATCCTCTGGTTACAGACCCAGCTCTAATGTCTGAGTTCGAGACACACCTCCCTTGTTTGAGCAGGGGACCACTGTTATGGGAACGGCAGGCTGCATTTTTCTCTGGGGTCTGGCTGATCAGACAGAACCTGGTTTGTGTCACTGACTCCTCCTGCGCCCTTGTGCCCATCCTGCCCGGCGCTAGTGCACCCCCCTCCCTAACATTTACACTGGGCTGCTCATCACCCGGGGCTGCTCAGCTGGGATCAGTGCTTCCCCCCCCCCAGTGATCCAGCAGCACCTGTCCTTTCCCAACATGCCTGGCTCCTGTTTTGCCCCCTATAACCCTCTGTTCTGCCCCAGCGGGTTTGCAGGCTCTCCTGTTGGCAAGAAGCTTTATTCAGCACCAAAGTGTGTGTGGTGGGGGGGGGGGAGAGTATAAACCGAGGGGTGAAGCCTGGTGGGGGGGGTCATTTGGGGGAGGGCAGGAGGGAAAAGGAGTTAGGAAGGCGAGGGGGGAGGCGGGAGGGGGCGTGGGGAGAGGGCAGGGCAGGGAGTTGGGGCGAGCTGCGGGGGCAGGGGAAGGGAGGCGAGGGGGAGCGAGGGCGCTGGGCGGGCCGAGGAACCAACGGGCGCTGCTGCGGGCGGCGGCTCGGGGGGGGGGCCGCTCCCCCCACCCGGGCCTGGAGGCGGAGCCGGAGCCGGCGGGGCGGGTCTCTGCGCCGGGGCCGCGCCCGCCTGCCGGCGGTCACGGGAGAAGCAGGAAGGAGGCGCGGCGCCGGGTGCGGCGCGGGGGCTCTGGCGGCTCCGAGTCCGGCTCTCGCTGCCCGCGGCCTGCGCTCGCCGCCGCCATGGCCTCGCTCTTCAAGAAGAAGACGGTGGATGGTGAGCGGGGGCGGGTCGGTCTGAGGGGCGCCGGGGTCAGCGTCCGGCTCTCGGGCCCTGTGTCCAGGGTCGGTCTGTCTGGCCGCCTCTCGTTTCCCTCCGGGTCAGGAGGGGGCCTTGTTCCTGCGGGCCGGAGCTCGCCCCGGGGGCCGCTTCCAGCGGAGCCTCCCTCCGCCCGCGGGCTCCCTGTGTCTGCTCTCGGGGTGGGCGAGTCCCCTGCACGCACCCGTCCCGGGCCGGGGTCCCACGGGCTCGGTCCCGGGTGTGTGTGTGGGAGCAGAGCGGGGCCGGGCTGGTCGGAAAACAAGGGCGAGGGAGGTGCACCGAGAGTGACTCATCTAAAGCCGTGTGTGTGTGTGAGACACACACACACACACACGTACCCTCCCCACGTACTGAAAGCGTCAGGGACCGCTGATAAGTCAGCTACACGGGGAAAGAAGTCTGTAATAAAAGTGGAACTTTTTTTTGCTCTCTGCAGCGTTGGGGGTATGTTTGCATGGTCTCTAAGACCACGGGGTGACTCTTAAAGATGGTGCCTCGAGATAATAGTTAAGTCGAACCTAAAGAGAACCCTGTTTGGGGGAGGGGGGTTGGGGTTTTGTTTTTTGTCTTTTTTTAACCAAATATATATTTAGTTGTTCAAAGTGATACAAAAATACCTCTAACTTAAACAATCAGCAGAGCCATGGAAACAAGTTGCTCTGTTCTCTGGGAACACTTTTCTGTTTGTTTGGTGAAGAGAAGAGCAGATAAACATTGCTACAGATTCACTGGTGTCTAGCTGTGAGCTCTTGGTGTTCTGTAGTTATCAAATCACCATTTACTGTCTGTTGTTTGTATATATAGATTTAAAGTGTTAATCTTGCTATTTGGGGGGTAAGTTTTTCTAACTATTAAACCCAGTGCAGAAATAAGAACGTGTCCTTTTTAATACATTAATTTAAAAAGGGCAGCTTAACTCCCCTTGTAAGAACATTTCTTGCACCATCATACATTCTCCAGTAGGCAGGTGGGCTTAGCTGATGGAGAGTTGCTTGTCTGTTATCAGCAAGAGTTTTGAAACTGATTATGCAATACATTCACTGAGCAAACCATGTGGAATCTTACTCTAAAACAGGCCACAAAACATGATGCTTTGTGTATCAGCCAATTGTATTTCGTCAAGCAAAGATTACTATTTTCCATTTCTAGTCTGGAAGAGATTTTGGGCACAGAGCAGGAAGGAGGGCAGAAGTGAGTTTTGCCACCTTTTTATTTGCTTTGATCCTGAGGGCCAGTTCAGTCCCCTTGGGACAGTTGCCAGCCTAGGGTTTCAGGAATGGAAAGTGCCTCAAACATGTCTGTGGAATGCACCATACATACATTGGGCATGAAGGTGATATGAGCAGGTGGTATAGAATTGTCCCTTTATGCTACCTGGTGATCTGTATATGCAAGGAGGGGGAGTTCCTGCTGTTTACAATCTTTTAATCCCTTTTGTGCTTCTGGAGCAGGACCAAGGACCTCACCCTTTGTTTTATTCCTCTGTGACAATTTGCTGTTACAAGCTCTCATTTTTCTGTTGGATTCTCCTTCATTTGCAGAAACAAATGACAGTGCCTCTAGTTAGTGTTAATGCTAGTTACCATGGATCGTCTATTGCTGTAGTTCTTTTAAAGTAGCTGAGAATCTCCTGTGGTAGAAGAAGTATAAAGAAAATGAATCTCCTGACTTTTTCCCCAGCTTCTAACTTGTTTAAAATGCTAGTGCCTTTATTATATTTGGGTTCAGTTTCTACTCTGCAAGTTTTCTAACAAAAGGGAATATTTCCTGTAGAGTAGAACATCAATGCTAGTCTCATACATAAATATATTTGCATTACTATTTCTTCTCAGTGTTCTTCAACTGAACTATATATAGTGTAGTTAAATTTTAAATCTCCCCTCCCACCATACCCCCCAGCAAAGTCTTCTTTTTAAAGACTTTTTGATAGAGCTCATGCTTGATGCTTGTTTCTTGAATTGCTTCCGTTGTTTCTCTGCTGGGCCAAAATACATTGTTTTTATTTGTCAGGCTTTATTTTCATATATTGGCTGTCTACTCCAATGTCCATTGTAAAGTGTTTCTTGAAAATGTTACTTGTGGGGTCTTGGGAGCAGTAACATGACTAAAATAGCCCCTTTCAATATCACTTTTCTTTTCCGATAATTACTCCTTAGGCTTAAAACAGTTATTGAGCATGAGCTTTTTGTGCAGCGTGTGTTCCTCTTAAGATTCCATTAAAATATTTTGTTGGAACCTATTACTGCTGAAATAATTTCAGACTTAGATGGCTTGCAGTGTCTTCGCACATCTGGGAAGGAAGAATCTGAATTGCTACTCTTCTTTTTCCAGAAAGATTGATGTATGCTTTAAAATGAAGACTATGGCTGCGGTTTCTGCTTATTATTCATGCTTTAGTCATCTGACAGTAATTGAGCCTGTCTAGATTGCATTTCACTTGTTACCCAAGTAAATGAGGAAAATAGAAGTGTACAAGTATTAGTCTGCTTTTGTGGAATACAAAACCATGATGTAGTCTTAATTATGGGAACATTATTTCCTTTTCAGACTGTTTTAAACAGACTTTTTTAATAGATGGAGGTTGCCCTGTCTTTACAATATAAACCTGAAAAGGGTTCCTGATTTCTCATCACAGCACAACTTTCAATAACTTATTCATCTTTTATTTTGTTACATTTAAAGGTTTGAGTTTGAAACAACAAATTTTATATTTATTATGGGGTTAAATCAGATTAAAAGTCTTGTAAAGGGGCATCATTTTTTAATCTGTTTTCAAATCCAAACTTGTTTGCGTGTCTTACAGTGCTAAAATCAGTTAAGCATATAAATCTAATTCTTATAAAATAGACTAGAAGAAGCCTTCTTACCACACCAAAAATCAACTGCCATTGGTAGTTACATCATTCTAGTAATACACTGTAGTATGTTAGGTATGCAAATTTAACTCTTGTGACTCTCGGTTCATATTCAAGCACTTTTTTTTCTCTGTTAGGAAACCCAATAGCATTAAACTCCAGTACCTGCTGACTTTTTTACTCTTTAGAATTCTGCAAAATTAGAGCAATATGGGAGGCTGCTTTGAGTATGCAGCCTATACCCAGGAGAGCTATTTGTCCCTCCAACAGTGGAAAAGGAGTTCTGCTTTAGGAATAAATCCCTCTGTAGATTTTAATATTCACTGTAAGACCTATGCAGCCTAACAAATGAAGACAAATCTTTAATGGAAGCTGAAATGACGGGTTCTATATCATACATTGCTTTTAATATTTACACTTTATCAAGTAAATTCCATAAGGCTTCTACATAAACAATAGTATGAAGAAACTGGTCTCTTGCACCGAGTGAAAGCAATTTGCATTATCCTGTAAGGAAGGTAGTTAAGGTACTGTCTCTGCCCTCAGATGTCATTTTCTGTTCTTTGCAGGGGCAGTATACAAATGTCATCAATAGAGCATTGTTCATATTTGTTTCCTAAATGTCTCATATTAAGTGTGATGTTTTGGTATAATGCTAACCTTTGATTTCTGTATGCCCATGCTAAAATTTCATGATCTGGGCTTAGGGAGCTTGTATATGACGATGAAGTAGTTCCATGACGAATCACATTTTGATAATCTGTTGGCAGATGGAATCATAAGACCCAAACTAGTGAGGCACTCATTGTGGAGTACCTGCAGCACCTCACAGGATTGGGCTTTTAATGATGAGTGGGTAAGATTGACTGAAGTATGTTATTTGTCTAACTTTGAATGTGTAAAAATGGGCATTTATTTTGTTGTTGTGTGTGGCACTTTACTACTGAAAGTGCCCATCCTACTGGAAGGTGCTCAGGTACTATGGCGAGAGGATGGTATAAAAAATCTGTATAGATATTCAATACTACCTTGGCACACCTATTGTTGATTAGGGGTAAAACATTCTAGTTTTTGTGGTAGTTGATATGACAAAAGGGCCTTTTGTGGTTGGATGTTAGTTTCTGATATTCTAAGGAGATTGTTGACAGAGTATTGAAAAAGTAGTTTTTGTAGTTCAGTGCTAAATTTCTATACTTGCAGATATGAGGGGTGTTTACTAAGTTTAACCTTTATCCCAGATTCCTTGTTTTTGTTAAGTTAACTATATGCTTGTAAAGATTCTTAAATTACTGATATGTATTCAAAATCAACTTCAACTTAAATGTAGTCTAGTTTAAATACATTAAGAAAAAAAATCCTAGCAAGACAAGGGAAAAGGGGCACTTCTCCATTTTCCCTTTGTGTTACATTTAGATACGCAGAAGGGGATCTTAACAGGCACTCAGCATTAGGGCTCACCTGAGTCAGTTGACCAGATCCTAGAAGGCCTGTATGTCTCCCAAGTATAAGTGTCACAGTAGTCAGAGAAACCCTAAGAGGTGCTTAGTGGGCTTTCTCAAACCTCAACCCCCATTGGTGCCACAGTTGCAGACATACTCACCTGTTAAATTCCTTTAATTTTTCTTTTCAAGTAATGTTTAGAATTAAAGCTGCTGGCTTGACAGTTTTGGAAATGGAATTCCTTTCTCCTCAAAACAGGTACAGAATGTGTAATAGCAGTGCAAGCTGCTGCATTCCATCGCTGTACATCAATCTTCTTATGCCCAGATCACCTACTAAGGGGTGAGACTAGTAAGAGGTAATTCAGTAATCAATCATTCCTAGTCCATCCCCAGCTTCTCTAAGGCTGCTTATGTGAATAGACATGTCCAAAACTAGGCATTGGATTGCGAGACCACTAACGTTTCCCCAAATGGATCACTGAACATCTGGGAGCAAAGCTATATTTTTGGGTGTGCTCTTAAACATTGTTCCTTTTCTGTCTCTCCTAATGGCTGGGGAAAATGTTAGCTAAATTTTAAGTTAAGCTTTGGTTAAGTTATAGGCACATCCTTTAAGTACTGCTATATATTTGTTTAGATTGGATTACTACCTTATAGAATTGCTGCTCCCAAAGAGGGTGTCAGGAATGGATAAAAGACTTGACCAGTTTTCAGCCAATTCTGTGTCACATCCCTTGTGGCTTGACTTTTAGTTGAATAAGTGCAGCTATGTTGCATATGGGGAAGGGCAGGATTTTGGAGTGGTCTCTATGCACCTCAGTGAAGAAGGAGGTAAACAGGGCCAGGGGATTCACATCTATGGAAGCTGCTGCCATTTCTCCCTGCTCTATAGAGAAGGTGCAACAGGAACCAATGCTATTGCTCTGTTGAAGCAGCTCTGGAGCAGTCCCATGGTTATTCGGGGGAAGGGAGGATTCCTTCACCCAACCCTATCATCACAGACCTCACGGACCTCTCCACTGAATAGTTTGGCTACGGTGGCTGAGATAAGGAGAACTTGGCTCATATTGCTGTGAAATAGGAGTTAGAGAGATGCTTTTCTGCATGGGGAAGTTGTTCTTGACACTTTCTGCATGATTAAAAGAGACATGTTTATGGAATATAGAAGTCTCTTGTGCCAAATGCTTCTCTCAGTTACACTGGTACAAACTCCATTGAAGCCACTTAGGTTTCACTGGTATAAAAGGAGAACTTGGCCTATAGTGTTGAAATTTAAGACAGTATTTCAGACATGTAAATTTATATTCTAACATCATTGCATATATTTGATAGTCCCAGTAGGAGATGCATGCTTTACTCTTATGATAAAAAATCAAATTAATGAAGGGAAGTTTTCTATCATCCAATAAATTGCAGATTTTCATTACATGTTTCAATACTGTTAAGCATTCAGTCTGAAGAATTATTTTACCAACTATAAATATTTCCTTTCCAGATGTAATAAAGGAACAGAATCGAGAGTTAAGAGGTACACAGAGGACTATAACCAGAGATCGAGCAGCCCTGGAGAAACAGGAAAAACAGCTGGTAAGTAGAACAGAGAATTTTAGTTTACCTTTTTAAAACACACAATAAGTGTTTGTTTGAAATTTTAAATAAATGGCAAGAGAATGTCTCATACCTAAATGATAGTCTTCAAAGTCTTGCTGACTTTCCCCACTATCTACATTAGTTACCTTATAGTGGGGTGGGTTTTTTTTACAGTGCTGGGAGACCTCTCTCCCAGTGCTGGTGCTGCGACTACATAGCCATGTTAAAGCGCTGCCACAGCAGTGCTTTAATGTTGCTAGTGAAGACATACCCTTGGTCTTCCTGAATCTCTAATAAGTGCAGAGTCAGAAGCTGTGCTGTTTTTCATTATATAACCTGATTCTTTTTTGTCCAACAGCATGGGTAAATTTGGGCCAATGTTTCATAACCTGTTTTAAAATATTAAAACATCAATTGCCATATGGATGAATTTTTCTGGCAGAGTTCTTTGGCAGCAAGGGAATATACTGTTGACTCAGTAGCCCAGCATTAGTGCTTTGCATTCCAACGTGAGTTGTTGGGAATTCTGTCCCAGACATGACCCTTCCATTATAGATAGCAAGGGCTATGAGCTTTGGAGGCAATGCTCTAAGTTCTTGGGTTAGAAAGCAGTGAGAAGCATTAGTATATGTCATTGATGCTCATTTAAATGAACATCAGTGGTGAGGGTTTCAGAGGGAATATTAGGGCTTATCTTCAGTAGGACAGTTCATCTCAAAACACAACATGACTTAACAGCAACTGTAGACAAAGACAAGTCTAACATTGTCACCTGGATGTAGTTATTCCTATGGTCTTCATAGAATTTCCCTACAACCAGCTGACTTTATTAAACATAACAGTGATAACTCCCTCATAGAACGCTTGATCGTTAGAACATGTCCTTTAGTTTTATGTCACCTCATACCTATACTGGTGGAGGTATACGTCAAATTACATGCCTTGATA
Source organism: Chelonia mydas (assembly GCF_015237465.2). Classification (NCBI taxonomy): domain Eukaryota; kingdom Metazoa; phylum Chordata; order Testudines; family Cheloniidae; genus Chelonia; species Chelonia mydas. The sequence goes on from NC_057849.1 coordinate 181,031,163, forward strand.
GATGACACAAAAACTGTGTGGAAAAATTCTGTGACAGTTCACTCCCTGGTGTAGTGGTAAATAAGACATTGCCTCGTATGGTGGCAGGTCTTGTGGATATCAGTTTTGGCATGAGAAAAATTAGAGAGCCTGAAAGATGACTATTCTTGGAAATTTTATCCTTTTGCTAGGGCTTTAAGATATGTCTGATAGATTGTGTAAGTGGTTAAGCTACCATTATTTCTTTTAGTGCCTTGATTTCCGTAAAGAAATTCACCTTGAAGCTTTGAATGCACTCTTGTCAGTAACTTGCTCCAGAAATATATTGTGTATTTTTTTTCTCTTGTGAAGGAAGAGGTGAAGAGAACAAGTCTTTGAAAGACTCAGTCTTCTGTTGTTACCCTTGCTGCTCAGACTCTAAGAAATCTGAATTTTCAAAGCCTGGTACGCTTGTCATTTGAAAAGAGCAGGAAATTGTCAATGAATCAGAACATTGTCCTGTAACAATGGTCTTTTGCTGCTACTTATATGGAGAGGCAAAACAAATATTTTTTAAAATAGATGTTGCTCTGTGATAGCATTGTTACAGTTATTTACTGTTTTTTATATTTGTCTTTACTTGGCTAGTGTGGACAGTTTTGATGTCTGATCAGTAATGTATCCTGCTTACTATACTATTGACTTGCTGAATTTTGAGTAGGAGAAAGATGTGACTGTCTTAAAATTTCTTCATAAATACAAGGACTGTGGATTAATCTTGTCTTTTACTTTCACAATTAGTGTTAATTATGAATACATCAGCCATATAGCAACTTGATTCCCTGGCACAGATTCAGTTTGTAATTAATAGTTTAGTAATACTTGGCATGTACAGTTTATAATGTTTCATCTTGAAAGTGTGCTTTTCATACTATAATGAGATCCGTGGGCTACTAGAACTACTGTATTTAACTTGGAAAACTGGTGCTTGCTAACATTTGCTATTATAACATTTGGAAATCTGTGTCCAAAATATGCATTCCCATGTCACTCTTATCTTAACCACATAATATTGGAGTTATATTTAAAAAGCATGATAGTTTATTATATTTTGAGCACCCTGTAAAGTGCCCGCATCTCTTATATGTAGGCTACCAAAACAGGATTACCATTCCATTTCATACCCACAATACTTTTCTATTGATCTCATGTACTTCCCTTACACACCTGTATTTTCTCTGGTAAAATTGCATCTCTTACCAAATCTCTCATGAAGTTTAATTTTGTCAAAAATGAGGGATTTGTACGAAGCAGTTTCTGCCAAGCTAATGTACCAGTCTCAAAATATTATCTTCCTACGATAGTTCAGTATTTATAGTTTTCTTACACATGAGGTATCTCTTATGGTCGCAGGATGTTGTCTCTACCATAGTGGTAAAACCAAAGCAATTAGTCAGTTAACATTTGTTTTTGGAGCATCTCCTGCAGCTTTGTATCTCTTGCTGTTGGTTCCTCAGTGTCTATATGCTGTAGTCTGGTGGCCACTATTTACTATCACAGAGCAACTGGCTATGCTTCATAGCAGCCTTTTAGACATCTGTTGCATTCAGGGGAGGGTAAAGCACCTCTCTTTTTCCAGCAGGTGCTTTCCCACCAACAGCTGCAGTGCTGTTATTACACACAGTTTTACTTATTGCCTATTCCCGGAGAAAATGTTGTCACAATTGGACATATGAATTGTATATGTTCAGTCAGTAACATTATGGCAAATTAAAGAGAGAAGCCCTATTTTTTTTCTCTTCAATAAAATGCTTGGTATGAGGATTTTATGATAGTGATCAATTTGATCATTATGTTCTGTGAAGAGCTGTTAAGTCAGGGGTGCAAAACTTTCCTTGCCTCCATTAAATTAATTAGTCTTGTATTCCCTCCCCATATTGGTTATAGAGTTATCTGGGCATAGGCTTTGCCTAGACTAGGATTTAGGGTGTGATATTAGCTTGTGGCAGTGTAGACAAGGCACACTGCATTTATTATGCACTAAGATAATTGAGTTAAATCCCGAGGGGTGGGGGAAAGCTTGGACTTCAACTGTTTCACAGGTTACTTCATGTAATCTGCTTTCCAAGAAAATAAAACTCCATAATCTTTGAGGAGAGGTGCTGAGGGGTAAAGTTTTTCTGAAAGTTACCTGTCCAGGTATGCTCTGTTGCTTAAGTGGCCACTAGGTTGCAGCGGGTGAATGCAAGAGGAGGGTCTAAGAGTAGGTCTCCAGTGCAGTTAAACACCTGCAGCTGACCTATGTCAGCTGGCTCAGGCTCAGACTACGGGGCTGTAGATGTTGGGGCTCAGGCTGAAGCCTGGACTCTGAGATCCTCTCCCCTTGTGGGGTCCTAGAGCTCTGGCTCCAGCCTGAACATCCACACCACAGTTAAACAGCTCCATAGTCCAAGTCAACTAACATGGGTCAGCCTCATGTGTTTCGATGGAGTGGAGACATACCTTTAGACTCTCCCACCTCACAGCATCCCAGAGCCCAGGCTCCAGCCCAAGCCTGCAAGTCTACACAACAGTGAAACCGCCCTACAGCCAGAGCTCCACGAGCCCAAGCTGGCTTCATGGGGCAGCCGTGGGTTCCTCTTTGCTGTGTAGATATAGCCTGAAAGACCACGGAGGAGATGAGTTAGCAGTGGTGTTGATCACCGTTAGTTCTTAACGTGTATATTTATCAGCCTGTAAACTAAAGGATCTCTCATAAAAATACACTTTAACTCTCTATGTATGACTCCGTGTCAGAATGCACAAGTAATATCTACCTCTATGTAAAAAATGGTATGTCAGAGAAGTGCACATTCCCACAGTATAATGCGCGTTATTCTTTTAGTAATAGAGTTTTGTCATCTATTAATTTTTTTTCTTACTATAGACTTCTGCTAGAAAGGGAAATATTCTTGTATCATTTGTCAATTCCTTCATTCTCAAAGAAGAGGTTTGTGAACATGTGGTTAATTTATCCAATCTAGCATTTATTAAAAATGTTTAGTTCTATAACTTTATAGAATTCTTGTTCACTTAATGTGAATCTAAAAACTACTTTCTAAAACTAGGAACTGGAAATAAAGAAAATGGCAAAGACTGGTAACAAAGAAGCCTGCAAGGTTCTAGCAAAACAGCTGGTGCAACTGCGAAAACAGAAAACTCGAACCTATGCTGTTAGTTCCAAAGTTACCTCCATGTCAACTCAAACGAAAGTGATGAATTCCCAGATGAAGATGGCAGGAGCTATGTCAACCACAGCAAAAGTGAGCAGTTAAATCAATATAAATATCTAAATGTAATTCATGTTCATGGACACTTTTTCATATTGAAACTCAAATACTATAGGTAGCTTGCAAAAGTCTTGACAAGTTCAATGTTATCTTGTAAAAATTAGCTGGAGATAAATGTATTGTAATACTACATTTAGCAGTGATGATGCTTACAGGACGAATACTAATTTGTGTTTTGAAAAATACTAAATTAGCCATTCATATCTTGCTGGTCAGTATCTGCTATTTAAACTAGCAGGCTCTCACACAGCTGACTTATAATATCTTTGTCAGGTTTCAGAGTAGCAGCCGTGTTAGTCTGTATCCGCATATGCATCCGATGAAGTGAGCTGTAGCTCACGAAAGCTTATGCTCAAATACATTTGTTAGTCTCTAAGGTGCCACAAGTCCTCCTTTTCTTTTTGCGAATATCTTTGTCGTAGGCCAGAAAGCTGTTCAGTGTTAGTGTCTGGTTAATGATTAAAATGGATCCTGTAAGTCTTGATACAGAGGATAATTACAGTAGGCTAACAAACAGCTTTTCATTATGCAATGTCTTGCCTGTAAATTTTGTCTGTCATCTAACTGCTTCTAGTGGATAAAGCCAAAGTAGGGAAGACTGATTCTAGAAATCAATGCAGTATGTCCCCTAGCTTTATAACTTGTGTGAAAATGAGGCATCACTTTCTGGCTGACACTTCTAAAGGGCTCAGTGAGCTAGAATTCTGCTTCACCCTCATCCTCCACACACCAGGGATATTGTGTTAAATTGTTTTGCTTCTTGTCTCATAAAACTAATGCACTGTAATTTGATTTGATGCGGGAAGTAGCTGCTAGGAAGACTTTGCTCTTAAAGGGCCACTATGAACAATGTGTTTTTAAAAAATAAAGTAAAAAAAAAAAAAAAACAACCCAGTTCAACCCTCTAAAGCTGTGGCTGTGCAGTAGGTCTTTTTTCCTCCAAGAGATGGTACAGCTGACTCCATGATCAAGTTAAACAAGACAGTTTATGCTAGCATGCACCTCTTCTCTCTCCTGTGACCTCCTTGCCCATCATTTGTACAACAGCTTCACATAAGTGAGGAAATTAATCTTGCTTTTTAGAACTATCGCATCCCTCCCTAGCTGAGCGTTCTTCTCTCTGGGCTCTTTATCCTTGGAATGTTTTGGATTAAACTTCTTAAAGCAAACATAGTGGTATAATCGCAGTGGTGGAACAAAATCAGCAGAAATGTCAATAAATACAGATCTTAACGGATTTGGAAAAAAAATGAAGCAGGTTTGTCAGTGGGCTATGCAACATTATGGGGATTGAAGGAGAATTAAGTTATTTTGGCCACCTAATGGTCAACTTTTTCAGTTAATGCAGTAAAAAATACAGAACTAAAAACACTGACTTAATTTTGGAGCCATAGTGTTCTCTAACCCATACCAAGATCTACAGTCATACAACATTCAGTTAAAATCAGGTGCAGCTCACTGTCTAGCTGCCACAACAAATGAGATGAGTAAGCAATTTTTCAGTATCTTGTCCATAAATTTATCTGTAAATAGGACACTTAGTGTTACTATCTGTTTATAAAATTAAAGCACACACTTCTATGATTGGAGAATATTCTCCCCCCCCCCCCCCCCCCCCCCCCCCGAAAAAATGTATTTCTATCCACTGAAAACCCTTGAATTGGAAAAGGAGAACAAAAAGCTTTTTCTCAATTTAAACAAAATTAGAAATGAAGGCAGACATTTCCCTTAAAGGCTTCAGTTTTAAGTTTCTAATATATCACTGATATCAATTATTAATGTATCCTTTTAAACTAGTTTTCCACATGTTCCTAAAGTATATGTAGCACTTTCTACAAAGAGGCTACTTCCTTTATTTTTTGCACATATCACAATTTAGTGTTTGACATGGAAGCTGCTTTGTGGAGGCAAAATACCATAGCTTTATATTAATGAATCAAAAAGGAAGTAATACTGGGTGAATGTGTTTTTTTCACACCTGTGGTAATCAGTGCCATGAAGTTTGGTAAAATATTATGTTTAAGGTTTAGTAGTATGTGGCAGAGGTTCTCTAAGTGATACCAAGTGTTCAACCTGTACTATTAACTTTTGAACACCCTGGCATTTGCCATTATCAGAAACGTCATACTTGCTAGTACTTTATCCTAGATGGAGAAAAGTCATAATGACTTCATGCCCGCTTCCTACTGGTGGTTGATGAGAATGTTCTTAACTTGCTTTAAAAATTGCCATTTCCATCTGTCTGATAACATTTAGTTGCCTAATTATGGAACTTTTCTCCTCCTCCCCCAAGCTCATCCTGCAAGCCAGAAAAGTGACCTTAAATTAAGAAAAAAGTCTAGCTTGTTGTTGTTCTGCACTAGTCAGAGTAGTAGATTTTATTAATTACTAGACAAAGGACCAACTGAGGATTCCATATGCACCCAGAGCTCCCACTAAAGTGGGAGTCTACATATGCACAGCATGCAGAACCTGGCCCCAAGTTTGTTAGACTAGAAATCACTTAACTTTGCCTAGCATATTCAGTGTACTACACAAATTTGTGCAATCTTATGATTAATATTCTCTAATATTGTTAGACAATGCAATCTGTTAACAAGAAGATGGACCCTCAAAAGACATTACAAACTATGCAGAACTTCCAGAAGGAAAACATGAAGATGGAAATGACTGAGGAAATGAGTAAGTTATGTGTTCTAGTAAATAACTTCAGCAAGCATTGACACTATCAGTCAATTAAAACAGGTAGGCACACCTTAATCCCACTTCTGAATATTACTAATAACACATGAGATTACTATCAATAAGCAATGATTAAAGGGAAAATATTTCACGTTCGGCATGGTTACTTCGGGTATTTGACAGTATTGCATGTATAGTTGTATGAAAGACCTGTAAAAATGAGAGGCACTGAGTGGGAGAGTTGTTGAACAGGTGTAATTACCACTACTACTTGAATTGACTAAATCAAGGGAATATCCTGTTAACCTGACAATTAGAAATTCAGATCCCGGGGAATAACAGACATGGCATTCTGTTTTTCACGGATAGTAGAAACTTCGCATGAGCAAGTGGCATGGAGAGTTGCTGGTCTTGTGCAAGGAAAGAGAAGCAGTAGCACAAGCTCTTCTGCTTTTTGAGAAGGGGTGAAAGACTAGAGTGCAACAGTAATATGTAGTTAAATATATTTGCTCTTGTTTACAAAGAAGCATATGTACTGGGTATGGGAATTCTAGAGATGAAGAAGGCTTTAGTGTTGGCATACAGATAAGCAACTCTGTCATCTAGTCTGGAGTTATGTCTGAGCTTTAGGATTAAATTTAAAGTTTTGGGCTTGCCTGTAGATGTTTGTGTACCCTGATATGTAAATGAGAATAGTTGAAGGCCTCTCAGTTGCAGCAGTCAGGGTTAGTTAGAACTTGTAAAATGTTTTGAGTAGAAGGGCAGGAGTCCTTAGAACTATCCTTCCAGCAACTGCCTTGTACATATAAAACAATAATGGACAAAATAGTGGTACAAAGCAGCCAAACACAGCCTGGAACCCTATCTGCCCACTGGGTACGAGGAGCCACCCTCTTCTCTGTTTTACCACAATGGCTTACTAGCTTGTTGGTAATTGTAAGTGTCAGTGATGCCACACTGGTCTTGCTACTGGCTACTGTTAACACAGCATTCTTCTCATCCTAAAATCTGCCACTGCATTGCCTCTGCTGGGGGAAACTAGCAGAATTTTAAAAATTATACTATGGTGCTAGGCATCAATGCACCAACCCCTCAGTTGGATTTCTGCAGTTGCGGGGCAGGGAGAGAAATGAGGTCTTTAAGGGGGATGTGGAGGGGTTTTTTAATTGGTTTGCTTTTTAAATGTAACAAAGAATTCTGAAACTAAATCCTTTCTGAAAAATAGTGAAATCAAACCTCTGTGTAAAGTGCTGGCACGTGAATGCATAGTGCAATTGTTAGCACTACTTCAGGGGCAAGATTTTAAAATGCAGAGGTAGGCAGAGCACTCCTGGGTTGCCAGCATGTGGTGCTAAGTGATGCAGTGCTGTTCTGCAAATGCACACGGTGTACGTTCCTTTCTCTTGCCATCTCACGTACTGATACTGCTGCATGCTAGGATTGTAGAAGAACAGTGGTTTTTAGTTATTCTCCCATTTATTCTGTGAACAATAATCTTTCTGTACTAATGTAGCTCTGGTTTTTATTTTCCTTCCTAGTTAATGATACCCTGGATGATATCTTTGAGGGCTCTGATGAAGAAGAGGAAAGCCAGGATATTGTGAACCAAGTGCTTGATGAAATTGGAATTGAAATCTCAGGAAAGGTATGGAGAAATGTTCTTTAGGGTGGGTCAAATACTTTCCTCTATTTTTTTTTTAAATGTCATCCTAACAGCTTTCATTTTGTAGTTCTGTGCTAGAAGTCAAATTGTCACAGTGTGTATTGGTTTTACTCAGTGAAGTTTGTGTGTTTCTTTAATAGATGGCCAAAGCACCATCTGCTGCCAGAGGCTTACCATCTGCATCAGCATCAAAAACTACCACCATTTCAGATGAAGAGATTGAACGGCAGCTCAAAGCTTTGGGAGTAGATTAGCCTGATGACAATACACAGCCTGCCTTTTAACAATTATTCAACTACAGACAGATGTAAAATGTACACTTTTTCAACACAACTGATGTACTTTGGTTTTAAGGAGAACTGAAGTCTTCAGAAATAAGATGATTCACACCAAAAAAGGCTTATTTCTTGCCGGAGAACCATTATTAGTGGCACTGAATTCCTGAAATTGTTTGAAAAACTACTTTATCAGATGACATGAATAGATAACTTGCATGTGGGATTTTTTGAACACCGGCTTGAGATCTAAGGTAAACAGGTACATCCATTTACACCAAGTCTGAAGCTGGGCTGTGTTGCATTCAAGATATATCCCCACAGTTTAGTTGCTTGAGCAGCACTGGCTTTTTTTAATTTACAAAATGTCAGCTGGCAAGCAGACTTGGAAAAATAACAATTATAATATAAGATCTTCATCTGTTTAGCTTTTTTGAAATTGTCATCCTGTGATTGTTGACAGCATTTCTCTGGATAATATTTGGAGTGTTTATAAAAGCACTACACATGGAAAGTTCTTAGAATATTTTATGATCTTGTCTTTATGCTTGCTTTCAGTTTGAAAAGGGATAACCTTTTTCTTTTGGTGAGTGAGAACCTTGATACTCTAGTAAGCGTAGGCAATTATAGCTTTGTTTTTCAGATGTCTTTAGTAAATTTGACTTGATTCATTCTTAGACAATTGTACTGCTTACTGAAGGGTATGGGTGCAATCCAGCTCTTGTTGACTTCAGTGGAAGAGGCTTGAACTAAATATTTTTAGTGAATATTTTGCATGAAAGGCACTGACTAAACTGTATTGTACTGTAACATAGCTAACTTCAACAGAATTGTTGTGCCTTTGTGTATATAAAACCTTGCTATATGCTCCTGATTTTTCAAAATTGTATTAATTGTTGAAGGGTAGAGTAACTACTGTTAAGGCCGTTATTGCCAGGTACAAAATATTCTGAGAAGTGCTGTCTACACTTGATAGCAGTCCATGCTGAAGTTCGTATCTAAAGGACTTCAGCACTTGCAAAAGGAATCCTGCCTGAAATCTCATTGTATATATTTTACAGTACTTATCCCCTAACAGTACTTACCCCTAAAAGATACTGCATTGTTTACTAAGGTACATGTGATTGCTTACTGGCAGGTGAAATCTAAATCTTATCAGAATGACTTGGCTGCCTTATACCTATGATTACTCCTTTTAGGTTTTTAAAAAAAAAAGAAAATGCTGGGTATTACACATTGTACAGTAGAAGGTTAAGGTTAGACACAAGTGATTTGGATAACAGTATAATAGGAACAGGCTCTGATTCTAAGGTTTTCCACGGTCTTTGATGTGTATCATCATCAGGTCCATAGAACAGCACTGGCTTTAAGCCATTAATCAAAGAGCGCTTAGTCTCTAAGTGGGAAAGCAAGCTCTGAGTGGAATTGCTATTGTCACATCTGCCAGTGCAGGACTGAGCAGGGAAATAAAGGTTATAATCATCAGTTTGTGAGCCCAGGTCTAGAAGTAGAAATACAGAATGCTGTTTTCACTAGAAAACATGGGGCCAAACCATGCATCTGCAATGTGCAAGTGTACATACTACACACACACACCCCTGACATTTGGGGTGAATTTTCTTTGACCATTTATTTTGTAAAAATCTAATAAAAGCTTTTATTCCCACAATGGCTGTCCTGATGGTGGGGTCTTACATGTAAGTTATCTAGTAATGGATGTTATAATCTTTTGTGATGTCACTTAGGAGGGATATTAGTTGTGAATTCCATCAGTTTTGGAAAAAATTAATTGTTGCTGTTGCTATTGGGGTTGGGGAGGTTTCTGTACACACTGAACCTTAGCACTGGCTTGTTGGGCTAAAAACAAAAAAAGTAGCTGAAAACTGCTGACCCTGCTCTAGTCCCACTCCCCCCTTCACTGTTTCACCTTCCCCCTCCCACAACCCAGCCCTGCCCGATTTATTTTCACTGCAATCAGAGCAAAGAGTATGGCTGTAAGTATTAAACTGTGCACTTAATTACAATGGAAATGTCAGTGAAAATGATCCTTTGGCAAAGCAAAAACCAGTATTTCTTGCTTTGGGCTTGATATTGCTATGTGCCCCATATGTCATCAATCATTTGTCTACAATGCTCCTTCACTGTTTAAAACAATCTCTCAAATTATTGAATTAATTCAAAGCTCAGTTGCTTTTATCATTAGTCAGACAAAATGGGTGAGGTAATATCTTTTATTGGTAGAGGCACCCTGCTGCAGCTTAGTGGAGAACTTCTGTCCCACCACAAAGTTTAATATAAACTGTTAAAAGGCATCACCTTAGCCTTACAAAGGGAAATATTAGGAGCCAAAAATACTTATGACCTGCAAAAGGGGGGGCTGGTGAGAGATGCAGCCTGCAGAAGTCAAATGCATATGGCTACCTAAAGACAGCAGCTGCTTGTCCCTCAGGTTTAAAGGATCAGGTATCAGAAGAGCATTTTCGGAAGGATGCCTGGAAGCGGGTGAAACCAGACAAGAGTGATCAGTAACCCCTAGAGATAGGAAGGTGGTGGTGGGTGTTTCAACCCTCAGGGCCAGGGATCTAGGTGTAGGACATCTTATGGCTGTCAATCTGGTGGTCTGAAGTATTGTTTTGGTGTTTCTGTAACCCAGATGTTTTCGGACAAGCTGCTTGCTGTAGTTAACTGTTCACTCTTCCGTTATGTGAGAATGGCACAGGTTTCATTTGTTTTTCCATGTTTCTTAAAGTGTCCTTTACCCATAAACACTCTTGGAGGACAAGAGCATCAGCGTAGTGACTGACTGCTGATGCATTCACTAACTACTGTAGCATGCAAAAAAGAACAGGTAGCAACAGAGTGCAGCAGCTACGGTAAAATCAAAATACTATCACAACCAAACAAATGTGAACAGTTACATTTGGTATTAGAGGTTATTTGAACAATGCTTTATTTTTGGCAAAGAGTAGGGTTAGTTTTTCATAATCCTTTTTAAACAGGCAAATAATTTAGAAAATAAATAAACTCTAAAACTGTCATATTGCAAGTTTGACTACATATGCATAATACACCACAAGAAACTTCAAACAAAGCAACAAAAGTAACCAAGGAATAAAATTACAAGTCATCACCTTCATTTCTCTACTCTTTCCAATGTTTTTACAACAGGCATTTCTGTCAGTACAGCATCTGTGGTTGGTGGTGAAGGCTGAGACTTAATCCCAGAAAGTGCACTTTTGCTTTGTAAAGTAGTGACTGATCTGTGTTAGTGTTGTGACAGTCTGGGGGTTAGAATAGTTCAAGTCCTGTATAAAACATGCATTAGCAAGGGGGAGAGGGATATTCTCTCCCTCCCCCCTCCCTTCAGTTTTAATTTAGAATCTTCTCCTAAAGAGAAAAAGAAAAGTAATAATGCAGTTCATTCATGAGGATATATTTTCTTAATACAGGAGACTATATTCCTTAGTTTAACATGCCTAGGGCCCCTTCCTGTCTGTGCTTATGTATTATTTAAAGCACACCAACATAGATATGTGATACACATCTTTCCTTAATGACCTCAAATATTATAACCTCTTTCTGGATCTATTATCTAGTCGTTTTCTAAATCACCATCATGCCTGCTTCACACAAAACTAATTTTTTATTTACCATTACCACTAATGTGCATTCCTGTAATTTTAGTCCTGGGAAAAAGCTTGAAATATGTACACATTAATTAGTATTGTTGTAACAAATAATGGGAGCAATGTTGCTGCAGTGATCACTGGACCACCCGTCCCTTGAGTGATGAATTCACATTATTCCAACTCCCCTTAATCCCTGGTTTCCTGGGGGTGGAGCTATGAAATCATTTTGTCATCTCTGTAGGACAGGAGAAGAGAGGACTAGAAATAATGATTTCTGCCTGTTCTTTTCTAAACCTCATCCTCCCCAAGGGAAAATGAGTTTATACTTGAGTTTTGATTTAACTAGGTTTAAAGCATTTAGAAAGTCAGCAAGACTTTCTGTAGCCTTTGGCGATCAGCGTAAAGGGAATGCCATTTCTGCTCAGCACCTGTCTAAATGGATTGGCTGTGTATTGAGAAATGTTACACATTAGCAAAGGTGTCAGTATCTCAAGGGTCTTAAAGCTCATTGTATCAGGGCTAAGGCAGCAGCCAGAATGCCTCTGTAATGTTTCCATCCTAGAAATCTGCCAAGCTGCTACATTTGATGCTCTCTTTGGGAGGGCAGTTATTCAGTCTTTGCTTAATAGAACTTAGCCCACCTTCATGGGATTGTATTACCAGCTAGAGTCCACAAGAGGGAAGATGTAGAGGCCGCTTTAAAGAAGAAAGGCTGTTTGCATTAAGCAGTTTTTTAAGACGGGCAACTGTCTCAATTACCCGGTCACCTTCCTCAGACTTCAGTGATGCTGAAGTTTAGCAGGAGGACGAGCCACTGATCTCACAGCCTCATCCCTCGGCTCTAAATGTTTGGTGCTGTGAAGGGGCACTTCTGTGGTCCCAACAGCTGTAGCTTTTCTAGGTTTGTGAAGCTCATTGCTGTTGGGTGAGTGAGGGGCACAGCACACAAGTTCTTTCACATGCTACAGTTCCAATAAGTAACTTCTTTATATTTAACACAAAAGATTTCATTCCAGATCTTTTGGGTAAAGTTCACATTAACTAGTGAGTGTATTGTGGATGCAAGAAAGGCATGGTATATGAATAGTACTTACTGTGAAATTTTTAACAATCAACTAATGCAGATTGAATAGTTGACAGCTAAGCAACAGTCTCCCCTACACAAATACATATAGTAACAATGTTTCCAATCTTTTACATTAAAATCAAGCCCACTGAAGATATGTTACAGTTAAAATTAACTTATAGAGGAAACAAATGTTTCTGTTCAAACCGACAATGCTTTAAAAAAAAAAAAATCTTAAAGGCCCAGAAATCCTCAACTATGCACAAGAAACTTTACCGGCACTCATGATGCTCCTTCATAATGGAACTAAAGGTGTTCTGGTGTAAACTTGTCTTCACTCTCTTTTCCCTTTGTCTTCGGTTGCAAAACCAAACTCTCACAACTTCCTTCTCGAGGTTAAGCCCCTCAGCCATCCTCATAATCTCTTGAGAAGAAGGCTTACTTTGTTCCCCAAAGTTTCTCTCTAGAGCTTCTTTAGCAGAAATGCTGGAAGAAGGGATAAATAAAAATGCCACTGTTAGTGACTTTGGACAGACTCATGTCATGGCTGCTATTTTAGGCTAAGCTGCAATGATATGAACATTAAAAATTATTGCACTAAAAAGGCAAGAAACTGCTTTGCTTTCCCTCTCAGTAAAAACACTGAGTTTAAAGGGCATTATGGTTCCATGCTGCCATGGGCTACAAAAATCTGATAGTATCTTTATCTTCAATCCACACTGAAAATAATAAGGACTTTATTATAATTTTAGGGGTAATGTAGTTCATGCAAGTTATATAGCACATGGCAACCCAAGAATCATCACATGCTCCCCAAAAGTCAGTTTTAGCCTATTTGCATTGCAGTAGAACCCAAAGATGTGCTGCGGTTCAGCTGGTACAGGCAGCATAAAAGTTAAGAGCTATTTTCCTCCCATATTCAGACACCGAGGCTGAATATAGGTGAATTTTTTTTGTGCTGTTTATTCTCCAAAAAGAATAAGTGCCTGAAATGTGCTTGTACAAAAGCAATTAGGATGAAAAGCTTGATCTTGTCATACCTAGCTTTAGCATGAGCGGTATCATTCCTTTTTGTCCACAAGAGGTCACTGTACACTTTATTCTAGATATGAAGCATGTTTATTTCTGCTAGTGAGGTTCAAGACACTGCAGCAGAAATTCTAGTACGGATGAACAACTTTGCGTGTAACTTTAGATTGCCCTTAGTGTAATTTCATTAGTAATGCATTTTCTTTTTTATGGTGGGTTATTGATGCTAGCTAGCTGAAAGCTGAGTGTTCCATAGATGCACAGCTGTAGTAATAAGTATTTAAATAAAGTTTTCACTGGGTCAAACAGCTGAAAATAAAATATAATTTCTCACATCCATATTATGGATAGTTTGATCAGGTCCTACAAAGCTCCTGCACTGGAGTAGGCTAACTCACTCACTGTTTTTCATCTCCAGATTCTAGTTTATCCTCAAGAAGTCTACCTAACACTTCAATGGGAGTGAAGTGCAGAGGTACTACTAAGGTACTACTCTCTTCTAGCTCATTCTTAAAGAGGTTCCCAAGCTGGGGTCCCAGGTTCCGCAAGGGATCAGTGAACATTTTCTTTCTTACAGAGGGCATCCCCCTTTCATTGCACTGTGTGTGCATGTATACAAAACTGATCATTTATAGTGTGTAAGGAACCAGTTAGTTTTATTGGCTTGCAAATTAAAGGTGTTTCATGGATGCCAGCATAGCACTGGATGCCATGCATAGCACTGGATGCCAGCATAACATACCAGGAGTGTAATAGTAGAATTGGAGATGATATGTCTCCTGTGAAGAGGTGTCTCTCATTTGGACTATTCCCCAATTAGAAAAAGGGTCTTTGACTCCAAACACCACTGATCTCTGAAGATGATTCCAGATGGCCACTCTCCCCATAACATAGAAATCTAGAGTCATGCTGGTTTTAACAAAAATTTGTGCAGGCCCCATTGCACAGATCAGCAGCAGTGCTGTGAAGACTGCCTGCTCTTTGCAATGACACGGGGATTGTATACATGCTAATACAGGCATTGGGACAGATCTGTGCACAGGAGCCATTCCTCGGTGTTATCCAGGTCATCATAGTTTGGAACGACCTAGCGGGGGGGGGGACCCAGCACAGTTCTCATCATGTTTAGCCAATAATTGGATCAAAATACATATTTTTATTGATGTCTCATTATCCCATCTGGTTTTGCTTATTTATGTATGTAAATACTTTTGTTAATGACCTATATTAATAACAAGAGGGCCCATGCCTGCTCTGCTTCCAAAGGCAGAGGGGGCTGAACTCCATAGATGTGGGCCACCAAAGGTGCAAAAACAGAGAAAGTCAGCTCCAAGGGACATTGTTCCCACATTCTACCCTAAACCACACACCTCATACAGGGAACACATGCTACATTCCCTCGACATCCGCCAACCGCTGGCCTTTTATCTGCACCGCTCTTGCACCTTCCGCGCTTCATCCTGCCTCTTCCTCACCATTGCAGAACGCTGCTGGGGCCGCACCCTCTCTTCACAACACCTCTCCCTCTGTATTACAGACTACTACGCTCTCTCTCATGTCCACCCCCACCTCCCATCGGGGGTCATAGCCCACTCCATGCATGCTTAAACTGTCATGTCGGCCTTCCATACAGAATTTGCATGGCAGGACATTTGTTGGGAGGCCACTTGGTCCTCTCTCCACATTTACTGCCCACTATGCCCTTGCACCTGCTGCAGTGACAGATGTGGTAGTCGACCAAGCTGTCCTTCAGCCTGTAACTTCGGGTGAGCCCTCATGCCCGCCTCTACACTGAGCACAGCTTGCTACTCTCCCATGTTTGGAATCCACATATGGACCATCACTCAAAGAAAAGGTTATTTACTGTAACTAGAGGTTCTTTAAGATATGTGGTCCCCATCTGGATTCCAGTAGCTGCCCTCCGTCCAGGCTCCGTTGCTTACTGGTGCGAGGGAACTGGAGCAGTGTCAATCCACACAGCCTCTTAAAGCCTCGGACGTGCCACGCGGTTGATGCACAAAGCACGTGCGGGTCAACGGACACAACTCTGAACAGTTCTGATGCACGGCAGGCATGCGCACCCACATTTGGAATCCAGAGAGGGACCACACATCTCAGAGAACCTCCAGTTACAGTAAGTAACCTCTTCTGCCAACAGGAGCTCTAGTCAAACCCTTCCTCTCATTCACAGCCTCTCAGCCCAAGAAGCCATGGAATGCACTTCAAAACTCTATGACAAACACCTGTTGGAATATGATCTACAGTCTAAAAACATTTTCAGTGATTAGTGTATACAGAAATTCTATAATGTATTATTTCAGTATTATGTTCAATGCGTGTGTGTGTGTATTTATATACATACACACAAAATTCTGTTGAATTCTGTGGAAATTTTGTTTAGTGAAGTGACATTTTTGATGCCTTTTGAATGCTAAAATAGCAACATCCAGCGACTTTTCAGGGTTTCTCTGACAACTTCCTGCTATGTGGAGTTGGCAACTCTGCACTCCCCTTCCCTCTTTCCTTACAGCCTGTGAAAGACCCTCTGTAGAAGTTCCACAGGATCCAGATCCCTGGCCAAGGGAGGGGCAGATGCTCTTTGCAGCAAACTTTCCCCCCAAGCCACCAGGCCTAATCACCACAAGTTATAGCAGAAGTAATGCAATTTCTCCTGTATCATCAAACCTCCCACAAAGGAAGTTCAGAGGCTGTATAAGGAGCCAGTGGGGTACAGAAGTTTATTACTGAGTTGAATGTCATAAAGGATGGGATTACCAGGGGTCATAAATGGGTACTTTTTTTACAAACAAAAAGTGTGTGAGGGGGAGGTTTGTTGAAAAAATTAAAAGGCTGAAGGTTTTGGTGCAGCTCCTTAGTTGGTTGATAAATGGGATGAAATTTTTTGTGAAAATTTTCACACAAAATTTGTCCCTGTTTTTCAAAATTGGATTTATTTTTCAACCAGCTCTAGATAGGGCTTCTAAGGAAAAGTATTACTTAGATTTCAAACCTAAGAAGGATCTGAGAAAAAAAAAAAAGGACTTCCAATACATAATTTGCTGAAGTATTGTATTACCTTATGGTGGTTCTGCGCTTTCTTTTCCGCTCATTCACGCCAACTTTTTCATTGTATAAAGCTATATTAAAAAAGGGGGAGTTACCTTCCAAGATTAAAACAAGTACAATAATTTCTAGAAACCATTGTTACCAGTCATGTTTTAATACCATGAACACATGCCAGATATGGTTGCTGAATGATCTGCTTGAAACATTTCTCTGTGGAAAGAACAAGGAGTACTTGTAGCACCTTAGAGACTAACAAATTTATTTGAGCATAAGCTTTCGTGGTCTAAAGCCCACTTCATCAGATACATGCAGTGGAAAATACAGTAGGAAGATAGATATATATATATATATATATATGTATACACAAACACACACACACAGAGCACAAGAAAAAGTGGGGGTTGCCATGCCAACTCTTAAGGAGAACAATCGATTAAGGTGGGCTATTATCAGCAGGAGAAAAAAAAACTTTTGTAGTGCTAATCAGATAACACTGATGACATCATCATCATCTGGACCCATGGAAAAGAAGCCATTGAGGAATTCCATCATGATTTCAACAATTTCCATCCCACCTTCAACCTCAGCCTGGACCAGTCCACACACGAGATCCACTTCCTGGACACAACAGTGCTAATAAGCGATGGTCACATAAACACCACACTATACCGGAAACCTATTGACCGCTATACTTACCTACATGCGTCCAGCTTTCATCCAGACCATACCACACGACCCATTGTCTACAGCAAAGCTCTAAGGTACAACCACATTTGCTCCAATCCCTCAGACAGAGACAAACACCTACAAGATCTCTATCAAGCGTTCTTACAACTACAATACCCACCTGCGGAAGTGAAGAAACAGATTGACAAAGCCAGAAGAGTACCCAGAAGTTACCTACTACAGGACAGGCCCAACAAAGAAAGTAACAGAACGTCACTAGCCATCACCTTCAGCCCCCAACTAAAACCTCTCCAACGCATCATCAAGGATCTACAACCTATCCTGAAGGACGACCCATCACTCTCACAGATCTTGGGAGACAGACCAGTCCTTGCTTACCGACAGCCCCCCAACCTGAAGCAAATACTCACCAGCAACCACACACCACACAACAAAAACACTAACCCAGGAACCTATCCTTGCAACAAAGCCTGTTGCCAACTCTGTCCACATATCTATTCAAGGGACACCATCATAGGGCCTAATCACATCAGCCTAATCACACTATCAGAGGCTCGTTCACCTGCACATCTACCAATGTGATATATGCCATCATGTGCCAGCAATGCCCCTCTGCCATGTACATTGGCCAAACCGGACAGTCTCTACGCAAAAGAATAAATGGACACAAATCAAACGTCAAGAATTATAACATTCAAAAACCAGTCGGAGAACACTTCAACCTCCCTGGACACTCAATTACAGACCTAAAAGTCGCAATTATTCAACAAAAAAACTTCAAAAACAGACTCCAACAAGAAACTGCAGATTAATTCCAGTTCTGCTAACTGGACACCATTAAATTAGGCTTGAATAAAGACTAGGAGTGGATGAGTCATTACACTAACTAAAAAGTATTTCCCCATGCTAATTTTCCCCCTACTGTTACTCACACCTTCTTGTCAACTGTTTGAAATGGGCCATCCTGATTATCACTACTAAAGTTTTTTTTTTCTTCTTCTTCTTCTTCTCCTGCTGATAATAACGAGACCAATCGATTAAGGTGGGCTAAGAGTTGGTATGGCAACCCCCATTTTTTCATGTTCTCTGTGTATATCTTCCTACTGTATTTTCCGCTGCATGCATCTGATGAAGTGGGCTTTAACCCACAAAAGCTTAATGCTCAAATAAATTTGTTAGTCTCTAAGGTGCCACCAGTACTCCTTGTTCTTTCTGCTGATACAGACTAGCACAGCTACCACTCTGAAACATTTCTCTTTGGGACATCTGGTGGCTGAATGTTGTAATTGCACTCTTCAGGAATAAGTAAAGGTTTATGGTATAAACAGCGCTGAAGGAACCTATCTACATTGGTTCAAAGCAGATTCATTTTTTGAGTATGTCAGAATCAGTCTGTACATAAAAATATTTCTGGTCCAACCCCAGGTACTGTTTCTTGTTGCAAACTCATAGACATGGTTTGGATTTGATCAGAGATTGTTGTTTTGATTTGGTTTTTTTTGCAGTTTTGTGCCAGTGGGTTTAATGGTCATAGTGGGACATGTTGACATAATTTGTTCCAAGAGATGCAGTTCATTTTCAAAATGCACTGGAGAAACACCGAGTCTGTTGGCTTGGATATCCACATACAGGGCAAAAGAATTTGTACGCATTATGAGCATGTTCCACGCAGCCCTTGCTGGCTTATGAATGCAGGCTGAGCTCACACAAGGGCTGATTTTGGGTGCATCTGAGACTGCATCATTGGCTTCCTCAACCATGGGATGCTGTTCCAGGAAGGAGGATTACTGGGAAGAGATGGGGTCCACCTGACCAAGAAGGGTCAGAGGATCTTCGTGTACTGATTCACCAACCGAGAGAGGGCTTTAAACTAGATCCAAAGGGGCAGTTGACAAATCCCCACAGTTAAACAGGAAAAAGGCAGATGTTGTGCAGGACACGGGAAATTACCGTAGGGTCAAAGGAGCAACGAGAGGGAAATTAATGGGGGAATTTGCTCAACGTATTAGATGCCTATACACAAATGGAAGGAGTATGGGGAATAAACAGGAACAACTGAAAGGATTAGTACATAAGCCAAATGATGACAATTGGTATCACAGAGACTGATAGGCTAAATCTCATGACTGGAATATTCGCTATAGAGGGGTATAGCTTGTTCAGGAAGGACAGTTTGTGAAAAAGGAGGTGGTGTGGCATTGTACACCAAAAATATATACACATTTATCAGGTTCAGAAGTAGATGAGAGGCAGACCATTTGAAAGTCTCTGGGAAAGAAATGGGGAATAAAATAAGGTGATGATGGAGTCTATTATAGACCATCAAATCAAGAAGAGGAGGTGAAGGATGCTTTTCTAGAACAAACAGGCAAAAGGGGCAGCTGCCCCGGGGCCCAGTGATTAAAAAGGACCCGCAGCCCCAGGCGGCACGGGCTGGGCAGCGCTGAAGGGCTGGCTGGGGGAGGCTGACCCCCTAGCCCCGCCCCTTCCGCCTGAGGCTCCACCCTGTTATTTGTGGTTGGGAGGAGGAAAAAGCAGGAGTGCACCGAACAGATAAAAATGTAGGGGTTAAATAGCAATGGTAAAAACTACTATAACAATGGAAGTATCTTCTTACTTACACATCATTTCTCTTCCCTTAATGATCAGTAAAGTCATTTTGACAGTGATAGAACATACATGATCTGATTTAATCCAATCTAGTGTGTACTAGGTCTTCTGTCGGTGGCACTCCAGCACATATTGCATGCCTCTGAAAGGGCAACCTTTGATTGTGAGATTAGAAAGGATCAGCCATTTTGGGGCCCGGATGAGAAATTCTGTCAAAGCTGAGTTGGATCTTCAATAGGAAGGAGTCAGCTATACTGTATATGAAAGAATTACATGCTCACCTGTTTTGGTCTTCAGAGGAATCATACAGGGGAGAGAGGCTTTGGATCTGGATCTGCTTTCTTTTAACACCCTGGCATACCATCTGCTGACGTACAGAACCTCAGCTACATGGTAGCTCAGATTGTTGCTTAAGGCCAAGGAACATACACTGCCAGGAGCTTTTCTCTCTCCTCATCCTGAGCCAGTTATGCGCTGGACAGGTCTTCCAATGTAATTTACAACAGCTAACCTATTCTAAATCTTGTCCTAAGTCATGCCTCTGCCACAGAATCCCAGGGGCTCGTCCAGCAGCTGGGGTTTTCAGGGCATAGGGAAGATGGCAAAGAGCAGATGTTAAAACTCCCATGGTATCCCCCCCCTTCTACTTTTATAGGGGGCATGGTGTTGGCTAGTCACATTCCTTTTCCCATTGCCACATCCCTTACACCTGTAATAGGGAGCAAGTTGGTGTAGGAGTTTCAACACCAGCGCTCTGCCATTGGAAGATCTTCTTGTACCAGTGATTCTTCCACAGCCAGCTATGCTGTCTTTTGGACTAGAATTCAATGGCAGTGCATCAAAAACCAGCTGCCCTGTACCTCAAGAGCTGGGCTAGTTTGCATGAATGGGCTTGAGGGAAATGAGGGACATAAGAGAGCCACATCTCTCTAATTTGTGCCTGCCACATGTTTCTGGCAGGTTTGCTTCCCTCTACCCATGACACAGGCATCAGTTCTACTGAATTTAATGCATGTACTGATCCTACAATATTTATATTCAACTTCCCCACCTGAATAAACAAAAAGCTGGACCAGTGGAAGTTATACACTACTAACCATCTTATACATTAAAGAGCTTCTTGTAGGGGTAAGACTAAATTCTAGGCGTTATAAATATCTACCTCCTATTTGTTCTGCTTCTTCCAGCCACTTGGATAATATCAATTTCAGTTTGCAGGCATTCTTGAAGCTTAGCTGCAAATTTTCAAATCGGCAAATGGTTGTTTGACTGAACTCAGAGCCATGCACAGCAGCCAGGGCTTCTCCAACATTTGTTTGTGTGTAGCCTGTCAAAAAGCAATAAAGAAAAAAAAAACTTGAGTAACCTAACCTGGTTTATTTACAGAAAGATACATTCCACCTTGGTCACTGCCCCCAAAACACACTTTTTGGTAAGTTGCCTTAAGTGTTTTCTTTGATTGTTTTCGATCTGACATCAGTCTTACTCTGGTGTATCTCTCTTGTCTTCAGTGGAGATCACAAGTGTAAAACAGGTGAGATGAGCATCCGTCCCCATGTCTATCATGAGACACATGCAATTTGACCAGTATGATAATGTAGGCAGGAAGCAACAGCAAATAATCATGCAGTAATTCTGCACACAGAATTAAAAGTTTATTTTAACATTAGGGGTCTGATTTAAACCCAGAAAAGAAGAACAATTCAGGGTTCAGACTTTAAAATCTAAGAATATACTCTGATTTTTACTCACACCATTGTAACTGCTGTGACTGCTGCTTCTCACAGTAATCATTATCCTCCTGTTTAATCTCATTTACCCTCAGCTTGTTGTGTCCACCTGCTGATTCTCCTCATATACTTGGATTGTAAGCTCTGTGGGGAAGGGTCTGTCTTTTCATTATGTATCTGTCCAGTGCCTAGCACAATGGGGCCCTGAGCCATGAGCAGAGGCTCTAGGCACTACCATTATGCAAAGAAGAATGTAAACAACAAAATAAAACACAATTTCCAATCCCATTTCCAGGGTTGGGCCTCTCTCTCACAGGCCTGGGCCACACCTGAAAAATTAGATCGACCCAGCTACATTGCTCCGGGCTTGAGAAAAATGTCATTCAGTGAGCATCATAGTTAGGTCGGCCTAATCTTCACTGTAGACACAGCTAAGTCTTCTTCTATCTCCTCCCCATAATGGGCATAATCCTCAAGGTGCTGAGTGTCTTCCCCTCCTATTGACGTTAGTAGGTAGTGAGGATCCTAAGCACCTCACAGTATCAAACCCTCTGTTATTAATGTTAACATTTTGCCCTAGCAGGGCACTGTCCACTTGAATTTAGGCTGTTGGTACATCCCGTTTTTATTAATGGCATTAAGACCAATCCTGCAGTCTCTGTTCAGCCACATCTGTTTAAGTCAATAGGCGTTTTGAGTGTGCAGGAATTCAGGATCAAGCCACTGTAAATAATTACTACTGAAGTATTCGTGGGCATAGGTAATCTTGCCCTTTCTATGACTGACAGTTAAATAGTCATGATATACAGCAAAACAGCGCAGGTTGTAAACACTGTTTCAGACAGCATACCCTTGCTCTAGCTCTCATTTCTGTATGGAAAATGGATAGTAATATCCCTGTAGCTTTAGAGATAATACTATATTAATTATATGCTTTTACAGAGCTGTGTTTTACAGTGGAGTCGTGCCATATTCTGTAATGATACAATCTATTGTTATAGGAGAAAATTAAAAATGACCACTCGTAATTCACAAATTGAATTTAGTATCCATGAAGGGGCTGGATTTGCAGTGTTTGACACATACAAGTTCATTTTTTTCAGTGCAGCACAGACAGGACCAACCTTCCTCACACTGCCCCACCAGTGTGCTTCCATCTTGTCATGAAGGGAAATCTCTAGGGGTGATAGGGATAATCCAGCACCAGTGCCTATTTAATCTTTGTACGGTGCTGAGGCTGCCAGTGAGTGTGATATGGACATCTATCCACCAGAAATCAAACTGAGATCATCCACACATTTCACATCATCCCCAAGTAGTTCTCAGATAGTAACAAACTGGTCACCACAATACTCAGCAGTGGTTAAAATGAACCTAAAACTGGAGGGGGAGCTCCTCAGTTTTGGTTGTTGTATGTTGTACATTGAGATCATTTAGTGAAAAGAAATCGCATCATCATGCGTGAAGGGACATGGCCCGGCGACAAGGGAATACGTGAATCTGAGAGAAGTCTAGGTTCCCAAAGAGCCAAACAGAAGTGCATATATGTGTGAGAGATAGGGCATGGACTTGTGGCCAATGGGAGCTGCGGGAGCGGTGCCTGCAGGCAAGAGCAGTGCGCACAGCCACCGGGCGTACTTCTGCCTAGGAGCTGGACCTGCTGGCTGTTTCTGAGGCATGCATAGCACGGAGTCAGGACAGACAGGAAGCCTGCCTTAGCCCCCCACCCCCCACTGTGCCGGTGACCAGGAGCCACCTGAGGTAAGCCCACACCCCAGCCCTGAGCCCCCACAAAACTTGGGGTACAATTTTAAAGGAAGGGTTGAAGACTAGAGCTGGTTGGAAATTTTCCATCTAAAATGAAAATGGCTTTTTGACTAAATAGAAATTTATTGCTACAACAGCTGCTTTCTTTTTTAAAACATGGGTTTTATGAAAAAAAAATTAAACGTATGTTTTGCTGTTTTGGGCAACCAAAAACTTGGTGAAAATGAATAAAATTTCACTTTCATCAATTTTTCACAGGATAAAAATCATTTCCTATCCAACTCCATTGAAATCATTTAAAAATGTGTCATTTTGTGTCTAAATCATACTTAAATCAGCCTTACAACGTGTACAACTGCCTTGGTGAATATTTTTTGACAGGCAAAGTATCCTTAGGTTTTTCACTATCATAGTAACAAGTAGGTTTTGTACCCGATTTGGCAAATTTCCATGACAATCCTGAAAGGCTGAATTAAATGCAACTTTACAGTATGATTTATGTGATTGATCACACTTTCCCCTAGAATACAGCTAGTCCAGGTACCAATAATCTGCTCTCAGAGGCAGACAGAAGTAGTAGATAGAGCAGAAAGTTTTAAAATCACTTACTGTTCTTGCAAAAAGTTGCAAAAAGCTTGAGGCAATTAATTCTAAACAAGTCTTCTAGGTATGGAGAAAGCTTGGTAAACGTGAGGCAGGTTTTAAATTATAAAGCATATCAGATGGACTAGAATATAAAACATACAGAAATAACTGAGCTTTCATTTGGATTTTCAGGCTAGCACAAAGCACATACCTAGCTTAATTCTCCTCAGTTTGAACTCATTGGCAAACTTTTCCAGTTCCCTGATTTCAGGGGAATCCATGTCTATTGGCTCTTCAACAGACTTGGTTTTTCTGCGGAATTCCTGCTTGAAGTCAGTGGCTGTGGGATCATCTCCAAGGATAGACTGGTGCATGGGAGTGAAGCCAGGCCCCAGAGCACAGGAACTGGCACTCAGAGCATGTTCAGGGAATTTATAAAGGCAAGGGGTCAGGCCACCTGCATGAAGCCAAAAAGCACAATTTGATATAATCATTCTCCAGCATTGCATAATAAACCTTTGTGTCAACTATCAACTGTTAAACTTTGTAATATTACATACTAGAGAGAGGAAGGATTGTCCAGTGGTTAAGGCATCAGCCTGGCACTTAGGAGACCAGGGCTCAATTCCCTGAACTGTCACACTTTGCCTCAGTTCCTTAACTGTGAAATGTGAATAATAGTACTACATGCTATGAAGTGTTCAAATACTATGAGAACGAGGGCCATACAAGTACCTTAGACAGACTTATATTGGGACAGGTCCTCAACTGGTGTAAATTTGCATTGCTTTCATTGAAGTAAATGGACCTATGTCAGTTTACACTAGCTGAGGATCTGGCCCATAATCTTTTTGTTTGTTTTCTGGTACCAACAATACTACTTTATAAACTACATGTGATATGCAGATTCGGTACTATATACAACCAATTTCAATGGAAATTTCCTTGAGTAGAGTACAGGATGAAGCCCAATGAGTGATAAGATCGTCACTTTATAATTTTAGAGAGGAAAGTAATTGCACAAGGATGAACTACTTTATGCTAAATTTTATTCACTATTGGATGATACAGCACCATTTAATCAAGAGCAGGTGCCCTTTGTGCTGGGCACTGAACAAACAGAGAGACTCCCTGAGCTGAACAGACAAAATTTGATATCTTCCATTGTTGCTTGCATTGTTGTTGTAGCAGTGTCAGTCTCAGAATTTTAGAGAGACAAGGTAGGTGAGGTAATATCTTTTATTGAGCAACAAAAGTGAGTCCGATAAAAGATATCACCCACCTTGTCTCTCTGAAGTGACAAGGCAGACAAAGCATGGGAGGGAGAAAAGAAAAATTCTTACCCCCATTTTAGAGCTGGGGAATCAAGAGAGTAATTGACTTGCCCAGTCATGCAGTCTGTAGCCTAGTCTGGAAGTGAACCCACATCTCCAGCCCAGCATCTAAACCACAAGACCATCCTTCCTTTCTCCTCCTTCTCTTTTGTTCTTCTTGTCTTGTTCACTGCTTAGATTACATCCTCCAGAGAGCTGGGAATACAATGGAGGTTCTAACCCTATTGATATATAAAGTCACATGCAGTATGACTGTGAAAAAGGAGAGGGAGTTGTTAAATGTCAGAAGGGCAAAAGTCTAAACAAGAGAAGGCCTTGCCTTGCAGAGTGCTGACTCCATTCACCACGTTGGGATGGGGCATGCTGCAGGTCTGTAAAATGCGACTCTGGGAGAGACTTGCTGATAACATCTCTGGGGTTGCAGGCTTGATGCCTAAAAGGAAGTGGGAAAAAAGGAGAGACTGCAGTAACATGGAATTCTTTTGGTGTAGAAATAGGTTGATATTTTTGAATGGAAATCCTCCTTATCTAATGATTCTTCTTCTGTAGACTTCCCAGAGAGATCTAAACAAGAACTTCTGTACCAGAGACACAAGAAGAGACACAGAAGCAGGAGCATTTGGCCATGTGAAGAAAGAGTCTTACTTGCTGTCCCAGAAAAGTCTGCATGAGGAAACATTCACCTGTGCTGATTCATTTTTACATTTTCCCTCCTTCTCAATTGAAATAAAATGCTGTGTTTGATTTTGGATTAGTTTTGAGCCATAGTTATTTCCTGGCAAGTCTCTTCCCCTGGCATTACTACATTATTTTCCTGGTTGACACTTGACTTGAACACCTTTATATTGAACAATTTCTCTTCTCTCTTCAGTGTGGTATCTAGAGAACTGCATTGGGTGCTAAGACATCTTTACAAGTTATGTCATAAAGTCTATGGATCCTCTGTGTGAAAACAGTTCATATTGCTCCATGAGATTTGGAAAAGCATAAACTGAATTAAGTGATTTCTCTTTGGCCTTCACATACATTTCCTTTCACTCTGAAGGACTGACATTCCTACATGTCAGCTACAGTATTTCTGTGAAAAGAAACCACCCCTGATGTGTTTACTCTGGTTGAAAACAAGTTGTTATTACTCAACATAAGTTCCTATTTCAAAGCTTGCCAGGCTATTATTAATCATAAAGCCTGCAACAGTCTCTGCAAGACTAATGCTTCTTATACCTACTAAACCATGTCAGGCCCCGGACATTTCCCTTGATGTTTTATAACAAGGTATAGTGGTGTCCCAGATACACTAGCCACACTATCACATAACAGTGTGATTTTAATTGTGAGTATAAGGAACAATCCTGATCGCCCATAGCTACCAGCTGTTAAGGTGTGACCTCACACTTTTTGTTTGTATCAGGAGTGACTGGGAGGGAAGAACAACATGGGGGAGGGGGGAATCCAGAAAATGCACTCTTCATTTTTTCTTCCCTACCTGCTCCAAGTCAGCTTCAGGGAAAGGAGTGGGGACTCTGGATTGAGAAACAGAATGTTCACAAGCCAAAATCTGAGTCACAATTAATGGAATGCTTGATACCTTGTCACAAGTTTTACGAGTACCAAAAATGGCACTACATTTATTTTTGTTTCTTTAATTGATCTCGCCCTGGGTGGATTATTCTGAAGCAGCTACGTCCTGTGCTGAATTTACCTCCCTGAATTCAATACAAATTCCATAATCAGTCATAATTTTTATTATTTGTACTGCATAGGGCCCCTGAGGCCCCAAGTGAGATTGGGGCCCCAGTGCACTGGGGCCACATACAGAAATGGCAGAAAGAGCCCCAAAGAGCTTCCAATCTAAGTGCGCAAGACAGACAATGGGTGACGGAAAGGAAGCATTATCCCAGTGTCACAGACAGGGAAGTGAGGCAGAGAAAGTAAGTGATTTGCTCAGGATCCCCAGATAGAGGCTGAGAGAGAGCATGAAACTGAACCCAGTTCTCCTGAGTCCCAGTCCAGTGCCTTAATCATAAGGCCATCCTTCCTCTCATTAACCTCCATTCCCTCAACCCCTCTGAAGGAAAATCCCCTCAAACAATCATGCCAATAACTAACCTGTTAGAGTGAATATCTCTTACCTGCCATCACCCCATAGGTAGACTGTTGGTTTCCATAATGACAGGAAGGGACTGAATAATGAAGACCTGTAGATGTGTTTCCCAAAGTCGCCATGGAGAAGTGCACGTGGGAACATTTAGGAGTATGGACCAAAGACAAAACAGACGAGACTGGTAAGAAAATGTATGAGGATTCAAGACACATCCTTTCAGTCCAGAGGTAGAGAATATCTTTGTATTTTGTTTCTACCTGCATGCTAACTATTCTACACTGCTTTTTAACTCTCAAGGTAATTCTGTAGGAAACAGCCTATAGTAGGTGCTCATGCCTCATCAGAAAACTGGCTAGCTCGCTTTTAGCCAAGAGCAATGATTTATCTTGCCCGGTTTTTAAATTTATTATCTCAAGGGTAATAATTTAGGTATCCTG
This sequence comes from Chelonia mydas, assembly GCF_015237465.2. Lineage (NCBI taxonomy): Eukaryota > Metazoa > Chordata > Testudines > Cheloniidae > Chelonia > Chelonia mydas. Next base: position 181,059,114 of record NC_057849.1, read on the forward strand.
ACAAGCTCTCCTCTTTACATGTGTATGAAGATCAGGCCCCCAATACTGTTCCATCTATTTTTACTTTAATCTTTTCTAAGTTCTTGAAAAGTCCATCAGCCCCTAAAATGAAAACCCTAAAAGAAGCATATATAACCAAGAGGACAATTTTCTATGTAGAGTAAAGCCTACATTTGCGCATGCAGTGGTTTGGGGCACTCACCTGGAGACACCTTAAAAGGGTCTGATTTTCAGAAGTGCTGAGAACCCACCCTCTGAAAACCAGGGCCCTTTAAGGTGTCTCCAGATGGTCCTTCAAAAGTAGAGACATTCAAAACTTTGAAAATTTAGGCAACATTTTGCAATAGTAGTAGCAATAGACCCACATGCACTTTGTCTCCATAGTTTGCACAGGTGTCCGGCAGGCAGCAGGATGGCTGGCAGAAGTTTGAAGAAGAGAACAAGGAAATAGATTCCATTGTTTGCTTGGCTACATTATTATGTATCAGGCATCTCCGGAAACCAGGTAAGGGTTTAAGAAGCAGCATGACCCACAATAGTAAAATTATTAGCTGTGTAGGGCAGCCTTTTACACTGACAAAATATTCTGTAAAGTTTTCTGTATCCCCAAATGTTGAGCTATTGCTGGTCAATTCTGTGAATAAAAATATTAATAATTTTGGCTGACTCTAATGAAGAGATTGAAGGTTCATATCTCTGCTCTGTAATGTCTAGCATCAGCATCCCCAAAATCTATTATGCATTTCTGTATGCATGCAAAGCAGGAAGTCTGGTTTTTGAAGATGTTGTATATTAAAGATGCGTGGAGATGTGCTAAATCCCACAGAATGAGAATATATTGTCTCCCTCTAATGGCTGATCCATGAAAGAAGTTTATGAGTCTGTTGTTGCTTCCAAATAATGGATTTAGCCCTCTCCCTCAAACAATAAAGAAGCCATGCTTTTGACCCTTTCAGAAATTCACCTTGCTTCCAAATGACCCCAACAACACTGAATCCCACATCAGGGCTCGTTCAGGAACTTAGGACAACTCAAACTGGGTATTCCTAACTGTAATTTCAATATTGGTTAGTGGGATGGCAATTCAGTGGGCTAAGTTAACTGAGTTTGTGGGAGTTGTTCATGTCTTCTTGGACCTGTGTCCACGTCACAGAAAACCTAGTCACAAATAGGCTCCTGTGTTGGCAGCCGCAGCAGAGAGACCAAGGAAAGGTAGACATGAGAACTGCACGACTTGGTTACTATTCATGGCTAATCCTTCTACATCAAAGCTGAAGCATGTTGTTAGAACAGTCTGGAGAAATTTGCATTTCTTTCACCCTTGCTCTGGGACTAAAAGGAAAAACAGATACAAACAAGTGGATATTTTTAAAGTACTGGATTGTATATGAATTGTCGCTAAGACTACAGAACTATGTTGGTGTCTTTGATTCTTTTGAGCTGTATAAATGCACAGAAGGATTTCTGCAGTATGGGAAAAATGTTAACGTAATGATCTATGGCATTTTAATAGTTTACAACATTGCTGTTATCGTGGTCATCAAAGTTCAGATATTTAGAACTACACTTTTATAGTTTACATTCACGTTTTGCACTAATATAACAATATTAGTTGTGGGAGGAGGCGGCCTGATTTTTACCACCAATAGAGTTATACCAGTACAGTGGCTACTGTTGACACAGTTATACTGGTATAGGGGACCTTAGATAGGTATTGCTTATTCTCCTTTCCGTACTATACTGATAAAGCACATTCATACCAGCATACCTGCATCCACACTAGGGACTGTACTGCTTTAAACTACACAGTATAGATAAAGCTGTATAACGTTTGTGCTTAGACAAAAAGTCTTAGTTAAAGACTTATTTTGAATTACTTGTTTACTGTTGAATTTTGCCAATCTGCAATTTGCTAATCCACACATCCCATGATTTTCAGACATAAAAGACTGACATTTCCAACTTCCTGGCAATATTTTAATAGCAGATGCAGGAGTGAAGTCTTACATTGCTAAGATATTTTTTTAAATAAAATCTACTCCAGAACATATCTTTAATAATATATATAGCATACAGATAACATATACTTGTCTAAAGTTTATGATGAGGTATCTTTACTTTTGTGTGTGTGTGTTCACTTACTTGCCAGTTAGCAAAATTAATTCATATGCAACGGCGCTACAAGGCCCAGACGCATTGTGAGGGATTTTGTCATTTTAAAAAAAGAATTAAATAATGATTGTGTAAAAATCCTTATACATTTCTTTCTTTGCACAAGTTCTTTACACTGACTCACCATAGCACTGTGTATTACAGTTCTTGTCATCTGTATTAAAAACTTAGAACCTTTCCCCTAATACAAATAAATGTTCTCTCTATTACTGCTTTCTTTGTGTTGTAGCTGTGTTGGGTCCAGGATATTAGAGAAACCAGGTGGGTGAGGTAATATCTTTTATTGGACCAACCTGTGTTGGTGAAAGAGACAAGCTTTCAAGTTACAAAGAGTTCTTCTTCATTTCCCCCTTTCCCAGACCTGAAGAGCTCTGTGTAGCTCAATAGCTTGTCTTTTTCACCAAAAGAAGTTGGTCCACTAAAAGAGATTTCCTCACCCACTTTTTCTTTCTTCTAGGACTGTACACTGGCATTCTTGGGTAATAATACAATAAAATAGAATGTGATTCTGCATTTCTTATTAGGCAAAATTTCCATTGACTTCAGTGGGATTTGTGCTTTATGAAGGACTGCAGAACTGGGCCTATGATTATTAAACACCACAGCATAGACTTAGTAAAAGGATGTGGTGATATTTTCAGCCAACATGTGTTCATTTAATTCTTTACTTTGGAGCATGTGGGAAATGAAACAATTCAGAAAGTGCTACCAGAAAATGGATATAGAAATTTGTCCTCTTTTCCCTAATTTAAGTTCTCTTATGTTTTTCTAACAAGCACTATGAAACATTTTGAACCCCCTATTTAATACATGCAATCATATTGTCATCAATACTCTCAATTTTCTGTGTAGTGTACTGTACCTAAGTGGTTCATTTTCCTTCCAATTGAAAGATGTTACTTCCAGTATGCTTAACAAGAGATCATCGTTTTATTGAAGACATCTAGTAAAATTCTCCCCTCCATGCAACTCAATTTGAGTCAGTGGGTTAGCTGAAATTAATATTCAGTTCTCTCTATTTCTGAAAGTTTATTTTCATTCATTCAAAAAAATAGAAATGCCAATGAGATAAAACTCCAGTTCTGTACATTTTCAGGTAGCAAGCACATTTTCTGTGGAAACATTTTGATTTTTGTTCAGTTTTAACATATAGTTGAAGTTAAACATACTAAAATTCCTAGTCAGATAAAGGTACCAAATTCCAAAATACAGAAGGATGGGTCCGATGCACTTAAGTAACTTTGGCGCTTTTGAAAATCTCACCCAAATCCCAGTGTCTTTACTCAGCATTTATTAAAATGTTAATTTTCCCATTAATGGGTATTTTTCCCAGCTAATGCCATCAGCATCTGCCTCATTTTAAGTATATCACCCATTTGAAATCATACATTTATATATTTATAAACTGCAGTTTCATAGGCAAAATATAATTTGGTTTATTTCAGGAGACGTTTGTCACTGAAGACTATTTTGTGTTACAAAAGTTTGATAGTATTTGTAGCCAGTACCTGACTGTGCTGGTCAAATACCTCAACCTAATCCCATAACAAATTTAGAGATAGCTACAAACTTGGCTAAAATGCAGACATTTTAGTCGCTCTAGATGTATTCATTTTTACATAGCCTTGTGAAAACTTTCCTGCTTTAAGGTAGTCCCCAGTCACTGCAGAGCTGATATGAAATAGCTCTGCCTGTGTTTCCCTATCTCTGTGTTAAGTTTGGCAACATTTACAGAAAGAGGGAAAAGCATTTAAAAAGAAAGTTAGCAAGAGTGTAATTGTTCTAGTAAAAAAGTACCTGTAGACACGACATTGGTAGCATGGTTGGAGACGGGCAAGCATTCTGCAGCGCTATGATGCATTATCAGAGGCAGAGCGGGAGAAGAGTCAGAATTCAAGGGGATGAAGGTGTCAGCTGAAGTAAATGCTTGGCAACTCATTCCCACAAAAGGAGAAAAGACAAAGAAACACCTTCCCCTATTTTCTAACAAAATATATCCTTATTGATTAACAGCAGTCAAACTCTATTCCAGTTCTCTTAACTTGCATATATACATAAACAAGGGCTCCAGAGCACAGGGAGGTCGTGTGCAGGTATTTATACCACTAGGAAATCCCTTTATCCATGTTAATGTTCTTTTCCCAGCAGTATTGCTATATCAGCCTAGAGCCTCCTTCCTTCCCACCCAAACATAATAGATGCCCAATTAATGCGGGGAGAAGAGGGAAACCAGAGACTTGATTTGACAGATACTTTAAATCAGGCCTTTTGTGAAAGAACAGTAATCAGGGGAAAAAAAGGAGTCTCCAAAGTTTGTAGAGGTAAGGCAGGTATGGTTAATACTGAATAGCTTTCCATAGCTAACACCTGCTCCAAAAACCTCACCCAGGAATTGTTTTGATGGCTACTTGGCAGAGAAATCAAATGAAAGTCTATGAAAGAATGTATAGAGAAATTAAGCTAAATTAATCTAATGCCAAGAACTTGCACGAATGTCAGTTGACTTGTCACATTTGCCTAATTCAGTGCTATACATGATAGAATGAATATATCTAGAGGCTCTGAACTTTACATAAGTAAGCATAAACTGCTAAATGTTTATCTAAGCTAATTTATGTTTGTTATTGAAAAGCTGTGTACATAATATTTTAAGATTCTGAAAGAAAACAACAAATACTAGAAATTTAAGCACTCATACATTTATTATTATTATTGTTATTATTTATTTGTACTATCATAGCGCCTATAAGCCCTAGTTAAGGACATGGACCCCATTGTGCTAGGCTCTGTACAAACACAGAACATAAAGATGACCCTTGCCCCAACGATTGCCTTTGCAATCTAAGGGCATGACTACACTTGCAGACGTAGAGCACTTTGAGTTAAACCAGCCTTTGTAGAGTGCAGTAGGGAAAGCGCTGCAATCTGTCCACACTGATAGCTACAAGTGCACTGGTGTAGCCACATTGTCAGTTCTTGCAATGGCCACAGAGAGCAGTGCATTGTGGTAGCTATCCCAGCATGCAAGTGGCTGCAATGTGCTTTTCAAATGCGGGGGTGGAGTGTGACAGGGAGTTGTGTGTATGTGGGGGGAGAGAGAGTGGGTTTTGGGGGGGGTGACAGCATGTCAGCATGCTGTCTTGTAAGTTCAGACAGCAGCAGATGCCCCCCCCCCCCGCCTCTCTCACACACAGCATTCCACAGTAATGGTTGCTTTGTCTTGGAGCAGATAAGCAGCCGGCTGTCAGAAACAGAGCTTTCAAAGGGCATATCCACATTCCTGCAGCAATTCCAAAACAATGAGAAGAGTGGCCACTTGACTTAAGGGGATTATGAGACTTTTCGGAGGTTGATCAGAGCGCAGTAATGCAACACCTTGTTCACACTGATGCCGGGGCGTTTCAGCCAAGACACAGCAAGCGTTAATCTTCTTGCCGAGGTGGAGTACCAGGAGCGCTCTAGCCCTGGAGTCAGAGCGCTCTACGTGCCTTGCCAGTGCGGATGGGTAGTGAGCTAGCTCGCAAGTGTGGCCGAGCCCTAAGTGTTTCATTAGCATGAAACTGGGATGGCCACATTACTCAGGAGTAGTAAATCCTCCAGGGATTCTGCAGACCATCCCAGAAAAAGTGTGGAGAAAATCCTTATACCATACCACACAATCCGATATTCTGTAAATACCACATTTTTATAGACAACACACTGAAGTCAATGCAGCTATGCAGAGTGCCCTAATCCAATAGTACAGGGCTCAGAGATGCATGAAAATGTCTTTAAAATAATCATTTAAAGTAGCTTTGTGGCATCTTAAAATGCCATGTCTTTAAAGACTGTTCTCTTAAGCTCCTCTAGGGCTAGAATAAGCAAGTGTTGGGTCCCACTGGGAAGCTAGTAATTACCTCTATATTTCTGAAGAGATGATATCTAACTCTGACGTTAGGAAGTTTTTACTTTTTTAAAACACATGGATAATCTTTGTTTGCTGAACTTAAAAAAAATTAGATATGGGTGGGTCAGATCTTTCTTTTTGGATCTTTCATATTGTTTTTATGTGTGTTATGTCCATTTGCCAGGATATATTTGTAAGATTGATATTAAGCCAAATAGCCAATCTCCTGAATACTTGATATCACCCCTAAAAGTGCCTCTTTCGGGGAGGAGTACTAGTGGCACCTTAGAGACTATCAATTTATTTGAGCATAAGCTTTCATGAGCTAGCTCACGAAAGCTTATGCTCAAATAAATTGGTTAGTCTCTAAGGTGCCACAAGTACTCCTTTTCTTTTTGCGAATACAGACTAACACGGCTGCTACTCTGAAATCTTTCAGGGGAGTAGCTGTAGTGATGCCATTAAGAATTAGAGTATGTACCAGTTCAGAGGAAGGCCATGTGGACCAAAACCCCAAAGTTTTCCAAACAATTTTATGTCTGGAAGTATCCATAGTTCACATTTTTTGTCTTCAGTGCTAAAGCATTTCAAAAGGATTATAGCATAAAGAATTATTACTAATGGGATTCAGCTAAGGTACAGAGCCATGCTCATAACTTCTTAAGCATAAATCTAAGCTTAAGCATTACAGCAAATAGTAAAATTTTAAGGACAAGTGTTGCAGAATGATAGGACACATTGAAATTAAATGTACTGCCATCTAAGTTTATTCATTCTGGACTTGGTCCAATTTACAATTAGTCAGTGGAGAATCGCCCATTGTCTGAAAAGTGATGGATCAGGAATTTATGCGTTTTATTTCACTGCTTTTTTTAAAAAAAGAAATTTCCATGATCCACATAGACACAGGATCAGAGCATGGTGTGGTAGGAAGCTGAGACAGAAGCTAATTTACATCCCACGGACATGTCCTTAATGCTTAAAGTGGTGTTAACTGCATCGGGGGCATCTGTCATATGAAAAGTAGTTTTGACTGACTTTTTACTGCTCAGCAGTGGATGTGTAATATCCTGGCTCATCAAAACTGTTACCACTGGAGTTAATGAGGCTCTAAAACAATGTATTGAATAATGGAGAATTTATAAAATATACTTTGATTTTGTAATCATCTAGCCGCAATTCTGCTGCTTCTGTTCTCACTGACAGAAGCATTCATTTCAATATTTTATTCACTAAGCAGAAATTCGTTCCATGAACAGAAAAGCCTGAATGTTTGGGCTCTGTAGAGATGGAGTGCAAAGAGATGGGGGAGGTCAAATCCACTTCTCCTGACCCAAGTCTTCAATGGCTGTGACTATAGCACATGGGCTGGAACAGCAACCACAACCACTCTATTCCAGTGGCCCTTCATCTGGCCCATAGAATCATAGATATATAGGACTGGAAGGGATGTCAGCAGGTCATTTAGTCCAGTCCCCTGCACTGAGGCAGGAGTAAGTATTATCTAGACCATCTGTGACAGATGTTGTCTAACCTGGTCTTAAAAACCTCCAATGGCAGAGATTCCACAACCTCCTTCAGTAATTTGTTCCAGTGCTTAACTATCCTGACAGTTAGGAAGTTTTTCCTAATGTCTAACCTGCAATTTAAGACCATTACTTCTTGTCTTGTCTCAGGGGATAAGAAGAACAATTTATCACCCTCCTTTTTATAACCACATGCCTGAAAACTACTATCTCCCCCCCCACCCCGCCGTCTTTTCTTCTCCAGACTAAACAAACCCAGTGCTTTCAATCTTTCCTCATAGGACATGTTTTAATAATTTTTGTTGCTCTCCTCTGGACTTTCTTCAATTTGTCCACATCTTTCTCCAAGTGTAGTGCTCAGAACTGGACTCCCGTTGAGGTCTATTCAGTCTTGAATTACTTCTCATGTCTTGCTTACAACACTCCTGCTAATACTTCTGAGAATGATCACTTTTTTTGCAACAATATTACATTGTTGACTCATATTTAGTTTGTGATCCACTATAATCCCCAGATCCTTTTCTGCACTACCCCTTCCTAGGCAATCATTTCCTATTTTGTATTTGTGCAACTGATTATTCCTTCTTCAGTGCAGTATTTTGCATTTCTTCTTATTAAATTTCATCCTGTTTATTTCAGGCCATTTCTCAGTTCGTCAAGATCATTTTGAATTTAATCCTGTCCTCCAAAGTTCTTGCAATCTCTCCCAGCTTGGTATCGTTCACAAACTTAATAAGTGTACTCTCCCTGACATTATCCAAATCATTTATGAAGATAGTGAATACAACCAGACCTGTGACAGATACCTGAAGGACCTCTCTAGATATACCCTTTCAGTTCCATTAAGAACCACTGATAACTACTCTCTCAGTAGGGTTTTCCAACCAGTTGTGCACCCAGCTTATAGTAGGTTCATCTAAACTATGTTTTCCTAGTTGCCTTATAAGAAGGTCATGTGAGACAGTATCAAAAGCCTTACTATAGTTGAGATATATCACATCTACTGTTTTTCCCCTACCACAAGATTGATTAATCTGTCAAAGGAAGATACTAGATTGGTCTGATATGGTTTGTTCTTGACACATCCACACTGACTGTTAATCACCTTATTATCTTCTAAGTGCTTACAAACTGATTGTTTATTTGCTTCATTATCTTTCCAGATACTGAAGTTAAGACGACTGGTCTATAATTCCCCGAGTTATTCCTATTCCCCTTTTTATAGATAGGTACTATATTTGCCTTTTTCTAATCCTCTGGGATCTCTCCTGTCCTCCACAAGTTCTCAAAGTTAATTGCTAATGGCTCAGGGATCATTTCAGCCAAATCCTTAAATATTCTAGGATGAATTTCATCAGGCCCTGCTGACTTGAAGACATTTCACTTGTCTAAGTAATTCTTAACTTGTTTTTTCCATATTTTAGCCTCAGATCCTACCCCATTTTTGGGGGGAAGAATAGCTCGGTTGTTTGAGCATTGGCCTGCTAAACTCAGGGTTGTGAGTTCAATTCTTGAGCAGGCCATTTAGGGATCTGGGGCAAAAATTGGGGATTGGTCCTGCTTTGAGCAGGAGGTTGGACTAGATGACCTCCTCAGGTCCCTTCCAACCCTGATATTCTATGATTCTACACTGATGATCCCTATGTTAGTTGACCAATTACTGCTAATTTTTTTTTTTTTGGTAAAAGCTGAAACAAAAAAAGGCATTTGGGAAAAGGACCTAGGGGTTACAGTGGACGAGAAGCTGGATATGTATGGACGAGAAGTGGACGAGAAGCTGGATATGTATGGACGAGAAGTGGACGAGAAGCTGGATATGTGGTTAGTCTCTAAGGTGCCATTAGTACTTCTTTTCTTTTTGTGAATACAGACTAACATGGCTGTTACTCTGAAATCTTTCAGGGGAGTAGCTGTAGTGATGCCATTAAGAATTAGAGTATGTACCAGTTCAGAGGAAGGCCATGTGGACTAAAACCCCAAAGTTTTCCAAACAATTTTATGTCTGGAGTCAACAGTGTGCCCTTGTTGCCAAGAAGGCCAATGGCATTTTGGGATGTATAAATAGGGGCATTGCCAGCAGATGGAGGGACGTGATCGTTCCCCTCTATTCGACATTGGTGAGGCCTCATCTGGAGTACTGTGTCCAGTTTTGGGCCTCACACTACAAGAAGGATGTGGAAAAATTGGAAAGCGTCCAGCAGAGGGCAACAAAAATTATTAGGGGACTGGAACACATGATTTATGAGGAGAGGCTGAGGGAACTGGGATTGTTTAGTCTGCGGAACAGAAGAATGAGGGAGGATTTGATAGCTGCTTTCAACTACCTGAAAGGGGGTTCCAAAGAGGATGGATCTAGACTGTTCTCAGTGGTAGCGGATGACAGAGCAAGGAGTAATGGTCTCAAGTTACAGTGGGGGGAGGTTTAGGTTGGATATTAGGAAAAACTTTTTCACTAGGAGAGTGGTGAAACACTGGAATGCGTTACCTAGGGAGGTAGTGGAATCTCCTTCCTTCGAAGTTTTTAAGGTCAGGCTTGACAAAGCCCTGGCTGGGATGATTTAGTTGGGGATTGGTCCTGCTTTGAGCAGGGGGTTGGACTAGATGACCTCCTGAGGTCCCTTCCAACCCTGATATTCTATGATTCTATGATTTAATAGTTTGGCCATTGCTGTGTTTTCTGTTATTGTCTTTCCCTCCTCATTGAGTAATGGGCCTACTCTGTCCTTGGTCTTTCTCTTGCTTCTAATGTATTTTAAAAAAATGTTCTTGTTACCATTTATGTCTGTAGCTAGTTTAATCTCGTTTTGTGCTTTAGCCTTTCTAATTTTGTCCCTATATGCTTGTGTTTTTAATATATATATATATATATATATATATATATATATATATATATATATATATATATATCCTTCATAATTTGATGTAGTTTCTACTTTTTGTATGACTCATTTTTGAGTTTCAGGTCATTGAAGCATGGTCTGTAGCTAAACTTCCTATCTTTCTTATGCATTAGGAAAGTTTGCTCTTGTGCCTTAATAACGTCTGTTTAAAAACTGACAACTCTCCTGAATTCTTTTTCCCTTAGATTTGCTTCCCATGGGATCTTACCTAACACTTCTCAGAGTTTGCTAAAGTCTGCTGTCTTGAAGCCATTTGTCTTTATTCTGCTGTTTTCCCTCCTACCATTCCTTAGAATCATGAACTATCATTTCATGATCACTTTCACCAAAGATGGCTTCCACCCTCAAATTCTCAACCAGTTCCTCCCTGTTTGTAGGACTCAAATTTAGAACAGTGTCTCCCCCTAGTCTTGAATAAATAGTTGTATCCAGTGCATTCCAAGGATGGGCATGTGAATTTTCTCCACCTTCTTGAATAAACAGTTGTGTTCAGTGCATTCCAAGAACTTGTTGGATAATCTGTGCCCTGTTGTATTATTTTCATAGCAGATGTGGGTAGTTGTAGCTCCCCATTACCACTAAGGCCTGTGCTTTGGATAATTTTGTTAGTTTTTTAAAAAACAAAACAAAACTCATCCACCTTTTCTTCCTGGTTAAAATGTCTATGGTAGACCCCTACCATGATATCATCCTTGTATTTTATCCAGCCCACAAAGAGACTTACTCTACCAGCCCTTTAGAGGTGACCAGGCCTGTGAAGTACAGAGGATGCATGTGCATCCCTAGGTGGCTACTCAGCCAGCCAACCCCAAGCAGAGTCCCTATGCAGGGCTTGGTGCTTCTTAAGTGGAGAGCCTTGTTCTGTCTCTCTGTACCATAAGTGAATTTCATTCTTATAGATCTTATTTTCAGAGCTGCTAAGCAGCCACAAAGGCAACTTATGTCAGTGGGAGCTGCAAGTATTCAGCACCACTGAAAAATCAAGCATGTAGTAGATTTCACTGTACCTTGAAGGAACCACATTAAAGAGATCATGATAATTACTCAAGACTGATGATCTGAACATTACTAACACCAGATGCTATACAGATGCTGTTTCTACAGTCTCCACTCCACAGCTGTGCAATACTACTTTCTGCTATTTATGAATAGCTGCAGAAAATGTAACTCTGCAAACTCAGTGAGTTACACGAGGGACATACCTGACTTATGTATTTAATTCCACTCTTGGAAAACCTGTGTTTTTCCATTTATTTCCTCCAACCTCTTCAAGGTCATAAATTTAATATTTGTATTTGTAATATACTCCATGTGGGAGAAGAGAAAGTAACAGCACTAATACAGGACTGTGATTTAATTTCACAAGAGGTAGAAGTGGTGAAAAACCTTTGAGAGAAGTAGTTCTCAGTGAAATACAGATTCACTGGAATACGTTTTAAAAGAGTGTTTGTGGCAGGAATAATATCTGCAGATGATAATTTAGAATAATATACCCTGTCTTAAATAAATACATCTTGGACGAGAATACAAACCAGATGATCCAAAATAGGTGTCTAAAATTATGCTTCCATATCTGCATATGGATAAGTGGCCTAACGGTCAAAATTTCTGAGCAACCAGCCTCTCCAATTTACTTCAGTGGAACTCTTTATAACTCAGTTGAAATCACTGAGATACACATTTCTATTTACAGTATATTAATGAAACCATGAGATCCATAATATCTTAACTATAAGTAAACAGCAGCGTCTTTTTTAGTATATTATACTTAGGTATGGGATAAGAGTACACTTCTTACTAGGTGTGTGACATACAGATTAACTACCTGTCAGTATATACCATAGATGGTCACAGCTACTGTAGCATACACAAATGAAGAGGAGAAAGGGATTAAGAGCTTTTAAAGGAAGACACTTTCCCATGGACCAACACAATGTGGTTTGCCTTTTAAAACATATAGGAGGCTTATTAGGTCTTGCTGCCAAAGTCTGGTTCACTGAGGTTTGAATAAAAACAAGCATAATTGCATTAAAGCTGACAATAGCCTTAAATCCAGATTCAAAAAAAGTAGAGCTACTTGAAAAAGGCTAAAGAGAAAATGTAAAATAATTTGTTTCCTTGAAGCACCTGTCCGTGTACTAGATTATCTCTGCCGAAAAACAGCCACTGAATGTACATCACGGACAAGAGCTATCATCTGAACAGAAAACATGGTGTTCCCACGGTTCTCAAAGAACAACTTAGTGACAGGTATGGGGTGAGCGACTAGTTCTCCACACTAGTGCCTCTGAATTCTGAATAATGGTAAATATTATAAAATATGTTTGAGATGATAGGTAGGATTTTCAAAAGAGCCTAAATGACTTAGGAGTGATTTGATTTATATAATGTGCTCTTAAAGCACTAAAGTGCTTTTCAAAATTTCACCCATTCTCCTTAAAGCATAAATATAGAGACCCTGATTCACCAGTTTTGTGCCAGTGTAACTCCACTGAAATGCAGTGGTGAATTAGTCACAAAAGGTATTATCGGGCCTAGCCAGTAGACCTATGCCTGGGATGAATTGTGCGCCCTATATCTAAAAATTATAATTAAATACTCTGCACCATTAAAGATAATAAATAATAAGTAGATGCTAGTACCCTGCTATCTATGAAGCCCCACTGGAATCAGTGGGACTACTTGTGTACTAAGGGTACTCAGCATGAGAACGGAGGGTTGGCGAAAGCTGGCCTCTGGTAGTTTAAGTAAAAAATGAATTATATAAACAAAAATTATATTATTTATTATTTGTAGAGCTGGTCAAAAGTGTTCAAATGGATAGTTTTTCTGTTGTAAAATGCTGTTCCATCTAACTCAAAGCTTTCCTTGGGACCATGCTGATTTTGATGAAATTTTGTTTGTTTTTTAAATCAAAACAAAGCATTTCAATAAAGTCAAAGCAGCCCATCTCAACATTTCCATAATAAAACATTTTTATTTTTTGTTTTGAATTTTATTTTAGATGATAAAAAAAAGCTTAAAATACAAAAAAATCAAAATTAAGATGAAACATTTTGATTGACCCAAAATGATTTTTTCCCCCTGGACAAAATTCCATTTCACAGGAATTTTCAAGATTCAACATTCATTCTGATTCAGAATGGAAGAAAATTTTGTAATCACAGAATTTCCCATGAAAGGAAAATTCTAGTTCCCACACAGCACTATTTATTTACATTGCAGTAGTAGCTAGAACACTTCAACCAGGAATTGAGGCTCACTGGTTGCTGTACACACATATAAATGAAAAAATAGTCCCCATTAATTTATTTACTTGGATTTTCATAAACTATAATAAGAGGGTACCCATCCAGGGCTCTGGACACCCTTTATAATCTTTTATAAACATACTAAATAAGTAGACTATTCAATTCATCCAGATCATTTTAGGCCAAATGTTCCAAGAAGTTGCAATCTGTAGCCTTACTAGTGTTGTTTAAAGTATAGGCAGATTTTAAAGAACAAATGCGCAAATAAAAGCTTTGATCCCAGCTTAGTTCACATTAATAAGATTTACAATGGTAAATGACACAAGATCAACGTAAAAATGAGATTTGCAAGTTTTTTATTAAGTGTGAACCTTCTCTGGTTGCATCTATTCTTATAAACCTAATACTTCAAATAACAGTTTGTAAAAGCAAATTCCCTTCTTTTGACTAGAAGATCACAGAATTTGTAAGGTTCTGTAGTTCACACCAAAAAGAAAATATTACATATGTTCATCTAAGATAAGACTATTTAAAATGACAGTGCCAAGAAAATCTGTAAAGCAAATTTGTTTCCTAAATCTGGACTCTCCTATAAACTCAAAACATTCAGGGCCAGATTTTGATATTCTAATTCACACTGAGTAATACCTGTTAATAGTCACATTGATTTTGATGGGCTTGCTCACTGAATAAAATACTACTCAGTGTGAGGAAGACTGACAAAACTTTGTCCTAAATCAGAATTTCTAATTTGATAAAATGGCTAGTGATGAGAATTCAATTGCTTCCGCATTCATAGTGCTGAATGATGAAATATTGCTTTTTCCTTCCAATATCAATGCAAGTAAAGATAATGATTCTGCTAAAAAAAAATCAAGACCTAATGGAGATAATCATATGAGGTCCTGGAAAATCCTTGTCTTCATCTATATTCATACCTGAACTTTCCTCACACACATTGCATTGATGAATATTAGTATATTAGACAGAAAAACATCATCTGTTCAGCATGGTTGGTAGTTTTGAGTTTCATTATCAAACAAAACATCTTGCAACCAAAGTGATTTCATCAGCATATTCAAACCAGAGACCAGCTTAGTCTGAAGGTCATTTAAAAATCTTTGAAACATGAGACAAAGTTTTAAGTTTTTAATCTCAAATAACATTTAAATGTATTATTCTTTAGGAAAGTCTTCCATAACTCATACTAAAAAATTAAATCCATAAAGCTCGATTAATCATTCCCAAATGATGTTAAATGTGAAAAAGTATACCGTATGATAGGAAGAATAATATGAAGAGCTCCTTTCAGAGGATATCACAGTGCTTTTCAAAGGTATCATCATCAGTTTATGGATGAGGAAACTGAAATATGGAGTGGTTAAGTGGCTTACCCAAGTAACCCAAAAAGTCAGTGGTAGAAATGGGAATAGTACTTAGGTGTGTCTACAGACACCCAGATTCTTGCTCAAAGCACAAAACTATGCAACTTTCTGCATGCATCCCTGTATCATAGAAGGACACTGAGACTGAAATACTGAGTGGACATTAATAAACAGACAACACTACCTACACTTTCTGGGGGACCATATGGGCCAGCGGAGTCTGTCTGCTGTTCAGAATCAGAATTAACTACCTAAAAGTTGGAGCAAGTTAATATAATATCAATACAACTTGGCAGGAAGGAGGCTGTTGTTCTCTCCATGTAAAATATGCAAAATTGAGAGAAGTTTTTTAAAAAGGCAGTGAGAAGAGAAAAAAAAGATATTCTGAACTCCCCCCCCCTTTTAAAAAAATACCTGTGGGGGGGGGAAATAAAGCCGCAACTACCGACATGCAAAATGCACAACTATCTTCAAAATGGCCATTGACTCAGCATTTTCATGTGTAGTCTGTGTGAGCATGTGGGAATTGGTTAAATGTGAAAGTGTTCAAATACGCTCCTTCCTCCCCAAACCAACCATTTCAATGTCTCTGACTGGAATGAATGATACTGCCTTTTTAGGCATCATTACTCCAGAGATTATTCTTTTAAAACCTCCTAACATATACTGTGTTTTTGAAAGCCACGCTGGGAGGCAGGCACAAGAGAACTTTGAAACTTTCTTCCCCACCCCACCCGTCTTTAAAACCACAATGGCAAATTTTAACCTGCCAACAGGCATAGATACCACGTGGAACGAAGGCTTCCAACAGTACTGGAAGGTGTTTGGCCTGTGGGAGAGGGATGTTTTTAAAACGGCAGCACTGTGACATTTCCCATGAGTTAACCTACAGTGGGTCGGTCACCATTAACATCTGGGGCCCGTATGCTTCTCCCTGAAAGAATAACCAAATAGAAGAGAAGAAACTCCTCAGTTTAAGCTCACATTATTTCTCAGGAATTCTCCTCCAAGGTGGGATTTGCTCCCCTGAAAGAGCAGTCAAGGGTTCTCAGCCCCTGAACCCACAGGTCCTGGGGCATCCTTTTTAGGCAAGGAGGATCCATGCAGATGATTCCTTTATCCTCTCTCCTTCTGTATGGCTCCACAAGTCCCACCAACCCTTGGACTGCAACAGGAGCTGTACTTGTAGGGGGTCCCCATGACAGCATTACTTCCAGAACATGTACCATTGTGGATGGGGACTTCCAGAGCACAGAGTGCAACATGCATAGCCTCAGGCTATACTAACGTGTACTGTGTTTTCCCCATCAGTTTGGAGGAAGGACCTAGAGGAAACAGCTCCCTATCCCTGCACTCACAAATCCCTCACAGAAGGGCAGCATGTCACAAAAGTGGAATTCCCGCCTTCCCCAGGTGCAGACTCCCTCCACAGTCGGGGGGGAGGGGGGACACCTTGGGGTGATTGACAACTATTTCCTGCAGCAGTTACATTTACATCATAAATACTGCAGTAAATACCCCCTCTCTCTCCCCTCCCTATCACTAAAATGCCAAGGAATATGAATAACTTTCGTCTTAAAAAGCCATCATTACATCAGGAGATTCTGGTTTCTTTATATAAGAAGGGTACTTTAAGAGGGGTGTTCTGTACAGTTGATGATATGGAGGGCTAGACATGGATTACAACATGTTCTGGAGATGAAGGCATAGGGAGCTACTCAACCACTTACTCTCTCTCTGGAAGAGGGAGACAGAACATGGATGTGTAGAGGTCGGGAATAGATAGAAACTTGGCTCTGCTTCCCTGTCCTAGTCACTAGCTAGGGAATAGGCCAACAGCACATTACTACTCCCCGGCAGTGAGGAGGAAGCAGGGGAGGAATTGTGGCTCAGAAGAGTGTCTCTGAGTTAATGCTCCCTGGGTCCACTCCAAAGATGGTGCAGCACACACACCACTCCTTACTCAGGGCTGTCCCTAAAGCCAAATGAAATCCATAAAACATAACATTATAAGCACACCAGTGGATGTGAGGAACATCATAATAGGCCAGAAGAGTGAAGCTTAAGTACTTTGAGAGGTCATCTGAGCCATGATATGTACTCATAGCTGTAACTGCAAATTAACAAAACAGTTGAAGTAAATTATAAGCTGAGCCACATGTACTGACTCTTTCATGCCACAGCACCTTAGAAGCCATGGGCCATATCCTCACATCTGATTACACAGGGTACAAAAGCCACAGCAGACCACAAACTGATTGTGTGAACCACACTACCACACTCTTGGGTGGTTAGACCGAATGTGTGAGGAGATTTCTCCCTCTCTTACACTTCTTGCAATCAATTTGCAAACCTCTAGAACAGTGGTTCTCAAAGTTGGTCCGCCGCTTGTTCAGGGAAAGCCCCTAGTGGGCCGGTTTGTTTACCTGCCGCGTCCGCAGGTTCGGCCGATCGCGGCTCCCACTGGCCGCAGTTCACCGCTCCAGGCCAATGGGGGCTGCAAGAAGGGAGGCCAGCACATCCCTCGGCCTGTGCCGCTTCCTGCAGCCCCCATTGACCTGGAGTAGCAAACCGCGGCCAGTGGGAGCTGCGATCGGACAAACCTGCGGACGCGGCAGGTAAACAAACAGGCCCAGCCCGCCAGGGGCTTTCCCTGAACAAGTGGCGGACCATTCCCAGAGAGTAGTTGTCAGTGGTTCATGCTGGAAGGGCATAACGAGTGGAGTCCAACAAGGATCAGTTCTGGGTCCGGTTCTGTTCAATATCTTCATCAATTATTTAGATAATGGCATACAGAGTACACTTATAAAGTTTGAGGACAATACCAAGCTGGGAGGTGCTTCTAGTGCTTTGCAGGATAGGATTAAAATTCAAAATGGTCTGGACAAACTGGAGAAATGGTCTGAAGTAAATAGGATGAAATTCAATAAGAGCTAATGCAAAGTACTCCACTTATGAAGGAACAATCAGTTGCACACATACAAAATGGGAAATGACTGCCTAGGAAGGAGTACTGCGGAAAGGGACCTGGGGGTCATAGTGGATCATAAGCTAAATATGAGTCAACTGTGTAACACTGTTGCAAAAAAAGATGAACATCCTTCTGGGATGTATTAGCAAGAGTGTTGTAAGCAAAACACAAGAAATAATTCTTTGCTCTACTCTGTGCTGATTAGGCCTCAGCTGGAGTATTGTGTCCATATCTGGGAGCCACATTTCAGGAAAGATGTGGAGAAATTGGAGAAAGTCTAGAGAAGAGTGACAAAAATGATTAAAGGTCTAGAAAACATGACCTATGAGGGAAGATTGAAAAAATTGGGTTTGTTTAGTCTGGAAAAGAGAAGACTGATAGGGGACATGATAACAGTTTTCAAGTACGTAAAAGGTTGTTACAAGGAGGAGGGAGGAAAATTGTTCTTCCTAACCTCTGAGGATAGGTCAAGAAGCAGTGGGCTTAACTTGCAGCCAGGGAGGTTTAGGTTGGACATTAGGAAAAACTTCTTAACTGTCCAGGTGGTTGAGCACTGGAATAAATTGCCTAGGGAGGTTGTGGAATCCCCTTCATTGGAGATTTTTAAGAGCAGGTTAGACAAACACCTGTCAGGAATGGTCTAGATAATACTTAATCCTACCATGAGCACAAGGGACTGGACTAGATGACCTCTCAAGATCCCATCCAGTCCTATGATTCTTTCTCATATTCCCTTGTCCTCCCATCCTCCTTTCAGATCCCTAATACTTACCAGCCTAGAAAAGGGCAGCAGTTATCTTTTTAAATCACACATCATTTTAGTTGGCTAGTCACATCTTTCAATGGAACTTGCCCATAGCTATGTTCCAGTTTTATTAGTGTTGTCTTCTAAAATATAAAACAAAACTAGATGCAGTAAAAGCCCCTGATGATTAAAAAAAAAAAAAGTTAAAAGTTGGTGTGGCTGGAAGGTAGACATGGTTTTACCAGGATTTCTTAGCATATATAGTACCTACAACATTTTACTTTCAATGAGAAACAAAATTGTGAGGAATATAATCTGCAATCTCTTTTCTTAATGAAAACTGGAAATTAAAAAATAAAAACAGCATGCCCAGCTGTGGAGCTGTAGTGAAACCTGGAAGCCATGAACACTCTGAGCTCTGTCAGTTGGCATTCGTTTAATAGGTTAAGGGCACTCTCATTGTACTCTAATTATTATTATATAGTACTGATTATATTAACAACAATTTGCACTTCTAAAGCACTTTTCATTTGATTGTCTCAAAGTGCTTTAAAAACATTAATTTTCACCACTCCCTAGGAAGGTTGGTTATATTAGACCCAGATCACTGCTAATTCTGTTTCTAGTCATGTTAGAATTGTGCTAGTTCATTGGCTTTTTAAAAATCTGTCACCCAGCTCTTTGTATAATGCCGAGAGACTGGATGCATGTTCACAGTATATTCAGACACAGAATATATATACAGAACACAAACTTAGACACACTTTTCACTATTCCGAATACTTAACAATATGTATGTGATGAATTTTTGAGTGCCCAATGAAATCACATTTGATTACTCTTTTTATATCGCCTACTTCATGTGGTTCATGGCTATCATTACTTATCTCACTCTACAGATATCACAAAGAGCATCAAATTCAGGAAAGCAATTCTGCTGCATGAATTAAGTCCTTACAATGAGATTCTATCTAGTTGCTGGTGCACGTTTTATAACTCAGTTAAAACAAATTATATTACCCTTGTGTTCACAAAAGCTTTAACAAAGAAAGCTTACTAAGAAATGTGGTGTTATAGGAAAAACATATGTCACTGGTAATGCCGAGAATATCCTACTGTCTGTACACAGCAAACACAGTACCTGAGTGGAAGATCTCTCCAAAGCCATCCCTTAATCTTTTTCTTAATCCAGCACTCAACAGACTCATCTTCATGTTTGCAAAACATCACCATTTCGTCCTTCTTCCTAAAATTGTTTAGAGCATATCCTTGGTACGCCAGCCATAGTGTATTTATTCTTCCATATGTACAGCACGATATATTCCAATAGCATGCCACCATTTTTTTTGAGAGGCAGCAACTTTATATAGACAATAAATAAATTTATCAAATGAATACTTCATATTTAAAGGGGGAACTGATTGATATTACTAAGTGTCTCCACCTGTCAGAGTATTTTATTTATAACATTGCTTTAAATAATCATTCACAGGAGAGGATTGTTGAAGTCACTTAATGATTTCTCCCAGGGACTTGGTTAAAAATTGCTGAAAACAGTACAATACTAAGCAGTCTTAACTTTATAGAAAACTTGAATCAATTTGTTTCAAAAGTATTGCAGATGGGGAAAGATTTTGGGGACAGTGGGATGTGTTGTTCCAGTCCTTTTCCTGAGAGCATGAAGTTATGTATCTCCATAGCACACAGCAAACTATTATGGTTAAACAGTAATTATGCAGTATTATTCAGGCTGTCATGGCCTTGACTTCCAGGGTAGACGTCTTCACTTTTAGGGTGTTTTCCTCACAAAAAGTCATTATATGGCTCTTATCACTATAAAACATGTGTACCTCGCAAACCCTGTGAAGTAGGGAAGTGGTTGATTGCTGTTTTACACATGGAGAACTGAGGCACAAAGAGATTAAGTGACTGGCTCAAGGTCACACAGGAAGTCTGTGGTGAAGCAGGGACTTGAAGCTGCTAGTCCTAGGCCAGAGCCCTAACCACTACACTATTCTTCTTCTCCATTCATTAACCCAGATTGTCTTCTACCTTACAAAAGAGCAAAGCAGGGATAACTCCACTGAAGTCAATGTAAATCTGGTATAAGCAAGAAGAGAACCAGGCCCACTCTCTTCTTCAACCCAGCCTCCCTGCTGCTGAGAAAGATTCCTCCAGTGCCAGCACTGTGCTAGATGCTTTACAAACATGTACACAACAAGGGGCAAAATCCTGAGATATGACTAAGGAAGGGTATGCATTTAAGCTCCCACAATCCTGGGGCCACTCTGCATCAATCCTGTCCCTGGACACAATTTGGAACAGGCTTGACAGCTGCTCTAACTTGCCTCAGTTGCCTATGGCCCCAAAGGGCTGTGATAAAAGCTTGGGGTCACTGGGTGTAGGAAAGCACCAGCCATGTCCCTTTTTTTCCATTCACTCCCTCTGCAGAAGATACAAGGTGGGGAGGGTGGGATAGCACATGAGGATCCCCTTCCACAGAGAGAATCCTCCTATGGCCAGCTAAGCCAACTTCCAGGCAGCTTCACGCTAGCAGAATAGTACATAGCTGCTCTAATGCAGCACAAGGCCCCTGACATAAAGAACTTAAAACAAAAGTGCTCAATCCTGCAAACTTTCACGTAAAGTAGTTCTGCAGTGGCTAAAGTAGATTGAAATCGGAAGGGGATCTGTCACTAGACCAGACAATGAGAAGAGAGACCAATGGACAAGTGCTGCTTACCCAAGCCAGGGAGAGGAGGTGGAGCTCCCCTCTCCTTTCAGCAGCTGTGCTCCCCGCTTCTCCAGTTACTTTGACCATGAGTAGTCACAGTGAGTTCATAAAGTTACTCACATGCATGAACCAGACTGTGTAAAATCTTACTCACGTGAGAAGTCCTTACTCATTTTAGTAGTGCAGTTGGAAAGAGTAAGAACCTACTTAAGTTACTGTTGTATCAACCAGGCAAGGTACTAATAAGCTTCAACAGGACTTTATTTTCAAAGTGGAAACCTCTTTACCAAGCTGTTGCTTCACCCTCTGTAGCTTTCTCCCAGCCTCTCAACTCCTCCCCCCCTCCTTCCTGTTTCCTGTCCTTTCAGACTCCCAACAGCCAGTGCTCCCAATTCTAACAATCATAAGCAACATCTAAACACCACATTCCCTGCTCTCTTAAGAAACTCTCCCAATTAAAATAAACATTATTGTTCTAACCACAGGAACAACTATGAAACGACACTATACTGCTGGCAGAAATATTACACTGAAAACACTGTCGATACAACATAACATAATCACTAAGTCTAGACAGGTGGTCATCTGGGTCTGACAGGCCATCTCTCAAGTCCTGGTTCCAGTGCAACGTCTTGCAGTAGTGTTGGTACTACGGTGAAGTCATCCAATGAAGACTGGGTGTTGGCATAATTTCCTCTTGGTGTATAGGCAGGTACAAGATAAGAAGCATTCCATACCCGCCCATCAGAAAGTCGATAGGTGTAAGGTCCCTTCTTCTCTATGATTTTAAGAGAAGCTGTGAATTTATGGTCCCCTTTGCATAAAATTCCAGGTTTTCGTATTCTAACGAAGGAACCACACTCAAACTTTGGTTCCTTAGCACCCTGCCGCTTGTCTGTGAAAGACTTAGACTTTGCTTGGTTCTGTTCAACTGTTTTTCTCACATCATTCAGATAGCACTGAACTCCATGTTGATTCTTCAGAATCAATGACATCATTTTTTGAAAGGCACTTGGGACAGATACAAGACTGTATGGAACACGTTTAAAACAAAATAGTCCCTCATGTGTAATAAATGCTGCGAGGTCTCTGCTATCTTCATGCAACATAACCTGGTGGTATGCGCTCTGCAAATCAAGAGTAGAAAACATCTTTACTCCACGGAGTTCTGCAAATACTTCTTCTATGTGAGGAAGAGGATGGCTGTCAATCACAATAGCTTTATTTGGCTCCCTTAAGTCCACACAAAGGCGAATGCCTCCACCCTTCTTCTGTGTCACTACTATAAGTGAAACCCATTCTGAGGAGTTAATCTCTTCAATAATGTCCTTTTGAATAAGTTTTCTAAGTTCCTCTGAAACAGCTTCCCTGACTGAAAATGATAAGCACTGTAACTTCTGTCATACAGGCATCACATTATTCTGCATTTTAACTTTATGCAGAAACCCATAAGCACAGCCGAGTTTCTCCTCAACTTGGTGTTGGGTCCCAGCTGAAATTGGTGTGTATACCGCAAGAGTGCTTTGCTGAGGAAGATCAATTCGTCCATTAACCACCCTGAGATTTAAAGCAGCCAATAAATCTCTGCCAACAATAGGAGTGCCTTTGTGGACAATGTAGAACTCTGCAGTTACACAGCAATCACCAAAAGTAACTGTTACTGGCAGGCAGCCACGTACTGGAATAAGGTTTTTCAACAGCACACCACGTGAAGTTTGGGTTCAGTAAGAGGCACATCTTTAAAGTAATGCAGATAGATGGAATCAGGTAGTATAGATACTGCTGAGGCAGTGTCCAGCATTAGCTGAATAGAATGTGGTTTGCCTGAGGGTATAGCGGAAACGTTTACAGTGCACTTTATCTGTTCTGGAATATGTGCAGTAGTGATTTTGTCCACGCTCAGCACAGTAACATCTGGAATGTACCTGCATGCACCTGTTGATTGAACTGGCTACTACGACATACTTTGGCAAAATGTCCAATCTTTTTGCAATGATTGCACTGAGCTACTTTTGCTGGACATCCTGTGTAGCTTGCAAGGTGTTGTGGGGATCCACAGTGAAAACATGCTTTTACTGTATTTTGAATTTGCTGATTCAGTGGTTTTTCATTAGTTTTCCTCTTGCAATTGTGTGTCTGCAGTGGTAGTGAACTTTTCTGCAAAGGAGTCACAGCCTGGACTGTGCCTCCTGTATCCATGCTCATTATTTTGGCTTCAGCTGTAGCTGACTCAATCTGAGTAGCATTGGTTATTGCTTTTTCTAGCATAAGTTGTGGTTCTAGAAGTAAGCATTCTCTTACATGAAGCATGATTGTTTTCTCAATGACCTGGTCTCTAATCATCTCATCTGCCATATTCCCAAAGTCACAAATTACAATCAGACTCCTCAGGGAAGCAATATACTGCATTATAGTTTCCCCTGGTTTCTGCTCACGCTGGCAAAATCTGTAGCGATTAGCTACTACCTTCACTTTTGGCACAAAAAAATTCTTTAATGCAGTGAGTGCAGTCTCATATTTATCATCTGCAAGGAGAAAAGTGTAAAATATATGCTGCCCTTCTGCTCCAAGGCAGTGGATTAGCAGAGCACGCTTTCTTACTTCAGAAATCTCAGTAGCAACTGATTGCAAACAGATAAGTCTCAAACATATGGATCCAGGTAGTAAAAGCAATTGGAGGCTCACCTGGGCTTTGCAGAAAGGGTGTGGGTGGGTTCAGAGGCAGAAGATCCATCCTCGTTGCCAGAATGTTGTATCAACCAGGCAAGGTACTAACAAGCTTCAACAGAACTTTATTTTCAAAGTGAAAACCTCTTTACCAAGCTGCTGCTTCACCCTCTGTAGCTTTCTCCCAGCCTCTCAACTCCTCTCCCCTCCTTCCTGTTTCCTGTCCTTTCAGACTCCCAACAGCCAGTGCTCCCAATTCTAACAATCGCAAGCAATATCTAAACACCACAGTTAAGTTTGCACAATGAAGCCCTAAATGTCCAGCAATATCTGCAAACAGTGTGGACTTACCAGATACCACATTGCACTTTACACTTGTGGGACCTTACCCCATTTCCCATTAAAAAATGAATGGGTGACTTAAGCTTTCCCCTTTCCACATAAATACCTGCAATCAGAACCTACTGCCTTTGTGTAAATAAATAGTAGTTTGTATATGTCGGGTTGTGTCCATATAGTTCATGTTATGTCAATAAATTTCACAGGCTAAAAACCAGTCCATTTTCACAGGCCAATAACTTGGCTAACAAAATCTACTGCAGGCTGAAATGTGAAGAACTGAATAAGATAGTCTGGCAGTGAACTACTTTTGGACATTTAAACAATATATTTGGCTCATTTTTAACTTAGGATAGCGAAGCAAGCTAAAAGTTCTAAAGATACTAGTTAAAGGTCCTGTAACTTAAAGTAACTTCTATGAAAGGAAGAGAATTATTTATTTCACACATCGCTTCTGAAGTACAGCACCATGCCCACCCAAATTCTGAATAAATAAGAACTCCAACTTCTATTAGCATAACAAAATATGACAGCACTGATGGCTCATACTGCGGGCCTGATTCTGCTTCCTCTGGCCTCAGTGAGAAAGGACTGTAGGAGGAGATCTGAAATGTTTTATGATCAGAAACATAAACAGAAATTCCTTTTAAAAATATTATGCAAAGGATTAAAACTTCACAGAATGTATGTATGCATTTCTATACACACATACACAAATTTGTTTTTCAGATTTCCAATTTATAAACTCCACAACTGTATTTCAATAGTACAGATAAGTGAACTGAAATTCCTCTCACTGAGTTTTCATAGATAGGGTCATCACTGGCCAAGGGTGCAATTAAAAAGTTACGCAAGGTTTAGGCTCCAGTTCAACAAAGGACTTAAGTATGTGTTTAAGTTCATCTCTCTTCAGCAAAATACTTTAAAAAGTTAAAGTTCGTGGGACTTAAGCATATGCTTTAGTGCTTTGTTGAATAGGGATAAAATTTAGCATTTGGGTAAGTGGTTTGCTGAACTGGGGTCTTTGTAGGGACATTAAAATATCCATACTCTGTTTGTCCCTTTCACAATAACAGCTTTGTTTGATTCATGAAACCAACCACTGGAAAAAAAGTACTAATAATGTAATATATTTAAATAAATGGTAGCAATTTTGTGAAACAGTTGAAGAAACCAGAATGTACATAAAAATATAAATTAAAAACTGAAAAAGTGTACATAACAGCCAGTGATGAAATATATAAATTATGGTGGCATTGGCAGTGACTCCATAGTCAGAGGTGCATTTAAATTTGCACTTATAGCAGGACATCATCATCATCTATGTGCAGCCATCAGGGAAGCTGGTCACACAACATGGACTCAAGTGCCAGCAAGGGGCAAATGACACACAGTTCTCTCTGTCTTTCACCATATACAACCACATCACTTTCACCACAATCACTCAGTATTTTGATAAGATCAGCTCATGAATGAAGAGCAGCTGGTTGAAGCTCAGCTTGAACAAGACAGAGGTGATGCTGGTGGACAGAGGAAAGCATTGTGAAGTTTGCAGCCATCGTGTAATCTCTTTTAGGGGAAGATGACCCATAATTTGTCAGTTCAGTTGGAACTGAATAGGAATGCTTCTGGATTTCTTGCTGACACTAAGATCTCACATAGTAGCATCCATGAGTAACATTTTCTATCATCTCTGGTTTGCTAAGACACTTGGTCCTGTCCTGGCAAATAACGACCTGGCCTCAGTTATATGCATCTTCATCTCCTTCTATCTGGACTACAACACTGCAATATACTTGAGCATTAAGCCACCAGCATGTAGGAAACTCCAACTAGTACAGAATGTTACAGTGTCTCCCCATAGCAACACAAATGACCATGAACGTGTAAAACCTGTCCCCCACTCCCCACGCTGGCTTTCAATAGATTATCAAGTACAACTTCGAGGAGTCAGTCCTTTTCAACAAGGACTTAATGACCCAGGCCCAGCATAACAACAAGATCATCAGAAGCCCCGGGATGAAGACCATGGTCAACATCTCTGCTTCTCTGGCACAATGAAATTTTCTACCACAAGGGTAAAGCTTGTCTGTGCAGGAGACAGAGCCTTTTTAGGGGCTGGAATGAACTCCCACAAGAACTAAAACCATCATAAATTTCACCCCCTTCCACTCCCAGTGTAAAATGCCCTACTTTGGCCTGCCTTCGCTCATATAAACACATAGTAGCACATACATTTAAAAACAGCAAACTAAATCCTATCAAAACACTAAACAGTCACATTCTCCACAAGCTCACTCCAAACTGCACATGCACATTTGCAGAACATCCTGCACACAAGCCACTTTTGTAAGTTAAAATCTAACATACAGAATTATTCCCTTTACCTTACTTGGCAACTGAACTTTATCAAGATTAGATGACGGATCTGCTCCAATATGTCAGGTACTCCCATTTTCCACCACTACCAGCTTGGAATCCTGAACAGAATAATTTTTTTTAATCAAAACCAGACTATTTTGAAAAGTATTGTTTCCATTTTTCATTAAAAAATGGTTTCCACTGAAATTTTCTAAACTGCTATATAATGACTTTCATTTAACAGAAGTTTGGGAAATATAAGTTACTTGGGATAATGTGGATTGTGTTCCTCTCGGTCCTTAATGGCCTGGACCCAAAATGTAACTAAAAGATCAGCTAAAGCTCTGGGATAGGGACTGTGGTCAACAACTATGCTCCTCTGTCACAATCTATCATAAGCCTGTCTGGGCAGAAGACAGTTTTCTCAGGGGAAACAAGACTGGAACAAATGCCCACAGGAACTGACAACCATCAGAGACTTCACCACCTTGCACCCCAGGTGCAAGTCACACTTCTTCTTGTCTCCTCTAGCATAAATATATAGCAGCATGTACATTTAAAAACAAAACCCTACCCAAACAAAACACTACACTGCACACACAATTCTTCTGAGGCAAGGGAGAGGGAAAGAACAAACCACACATAGGACAGATGTTAGTCAATTAGCTTAATGCACTGCTAGAAGATGCTCAGATAACACAGTGATGAGGGAAGTATTAAAACCTTCATAGATAGAATGCATACATAGAAAGTGTGTGAATATGTGTGTATTATATATAAACATACACACATTACACACAAAAACATCTAGGAAAAGGCTTGAAAATAGAGGCTATGTGAAGTAAACTGAGAAATAAACAAAAAATTGAATGTAACTGTCAATTATTTTTCTCCTAGTGACTGAACAATAAAGGAGCTATAAAAAGCTGATTTAAGATCTCTGCCTGCTGTGTACAGAAGTGGCTGGCAGCACTCACTATGTCTTCTGTGTGCGCTCAATAGGTTTTATGACATTGTTTCTTTTGTATGAAAAAAATAGCATAAAAATGAATTGTGTGACACAAAGAATCTAATTATGAAAACTGGTGTACACACACACACACACACACACACAGAAAAACTTCATAACTGTTCAGTTTCCATAATATCAGCAAGCATTTATGCAATACACTGGTCAAAAGAAAGTGACCTTAGTTTCAGCAAACATTTTATGTGTATATTCAGATTACAGGGGACTTGACGAACCACGTCCCTGGTAGAGGACTCAGCTTTCTAAATCTCCATGTGCAGCTCCCATTCAGTTTAACAAGCGTTTTTCCCATAGAGGGCTTGCAGGATAGGGTCCAGGGAGCTTTTTGGAGTACATGGTTTTCACTGATGGCCTCTTCAGATAAGGCTGAGATGGAATGAAATAATTCAGCAATATTGCAATGTTCAAACCCAATCAGATGTCAACCAACTTCATTATGTGCGCTTTCATCGTCTTATATTTTAAATAAATCTCAGCTCAACACTGCAGTTTTACGTTACAACATGAAATATTGCTAAGACAGGAGCAAAGAATTCCACTACTGTGTCAATAAAATAAGCCTCAATACACTCCTGTGATGCAAGGAAATATTGTGAACTCCATTTCACAGATAGGTTCAGTGATTCAGCCCAAGGTTCACAAAGCAAGAAATTGACAGAGTCCGGATCCTCTAACTCTTTCATTCTAACCACTGCATCATCCCTCCCATTTAGCTAGCACAGTGTGTACCTGAACTAAGATATCCAACCATCTGTCTCTCTGAGCTTGTTAGCAGCAAATTAGTCAAACCAAGGTGTGAATATACAGTGCACTAGCTTCCTGCACACTAACTTGCCGTTTGGACCTTCCTACAGTGCAGTAAAGTTCTGTAGTGTGCTTTGACATACTTCTATATGGAAGCGTCAAGTATATCAAGAAACTTTTAGTGCACTGTAGCAGGGTCCACATATTAGTGAATTGCAAGCTAGTAGCACTGTAGAGTGACACCCTGGTCTGCCATGCATTAACTCACCATGTAGACAAGCCTTCTGTCATAATGCATGGACTCAGTCCTATTAAAGAAAAGAGCTACAAACTACAGACACAAATAAACCAACTTCCACACGGCCTAAATTCCAGTTTTTAATCTGATTCATGGGGACCAAATTATCTGTAGCTATGCAGAACACAGAGACATCTGGTGGCTGAATAATATGCTACAAGTAAACATATCATTGCACCCTTATACCTCAGCGTTTCCCAAACTGTGTTCCGTGGAACACTGGTGTTCCGCACAATGTGAATAGGTGTTCTGTGAAAGAATCGTAATTAAAAAAAAGGGTCTTGCACTTGATTTTTGTACTACTTTATACATGCTTTCCAGTTAGAAATTTGTTAGTTCAAGTTATTTTAAATTTGTATTTTTGCTTTGTTTTATAAAATAAAATATATTTGAGCATAAATAATGCAATTTTTTATTTGAAAACCAAACGACTACAAAATAATATTATAAGTGTTCCGTAAATATATACCAGGTGTTCTGTGGCCAAAAAAGTTTGGGAAACGCTGTTATACTTACATTTTTGTATTAAGCTCCCATATGATCTGAGCATTTTACAGTTTTTAAAAAGAAACATAGGATCTCAGTTTCTCCCTGAGTATAGATTTGATTTTATATTTGAGTAACTAATTACTGCAGGAAAACTAGCTCAAACAAATCTTGTTTTATCTATCTCTCCAGCTACATAAAAAGTTCCTCACTGCCATAGTCCTTTTATTGTTTTTTCTGAAGGCAGTGAGATTTATGGTCATTCTAATGTGTTCCAGGTTAAAATCAGTTATGGTCATGAAGGGGAAGGTGGTCCCCTTAAGTAGCATGGACCACTTTTATGATCAGATTTGAAGATCAGGACTGAAGCCTAAAGATAACACTGTATTCACGGGTTTCAGAGTAGCAGCCGTGTTAGTCTGTATCCGCAAAGAGAACAGGAGTATTTGTGGCACCTTAGAGACTAACTAATTTATTTGAGCATAAGCTTTCATGAGCTACAGCTCCTTTTCTTTTTACTGTATTCACGGGGCAGCTAGAGGAGGGAGCGGGCAGCAAGCTATAAAGGGAATTGACCTGAGCTTCCAAAGAGAACTAATTTGGCTGCTCTCAAAGCTCATCCTTGGCCATTTCAATATAGCACCTGGTGAAGGAGAGATGGGTTCACTTCCCCATAGACTTTTACAGGGCAGCTCCAAGTCTTGGTGACAAGGTATGTGTGACAGTTTTTGAGGTACCTAAGACTCTGATTCACCTTGTTACCCCTGCCTCCAGCTAGAATGAGTCTTCCTTGGGTAGCTGAGTGTCAGCTCTCAGATACTGTCAGACCTTCAGCCACTCAAGCACTCGCCTCTGGGCTTGTACCAACCTTAACTTCAAATTGCACATTAACAGTAGATGCACCCTAATCCCTGAATCCCTTTGAATCATTCCCCTGTGATATCCAGCCCCTGACACTGGCTACTCACAAAAATTCCAGTTCTTCTGCACCCAAAGTGCAGCGTACCACAATTGACCAGTTTTACCTTAAAACTCTGCTCCTGTGAACCATACAGCACTTGAGAGTACTTATGTTAAAAAAGGAGGTTTATGTAAGAAAGAATAAAGATGTAACTAGAAACAAGAGAGAGTGGTGGAAATAAGTGGTAACACCACAAAACAAAACATAAAATGTGAACCTGGGGCTACACGTATCAATAGTTACTTTCCCTAGCTAATAAAGTAGATTCCCCCTCCAGTTCAGTCCATTGCAGAGCTAGCTGGTTTCTCAAGAACCAGCATCCAAGTGTTCATGAAAATACCCCCCTCCACCATTCCTCAGAAAATGGATGCAGAGTGCCTTTCCCTACAGTCTGTTCTGCTGAAAACAGCCTTTTGTTTCCATTCACAGCCCAGAAGAGCCTCTGCCTCATAGAGTTTCTTTTCTACCCTTAAGTGGTTTGATTTGTTGTCATTATCTCGGATGATTTTCCCATGGACAGTGGTAAGGGTAGACAATAGAACCATACGTTAATTTGCTGTCTGACTAGGCAGGGGTAACAACTCCCTGTTGCTTGAATGGGGAATCATTGAAGCACATTACTCCAGTGACTAACTTTTACTCCAAATCCCTAAAGCATCTTGTTAATATAAATACTTTATTCCTTAAAGAAAGAAAGAAAATTTCAATATGATGCTTCATGATGGAATCCACATGGTTCATCAGCAGGGTTAGAACCAGATCCACCACACAGACCTCTGCCACTTAAGCTAATGGAGTAATTGATAGCAATAGCAGGTTGTCATCTTCTATGGGGACCAGTGCTAGAGGGGGAATGAGACATTCACTTTGCCAGTGGGTTTCACAGATATTTGCTGATGGCCAAGGAATGGTGCAAGTTAGGAACCCTAGGTTCAGTTCCAGGTTCTGGAGAGGAGTGTATTCTAATGAACACAGACTCTGCTGACTGTTCCTTCCCCAAATTTGATCGCTTCTCTCCCATCCTCTCCAACTTATCCCTGTTCTAGACTCGTCTCTATCCACCCCTCACGCCTTGTTTCAGTCCCAGTCTGCATTTGTCAGATTTCTCATTATAGTTCTAGGTTTCTTACCCAGCCAGTTCTAATTCTCTCCTCCCAGCTCCTCGTCCTAGGCCAGGTCTAAACTACAGATTTATATTGGTATAACTACATTGTTCAGGGATGTCGGAAAATCCACATTCCCTGAGCGACACAGTTATACTGACCTAAACTCCTGGTGTAGACAGTGCTATGCTGACAGGAGAACTTCTCCTGCTGACATACCCACCACCTCTCAGGGAGGTGGATTAAGTAAACCAACAGGAGCTCTCTTATCGGCATAGGAGTGTCTTCACTAAAGCGCTACAGTGGCACTGCTGTACCATTTGTGAAGACAAGCCCCTATTTTCCTTCCCTGGGCTCCTCATTTAATGTCAATCTCTCCCTCCATCCCTTCCCAAACTCTTGTCCTAGGCTCCTTGCCCAGTAAGTCTGTGTGTCCAGTTTTGGTCCCTTCCGCATTCAGATCAGATGGGTTCTCTATGCCGTCTGGATACCAGTAGAGTGGATCATTGAAAGCACAAGAGACATAGGCTCCCTGCTCTCAGTTCAGGTGCCTGGCCTAGAGCAGCCATGACAGGGAAACATCCAGTTTTACCCCTGTAGCCCTGGGCTGCAGCATGCTCAGTTGCTCTGTGAGGATGGTGTATATGCAGCCTAGTCAGCACTAGGTGCTGGGAGAGACTCAGTGAGAATGGACTCTTCAGAGATTTCAGTTGTTATGCTCTAGCAATGCACTGAGCATGTGTGAACTGTAATTTTTCAACTTGGTCAAAGTTGGGTAGATTTTCAGAAGGATGGCAAAAGGCACAGCCAAAGGCCGACTCCCTGCCGAATGTCAAGTTTTTGTTCCAAAGCACAAGGGCCTGAGAGCTGTTCAACAAAAAGGTCACCAGAACTTTAACAACATGGAGAAAACAACATATTCTTTTTCATAACGTTGTTCTTGCAAGTGGCTGAAATGGTTTGAAACCATTCAACCTGAGGCAGACACCAGGCATGCAAAATTTCAGCCCAAATGCTTAAAGTTTGACAATATGGAATCTTATAATGGGAATGTTGGGCAACTTTAAAACTAGACAGTCTCTCTGTCTCAAAATCTGCAGTGAATGGAATTTGCTGGAGTAAGGACTGTAAAAATTGGCCCTCTTTGGACACAGTAGATGCTGTATTCTGGGCTCTGTATTATTTCTTTGTAGGTTGTGTCCCTCTGTATTATATTGGCCATCTTTAGATTGCAATTAGACTGAGATTTTTTTAAGTTGCCTTATGGGATTTGAAAGGCAATTTCCTTTAATTTGAATGGGAATAGAACATCCAGCTCTTTTAGGCACCATTGAAAATATCAGCATTATTGTAAAATTTTGAAAATTACAATAAATAAAATCTGGGCCCTTATAACTTGCGTAAAAATATAAGCTTAGCTGCCTATCTATTTAAATATTTTAAGACTTTCACATGATACAAAAGCTAAGAAAATAAATAAAAATAAGGCAAACTAATGCTATAACTAAAACATCCTGAAGCAAGTCCAAACAAAATAAATATATCAGAAAAGAAATTACAGTCCGATTTCTGGGGTTCATTTGTAATTTGTCTTCTGTGAGAGAGCTGAAGAGAAATAAAATAAAATCTTTTCAGTGAACTGCTATATTTGTACCAGCAGGTGGCATCACCAAACAACTAGTTCCAGCAAAACAAAATATTTAAAGTTCTGAATGGCTACAAATCTAACAATATTTATGGTTTCACATTCAGAAATATAGAAACAAATATGATTATGTCACCTCATGATTATGCTTAGCTCATTCCTCTGTTTTAGCTACTGTTTATTGTTCCCTATCCTAATCTTGCTTCCTAAAAGACAGTCAGGAGACTAGCAAGAACCTAATCTATTTCTGGTCTTAAAACAGTGGTTCTCAAACCTATTTACCATTGTGGGCCACATCCAATACTATCTGTATGGCCCTGAGGATGTCACATGGGCCGCAGCTCTGTGCTGATTGGGCAGCAAGAGGCCCGCGGGCCACAGGTTAAGAACCACTGGGTTAGAGATATATGACGGGGTTAGTATTCATTGCCAGCAGTGGCCACTGTAAAAACTTTCATCACAACAGGTCCACGCCACCCCAAAAGACATAGGTACATGCCCCAATGTTGACTCAAACAGAATAACTAATATAAAAGCAGGACAATAACACATTAAGGGCCTGATCCAAAGCTCGCTGAAGTCATTGGAAAGACTCTCACTGACATCACTGTATTGCATCAAGCCCCATGTACAGTACTGAGTATGGCTGGAGACATCCTCGGAAGAGACTTTTGGAGGGGGACGATCTGTGAGTTGGTTTTTTAACAAAGAGTTGTGAAAAGATATCAGAGTGCATGTAGGCCAAAGCAATTCGTTTGCAAACAGCTGTCTCAAATCAATGCTGGCAGTCTGGGGTAGATTTCCTATTTTAATTAATGTAAAAGATAATTAATTAATGTAATGTATTAAGAAAAAATAGCAATAGTGGTATGTGTAGTCAAAGAATGGCTTATTTTCTTATTTGTTTAGATTTTAATAACTAAAACAAGCCTATCCAAGACTCTAGGCACCCTAACGCACTATTAACCACAGAATTAAATCCCAGCAGCTTCTGTACCTCCATTTCTCCTACCATTATTTGACTGTCTATATAGATAGTAAATTTTAGGGGGCAGGGACTGTCTCTTGCTCTGTGTTTGTGCAGCACCCAGCGAACGATGCAGCCCCAATCTCCGTTTGAAGCTTTAGGTGCTACCATAATACAAACGATAAAGGACATGCTGACGTTCAGATTAGAAAAGAGCTGTAGCTGTGACCCTCACAATCTCGTTGCTCCATTCCCACAGATTTGCCAATTTATGTTGAATGAGATAGAAATGGTCATGATTAAATTTTGTATTGCACGTAATTTTCTATCTTAGTAATTTACTCTTCCTCACAGTAGGCAAAATTCACCCGCTGTCCATTAGGGCCCAACTCTGTGAGGTACCAGATGACTTCAAACTACAACTGAAATCAATGGCAGCTGAGAGTGCTCTGCATTCTTCAGGATTGGTCCTTAAATATTTGGAAAACCATCCAGATTTTAATGGGGACCTTGGAAAGACTAGTTAATTCAGAGCTATTATTCCACTTCACTACCCAACCCACACATACCAAGTACTTTTGGCAAAAAGAATCAAAAAATATTTATGAACTAATTCCATCCGCTTTGCTGAAGTAATCAGCTTGATTGATTGTACTTTGCTTTTATAGATAATGACTTTCACTGGATGTAAATTATTTAGATAACTAACCTCAAGAGGTACTAATATAATTAAACAATTTTTTTGTTTGTTTGTTTCAATTCCATACTTCATACAAACCAATAAGCATCTCCTGTTTTCCAGACAAACTAATTGGGGACACTTATATTTTAAACCAGTACATAACAGCAATAGAGTTGTTTAAAAAAAAATCCTTATGCACCCTTGATTTCTCTAGTATTTTAAAACAGATTATTAATAGGATCACAGAGTTTAAGGCCGGGGGGGCCACCAGATGGTCTAGTCGGATCTCCTGTATCTCACAGGCCACCACCCAGCATCCACACACTAAACCCAACCACCAAAATTAGACCAAAGTCTTACAGCCCACAGGAGAATAGACTTTTATGTGCCACAGGCAGAAAATAGGAGAGGGACCAAGATGCACCAGTGCCAGATGCCCCTGCAGTGGTAGGGAAAGGATTAAGTGAGACACACCCAGATAATCCTGGCAAGTGACCTGCACATGTTGCAGAGGAAGGTGAAAAAAACCTGCAATCTGACCTGGAGGAAAATTCCTTCCTGACCCCACATATGGTGAACAGTTCGACCCTGAGCATGTGAGAAAGAACCAGCCAGCCACACACCTGAAAGAGAGAGAATGTTTGGTGCCACCTCAGAGCCCTGGGCCTCCATGTCCTATCTCTCATCTCCAGTCATGGCCATCCCTGATGCTTCAGACTAAGATTATTTAAAAAATAAAATAAAATAAAAAAACAGAATATGTCAGAAGGAAAAAATAAAATGCCTTCCTGACCCCTGAAGTTGGCTGACTGAAACCCTGTAGCATGAGTTTTTAAGACATAAATCAGAAGCGAGCCACAGGAGCTGCTAAGCCCCACCTCCTACCATACCAACAATCCCATCATACAATTGCATTCATAAATTTGTCCAGATCTCTTAAAACTAATTAAGTTGTTTGGCCCCATAACTCCTATTGGGAGACTGTTCCGAAACCTCACTCCTCTGATGACTCATAGCCTTTAAGGACAGAAGGGACCATCATGATCTAGTCTGACCTCCTGCATATTGCAGGCCACAGAACCTCACCCACCCACTCCAGTAATAGACTCCTAAGGGCATGATCTTGCACTTTGTACTATTGAATTTCAACCTATTTCTGTCACTCTAGTCTTCAAGTTAATCCAGATCTTCCTGTATAACATTTCAATCCTCCTCTGTACTGACAATGCTTCCCAACTTGCTATCATCAGCACATTTCACTAGCACGCTCCTGCTTTTTCTGACAAGGTCATTAATGCAAATATGGAATAAAATTGCTGACAAGACTGATCGTTGAGGAACTTTACTAGTAACCTCCCTTCAGTCCAATAATTCACCTTTCAGCACAACGCATTGCCTTCTAATGCTGGGAATTGAGATTTAGACACCTGACTCCATCTATGGGAATCATGCAGTTAAATTCCGGTTCATTGCTTTGAAAACATACTTTGTGTATTTTATCAAATCAGTAGTAGATCTATTCTTGCACATTATGTCACTGTTATCCACATATCTGTAACAGACAGCCAGACAAAGAGGCACTGATAGAGTTAGAAAGCAGATCTGTTAAAGATACAGAGGCTTCCGTTCATTTCTACCAGCTCCATTCCTGCTTCGTATAATTAAAGTAATGATTGATCTAGGTAACTGTGTTTCCACTTGTGGGATAAAAGAACATTTAAAGCTTGACCTGATAAATGAAAACACAAGGGACACAAGCTATTGCAAAAAGATCTATTTAAATCACAGAACCATACTAAATAAGCACCACAAATTGCTAAGTCCTTCAAGGAGGTAAAGACACAAGAGACATTTCTTTGTCTGTCATTTAGCATAGGCCAAATCCTGCTCCCCTGCAATGTAGGAAAGTTACAGATGGGGAAACTGAGGCACACACCCACAAAGGGACTTAGGCATTGTGATGCTGAGCATTACAGTATCTATCTTTTTGGGGCATGGAAAATCACGGGAACAACACTGATTCACAAAGCCTTAGTTAGGTGCCTAGGCTCCCTAAACAATGAATGGGAAGAGATAATTGCCTCAGAATGTGATCCACAAAAGAAAACACGCTAAAGCTGGAAGCCACCTAAACTAGCCCATGGGAGATGCCAATGACAAGGGTGTGTGCTAAGCCCACTCCTCTCACAAAATAGGCCTTAAAATTGGGCCATAGGGAGGTGTCTATCTTGCTAGCAATCTACAACTGGAAACCCCTCTTATGAAATCTATCTTAGGCTCCGAAGGGTAGGTTTACACTGCACTAACACACCTATGGCTGGCCTGCGTCAGCTGAGTCAGGCTGTGGGACTATCAAATTGCAGTGTAAATGTTCAGGCTTGGGCTGGAGCCCAGTTTCTGAACGCCCTCTGCTGTGAGGTGATTTTGAGATAGCTACAGGCAGTGAGGTACTAGCAACATTGGGCCTGAAGAAGGTGAACAAACTCCATCTTCCCTGAGAAAATGAATCTAAACTCATTGTGTTTCGAGCCCCTGTGTGGGAACACACACCCAGGAGACCATTTGGTCCTGTTTCATGTCATGCAAAAGCTTAATTTACATTGATAAAAGTTGTGGGTTTTTTTACACTGAATAGCAACAAGAAGTACACATAATTGGAACTCAGTTTCCTGCCATCAGTGTATAGTAGATCCAAAACCCAGCAAGGAGAGTGGGAAAGAACTAACCACAGAAATAGAGTCTGAGCTTGCTTTCACTGTCTTTACACTGGTGTAACTCCTCCCCAATCCACTGATTTAAAATGGAATTACTCCCAATTTACAGCAGTATAAATGAGAATAGAATCAGGCATATTGCCTTTGAACTTATAAAAATCTCTTCTCTTCTTCAGTGAATATTAACAAATCTTGGACTTTTCTGTCACTTTTACCTTTCGTAATAGATGAAAGGAAAATGTACCTGTTTCTTTTTAGTTGTTTGCAATGTTGTAGCCCTGTTGGTCCCAGGACACGACACACACAAGGTGGGTGAGGTACTCTCTCTAATGGATCAACTTCTGTTGGTGAAACAGACAAGCTTTCGAGCTCCACAGAGCCCTCAGACCGGAAGAAGAGCTCTGTGAAGCTCAGAAGCTTGTCTTTCTCACCAACAGAAGTACGTCCAATGAAAGATATTACCTCACCTACTTTAGCTCCTTTTTCAGCTGGACATTTGAAGCATAAGATTTTGTTTCAAATATCTATTTTATGAGTACAATGTTCACTGCTTAAAGAAAAATTAAAACTGATCTTTGATGAAGTTTCTAACACCTTTCAACATTTTTAAAGTAACTTTGAGTTTAACAAAGAAAAACAGTCTCCCTGCCATCCCCCCCTCCCGATTTCATCTTCCAAGTCTAGATTTTTTTATTTTGCCCTTTCAGGTTTCTAGGTGTAAACATGTAGATCTGTGAATTCATTTACCACAATTATTCCAGTTTTTAAAAAACAACAGCATAAGGCCAGATCCTGCTATTTTATTCATATTAAGTACTCCCTTACTGCCCAAGCAGTCTCATTGAAATGAATTGAACTACTTGAGGAATATGGTACTACTCAGCCTGAGTTGAGGTAGCAGAATCTGTTCCTTAGATGCGTCTGCTGAGATTTTTATATGTCCCCTATTCCCTTCCTTTCCTGTATTGTGTGTGTCTTGATCAAATATCTGCTGGCAATAAGCCACCACCTGGACTCAGCCCAAAGGACTCTGTTTCACATTTTTTTGCACCACCAACCTAGTGCTCAAAGATTCTGAGACCTCACAACAATTAAACAGCCCCTTATCCTGAACCGAAATCAGCTGGCAAGCCCCAGATATCTAATCATAGCGTAGACATACCCTAAGAGGCTTATTGCACCACTGCCCCTGCCCTGCAACAGGAGACTCAGAAGCCCCCTCACTAGGGCTCGCCAGAAAACAATCATTCCATTTCATGAAAAATTTCAAAGTTTCCAAATTTGTTTTTGTTCTGCCCTGGAATGAAAACAAGACCTTGCTACATTTTTCATGAAAAACACTAGACTCTCACACCTAGAAATAGCCTGCTGTTAGGGAACTCACCTGGGACATGGTAGGTTCATATCCTTGCTTTGTCTGATTCAGAGCAGGAACTGTTCAGGTAGCCAATAAATCTGCAAAAAAACAGAGAAAGATACCACTGTATTTAGGGAGGCAGAGAGGGAAAAGGCCTGAAGGGAAAGGTTATTGAGGGTTAGATACAGGGATTTAAAATTCAATACCCCCCACTCAATACTTTGGGGGGGGAGGGAGAAGGAACAGCTTTTCTGATTTTAATCAACATTTTTTGAAAATGTTTAATGTTGTGGATGGAGAAAATAGCCTGACAAATTTCAAGTGGCTTATTTTGGGTTCTTCAAATTAGGGAATGGGAAAATTAGCCTCATGAACAGAAGGCCTGCTCTACCCTTAAGTGTGAGTAGATGATGTGCCTCTCCACAATGAATCTGAACAGAAGTCTCACTGCCCTCTGCCTGTATTTTAATATGGGAGGTAATACACTACCCAGAATGCACCTGGGACCCAATAATGGTGGTGTAACTCCTGCAGGAGCTATCCTGCCACAGAGGAGGACAGGCTGTGGCACAGTAGCCACTCGTGGGATCTGGCTCCTCTCTTCCCTCTTTCTCTGTGAATCCTCCAGATCTGTAGGGCTGGGAGGAGGGATCGGCTTAAAAAATTGACATCCTTCTGTCTCTTTCCATCAGTGTTACAGTTCTCCTAGCCCTCTCTGGCTGGGTTTCCTGTGGGAAAGTCCATGTAGGCTTATGGGTTTGTTCCTTTTATTTCCTTCCATTTTGAACATGAAAATCATCTTATAAAAAACAATTGTACAAAGAAGAGATCATTAAATAAGGCAGAAGAGCTCAGAAGGGCATGTTTTTAAGCAATCCTACAAGGTCTTCCTGGGAATATTGCCTACAAAAGAGCAGCTGTTTTGATTGGGAACATCCAGTCATGCTCCATTTGAGGATTGTTTTTC
Source organism: Chelonia mydas (assembly GCF_015237465.2). Lineage (NCBI taxonomy): Eukaryota > Metazoa > Chordata > Testudines > Cheloniidae > Chelonia > Chelonia mydas. Next base: position 181,099,005 of record NC_057849.1, read on the forward strand.
TTCTTTATTTTTCTCTCTCTTTAGTAACACTTCCACTAAACTGTGTATCCCCTGTTCCTAGGCATCCAATATGGAAACGTCTTGCATTTCTCTTTCTGTAAAATATACAAACTTATTTAACACTCTAAAATTAGAAGAGGCCTGCAGAATTGAGAAAAGTGAAAATGTTAAAGTAGGCGCAAAATGAAAAATCTAGAGCTTTCTCTTTAATTATCTGCTGCTTTCAACAGGTTTTGGATCACATCTTTCATTATTTTCTGATGAGGAAACACTCATTTTGCTCAGGTTTCAGAGTAGCAGCCACATTAGTCTGTATCCGCAAAAAGAACAGGAGTACTTGTGGCACCTTAGAGACTAAGAAATTTATTTGAGCATAAACAGAAAGTACTCCTGTTCTTTTTGCTCAGTCATCATGTCCCACTGCCTAGGAATATCTAAGTTGTCTCTGAATGTTAACTGTTGGGGATAGAAGAAAGCCAAATATAATTAACTTTCACAATGACCTTTAGTCATAGTAAAATAGTTTTTAATTTTCTTTTTCTTGTCTCTTCACTTTCAGCTTTGCATATACTGGTCACAGATTTAGATAAAGGGCCTGCTCCAGAACCCACTGAGGTCAGGGGGAAGTTTTTCAGTTGACTTCATAGTGAGCAGACTAAAGCCAAGTGGAGTCAATAGAAGTCTTTCCAAAGCCAATTGTAGTCAATGGATCAAGCCTATAGTAAGCACAAGAATACAGAGACAGAAAGAAAGATTTACACGTTGGAGGTATGTGGCTTCTCTTCTCCAGATTGATTATTCTTAAGAATGAAGGGGTTCCCTCTAGAAAGTAGACATGATTTCCCCCAGCTTATATTACATTTGCTTTTAACTTTCCTTCTGGCTTTCCCTACACACTGTTATTTCACTTTAATTATTTCAGTTCATTAAAACTGCTTAGTTCACTGTCCAAATTGACTGTTAGGTGCTTTTTGCCATTGTATCTACTTATAAGTATTACTTAGAGGTACTTGCTTATTGTAATTGAGTGACACTGAAAATGCTCACTCCTGGAATGACATCTCATCCAGAAATAAAGTGCAGCAAAACCCTTGCTGTCAGAATTTACATACTCCAAGAAAATTAGAATTGAGTGATTGATGCACCCAAAATTACCTCAAATGTTCTCTCACTTGTCCTCATTATTTTGTAATCTACTGTCTTATGCAAAATTGCATCTGTAAGTATATGATCCATTCTCTCACTGCTGATATTTTATCTGACATTTGATTATCCTTTAACAAAAAGTAATTCCCTGTGGTTTTTCTCTTTGGATGTCTTTCTAAGATACCGTAGGCAGACATTTCTAATGACACATCAGTCAGGTCTAAGGTTCAGTATGCTGGTATCTGTATTTTGAAGTCATTTTAGCAGATTCCACATTGGCTAGATGGTGGCATGTTTGAAGAAGTTACAAACAGAGCAACAGTGACTCATAACCACTTCTTATGCTCACTTCCAGCACCTAGCACAGACTCAAAACACTCAAATGAGCTGAACAAATACAAGAGAAGAGCCGATGCCACACAGCACACTCATTCCCTCCTAAGCCTCAGTGCCTCAGCGTAAGGATCTCGGGACTAGAATCCAGGTCTGCACAGCCTGGGACAGCTGATATTTCCACAGTGCTACCAGGAGAACATGCAGAAGCACAGCCAGGGAGCACGGCGGAGAGTGGGTGCTGCAGGAAATACCGCCCAAGAGGCCCAGAGTGACAGCACCCTGTGGCCCTCTGATTGGCCAAACAACCCTGCTTAACTCCAGGGGTTGCCCCATAAAATTGTCTGGGCAACCATGCAGATTTCAGCCTGCTGCAATGCCAGATTTTGCTTGATCTACTGACGCCAGCCTGCTTCTGACCCTGATTCTTGCCTCCTGATTCTAGCCTGGTGCTACCTCTGATCTCCAGTCTCCAAGCCCAGCCTGACTCTTGCTTATGGGATCTGGCTCTTGTGATTCCTCCAACTCCTGCTTGGCATCTACCATCCCTGGTGTGCAGACCTCAGTCCAACTGTTACTGCTAGGCCAGACCACTTACGCCCCAATCCCTTACACTCAGATAGTCCTTACATGTACATACATTTATGATTTCAGGGAGCATAGCCAGCTAGATAAGGCAGAGAGGGGAAGATGTTATTTTATGTGGCAAATCCCCCTCCCACAACAAATCTGCACCATTTCTGGTAAGTTTAATCTTCAGTGGGTATATCCTTGCAACATTAACTTCCATTCTGCACCTTCTAACTCACTCTGAGGGGTATGGTAGTCGGCAGGTGTGGACTGGTAACCATTACCACTGTGTTGCTAGGAAGGAGGGAGAAGCATAGGCAGTGTACAGATGCACAGAGATTGACAATGTTGGGCTTCCCATGGTTCCTCACAAGGAAGGCCTTTCCTCTTACTTCTTCCCACTGGCAATGATCTCTTCCTGCAAGGGGATAAGTCAGGCTTTCTTGGAGCTGAAACTTGTCAAGTTCTGATATTACTTTTTTCTTTCTATGAAAATTTTGTACCAGTGGCAATTCTATGTGGGCCTTCACCGTGAACAATTAATTTTAAAATGCCTACTGTGTACTTGAAGTCCAGGTATGAAACTTTATTTGTTGTGCTTACACCGTGAAAAATGTTACAATAAAAGTTCACAAACTACTGATAACACTCGGCCCTAAGAGAACAGAGACTCTAGGAATGTTTCCCAAACCTTGGTGGATTACCAAAATACTTAGCTAACGAAGTAGAAAATAATTAGCGCTTCAGGCAGCTGCTCTAGCTTGTAGTTGTTCTAACCAAGCTGCCCACCCCCCGCAAACTCACACTGAACAGAAAACGAATACATGAATCAAGCCACAATAAGCTGACAAATAATTAGGTCTCTCACTGGTGGAAGCTGAGGAAATGGAATGGGAGAGGGATATTGGAGACATGCCAATTACGCATATATATGGATCAAGGGCCATCTAGTGGACACAAGGAATGGCTAATTGTGGGATGTGGGGCATATGATTGCAGCGTGCACCTTACTGCTGCTCCAGAAAGTAGCAATGTGCATGCTGGGTGGTACACAACGAGCTTCAGCACGTGTGCTAGCTAGGCAGCAATGAGAGCTGCAGCATTTGTGCTAACTGAGCAGCAGCACATGCCTCTTAGCTAGGAGATCATAACTTCTTAGCTTGGATGGCTGGACAGATCTTTCTGTCAACACTTCTGAGTACTAGGTAGAAATCCTGCCCTAATGCTATGAGAAAATGGGGAGAGGCTTCCAACCTAGCGCACCAGCACAGTTATGAATCCCACTCTGCTGCTAACACTGAAAGACACTCAGAGGGGTTTTTGGTTGTGGCCTGCATCACAGACAAGTCGCCAGGGACAAGGAACAGAGCTGACAGACAGAGAGTGAGGCACAGGGTGTCCTCAAAGATGCCTCTGGCATTCCACTGATCCTGGGGGGAACCAGGGGCCTTGGGGAAGGCAGGCAGCTGGCAAACCCTGTCCCCTGGCTGAACGAACAGGGGAGTTCCATGAGAGGATCCACATGGAGTATTCCTTCCCCCTTCACTGTCTGTCACTGGTTTCACCACTGGAGGGAGGAAGCAATCCAGCTCTCAGTCTTTACTCCATCTTTACTGATGCAAATCTCCCACTGCAGTCCACAAATATTTTTCTTCAGACTTCAGAATTTGGGCTTAAGAGAATTAATTCTGGTACAAAAAAAACCCACTGACAAATATAAATGAAGCACTGATTAAAATTGACAGCTTGTTTTTCTTCCCTTAACATATTCCCTTAAAGCCCAAGTGGTTTCATTTCATTTCCTAATGGGCAGGTATCCAGATCACATACAAAACCCCCAACATGATTAGTGCTGGCGTTCTCTCTGGCAGCCTCAGCAGAGGCCCAAAAGATAAATAAGCATGCTGACTGTCCACCAAGGAGCTGTCAGTGGTCCTTTCACAGTCGGACAGGGGCATATTAATGGGGAAAGGCTGATATATCACTGTCCATGCTTATCTAGTCTGTGGCTATTCAGAGGCTTTCAGGCTCCAAAGCTGCCAGCCCAGCACCTTTAACGTGCACTTAAAGGGAGGCAGTATGGTCCAGTGGACAGCACATTGTACTAGGAGTTAGGCATGGCCGTTATTGACCACAATGACTTACTGTGTGATCTTGGCCAAGTCACTTCACCTCTTTGTACCTCAGTTTCCCCATATGTAAAATAGACATAATGATACTTACCCTTCCTTTGTAGAGTGCTGTAGGATCTCTAAATGAAAAGCTTTACGAGAGCTAATTGTTATTATTAAGGAAAGAAAAGGTTCAGCTTCTCCACTGATTTTCTGTAGGCTGGTTCCTCTTTTGTTGGATTATTTTCTTTAATAAGATTTTCTTTATTGATATTCATAAATAAAAATTACATGGCAAACAATAAAGGGAAAAGGGAGGAAACAAAACAAAAGCAACAAATGGATGCAAATACTGCAGTGCTCAAGGGTACTAAATTCTGAAAAGAGGAGCCTACGCAAAACAATTACAAGGAACATGATCTGAAAGTATCTCAGGAGATTGCAAAAAGGACCCCTCCAGCTCAGAACACAAGTCAACAGTAGCATCTGTAGTTTATGTTTTAGAAACTGAAAATTGTTCAAGGAAAACAGGATGAAATTTCTATTGGTGATTGGAATGATTTTTTAAATTGCTTCCAAAGGAGCAGAAAGAGGGTAAGGGATTAAAGGGAGAGTAATAGACACACAAACAGTAAATAGACACAATAGCACAAGAGCCATAAATATCAGGTGAAATGTTCAGAAGAGTCAGCAAGGTTGGAATGGCAGTTCCCGAGGAATGTTGTGCTCACGGGACAGGATTTGTGCAGAGGGGGTGGGAGGCATGATTTTGAAAAGCTGTCAATCCAACTCCACTTGGAACTGAAGTTCCAATCCCATGATTCACAGAACATCTGTGAGTATAGGAAGCCCACTGCATGGCTCCCTGTGCCCTTCTCAGGAGCTATGCCTGTGTTTTACCTACACAGTGAGAAGAAAGCACAGAAAAGGACTTCAGGCTAGCCTAATTAGCTTTACTGTTCAGATGGATTTCTGCTCAGAGACTGCTACAACGATTTCCACTATTTATGGATCCGGCCCAACAGTTTTATTCCTTAACTCTTTCATTGCCTATCCTCTATGGTAACTGCTGTGTAGCTTTAGTCCATTAAACAACATATCACACTCAAAAAGTTAACATTACTTGCCCAGAATTTGCTGCTGTTTCCCATAGTTCAATCAAATAACTCTCTCATTTCAACTGGATGACAAACTTTACCACCATTATTTCTCTCAGTTCAATTGCTTACTTCTATAATGTCCTTTATCTGGAATATTTTGCTCAGCACATTTTCCAAACTTTTTTCTAGTACTCACTATAAAGTTCTTTACAGATTTCAGAGTAGCAGCCATGTTAGTCTGTATTCGCAAAAAGAACAGGAATACTTGTGGCACCTTAGAGACTAACAAATTTATTTGATCATAAGCTTTCGTGAGCTACAGCTCACTTCATCGGATGCATTCATCGATGCTGTAGCTGTAACTCACGAAAGCTTATGCTTAAATAAATTTGTTAGTCTCTAAGGTGCCACAAGTACTCCTGTTCTTTACAGAGGCTCTCTTCCCCATATTCTTTAATTCTGCAATACTAGATCATGCTTTTACAATTCTATCTACATTCATTTACTGATTGACAGAGAACAAACTCTTCCCTATTCCTTAGAATAAGGTCAATGTTTTGGGGAACTGAGAGGGGAAGGATTACTCTAGGAAATTTGTTGACTCCCTCCCCCGCACCCCCCCCCCACACCATTCTGATTACTACTACCTGAATGTTCATCTACAATACCATACATCTGTCTCTTTCCTGCGTCTTGTTCAATCTTACATAGATGTTCTTCATCTCTCAAAAAATGTGTATTTACAGAAGTCGATGGCCAGAAAAGCATTTTTCTGTAATGAGGTTTTTTCCCCTTGCTGCCACTTATGCCAGAGATATTGCTTTGTTTTCTGAAGTTCAGCATGCCCTTGTTAAAAAAATTATCTTCTGGTTTTTAGCCTTTATCTTGCTAAGCATCCATATTCTTGAAGGAACTGTTTATATTGAGAAACTCATCACGTAAGGAAACAACCTCGTGTTGACGATGGAGTTGTGCCATTCAACGTGCCAGCCTCTGTCTACACTGAGTGCCTTACCATGTTTAGGATTGTGTTAGTTACCTTGATTCCTCAGGGTCATGTTCTAACATGGTGTCCTTTCCCAGAGCGGGGAAGCCCACAAGGGAAGCCCCTTTTCTTTAACCCACTCTCCTCAGAACTGGAGCACCCTACTTGCTTCCTTCTCATTTCAGCCCAGCAGCTTTCAAGTCTGTAATGCTGGATGTTAGAATATGAGCTTGCAGCGCAAACAGCCTACACATCTAAACCAAAACAAACTAGAGCCTTGGAATTAGCTTGGATTCTAACCAACACCACAGCTACATTAGTGACTGAATCAAGGCTAATTCCAAATATAAACAAAGCTTCAATCTTCCCATGCATGGAGTATTTAAAAAAAAAAAGGTTTTAACAAATACAATGGCCTTCCCCTTTCCCAAGTATAACAACAATTCAGACTCAAACAAAAAAGCTCGCTCTCTCCTTGGGTACAAACAGCAGTGCAACATTCACCCTTTTCTTTAACCCACTCTCCTCAGGACTGGAGCACCCTACTTGCTTCCTTCTCATTTCAGCCCAGCAGCTTTCTAAATTGGCTACTAAGCCCATCTGCATATTCACCTTAGACCTTAACCCTTCACTTCCTTCTCTTACTCCCCTGCAGTTGCCAGGAAAACAGAGAATTAGCCTGGATCCTCTCATTTGCCTGGGTGACTCGTGACTCAGATGATTTGTACATCCAGTGTCACACTGGGCTACTTTAGATGAATGTCTCAAAAACAGTCTAGTTCAGGGGTTCTCAACCTTTTTCTTGCTGAGGCAAGGGGGGGGAGGACTCAGGGCTCGGGGCCTGTGGGGGGGGACCCTTGGGCATAGGCGTAGTTTGACTTCTATTGGGGGATGGGGGCAAGGGCTGGCGGGGCAAGGGCCAGCTCCGCTCAGCCAGGAAGGGAGGGCCAACTCCACCCCTGACTCACCTCAGGAGACCACCCAGCCTGTCTGGGTTGTGGGGGGACGCCGCCAAAAATATAACTCAAAGGTGGGACTCAGCTCAAAAAGTTTGAAAACTGCTCAGGGTGCCTGCAGGGGGTAGCTAGGGGCTGTGTGCAGTGAGGGGAGTAGCTCAGTGTGCAAGCAGGGAGGTAGGTAGGGGCTGTGTAAGGGCAGGAGGGTAGCTGAGGGTGCAGGCAGGGGATAACTAGGCACTGTGTGCAGGCAGTGGGTAGCTAGGGTCTGTGTGCCAGGAGGGGTCCCCCTGCAGTGACTGCTCCCCAAGGGCTCTGCCAGTCCCAGAGCCGAGTCTCCCCACCCGGGCAGCTCCTACCAGCTGCGTGAGCAGTCGGGGGGGGGGGGGGGGCTGGGAGCTGAGGAGGTAAGGAGAGTGGCTGCCAGCTTCAGCCCCGTGTCCCAGACAGCTTCAGTCCCGCAGGGGGGCGCCAGGGTTCCTAGCTTCAGCCCCACAGGGGACACCGGGGCTTGGGGCACTTGATTTCAACTGCAGGGCCACGCAGACCCCCTGAAAGGGCTTGTGGATCCCCAGGGGGCTGCAGACCCCCAGCTGAGATGCGCTGCTCTAGTGTTCATATTGGAATGGAGGACCATTAATTTCTCCTGTTGTAACAGCCATTTGTCCATCTAGCTTGGGTTCCTACATATGACAGTGGCCAATACATAATGGTTCCAAGTAAGGCACTTCCACCCAAATAGCAGTAACATGGTTGATTGTGCAATGTTGTAGATAGGATTCAGGAAAGAAAATGGGGAAGAAAAATTTCTTCCTACTGTGATAGATTTACAGCTTGTAGGATGAGATTTGATTACCCTTTCTATCACTGCTACCAAAGTCAAGAAATCCTTGTAAATGATCCCATTCTTTTAAAAATCTCTCCATGATATTGGATTCCATCCTGTGGCAATGAACTGTAGAAGCCAACTATATGTTGCATGAAACACTATTATTTCTTTTCCTTTATTTGAAATGTGCAGCCCTTTCATATCACTGAGTCTCCTTATTCGGATGTTAGCTAACAGAGTAAACAGGAAGGACTAAACAGCCCCTACATAATTTTGATTACTTCAGTCAAAGTGCCTCTAACCATTCTCCCTTCTGGTCTAAAGAATGTAAGATCCCATCATATGTCAATACGCTTGTCACAGTCTCCACTTGTCACTCGTATGCAGTGAGTAGAAGAAAGTGCCATCATCCTCTGTTGGGGCCAGGAACTTACTTCCTTTAAAGTATAATGAAATAAAAGGCAGCCTGCAATATGTGATGTGTGACATCTGCTAGCTGTCTGTTAGCATTCACATGTTTTGACAGAAATAACTGACCAATTTATGGTAACTACATCTGAATACTGAGATATCTTCTCTGTTCCCTTGGTGTCAAGGATCAGAATGCCATTATTTTTCTCCTCCAACATATTTCTCATATCCTCAGACATCAAGTCAAAAGGGTCAGCATCTATGATAAAATGACGTATGTGCAAGTGATACATTTTCACAATAGCAGCAGCCTCACTTCTTTGTAAGTGCAGTTCATTCTCAAAACCTTTACATATTTACTGCTTTGAAACCTAATGCTATTTAGTACAGAAGCACAGGTTTCCCTGCCTTGATGACAGCACATGTTCTTCTCCTTAGCCTGGTCAATGGGAAAAAAATCATTTCCCTCAACACTCTCAAAACATTTTTGATGAAATCTGAACTTGCTCAGAAAAATTTCCCTTGGGAATCATTTGTGGCTGTGAAGATGGAACTGGGACGGGACAGAACCCTTGGGGTCACCCCATCTCAAAGCTCTGTGGGAGCAGCGGCAGCTGCATGTCATTACCTTTTGGGATCCGTTGAAAAGGAATGAGCAAAGTCAGCTCAGTGTTACTCCTTCAACTCCTGTAGGGATACATAGTCAAAACACTATACAAGACAACAGATAGTTCAAGTAGCATCAGCATCATTGTCTTATCTCTCTCTATTGCCATGAGGCCGCCACTCATCCACCAGTGTGGCCAGACTAGAAAGGATCCAGGATACATGCAAGAGCCAGGTGAGGACAAGATCATCAATTATTGAGGATGGTCAGAAATCATGGTGTTTGTTCAGCTCCCTAAGGTTTCACTAAATGAAGCCTAGATTTTTGTATTTTTGTTTATTGCTATTTTCTTGAACCATAAAACAAGTTTACCTAAAAGCCTCTAAGTCAAAGGTTTGATCACCCCTTGATTGCAGATGAGGGAGGAGGCTGCAGAGTTTGCAGGGGTATATGCCAGGAGGCTCTCTAGCAGTTGGGGTTTTGTAATGAGAGTAAGAAACTGTCACTTTATGGGGAGCCTGGAGAGTAGATCAGATGATACACGCTTGTGCAAACTTAGCACTGCAGTTTGTTATACAACATGAAAAAGCTTACCCAAAGCATGTGTCATAATTACAGCAGTAATCCTGAAGCAATTATAGTTGCATGTGGGGAGAGCTCACCTTTAGACACTTAGGAGCTACCTTACAGAACTTGTCTTAATAAAAAAGGAACCTCCTTCCCCTTTCCCCCTTCCCTCTCCCCCTCTCCGAAAACCCCCCCAAACAAACATATTGATTGCTCATCATATTTATTGAATGGATGGTAATTCTTAAGGGTGGGAAAAGAGAAGGAGGGGCATTTTTGATCAACTGTGGTGGAGCAGGTTTGCTGGGGCACTTGTACACAGATAAACGAATGGGTGAATGGTCTGAGGGAACTGGTAAACAAAAAACATCAAGTTTTGTACTTTTTCACATTTTGCTTGTATGTCACCTCTTTTGCTGTCTATTCAGATTGTAAACTCTTCAGGGCTTGGACCATCTCATACTTGGTGTTTATGCCAATGAGGCCCCAATCCAAATTGGTGTCTCTCTGAGCACTAGTGTAATACAAATAAACCTATACCATCATCAGCTAGGAATTGTCTGACAAATATTCTGTTTATCCTGTTTAGCAAATAATCTGTTTATCCTGTTTAGCAAAGTGGTCCCAGGATACTCCTGTCTTGATTACTCACATGTGGAAATTGCATGCAGTTATTTTTTACATTATTCAGTTAAAGAATCATAGGACTGGAAGGGATCTTGTGATGTCATCCAGTCCAGTCCCCTGCACTCATGGCAGGATAAGTATTATCTAGACCATTCCTGACAGGTGTTTGTCTTACCTGCTTTTAAAAATCTTCAATAATGGAGATTCTATAACCTTCCTAAGCAATTTATTCCACGGCTTGATCACCCTGACAAGAAGGTTTTCCTAATGTCCAACCTAAACCACCCTTGCTACAATTTTAGCTCATTGCTTCTTGTCCTATCCTCAGAGGTTAAGGAGAACAATTTTTCTCCCTCCTCCTTGTAAAAATCTTTATGTACTTGAAAACTGTTATGTCCCCTCTCAGTCTTTTCTTCTCCAGACTAAACAAAGTCCGTTTTTTTTTTAAATCTTCCCTCATAGGTCATGTTTTCTAAACCTTTAATCGCTTTTGTCCCTCTTCGCTGGACTATCTCCAATTTGTCCACATCTTTCCTGAAATATGGCACCCAGAACTGGACATAATACTCCAGTTGAAGCCTAATCAGCACAGAGTAAAGCGGAAAAATTACTTCATTGTCTTGCTTACAACACTCCTGCTAATACATCCCAGAACAATGTGATTTTTTTGCAACAGTGTTACACTGTTGACCCATATTTAGCTTATGATCCACTATGACCCCCAGATCCCTTTCTGCAGTACTCCTTCCTAGGCAGTCATTTCCTATTTTGTATGTGTACAACTGATTGTTCCTTCATAAGTGGAGTACTTTGCATTAGTTCTTATTGAATTTCATCCTATTTACTTCAGACCATTTCTCCAGTTTGTCCAGATCATTTTGAATTTTAATCCTATCCTCCAAAGCACTTGCAGCCCTTCCCAGCTTGGTATCATTCGCAAACTTTATAAGTGTACTCTCTATGCCATTATGTAAATCATTGATGAAGATCATGAACAGAACTGGACCCAGAACTGATCCCTGTGGGACCCCATTTGATATGCCCTTCCAGCTTGACTATGAACCACTGATAACTACTCTCTGGGAATGGTTGTATTTCCCTAGTTTGTTCATGAGAAGGTCATGCAAGACCATATCAAAAACCTTACTGAAGTCAAGATATACCACATCTATTGCTTCTCCCCTATCCATAAGGCTTGTTACCCTGTCAAAGAAAGCTATTAAGTTGGTTTGACACTATTTGTTCTTGACAAATCCATACCGTTACTTATCTCCTTATTATCATGTAGGTGTTTGCAAATTGATTGCTTAATTATTTGCTCCTTTATCTTTCTGGGTACTGAAGAAGGTACCATAATATGTAATCCTGAAAAAAAAAGATATTAATATATTAGAATACCACCGGGTTGGATTTACACAATACTTTGAATCTCCAAAATACTTTGCAATGATTAGCCAATTAATCCTCATCATCCCCTGTTTAGTATGTAAACTATAGGTATGAACATCAGCTCCTTTATTCAGATTTTTTTTTTAATGTTTCTCTTAACATTACTTGAGACATATTGGTTATGAAACACAATTGTCCGCTTCTATCCCCAACTGGTAAATATGCTCCCTATACACAGTTTAAAAAAAAAAAAAAGATGCCCAGTGGTAGACCCACAAAGGCAATAGACAGCCTAAATTGTTTTATGGAGAACACAAGCAAATATTAACAAAACTTCTGAAAAGCCTGGAATGTGAAAAATAGTTTTTCATAGAGAGAAATGAAAAATCAGAATTTCCATCCCACAAATGTATGTATATCCATATATATATCTGGCCCAGGAGCCCAGCCCATAGAAGAGAATGGGGGCACAAAGCACCCAAACTACAACTCCCATGAGGAACCAAGACAACTTAAGCAGATGCAGTTTAATGTCAAACTGACCCTTACAGCTTTTTTTTAAATGGTGGACTGATATGAGTCATTCATAGCATGTTATCTCAACTATGAGTTGCAAACGTATTTCCCCTAAATAGCTGGATAGAGAAAAAGTACTTTTAAAATGGTATTTTTCTTTCATAGCCTGATACACAAGATTTTGCTAGAGTTACCTTGATCTACAAGTATCATAAGCATTAAATAACAAAATACCCATCTAATAGAACATTTGAATAACAGCAAACACAACAGGCACAAAGCTGACTCATCCTGTGTCACTGCTTCCTCCCTATAGGTCCATCTCAATAGCTCCACACAGTCAGTAACCCTCTTCCTTTCTCCATCATTTTATACTAAACACCAGCATAATTTGTTCATCCAGGCCATTGTCAACACTATTTAGGATTTCATTCCCTATGTGCAGGCAGAAACCCAAAAACTATTTCCAGAGTTGACCAAAGGAACACAAAAGCTCTCTCTCAGAATAAAGAAAAGGAGTACTTGTGCCACCTTAGAGACTAACAAATTTATTTGAGCATAAGCTTTCGTGAGCTACAGCTTACTTGATGAAGCGGGCTGTAGCTCACGAAAGCTTATGCTCAAATAAATTGGTTAGTCTCTAAGGTGCCATAAGTACTCCTTTTCTTTTTGCGAATACAGACTAACACGGCTGCTACTCTGAAATCTCTCAGAATAATGTTTTTCAAACATTCTTTCATTCTTACTAGCAACATACAAGCCTTCTGAAGTGTAAGGCTCTGCAAACGCCTCAAAAACTCTTTTTTGGATTAGCAAAAACAAGTTCAAGTTTTTAAACGTGTGCTGTGTTATTTAGTGACGCTAAACAAAGTTTTTTTTCTGTACTCTGGTTTGATTACACATGCTGCCAACCAACAACTCTGCAAATCAGGAATTGGATATTTGAGTGTAAAATTCAGAGTTGGAATGCATGTAGTTTGAAGTCTGCTTTCAGCCCAAATTCAAGCAGAGGAGCTAAACATTCATTTTTTGTGAGTATTCACACTAGTAGAGCTTGAATACTGAAATGACCACAAAGTTAACATGGAAGGGTTGCAAACACAGTACAGTTGTCAATTTTGCTTGGATGTATTCCTGGAGATTTAATCATGACATAATATTTAATTAAAGATTCATCTTTAATTCCTGGAGACTCCAGGCCAATCCTGGAGGGCTGGCAATCCTAAAATACAGTCACATCAACAAGTGCCCTATTTGTCCAAGCCATAGAGCTATATGATTCATCTATGTCATGTTACTGTCACCACTCAACCTACGCACAAGCAGCGATGGAGTTAGTTCCTGAGGATGCACTTTTTATGATTCAAAGGAAGGAGGAAAAGCCTGGGGCTTCATGAAAGAGATAGAATTTTCTCAATTTGATTTGGTGAATTTTTTCCACATGTTTTCTAAAAATCAAAGTTCATGTCAGTCTGAAATTTCATTTTGGAATGTTATGTGGAAGCAACCCTGTTCATCAACCCTCTGGAAGGCTATACTTCTTTTAGTACATGTCACATGTATCACAATCACAAACCCAAACATTCCCTTTAAAAACAAACATTCCCAAGAAGGCTCAACAAGTTAAAACATTTGAAAAGGAAACTCCAGTATTCAATTTGCTAATAAAATAGTCAACAATCTCTACTCAACTCCTCTTATTCTGTATGTTTCCCAAACTGTTCCCTGTCTCCATCTCATGTGCTCCCTTTAATACTCTACAGTTGGTAAATCAAATTTAATCAATTATCAAACCCAATACTACCATAATTACTAAAATGTGCTTCTACATTCAGTGTTACAGGAAAAATCTTTAATGGTATGTTAATATTTTGTATCAATATGTTAAGTATCCATAAATGGCCCAAACAAAATCTACGTAATTACTAGCAATCTGAATTAACTGACTCACCTACGTCTTAAAATGTTACAGTGCATGTGCAATTAGATAATTAAATACAAAAACAACTATTTAAGAGCTTCCAAAGGAAAAAGATAAATTATTACACAGTTATACTGAACCAAATTCCTTCTGAATGTAATTTCATTGAAGTTACAATTATGGATCTGAAATGTTTGAGAGACCAGATGGACAAACGGCCCAAGTGTTGGACTGGGAATCTGTGCACTAAGGCCCAGTGCTCCCCTATGCTGTGTGGGGTGCGGAAGAGTCAATGCAATCAGAAAAGAGACAGCATAACTTTGCTACATCCTTGGGCAGAATCTGGGCAACAGCCCTCTCCATAGTCTGACATAAAAAAAATACTAGATTCTAAGATTAAGGTTGCAAAGCTGGAAAATACCAAAATTAAGGAGAAACTGCAAAATTAAGGAAACACTGTGTAACCTTAATTCCACCCCCTTGTATTTATGCATTATGATATAGTCTTCAATTATACAATCATGTACTATTTTTTCTAAAGAACACTGCCTCAAAGTGTACAGGATGGATGGCGTTCACTAAATGAGGAGCTAATCAATATTTTATTTTCTCGTCATTGTACAATATGTGGCCCTATGCCTAGTTTCAGAGTAACAGCCGTGTTAGTCTGTATTCGCAAAAAGAAAAGGAGGACTTGTGGCACCTTAGAGACTAACCAATTTATTTGAGCATAAGCTTTCGTGAGCTACAGCTCATACAGATGTATGCATCCGATGAAGTGAGCTGTAGCTCACGAAAGCTTATGCTCAAATAAATTGGTTAGTCTCTAAGGTGCCACAAGTACTCCTTTTCTTTATGCCTAGTTTGCCGCTCGATATTCAAACCCTGCTCTGAATGAAGAAAGGATTTGAGTATCAAGCCCTTACTTTCTTAAGTGCTTTGGGATCTCTTAGGATGCAAGTCTGTATGTTAATATAAGTAATTACAGAGACAGTCTGTATATAAATTTAAGCAACTTTTATTAGATATTGTCCTGTGCAGTCAGTACCTCTTAAAAGAACGTCTTACTCTAGTTTGACATGTACCACTAAGGCAATTTAAATTAACTTCCTTTCTGCAATATATGCAGAGGAACCAAGGCACTTTAATGGTAATTTCACTCCCTTTTTGCCATGAATACTGTGGCAAATCATCCCTTTTAGGTAGGCTTAATGATCTATGGATCTCATTTAATTATATGCAGGTGGAAAGAATGATTACTTCTCCCCTATTTGTGCTGAAAACTACAAAAAATAACCCAAACCCCCCAAATATTATTTTTAAAAAATCAAAAAAATCAGGCGTTTAAGAAGAATTTCTCTTCTCCCACTGATTTTAAATCTCTTTAATAAACACCTTGCCTTGTGTCCATGAAGCCTTGACGTTTCAAATGCAGCCTCTAGGTAAGGTGATATACTGGCAATGTTGCCTAGCTACCAGCATTTATCATTGTAAAGCACACTGCTTGGGAATTAAGTGTTCTAATCAGTCTAAACAGAAAAGAGTATCAGACTTCACTTTGTTTACTAGGGGATGAGAAACACTCAAACACACAGTTATTTCACAGTTAGGAGGGAGAGAGAAAATGATTCATCGTTTGCTTTAACACTCCTGGCTTAATGTTTCTAGCTCTGATGGGTGCTATGGCTGTAGCTCAGGTTTTATCAGTCTTCCCATCTGAAAAATATCTGGACCCTGTACTGGTAGTTGGCTATCTGATGCAGTCATATGTGTGTTTCTGTGCCTGGTGCTGTAGCAGAAAAAAGATGGTATTGTTTTCTGCTGCCTGATGATTATAATAGTAGTGGCCCTGCAGTCTTCCACTGCCTCCTTCTCCAATTCCTGTCTGTAGATGTAGGAAGGAAACACCCTAACCAAGGAGCCTGCTCCTTTGAAAGTCCAGTATACATCATATACATCATTTTTTACATAAATCTTTTCATACGATTACTTTCCCCTCATATTATAACTGCGAAACAACTAAAAAGACTCAATCTTATTTAAGGCAGACAGTCTGCTCAACTTTGCATAAGCATAAGTTGCAGCCTGAAAAAGCTCACAACCTATATCACGAACAGGCATCAAACTCATGTTTTAACATTGTAATGACCTGGCGAGAGAGGGGAGTGTGCATGCACCAAGGCCCTTTATTGGATGGAATCATAAGCAACGCCATAGGCATTATGGACCAGGTCTTCAAAGATATTTAGATGCCCAAAGATACAGATTGGTGCCGAGTGGGATTTGGCTCTTTTGAAAATCCTGTTAGATAACTAGAATTGCTGGGTGTTTGATACTTTTGAAAAATCAGACTACCTATCTAGTACCAAAGCATGGATTTAGGAGTCTAACATTAGGCACCTACTTTTGAAAATCTTGGTCCTGGATTCAATCCCTGTTGTTTTTTGTGAAATTTTGTGAAGTTCAGGTTGTGCCATTCCTACTATTCTACAATTGGCCATGGATCTATTAACACGTTGCCTGTGATTGATAGATTACTACGGAAGGGCCTTCCTTTAGTAAAGTATGTGTGCTTCCACATTGTTGCACAGGTGGTGTATACTGATGGACTAAACTATTCATAAAATCATAGAGCTGGAAGGGACATGGAAAAGTTATCAAGTCCAGCCCCATACACTGAGGCAGGACCATGTAAACCTAGGTGTTTGCCCAACCTGTTCTTAAAAAACTACAATGATGGGGATTTCACAACCTCCCTTGGAAGCCTATTCCAGAGCGTAACTTCCATTGTAGTTAGAAAGTTTTTCCTAACATCTAACCTAAATCTCCCATGCTGCAAATAAACCCCATTATTTCTTGTCCTTCCTTCTGTGGACACAGTGAACAACTGATCTCCATCTACTTTATAAAAGCCCTTAACCTATTTGATGACTTATCAGGTTCCCCCCTCAGATTTCTTTTCTCAAAACTAAACATGGCCAGATTATTTTAGCCTTTCCTTATTGGTCAGGGGTTTATAAACCTTTTATTATTTTTGTTGCTCTCTTCTGGACTCTCCATTTTATCCATATTTTTCCTAAAGTAGCACCAAAAACTGGACACAAAACTCCAGATGAGGCCTCACCAGTGCTGAGTAGAGTGTGACAATTACTTCCCATGTCTTATGTACAATACTCCTGTTAATAAATCCCAGAATGATATCCATCTTTTTTGCAACTGCATCCCATTGTTGACTCATTCAATTTCTGATCTACTATAGCTCCAATTTCGTTTTTAGCAGTACTACCACCTAGTCAGTTACTCCCCATTTTGTAGTTGTACATTTGATTGTTTCCTTCCTAAGTGAAGTGTTTTGCACATATCTTTATTGAATTTCATATTGTTGAATTCAGACCAGTTCTTTAATTTGTCAAAGGTTGTTTTTTGGCCTGTGTTCCTTTCCCATTTGTTGTTTATATTAATTGTGTTGAGTATCTGGTTCCACTGACATTTTTAGTGAAGACTGAAGCAAACCAGGCATTCTTGATGTCACAGAGACTTGGTAGGATAAGTCTCATGACTGGAATATTGGGAAAGAAACGTATAGCTTGTTCAGGAAGGACAGGAAGGGAAAAATGGAGGTGGTGTTGCATTGTACATCACAAATATATACACTTGTTCCGAGGTCTGAAGGAGGTGAGAGGCAGACCAGTTGAAAGCTTCTGGGTAAAGATAAAAGGGGTACAAAATAAGAATTAAGTTATGGTGGTGTCTACTATAGAACATCACATCAAGAGGAGGAAGTGGATGAGGCATTTCTAGAATAAATAACAAATATTCAAACCACAAAATCCGGTAGTAATGGGGACTTTAACTACCCAGGCCTCTGTTGGAAAAGTAATACAGCAAAACACAAAATTTCCTATCAGTTCTTGGCATGTATTGGAGACAACATTTCGTTTCAGAAAGGGAAGGAATTAACCAGGGAGACAGCTATATCACACTTGATTCTGACCAACAAGGAGGAATTGATAGTAAATCTGAAGGTGGAAGGCGATTTGGGTAAAAGTGATTATGAAATGACAGATTTCATGATTCTAAGGAAAGGAATGAGTGAGAGCAGTAGAATAGGGACAACAGACTTCAAAAACGCAGACTAACAAACTCAGAGAACTAGTAGGTAAAAGCCCCATGGGAAGAAAATCTAAAGGAAAAGGGACTTCAGAAGAGTTGGCAGTTTCTCAAATAGACAATATTAAAGGCACAACTGCAAACTACCCCGATGTGAAGGAAAGATAGGAAAACGAGCATGAGGCCAATATGGCTCCATCAGAAGCTCTTTCATTACGTGAAACTGGGACCGTGTAGAACATTGTTGCAGCAAAGGCCCTGTAGTGGCACCAAATCTTGTATAAAGGGGGTCAAATAATATGTCTAAGACAAGGTTATGGTTTGCTGGTTATGATTATGCTATCTGTATGCATGTATCATTTTTGTACTTAAAGATACAAGTATTGGCTCTATACTGTCTGTATTTCAAACTTCTGCTATGTTTCTGGGTGATACCCCAGACAAGTTGGTGTCAGCTCTGCCTAGCCTGCTTGATGGCCCATTAAGAACATAAGAATGGCCATACTGGGTCAGACCAAAGGTCCATCAAGCTCAGTATCCTGTCTACTGACAGTGGCCAATGCCAGATGCCCCAGAGTGAGTGAACTTAACAGGTAATGATCTAGTGATCTCTCTCCTGCCATCCATCCCCACCCTCTGACAGACAGAGGCTAGGGACACCATTCCTTATCCATGCTGGCTAATAGCCATTAATGGACTTAACCTCCATGAATTTATCCAGTTCTCTTTTAAACCCTGTTATAGTCCTAGCCTTCACAACCTCCTCAGGCAAGGAGTTCCACAGGTTGACTGTGCACTGAGTGAACCTTTCTTCCTACCCTTTGTTCCCTGTCTTTTAATCAGTTCTCAATTCATGAAAGCATCTTCCCTCTTATCCTATGACAACTTAATTTACATAAGAGCCTTTGGTGAGGGACCTTGTCAAAGACTTTCTGGAAATCGAAATACACTATGTCCACTGGATCCCCCTTGTCCACATGTTTGTTGACCCCTTCAAAGAACTCTAATAGATTAGTAAGACATGATATCCCTTTACCGAAAAGATGTTGACTTTTGCGCAACAATTTATGTGTCTGACAATTTTATTCTTTACTATTGTTTCAACTAATTTGCCCGGTACTGACATTAGACTTACCGCTCTGTAATTGCCAGGATCACTTCTAGAGCCCTTCTTAAATATTGGCGTTACATTAGCTGTCTTCCAGTCATTGGGTACAGTTAGCTGATTTAAAGGACAGGTTACAAAGCATAGTTAATAGTTCTGCAATTTCACATTTGAGCTCTTTCAGAACTCTTGGGTGAATGCCATCTGGTCCCGGTGACTTGTTACTGTTAAGTTTTTCAATTAATTCCAAAACCTCCTCTAGTGATACTTCAATCTGTGACAATTCCTCAGATTTGTCACCTACAAAAGACAGCTCAGGTTTAGGAATCTCCCTAACATCCTCAGCCGTGAAGACTGAAGCAAAGAATTCCTTTAGTTTCTCTGCGATGACTTTATCGTCTTAAAGTGCTCCTTTTGTATCTCGATCGTCCAGGGGGCCCGCTGGTTCTTTAGCAGACTTTCTGCTTCTGATGTAATTTAAAAACATTTTGTTATTACCTTTTGAGTTTTTGGCTAGCTGTTCTTCAAACTCCTTTTTGGCTTTTCTTATTACATTTTTACATTTAATTTGTCAGTGTTTATGCTCCTTTCTATTTACCTCACTAGGATTTGACTTCCACTTTTTAAAAGATGCCTTTTTATCTCTCACTGCTTCTTTTACCTGGTTCTTAAGCCACGGTGGCTCTTTTTTAGTTCTTTTACTGTGTTTTTTAATTTGGGGTATACATTTAAGTTGAGCCTCTATTACGGTGTTTTTGAAAAGTGTCCATGCAGCTTGCAGGGATTTCACTCTAGTCACTGTACCTTTTAATTTCTGTTTAACTAACCTCCTCATTTTTGCATAGTTCCCCTTTCTGAAATTAAATGCTACAGTGTTGGGCTGTTGAGGTATTCTTCCCACCACAGGAATGTTAAATGTTGTTATATTATGGTCACTATTTCCAAGCAGTCCTGTTATAGTTACCTCTTGGACCAGATCCTGCGCTCCACTCAGGACTAGATCGAGAGATGCCTCTCCCCTTTTGGGTTCCTGTACCAGCTGCTCCAAGAAGCAGTCATTTAAAGTATCGAGAAGTTTTGTCTCTGCATTTCGTTCTGAGGTGACATGTACCCAGTCAATATGGGGATAATTGAAATCCCCCACTATTACTGAGTTTATTATTTTGATAGCCTCTCTAATCTCCCTTAGCATTTCATCGTCACTACCACTGTTCTGGTCAGGTGGTCGATAATAGATCCCTACTGTTATATTCTTATTAGAGCATGGAATTACTATCCATAGAGATTCTATGGAACATGTGGATTCATTTAAGATTTTTATTTCATTGACCATCAGCTATACAACTGACCCATTGAAAAAAGGCAGATACACCTTGTGACTCAACAAGGCATGCAGGGACATGCCTACGGACAGAACTCTGAGATTTTTCCGTGCCATGTGATGGACAGCTTGTCTTTGGAACAAAGAAAGCAGAGACCACATGGCAAGAGAATATAAAAAGCTGCTGCAGCTCCTCCATCTTGTCTTCAATCCTGCTTCTTACCTCTCTAGGGACTTTGCTACAAACGGAAGCTCTACAGAAAGGACTGATGACCCATCCCAGCTGTGGATGTACTCCAGAGACTTGATTTGAACCTGCAGTTTATTCTATCACTGCTGCAAGCCTGAACCAAGAACTTCACCATTACTATATGTAATTAATTCCATTTAACTGATTCTAGCTCTCATCTATATCTTTTTCCTTTTATGAATAAACCTTTAGATTTTAGATTCTAAGGATTGGCAACAGTGTGATTTGTGGGTAAGATCTGATTTGTATATTAACCTGGGTCTGGGGCTTGGTCCTTTGGGATTGAGAGAACCTTTTTTCTTTTACTGGGGTATTGGTTTTCATAACCATTTCTCCCCGTAACTTGTGGCACTGGTGGTAATACTGGGAAACTGGAGTGTCTAAGAGACACTTGTGTGACTTGTGGTTAGCCAGTGGGGTAAGATCAAAGTCCTCTCTGTCTGGCTGCTTTGGTTTGCCTTAGAGGTGGAAAAACCCCAGCCTTGGGCTGTAGAAAGAAACATTAGTGTTAATGTTTCAGGACATAGTTGTGTGTCAGTGAACTTAGATCCTGTGATGCATATTATGGTGTTTGGGTGACCAATTCTGTGTGGTGAATAGCTATTACCTTCACAACAGGGTGGCATGGGAACAAAATGCCATCTGTTATTAGCTCTTCTTCCCCACTAAGTAGAGGCCCTACACTTTTCTTCATCTTTCTCTTGCTCCTAATGTATTTAAAGAACCTCTTGCTATTTTCTTTTATGTCCCTTGCTAGCTGTAACATATTTTGTGCCTTAGCCTTTCCATTGAGTTCAGTGAAGATATTGTTGTTCTACCATGATGTGGGGGTTAGGGGGAGGATAATAAGGCCTTCAGATTTAGGTGTCTTTAGAATATTTTTAAATATTAAGTGTCTCTTACTAAAAATCAAGTTGGGGCTGGCGGATGTTTTATGTTCTGATTTTGGTGCATAAGTACCACTGTGCTTTGTCTAAGAGAGGCACTGTATCTTTTAAAATATAGCTCTATTTCTTCTTAAGACTATTACTGAATCCACAAACACAAAAAAATTAGAATTTATGTTAATTGCAACCTTATTTTATTTTCAGTGTGACACTGTGATTCCAAAGAACATAAGTTTTGTGGTACAGTTTCACTGAACTGGAAGATTTACCTTTAGAAGAGGATTTTTATTCATTATTATTATTATTTCTTCATTGATGTATTTGGTATGCCTAAACCAAAAGAAGGTACTTTGATATATCTCTGCTTAGTAGCCAATAGTCATTGTCAATTTAAAAAGTCAAGTGAGAAAGTGGAAACAAAGCATGCAAATATATTTTGCTGTGGATGAAAGTAAGAGATTTTAGAACAGAGGAAAAGTCATGAGTCTCAATATACCCTCTCTCCTACTGGTTTATCTTAGGACAGGTGTGTCAAATCCCTTTGTTGGGGATTTAATAATCAGAAGAATTGAAGGAACATTCTTCAACGAAGAGGTCAACAACAGGACAGTGTGCTGCTTTCCCAGAACCAAGACATGAGACATTGCTCAAAGATTTGATATGTTTCAAATCAACACTAATGACACTGCATCACAGAACATCTCACAGATAGTAGATGACTTCAGGGAACTCGGAAGCATGCTGAAGAAGAAGAATGTCCAGGTGATATTCTCTGAGATTCTTCCTGTCCCATGAGTGAAGGAGGACAGAAGGCAGAAAATTCCAGAAGTGAATGGCTAGCTAGGTACATGGTACAGGGTAAAGGGCTTTGGTTTCGTGGAACACTGGCCCACTTTCTTTGGGGAGAGGGGCCTGTGCAGTTTGGATGGCCTCCACCTCAGTAGAAGGGGAACCAATCTCCTCAGGGAATGGCTGGCTCAAGTCAGGAGGGAACTAAACTAATAACAAAGGGGAGGGTAAAAAGAGGAAGTTATGAGCACTCAGCACAAAATCAAGATGTTGAGAATAAAATTAATCAAGAAAACAAAAGACATGAAAAAAAATCTTTAATTGCCCATACAGCAGTGCTAGGAGCCTGTTTAACAAACAAAAGGCATTGGAATTGCTCATTTATGAATACAAATTTGATCTAGTTGGTATTACTTAAGCCTGATGGGATGATTCTCAGGCAAAACCAATAGTTATAACCTATTTAGGAAGGACTGAGTTGGTAAAAGGGGAGGGAGAGTGGCATTTTATGGCAAAAAAATGGAACTGCCATAAATGGAACTGATCAAAGAACTAAACATTAATGGGAACTTACGTACAACTGATCATGACTTGATCACATTTATCACGTGCAGATAGAATGAAGTACAGACCAGCAATATATATATATATAGTTGTTGCTTTAAAAGAGGCCACTTTCACAAGCTGAAAACACGTATAAGCCCAACCAACTGGGAGGAAGAATTTAATGAGAAAAATGTGAATGACAATTGGGAATTGTTTAAGAACACCTTACCTGATGCCTAAAAAGGCACAATGCCACAATTGAGGAAGATGCTGTGCTGGATAAAAAACTGAGCTGGTGTAAAGGGGAAGTGAAGGCAGCTGTAAAAAACAAAAACAATAAATGGAAGAAAGGGTAAGTTGATAGTAATTAATATAAATCAGAAGCTAGGAATTATAGAAAAGGAAGCAGAGAGACACATGGAGAAATCTAAGGCAAGAAGGGCTAAAGACAATAAAGAGTTTTTAATTCTATGAAGATAAAAAAGAATCCTGACAATGGTATTGGTGCATTACTAGATGGATATGATAGAATTATCAATAATAATTCAGAAAAAGCAGAAGTGGTCAATAAATATTCCTGTTTTGTATTTGGGGGAAAATAGGTGACAGTCATATCATATGATAACACTGTTTCCTTTCCACTAGTATCTCAGAAGGATGTTAAACAATGGCTACTAAAGTTAGAACTTTAAAAATCAGCAGGTCAGATAACTTGCATCCAAGAATTTTAAAAGAGCTGGCTGAGGAGCTCACTGGATTGATCATATTGATTTTCAATAAGCCTGGAACACCACAGATGTTCCAAAAGATGGGAAGAAAGCTAATGTGCCGATATTTTAAAAGGCTAAATGAGATGACCCCAATAATTATAGGCTTGTCAGTCTTACATCGATCCCAGACAAGATAATGGAGTAGCTGATATGGGATTCAATAGAGAATAAAAGGAGGGTAATACAATTAATGCCAATCAACATAGGTTTATGGAAAATAGATCCTGTCAAGCTAACTTGATATTTATTTATAAGGCATTTAACTTGATGCTGGATGACATTTTGATTGAAAAACTAGAAAGAGATAAAATTAATATGGCACACATTAAATGGATTAATATCTGGCTAATTGATAAGTCTCAGAATAAAATTGTAAATGGGGAATTGTCATTACGTGGGTGTGTTTCTAGTGGGGTCCCACAGGCACCAGTTCTTGGCCCTATGCTATTTTACATTTTTATTAATGACCAAGAAGAAAACAAAATCATCACTAATATAGTTTGCAGATGACGCAAAGATCAGGGAAATGGGAAATGAAGAAGAGGACAGGTCAGTGATGCAGAGTAATCTGGATTTCTTGGTAAGCTGGGTGTAAGAAAATACTATGAGTTTTAAAACAGCTAAATGTAAATGTATACATCTAGGAACAACGAATGTAGGCCATACTTACACGCTGGAGGAAGCCATCTTGGGAAGTAGTGACTTTGAAAAAGATTTGGGGATTGTTGTGATTAATCAGCTGAACATGAGCTCCCAGTGCAGCACTGTGGCCAAAGAGGTTAGGAGATCCTTGGATCTCAAGAAGGGGTATCTCAAGAAGGAGTGAAGATGTTATTTCACCTCTGTATTTGGCACTGTTATGACCACTGCTGGAATACTGTGTCCAGTTCTGGAGCCCACAATTCAAGGAAGACATTGATAAATTGGAGAGGGTCCACAGAGCCACAAGAATGATTAATGGATTAGAAAACAGGTCTTACAGTGATAGCCCCAATGAGCCCAACCTATTTAGCTTAACAAAGAAAATGTTAAGTAGAGACTTGATTATGCTCCATGAGTACCTATATGGGGAACAAATATATAATAAGACTATTGAGTCTAGCAGAGAAAGGCATAACACAGTCCAATGGTTGGAGATTGAAGCTAGACAAATTCAGACTGGAAATAAGGCAGTGAGAACATTAGAATAACTTATTAAAGGTTGTGGTGAATTCATCATCACTGACAATTTTAAAATCAAGATCGGATGTTTTTCTGAAAGGTCTGCTCTAGGAATTATTTTGGGGAAGTTCTCTTGCCTGTGTGATACAAGAGTTCAGACTAAGTGATCACAATGGTCCCTTCTGGCCTTGGAATCTATAAAATACATGGCCTGGGGCAAGATCAAGTACACTTGGTTGGATGAAATCCTGGCCTCATCAAAATCAATGGCAAAAACTCTCACTGACTTCAACAGGGCCAGGGTTTCAACTGATATATGTATGTGGTTCACATGACACATTCAGATAGGGCAAAATCTAAACTTTCTTTTTTTTTTTTCCTATTCATTATATTTCAAGGGGCCCTAGCCCCATTGTGCTAGGCACTGTACAAACACAGAAAAAGGATGGTCTCAAAGAGCGTACACTCGAGGTTTAAGATGAGAGATGACAGGAGGATACAGACAGACAAGAGGGAGCACAAGGAAACAATTAGACAATTCTAGCCTTCATGGTTGCCTGCTTGAAGCAGTTACTCTTCTTGAACTATGAAATCCCCTGCTCCCTATTACCTCACTGGAGTGGCAACACTAAAGCCCAGTGAGGACACTTCATTGTCAACATTAGCTATACCATTGCGGACCATTTTAGCAGACAGAATAGGGAAGTGGCTGGGGTGAAGTCCACACAGGGGCGGGAGGGGCAAGAACTGAGTAATGCTACAAGGAAGGAAATGCAGAGGGAAAACTGACCAGAGACACACAAAACAAGAAATAGAGAGAGAAAAAGAGAAAGGAGGGTGAGGAAGGAAGAGAAACAAAGGGCAGATATACCAGTGGCCCTAAAAGGGAGCAGGTTTTCTCATTAGTGTTGAGTGTTTCTCAACTGAATAGAACAATAAAGCACCGAACAGAAATACTACTACTAACATTAAGTTACTACAATAAGACCAGATTCTGTGTTTGATCTCTGAACGAGTCTCTATTGAGATCATTAGGAGTTCTGCTGGGAACTGAGGGTAGTATGGAGTCCTAAGTTTATACCTTGGTCCACTGAATATAATTAACAAGGGAATTCAGCACCTCCCAAGAATGAACTCAAGACCACCATTTTGGGGTACACCAGATTACCCTATTAAAATTCCCACTCAATACAAATCCAAACAAATGTGAACACTGAAACAGAGGTTTTCTGTGACACAAAGAAATTCCATCAGTTCTGCTAAAAAGATTTCCCCTGCTCAACATATTAGTTCTCTTATGTATAAACAATAGCGTTGTGCTAAGCACCTGCTGAGGGAAGAGAGGCGGCAGGTAAAAGGCACAACTGATGTTAGTAAAACAAATGCATATTGTTTTTACATTTAAATAGTTCTAACAATATTTTGATGGAAAAAGATGGTGATTTCTCTGGAGCCTCCAGAGAACCAAGTCTTTACAAATATTGTGCGTTTCATGTCTCATTGTAATGACATGTCATATTGGCACATCTTTTGTTGTGTTAAACAGCATGCCAACCTAAATGGGTTTGGCAGGTTACCATGAGACTGCATCACGCAGCTGATTTAGAAGAAAAACAAAGTGTTGTCAGCTACAAACAATAATATGTTTTCAACTTTTTTATACCTCTATTCTCTGTGGACTCCTCCTTGGACGGCGTTACTGAGCTAGAGTTTTCAAGAGATAACTAGTATGGTGCATTTCTGGTCTGAGAGAAGGCAAGGTAAGAATACATAAGTACAATCATTGTTGTAAGTCAGGGCAGTGAGATGTACATGGCAAAGGCTGCATATTACAGAATCATCATGTACTTACTTTGAATGTTCACAGGGTCAAGAAAATGATGTACCTATAAGTCTGGCCATGGAAAATGTTCGGAAAAAATAATCAAAACCAAAAATTAGAACAGTTCTTCCACATGAAGTCCAGTTTTGCAACCCTTATTCCCCCTCAGTAGTCCCATTGACTTAACTGGGCCCACATACCAAGGTATGTAAGGATTACAGAGTTTGGCAACAGAGATGGCCATTCTAACAAAGATTAGCTATTAAATGGTCAAATTGTTAATATAAACTAATGAAATTTTAAGGTACATTGTTAATGTAAAATGATAAACACCTACAATATTAGTCTGTATGATTCTTTTCACCTGCCTGTTAATCAGCCATGGAGAAGTTTAAAGGTACCGCATACTCCCAACAGCAGTAGCGACTGACAGATCCAGAAAGGAACAATAAACAGAGAAAGAAAATGGGTCAAGGAGCCAAATATAGGCCAAGCTAGGGTAATGGCTGGGAGCGGAGCATGGAGTGGGAGGAAGATTTAGCATCCCCTCATTCTTATCCCCCTTGACTCCCCCAGGCCAGAATGGTAGAAAGAACATTTGGGAGAATGCAGTGATCCATCCTGGTGGTCTCCTCTTCCCTCCACATCCTTCTTTTTTCTGAAGATGTTCTGGATTACTATAAACACCAGACCTGCAATAACCTCCCTTGAGCTTGTTCAGGGAAATGGGAGAACTAGAACTTGCAGAACGTTGCTTGGGAGCTCAAACATTCATTAGTGTGAGCTCTCTGCCCCACCCCCCTCACCCTGGTAGCTATGTGGCACCACGATGGAGAAGGCACAGAGCCCTCCTCTGCACCAGCCTGACAGTCTTCAGAACCAGTCAGGTAGGTGCATAGCCAGAATACAGTGGAGTAAAGGGGGTGTAATTACACCCTATTGTTGTATAACAAAGGTTCAAAATAATAAAGTTCCAGTATTGTCAAGGTAATGCTCCAGATTCCCCTATTCAGTTGACCCTGAATAGTTAGGAATCTATAGTGCTTTCATTCTAACTTGTCTTGAAGTCATTATCATGATTCTCAATCCCTAGCAGTGGAATATATTCTTTTTTAAAGTAGTGCTTTTAACAAATGCTTCCATGTTGCCTTCACACTATCTTCCTCTCCTTGTTAGCTAAAATAATCACCTATCATTCCAAAGGAAAGAAATATCAGTATAACATGCTTTGATGCCAGCTGTGCCTATTATTCTTCTGTCCTGTTATGAGAGGACAGTTACCCAAGCATAATGTATTCTTTTAAGATGTGCCTTTTTATAAGGAATCTCTGGACATCTGTGACTGTCGTTTTACTGGCTTGCTAATTATCAGGAGGGGTTGGGGGTTTTTTGGGTTGTTTTTTTTTTTAAAGCAGAATATATTTGAAGTCTTCTTTAATATTGTTTGGTAGAGAAAGGTTTTAAGTATTACTTGATTTGATTTCTGGTGATCTCTGTTGTACAGTCATCCCTAAACAACTGAGTTTGCCCCAAAAATGTAAGTATTTCGCACAGTAGGGCAGGTCCATTCCATTCAGTCTGCTAGCACCACCTTTTGCTTTCTTCCTCACCTTCCCATACTGATTGGACTACCACCTAAGCCACAAAGCAGCAAAAGCAAGGCCTGCTTAGCAACAGTTGCTAGGCAAAGCTTGCCACACAGTCCCACTGTGGAGGGGTCACTTCTCAAACTTCCCAATGTTATCACTTCAAAAACTCTTTCAATCAACGGAAAAAGCCACGTTTATCAAATCATTTCATGGGTTGAGCAATGTGATGAGCCAAGTACCCCTATGGACAGGCCCATGTTAACCAATATGACCAAGACACAAAGGTCTAGGGATTTTAGAGACACAAGGTGGATGAGAGAATATCTTTTTTTGGACCAACTTCTGCAGAGGAGAGAGATAAGCTTTTGAACCACACAGAGCTCTTCTTCAGGCCTGGGAAAGGTACTCCGAGCATCACAGCTAAATGCAAGGTGGAACAGATTGTTTAGCATAAGTAGTTAGCACACATTTTAAGGGCAAGATAGAGTGGCCTGTTAACACCTCTGAAGTCATAGGACAAAAAGAGGGGGTTAGTGGGTTACAGATTGTTACAATAAACCATCCATCCAGTGTCTCTGTTCAGCCCATGATGTTTAGTGTCTAACTGAGTTACGCATTTATCAGCTATGGAGGTGATCCTTTAGAGAAGCAGCTGAGCAGCGATGGGAGCCAGCCAGACTGGGGAACCCAGAGGAACAGCAGGCTAGATGGCATACATTTAATAGCTGCAGCTGTATCAGACAGTCTGGGGGAATAGTTGCAGATGTGTACCAGCTATGCACAGCTGAGGAATGGTGTACCAGGCAGGGGAAAGGGGAGTAAAGCTTTGAGTTGAGTGGGAGGCGCTGCACAGCTGATCATAAAATGGTGGGGTTCTGTGAAAAAGGGTTTACATTGTCTCCAAACTCTTTGATTTGACCACTCTTTACATAATCTGTGGTAATGTATTGGGATTATGGGATTAAGTATATAGAGCAGAGTCATAACATCTGAAAGTTTATTGGTGTTTATTAGGTTGATCCAACTCTGCACCAAGTCAGGAGAAAAATAATGATAATGTCCACACTTTACAAACACTTCTATGCAGGAAGGTACAAGTAGGAAAGTTATCGAAGAGCGTGGATGATACCAAACTGGGTGGTAAAACAAACTCAGAAAAAAAGATCTAATCGAGGTAGATCTAAGTGCTTTAGGAATGTGGGTAGCCAACTTGCTTGTGAGTTTGCATTTAGATGAGTTGAATGAAGGAAAGAGATTAGCTGGAGACACACAAAGACTGTCATAATTGTAATATTACTGAAAGGTAGAGAACTGTGTTAGGAACTGGAAGAGTTTGAGAATGGAGCCTCTTCCTATTGGGTTCAGGACTAGTCTGAGTAGTCAGAGTCATTTGGGCAGGAATACCTGGAGAAAGAAGGATGGGGCCCAACAAAACTGACCAGTCCCTAAAAACCTTTAAGGTTTAGGCCAGTTTCTGTTTATTTAAATCAGTTTGCCCATCTCTGAACATTAGTGATACATCATTGCAAAGTATGCAATAAAAAAGAAAGATCGAAGAGACCCAAAAGAAATTGGAAATCACATGATTAAGTATAGCATAAATGGGAAAGATCAGAGTTGTATGAAGCTTAATGAAGCAAAGCAGGCGAATTTTGATGTTTCACCATGTTTATGAAAGGTAAGGGAGAAAAAAGTCACTGTAAAGATCATAACCAGTGCAGCTCACCCAAACCCAAAGATGTTGCTCCTTATCATGATACTTGTCAGTTTATTAATAGATTCATTTCACTTGTTCTAGATGAGATAGTATTTTTTATCCACAGAGAGTAGATATCATTTTGTGGATGGCCCAGGAAAGGTATTCGTTAATAGGCCTTATAAACAAATATCTTTTCCAACATGTAGGTTGACTCACACACTGATTAACATTTAGCTGACTACTGTCTGCCCATATATCACTTGCTTCACAGAGAAAAGAATTATCAGAATGCCAGTCATTTCTAGAGTACAAAAACGTGTACCCTTGCTTTTCAGATTAAATGAAGAGATTTAGTGCCAGTTTTGTGCCACTTGTTTTATGGCTAATGGTAATTCATGTTTTGACAGTATTGAACACTTGAAGGATGTTCAAGTGGTAAATAATTAAAAAACATGCCTCATTCACTAAACATTTAACAAAGGAAACCTTCCATCCTTTCTGCCTTCTCAATGTGACTATTAAATTAGAAGAATTACATTTTTTTTCCACTTCTCTCTGAACAGCAAGACCAGCATAGGTTGTTATTCACAAACTCTGCCCTACATAATTTCTTGGTGAGTCCAAAATATTCGATATAATTGCAAATAGGGAAAATGAAGTTTGAGTAAAAAATGCCAGTTTGGGAAAGGTAAAGAAACTGGATCAAATTCTATTTCATTAATGGAGCACCATGCTTACACACCAGTCCTATGAAATCAAGTTTAAATCAATGCAAGTATATCAGCAGAATGTTGGAGTACTTCAAGCTTTGTCTACTTACAAATGCTTTGCCAGTATAGTTATACTGGCAGAATCCCGTAGTGTAGATGCATCATATATAGACAGAAGGTGTTTTTCTGCTTCCACAGTAACACCATCTCCCTGAACAATATTAGCTATGCCAACAGTAGCACTCTTCTGCCAGCTTAGTTGAGCCTACACTGGGTGTTTTGCCAGCATAGCTATATTAGCTAGGAGCTGTGGTTTTTCCACACCCTGGGCCAACACATCTCTGCTGACAAAACTTTGTAGTGTAGACCTTGTCTTAGTGGTGAATCAAGCACACTTTAAGTGTAAATTAAACACAGATCAATTATTCAAACTTGACAGCAAATCAAAGTAGACTGATTCCGTTTCTAATGACTTTGTACAGAATATCATGGATACACCATGAGAACAATTAAAGTACATCCAGATTACCCAAATGTCCAGTTCCTGAATACCACTAAATACCTTTAAGTATCATCAGTGAGTTCCCAGAGGATGGAAAGGACCCATCGTGGAATCAATGGTTTAACTCACAAGAGCAAGTCATCGATGTTACCTTTGATGGACCACTAGTTTGGGACATTTTTCCCAAGAAAAAGCTGAAGAGTATAAAAATGATAAAAACCTGCAGTATTATACAGTATCATCCCCTTTCTTTACCTGCACTAGTGAACACCCAAGAGCATTAAGAGTTATGGAACTTTTTTCTCAAATCTTGTGTAACTATTAGAAGTTACTTTGCTCATTCATTAACTTGCCAAAATATTCAAAAATTTCCATATTTACAGAAAACTGCAATTTATAAATATTGTTTTATCTACACATGCTGGTTTTCATTAAATGTAGCAAAGCAGTGACAGTTTTTCATCAATAATCAGTAGATCTTTTATTTTTCTTCTTTTGAATGTGGGAGGAAAGAAAAAATTCACTTATTAATTAAAATTTTAACAATATACTTACCTACTTATCTCTTCCACAAATTGAGCCGAGCCATAAAATCTGCATAAATGATATTTCATTATTTATGAGAAATTGATGTATCCTGGGCTGCTGGTATATAGAAAGGCAGCAGAGGTGGCTTTCTAGAAAACTGAGTGCCTTAATTATGTGCATTAACTTTCAGAGCGTACCAGATATCAGTTGATGTACCTCCATAAAAGTGGCCTGATTTTAAAGGTGCTGAGCACCCACAGTTCCCATTGACTAAGATTTGTAGATGTTCAATACTTCTGAAACATTAAGCCATTTTTATTTAGGTGCCTAAATATGGATTTAGGAATCTAATTTTAGGGACCTAGCTTCAAAAACGGTGGTCAGTATGGAAATGCCTCAAGAAAGCCACAAAATTGCATACGCTACAATAATTTCCCTCCCACCTCAGTTTATCACTCTCAAGCAGTGTGTTCCTTGTTGTTGGAATCTTTTACAGTATGATTAAAACCATTGCCATTGCTTTAGAACTTCAAATAACCCTCATTGCTGTGAATTCGTTGATTTCCTTCCAGGCCCTTGAACATTCTGAATTATTCGGGAATGGAACATTTGCCTCCCCTCTGTCACTCCGCTGAGGTTTACTTAATGAGGTAATAGCACATTTGAGTAATGTAATACTGTAGTGATGACATACCTCGGGCTCTTTCCAATTACTTCAGTGGGAGCAGCTGGATATTCAGCACTTTTGAAAATCAGGCCATCTAGCTGGGTGCTTAATTAAGGACCTAAGAGCCATCTCATTTTTGAAAATCCTTGCCAATTGTTTATTCCTTTTCTTATTCCCCTCTTATAGGCCCAATCCTTCACATATCTGTGTATAACAGCAACTCTTTGTATACTCATCTCAATAATGATTTTTTCTTTAAAGAAATATACTTTGTTTAACAAAAAGCTTTTTGGGATCCCTAAATATTTGACCATGTTCTCTGTAGCATGAATCAAGTTAGTACAGTGAGAATCCAATGGAAAAAAGAACACTATGGGAAGAATTTCATATCAGAGTCATGCAAGCAAAGGAGTCAGCTGACAAGATAATGTGTGTCCACTCTGAAGCTCGACATTTTCCACCACTGAAAAAAACCTCACTCCATAAACTAGTTTAACAAAGAGCCATTCTGCATCTGTAACAATAGCCCATGACCAGATCTGAGTTTTTTTAGTGAATAAGGCAAACAACTCTTACATTCCCTCATGCAATGCACTTCTACTTCCCTGTGCCTCAGTTTATCTATCTGTAAAATGGGAATGATACCTGACTGCCGACAGCCTTATGATACTTAGCTACTTTAAAGCCCTTTGCCATCTCAGCTGAAAGGCATAACAGAAGTTATTTTTAGTTAGTGCGTAAGCTGATCATCAGCCAAAGTCGAGAAGAAATTTCCTTCCTCGGTACAGTATTGTCCAATTAGATATTACAGGGTGCGGGTATACAAGTATCTAACATTAACCACTGTTGGAAACAAGATGACACACTACATGGATCTTTGATGTGTTGAAATGTGGCAATTCCTATGTGCCCAATTATTCTATACTGAGAAGATACCACTTTGTGTCAACTAGTCACAAAAAATGTTCATTTATAGTGAAACATCTTCCCCTAAAAGTGGAGGAAAGTGACAAGCCATGGCTCGTTTTTATCTTTTACTTGTGGCAATATCTGTGGCCAACATAGGGAAGAAAAATGCCTATTTTTAGCTTGGCTGCCATGGTAACATGAGATGGTCCCATTTATTCCAGTTATCACAGTGCTGTTAATCCGAAGGATAGAGATGGGATGACTTTGAGCCACGGTGGGCAGGATTATTTTCTCTAAATTACTGTGTAAGGAATTTGGATGTAAATACACTAACCGTTCTTGCAAATACTGGCTAGACCAGGCCATTGAAAAACTAGTTAAACTAAACAAGCTAAGCAAACTCTTTGTTCATATCACATAGTGAACAGCATAGTACACTGAAAATGTGAGACAAAAAGTCTGCTTGTTTTGGGTAGGTGGGAGTGAACTGAGTTCTCAATAATTTACTAACTCTGCCTTATAATCCTTTCTTTACTTGATAAAACATAGCTAAGTCTACCTTCTGTCTCCCTGTATTTTTAGTGGGAGGGGGTTTCCATGGAACCATCACAGCTCATACAATTTAGCCACTCACCATCCTGACTACCAACAACCTAAAATAATAATTGTGTACTGAAGCAAAAATGTTGGGAACCCTTTAACATACCTTTGTTCTTATTTCAGTGTTTTGAACCCTACATATAAAGGAGGTGGCATCAGAAGAAAATTGCTGCAGGATATCAGTTATCCAAGGTAAAGGAAAACTGTAATCGTTACTGGAAGTCAGGTCTCATATGCAGTATTCTCTGCTCTTAAAGCCAACAATATAAGAGACTGCTGGGGATGTAATGCATACCTTCGGCACATACTGCATTATACAGTAACTGAAATGCACACATTACAATCGCTAGGATCAGCAGAGGCACTTTTGTTAGCAGACCTTAGAAATGTGCTCCGGAGAACTCAAGGGCAGGGCTCTGGGTGAAGGTTCCATGATGACAGAAATCACCCCTGTCGGAGCCAATTTTTTCAGCCTTCTGAGAACTGGTGCAAGGTTTTCCTTTCCACCCAAGCCTCACATGACTAATTTAAAGTAGGAATGATCTTTCCATTCCCACTTCTCCGATTTATTTTCTTGCCACGTGAATGGTTAATTAAAAGAGGGTTGGGATTTTTCTGCTACCTATTTAACTAGCTACCCCAAAAAGTGTTTCCCACCCTTCTTCTCTGTGCAATCCATTCAGGATTCACTTAAAGTCCCCTGTTGATGAAAGAAGACTTGGTCTCCTCGCTGCCTGTGACATTTCACTTTATCTAACTGAGTGAGTTTTAGGACCCACAACAAATTAACTTGTGAGTGCTCAGCCCTGCTGACAATCAGGCCCTAGGAGTCTCAAAGTATAGCATCAAAAACAAAGACAACTAAAAATGTGTGCACCAATGAAAGTTAGGCCTGAACTTTGTCCCTGAGTTTATTGATTTCTAAAATAAGTATTTGTGAGATTTAATTAATACCTGTAAGCCACTTGGAGATCAAGTGGAAGTTGCTATTCAAGTGTAAAGCATCAGCACTATCCTGTTGACACAATTTCATCATCAGTGAATGAGTAACAGCATATGTATCAAGGTATGTTTCTTGTTTTAGATTAACAGTGTATGCTCAGAGGATAATTACTACTTTTACTGAGGATTATGAAAAAAGCTTGGAAAATTTCCCCTCCAAAGAACAGGTGAACAGAAAATGCCAATCCCAAACCCACAGAGAAGGGCCACGTGGTCATTTTGTGAAGTCAGTGCTTTATGATGTCAATTGCAATAATCAAATGTGTTGCTGTCCCACTCTGGAAAAGGTGTTCTAATGTGAATGGAATGGAATGGTGAAAAAGCATGTGCTGAAAACAAAGCACACATTATTTTAAAATTAGCAAACAAAGCATGGAGATGAAATTACAAAACTTGGGGATGAAAGACCGGTAAAAGTTTAATTTAGTAGATTTTCTCTGTTAAAATAGCAGAGCTTGTTAGCCTTCTTTGAATGTATTATGCCCTATGATCTTCAATAAGGATGGTAATTAGATTTTTTTTAATTCCAAAACCATACAAGTTCTTGTCAAATAATTTCTAATATAGTCAATCATCTAGCAAATACCTTGTGTTAACAGCACAACTCCATATAGTTTGATAGCAAGCACTGTAGGCACAAATATAATGATAATTAAAAAGTAGTGTATGGTAGAGATTTAACAAAAGCTTAATTAACTTCAGAAATGTCATCCATATATGGTGTGTAGAAAGTAAATGTTACATTAGCAAACCAAAACTATGTTTAGTGGCAGTTTAAGTGGCACCAAATCCTTAAAAGAATGGAAATACGATGGGGAAAGACCTGTGCATTCCTTTCCATCTTCATATTGTCTACAACATGGTTGATAACACACTGCAATGCTCCATAAGGCTTCCACATTCATTTCCAATAAATACCCCAAAGCAATACATACCCCAACTTGCACTTTAGCACAAAACTTTAACCATGCTTCTTCTGCTTTTATTACAGGCAGAACTGGTAGCGACAACTGTAGTTAAGGTTGTCTGATATTTCTCATTATAAGACTATGTTTTCAGTTGTTTATAACTTAGCCAAAGTTTAACCATTCAGGCTAAAATTATTCATGCCAGGTGTCTGCCATTTTCAGAAAGGAGATTATGGAAACCTACATTTTGCCCAAATTTAAAAAATGAATCTATTTTGTTGAGGCACTCTTGAGCCTCCAGGCTTTAAGACCAAGGACTTGAATTTGGCTGGCAAGGGAAGAGGGTCATTCTGGTATCAGGTATTTGCCATTTTAAGTGCTCATATTTGGCTAAGTTACAAACATCTGAAAAGTCTCATTCACACATGCTCAGTAGAGACTTGTTAGAGTTTGGCAACCAAATTCTCAAAAGATTCTATCTGCACTAAGCATTCCCCAACCCCTCACTACTCCTATGGATTGACCAGACTGCACATGTTCCCTCCCAGGATTGCAGAGGCTGAACTAGAATTTTCCTGCAGCCTGGCTGCTGCAATGATGGGCACAGGAACTAAGAGCAAGGAGACTGTATTATGCTCTCATTGCCCCTCATTGGCTCCCGAGGAGCAATGGAGGGTGACACCTGACTCAAATGAGAGGGGACAAGCTGGACCTGGATGGGAGGACAGGGAAGAGAACAGAACAGACTGTGACAAAGAGCCTTCCAAAGAGGAAGGCTAGGACTGGGAATTGTTTGTGGGAATGTCTGGGACTGACTGGGCAAGGAGACAGCTGTAGAGTAGAAGTCTGGGAAGACAGATTGGAAGATGAGCCTGGGGAGTGGAAAAGCTCAAGGAACTAGGGCTATGTCTACGTTTAAACCACTATAACTGCCCAGCTTCAGTGCATAACTGTGGACACTTACTACAGCAATAGGAGAAGTTCTCTCATCACTGTAGAAAATCCACCTTCCTGGGGTAGCTGGGTTGACAGAAGAATTCTTCCATCGTCCTAGCTCTGTCTATACAGGGACAACTTCTCCTTCAAAGCTTAGCCAGACACTTGGCCATAGAGATTGTTCGCCATTCAGGGGTGTGGATATTTTACACCCCTGAGCGATTACTCCTGGGGGAATGCTATGCCAAAAAATTAAAAATTCTGCACACAATATTTTCAAATTCTGCAATATTCATTTGTCAAAATAATACAATGTAATCATACCAATTTCAATTATTTTGGTCATTTATTTCAAAATACCTGTCAGCAAATATGAGTATAACAATACAGACAACAAAAAAGATTCAGGAAATGTTTTATTGACAAATAGATTCCTTACTAAGCATATTAATACAGAACTCTGAGTACTAATTCATTTAAACTACAGTACAGAACTGTATTTCCTGCACCCCTCAGAAGCAGTACAAAGGCTTGGGGGAGTCAGGGGTAATGGAGGAGCTGAGGGAGAGGGAAGTAATTGCTGGGAAGGAGGTTGGGTGTGAACTTGGAGGGTTGTTGGGTATGGGTGGGAAAAGTATGGAACAGGATTTTTTTTGGGAAGTGGGGCTGGGAGGGATTGTTAGGGAGCTTCCCCCATGCAGACTATGACTGACCCCTAGCCTCTCCCATTCAGTCACGCACATCTGCCCCTGTCCCCATGTGTCTTTGCACCCCCAGGTGTCCTTGCACCACCACCCCATCCCCATGTGGCCCTGCACACCCTCCTGTCGCCACGTGGCCCTGCACCTCCACTTCCATTCAGCCCCTGCCCCAGTCTGTCCTCCCACACTAGCCCTTATGAGCCCCTGCTTGACCCCCCCAGCAGCCCCATGCTGTCTGTCTCCCCATAGCCACTGTCTCCTGACCTGACCTGACAGGTGCTGTGAAGAAGTCAGGCTCTCTCTCTTCCCTAGCTGGCCAGGAGCTGCTGCTCTGTTCTATTGCCACAGCGCCCTCTGGTGGGCAAAAGGCAGAACTTCAGAAACTTTCCGGCAGAAGCTTTTTCTGTGCAAAAAAAAAAAAAATATGCATGGTTTATTAATTATGCTCACTCACAATGGTGCAGAATTCCCTGAGGAGTAAGTGATATATTCACACCAGGGTCTGAATAGTGTGTAGTAAATAAGTCAGGGGGGCACACACTGAACAATGAGGAAAAAACAAAATATTGAATAGCTTCTCATTCAGTGATCACCATTTATCCAGTGCACTGAGTGAGCCACGGGTCCTGTGGAAGAAATAGTATATGATCATGTAACTAAAGAGTGTATCATAACTCATAAGGGGGCTGAATTATAATAGTACACATATGCACACATTTCATTACGGATGATCAATATCATTCTCACGCCACTGTCAAAGGTTTGGGTTCTGCAACTATGTAGCATCCTATAGCTGTGTGGTCAAGTGAAGGGATATGGGAGAAAAATTATAATCCCTGACAGCCTGGTTCTGTCACCATTATTCACACTGAGTAGTATTTAACCCCATGAAGTCAACGTCACTACTAACAGAACAAGGTGCTACTCAGTGTGAGTAAACATGGCAGAATCTGACCCTAAAATGCCTAAGACTTCTGATTATATCTTTCCATAACATCTTAATGAAAGTTCTACTGTAGAATCAAATAAGCCCCTACACTAACTACAATATACTCATTCAGAGATCCCAACAGAAAGCTGGACTGTGTATAAAAGCACTTAGTTGGGCTATCAGCTCACCGCATCACATTCAAAATTAATTTTTGTATTTGAAGCCTTAAGTGGACTGAACAAAAAGACTAATGGATTATGTCACTTCTAAGTCAGTCCCTCAGTCTTCTTTCAATTTTTTTTTTTTTGGTGGTGTGGGGGAATCAATTCAGCTTTCTTTTGAAGCTCATAAAGTAATTATTACACAGCCTAGTCAAGCTCCATTTCTTCAGTGTCTTTTTGGTCTCTCATGAAAACACCCAACATAATTAGATAATTTTGTGCACACCTCATTATTTATCTATAAAATCAGTCTGCCTTCATACTAGGTCACAGTTAAATATGAGACTAT
Organism: Chelonia mydas; assembly: GCF_015237465.2. NCBI lineage: Eukaryota > Metazoa > Chordata > Testudines > Cheloniidae > Chelonia > Chelonia mydas. The sequence goes on from NC_057849.1 coordinate 181,138,026, forward strand.
GACAGAAATCTGATGAGAAGTGCTGAGCTTCTGTGATTCCTACTACTGAAGGTGGTGGAAATCTTGAATTTCAACTGATTTAATGAGATTTCTGCTATTTTGTGGTCAAAATCCCATGACAGTATTTCTTGAGGTTTCATCAACATTGAACACAAACCTAACCCTGACTGGTCCTCAAACCCAAACTCCAAGCCCTAAACCAAGTAAAATCCTGATTTGGATCCAAATGCTGTTTCCTTTCCCTACATCTGTTCATGTCCCAGGACTAGAATCCAAATTCCAAGGGGTGAAAAGCCAATACACTTAGCAACCATGCCACTTAGCTTCTTCAAAACGCAGTGGTAAAAATATATAATTTTTTCTAAACACTCTTCCTGCACAAGATTTCCCCAGACTTTTGCCTCCCTTCCTGCAGGGTCAGCAAAGTCACATGACAAGGCTTTACCATTCACCTTCAAGAAAACCCTTTTTTTCTTACTATTTAATCCCAATCCCTACCAAATCCCCAAACCCTACCTTAAACCCTTAGTCTACAATCTGCCCTTTAAACCCAATCTTTAATGGGTCTCTTACCTTCAGATAGTTGGGTAAGGTCTTTATATAGTTGAATACAACATTCGCAAAGAGCAGAAGTTCAGCCAGACTATTCAAAACCCTGAAATTATTGATTAACAAAACAGAGCAAATCACTTATCCTGCACTGTTTCTTGAATTTATATTAGAATTAATTAGGTCATAAACTAATAATGTCATTCAATGTAACCTGTCAAATTGCTAATATGATGCTTATATTGCTGTATCTGAGGAGTACTAAATCACAGAATTGCAAAGGTCAGAGGATACGTTTTGAGTTCCATTACATGTACAATAATTTCAAGAAGCCAAATCCTGTTGGTTTATTCACTATGGACTCTCTTTGCTGCTTTCCCATGTACAAGAGAAACTCCCCATCAAAGGTTACAAAGTCACCACCCTAGCCCATGTCTATCGTGATACTACAAATCACTTTTATCTGGCATTGAGTAGGCAAGTGGTAAGCTGTGACTTCTGCTTTTCTGTTACACTATGAATTTTATTACCACCGCATCCTCCCCCACGCCCACTCTATTCATATGTTTTATCCATTTGTTGCATCCTGTCTGACACGTAGATGGAGTTCTCTGAGGCACGGAATTCACTGATACATTTCTATACAATTCCAAGTACAAAAGGGACTTGATCCTTGACAGGATTCAAAGATGCTACCATAACAACAACAGATGCACAACCATTTACTTCAGTGGCACTGCTTGTCAGAGAAAGGTGAGTAGGATTTGGCCTAACGATATTAAATAATAGCCTCCTTTTTAGTCATGCTGAAAGCAAAATTGATATGCTATCAAAATAATCAGGGCTGGCCTTACCATGGGGAGAACTGAGGCGGCCGCCTCAGGTGCCAGACTGTGGGGGGGGGGTGCCACTAGGACCCAGAGTGTAGAAAATTGTGTCTGCTGCTGGTGCATATGTATTCTCTCTGCTGTAGATACACAGAGATGGTGAGATGCTGTGCTGGAGGAAGGAGGGCACAAGCGACATAACAGGCAGGCAGGAGGAAAGGTGAGAGGGAATAACAGAAAGCAGCAGGAGCTGCAGGGAGAGAGAGGAGGAGGAACCTCTTATGTACCTCTCTAGCACCCCCAGGAGCCTGGACTGATTAACACCAGCATCTCAGGGAGCTTCCTGTTTCCTGCTGCTTCCCTGAACCCATTTGAGGAGAACAGGCAGTCAACTGAAGTAGTAGGAGCCAGTTAGGCCTTTAAGACGCTGATATCTTCCCTCACTCAGGCCCTGCTACCAGCCTGCTTATTTGTCCCCTTCAACTGAGTGTTGAGAGCCACTATAGCTGGCACAGAACAGCAGTCATGAGTGAAAGAAGAAAACGCCCTTCTGGGGCAGCATTCAGAAAAAGCAAGCAAGCAAAGGAAGCTTTTCTATCTACGCAGGAAGGAGCTCTCCTGAGATACATAGACACAAATGTTCACAGTGAGCCTTCCGGCCCCAGTGAGGATGTGAGTGGTGAGGAGATGCTTGATCTTCCAGTTAGTCAGAGTGCAGGTGACCTGGCAGCTACTGCAGCATCCATATCTCCATCTCAAATGGATGTAACCATGCACATTCCTGAAGAAAAGTGTAGATCAGAGAAGAGTGAGGTGGAGGTGCAAGAAACAGCTGCTGCTGAGTTTAGTTCCTTAAGTCTAGATGATCCAGGACTGTGGACCCACTTGAGCAGTAGCCTGAGGGACTTCCTTGTACTGCATGGGCCACAGCAAGTGAAAAACTTCATGTTCCCCAAAGACAATGAAAATAGAAGTTTCCATCCAACAAGATTACTGGCATAGAATCACAGAATATCAGGGTTGGAAGGGACCTCAGGAGGTCATCTAGTCCAACCCCCTGCTCAAAGCAGGACCGATCCCCAATTAAATCATCCCAGCCAGGGCTTTGTCAAGCCTGACCTTAAAAACTTCTAAGGAAGGAGATTCCTCCACCTCCCTAGGTAACGCATTCCAGTGTTTCACCACCCTCCTAGTGAAAAAGCTTTTCCTAATATCCAAACTAAATCTCCCCCACTGCAACTTGAGACCATTACTCCTTGTTCTGTCATCTGCTACCACTGAGAACAGTCTAGAGCCATCCTCTTTGGAATCCCCTTTCAGGTAGTTGAAAGCAGCTATCAAACCCCGCCTCATTCTTCTCTTCCGTAGACTAAACATCCCCAGTTCCCTCAGCCTCTCCTCATAAGTCATGTGTTCCAGTCCCCTAATCATTTGTGTTGCCCTCCGCTGGACTCTTTCCAATTTTTCCACATCCTTCTTGTAGTGTGGGGCCCAAAACTGGACACAGTACTCCAGATGAGGCCTCACCAGTGTTGAATGGAGGGGAATGATCACGTCCCTCGATCTGCTGGCAATGCCCCTACTTATACATGCCAAAATGCCATTGGCCTTCTTGGCAAAAAGGGCACATTGTTGACTCATATCCAGCTTCTCGTCCACTGTAACCCCAAGGTCCTTTTCTGCAGAACTGCTGCCGAGCCATTCGGCCCCTAGTCTGTAGCGGTGCATTGGATTCTTCCGTCCTAAGTGCAGGACTCTGCACTTGTCCTTGTTGAACTTCATCAGATTTCTTTTGGCCCAATCCTCCAATTTGTCTAGGTCCCTCTGTATCCTATCCCTACCCTCCAGCGTATTTACCTCTCCTCCCAGTTTAGTGTCATCTGCAAAGTTGCTGAGGGTGCAATCCACACCATCCTCCAGATCATTTATGATCCCCAATGGTGACAAAGTGGAGAGGCCATGGCTTATGTACTCAAAAACCCAGAATGCTGCATACTGTTTTTGTTGCAAACTCTTCCAGTCTAATGTTCCAGCCACATTGGGTTCTACAGGAACAAAGGGCTGGAAAAATCTGGCTAGAAATCTGGCATGCCATGAGAAGTCAGCAAATCACCAGAGAGCATTCCATAGGTGGAAAGAGCTTGAAATGAGACTAAGGTTAAAGGCCACCATAGATGATCAGCATCAAGAGAAGATTGCATCAGAGTCTCTTTACTGGCAAAGTGTTCTGAAAAGGCTCATTGCCATTGTGAGAATGCTTGCTACCCAAAACCTAGCACTGTGCGGCACTTCAGATCAGCTGTATCTGCCAAACAATGGAAACTTCCTTAAAACTGTGGAGCTGATGGCTGAGTTTGATGCTGTACTCCAGGAGCATCTAAGAAGAGTCACCACCCAAGAAATGTACACACACCCCTACCTTGAAAAAACAATTCAAAATGAGATCATACCATTACTGGCAACAAAAGTCAAACAGAAGAATGTGGCAGATCTGAAGTCAGAAAGATATTATTCTGTTATTCCGGACTGCACGCCTGACATCAGCCATACGGAACAAATGACTTTAATGGTGCATTTTGTAACAACAACAGAACCTAGTGAAAATGTCCCTGCAATGGTGACTCTCAGAGAGCATTTTCTAGAATGTATTGACATTGATGATACTACAGGAACTCGTATGATAAATGTGCTTCTTAAAAAGCTGGAAGATACGGGAACTGCCATAGCTGACATGAGAGGTCAGGGCTACGATAATGGTGCCAACATGAGAGGAAAAAACAGAGGAGTGCAGACACGGATCCAAGAGTTAAAACCCTTGAGCTTTTTTTGTCCCATGCCGTTCTCATTCATTGAACTTGGTGGTCAGTGATGCAGCATCAGCTTCTAGTGAGGCTGCTGAATTTTTTAATGTAATTCAAAGCATCTATGTAGTTTTCTCTGCATCAACTCATCGATGGCAAATTTTGAAGCAACATCTGGAAACATCCTCTCTGACACTGAAACCACTGAGTGTCACATGATGGGAAAGTCGAGTGGAGGTGATAAAGCCTATCAAACACCAAATTGGGAAGATAGATGATGCCATAGTTGCCATTATGGAGGATAATGCTATGACAGGAACTGTTCGTGGGAGAACAGGGGTAGAAGGAAATGGAATCACCAGAAACATACATCACTTCAAATTTCTGTGTGGTTTAGTGTTGTGGTATGACATACTGTTTGAAATAAATGTTTTAAGCAAGAGACTCCAAGGTGTTGACCTTGATATATTTGGAGCAATGGAACAACTGGACAAAGCAAAGTCATACCTGCAGCCTTACTGGTCAGATGAGGGATTTCAAAACGTTCTGAAGAGTGCACAGAAGTTGGCAGAGGAACTTCACACTGAAGCTATTTTCCCACCCTTTCAAGAATACAAGAATCACCGAAGAAGATGGCATTTTGATTACGAGGCACGGGACAATCCCATAAGAGACCCCAAACAACAATTCAAAGTTGAATTCTTTAACCAGGTGCTAGATTGTGCAATACCGTCAGTTGAAGAACGTTTCATGCAGCTCAAGGAACACAGCAGTATATTTGGGATGTTGTATGATATTCCAAAACTCCTCACTATACCTGAAGATCACCTACACCAGCAATGCAGGGCACTAGAGACCATGTTGACACATGATGACATGTGCGATATTGATGCGAGTGATTTAGGTGGTGAACTGAAAGCCCTTTCAAGATACATTTCAGCAGGATCAACTCCAAAGGCTGTTCTGGAATATATGTGCACAAATAAGATGACCACCCTCTTTCCAAATGCTTTTATTGCTCTGCGCATACTTCTAACACTTCCGGTAACAGCTGCCAGTGGAGAACGCAGCTTCTCCAAGCTGAAGTTAATAAAAACACATCTACACTCCACAATGACACAGGAGAGGCTGGTCGGCCTTGCAACCATCTCAACAGAGCATGAGCTGACCCAGACTGTGGACCTTCAGGAAGCAGTTCAAATCTTTGCAACCAAGAAGGCACAGAAAGCACCACTTTGATTATTCAAACATAAAAATGCCAGTGTTTACTATGCAGACAAGAAAGGTTACATTTGCTGTTCAGGCCTTTGAAAGTTAAGTGTTACTTAAAATTTTTGAACAAGGCATTTTAAGTTGTTAGTTCTCCTTTATTGGGGTAGGTAGCAGAGCAGTACCATGAGAGCAGTAGAACAGGAAGAAGGCAGAATTGAGACCTTTCAAAGTTTTGGCCCAAGTGAGGGGGTACGGGGGCGTCATTTGAGTGCCCCACCTGAGGTGCCAAAATGTTGTGGGCCGGCCCTGAAAATAATTCAAAATTATTGGCTACACAATGGAATTTTTCTAGTTTTACTTAATTTGTCTAAATCTTTACTGTGTTTCTGACAAGCCTATTAGCACAGTTTGCAATGCCTTAACTGCATTGCTTATTCTTTCTGGGGCTGTATGTAGCAATGTTATGCATGGCTGGTAATGCACTCCAATTTATTATGCCTTATATAAACTACATATTGGGTTTATCATGTAATTTGCAATAATGTGTCTCGTTTGTGTACTTATAAGAATCTTCCTTCACTGAGATTTAAAAAAACTGAGAAGTACTTGTAGGAATCGCAGGTATATATTGGCAAATAATACTATAATTTTAGTTTAGGTCTTCATTTCAATTAAGTAATATTGGCCAAAAGCCAAGATTCAGATCCACAAGTCTCCAAGAGCCAGCTTCTTCATATTTTACTTCCAGACAAGTACTCCCTAAGGAACTCTCATAGCACTGCTCGTCTGAGCAAAATCAACATGATTTGGCCCTGAAGAAGCATAAATAAGAATCCCACTTTGAGTTTTCACAGTCACATTACTGAACACAATAGCCCTTTATGTGAATTGAAAGCTGCTGCAGCATCTATCCCATTTCATCTTTTTTTATTTCAAGTATTTAATCAAGGTCATATTATTGAATTCAGCAGCTTCCAGCAATAAATTCTGAAAGGAAAGGGACTCATCCAAGAGTTATACAACAAATGTCATCCAGGTCTTACTGTAAATATAACTTTGCATTGTAAAATAATGTGTTGCCTCTATTGTGTGAACTTCTGTGAAACTGAACTCATTTTAACGTTACCCTTCATGAGTAGCGGTGTGCATGGGTTCCACTGTTTGTTTTTATGTTTTACAGACTTTTAAAAAATGCTTTAGGGAGCCCAAAATGGTTTCAAAATAATGCAAGGTATGGTCTTTTTTTGTATTTCTGTTCCAGGACAATGGAAATAAATGACAAAACCAGACCCTTCATTATTTCAGTCCCAAATATGGTTTCCTGCAGAAAAAAAAAAAAAAGACACATGACATCCATATATAAATCCTGAAATCCCTGGGTTTATTTGAATTCCCCCAGAATCTGAATATACAACCTTACTGATGCCCATTATACTTTGCTAGAAAGTGTATGCAACACGAGAAGCAGAAAGAAACTTTATGAACTGAAAGACAAACTATTCCTTTCATATTCAAACCCTACTCAGATGAATAGTCCTACTGACTTCCGGGGAACAACTCACGTGAAGGAGATGAGCAGGATTTGGCTCATATGCATTTCAGTTACTGTACCTTGTCAAACTCTAATTTATTCTCTTTATAGTCTCCCTTCCTGCATTGGACATTATCCAACTCCTTGATTATCCCACCTCTAATGTTTCTTGACAATCTATCTGACAGACAACTTCAAAAAGTGGATTAGTCAGAATTCACAATAAAAACATCATCTGTCCATCTTGATTTTTCATACAGCACTCATCACAATACATGAACATTGCTAGTTCAGAAATAAACACAAGGAAGGACCTCTAGCTTCACATTCCCAAAGGCACTGAGAGTGTTTTGTGTGTTTTACTGTGTGAAGATTGGGTCCAAAGTAATGGATTTTACATTCCATTGTAAAAGCAGTGAGATTATTGGTAGTTCATATGTTTTGTTGTCTTGAGTATGACAGATATGGATCAGTTACTAAGAAAGCTCCATCTCCCATTCTTAAAGATCGTGGTCAAGGTTGGTAGGCCTAAAATTAATCTAACTTCACTTGATTACCTTCCAGAAGGATTTATCTTTCAGACTTTCTCCTATTTCTCCATTGCTGTTTTCCCTTGAAAATATTTGAAAAATACATACTCCCAACCTATTTATAAATGCCCACAAGCTTGGTCTAAAAGCTTAAGCTAAAACACAGAAATAAAATTCCAGAATTATACTGAAGAAAACAACACCAAATGTTATTCATGAACATATTTCTTTCAAAAACCATAGCAAAATCAAATTTTTGAACCCTGATTAAAGTATAACTGATATTTCCACATTTCGGATCCATTCTTTCGTCTATCAAAGATAATAGGATTTTTTCCATTAACTTAACTCTGAGAAAGATCAGGGCATTACTATACAACACCCAAAACTCCCAAGTGAAAAGGAATGCAAGATCAGTCCCTTAATGTAGAAACACCTTCTGTAGCTTATTTTACAGGATGTGCTTCTGTGGAGCATTAACCCCTTTTCCCCCTCATCCCTTTCTGGCACCAGTTCAGCAAAGCAGTTAAGTAGGTCCTTAATTTTAAACATATGCATAAGTCCTACTAGGAGAAAAGGAGTACTTGTGGCACATTAGAGACTAACCAATTGATTTGAGCATAAGCTTTCGTGAGCTGGGCTGTAGCTCACGAAAGCTTATGCTCAAATAAATTGGTTAGTCTCTAAGGTGCCACAAGTACTCCTTGTCTTTTTGCGAATACAGACTAACACGGCTGTTACTCTGAAATAAGTCCTACTGAAGACAACACAGCTTTCACCTGGGTTCTTCTACATTTGCCATTGTTCCATTTTTCCTTAAACATAAAGATGCACCTGCCTGGCACCTTTTCTTCACCAGGAAAAGCTTCTTTTTCAATCTATATATAATTATTTTGCCAACAACAATGAAAATACTCAACACATGCTACAAAACTCCACAAAACACTATATGGCATCTGTCCCCTTCAGCCTTTGAAGCAGCATTTGATTTTTCTGCAGTAATTACTCCTTATTTGCTCTTGTCAAATTCATTTATTTAAGGAGTTGGTATTAGAAAAATCTGGTGGTTTCTTTTCTTTTCTGATTAATGGCTCATTGGCACATACTTTCAGGAAATTCTTCCTCCAGTAATGAGGGTTATTCAGAGACTCTTGGATCTCTGTTCAGCAGTAAAAGCAATTATTTTATAATGCCACTTCTGGTCAGTGAGGATTGTTATGAGGTAATAAAGCTTTGGTAGTTTTGTTAAAGAAAGTTGTCCCTAGGTGTCTATTCATGATTAACCTATTGGCTACTGTGTGAGGTGGTCTCTTGAGTTTCTCACTTAATTGTAAATTTAAGCAACTCATTTGCCAAAGCTTTTCTGTTCCTCTTTCTTTTCCATACATGGGAGTTCACAGTTCTTGAACCGGCTATTTTCATTTCTGCAGCAATCAAATATATTGTCATGGTTATTTTTAGTTTTAAATATGTGAGAACTGCTCAGATGATATGGTGGGGGGGGCCATATAAGTATTTCGACAGACACAGAACACTTCAACGTGCAATTTTATCCAGGGCTTATCTTCAAATCAGATCTTGAATCTTGTAATCTCAAATGCTACTTGGCTTCAATAAACCCTGAATTATACTGTCTGGACACCTCTGAAAATAGGGTGTTTTTTAATCCAAAAGGTTCTACTAAAGTTAACACGCTGCTGCAGTTGAGCCTTTTCAATTTGAACTGAAGATGGACCAAGGAGGAAGCGTGCTGGACTCAGGGATTAATCAGATATAGAGGTCACATTTAGGGTTAGATAAAAGGCATCCATACTTTACAAGTTGCTTTTGCAAAATTTCTACCACATTTGGAAAAGTGACCACTTCTAATTTTGCATCTGAAAACCTGGGATTTGAATCTGAAGTCCACAAAATTCAAAGAGGTTCAGCTCTGGAACTTCTATTTTTGCCCCGTCTTGATCTTTAACCCCTTCTAGCCTGGAAGAAGATCTCATTCCAGGAGCATTTTCCCCCAACCATTTGGAAAGTATGTGCTGCTAGATTTGAATTAGCGTTGCAATACACTGAAGTCCTCCCTTTACATACAGAACAAGTATGCTCTGTTCTCAGAGTGAATTTCACAATTTTGTAGGCCAGCTACATCTGCAGTATCTTACTGAGAAGCAGATTGGTTTCAAGACAAAGTATTTATTATGAATATAACTATGTACAGAAATGAGGTAATAAAACCTCCTATTACTCTGTGTAGCTTCATCCTGCAACTACCCTTTGTTCTCCCGCCCCCAGCAGTAAGTATGCCCAGAAACCAAAGACGACATGTAGAGTGTACAGGAAATGTGGCATTACTACATTTCCTGTAGAACTTACTCTACCGTACATCATCCTTTTTTAAAGATTCCTTTAAGTTTCCTGCTGAATTAAAACACTTAAACTATCAAACTATTACAAATACAGTAACCGACTTAACTCTTCAGGTTGCTTAAACACAATCCTAACATGTTTCAATCACTTTTTTTAGGGTGTTTCAGCAATCTTTGCAATTGGCTGTATTGCAAACACTCTTTAGTTAAATCCTCGTCTGCCATAGACTGTTGAGTCTCATGTCCAGTAGCAGAATCAGTTTGTGAATTGTTTTTAGTTTGTATGTCTATTCTCTTCCCTTGTCTCAGCCAAGTTGTCCAGTATCTAGAGCCAATGCTTATGATTCCTTTGTAAATTTTTGCCTTAATCTGCAATCACTGAGTATGAGCACGACGACTCTTCTTTGGTCACTGTGGCGTTGACTGATCATCTTGCCATATTGTCACTGAGTCTTTGTTTTTTAACTGTGGAAGAAATCTGACTCCTTTATTGTAATTATTTTTTTTGTATTATTTCACTTTCTCAGTCTTTTCCTCACTATCACTGACTCCTTAGTTATCCTTCATTTTCGTCCCACATCTGGTAACCGATTATTTATACGTCTGTCGTAGACAAGTTCAGCAGGTGACTTTCCACATTACAACAATGTAGCTCTATATTGGATTAGTGCTAAATATGTATCTTCTCTTCTATCTGTTTGTCTTTTAGCAAGTTCTTCACTATACATACTCCACAGTCAGCTAATCCATTGGCTTGAGGATATCTGGGACTAGATATGATGAAAGTCGTACATTTTAGCAAAGCCCAGGAATTCCCTATTCTTGAACTGTGGTCTGTTGTCAGTTATTACCATTTTGGAATTCCATGGCATGCTTGACCACTGTGCTGCAGTGGATTTAATTTGATTAATTTAAATAGCACATTCCTACTTTTTGTACCTTAAGGTTGGTTTTATTTTGTCTGTTTCTTTTGTTTGTTTTCCTTCCTCTTCCACTTGGAGGTGCCAGTCACTTGCCAGGATTATCTGGGTATATCTCATTTAATAATTTTCCTGCCATTATGGGGGCCTCAGGCACTGGTGCATCTTGGTCCCACCTATTCTCTGCCTGTATCACAGCAGTCTAGTCTCCTCTGGGCCATAATACTTTGGTCTAATTTGGTGATTGGATTTACTGTACAGATGCTGAGTGGTGGCTTGTGATATACAGGAGATCAGACTAGGTGATCTGGTGGCCCCTTCTGGCCTTAAACTCTATGACTTTTCAGTGTATCTTCAAATGTGACTACTTCTGGGAAATTGAGAAAGTGAGTTGTTCATAAGGTATCATCAGTTCTTTCTGCTGGGAACCTCTGTACTGACATGATCCACACCTGCTCATCATTTCTTCAAGGTCATCTGTGGCCAAAATACAACTTCTCTAGCTCCCCTTTTTGATTTGGTCATTTCCAGGTGCCCTTTGGATATTTGTTCCAATATTTTCCATCTCAGCACTGTAGGAACCATGATCTGTTTTTCCTGCAAGAGCTCTCCTGAGATCACTCAAAGCTCATTTATATAGAAGGAATATGCAGGTGGGAAGTGCTGACTTTTTCCTCCTTTACTTGTCACTTGTATCACTGCTTGCAGCATTTCATCGTTAGCTGTTTCTGTCTCTGATTCATCCAGTATGTCTGGAGGTACAGCATCGTGACACTTCTGTCCTAGCCACGTGCTTGTTTCCTGCTTGTTTCAGATTGTCAGGCTGTGTATTATCAGATGGAGCGTATGCTAAAGTGTGTCTGCCATTACTAAGTGGCATCCAGGCTGGAACCCCAGGGTCATGTCCAATGCTTGCTCTCTATTGTCTTTGTACTGAGCGAGCTTACACTTGCTTAAGGACAAAATAGGGGGTTGTGTGTATAGGGGTGGCTGTGTGCAGGGGTGTGGGTGGGGGTATGGTGAGAGATGTGCAGGAAGGGATGCCCTAGGATAGCTCCCTCCCCACTATCACATACAAGTATCTGTACCCACCATTTGCAGCCTTAGAGGCCCAGCCAGGAGCCTATGCATAGGTGTGTCAAGACCACCCCTTCCCCAGGCTGGGGCTTGAGACCTTTACACTGGGCATTCCCAGGAAAAGGCCTGGGCCACAGCTCCTTCCCCCTGATGCCTCTAGGCTGCAGCAGCTGCCACACCCCTGGAAACCAACTGCCAGGCAGGCATGTGGAGGCAGGGATTGTGCTTTGTTTCCAGGAAGCCACAGCTCCAGAACGTCTGCTGACCCAGTTGACACCACAGAACCTGGCCTGGCCCCTCACCAGGGCCCTTGCTCAAGGGGCATCCTGGAGCACCCACCTCCATCAACACGATTGCTGCCACCTCCTCCCACACTGATCCAGCGTGTCCCTGAGACCAGAAGTGTTTCCACTCTTCCTGCAGGTAGGAGACTGGGCCTCACACAGCCTGTCAGTAGGGGAAGGGAAGGGAGGAGTGAACAGAGCAGTTTCTTAAAAGGCCACATCATGGTCTTGCTGGGGCCATGCAGGTTTCTGAACAGCACCAATATATACAAGGTTGCTGGAAGGCTGCACGTGCATGCCGTTTACAGGGATCACTGGTCACATTATGTTTTTGTGTTTTCAAAAGTAGTAACTATCATTGGTGTGCAATCAGCGGTTTATGATCAGTTTCTGCTATGAAGATCTCACAGAGAAAGTCATGAAATCTTGTACATCCATACTCCAGACCTAGTGCCTCATTTTTAATTGGTGCATACATCTTCTCTGTAGCCCTAGATGCATATGAGACTATCAACCAATCCACAATACCGTAATAGTACTGCTCCCAGCCCTTCTTTTGACATATGTATGGAAGGTTGATGTCTTTCAATGGGTCAAAAAAATGCAGCTTTAAATCACTGAACTCTCTTTTGTGCTCTGGCATCCACGCTCATTCATTGACCTTGAGGTGGGGGTATCTGAGGTGACTTGTGAAAGCTGTATAATTAGATATGAATTTGCTGACATAATTCAACATGCCTCACAGCTTTTGAATGTCCTTTTTATCTTCAGATTTTGGCATTTGTGGTGCTGCTTGAATCTTTGATTCATCAGACAAGGTTTCCCTCAGAGGGTAATCTCTCTCCCAAGTAGGTTATTTCTGTTTCAAAATGACATTTGGATTTATTCAGTTTAAGGTTATTAGATCTCACATTTCCCAGTACTCTCCTCAGTTGTTCCTGATCTTCAATGGCAGTGCTGCCCCAATGTCTGTCTTTTATGTCACATGTGCCATTTGTGCATATTTTAAATAGCCAATCTTTTGAGTTTTTAGCTTCCTCAGTTATTGTGCTTAAGAACAGCTCTTCCTTTTCACTTGAAGAATCCCTTTCAGCACTCTATACATGAACTTTCCTGCTTTCTCTGGACATTGTAGCATAATGGTTGGGTTTATTACAGTTTCTATATATTTACCTGAATGCTGGATATTTTCTATACTCATGTGTGTTGCTACATTGCTGGGATGGTTTCTTTCTTTCTGTGTTTTTGTCTTCAGACAATTTGATTTCTGTGAAATTTCTGGCTAATTTAGTGATAGAACTCACAGTCATGTGCTCTGTACATTTCTCTAGGTTTTTTATTTTTGTTTCTGCTCCCTGCTTCCTCTTCCTACTTGGCACATATGTTGCTGGACCTGGTTGCTCAATGAGCTCCAACTAACTTGACCTGTCAGACTCTTAACTCTTTGCATGTTCCTTGAATCCTGCAGACAAGCACAAAAGATGGAAAGGGCTGATTGGAGTGAAATCTTGATGCTTAGAAATTAGGTACAATACTATTGTCCTGCAGAGAATGTTGTACTCCTAAACTTACTGGAAATTCTGTACCTTACATCCGAAAAAGTTTCCCAGTGAGCTGGATGTTTCCCCCCACCCATGGAAATTGGGGTTTTGGTCACAAAAAAGCATCACAGAAAAATTTTGTGGTTTGATTTTCCCCCCCCATTTTCTGATGAAATTGTACAAAAGTATTTCAAAAATGTTTTGAATTTTTTAAAAAAATTCAAGATTTTTTTTTCCAAAATGATGAGAACACACACCTTTTTGTGTTCTCCTTTCACTTCACCTCCCCCAGTTGAAAAAGGGAGCTGGGTGGGAAGGGAAGTAAAAAAAAGTAAGAGAAATTCTGTTTCTCCGAGTAGGAAAAAAAAAGGGGGGGTGGAAATAAACATTCTAAACTTTTGTCATTTCAATATATGATTTGAATTTTTCAGTAAGTGAAAAAACATGAACAATTTTGAACAAAATGAATGCTTTTTTTCCAAAATATTTTATGAAAGAAGATCAGATTTTGACAAGTAAGATTGTAACATAGATTGCAAGACTAAGCTCCTTGGAGCAGGGACCATCCTTTTGTTCTGCATTTGTATAGTGTCTAGGCAAAATGGGATCTTGGTCCATGAGTAAGACTACCAGGCGCTATGGTAACACAAATGGAGATATAGAACAATGAACTCTAATTTTCAATCACTTATAACTCAGCTACTTTTAAATATTTTTTAGGTTAGCCTCAGTACTTATCCATATGCTTAACTTTAAGCACATGAATAGTCTGATGGGACAACACTGGATTGTCAGTAAATCAAAATGGTTATCTACAATTTTCATAAAGTTTTCTATAATTTTTTTAATTGCTGATTTTTTTAAAAGAGGTTCAAATTTGATCACAAGTTTGAAACTTTTGGCAAAACTATTTCTCAACAAAGAATAAAGTTAAAACATGTATATGGAAGTGATACAGTTAGAAGCCCATTTGAGTCTCACTTTCTTAAGTTAACAATAGCTAGGGCTGTCTACATTAAAAATTGTGCCACAGTAATTACATCAATGTAGTTATACAAGTGCAAACATCTAATTTATACATGCTGCGTCACTGCACAGTGGGGCTTACATTAGATACAACTTATTTCGTTATATTGTCATATTAAGCAGCACCGTTGCAAAACCTATACTGGACCAGTACAGATGTCTGCATCACTGCAGCTACATTAATGTTGTTGCACTCGTATAAATTTCCTTAATATTGATAGGGTCTAAATTTAGATCCCTAGCTAAGGATGTTTTGTAAATTGATATGCATTCTCCCCTCCCCAACGTTCCCGAGCTCACTAATTAACTTACTTTCAGTAGGGAAGCATCACAGGTCTGCATAAGTTAAAGTTCTCACAAGGTGAAATTCAAAGGAATTCTAGCCCTACAATAAATATTTACACATATGGTTTCTAGCTTTAGGTTAAAACTCACTACAAACTTTTCATATTTTTGGCTTTGAGGTTATGTTTTTATAAATTATATATGAAAATACCCAGTATTTGAAACGTGTGAACGGGTGAAAATTGTTTGATGAGCAAGTTGTCATCCACAGATCAACTATTACTGAGGACTAAATGCCTGGGAAGCATGGGGCTTTCAAGTTAGCAATTATTTATTTATTTACATTATCCCAAGTAAACCTTTTTGTATTCCTTGGTAAAAAATGATTTTTAGTTTTAATATTGAGTGACAATTTACATAAGAACAAACAATAGAATTCAGAAGAACAACTGGATATCTGGGCACTGATTCTTAAACCTATCTAGGCTCCCATCAGGGCACGACATGTCTGTTTCATTCTGGATGGTAACAGGCCCCTAGGGAACATAACACCAGCTGGTGACTGCTGGAGCACAGGCTCTGAACCCAAACTACATTTCCTCCACTATCGGTCCAGCATGTCTTCTACACTAGGGGTGGTGTAGAGCTAGCGATACCAATTCTATGCCAAACGGGCATTCCCTCATGCTTTGGGGAAACTTCAGGTGCCCCTTCAGATCCACACTGTGGTACAGCAGCTGGCCCCCCACTATATTTCTGAAACATTACTCAACGTCACTTTCACTCAAATGCAACAACCATACCCAATTAAAAGCAACTGTTTGGGGTTTTTTTTATTTTATTTTAAAAGTATTTTGTTGTTTCCTTACTCAAAAAGTTCATTGAGTCCAATTAAAGTCATTTGGAGATAAAGACATGTCTCTGCTTTCCAGTATTCACACCTCTGTATTTGGCGGCTGGACTATTTCAGAGGCAATAATTATCTTGCTCGGTTTCCATGCCTCCCCTTCTCTGTAGCCAACCACTAGGTGGCAATGTTTGCTTTTCATATGCTATTAAAAACCACATATGTTAAACATATTAGTATACTCAGGTGAGAGTGTAACAAATTCTGTCCTCAGTATAAGTGAGGACATATTAAATGCTTCAGTTCTGCTCTTCAGGAATCTAGAATCTTCCAAATAAATTTACCAACCAGAATTTATCAGTTTTCTACTGTGCCGGTGTTTTATGAAGAAGATAGTCAGGGTCATGCTGCATTTCAACGGCTAATGTTAAACTAATATGCAGAAGGTTACATCTAATTTCCCCCCACCCCATTTTTATGGCTTTTCAGTGCCACTTCACAGTGGAACTATTCACACTTTTTCATTGATTTGTTAATAAAACGTTAAATAAAATGAAAAGATATAAGGATAAAGAAAGGAGCAATACATCACCACACTAAATTAAAATACTGCATGGCAAAGCATAAAAGAGAAGTCTCATCCAGGCATCGGAAGTCCTCTGTTTGCTGAAGTAGTTATAACCATCATAAATATGATAAAGAAAAAAGGGGCAGTATATTATAGGATGAGTTTAACTAGTTCAGGAGCTGTGCAGGCTGAAGGTGAAGTAAGGAAATCTTTAAAGCACAAGACTAGGAATCATCACAATCACAAGACCATTCCCATCCCAGTCATTGATTCATGATGTCATCTTGACCAAACCACTTAACCTCATTGTGTCTCACTGATGCAAAATGAGGGTAAAACACTTAATCTATGTAAAGAGTTGGCTGTTTGCCATCCTTACCCATACGCAAAATACGCAGCCGCGTAGGGCACCAGGAAATTTGGGACACGCTGCTCCAGCCTCTGCTCTGCCCCAGCCCTGCCCCCACTCCACCCCTTTCCCAAAGCCCCTGCCCCATCCCACCCCACCCCCGCCCCCACTCCACGCCTTCCCCTGAGGGCTGCAGCAAGGGTCGGGCACCCTGCACTCAGCGGGCGGCGGGAAGTGGAATGACCCGGCCCCAGCCCGCTCCCAGCTACGCCAGCCTGGGAACCAGAGCAGAGTGGGCTGGGGCCGGGTCACTCCACTTCCCACCGCCCCATGAGTGCAGGGTCAAGCCCACCCTGCAGTCACCGGGCGGCAGGAAGTGGAGCGATCCGGCCCCAATCCGCTCCGCCGGCTCGTGCCGGGGGGCCCTTCCTCCCCCTCCCCCCGCCCCGCGGAGGCTTGGGGCCACACACCCCGCCCTTTGGGGGGGGCTGAGTAGGGCACCAAATTGCTAGGGACGGCCCTGCCTATTGGCTTCTGTGACCCGCACTACGTCGGGCTCTCCTCTCTCTTTGCTCTTTTGGCTTCTTGTCTTATGTCTGCCCATCCAGTCCCCTCCTCCCCAAACTCTCTCTGTCACTGTCCGCCTTTCAAAGGCTTAAACAACCTAGCTGAGATACCACCTTTCACAGACTATCTTGATTGGCTTTACTGAGAGTCAGGCAACCCCCTTGTGAACATTCCCTAACTCCCAGTAAGCACCCTCACCCCTTTGTCAAGAACTATGAATTATGGACAGCAGCCCAGACCTTCTAGGAGAGTTCCATTGACATATCTTATGTGAGATGGAGATGATACTTTATCCCAAACAACAGTCAGTCTGTTCTATACTCCTAAGGTCATGACACTGACTCAGTATCATACTCAGTGTGATAGGACAAGTAACTTATTACACTTGGATTACAAAGAAAGACCCCTTCGGCAAGGTGGAACATAAGATGTGCTTTAGGAGGAAGGGAGAGAACCTTTGAGAGACAAGGGGTAACATTTTCAATGACTTAGGCTCCTAAATCCTATTTTCTAAAGTGACAGGCATTTAGGAGCCTAAGCCTCATTGCAAGTCACTAAGGCCAGATTTTTAAAGGTATTTAGGCACCTAAAGTTGTAGATAGGCACTTTGAGAATCCCACTAGGTACCAATGGGAATTAAGCACCTCAGCACTTTTGAAAATCCCACTAGGTTGGTCAGAAAAATAGTAAACATTTAATGGGATTTTTTCCAAAGAAAATAGGGTTTTTGAAATTTCCACCAAATGTTTCAACTATCAAAAATGCAATCAGTTTTACTGCAAGTCAAAAACATCAAAGTGCTGACAAAAATGTAATGAAAAGGTGTTTTGTTTTTTTTTTTTGGGGGGGGGGGGCGGGGGTTCCCTGTCAAAACTCAAATTTTAACTGCTATAAATTTGACATTTTGAAATATTTGACCAGCCCCACTTTAAACAGCAGTTTCTAAAATGCACTCTAGTTTAAGGTTTATTGTATGAGGTATCTTTTATTAAGAGGAGACAAGAAATCTCTCCTTTCAAAGAGAAGCCTCTGGACAATATAATCCAAATTCAATTTTAATACAAGGGTTTAAGAGAGAATAATTATTTAACCTTTCAGTTAGGTGAATATATCTGCCCAATACACTTACATTTCAAAGTACAATTAGAATTTCCAGGTTCCAGTTGAACCTCAATAAAAAACCAAAGCAACCTTCCAAGAATCTGTGCTTACAAAAGGAAAAAAAGAAAACAAAATCATCAAAATTCAGAATTTTTGGGCTCATTTTGTAAAAAAATCATTTCCTTAAATAAAAATCTAAGCATCAAGAAAGAACCACAAAGTATAATATTTAAATGCACAGGATGAAATATTACAAAACATGAACGTTACACTAATGTGTTTTATAATGATATAGTATATTACTGAAATCTAACAAAACCAATACTGAAAGATTTATTTGCTTCATCCTATCAGTTTGAAAAGACACTTGTCCTACAGATAACAACGCTTGCTTTTTCATCCACATAGGACTGAATTGGAGGGGAACTGTTTTGAGAATACTTTGGGCCAAACTGTGCCATTGGGGTACAATTGTAATGGGAAAATTGATATATTCATGCTGCATACACAGATTGCAGGCACAATCCCTTAGACTGAGCTCTAAATGCGTATGCTCTATCATGCTCCTTAAATCTGTAGGTGAAGCATGCGGTCCCCAAGCACCTGATAGCAGAGGCTGAAAGGAATGCATGGAGCCTAAGCCCAGAAGAATGCTGGCCACATCAGTTTAGGATATTGGAATGCCTCTGGCATGCTAACCAGCCATCAGTTGCACTCAAAGGGCAAAATCCTCATGGCCATAAAGTAGGTTTAACCCACACTGAGCTGCTTGAGGATTCCTCTCATGCAGAAGGAAGCTCTTGGTGGCATAGAACTAGCATAGCAGCTCTGTGCCAACTCTTTCCCTGTTCCCAGCATAATGAGCATGGTTGCAATTTGCTCCAGACTGTCAGAGTGGCTCCTTGTGGTCAGAGGCAGCTGGGTATAACTAAGATGGCCCTAGGCCAGTCCAAAGGTCAGGGATTGAGGGAAATGCTACAAGTCACCTTTACTCCCTACCTTCAGCTATGTATCAATCACAACTTAGTCAGACTGAAGGATCTGATTCACTGATGTCAGTTCTACCTGCGTGGATGCCCAATTGCAATTCAGAAGAAAGAAGCTCTCTGTGTTCTTTTTGCCCTCTGCCCTCATGCAGGGCTAATTAGAGTTTAACCCTAAACACTAAAGGCCAAATTCTGACCAAACATACTTATACGGGAGTGCCAGACTTCTAAACAGAGTGTTGTGTGCTCAGATATCAAAGGGTAGAATTTGACCCTAAAAATGTATGCTTTGTGTTCTGTATATGTATTCACTCTACCATCCTCTACAATCCTTTTAACAGTTGCCCTATTGGTGGAATAATATACTGCCCAAAATTAAGCTTGTGTTCCTAAATTGGTTCACTGTTTTTACTGATGCAGCAAAGGACAATTAAGTCTGATTTATGAGACATTTTGCAATGGTAAGAATATGGAAACAAGCTAGGTTTGATTCTGTGTATCTCTTTTATTGAATGATGATACTGTTTTTATTCTTATAATTAATGGGACAAATTCTGCTGTCCATCAGTGTTGTTAACTGGTTTAAGTGGTTTGAGGTACAGCAGAACCCTGTTTATCTGATCTAATTGGGACCGGGGCCAGATCAGATAATCAAAAATTCAGATAATCCAGAGAATGGGAAAGTGTGAGGCTACAGCGCTGTCTAGCTGCCACAGGAGAGATCACCCGCTTCTGGACTTGTATGCGCTAGTTTTTCTGTTAATACAGAGAACTGCATAATGGAAGGTCGGATAAATGGGTTCTAGTGTACTTATTTCACGAGTGTTATGGGTGCTCAGAAACTCACAATAGAATTTCACCCATAAATTGTATATTCTCCTGCAGCCAATTGATCAAATTCTGTAGTTAAAGCTCAGAAAAGGTATAAATTAAGACCATGTGTG
This sequence comes from Chelonia mydas, assembly GCF_015237465.2. NCBI lineage: Eukaryota > Metazoa > Chordata > Testudines > Cheloniidae > Chelonia > Chelonia mydas. The sequence goes on from NC_057849.1 coordinate 181,158,331, forward strand.
TAAGTCAAAGTCGAATAGCAATTGCAGCTGGTATTCTATAATGCAGAATGGATGAAGTAATGACCCAACCCAACGCATCTTTGCGCATACAAGTAGTCCCACTGAATTAAGGACTATTGACTCATTTGCTAATAGCTTGTCATAAGTCATTTCATTAACTTCATCTGGCACATTGTACAAAATTATACTACCACCAGCATCTGAAAAGAATGACAAAACTGTGCATATTAAAAGCCCATGCCAGTTACACTTTGTGTAATGCAGGTGAGCCAGACCATTATCTGTAATAACTAGGGCTGTCAATTAATCGCATTTAACTCACGCGATTAACTCAAAAAATTAATCATGATTAATCTCAGTTTTAATCGAACTGTTAAAAAATAGAATACCAATTGAAATTTATTAAATATTTTGGATGTTTTTCTACATTTTCATATATATTGTATTCTGTATTGTAACTGAAATAAAAAAGTGTACAAAAACAACACAATGTGAAACTTCAGAGCCTACAAGTCCACTCAGTCCTCCTTCTTGTTCAGCCAATCGCTAAGACAAACAAGTTTGTTTACGTTTACAGGAGATAATGCTGCGCTCTTAGATTAGGGTTGGAAGAGACCTCAGGAGATCATCTAGTCCAACCCCCTGCTCAAAGCAGGACCAACACCAACTAAATCATCCTAGCCAGGGTTTTGTCAAGCCAGCCTTTTAAAACCTCTAAGGAAGGAGATTCCACCACCTCCCTAGGTAACCCATTCCAGTGCTTCACCACCCTCCTAGGTAAATAGTTTTTCCTAATAGCCAACCTAGACCTCCCCCACTGCAACTTGAGACCATTGCTTTTTGTTCTGTCATCTGCCACCACTGAGAACAGCCAAGCTCCATCCCTCTTTGGAACCCCCCTTCAGGTAGTTGAAGGCTGCTATCAAATCCCCCCTCACTCTTCTCCTCTGCAGACTAAATAAGCCCAGTTCCCTCAGCCTCTCCTCATAAATCATGTGCCCCAGATCCCTAATCATTTGTGTTGCCCTCCGCTAAACTCTTTCCAATTTGTCCACATCCTTTCTGTAGTTGGGGGCCCAAAACTGGACGCAATACTCCAGATGTGGCCTCACCAGTGCCTCCATCTGCTGGCAATGCTCCTACTTTTGTAGCCGGCATTCCAAGGTATTTATGTGCCAGATATGCTGAACATTCGTTTGCCCCTTTGTGCTTTGGCCACCATTCCAGAGGACATGCTTCCATGCTGATGACGCTTGTTAAAAAAATGATGTGTTAATTAAATTTGTGACTGAACTCCTTGAGAGACAGTGCCATGAGAACGCTTGTTCTCACTTCCAGGTGACATTGTAAACAAGAAGCGGGCAGCATCATCTCCTGCAAATATAAATAAACTTGTTTGTCTGAGCGATTGGTTGAACAAGAAGTAGGACTGAGTGGACTTGCAGGCTCTAAAATTTTACATTGTTTTGTTTTTGAATGCAGTTTATTTTGTACCTAATTCTACATTTGTAAGTTCAATTTTCATGATAAAGAGATTGCACTACAGTACTTGTATTAGGTGAATTGCAAAATACTATTTCTTTTGTTTTTTTTACATTGCAAATACTTGTAATAAAAAATAAATATTAATTGAGCACTGTAACTTTGTATTCTGTGTTGTAATTGAAATCAATATATTTGAAAATGTAGAAAACATCCAAAAATATTTAAATAAATGGTATTCTATTATTAACAGGTGATTAATCGAAATTAATTTTTTTAATTGCTTGACAGCCCTAGTAGTAACTATTGGGCTACAAAATATTCATGGTCAGTAGGCTGAACTTTAACTCAGTAGATCACACATTTATTATCTCAAATCACATACCTAGTTCATTTTATAAGTGGGTGAATTGCCATAGGTGCTCAGTTTATCTACATCCTTGTTATGGCAAACTATTAAAAACATGAACTGAGTGTGTACAGTACATGTTTTTCTTTGAAGAAAATCAAATTGTTAGTTTACTTACTCATTCCAGATGACAAAAAATGCTCTATCCTTACAGACAAATATCTCCTGCACATCAGAAGTCATTGCAGAAAGATGTAGGGGGAAAAATGCAATATACATGAACTAGAGGACCTAAAGAGAAACAAACACACATTAAAAACAATACATTACCCTTTTATAGCACCTTCCAGATAAAGATCACAAAGAGCTTTACAAATATTAATGAATCACATTATCTTATGAGATAGGGAGGTATTTCTAGCCTCACTTAATAGATGGAGTAAACAAAGGTCCAGTAACATTAAGTAACTTGTCCAAGGTTACACAACAAATATGTTGCAGAACAAGGAATAGATCCCAGATCTCCAGTCTCCTACTTTTGTACTTTAACCACAGGACCACCCTTCCCAAAATGCAGAAATCTAGGCCTCTTGACGTAGGGTCTCACTCTGGTGAGAATTATTAGTAACCTCACTGAAGTTAATAGCATTAAACTGATATAAAACCAGGTAAGCAAGACCGGACTCAGACACATTAGGAATGGTTGTCCTCTGCCTTGTAACTTAGCTATTTACACTGAGTTCAAGATGAGCACCTCTGAAAGAATCAGGCCCCTTATTTAAGATGTTAATTTGGATTTAGATCATTTATATTTCAAGAGTGAAATCCTGGCTCCATTGAAGTCAATGGCAAAATTCTCATTGCCCTCAGTGAGGTCCGGATTTCACCCCATGTATCAGAATCCCCATTTGTAATACTTATCTGCTTCACAGGGGCAGGATTAGAGGCCAAATGTATTAATTCTTTGCAAAATCCACTGATGGCCTTGAATGGAAAATGCCACGTAAATGCAAAGTATTAATATTATATTTTGTGTGTTATGGTCTCACTCTGGCAAGCTTTAGTTCCAATGGCATTTGGACTTTTTAGAACAGCAAAAACAGATACTGAAGTGTTGATTTAATTCATGTATTTGTATGAGACAAGTTGTTTCCTTTATAAATTCATCTTCCTTAAACACAATTTAAGCCAAAAAAAGAATTTTGTTCCTAGCAAAGAACTGCCTTCTGCTTTCTAGCATATCCTTTAACTATATATACCCTGTTCCAGATGTTTATAAAATTCAAAGATTCACTTAAAAGCAAGCCAGAGTATCTTGGTTTAATTTATTCTTCACACAACTTTCAGTTGAATTCCCATTGTTGAATGGCAAAAGGTGCCATAAAATGTACTAGGTCTTTGATATATTCTTCACATTTATCAATGACTGAGTATGTTCAATAGGATTAAGCAGGCAGGTTTCTTTATCTAACCAGTGAGACGAAAAAAAGGAAATTGAATCATAAATCATGATCAGATTTTTAAACTTCTCATTTGCATCACCTCCTTCAAGTGCATGAGCGCATACAAAGCAGCAGCTATTGCAGTTTCATGGAGTGAACGCTTGTTCAATTTGTATTAACTTATACTGCTAGTAATACAACCACATGAATATCTTAATTTCTATGCAAAGTAGCAGCCCTGGGGACAGTGAATAAAAATAACTTGTGGTTACAAATGCCCATTTGATCCTGATTATTCTAATAGCCACGTATCATGCGTCCATTTAAAAAGATTTAAGTTGCACTGTATCCACTGGTATGGTAATGATTTCTAACACTGGGGGCTTTAAAAAAGAGATTGTCTATGAGGGGAAGAAAATTCTCTCTCTGATATAACCTGGGGCCAGAATTCTCACAGGAGAGGTCAGAGTCAAGATTTGCTCATTGAACAGGGAAGATTCTCTTCTTTCATGTAGATAATCTAAAATGCCTTAATTAGTTTAGAGATGTTAAGTAAGTGGTTTCTTTTGTTTTGAATCCATTTTCACGCCTTTTATGATAAATCTTGCTTTAAGGTATTCTACTGTTTGGTGTTTCAGGCAGTTCATCCCCAGGAAGAAAAACAACTCCGGCAACTCTCAAGGGGGGTGCTAAAGGGCAAAATTGTTTTGGGACCTAAACCACCTGCTCAGTCTCAGTCATAGGGCCTGGGCAATGTTTTCTGTAGGGCCAGTAGCACGTTAAGGGAGACAGCAGCAGGCCTAAGGAGGATAAGTGAGTGGAAGGCTGGCTAGGTGGTATCCACTAAATGGAATACAATTGTGGAGAGGAATTATTTAAGCTCAGTACCAATGTGGACACAAGAACAAATGCATATAAACTGGCCATCAGGAAGTTTAGACTTGAAATTAGACGAAGGTTTCTAACCATCAGAGGACTGAAGTTCTGGAATAGCCTTCCAAGGGAAGCAATGGGGGCAAAAGACCTATCTGGCTTCAAGATTAAACTCGATAAGTTTATGGAGGAGATGGTACGATGGGATAACATGATTTTGGCAATTAATTGATCTTTAAATATTCATGGTAATAGGTCCAATGGCCTGTGATGGGATGTTAGATGGGGTGGGATCTGAGTTACTGCAGAGAATTCTTTCCTGGGTATCTGGCTGGTGAATCTTGCCCATATGCTCAGGGTTCAGCTGATCGCCATATCTGGGGTCAGGAAGGAATTTTCCTCCAGGGCAGATTGGCAGAGGCCCTGGGGGTTTTTCGCCTTCCTCTGTAGCATAGGGAATAGGTCACTTGCTGGAGGATTCTCTGCACCTTGAAGTCTTTAAACCATGATTTGAGGACTTCAATAGCTCAGACATAGGTGAGAAGTTTATCACAGGAGTGGGTGGGTGAGATTCTGTGGCCTGCATTGTGCAGGAGGTCAGACTAGATGATCATAATGGTCCCCTGTGACCTTAATATCTATGCATCTATGAATCTTCTTGGAAAATGTGAGACAGAGGGGAGTTCTCTCTCCTTGCTGGAAATCAAAAGGTTTATAAAAGTGAATACTAAACTATATAATTATCCAACATAGGGTGACCAGATGTGCCGATTTTATAGGGACAGTCCTGGTATTTGGGGCTTTGTCTTATATAGATGCCAATTACCCCCCACTCCCTGTCCCAATTTTTGACCCTTGCTATCTGGTCACCCTAATCCAATATGAAATCAAGCAAAGGAAAAATGGCATGTAATGATAGATAAAGGATGCTTCAGACTTATGCAATAAAGTCCCAGATCTGTGAACACATATATTTGCTTTACTTTGCATGTGCATAAATGTTTGCAGTATTGGGGCTTATATATGCTGCATACATTAGGCACCAATGTGTGGGAAACTCGTATGTACATACACAGCCTTATTTAAAAACAAAACATTTTTAAAATTGTGGCCGGGAGCGTAACATTTGTTTACCCATGCAACAAAAACAACCCTGGTGAAACACAAGAGTCAAGAAGAGGGGAGAACAGCTGCCAGAGCAGCAAACCATGTCCTTGGTTCCAAATGAGAGAGTTTTTATTATTTGTTTGTTTTGGCAGTTTCTGGTATGAAAAATATATTGCAGCATGAAGAAACAAGAAAGGGAAATGATTCATTTTACCTAGATAACTCAGCTGAAGAGGCAGACAGGTCCCAAAGCAGGAAGGTATTGTAATGTACAACATTGAGTAGGCAGGACAGACTTTATACCATATTATATATTCAAAACCAGACTGCTTTACCAGTGAAGAAAACAAGAACTAAAGGTTGAATTCGAATTGCAAATCAGTTGAACTTCTGCTCTTAGATTTCCTCCTCATTAAACAAACTATAGACCTAGTGGTCCAAATTTAGCCCGGGTGCAAGCAGCACGAAGTAATGGAACCTCACCTACCTACACCAGGGCACAATTCTGCTCAACCTCAACTTTCTGTTACATTCTGCCTGCAACCCACCCTCACCCCCACTTCATCCATAGACAGTGCAGAAGCAACCAAAAAATTGTTCATATTATTTACAAAATAATTATGAGCCTCTGTCTCATCAGGGCTCAGTGATAAAGTATACTGAATGTAAAACAAAATTAATTTTAGCTCTTGTGTTAGCACACACTCTCTGTCATTATATCCAGTGATTGCTGGCCCTGAATGGGAGAAAGGTTTCCATGACTTTCTCCCATCTCCATTTTTCATTGAACCACATATGAAAATGCAGCTTTGTACTGTTTTCCAGCATAGTTCCAGCTAAAACATTTGCATGCAAAAGTTGGGCTGGACAGTGAGGAAAGGGACCAACTTTCTTAAAAACTCTTTCAGAAAACAACATAGTTTTGTCTTTTCTATATTGACCAGTGAAACAGGCATGGGACTGGTGTAGGACCTGCTTCTGCAACCCTTCCTCATGTTGAGTAGCAATTATTCGTACAGGTGACCCCATTTAGTTCAAAGTTAGTAGGACTCATGAGAGCCAGTACAACACAACCTGAGGAAGAGTTCCAGAGTCAGGCCTTTAGTTGGAACTCTCTTTTAAACTCTTTAGTTGTCCATCTGAAACCAAAAGGAAACATCTCCTTCCTCCCCTCAACAACCTACGCTTATCTGGAGGAACTACACATTTGTAAAGTCTGGATTAATAGTAATTTATTGACCCTGGATCTGCTGTCCATTTATTTGGTCTCCTACAGGAAATAATCCCTTTTTTGATTCAAGTGTTCAAAGCCAGAACCCCATTTAGGAGGATATTCTAACATACATATGTCTAAATTTAAGTGGATGTTCCTGCTCCACAGAGCCTTGATTTTGGCTTCCGGACACAAAACAGGTTATTTAACAATTCCCTAATTTGAGTTTATTCCCAAGTATGGGACAGTCTATCAGTTGAAAAATGACCCTATGTTTGAGTAGTGGCAGTTCTTTGAATCCCTTCTCCCAGTTGTCCCAGAGCCAAATCTTCTGAATTATTCTGCCTTGCAAATAGAGAAGGACTCTGAGTTCTGCTGTGCAGTGATTCTCAGATAACACAAATGGAGCTTTAAAATAATCCAGGGCACCAAGATAGGAGAGCCATCATCCCACAGTATCTATAATCACTCTAACACAAGGAAAAAGATAAAAAGTCATTTAGGAGAGGCTCTCTGCCAACCCATTCATGTTACATCACTACACCAAAACCAGACATGTCTAGTTCAGCTTCTGCTAAGAAACGTCACCTATATCTGAAGCAAAATGTGTTAATACAGTTTTACTACTTACATACCTCTGAGAGCAAAAGGCAACAATGTATAACTATGCTCAGAAGTACACTTACAGTGAGGAAATAACCCTAGCACTTCAAGGGCGGGTAATGGGGAGAACAGCTGGCTCATGTTCAGTTCCTGTAACATTTCTGCATATGACACGTCCTCATTCAGCCATTCTGAACCAGGCCATTTCTCTCAGCACACTCCTCAAGCACATCTGGAACTTGCCAAAAAATCCTTCTTAAGAGAAATATGAGGAGTTTTTTTGAAAAATAACATGGCAAGCACTGTGCAGAAAATCAAAATTATAATGCCATATCACTTCTTTTATTGAACTGGAAGTCACTGGAAAGAACTCTTGAGGAGAGTAGCTGTAAACAATTAAAGGAGGATTCTCAGATGTTTGTCAGTCTTAATTTCTGGAACATATACTGTATATCTATATATGTTTGCATATATTAAGAGAAATCTTACAGCTGATATATTGAGCAAATCCAGCCTTCACATAGACTTCAGTTGGATTTCCACTAGTGTATGGGAATTGTTCCCACATACCTCATTGAAGTATCTCACCAATTCCATCCAGGAGTCTTGCACTGGAGAACATTTTTCACAAATCACAAGGCACTTGAGTACATTCACTGGTAGAAAATGGAGACACATGAAATGCGAGTAGTCAGTCATTAGACTGAGTAAATAAACAAGAAAAAAAGCTGATCTATTCAAAATGGTGATCACCACCTAGGACCCCTTCTCATCTGTGGAAATACAATTCTCTGTGCCAGGGCGAGTGGCCTGCCAACCTGAAGAAGAACCCAGGGGATCTGCTCCCTCAGCCCATGAATCCCTCATGATCTACGTGGCTCTTCAAGATGCAAGAAATATCTATGCAGATGCATGGATAGAAATCACACTATAGAATGGTTCTCTTCAAAACATAATTTCCTGTTACTTTGTTAATAAGTATTCTTGGTATAACAAGAGGTGCATATTTGTATAGGGTATGTTAGTGATACACTAGTAGTGTATCTTTAAAGGAAGGTCAGTTTAAATACAAAGTGGATGTTGGACCACATTCTGTTCACTTCACTCATGTGATTTAGCTCACAGAAGGCAACAGGGCTGCTCCCATGAGAAGTGTCAGGTAGAAGCTGGATCATAACAGATACCCATATTGTCTGACCAGAATTAAGTTTGAAGCTTGTGCCTGCTCTCCGAAAAAGCATGTATCTTACAATTTAACATCTTTTCCATATGGCCATTCAAAGCTGTTTACGGAGTCTTTTGGGCTCCAATGTAATCTAATTTCCCTTTAAAAGTCAAGGTTAATTTTATTTTACTGTCTCTAATTTTTAAAGCAAATAAGGCCTTACGAGACTCAATTACCACTAACCTGATTTATAAACCAGTCAAATTTACCAGACACTTCTTCTCCCTCCCATCCCTCAATCATATTTGTTTGTTTGAGATTTTTTTGTGCAGCTGGCAGCAATCTGTGGAATAATAACCACCGTCACCAAGATAAGAGTAATTTTTCCCCTTCAACATCTAATCATTTTAAAAGCAGCCGCTAGTTTAAGCATTCCTTGCTAATGGAGGTGGTATCTTTACACAATGTGCCCACTTATATTGGATCACGATCACATAAAAATTGAGAGGAGCAGCAAACTTAATAAATTCACTCCTTTCCTGTAAAAAACCACATGTAAAAATGCTACTTCCTCTTTTATGGATCCAGTTGTTGGAAGAACACTAAAAGGTAACTTTAACGGCAAAGCTGAATAGCCTTTGGCTCTTTTGTTTGATTTTTATTTCTGAATCTCCAATATAGAAGGGCTGTGGCTAAATTTGAAGTCCAGCTTCATCTTGCTGTTTAATTGTCAAGCAAATAGTAAGAGGGTTTGAAACAGGAACACATCAGGGATAAGGTTACACTACTGAAACTGTGTTTTGTATAAAAATCCTGGATACATAATATTAAGACAATAGCAATTATTCCTCTAAGCCTTCTTACAAATGGTAAGAATATTAAGAGAACTATATACTTGAACTTTACAGCAGCACTTCCATAATACACAAAACCTCCTTTATCAACATATGGATAATTTAATCAAACCAAAAGACTTCAACTGATTAAGAAAAAAGTCAAAGTGAAGACAGAAGTGTTGTAAACATTGTGATCATCAGTTTCTGAGATGGAGAAATCAAAGATAAATTGAGAAGTAAGAATTCCTGATAAATCAGAGAGGGGTTTTGTCAAACTTCATTGCTAAGAGTTTGTATAAAATGCTGGGTAAGGAGGTTCAAAGGGATCTCCACTTTTCCAGATGTCCAGGGTCATTTGGCTGCACCAGTTCATCCCAGCAGAATTCTGGTATTTTGTATGTACATATTCATTCATGTGTTAACCTGAAAATTAGCAACTGATTTACAACACTAACACTTGTTTGGTTTGAGAGTACCACTGGCAGAACAGTACATCCCACTGCTCTCCGTTTCTACAGAATGTGTTAATATTGTAGCCAAATATCTTCTAAGTCAATTATATGCAGTCACTTAATGCTTAACACAGGGTGCTAAATTCTCAAATCAATGGAAGCTTTTTCTGAAGGTCTGAAAAAGGGCTGCAAGATTTGCTCCAGTGTTTAAAATAAAACTAATTATTACTCATAATATAACCAGCATAAAACTATCTGAAAATGTAGACAGATTTTTATAGCTTTTCCTGTGACATCTGGCTACAGCAAATGTGTCTTCTTTCACTCTTGATAACAGAGCTCTAACGATGCTACTTATATTTGGGGATTTCTTGGCTGTTTTCCAACTCCCTCTTTTTCATTCCTTCCCCTGGCTGTTAATCAGATTTAGTTACTGTGCTCAGGTCCCAACTGACTAGCAACTTCATTTGTTTATTTTCCTGGGATTTTTGACTTGGCACATGTGGCAGTTTAAGCCTTCTCTTTAAACATCCACTTGATAGAAGCAATTTGATAATTCTCTTTCTCCAGGTGAGAATATCTGGAGCTATCAATCTCTTTCTGTTGAACTCATCATTCTGACTCTTGCCCACCTACCTCCAGCCCCTTACTGAATTCATTGCAGCACAAATTCCACATCCACAATGAAAGCGACTGAAAAGGCTCCATTGCCTTCGTGGTAAATCAAACCCTGCTTGACGTTGAGTGGGGTCTGAGAAATGGCACACAAACCATGACTAAAGCTAAGATTTTGTCATCATAATTTAATTAAAAGTCATGGACAGGTCATGGGCAATAAAGAAAAATTCACAGAAGCCTGTGACCTATTCATGACTTTTACTAAAAATATGCATGACAAAATGGGGAGCTGCCGGGTCCCCACACCATAGAGGGTGTCCCCTACTGCCCGCTCAGAGCTCCAGGGTCCCCTTTCTGGCTGCGGCAGCTCAGAGCTCCAGGGTCCCACCACCACCCACAGCAGCTTGGAGCTCAGGGGCCCCTGCCGTCTGTGTCGGCAGGGGTGCCCCGCAGTTCCCAGCTGCCAAAAGATGGCGGGGGGACCCTGCAATTCCCAGGCGCTGTGGGCTGAAATCATGGAGATCTATGGAAGTCACAGATTCCATGACTTCTGTGACCTCCATGACAAAATTGTAGCCTTAACCATGACACACATTGTTGAGGACTGCAAAATGACAACTTCCTGGAGGTTTTCATACCTTGAACATTGTTGATAAGAATGCTGTGGCTTGGCTTGACAGGATCGCATCTGCCAAATAAACAAACAACTCAATTTACTCCTTGTCTAATTAAAAAATGTTGTTAACCTGACATGACATACAGTGTTCAGGGCCTCAACAGCACTATTAAGTAAACTCTCTCCCGCTTTCTGAGTTAAAGCATAAGGTTCAACTCTGGAACTACAGCTCTAAAAAATGCTTTAATGGCTCGTCAAGTTCTTGAACCTACGGACCTCCTATACAGTTTCACAAAATTGTCAAACACATCCCTGCTACCCTTTAGTCTCTGCTAGTACAGAGGCTCTGTCAGGGCTTTGTTTGACAGCTGAAAAGGGACCTGCCTGTTATCTTTTGACCAGTCTAAAAAAAGGCTTCCCTTCAGCCTAAGGGAAGATTAAACCTTTTGTAGAAAGGTCCTGGGTTATCTTTTCCCCATTTGGAGGGAAAAGGAGGTTTCATTCCTGCTCTTCAGTGAAATCTTGTGCATCTTAAAGGCAAAAAATAATCCTTCGGGAAGCATCAAAGATTTAGCAATAAAGGTCAATCTGGAGAAGATACTTCTGCAGTAAGTACAGGACAGGGTTGAATGTCCCTCACTGTTTACCACACCCTCCTCTCCTTCCCCCCTCCATACAAAAGCTTTGTGTATGTACATGCACTAACATTATTTACTTCTATTTTATTTTAACATTTTGGGATTCACTTTTAAGCCAATTTTTTAAAAATTAACTTTCCTGTTGCTGGTTTTGCTCTCTCTTCCTTCCATTTTCCAGTCTTTCAACCCATGTTCTGTTCTTCTGTTGTACTTTTAGTGTCTCTTCCCATGTCCTTCAATGTCTGCCTCTGTCTTTTCTCTTTCCTTTCCTTTGACCTTCACGTATCGTGTTCTCTCTGCTTCTTCCTTTCCTTGCATTGTTTTTTCTCCCTCCGTCCCTTCTCTCCCAGGGCCTTTCAATCCCCATATTTCTGTCTCATTCATCAACAATCTTCTTCCTGTCTTCTGTTCTTCCCCCTTATTCTCTCACTCATCATCCCATCCAAATCCATATTCTTCTTCACGCAAGATATATTAAAATTAGAAAAAGTGCAGAAAAGGACAACAAAAATTATTAGGGTATGGAGCAGCTTTGATATGAGGAGAGATTAAAAAAACTGGGCCTGTTCAGGTTAGAGAAGAAATGACTATGGAGAAATAAGATAGAGGTCTGTAAAATCATGAATGGTGTGGAGAAAGTGAGTAGGGAATTGTTATTTATCCCTTCACAATAACACAAAAGCTAGGGGTCTAGGCAGCAGGGTTAAAACAAACATAAAGACGTGTTTCTTCACACAATGCACACTGTGGAACTTGTTGCCATGGATGTTGTGAAGGCCAAAAGTATAAATGGGTTTAAAAAAACACAACTATAAAAAGTTAATGGAGGATAGGTCCATCAATGGCTATTAGCCAGGATGGTCAGGGACGCAACCCCATGCTCCGGGTGTTCCTAAACCTCTAACTGCCATAAGCGTCTGACACTGGCCATGGTCAGAGACAGGATACTGGGCTAGATGGACATTTGGCCTGACCCAGTATGGCCATTCTTAAGTCAAATTGTCTCCTGTCCTCCTCCTCAAGCCCGCGCCCCTCAGTTCTGCTTCATTTCTTTGCTCACCGGAACCACTGCTGTTCGTCTCTCCTTTTTCCCCTCTCTCTTCCTTTTACCTCCCTGTTTCCCACAAAACAAGCAGCAGCCCTTGGCTCCACTCAGGAGCAGCCCATAAATACAGCTGCCACTTCTCTCTGTCGTGGGAAGCAAGGACAGCTCCCAGCTTCACCCCCTTCTGCCCCTCTGGAAGGACACCAGTGTGGAATGAAGAGGCTGGCCTAGCTGCCTACAGAGCACAGTTCTGGCAGTTACTTTTACACCTTACCCGAACTGCACTAGATGGAACTAAAAAGCATTGTCTATGCTATGTCAGGCCTGAGAGTTTAACTGGGTCTGAAAGAATAATAATGGGACTGAGGGTGCAATCCTGAACCCAACCTGCATTTAAAAACTGCCTTCTTGCTCTGTCTGTATTGGTCTCCCAATTTTTGTCACAATATAACACTCCTAATAAGTCACAAAACCACTGAAATTAGAGATAAAGAAGATGTACTGTACCATGTTACCGTTTCTCTTGCTACAAAGAGGAATGATCCCTAGAGTCAAATTTTGATTGCTTTGTGGAGCCTCGTGAACTTGCATGAAGAAATTTGAGAAGATTTTCATTTCTGATTTTGTCTGATGACACTAAATGGTATCTGTCACATACAACACTTAGCATCTAATGAAACCAGGATAGGACCTTAAATTAAGATTTCAAAATTGATAGTGTCGGGGGTACACGCAGATCATGCAGAATAAATGCTGACAAACTACAGGACAAGAAAATGGATAAAATCACTTGTCTCTCAACTCTACTGTCATCGATGCTATCTTCAGAATGAAACCTGAATGAATTGTTAAACTAAGCAAATGGTCAAGATGATCTCACAACTAAGCATTTGTCCTTAAAACTGAATTAGACAGCACTTTTGCTGTAATGCAGTTAAATGAAAACTGTGTAAAAACTACTTTTTCAATAACAATGAGTGTCAGAAACCAGCAAAATCAAAGACTTTGAGGTGAGGGTGCTCAACCATTCACTCAAGTTGTTATTGCGCTGGGCATGGGGCCTACTCCTAGTATGGCAACTAGAACTGATAAAAAAAATAAAATATTTTTTCAGTGAAAAGCAGAGAGAAACTTTTCTCTTCCTTTCCCCCTCCCCCATTTTTCAATCAGCTATAGTATCAATATTCTAGGTGGAGACATACTTTGGAGTTCCTCTGATTTGTCCCAAACCTGAGATTCCCAAACCTGAGCCTTCTTTTGTAGGTGACAAATCTGAGGAATTGTCACAGACTGAAGTGTCACTAGAGGAGGTTTTGAAATTAATTCAGAAATTTAACAGTAACAAGTCACCGGGACCAGATGGCATTCACCCAAGAATTCTGAAAGAATTCAAATGTGAAATTGCGGAACTATTAACTATGGTTTGTAACCTGTCCTTTAAATCAGCTACTGTACCCAATGACTGGAAGATAGCTAATGTAACGCCAATATTTAAGAAGGGCTCTAGAGGTGATCCTGGCAATTACAGACCAGTAAGTCTAACGTCAGTCCCGGGCAAATTAGTTGAAACAACAGTAAAGAATAAAATTGTCATAGAATATCAGGGTTGGAAGGGACCTCAGGAGGTCATCTAGTCCAACCCCCTGCTCAAAGCAGGACCAATCCCCAACTAAATCACCTCAGCCAGGGCTTTGTCAAGCATGACCTTAAAAACTTCGAAGGAAGGAGATTCCTCCACCTCCCTAGGTAACGCATTCCAGTGTTTTACCACCCTCCTAGTGAAAAAGTTTTTCCTAATATCCAATCTAAACCTCCCCCACTGCAACTTGAGACCATTACTCCTCGTTCTATCATCTGCTACCACTGAGAACAGTCTAGATCCATCCTCTTTGGAATCCCCTTTCAGGTAGTTGAAAGCAGCTATCAAATCCCCCCCTCATTCTTCTCTTCCGCAGACTAAACAATCCCAGTTCCCTCAGCCTCTCTTCATAAGTCATGTGTTCCAGTCCCCTAATCATTTGTGTTGCCCTCCGCTGGACTCTTTCCAATTTTTCCACATCCTTCTTGTAGTGTCGGGCCCAAAACTGGACACAGTACTCCAGATGAGGCCTCACCAATGTCGAATAGAGGGGAACGATCATGTCCCTCGATCTGCTGGCAATGCCCCTACTTATACATCCCAAAATGCTATTGGCCTTCTTGGCAACAATGGCACACTGTTGTCTCATATCCAGCTTCTCGTCCACTGTAACCTCTAGGTCCTTTTCTGCAGAACTGCTGCCTAGCCATTTGGTCCCTAGTCTGTAGCGGTGCCTGGGATTCTTCCATCCTAAGTGCAGGACTCTGCACTTGTCCTTGTTGAACCTCATCAGATTTCTTTTGGCCCAATCCTCTAATTTGTCTAGGTCCCTCTGTATCCTATTCCTACCCTTCAGCATATCTACCTCTCCTCCCAGTTTAGTGTCATCTGCAAACTTGCTGAAGGTGCAATCCACACCATCCTCCAGATCATTAATGAAGATATTGAACAAAACCAGCCCCAGGACCAACACTTGGGGCACTCCACTTGATACCGGCTGCCAACTAGACATTGAGGCATTGATCACTATCCGTTGAGCCTGACACTCTAGCCAGCTTTCTATCCACCTTATTGTCCATTCATCCAGCCCATACTTCTTTAACTTGCTGGCAAGAATACTGTGGGAGACCATGTCAAAAGCTTTGCTAAAGTCAAGGAACAACACGTCCGCTGCTTTCCCCTCAGCCACAGAGCCAGTTATCTTGTCATAGAAGGCAATTAGATTAGTCAGGCATGACTTGCCCTTGGTGAATCCATGCTGACTGTTCCTGATCACTTTCCTCTCCTCTAAGTGCTTCAGAATTGATTCCTTGAGGACCTGCTCCATGATTTTTCCAGGGACTGAGGTGAGGCTGACTGGCCTGTAGTTCCCTGGATCCTCTTTCTTCCCTTTTTTAAAGATGGTCATTACATTAGCCTTTTTCCAGTCATCCGGGACCTCCCCCTGATCGCCATGAGTTTTCAAAGATAATGGCCAATGGCTCTGCAATCACATCCGCTGACTCCTTTAGCACTCTCAGATGCAGCGCATCTGGCCCCATGGACTTGTGCTCATCCAGCTTTTCTAAATAGTCCCAAACCACTTCTTGCTCCACAGAGGGCTGGTCACTTCCTCCCCATGCTGTGCTGCCCAGTGCAGTAGTCTGGGAGCTGACCTTGTCCGTGACTAATGGGGGATATGATAAAGTTATATAAAATCATGAGTGGTGTGGAGAAAGTGAATAAGGAAAAGTTATTTACTTGTTCCCATAATATAAGAACTAGGGGCCACCAAATGCAATTAATGGGCAGCAGGTTTAAAACAAATAAAAGGAAGTCGTTGTTCACTCAGTGCACAGTCAACCTGTGGAACTCCTTGCCTGAGGAAGTTGTGAAGGCTAGGACTATAACGGGGTTTAAAAGAGAACTGGATAAATTCATGGAGGTTAAGTCCATTAATGGCTATCAGCTAGAATAGGTAAGGAACGGTGTCCCCAGCCTTTGTTTGTCAAAGGGTGGAGATGGATGGCAGGAGAGAGATCACTAGATCATTACCTGTTAAGTTCACTCCTTCTGGGGCACCTGGCATTGGCCACTGTTGGTAGGCAGGATACTGTGCTGAATGGACCTTTGTTCTGACCCAGTATAGCCATTCTTACGTTCTTATATCCCTGTACTTTTCCTCTCACAAATCTATATAGCACAGCAAACCACATGGTCCTATTACCTTTCCCTCCAAAAGAATGGTTTCAGAGTAATAGCCGTGTTAGTCTGTATTTGCAAAAAGAAAAGGAGTACTTGTGGCACCTTAGAGACTAACCATCCGATGAAGTGAGCTGTAGCTCACGAAAGCTTATGCTCAAATAACTTGGTTAGTCTCTAAGGTGCCACAAGTACTCCTTTTCTTTTTTCTCCAAAAGAATGTAATTGTTTCTGCTCAGTTGTCTTAAGTAAGCTCCTAAATTGCAATGTCCAATATTAGTGTGTGTGTATATACCACTGCTGTTCCAAAGCATGTTTACCAAGGAGTGCTGCTATGCTGCTGGCAACCACAAGGTTGTCAAAAGTTTCAGTGGTGTGATGAGAATACTAATGATGACATAAACTGAATATCCAGCCAGACCAACTGAAGAACCTAATTAGAGATTGATTCAGTGGCATTCAATCTGTGAGGAGGCTACATCCCTTGGGATTTGCCCTGATGACACGACTGCCAGCTATTAGACATAATTATGGTTGCAATTTAGTCACAGAGGTCAGGGAAGTCATGGAATCCATGACTTCCAAAAGACCTCTGTGACTTCAGCCAGCGCTGGCTGGGAGCTGCAGGGTGCCCTGCTGCTGGCAGAGGCAGGGACCTGAGGGGACCTCCACTGCCCCAGGTCGTGGGAGCCCCCCGCAGCTCCCAGCTCCCTGT
Source organism: Chelonia mydas (assembly GCF_015237465.2). Taxonomy (NCBI): domain Eukaryota; kingdom Metazoa; phylum Chordata; order Testudines; family Cheloniidae; genus Chelonia; species Chelonia mydas. Next base: position 181,175,245 of record NC_057849.1, read on the forward strand.
GGGCGGCAGGCAGACCGCCACTCCCAGCCACCACGGGAGGCAGAGGGACCCCCGAATCTCAGAGGCCCCAGGAGCTCCCAGCCTGGGTGCAGTTGCCCAGGCTCCCCATTTTGTCATGGATATTTTTAGTAAAAGGGACAGGTCGTGGGCTTCCATGAATTTTCCATTATTGGCCATGACGTGTCCTTGACTTTCACTAAAAATATCCGTGACAAAGTCTTAGCCATAGACATAATGACAAAAAAAAATATTTGAGGAGTTTAAGATGTTTGTTGTATTTTGTTTTTAGAATTGCAAGAGAGTTTGAGAAGCTAAATAAATGGCAATCTACATAAATGTCAAATTAGCTCTAATATTGCTAGAGCTGAAAAAGAATCTCTCTTCCTTTAGTTCACAAGGCAGGGCCCCATACCTTTGGAGCAGAAGGACCTTTTCTACGTGAGCTGAAGGAAAACCTTCATTACCTGTACCTAGGACTACAGTATAACATTCATTTGAGCAGGGCTGGACCAAGTAGATGGCTGGGCAGGCATATGCAATACCCTCTCTATTACACACTTTTGTACTCAAAAATGCCCCAGCCCTCTTTGCAGACTGGCTGTAGTAGTGCTCTGGAGAAGATGCTACAGTAGAAGAATGCTGGCCTGCAGCCAAAATCCAAAGGAGACTGCTGCCCTTGACTGCTTTCCCCCCCATGTGGTGTGGGACCATATTGACAGACTCTTCACTATTTCCTCTAAAAGGAGATACCTGTTTCATTTCCTCAGAGGCTGAAGCATACTCACATCCCTCAGTCTTTTAATCTGATGAATAACATTGCAGGGGGTTATGCCTAAAGTTGGTCAAAAAAATTCATTCATTTCCCCCTCCCTTTAAAAACAACTGACCTTCAAAACTCAAAACTTTTGTGAAAAGTCAAAACCAAACATTTTCTGTTTCTCCCTACCACCCCCTCCTTCTCTTTGCCCCTGAATGCAAGGATTGCAGGACGAGGTACCATGTTTCCAAAGCAAAGAATAGCCTTTGGATGTGTTCTATTACTATTATCAGAACATATCTCAGTCGATGTCAGTCTCCATATTTAACTTGACAACTCTTAAAACATAATTTGGACAAAACATTTGCTCCATTAAGGGCCAGTGAATACTAATTCTTTATTAAGTTGGTACTCCCAGACCCTCACCCTGCAGAGCATCTGATCTAAAAAAAAAACCCTTTACATTTGTTTTGTATATAGTCACTAGGTACTGTGTTTATGGGTGCCATAGAAATCCACTGGATAGGTAGTCAATCCTTAAGACTCTCTCATGATATGGCAAGCAGTTGGTGAAGTTCCACAAATTATGATTTTGGTAATGCCCACTAGCAATGCTAAGTGAATATCAACTTTTCCATTGTAAACCTTTATTTTTGTAAGTTTATAACAGCTCTATAAGATTTATTTTTATCAGAAGCTTGGCATAAAACACAAGGACTTGATACCAGAAAGTTTTTTATTATTTATATCCTTCACAAAACAAAAATCAGTCATTTTCATGTTATAGAATATAAAATGGGTAGATATTGACTTGTCTGCTTTTGTTCAATAAAATCATTAAACGTCTTATTTCAATTGTGTAATTTAGTAACCGACTAGTATATAAATACAATCATAGTATTTAAGAGAAAAAAACAAAAAATAGATGCGATATAAAATTAAGTTGAAAGTATACCAAATGCCCTCCTAGTCCTAAGAATACTAAAGTTCACCTCTTCCTCCCTAAGTTGATTTGTAGTGCACCTTCTGATCAATGCCCCCTGGGTTAGCCATCCTTCTAAGGATAATCACAAGCCTTGACTTTTTGCTCCTGGTCTTGAATGATATAATATATCTCTGGTTTGATCCTTCCATCTAGTGTCTGGTTGAATAAATGAATAACCATACCTCTTGTATAATTCTAATAGAACTGGTCAGGAATTTTTCAACAAAACATTTTCTGTTGGAAAATGCCAATTCATCCAAACTTTTGCTGGGAAGGTTTCTCAGGTCCAGGATAGAATTTCCACTCAAATCTACAGAGAAAATAAAACAGAGCCCACAATAGGCCAGTGGTTAGGCGACTCAGTTGGAACGTAGGAAGCCCTGGTTCAAGTATCTGCTCCACCAGATTCTGAGGTGGAACTTGAACTTGGGTCTTCCACATCCCAGCTGAGTTCCCTAACCAAAAGACTATAGAATCAGCGTTTCTCTCTCTCTGACCCAATGAACATTTTAAAAAGTGAAACAGCTCCAACAAGAGTAATTGAGGGGGGCTAGAGAGAGAAACCAATGTCTATTGCATGGATTAGCAGACGCCATGTACAGGCTACTCCCCCAATATACTTCAGGAGAACATGCCTTTCTTTTGGCTGTGTCTTGGGTCTGCAATGTAAGTGCTTCAGAGGTACCGTTGGAGTCTTTTTGGGACACAATACCAGGTAGACACTTTTCCTCTCCATGTAGTCAACCTCCTGTCTGTTTTTGCATTGTCCCATTCTACATTCCTCCATACGGTAGAACAGAGTGGAGATTAATGCATATTAAGATAAATTATATATCAAATCCACTTTCGAAGCAGTCACTTCCCTAACGAAAGTGTTCTTTAAATTATAAATCCATTGTTTTATTTAAAATTTTAATCCACTTTTTTAAAAAAAAAGAAGAAACAGACTGCTATTGATACCACACCAGGTTTTGTGTGTGTTTGCGCTTATATCCCATCTCTCTTCATTTTTTATTTTGTTTTTGTTTGGAGGTATTTCATAAGGCATACAAAACATATGGAGGCAGTATCATTTATTCCCTACATTGACAGTCTGTTGAAAAGGCTAAACCACCCTCAGTTATGAACAATAGTAATTAAAAGGTCACCTATTCAGCGCTGAAATGGTGTCTGGAAGAGGCAACATTTTGCAGAAATTAGGATTTCTGAAACTGGTTTTTAATGTAATGCATCAGTTCATTCATTCTATGATATTATATTCAAGGAAATAGATTGTAGATAGAGCTTTAATTATGCAATACATTTAAATACAAGCCAGATTTGGGGGATGTGCTGAGTTATTACATTGAAAAATAATCTGTTTCTTTTTGTTCTATGTCCGCATGGCTTTATATAGGAAAATAACATAAAACCTATTAAGTTACCAAAGAGCTTCCTTCAAATAATGTCAAAGATCCCACTTAAACCTATAAAGAGCTAAAGCTACCACTACAGAAATAAGCCACAACTGAGTTGTGAATAGGCTATTAGTGTATGCCACAGGTCTGTCTACCTCATGCTTTCAGCCATCCAATAAGTGCAGCAGCAGCCTACGTGAGAGGCTAATGGCTATTAAAATATGGCTAACAGTGATTTGTTTTTAACTTTCAAAAAAAAAAACAACTTTCATTATAAGAAGATACATAAAAAACAACATGTCAGTATGAAAAGTGGCTCCCAGTCAAATTAAGAGGAAATAATAGGAAAAGTTTATAGATACCTTTTTTCTACTATTTTGAATTACTCTCTTTCCCCCCTTCCAAAGTTCCTTGGAACCAGTTCTATCTGGAATATTGTAAAGCTCCCAGTTCAGCTTTTACAGTAGAAAGTTCAAAAAATGACTCAGTGGGCCATGCACTGGCAGAAGTGCAACTCGGCACTTAGGAGGAAAGGGTAGCTCACAAACTGACACTTATTCATTTCGCTCTTCTTTTCCCGCCACCCCCTCCTGTCCCACTGATCTCTTTTGACCCTTGTTACAACCGTGAGATTTATCTTGTACAAATTAAAAGGGATAATTCAGGGAATTAAGAATATTTTTCTAGTAGTGCCATCCATGCCCTGAAGCCTCTTGAATATTTTTGCCCATGAAAATATAAAGGGTGATTTGCTCTTTGAATTTGTCCCTCTTTGGAGTACAATGCGTTTAAGAAGATGTTGGTTTCCCACTCCCCAGCCCTGTTGCTTTCATTTGTTACAATTTATCTTTCTGGTTTTGCCAGGCGAAGCAGCAGCAAACGCTTGACATCCAAATGGGAAGTGCTGCCTGTGAACACTCCATGTGGAGTGCGAGCTCAAACAGCCCTTCGGTTTTGACTGAAAAGGGGGATTTTCTTTGAAAAAAATATATAACGAAATATGGAAATAGTTTAAAGAAAATCCCTTTTCAGTCAAAACTGAAAAGCTGTCTGAGCTTCACCTCTCCTCTGGCAAACGTTTGCAGGGACATTTCCTGCTTACTCACCAGGAACCGGAGTATCATTAAAGCCCCTTAGCTTTTACTATAAACCACCAGCCCACCCCCTCCATGTGCTCACACACAATCACCATGTACAATGAACTGAAGGGGTTTTTTGTCGCACTTCAGTTCCTGAGGCAGCAGAAGAGAAGAAAAGGAAAAACACCTTCCAGGGAAGGCAGAGAGGGAGAAGTGGAGAATTAAGGGAAAAACTGTTTACAAGTATAAATACCTTTGGATAGTTTTTTTAAATCACTTAAAAAAACAGAGGTAGAGAAAGGTATTAAAAAGCATTTTCCTCCTTTCTTTGCCCCACCCATTAAACAAAAAAGGGATATTTTTGAGTGAGGGGTTCCCAGAGGTGCACTAGTGCAAGTTGGCACGTGGCCAGTTAGAACTCAGCTTTAGACAATCTGTATATCCAGTCACAAACTGCCATTCTTGTGGACATGTGCTTTGGCTTTCAAGTCACATCAGCTGCACAGGCTTCAATGAAGTTAGGTCATGGATGACTAGGATACATGCAGATTAATCGAAAATGTGCCTGTGCACATATTTCAAGCTATTTTATCTTTTCCCCCTTTTATAATCCTAAAGCTACAGAGAGTCCATTGTAATATAAAATAATATATTCCTTAACATCAAATAAACTACAAAGAAACACTAGTATACGGTACTTTGAATCAAAATAAATACCTATGGAGATTGACAGTAAGCCTGCATTCTACCATTTCATCTTAATATTCTAGCGACTTAAAGGCAAGACAGTTTTGGAAAATGTTACTGTAAAGGAAAGGGTGTAGCACACTAGAGCCTGAAAATTAGATACAGGATCAGAAATCCTTTTAATCTTTGAGATGATCACTAATAAATCATGAGCTTATCTGTCCAAGTGAATCTTGACTTGAGCAGCTGAATGATAGGCCTACAAAGTGAATGGCTATTGAGATTCTATTGTGTGTGTCTCATGTGGTAATGTAATTAAAGTCCTGGGGAATCAGCATTTGTGGACACCTCATATTTAATCCTTGTGGCTCAAGAATCGAGGACACTGATTATTGTATGCTCCACAATGGCCATTAGTCAAATAAAAGATTGTTTTTCACTTTATTTCTATTCCCCAAGTAACATACTAGTCGGCAGTTTTACAAAGACAACTGTTATTAGAAGCAAAATCAAATTAAATTAAAAATAAATTAAAAATGGGGATTAAATTAGGGTGGAAACTAACAAAGAATAGAACGTAGGACTATGAAGGTTATCTATGAAAAGGAAGCCTGCCAAAGCTGCCCAGTCCAATGACAATAGTTCTCCTTCATGAGATTGTGCACATATACATTCCACTGCAGGCGTACTTTGCCAGCAGTACTTCTAGCCAGCACGTGCTCCCACTCTCCTTGTGCTCTCAGGCAAGGGCATAAAAAGGATACGTCTGCTACCTCCCTCTCCGTTCCCTCACAACACTGTATGTAACATCCAAAGCAGCAGGGAATGTGGGACAGTTGTGGAATGTATATGCGCATGACACATCTCAAAGAACATTTACTGTACAAGTAACTATTTTTTCTCTTTTGAGTGATTGTGCGCACAAACATTCCACAGCAGGTGACTCATCAGCAGTTCCCTTACAGGTAGAGAGAGAATTTGGATCTTCTGAACAGAGATTGTAACACCAACTCACCAAAGCTGGCATCACCACGAGAGACTTAAGTGATGGGGTAATGACCGGAAAAGGTACATATACATGATCATTTTGCTGCTTTGCAGATATCAACTATTAGGATATTGGTTAAGAAAGGACTACGGAAGTGGATTGAACCCTGGTGGGGTGAGCCATTATTCTTGGTGGAAGAGAGATTTTAGCAAGATTGAAGCAGAACTTAATGCAATCAGAAATCCAATGCAATATTTACAGAGCTGACAGTGATTAACCCTTTACGCTCTTAGCATATGCTACAAAAAGCTGGGAAGAGGTTCTGAAGGACTGAATGCAGTCCAGATAGAATGCCAAGGTACGAAGACTTTCTTCAGCTTTGGGAAAATGGGTTTTTAGGAAAGATACCAGAAGATTAATGGCTTGATTAAGATGGAAAGCTGACACTACTTTAGGCATAAAATTAGGGTGTAGTCTATGGGCAATTGTATCTTTTTGGAAGACCGTGAAAGGAGGAGAGCTTCAAGTTCTGAAACTCTCTTTGCAGAGAAGTGACTGCCACCAGAAACGCTGTGTTCTTAAACAAGCGAGGTAGTGAAGTTGTAGCTCTAGGCTCCAGGGTGGTGGGTCGTATTAGTTTGGAGAGGACTAGGCTGAGATCCCATATACATACACAATCAGACACAGGAGGGTGAACACTGAGTAGACCATTCAAGAATCAGGAAACGAGAGTGAGAGAAAATGGAAAACCCCTGTACTGGTGGATGCAATGCAGAGGTGGAAACCAGGTGGACTCTCATAGAACTAACTGAAAGGCCTGGTGATTTCAGATGCAACAGATACGTCAACATACATGTAATCTTTTTGTGATTGGGTAATAAACTTTGAGATTGTGCCCAAATCTAAAATCTTCCACTCTGCTGTATAGCTAGCTTTAGTGGATTCTTTTCTGCTGCTCACCAGGATGTCCTGATCCATTCAGGAGAACATTTTCTCATGAGAATTCAACAAGAGATCATCCGTGTCATGAAGTGGAGAGATTGGAGTAGAGACTTGCTCTGGTCTGATACAGGAGGCCCTTGAGTAGAGGTAAAGTTATTGGTGAGTGGATGGAGAGTTGATGTATGTCTAGGAACCAATACCCAATACTGCTTTGGCCACAAGTGCCTCAAGAATTAATGTTGCTTTGTCTCTTTTCAGTTTCCTGAGTACCCTCAGAATGAGAGGAACTGGAGGAAATGCATATAGAAGATGACTGGACCAAGGGAGAAAGAAGGAATCTGAGATGGAGCCAAGGCTGCTGCCCACCCTGAAGCACAATCTCGTGCATTTGTTGTTCAGGTTCATTGTGAACAAGTCTAGTACTGGGTAATCTCAGTGGTGGAAAAATCTAGATGAGAAGATCCTCTAATTGACCACTCATGTTGGTCTATGGGGGTTGGACCTGAGGCTTTCAGAAAGAAAGGCTATGGAAGGTAAGCCATGGTGGTCAGGGTTGAGATCTGCTCCTATGAAGGTCATGCCCTTGTTGATTGCAGTTGCAAAAAGTTTATTTAAACAAGCCAGGCTGATAATTAGCCACTCTCATTTGAAGAGTAGTGGTGGCATAATTTTGGTCACATAAATCCAGTCTCTTAAATTCTTTATCCTTGGGAGTAGCTTCATGATAGGGTTGACAAGACCATTCATTAGCTGCTGTGACCACCAAGGAATCGGGAACTGGGTGAACAACAAAAAATAATCAAAATCTTGATGTGGGACTTGGTATTGTCTGTCCACCCACTTTGCCATAAGAGGTATACAGGCTGGGGCCTGCCAGAGGATGCATCACCTCATTCTTGAGGTGAACTTTAAGTCAGAAATCTCTCTCTGAGTCATGGTGGGGAATGAGGTACAAATAGGGATTTGTCCCTGACATGGCCTTCACCAAGACAAATCAAGCAGCTCTTGTGCCTGCTCATGACAAGGATTACAGCCCTGCACATGGCACAATGCTTATGACCTGGGGATTTTTTCATAATAAACATTCCAGGTAACTACTAAAACTATAACTAAATAAACTAACTAAGCTATATACACTACAGAGTTTTGAAATGCTGGCTAACCAAAACAAATGCTAGCTCCAACTCTTGCCACAGGTGGTGAGAAGGAACTGAGAGGGATGTGGTGGACACACCCTTTTTATGCCCTCACCTGAGAGCATGACAAGAACAGGGTTTCTCACTTAGTCCTTAACTGGGCTCAAACTGTCTTACTAAGAGTATTTGAAATGACCTTGAATGAGTAGAAGAAAATATAAGAGGAAGTTGTGCTGTCTCCTTGAAAGCTGGTGTCACATTTCCATGTTTCCACAGAATGGGTAATTGTGAAGTTCTGACTTCCATCTTGGTTTGTGAACCTTTTAGGGTTCTGGGGGCATTCTTTTTTGCATAATTTCTGCAATATTACAGAGATGCTTTATGCAGCTCAGAGTGCGAATCCCCACTACCTGAACAAATCTGCTGCACAAACTTAACAAATTTTAGTGGAACTTTCCATCTCTTCCATTTTTTCTTCCAGGTAGCCAATGTGATTAGGAGTGTGCACTTTTTAGCTACTGCTAACCACCATAAATTTGGTAGAATCATATTCTCAGCTGGTTTGTTGTTTTCTAACAACCTTTTATCTTCACTGCACAGCCAAAACAAATAGTTTTTGTATTATCATTTTGTAAAATACAGTCTTAAAGCTGAAAGTGCCAGCTCTGTGCTTTAGTGATAAATTAGGAAGTGTGGTTTGCTTAGAAAGAAGGAAAGTTTTTCAAGTGGACATGAAAAGAAATAAAAATTACTTGAAACGTTAAGCTCCTGGAACAACCGTGCAAAATGTTGGCCTTGGCAGCAGAGGCTGACCTTGTTGAGTGATGCTAAGTGAGACTAGCTGAGTCTCCATAGCAGGTAGAGCTTGTTAACACCATATTGGATATGGCCCTTCAGTCAGTGGAATCTAGGATCCTACACTCAGCAGTCCTAGGATAGAGACCCTAAGAACAACCAAGCTTGGAGAGAAGGTTAGGGAGGGAATTTGAATTAACTTCTTAATACAGCCATAACAGGTAGATGTTCAGATACAAAGTGATGGGTAGGTAGAAAGATGGCAATGTGGTCATTTTTGACCCTACATAAATCAACTGTGTTTTAGAGCAGGGTGGGAATGCCACCAGTTCACCAACAAGTTACAATATTTTGGCATAGAATCATTCTACATATACAAGTACCTACGTATGTATAAAGGTAGGTACTTGTATATGTAGAATGATTCTATACCAATACTGTAACCTGTCAGTGAACTGGTGGCACTCCCTCTCTGTGAGTGTGAGATATGTCTTTCTCCAATTGTCTTTGTACACTTGATATCACAATTTTGCAATCTCAATCCGCAGGAGTACAGATAACATTTAGTGTGCTGGCTGATGCGGTTATGTTATAGGCCTCCATCCTGTACATTGTTTTTAACTGAAGTAAAGCCAGTTTGGAAAGTCTATTCCTTCTCATCAAGCATTTCTAAAAAACATAATATTTTAGGAGTCCTTCAAAAACAAGATTTCCATATCAGGATTACTTCCTGCTGGTACGAGGTAGTTATTACAAGAGCATCAAATGATTCAAAATAAGCATTCGCATTGCTTGCTTCATGAAGAAACTGGAAATGTAGGACAATCTACTGCCCTCAATCCTTCCTAATGTGCCACTCCCACTAATGTCACTGGCAGTCTTTAAACTTTAATTTTAAAGTGTAATAAAATATGATTCAAATTAATTTTCCATAAAGGTCAAAGGTTTGCCTTAGCACTTGGATTTACCACAGTGGCAAAGCAATGAAGCACAGCTATATACAGGGTGGTGTCCTATGTGAAAAACAAGGGAGGAAGGTGTTTATAGTAGGAATCCTGCGAGTTTCAAAGTGATGCCTTTCAAACAAAAATCTAATAATTAAAATAGGAAAGTGAAAGATAATGCCATTGCCATCAAACTCAGCATTTCAATCCAATATTTTATGGTAAGGTTAACTCTGCAGTATAGATAAAAATGGATAATAGAAATTAGTTTGTGAAAAATGAGTTAAGTCCTGTGGTACAATTTATCACCTGTTGGGAGAATTGCAGAAACTTCTTGGCAGTCCTCACACACTATCTGCCAAGTAGCACAGATTTCCAATATGAATGACATGGAGAATGAAATCAATGGAAATCCAGCACACACTAGTCAGTAAAGAGAGTTTCTTGTCCTGTTACTTAAGACACATGCTGGATCCCAATGCTCCGTGTCCCTATGTGAGGCGGTTTCTAACGGGTGCAATATGTACAGGAACAGGAGAAATACACAAATGATTAAGTTGTGTATAGATGTACACACTGTTTACATGTTGGCAGAAAACAGCAATATTTAGGTTTAATTTTGCTTGTGCATGCCTGTCAATGCTGTCATATGACCAAAAAGCCAGCTCCTAACTCTGCTGTGATGAAGGCAAGAGTGTCAAGGCTACTCCCTTCACCTGATGTTCTTAACCTTCATCTCTATAGTACTCACTCACATAACCAAGGATGCTTTACAGAAGAGCAAGGAGCAAAGAGAAGAGGACATTGAATGGGGATCAAAGGAAGGATCTCAGTACACACACAGAAAAATCACTTTTAAATGCTGAATGAAATGTCTCTCTCATTTAACCTGTCTGGGCCTCATTTCCCTGTCTGTAAAATGGGAAGAATAATGCTTCCCTAGTGAGGATAAATACATTAAAACATGGTGAAGCGCTTTGAGGTATACTGATGAAAAGCGTGATGTAAGAAATTGGCATTATTATTATTATTATTTGTGCAATGCATGTCAGTGTTCTACATTTTCTAGTGAATGCTGTAATTTGTGGATTATTGAAGCAGTGCTGCAATGTTAGGTATCCTCTTAGAGGCTTTTATCGTATTATAATCTGCTCTTCTTGTTATTACATTACTACTACTGGCCACCAGCTGCTTTCTCGCAAAAAGTTAATAAAAATGGGACACACATTTCATTTTCATATTAAAAATGCCTTTCAAGAAAAAAACAACCTTTCAAGCTTTATAAAAACATGCTACAGTATTCTATGGTAATAGTTCAAACCCTGCCACCCTGTAGCAATGATGCTGCCATGTTTGGGGCTATTATTCTAGAATACCGGTGAGCTTTTTTAAGGACATGATGGCTAAATGAGCTTTATTTTGACACTCCCATTACCTTATTCTAACATGGCACACTCTTCTACCCAGCATTTCAAAAGCAGAAAACCATCACCATGGTGTACCTGTGAATGAGGCAAGCATACTAGGTTGTTAAGGTGAGCACATGGTTTGGGGGGAACTTGGAGCTGGTAGTGTGTTGGAGTCATTTTACTGGTTATAACTAACGAAGCCAGAGTGGGGCTGTTGGGCATAGACAGGCTGCTGAACCAAAGCTATCTAGGATGCAGACACTCCAGAAAATTCAAAATGGAGAAATGGAGACAAATTGGAGAACTGGTCTGAATTCAACAAGATGAAATTCAATAAAGAAAAGTACAAAGTACTACACTTTGGAAGGAAAAAAAATCAAATATATTAAGGGTAGCTATAAAGAGGACTGTGATCAATTGGTCTTCATATCCACTGAAGGTGGGATAAGAAGTAATGGGCTTAAATCTGCAGTAACAGAGATTTAGGTTAGATATTGGGAAAAACTTTCTAACTGGAAAGGTTGTTAAACTCTTGATTAGGCTTCTAAGGGAGGTTGTGGAATACCCATCTTGGGAGGATTTTTAAGAACAGGTTGGACAAAACCTGCCAGGAATGGTGCAGGTTTACTTGATCCTGCCTCAGCATAGGGGCTGGACTTGGTGATTTCTGCAGGTCTCTTCCAGCCCTAATTTTTATGATCCTACGCTGATCCTACAGCAACCTTTCATGTTCCTCAGCTTTTTCCCCCTTATGTTTAGAAGCTGCTTAATATTTACTTTACTTCATAATGCATTAAAATAATAGAAAACAACAAAGAAAAGAGATAACAGCATTCATCCCTCATTGTTTTTGTAATATCCTTCATGCTCCAGTGCCTGTCTGTTTGACTGGATATACAGGGATCAACAATTCATGAAGACTCTTTTCAGTAACTACTTATAAAATGGTTGGCAAAATCAACAATTTCAGAGCAAAATATCCAAAAGGGAAGATAGAAACATTTCCCATGTCATGCACAACTATGTACCTGACTGCAGGTCTTTTCATATTACATCATCAGCATTTGTTTAGGTGGCATTCAATTCTATCAGCCTTACTTGTGTAGTAGTACCTTACCTTACTCTGCAAGTATTCCCATTTACTTCAATGGGTTACACAAAAAGTACAGTGCTATTCAATATATGAGTAAGACTGCAGAAATGCACCTCAGAATGATCACAGCAATTTAAAAATTACTCCATGGTTAAGCTTTGTAACTTGTCAAAGCAAGCATGAGACACTTTGAATGCGACTAGAACAACAAGGGGCAGAGTCAATTCCATAAGTGTGTATAAATTGGACAGTTTCTTGCCTAAGATGAAAAAATATAGGCCAGCATAAGTGAACATAAGTGTCATGCTCCCAACCTAGTGTGTGTGGAGTCTGGGGGAAGGAGGGTCTTAAGTCAGCTTTGTTTATTTAGTTAGGCTTTACCCTGTCGCTCCTGACAATTCCTGATGCCTTTCTTGTATTTTCTAGAGACCACAAGCTAGCTTTGTTCTTCCATTCAGCAGTGAAATCAACAAGGTTGGACAGATGTAACTGAGGGAAGAATCAGACTCAATGCCTTTTCTGTGATTGAACAAATTTTTGTTTGGTTTAGAATCACAGAACTGGACGGAACCTCGAGAGGTCATCTAGTCCAGTCCCCTGCACTTGTGGCAGGACTAAGTATTATCTAGACCATTCCTGACAGGTATTTGTCTAACCTGCTCTTAAAAATCTTCAGAGATGGAAATTCCACGACCTCCCTAGGAAATTTATTCCAATGCTTAACCACCCTGACAGTTAGGAAGATTTTTCTAATGTCTAATCTAAATCTCCTTTGCGGCAATTTAAGTCCATTGCTTCTCGTCCTATCCTCAGGTTAAGAAAAACAAATATTTTTAAGAAAATATTTTTCTTCCTTCTCCTTGTAACAACCTTTTACATACTTGAAAACTGTTATGTCCCCTCTCAGTCTTCTCTTTTCCAGACTAAACAAACCTATTTTTTTCAATCTTCCCTCATAGGTCATGTTTTCTAGACCTTTAATTATTTTTGCTGCTTTTTTCTGGACTCTCTCCAATTTGTTCACATCCTTCCTGAAATGTGGCACCCAGAAGTGGATAGAATACTCCAGTTGAGGCCTAATCAGCACAGAGTAGAGTGGAAGAATTACTTCTTGTGTCTTGCTTACTAGACGCCTGCTAATACATCACAGAAGGATGTTCGGTTTTTTTGCAACGGTGTTACACTGTTGACTCATTTAGCTTGTGGTCCACTATGACCCCAAGGTCCCTTTACACAGTACTTCTTCTAGGCAGTCATTTCCCATTTTGTATGTGTGCAACTGATGGTTCCTTCCTAAGTGGAGTACTTTGCATTTGTCCTTATTGAATTTCATCCTATTTACTTCAGACCATTTCTCCAGTTTGTCAAGATCATTTTGAATTTTAATCCTATTTTGAATTTTAATCCCTTCCCAGCTTGGTATCATCCGCAAACTTTATAAGTGTACTCTCTATGCCATTATCTAAATCATTGATGAAGATCATGAACAGAACTGGACCCAAAACTGATCCCTGTGGGACCCCATTTGATATGCCCTTCCAGCTTGACTATGAACCACTGATGATTACTCTCTGGGAACAGTTTTCCAATCAGTTTTGCACCCACCTTCTAGTAGCTCCATCTAGGTTGCGTTTCCCTAGTTTGTTTATGAGAAGGTCATGTGAGACAGTAACAAAAGCTTTACTAAAGTCAAGATATACCATGTCTACTGCTTCCCCCCCATCCACAAGGCTTGTTACCCTGTCAAAGCAATCTATCAGGTTGGTTTGGCATGATTTGTTTTTGACAAATCCATGCTGACTGTTACTTATCACCTTGTTATCTTCTAGATGTTTGCGAATTAATTGCTTAATTATTTGCTCCATTATCTTTCTGGGTGCAGAAGTTAAGCTGACTGGTCTGTAATTCCCGGGTTTGACCTTATTTTCCTTTTTATAGGTTGGTGTTATATTTGCCCTTTTCCAGTCTTCTGGAATCTCTCCCGTCTTCCATGACTTTTCAAAGATAATTGCTAATGGCTCATATATCTCCTCAGTCAGCTTCTTGAATATTCTAGGATCAATTCACCAAGGTCTGATGAAATGCAAGACATCTAATTTTTCCAAGTAATTTTTAACTTGTTCTTTCCCTATTTTAGCCTCTTCTGATCCTACCTCATTTTCATTGGCATTCCCTATGTTAGGCATCCAATCACCACCAACCTTCTTGGTGAAAACCGAAACAAAGAAGTCATTAAGCATCTCCGCCTTTTCCACATTATCTAATATTTTCCCCCCTCACTGAACACAGGCCTACCCTGTCCTTGGTCTTCCTCTTGCTTCTAATGTATTGTAGAATGTTTTCTTGTTACCCTTCATGTCTCTAGCTAGTTTGATCTCATTTTGTGCCTTGGCCTTTCTAATTTTGTCCCTACATAACTGTGTTATTTGTTTATATTCATCCTGTCATTTGACTTAGTTTCCAGTTTTTGAAGGACTCTTGATTTTTAGATCATTGAAGATCTCCTGGTTAAGCCAGGATGGTCTCTTGCAATATTTCCTGTCTTTCCTACGCAGTGGGATAGTTTGCTTTTGTGCCCTTCATAATGACTCTCTGAAAAACTGCCAACCCTCTTCTATTGTTTTTCCCCTTATACTTGCTTCCTATGGGATCTTACCTACCAACTCCCTGAGTTTGCTAAAGTCTGCCTTCATGAAATCCATTGTCTTTATTTTGCCATTCTCCCTCCTACCCTTCCTTAGAATCATGAACTTTATCATTTCATGATCACTTTCACCCAAGCTGCCTTCCACTTTCAAATTCTCAACCAGTTCCTCCCTATTTGTCAAAATCAAATCTAAAACAGCGTCTCTCCTAGTAGCTGTCTCCACCTTCGGAAATAAAAATATGTCTCCAATACATTCCAATAACTTATTGGATAATCTGTGCCTTGCTGTGTTATTTTCCCAACAGATGTCTGAGTAGTTGAAATGCCCCATCACCACCAAGTCCTGTGATTTGGATGATTTTGTTAGTTGTTTAAAAAAAGCCTCATCCACCTCTTCTTCCTGGTTTGGTGGTCTGTAGTAGAGCCCCTATCATGACATCACCCTCATTTTCACCCCTTTTATCCTTACCCAGACACTTTCAACAAGTCTGTCTCCTATTTCCATCTCAACCTCAATCCAAGTGTATACATTTTTAATGTATAAGGCAACAACTCCTCTTTTTTCCCTGCCTGTCCTTCCTGAGCAAGCTGTACCCTTCTATACCAGTATTCCAGTCATGCGTATTATCCCACCAAGTCTCTGTGATGCCAACTGTGTCATAGTTGTATTTATTTAATAGCATTTTGAGTTCTTCCCGCTTATTCCCCGTACTTCTTGCATTATTATACAGACATCTACAATACTGATTTGATTTCCCCCCCCCACACACACACAGTTCTGTCTTGTCTTGTCTCTCCTTTATCCCTGCTATAACAGCCCATGCTTCCCTCCTCCCCCCCAAATTCCAAAACTGCTCCCAGATCTCCATGTTCTTGACTTACCTGTGAGCTTTGGCCACCTGCCCCCTTTGAACCTAGTTTAAAGCCCTCCTCAGTAGGTTAGCCAGATATATTTTAGATATATTTTCTGCCTCTTACTTTTTTTTAAGCATTGCTGCATCCCATTCCATTTTTCATCTCATCTACATTTTCTCATCCATCTTTGTTGTTCCTAACATCCTATTCTCTACACTATTCTTTCTTTGCTCCATTTTCCCCTCCTCTCCTAAGCACAGGAGTACTAGAGTCCTTCACAATGGAGCAGAAATTAATATATGGGTGAAATCACTGTATGTAAATTAATTATATGTTCCTAATACAGTTTTCTAGTAGTTTGTAGTAACTATGTGGATGATTTTTCTTTCACTTGCACCAGTACAAATCAAGAGTGACCTTTCTGAAGTCAGTGGAGCTACCTGGTGAAGGGGGAAGAGAACTGGGCCCTGTATTAAATTTGTTTGAGATTTCTGTGGTCACATATGTTCAAAAAACTAATTGAATTTGGGTTCCTTAAGCACATAAGAGACTCAGCCTTTGTATTTTGATCAAATAAAATTCCACTACTGAAATGAATCTCTTAAGGTAAAACAGGAAAACAAAAATTAAATTGGAAACATAACAAATCTCAGTCTAACGTATGGTGCAACAATGGGAGAAGTTATACAAATATTTCTCAGATGCTTTCTTTAAGAGCTATTCAAGTATTTTATACAAAGTGGAACAGCTTCAACAGGAGAGTGAGAGACTTCCACCCCAGCATATGCTATAGCCCAACGATTTGGGCACTCACTTGCCATGTGGGAGACAGAAATTCAAATCCCTGCTCGGAATTAGAGACATTGTGGACTTTAAACAAAGGCCTGGTCCACACTGGGGGGGGGGGAGAGGAGGGCACGGCGGGGGGGGGGAAATCGATCTAAGTTATGCAACTTCAGCTACGTTATTAAGTCGATGTACTTAGATCTACTTACCGCAGTGAAGACACCGCGGTAAGTCGACAGCTGACGCTCTCCCATCGACTCCGCCTGCGCCTCTCGCCCTGGTGGAGTACTGGAGTTGACGAGAGAGCACTCGGTGGTCGATTTATCACATCGCTGGACTGATTGCTGCCCATCGATCCAGCAGATAATGTAGACAAGCCCAAAGTCTCCTACGTCCGAGGTGACGGCCCTAACCACTGGGCTATAAGATATAATGGCAGCACCACCATTTCTGTGATTGGTGCCTAAGTCCTATTGTGAATCTACCCTGAAAATTTTGATTTTGTCTGAAATTTGGCAAATTTGTGAATAGTTTTGATAAACCTGAAAACTGCATTTTTCAGCAAATAAACCATTTGCTTGAAAATAAATTTACACACATACTTCAGCCTTTGCTGGATTGGTTCCTAAATAGTTTTGTGGTAACAAAGGGCTCAAACCATTTAACAAACAGGCTCTTCACCTGTTTTCCCACTGAAACTTCACTGGCCTCTGACTTCACCGCTACATCATCATCTGTCCTCCCAGACTGCCAAACACCACAAAAGCCAGCCCAAAGTCTTTGGAGCAGCTCATGCCTCACCCTACAAAGACATATGTTGTTCCTTCCCTCACCTTATTAAGAGATTGACTTATAGGAATTAATACCGGGAACTCATTTATGTAAAAACTTTGAACACCTTTCCATATTGGTCAGCAATTGTCACATGATGGCCAGGAGAAAGCTTATAGCTTCCAGCCCAGGCTTAATAGCAAATGGAGGAGGGCAAGGCATGAGGAGACTACTCTGGAAGCAAGGTAAATTTGTAACAAGTATTCAGGTTTTGGAGACTTTTACCACTATTCCATTTGCTACTGAGCAGGGCATAGGTGCCAAGTCCAGGGGTGCTCTGGGTACTTAGCGGCCCCACAGATCAGCTCCTGCCCCTCCCTCCCAGCACCTCCCCACCCACCATGATCAGCTGTTCCGTGGTGTGCAGGAGGCGCTGGGAAGGAGGGGGAGGAGCGGGGATGGGGTGCACTCAGGGGAGG
Organism: Chelonia mydas; assembly: GCF_015237465.2. Lineage (NCBI taxonomy): Eukaryota > Metazoa > Chordata > Testudines > Cheloniidae > Chelonia > Chelonia mydas. Next base: position 181,192,995 of record NC_057849.1, read on the forward strand.
GGGCGGAACTGGGTGGGAAAGGTGAGGTGGGGGTGGGGGCTGGGGAGAAAGGGTGGAATGAAGGCAGGGTCTGGGGTGGAGTGGGGGTGGGAAGAGGCAGGCCAGGATGGGAATTTGGGGGAAGGGGTTGGGTGGGGACAGAGCGGAGGGTTGAGCACCCCTGGGGCCTGGAGGAAGCCGGCACTTGTGGAGCAGGGGAAAAAAACCAGTCTTGCACCAAAACATCTCCCTGGGCTAAGAAAATGTGGTAGCAGGAGTCCCTGATAATGGTCTGAAATACTATTGTGCTAATTAGGCCACCATCCCAGAGTGTGCAACAAATATGACTGTTGTTTCATAGCTCTACACTAGTGAGCCTATATATTTATTATTCATTTCCTATTCATTCATTTTAATTCACACTTTTTATATCCATGCCTATCCTACACTCTAGTTGTCTGTGATAAAAATGTACATAATACAAAAGACATATAGATCCAGTAGCTAACACCCTTCCCCTTACCCTCCCCCCCACTTCAAATATGGCATACATTTTAGATAGTCCTGACTGGGGAAGGTGTGATTGTATTTTAGATTTTACTCTTTGGCAGGTAATGGGAAGAATTTGGGGGTTGAAAGCAGAAGTATTTTATGGAAGAACCAAGCACACAGCAATAGACTATCCTACAATCAGAGATCCATACTGGTAAATAAGTACTGGAGAGAATGTAGTATTATATCATGCAGTCTGGAAACTTTCTTCACCAGGATGATTAGAAGTGGGCCTAAAACCCAAGTTCAGACAGTTTGATGGTGGTTATATAGAGTTTGATTTGGTTAGGTTAATTTGGTTTGGTTAGGCTAATCAGAAATAAAGGTGGAAGCGGGATTCAGGTGGGGAACCTTCACAAAGTCTGAAAACATTTAATTCCAAGGGTTTAGTTTCCAGCCCATCCCTAATGAAAAGACTTGTGTCCCTTTTTCAAACTCCAAATACACTCCTTATAACTGCTTATAACATCCCAGTTAATAGCTTCAGTCATTTCTCTTGTGGGAGAGCCTATGAAGAAACTAAGTGCCACATCCAACCCTCCCCCCTAGTCAAACTGAATTTACTCATAGTATGAGATAAAAACCAGGCCTATAACGTGCCAGCCAGTAACTTCAGTTTGTCATTGACTTCATTATGAGAAAAAGTGTGGACAGACAACACAAGCATCACATAGCTCAAGAGCCGCACACTAGGAGATCTAGATTTTGTTCATGACATCACTCTAAAGGACAGCTCAATCAACATGCAAGCAAAGACGAGAAGACTGTGCAATATAGCAAGAAAGATGGTGTTAATCAATTATGAAAAAAAATATCTAATGGGGACCCCAGCAACTCCCAATTCAACCACTGCAAAACAATACAACAAGTGAGTCAATTCACATACCTTGTCAGGAATGTGGAAGCCAGAGAGGATATTCAGAAGCAAATATCATGAATTGGTGACAGCTGCATTAGCCAGCTTCAACAAAATTTGGTTGTGGAAAACCTACAATTTCCAAGAATTTATTGGATAATCCGTGCCCTGCTGTGTTCATCTTCAACTCAAATATCTTAACAGATGGACGTGAAAGTTGGAAATCCACCAAAGATACACACAGATGTCGAAGTGTCTTTGAAAGAAAATGTCATGGAAAAAATACTAGGTATTCAATGCATGAATTTGAAAGAAATGCTGAATTTGACAAAGAATTTAACTCCTCCTCGTCTCCCCTGGGCCACTGGGCAGCTGGAGAAGAACACAAAAGGACCCCTCCATCAGACACTACTCAGAGAAAGAAAATTCATGGACTCAACAAATAGAAGACATGCACAGAGCAACACAGTATAAACAGGGATAGTGGAGCCCTGTTTGTTCCCTATGCAACATCTGATGGCATGGGAAAACTTCAGATTCAGAATAGCATCAGTCATTTCCCCTGTGGCAGAGCCTCAGAAATGAAGTGCCACATCAGAGCCCATCAGATGTTGCCACTACAAGACCTAACAATTTCAGACTGATTAAAGTATCATTTAGTTCCATCAGACTCCATTCCAAAAAAGGAAAATCATGAAGGAAGTTATACTGCATACATGCTGGCCATAATTTCTACTACAATTTTGAATATAATACTCCCAAAAAAGGCCTTCAGCTTTTTCTACAAGCCTACATGATATGCTTCAGAGCACCTGGAATCGCTTCGCATTTCCAGCATTTATCGGACGCTGAGGATAAGTCTGATGTGTGCTGTAATTCATCATTCGTTTGATTTCACTATTTCATAGGATTTTCTCCTGTGCTTCCTAATCAAGTTTGCCGCTAATCTGCATATCAAAAGTATTTCAGTATATTTATAGCAATAGCCTTTAAACACTTGAAAAGTATTAGCATGTTGGCATTAATATAATCAATTTTTTCTGGCATTTCCCCTTCTCTCTCCTCCCAACCCATTCATTTTACATACGTTAACAAAAATACACATGTAGGTTTGGCTGCTAATTATTTTCCATCTCTGAATACATATTAGGCATCCATATATAAAATGTTTATCTTGCTTTTATCTTCCTTACCTCACACTAATCTGATAAGTGAATTTTTCCTTGACATCACCACCACCGTAAAGTTGCATGAAAATCTGATCACAAACACATACACACATTCTTATCTGTAGTGTTATAAACAACTGCCACAAAAATCTGTGCTGATTTTCCAATTTGTCATGGAAAAAAGAAAAATATAAAAAAAATTTTAGATTATCTAGTATAAGTGGTCTTTAGACATTTTAAATCAAGTGTTTCATTCAAATTGCACCCATTTTGGAAATACACATTTCCAAAAAGTTGATCTTGCAGATAGTGATTCCTCCATCTTTCTCAGGCTGCCTGTATTGTATTTATCAGGCAGATGCTATTCTCTGCATACACAATACTATTTTCCCAAACTTTTAAAGTATGTATATTGTGATGTGATATGCTCAGTGCTCAGTTCCCATTTCAGTACCTAAATGAAGGTGCCAGAAATCCTTCATGAAAACCCTGCCCATAACCTTTCTAATGTCTATTGCAAAGGAGAAATACAACTTAAACTGGATCATATTGCTGAGAGTAAGTGCATTTTGCAGCAAGCCTACATCATCTGTGAAACTAAATATTCTCAACGGTATACATGCCAAGAAGGTAAATTACAAATAATCCTATGGTGGAGTAAACAGTTTCACATGTTCCCTCTTGTTCCATTCAGAAGCGTATTCAGCGTAATTGCTTTTCTATAAAGGAGACGTGGGGTAGCTCACACACTGGAAAAGTAAATGTTTAGAAATCAACACTCCCTTTTAAACAATCAGTCTTTGCCTTTTGTAAATTATCATGAACATATGCAGAATTCTTTTCGGGGGCACAAAAACTCAGTACATATATTACATTGACTTTTAAAGTTCTGTAACACCATACACCCACTTTGCATCTGTCTTCTACTGATGCGTCTCTTCTGTCAGCCAGGGAATCTCTAGACTCAAGCAAGTAGAGCAGGCATTAACTTTATCTCAAGTTTAAATGCTTTTCATCCAATGCATGAGGAAATTCAATGTTACAGTTGCAAAAGTAACTGCAAATCGACCCCATTGCACATATATTGACATATTTAAGTGCGCAATACTATTATTCAAAAAACGGTCTTACACCAAAGTCTAGCTCTCCTGAATTTTTTTTAATAATTTCAAACACTGCATTAACTGTTGGTTTTGGGGGGTTTTTGCAACGGTATTATAAGCATTCCAAGAGGTCAGGTTAGTTTTAGATTCAAAAAGAGGTTTTTTTCCTTCTTTTTAAAGATTGGGGGGAGGGGCAGAGAAAAATGACTAGACACAGATAGAGAAGCCATAAATTACCCAGATCTAGCTTCTACTTACAAAATGTAGTAAATCTTTTTAAGACGGGTACAAATATCAAGAACAGCACCACCCAAGTCTATTTATATGACCAACAGCTAAGATCTCCTCCTCCGAACAAATTCTACTCTTTATAATCCCCACACAGAAAATATCACCTGCTGCTCAGTCTGGTTCAATTGTGTTTGAAACCAAATTTACATTCAGTCAGTTGCAAAACTGGGTGTGCTCTCTGCTGGTCATGCTGCCTTTCAGATTCAGGGATTATGCAAATAAATTGTCCTACACTCTGGACTGACACTAGAAGGTGTCAAGTTGTCTTGCCCAGCAAAAGGGACTCTCAGCCAATTGCCTGCATTTCTCCATCAAAAAATCAAAGGCATCCTCCCTTATCCTATTTTAAGGTGTCCTTAACCAGGTACCATTTAAACATAACTTGTTAGTGAAGAAATTTTCTTGTTCTGTCAGTGAAGTTGGGCTCTGGACCATCTCCAGGAACTAAGAGGTATATTTCCATCATATAAAACCTGCTAGAAAAGCATTTAAAAGTTTTATATTATTTGTCACCATACTAAAACATTTCCCATGATCTGATTAATGTTTTACAGTGCTAATGACTTTCACATCTATTGATTGGAAAATAATTAAAGATATTGACAGACCGTCCGGCATAACTGCCCTTTCCCCTTCTAAAAATATTTCTTCACCTACATTATCTCACTAACTTAAAAGCTGGTCATTTTCCATTAGGGATAAGATGGTCATGGTTGAATGAGAGACTAAAATAGAAAAGGAATGAAGGAAGCACCCTGAATAATCAAGTGTCATCCTTTTCACTTTCTGCCTGGATATCTTTAAATGACTCATGAATCTTGAACTGGGGTTCAGTAGTATATAAAATTTAGGTCAAATTTTTCCCTCAGTCATACCTATACCTTGGGAGAATGTTGCCCTAGTTTAGACAGCAAATAATTGTCTGTTAGTTCATTCCGATCAAGCAGGTCATCAAGTACTCAGAAGTTGCAATATGCACAACATGGATTTCATTAGCATTGCAGAAGGCACATTTGGTGTTCCATGCCTTTGATCAAAGCTGTTTGAGCATTAGAACATGGGATCTGGGCACCTATTTTGACTTAGGCAGCCAAATATGAAAACATGGCCCCAAAAAGGCATCCACTTACACTGAAGAGATTTTTAACAGAACCAGTTTATAAGTTATGCACGTTCACTATTCTGGAAGTGCAATTTTCTTATTGCAATATACTGAAACAATCTGGACTTTCACTATATCCTAGTTCACTGTAAGCAGAATTCACTATATTTGCTACCAGAAACTATCATTTTACAACCCTAACTAAGCATAAGCTTTTAATAGATATGCACAGTTATTCGCCCTTTAATGTTTCACCAGATGCTGCAGAACAGAAAAAGGACCATACTAATGAGAGATTTGCTACAGTAGCACTTCCTTGAAAAGCTTTGGCAAAGTAACAGTATCAGCAGTGACAACTATGATATTTAAATATGCCGGAGATCTACAGAAAACAAATGTTATCAAAGATGGAAACAAGCAGACACCACATTTTAGGGCATAATTTCAACATTTGTCTATATTGATGAATATGTTCCATAGACAGTAAAAAAAACTGCAAGGGATTATTACAGTAACTGTTTATATGCTAGACATACTGCAGGACAACTTGTACTTGAATTCACTGATACATACATATCACACACGACATCTTGCACTAATTACATTAATCAGAAATCTCAATCAATTCTAGAGCCCAACTATGACCAACAATATCAACAATTACAATCAAAAGAGTAGGTCTATGCTGCTCACTCACAGTGAGACAGAATACACACACTGCATGCTTGACCCTGCAGAGTATAAATAGCTGTGTAGCTGCTGAGGCAAGTCAAAGTGTGTCTGAACCCTGTTGGTATGCACCCTATGTGGCTCTCTTCACACCCAACCAGGGCTTCCCACATCTACACTATTTTTAGCAGTGTAAGGCCCTGCTGCCAGGGAAAGGCTCCAGAAGCAGGGAAAGGCTCAGCACTTCCCCACGATGGAAGACTTTCCCCAGTGCCTGTGCCTGCAAGGGTTTTTCATTGCTATGTGTCACTATACACTGCCGTGAGGACGCAACCCCTGGTTTGCACTGCAGCATGTAGCTACACATACCCTACATACCACTGCCCATGTAGACGAGGCCCAAGAATTTGGTCTCGTTTCCAATGGACAGCAGGGTAACTGGAGGCTGAGAAAAGGGGGAAAAAGGAGACAAACGCAAACAAAACAATTAGAAAATTCTGAGGCGTGTCCATGTCAGGACAGCGCCAGGAAGGATACTCTGACAAAATGTAGAACCATAAAGGAAATTTTAGCACTGTTATTTAAATAAATGATTTTATAATAAAAACAGTCTTTAGAATAGAGTCTTTGAAGGTCAGTTATGGAAGCATTATTGGAGACTTCTAAGACAGGCTAGAATAACATCACTCCTGAGCATTTGAGTACCTATTCTCAAGTGCAAACTACCATATGACATCACTAGCCTTAACAACATTCACAGGCAAAACCAGAAAACCTTTCCCAGTACCCAGCAACTCAGCCCCATTTTATTCAGGAAAAAAAAAAACTTTCAGGTTTCAGATTTTATCATGGAGGTTTCACAAAGATGTAGTCATGGATACAACAAATGTTGTCTCTGGAAGAGCCATATGTATATGATGACTATTCTCTATTCCACATTTTTACAATGCAGTTCATCGAAGTACACAGCAACATGGTGATCAAACTACTGAATCAGAGTCCCAAATAATGCTAATATCATTATGAAGTTCTGGGAAAGCAGCAACATAATAGCAATGCTAAGCCCTCACAGCAGAGAAACAAAGATTGTGATTTAGAGCAATTAATCAACAAGAAAGAAGCAAATGAAATGGTCTGCTAACCCTAACATTTATCTCTTTCATCAATAGGACATCAGTGAAATTAAACTCAGACTGAATAGTGACCAAAAAGTCATCATTATCTGGTAGCTGTTCTGTGGTTGTGAGTTGGTACTACTGATCCCACAAGTTTGGTATCCATGTCACAAATGTGCACCATCAGGAGCCTCATTAACTAATATTCTTATTGGCAGACTCAAAAAAGAGCTCTGGACTGAATAGACATGGATCTTCAACTACTCTCTCACATCTGGAAGTAGCCCCACTAGCCCATTACTGAGGCACACTGTACAAGGTTGTGAGGCAGAACCTACTACTGCCACTTGCCATGGTGTACAGGTTCTATGGATAAACTGAGACTTCAGTTTCCCGCACTATCCCATTTAGTACTTTTCATAAGCACCACCATCCATCTAAAAAAATAAATAAATACAAGTACATTAACTTACATGATTTAAATATGTATTGCTAAACAGAATGCCACAGGCAGAACTAACCCTTTAAAAGAATAGCTGACATGAAATAACCATTAAAAAACTGGGATAATAAAATGTACTGGGTGAAGTTCAACACTGACAAAGTTTCAGTGAAATTACTCCAGGGATGAACACTGCCTCCTGAGTGTAGCTAAAAATCTTCTTGCATATCTCAAGACAAGGGAGATCATTTTTTTCCTGAGGCAAAGGAGTGTATAACCAAACTATCATCATTTTGCTCAGTAGTTATGTGCTAATGTTTCCAAACTTTATGTAGATGCAGAAAACTTTTGGCAAACAATGCAAACAAAACTTCCCATTGGAACTCGAATGAGAAACATTGACTGAAAAGAAACCATGCCTATACACCCTATCAAAATTCATGTCCAGTAACAACAAAGATGGCCAATTCCCCACAATTTACACAAATCACTCCCTTAGAGGGTCTGCAGCTAGTCTACCATATGAAAATGGTATTGAAACAAGACATATTGTGAAAGTCATGCAAATGAGTCCAGCACAAATAGTTTTATTACAAGAACAAATTTACAACCAAGACAATGTTTCAATAACATAACTGGAGCTAAGAACAAAACCTGAAACAAAGAAATTTGATTTATGCTTCATCCACAACCTGTCCTGAACACAAAATGTACCTATACATATTAATCTCAAACATGAATGCCTGCATGAAATGAAATCAAAACAGTCAATGTACATTTTTTCTACCCAATTGCTTTAAAAGTAGCTGATCTGAGCCCATTGTCAGATTCTCAGTGCAACCTACTCTGTGCGGTCATTGAAGTGAAATAAACTGAGCTGCAAACCACTCTGCATAATGAATTGCCTAAATATGAGAAATATCTGAACTGATGATATTTTCAAATAAAACACCTACTGTTTCAATGCATTTTCTCTTTAATCTTGTGGTATAACAAGAATAAATATTCATATTGATGGAACATGCTTTTGCATGGAACCTAGACAGCTTTTGAGGTTATCAAATGCCGCCGCTGCACCTCAGCATTCCATTTCCCTGAAAACATTTTTTACTTTTGCATTCTCAAATGCGAGTATTATTATTCATGATTTTATAACACCAAGGAGTGTTGGGTGCTTCACCACCCACATGGTTCTCTGCGGAACTGGAGCGAGCCTAACTTGTAGATGCAAAAAGATAAGTAAGGATGACAGACAATGAGGATAGAGATGGGGATTTAATCTTAGCACATTCAGTAGCTCTCACTGAGAATCAGATACTAATATCTTCATTCCATGTGCAGAACTGTCATTAGAGTCAATGGGTTTTGCATAAAGATGAAGAGTGGATGATGACTTTGTGGGTTTGATTTAACTTTATGATGGAATCTACAGCTGGAAAAATACTACTAATTATACTTTATCTGAGCCTAGAAAGAACTAGCATGCCATGCAATTCAATTGCTTTAGAAGTTGTCGATTTAAACACTTTAGTTACAGTGTGATTAAATACACTTATTACAAACCACAAAAATTATCCTTGAAATGACTTCTTCAGAATCCTTTTTTCCATATAGAATTTTAACATTTATGTAAATGGGCCCAATTCTCCACTGCCTTGCTCTCGTATAGTTATTTACACCTGGGCAGGGTGGGCAAAAAACAATGTCATCCTAAGTCAGTAGCATTTTACACCCACATTTCACAGGTGCAAAATAACAAGATAACAGAGAAACAAGCTTGATGGCTAGTCCTGGGAACATGAAGACAAATTTGGTTTCATTTCAGGTTGTTTGGTATGTATTTCCCAATCATTTTTTCTAGTCAAATATTGTAGCACTCACCACTTAATCTATACATCATTCATGCTTTCAAAGTAAGAAGATTGTGTTTTCCCAAATCAAATCATGTTTGTGGTACCGTATTTTCCAAGTTGTAAAACACTTAAGTCCTCTCTGCTGGCTCCTTTCTCTGATCTGCTCTGCTACTCTGCCTGAGCTCGAAAAGCTGAGCTCTGCCTCTCTCTCTCCTACACCTCTCTGTTCCTTGCTTCCCTCCCGTTCTCTGCCCAGAGAGAGAAGGAAGTGAGGAATACAGGGGCCCACCTCTTCCCTTCTTGAGCCTTGTCTCTTCCCCCACCATGGGGACTGTGAAGAGGTTTTTAACTCGCTAGAGTTGGTCATTGACTCATTGGGCTCATGCTGTACTGTTGTTGCATGAAAAGTTATGACAAGCTTTAACCTTGAAACACTTGCACCCTGTGTGATGACAGAGAGACAGGTGAGAAAAAAAAACATTTTATCAGAGAGCAACGTACCTTGAACAAGCATTTTATCGTTTTTTAAAAAAGTATTTTGATAGATGAAATAAAAAATGGAGAACTGTCAGGAAGCCAGAAATCTTCTTGGGACACCAGGACACTGAATAAAAAGTGGGATTATCCAAGGTTGTTTCTATGTTTAACTAGTTTGGAAAGATCAATCATCTCTTTTTACTGATAACAAGTTTATGTGCTTCTAACTTAGGCTGTGGTTGGTCACAATGTGTTCATTTGCCAATTTCTTCCCCTTCAATATTTCAGACTTAGGCTTGGAAGAATTCCATTTTTATTTTAATAATTTTGACAGATAAAAATAAAAATAAATTACAAATATTGATATTATCAATTTACATTTATCACCGTTACAGGAAATTAGGGGCGGGGGCGGGGTCAGACAATTATTTAACACCAGTGTTATAACACATTTAGGTAGGACTCTAATACGTTCCCAAGCTCCATTTTTCTTACTTTGCTTATCCGTGCATTTCAACCAGGGCCGACTCTACAATTTTGGCCGCCCCAAGCAGCGAAAAAAGCTGCAGACGGCAAAAGGAAGAAGCTGCCGCCGATTTGCCACCGTGGCTGCAAAGGAGAGAAGCTGCTGCCGAATTGCCGCCGCGGCCAAAGGAACTGCCGCCCCTTTCCAACTGCCTGCTTGGAACGCTGGGGCCTGGAGCCAGCCCTGTTTTCAACTAAAATCGATGGACATATTTTTTCATCAGTTTGTGTGTAAAATGAAATTGACATTTACTGACAAAAATCTAATCCTGCCAAGCCTACACCTGACTGTATTTTCATCAGTCATGCTAACAGCAAAGCTAGCAATGTGTTTTTAAACTTTACAAGGGAAAGGTTTTATATAATACCCTCTCAATGCATATTGCTGTTTGCGACAGATAAATGAAATGGCCAGAAAATAATACAATTGACAATCTGAGAGTCAGCTGAACAAGTCTTACTATCAATACATGAATAGCTAATCAGCTAGAGGAAAAAAAGAAATCAAATGGTTTGTAGACTGTCTGCTACTGAGAACATCATCTGCCAGCTGTGATTTAAATGCAGCATCAGTGGTGCTACTTAAATGCAAAAGATTTAAAATATGATCTGATCTCAACCCAAACCCCTCAGGACTCTGGTTAGCTTGCTCAGGACAGCATGGCCAAGGAAGTCAATGGACCTGACCTTTCTCTTACTCCTGATTTATTCCAGCTTAAGTAACTCCACTCTGAAGTTTCAGTGGAGTTCCACGAGCATATGGAGAGCGTGAGAGAGGGGATAACTAGGCACACAATGCCTCATCTTTACTGAACAGGTCCTTTCAAAAGGATTCTGTCTTAAGTTCAAAATGCTGCTTCTAGTCTTTGACTCCGCATAGACTGGCTCTATTTAAAAATCAAAAGCACATCTTGCACTTTAAATGTCATTACCATAGGTCTTACAATACTGTTTAAAGTTGAAAGCAGCAGGTTAAGTAATAGCTAATTTCTGGAGGGTTTGTTTGTTTCTTTTGTTCCACTAAAGGTTTATTTAAATTTTAACCCATAGTAAATACTGAACATCAGTCTGTGATCCTTGCTCAGCTATTCAGTCCTTACTCAGACTGACCCCCAACTAACATCAGCGAGAGTCAGCCTGAAGGAGGACTGAGAAGAAACCCAAAGTAAAAACAACAAGCCAAACCCAAAGGGCCTTTGCTCCTTTCAGGATCACTGGAGTGTGTGTGGATGGCTGCACTGCAGCCAGAGTACACAGAAGAATTGGCTGACTGGCTCTGTCATAAATATAAAGGGAAGGGTAACCAACTTTCTGTATACAGTGCTATAAAATCCCTCCTGGCCAAAGGCAAAGTCCTTTCACCTGTAAAGGGTTAAGAAGCTCAGGTAACCTGGCTGGCACCTGACCCAAAATGACCAATGAGGGGACAAGATTCTTTCAAATCTGGAGGTGGGGAAAAGGCTTTTGGCTGTCTGTGTGATACCTTTGCCGGGAACAGATCAAGGATGCAAGCCCTCCAACTCCTGTAAAGTTAGTAAGTAATCTAGCTAGAAAATGCATTAGGTTTTCTTTGTTTTGGCTTGTGAAATTCACTGTGCTGGAGGAAATGTGTATTCCTGTTTTTGTGTCTTTTTATAACTTAAGGTTTTGCCTAGAGGGATTCTCTATGTTTTGAATCTGACTGCCTGTAAGATTATCATCCATGCTGATCTTACAGAGTTGTTCTTATCTTTTTTTTTGTTCTTCTAATAAAGTTCTGTTTTTTAAGACTCTGACTGGGTTTTTTGGGTCTTAAAAATCCAAGGCTGGTTTGTGCTCATCTTGTTTATTCTCAAGCCTCCCCAGGAAAGGGAGGTAAGGGCTTAAGGGGATATTTTGGGGAAATAGGAACTCCACATGGTCCTTTCCCTGATTGTTTGTTAAATCACTTGGTGGTGGTGGTGGTGGTGGCGGCGTTTACCTAATCCAAGGACAAAGACTTTGTGCCTTGGGGAAGTTTTAACCTAAGCTGGTAGAAATAAGCTTAGGGGGTCTTTCATGCGGGTCCCCACACCTGTACCCTAGAGTTCAGAGTGGGGAAGGAACTCTGACAGGCTCCGTCAAAATTCCTTCAAGGGTCTTCTGGGTAGCACAGCCCAGCGTGGCAGCATCCCCTCCCTTGGATGCTCCTTCTCTCCCACCCATTTCAGTGGCTGACCACTATCTGGGCCTGTGCAAATCCCTCAATATTTGGCCCATTTATGAGAAAAGGATAAAACAGAGCCCCAAACATCTGGCCTTGGCTGCTTCAGTACACTGCATGTACAGTAAGCTAGATAAACATTATCAACTGCCCAATAACTGTACTAATGATCTCCAAGGAAGCGATGGTAGCCATTGTCTCTGAGTCCACTACACTGGACAAAACACTTGAACACACCAAAAAGAACTTCCTGCTTAGGCAGAGGAGGAGGAACTCTCACCTAATAGGTATTTTCCATCGCTCATAGCTATGATTATATTAAATATAAACATTTCTTTAAACTGATCATTGGGAGCTGTGTATTGAAGAAATGACAGAGCATTTACTTAAATTTCCTATCACAATCCTTAGCTTTTATTACATGAAGGAAAGGTTCAGAAGTTTGAGAAATTGAGAGAGCAAGAGAACCATCTTCCAGGGAGGTCTCTAGTAGCTTTCTCTACATAGCAAAGTTCACTGTCAGTATAGCTTTTTCTCCACATGTATGCATGGAACATTCTGCCAGCTGGTGAGACTGGAAGACAGGGGAGGGATCACTTGCTGACTGCCCTGTTCTGTTCATTCCCTCTGAAGCATCTGGCATTGGCCACTGCTGGAAGACAGGACGCTGGCTTAGACGAACCATTGGTCTGACCCAGTATGGGCATTCTTATGCTGCAACAATGTATTAGTATTTGTTTGTTCCACAGGCATTTCTAGGCAATAAGAACACAGCAGACAAGTGTCTCAATTAACCCACGTGCAAACAGTCTCAGAAATATTTAATTCCTTTGTTGCTGGATTAAATACTGTGAAGAGTACATAATGTATATAACACCACAGATTCATTCTCAGGCAAAAAAAACTAGCTCCTGAATTTTCCCCCCAAGGATTTGCTCCTCTCTACTTATTAGATCAGGAGGAAAAGCAGCTTATTAACAATGCCAATATTTATACAGTATCTTCACACTTGAAGATTTGATCTTCTTAAAATTAAAACTCTCTCTTTAAGGGCCTGAATCTAACCCCAATGATGGAAGCAACAAAACTTCCATTGAGATCACAATACTTTTTGGGGGGAGGGGCGAGGAATCAGACCACGTATTGCCAGTTATTTAGATATCTAAAATATCCACTTGGCCTGACTTCAAGCACCCTTTTTTGAAAAACGTTTGCCAGTATGGTTGTCAGATTTTTAATCTAAAGACCTTCCACCTCCCCTATATTTATAGAGCTCAGATCATCTTGTTTTAAAGATTTTTTTCCCCCAATCTATTTAATGATGTGCAATTTCATTCATGAATCTTTCTAATTTCTTTCTTCAGCACTGTTTGGAAATAGACTGGGTTTGTCCTTGTGATTCATAAAAGGATTATTCCCTATGCATCAGATCTGACTAACGCTTTAACAATCAGACCCTCTGAAGTAACCTGGGAAATGCAGCACTTTCAGCCTTTTCACAGTGGCTGAAAATAGCAGAAATTGTAAACTCCCTGAATCAGAATCCTTGAAGTCAAGCTGAGATAACTTTCCAAGTGTTTTAGGGCAAGATATTATATTCATGAAGATCACTTCAGTGTCCTCACAAGAAGCTCTCCATTATGTCAAGACAAGGTAATAAGTATGCATGAAGAAAGGAATTCTTTGGCCTAAAATATTTTAGGCAAGTCATTTGTACTATAGTGAGGATTTCAAGGGCCTGTTTGGTGAAAAAAGGTTTCCTCCTACATACTGAACATTCCAAGAGCACAGCTGCCCCTTAAACAACGCATAGGTATCACAATCACAATTCTACAGAAATGTTAGGAATGACCATTTCAAGTTTTTATAATTGGAATTGCATGTCATGGTACGATGGAAAGTATCTTCTTGTTTTACCAACATTTATTTCTTTAACAGGCTAATTTCCAATATAGTTTTTTTTATTCTGAAAAACAAATTACTGTAATGATTTCTTAACTTATTTTAAAGAGCTTCATTGCATCGCACCAGAATCTGACCCTACATTCTTCAGGACATTTCCCTAACGCCATCTTTATGTAGGATCATTTTTTTTAAATTTAAGCTAAAACTCCTGCTTTGTATAAAAACAGACCAACCACTTTTCTAATGTTTCAGAATCATACCAACATATATTGTTACATTAAGAAATTCACTTTCACCTGACAAAGTGATTATTTTATTTAAAAAGTAACAGAGCTGACAAATAAATTAAAATCTGGAAACCAGCTTGTCATGTGTTAGCAAAAAAAAAAAAAATTTACAAATATCTAAAAAAAAAAAAAAACACACCACACACAACACACAGGAATATGGTTTACCTATCAACACTTCCACACACTGGCTTACCCTTTTGAGCAGAATTCCATTCAGGATCAGACCCCAAACGAAGGCCTGATCTTGCAAGATGCTAAAAAGTGTTGGTTGAAAAATGGAGAAAGTTAGTCAAAAAGTTTGATCACTGATTGAAAAATACCTCACGAAAACCAAAACCCACATTTGGGGGAGATGAAAATTTTCTAAAATGGCAAAGAATGTCGAACTTTTGAAAGTTTTCTGCCAGTGATGGTGTGGAGCACTCCTATAAAGGTGCTAATTATCCCTCACCATCTCCACTGCTAATTACCCTCCCACTCCTAGCAAGCACTTGCTTGTGTAGTTTAATATTCTCTTCAAAAAATTGTTCCAGCACCTCCTGAGTAATCTGAATACAGCAGAGTACATTTCCTCAAAAGAAAGAGCCCCCTTTGACAGTGTCAGTGTGGAGTAATATGCCCAATTTTGTACTTCAGGTTCTTTCTGGATTTTAGAGCACTTAGAAGAGCTGAGTTTTTAAACCGAAAGCTGGTCTTAATCTTAACTATAGCAGAGTGACCATATCAGAAGGACGACCGGTGAGCGTAATTCCATCAGCACCTGTGTAAATATCAGTCCTGCTCCTAGCAGCTATCTGAATATCCCCAAATACCACTCCTCATATGAGGTACCTCTTGACCGTTGTCTCCCCATCTCAGGCAGTTCTTTCCTCTGGAAGTTTTAATTGGACCCTGAGATTAGTACTGCAGAAGGTTGCTTTTTTGGTGGTTCAGGTTCTGTAGTTTCTGCATCAGAGTGTTGCTCTTTTAAGACTTCTGAAAGCATGTTCCACACCCTGTCCCTCTCAGATTTTGGAAGGCACTTCAGATTCTTAAACTTTGGGTCAAGTGCTGTAGCTATCTTCAGAAATTTCACATTGGTACCTTCTTTGCGTTTTGTCAAATCTGCAGTGAAAGCGTTCTTAAAATGAATAACTTGTGCTGAGTCATAATCCGAGACTAGTATAACATGAAATATATAGCAGAATGCAGGTAAAACAGAGCCGGAGACATACAATTCTCCCCTAAGGAGTTCAGTCACAAATTTTATTAATGCGTTATTTTTTTAACGAGCGTCATCAGCATGGAAGCATGTCCTCTGGAATGGTGGCCAAAGCATGAAGGGGCATACGAATGTTTAGCATATCTGGCACCTTGCAATGCTGGCTGCAAAAGTCCCACGTGAACGCCTGTTCTCACTTTCTGGTGACATTGTAAATAAGAAGTGGGCAGCACTATCTCCTGTAAATGACAAACATGTTTGTCTTAGCAACAGGCTGAACAAGTAGGACTGAGTGGACTTGTAGGCTCTAAAGTTTTGTGTTGTTTTGTAAAGTTATGTACCCTTCCCCCCAATAAAATCTACATTTGCAAGTTGCATTTTCACAACAAACAGATTGCACTACAGAACTTGTATGAGGTGAACTGACAAATACTATTTCTTTTATCATTTTTACGGTGCAAATAGTTGTAATAAAAATAATATAAAGTGAGCAGTATATGATTTGTATTCTGTGTTGTAATTGAAATCAATATATTTGAATATGTAGAAAAAAATCCAAAAATATTTAATAAATTTATATTGGTATTCTATTGTTTAACAGTGCGATTAAAACTGTGATTAATTGCGATTATTTTTTTAATTGTGATTAATTTTTTTGAGTTAATCACGTGAGTTAACTGTGACTAATTGACAGCCCTAGTGTAGACGCTTACTGCTGTAGTAAGTTGATCCCCCTCGAAAGGCAGTAATTAGAATTCCTCCATCTACCTAGCTGAGTCCACAGTGAGGGTGAGGTTGATCTAACCACATTGCACGGGGTGTGACATTTTTCACAGCCCTGGGCATTATAGCTAGGATGCCTTAAGTTTCAGGTGTAGCCCACGCCTCAGAGTCTTGATCACCAAGCCTTTATTTTAAATGCCTTTGGCATTGGAACTGGAGTTTCCCCTCAAAATGGTATTTCAGCTTCATTGGTCCCATCTCCCCCTACTTCTATTTCAGCTGACACTTGTGTAGCAGAGGAAACAGTGTGATATATTTGATGGATCAATTAAAAAAAATCCTCCCAGATCACTGTTGTCTTTGCTATTCCATTCACACTTTCTTTCCTCCCTTTCATTAGATGTTGTGCTTAAGGGCAAATGAATGTCACAGCTCCTTATATACCAGTACTGATATTAGTCCACAGACTTTAGTCTTACTAGGAAGGGAGAGCTGCCAAAGGTTCTGTTAGAAAAAGCACCCCAAACTGTAGATGTTTTTATTTCTACCATATCCAAATCTCTTGCGTGTATGGAACTGGGCTAGAAGTCTCATAAGAAACTCTTTTCAGCTTTCTGGTACCCTTTCTGCTTCGAGGGAAGTCACTAACATTGGCACTTCTATTTCCTGGCCCAGCTGGAGTCAAGGTGCATAAAGAGTTCAAAAAATAAAAATAAGGAGGGGCAGTGGAAACTTCATCAGACCTCAAGAAGGATGAATCCATGCTTTATTTTTACTATGTTTTAATTATATGTTTTAATTAATATAAATTAATTTATAATTTAAATATATTATATTATATTTTCCTCTATTTTTAATCATCTTTCACATTAGGACTCTGGTCCAATTGAACTGTGGTTGATGCAAGAGCCAAGGTGGACTTTAGTTCACTTCTGAGGACCTAAAATCAGTTCTTAACCAGGGGTATGCATACCCCTGGAGCTACTCAGGGGTCTTCCAGGGGGTACATCAGCTCATCTAGATATTTGCCTAGTTTTACAAACAAGCTACATAAAAAGCACTAGTGAAGTCCGTACAATCTAAAATTTCATATAGACAATGACTTGTTTATACTGATCTCTATACACTGAAATGTAAGTACAATATTTATATTCCAGTTGATTTATTTTATAATTCTATGGTGTGATACATGAAGAGGGTGAGAGGAGTAGCTCCCTTTGATGGACACCCAGCCAGCCAGTTAGCTGTAAAATCCCTCTTGGTCTGTTCTCTGCTTGCTTTACCTGTAAAGGGTTAACAAGCCCACAAGTAAAAGAAAAGGAGTGGGCACTTGACCAAAAGAGCCAATGGGAAGGTAGAACTTTTTAAAATTGGGCAAGAAAATTTCCCTTTGTCTGTTGTTCTCTAGGCTGCAGGGATGGAGCAGCAATGCTGTGTAAGGCTTGAACCAGGTATGAAAATTCATCTTCCATACATAGAAGAAATTATTTGGATAGGGAATGTTTAGTTAGACACAATCAGGTTTATTTTGGCTTGTGGATCTCCTCTGTGATAACCCCAGATGATTTTGTTTGTTTTTAACCTTTAAGCTAAACCGCCAAGAAAGCTATTTTGGGTGCTTGATTTTTGGAATTGCTCTTTTAAAATCTAGCAAAAGCCTAAGTCTCAGCTGTAATTTTTTCCTTTTTGTTTTTAATAAAATGTACGTTTTTTTAAGAATGGGATTGGATTTTTGGTGTCCTAAGAGGTTTGTACATGTTGTTTGATTAGCTGGTAGCTACAGCTAATTTCCTTTGTTTTCTTTTTCAGCTCTTCCCCCGGAAAGGGGGCGGGGGGGTGAAAGGGCTTGAGGGTACCCCACAGGGAGGAATTCCCAAGTGTTCCTTTCTGGGTTCAAAAGGTTTTTGGGTTTTTTGGCGTTTTTTTTTTTTTTCCTTGCATTTGGGGCGTGGTGGTGTTTACCAAGCCAAGGTCAAAAAAAGCTGTATCCTTGGGAGTGTAATACAAGCCTGGAGTGGCAAGTATTAATTTTTAAAATCCTTGCAGGCCCCCACTTCTGCACTCAGGAGTGACAGAGTGGGGATTTAGTCTTAACATATGGTAAAAATGAGAAGTAAGCAATATTTCAGTAACAGTATGTTGTGACACTTTTGTATTTTTATGTCTGATTTTGTAAGTAAGTAGGTAGTTTTTCAGTGAGGTGAAACTTGGGGATACGCAAGACAAATCAGACTCCTGAAAGGGGTACAGTAGTCTGGAAAGGTTGAGAGCCACTGCCTTAGATCATCTGGCTCAACACAGACCCAGTCTACCATAAATCAACATAGCCTAAAACTTCCCTATGAGCCATTCCAGCAGACAGCGATTGCTCAAGCAGAAAAATGCTTTAGCTAAACCAGGAGAGAGCTGGCATGTGAGAGGAATCCTCCATTGTCCAGATCCACCCCATCTAGGGCAAGCTTTATATCATTTTATAGACCAGAGAATTTGCCTAATATATTTGACATCGTTTTAAGCTAAAGAGTGGTATACACAATGTAGAACCACCATGCAAAAAGATAAATGACCTTTTTCCTGTTCCCCTCTCATATTTTAGGACAAAATAAAAATATTCAGGAAACTGGAAGACTAAGTATTTGTTCTGACTCATCTTTAATGCTCTCTTTTTATCATTTTTAAGAAGGATAATTGTAGCGTGTAGTGAGTCACTTCGAACTAATAATCTTTTCACACGGTTTTCTTTACCAGGTCAGATTAATACTTAGTCCGATTTGGCACTCTAGTACCCGTCTTCCTCACTTAGACACAGTATGAGTCAGATTCTGATCTCTCTGGACCAGATGGTTTTCACATGTCTCAAGCTGTCAGAAATGAGAGCTTGACAACAACAAAAATGGCACCCTAACTGTGATGCAAACATGAGAGCAAATCCACACAGAAGAACTTCACCTATCTGAATGTTTATAAATATTTTGCAAACCAGCCTTTCAAGACAAAGGAGAGGCTCACCAAAATTAGGACTAACCTGCAAATTAGGAAATAGAAACTTCTTATTTTATGTTGTTTAGATACATGAGTCAGGCTAGTTGGAGAAAAAGCACAACACAACTTCCAGAATAGACCCTTAAGACGGAGTTTATTCTCTTTAGATACACATCAGCTGGTCTGAGTGGTCCTTGGTTATGAATTAAAAGGCAAATATCCCAGTTACTATAAAAATGGGGCCATCTAAGTACCTGAGATACTCCTTTCTCAAAATGTATCTACAATCCTTTCTTCTTCTGCAAAAGTATTATACATCTACAGAGTTGTAGGGCTTGCCATGTGGAGAAACACCATAGCCAACAGGTTAGGCACTCACTCTCTAATCCTTGTGATGATAAAACATTCAAAAAGGTTGCTTAAACAGATGCTATTTTCCTACAAGGCTTCTTTTCAAATCCAAGTGTCTTGGAAAAAAATAATTGCTCCCTTTTTGGTTTAATACAAGTTTGACACCAGGTAAGGGGAAGCCAGTCCTCAGGAATAAGCTGTAGAGATGGAACAGTACTTTTATTACTGCATGACAGTTCAGACTGGTTCTGCTCAGACCTCTGGAAACAACTAGTTCACACTGGCCATGTTTGGAGGCTTTACCTATTTAATGCATTTGCTTTCAGATGCTTCTATGCAGAGGGGAAATCTCTACTTAGGAACAGGAAGGCTTCCAAACACACACAAATATATATATATAAAAAGCAATCAAGAGCAGTCTGACCCTCATCCTGTCCCTAACTTGTTTAAAAAAAAAAAAAGTTAAAAAGTATGCCAGCTGTGTACTTTAATACATAAAGTGCAAAGGATGAATATCTTAACCATTCATTTCTGATGTATGTTGATGGAAGACAATATCATTATGGTGGAGTTCTGCCAATCCAGCTATTAAAAGTACAGTGGTTGTAATCAATCACTTTAATGCTACTTGCTTCTACAGGAGTAATGACTCCAACTGAGTCAGCAGCTGGTACCCCATTGACTATATGGCACCCTGTGAATCCCAAGCATTGGGGCACCGAGTCTGGTTGAAAGCTACCAGACGGAAAATAATATTTCAACAACATAAACTGCTTTATGAAGCTGCGCTTAATGGATCCTGAGAGGTTACTTTGGAGTTCATTTCATGCAATATGTAGGAGTAACTTCAGAGGCTGGGTGGGACAGCTCCATGGAGCGTAGGCCGTGTGGCCTGAAGCCTTAGAAAGCAAAGTGCTCTCTGTTGTCACTTGTTGATGAAGTGGGAGAAGAGCAGCCCAGAGCTGCTTAAGAACTACAGAGGTGCAGGAAAAGGAGCTCTCTGCTGGCATCCATTGGAGAACATGGGGAATTGACTGAATGGGACGGTTGGGGGCATTTTGGTTACAGCACAGTAAATTTTGAGTCTGGAGGCAAAGAAATGCTATTGACCTTTGTGGGAAATACATACAGACAATCAGATGTGCCTTGGTTCACCGTAGGGAGCCCACTCACAGGTTCTTGGCATACGAGACAATTTGGTATATCTGAGAACAGTGTGGGCCTGCCCCACCTACGTGACGCCACCAGTGTGACCTCACATGCACCTTGCATGCAAGGTCATGCCTGCAGGGGGTGGAGCAGCACACTTTTCAAAATGGCATCTGGTTCGGTCTCAGTACCAGACAGGGGATGAACCTTAGAAAAGCAGGACAGTCTAGTTGAAAACCAGCTGAATGGCCTGCCTAGTTTACTCTGACTGAGACTGCTGTTAGGCACAGTTGGGTGAGGGAGCTTAGTCAAAGCTGAGAAGACGGAGGGAGAAAGAGGCTCCTACCTTCCACTGGGAGTGCCTCTCTGGTGATGAGAATTCTGTTAAGGGTCCAGCCTACCGCTGAACCCTCACAGAAGAGCTGAGCCTGCTACAGAACAGTGGGGGGTAGAGCTAAGGGTGGCTTGGAAGCAATAGACAGTGCAGAGTGACAGTAGCAGCTTTGGGGTGACTGATGGACAGAGCAGCCGTGGCTGAGAATTGCTGAGGAAGCTTTGGCTGAAACTACGGAGTATGTCTAGGACCCTGGGAGGCTGGAGATTCCCTGAGCCCAGAAGTCTACACTGCAATAAAAAACCCCGCAGCCCAAGCCCAAGCCAGCTGACATGGGTGTCATTGGTGTCTAATTGCAGTGTAGACATACCCAGAGAGACCAGCAGCCCAACTAAGGGACCCTAGTGCAGGTCTCCCTGCCAGAAGTTGAAGCTGAAATCACCCCAGTTGAGCCAGGTGGTAGAGCCCCCAAAGCAGTCCAGGACAGCTAACGGTGAGTGGGGAGCTGGGACAGAGGAAGGTGGCTGGAACACACCAGCCACTCAGTTGCCAGCGGAACTGAGGTTGGGTCTATGGTTAAGGCACCTGCGGGGGGGAGGGGGGGGGGGGCACTCTTACCTCATAGAACTGGGGGGGGCGGACAACAATTTAGTAGATCAACCAAGTTCATTCTGTTCTCCCCTCTTTTCCCTCCCTCACCCCTTAGGGTTCTTTGCTGTAATCCCTGTACTAAATAGGGAAGTAGTGCCTATCCAGGGCACTCAAGATGGCACATAGTTTCCCAGGTTTCTAGGTGGAAGCTCTAGCCAGTGTTAATTAAGTCTTTAAGAAAACAACTAGAAAATTGAACCCAGCCTTCTTTGCTGCTCTCAACACCTAGCAGAACGGTTACATAGGTAACCATTACCACCCTATTCCCTTTATTACAAAAAGGACATTGTTTATGGATGGTTTAGAATCCACAAAACACTTCCTTTATGAGTGCTTTAGCCAGAAGAGAGCTGGCAGCAGGTAATAGGCAGGAGAGCTTTCCTGCCAGCTCTCTAACCAGTCAGGGCTGTGAGGATGGAGAGGCCAGTGTTTCAGTATCTGTTCATCCTTTAGCCAATCCAGGCTCCCTGGGTAGTGCCAACCTTCTCAGCATTGCTGTTGATCTGTGGAGTGGGGGCTTGTAGCAAAGTGCTGAGCACTCACCACTGTGGCACCTCCTACTGGTCATCTGGGAATTAGCTCTTTTCTAACCTCAGCACGCCCTCTGCTGGCTGGTGTCTCACCTGCCTCAGGCTCCCATGTCCCTCCCAGAACCCAGTGCCCCTTTCCTTGGGGTGCCTACCCACAGCAGCACCCCCACTGGGTCTCCCCTCCCAAGGGAACCCTCAACTCTCTACGCCCACCTTGCCTGAGCGGCTACTGCCAGTCATCATCTAGCCCCGTTTCCCTAGGGCAGACTGCAGTCTATAATGGCCACTCATCACTGGCAAAGGGGTAGGACCTGCTGCCTTTGCCTATCCCCGGGCTGCCCCTCTGCAGCCCCAGTACCTTTTTCAAGCCTTCAACAAGGCCTGCAGCCTGGGGGTTTTCCAAGCTGGAGCTCCCCAGCTCCCTTTGCCCTTCCCCAGCCCTGCTCTGCTTCAGGTATCTTGCTCCCAGGTAACTAGCCCTTCCCACTCCAAGGCTAGAGTGAGACTCCTCCAGCTCCTGGCCCCCCAGCCCTCTTATCAGGGCCAGCTGGGCCCCGATTGGGGAAGCAGCCAAAGCTGGGGCCATGCCCAATCAGCCTAGCTTGGCTGCTTTTAACCCCTGTTCTCCAGGAGTGGGGCAGCCACCCCACTACAATGGCTCCACAAATGAAAAAGTACAAGCCCTTAAAATAACTGCACAGAACACACCACAGATATTGTATTTGTAAAAATGAGTATTCCCTTACGGGCAAGGATGGAGTACACTCAAAAGCATTGGCTAGTTTCGTTCTGAGGTGTTTACTACATATTAAGGCCCCAAATGCCTTTTCTAAGGAAGAAGAGCACTGCACATTGCTAGGGGTTTAACTATGGTACAAAGGGGCCCATTTTAAAATGAGTGTAAACAATGCTCTACAGGGAATTAGGGAGCAAAGAAACCTGAGCTGTCAGATCAGGAGAACTTTACAGTAGTGATCAGCTTGCCATGCTGGCAGATGGAAACAAGAGATCTATGCATCAGCGTGTTAATTGCGCAGATCTAGTAATGACTTCATCTGGATTAATCTGCTTAGTTGCCTCACCCTTCAAAGCCAATATGGCAAGACCCCTCCATCTGTCTTTGTATGTTGTATTTTCATAAATATATTCCCATACTTTTTTAGTGCATAGTTCATATGTATAACCTTCCATGTAAGCTATTCGGAGTTTGATTTGAAAGTGATTCATGAATGTGTATGTAAACTCTGTTCACATTGTTTGGCATGCCAGGAAGTTCAGAAAGATTTATGCTCACATATACCCAATTTTGCCACAGAAAATTTTGTTGTGATGCTACCACACCAAATTCTCCAGACTTGAAAGTGGGACCACACCTCAGCCCTGGTACAACAATGAAACTCTGATCTCAGAAAAGTTAATTTCCCTTTCTAAAAGTAGGCTATGTGCAAGACAAACTAAACAATGAGAGTTTCTAAAAA
This sequence comes from Chelonia mydas, assembly GCF_015237465.2. NCBI lineage: Eukaryota > Metazoa > Chordata > Testudines > Cheloniidae > Chelonia > Chelonia mydas. The sequence goes on from NC_057849.1 coordinate 181,216,904, forward strand.
ACTGGGGAAATACAAAATGTTGGAATACTTATGGCATTGCCAGCAACATAAAGATTAGGATAAAATAAATAACTTAATCAGAAAACTCAACCATAATACATCCTCATCCTCTGAGAAACTGCATGGAAATAGCTTCAGCTGAGCTGGTAAATCTTCCTTAGCACAGGAGATAGGCTAAACCTATCAGGGACATAAAAGAAATACCAGGCAATTTGATTTTCCACATGTTCTCTCCCAGAAAGCCAGGCTTGGAGTGGAAAAAAACACCCTAAAAGAACAACCTGAGATAAAGTCTGAAGATATCCAGATAGAACAAAAAATAGTTGAGGGAATTATTGACAGTTTAGACACGAACAACATTTGTTGCAATGCTATTCAAACTAACCAAGCTAGACTGAGTACATACTTAGTTCCACGCAAATGGTTCCCACTGCTCTTATCTTTATATTTCCTTTTATTTCCAAGTGCAACCAGCATGACACAGTTATGGCTTTCACAAAACAGCCAGCAACGTTCAGCATTAAGTTCTTGAGTCTGAAGTTGGTTTTAAATTCTAGTAGGAAGTCAAAGCAGGAACACACTTAATAAAGAGTGCTGAATCTCATCATAACATTTAAGAAGCTCTGAGCATTAGGTATATTTTTGTGGTCAAAGTGAGAGAGGTAACAGGGAACAAGAAGTATAAGTACATCTGAGAGTCTTCGATCTCTTTGGCCCTGAACCTCACATGGAGCATGAAAAAGGCCCTTTGCTCATTTCGGATATCCATCTGTGGGCTTACTTTAAGATGTACATTTGTCTCTCCTTCAGTTGCTTAGTATGTACCAAAGACAGTGAAGAGGCTGTATATAAATCTGGTACATAATCAAATCCTACCACTGAAGAAGACTGATAAGTGTTGTCAGGAATAAGATTTAGCATCCAGAACAGTCCACACAGAGTACGCAGAAAAGATGGTCTTTACTCCTAAATGTTATTAAAAAGGTGATTCCTCATGTTAACCCCATCATATGCTTGGGCAAAAAAGTTACAGTAAGCTCTAAAACACCAAATCTTTTCAAAGTTTAAGTGATAGTAATACAACTGTTTGCATGCAATTTATCTGCTTTGACAGATTATTAGAAAACCACCTCTAGTGCACAATTATGGACAAACAGAATCAGATATCAGTCCTCATTTATTTCTGGAAAAATATAGCTTGACAGTCATCTGCTACGGAACATAGTTTGACTTATTGGCTTCCTACACAATTTTCTGTTCTACATGCTGCTGCAGGCTAATCAGAGTATTTTATGATTCAGCAGATCATATTAGGTTTCAGAGTAACAGCCGTGTTAGTCTGTATTCGTAAAAAGAAAAGGAGTACTTGTGGCACCTTAGAGACTAACCAGTTTATTTGAGCATGAGCTTTCGTGAGCTACAGCTCAAGGCCAGTCCTTGCCTACAGACAGCCCCCCAACCTGAAGCGAATACTCACCAACAACCACATACCACACAACAGAACCACTAACCCAGGAACCTATCCTTGCAACAAAGCCCGTTGCCAACTGTGCCCACATATCTATTCAGGGGACACCATCACAGGGCCTAACAACATCAGCCACACTATCAGAGGCTCGTTCACCTGCACATCCACCAATGTGATATATGCCATCATGTGCCAGCAATGCCCCTCTGCCATGTACATTGGTCAAACTGGACAGTCTCTACATAAAAGAATAAATGGACACAAATCAGATGTCAAGAATTATAACATTCATAAACCAGTCGGAGAACACTTCAATCTCTCTGGTCACGCAATCACAGACATGAGGGTCGCTATCTTAAAGCAAAAAAACTTCAAATCCAGACTCCAGCGAGAAACTGCTGAATTGGAATTCATTTGCAAATTGGATACTATTAATTTGGGCTTGAATAGAGACTGGGAGTGGCTAAGTCATTATGCAAGGTAGCCTGTCTCCCCTTGTTTTTTTCCTGCAACCCCCCCCCCCCAAGACGTTCTGGTTAAACTTGGATTATTGCTGTGCACATTGTAAGATGAGCTGTTGCCAGCAGGAGAATGAGTTTGTGTGTGTGGTTTTTGGAAAAGGGGAGGGTGGAGGGTGGGGGGGGGGGTGAGAAAACCTGGATTAGTGCTGGAGGTGACCCACCTTGATTATCATGCGCATTATAAAGAGGGGTTTCAAAGGGGGATGGGCTGTTGCCAGCAGGAGAGTGAGTTTGTATGTGTGGGGGGGGGGGGGGGGAGGGTGAGAAAACCTGGATTTGTGCTGGAAATGGCTCTACTTGATGATCACTTTAGATAAGCTGTTGCCAGCGGGGGAGTGAGGTGGGAGGAAGTTTTGTTTCATGGTCTCTGTGTGTATATAATGTCTTCTGCAGTTTCCACGATATGCTATGCATCCGATGAAGTGAGCTGTAGCTCACGAAAGCTCATGCTCAAATAAACTGGTTAGTCTCTAAGGTGCCACAAGTACTCCTTTTCTTTTTACAGATCATATTAGGTAACTTTAGGTAGAACCATATTTACTGACTTGGTGGACACTGTGCAATTTCTTACTGAAATCCAAATATTTCCTAAAGCATCTTTTAGAATTACTCCCTTCATTTTCATCATGAATATGGAAAAGAAAACCTCACTTCTCCAAATGAAGCGTGACTTCAAGGAGTCTCTTACAATGCATTTTTTTTTAAATTTCCAGATCTTACTCTTGTCCATCTGAACCTCCCTCCTTCTATTTTTATGCACCCCTGGCTGACACTGCACCACTCTGAGTGTGAGAAGAACTGGTTTGTGTGACATTTTCCTTGTTCTTAATCCTAGGGTACAAATAATTGAATTGGAAATGTTTCGTTAAAACACTGCCCTAGCCATGGATAGGCCAATGATAAATCAAACAGAAAGCACACTGTTTTTCATGGATATATTCCAACCATCAGAACGCTGCACCCCACAGTGCAACAGCAAAATTAGTCAGATAACATCTCTTGTATTCATAGATTTTTATGGCAAGCAGCAACTATAATGATAGCCTAGGCTGACCTCCAGTAGAGCATGTTTGTCCCTGAGATCTGCCAGAGAATTAATGACATTATCAGGGAGTGACAGGATCAAACCTACTGAAGACCATATATTTTCCTGAAAACTATTTCAAGGCAACTGGTACTGATGCTAACATCAGGTTCATCATCTGTAACTGAGGAAGCATTTTTGAACCAGTTGCTGTTCAGTCACTGCACCCTTCCTTCTTCTTTCTGTATTTTGACCTCTGAGAAGGTACAGATCTCAGGAGGTCTGTACATAGGATTTTCAGAAGTGCTCAGCTTGGTCCCATGGGAGTCAATGGGAAAGAGTTAGGCCAACACTGAGCATACTTTTGAAAGTCCCAACTCATATTACTAAAGTGTGGGCTTAAAAGGAGGATTTATTTCCCGCCAATTTGAAACACTCAATAGCCTTTTTTCTTTTTTGCCCATTGCAGTCACATTTTTTCCCAAAGAGATTTTGCCTCAAGTTTTTCTTTTTTTCCTTATTTGTATTTATTTGCTGTATTAACATTAATTAACTTCATCTGTAACTGAAGATCACGAGTTTTGGGTTGAGGTGATGCTCTGCTGGATGATGAGGCATGGCCAAGAATTCCTCAGGTTTGCCAAAGACAAAACACAAAGCACTTCATCTTAAATTCCCAATCCCAATGTGAGGAAGATGGACATTGTGCAGAGGTTGACTTCTCTGTTCAGTACTCCCAATCTAGCCAATCTGGAGGCACTGCACTACACAAATGGGAGGCGGGGGATGGAGAATATATGAGGAGAGCTAGCTCAGTTGCTTCTGTGGCACTCCCTCCTTAACCAAGACATTGGCAAATAAGAAGCACCAAGTCCAAAGGTCCTGGTTAATGTGAAGAGAGCAAGTGGGGCAAGAACCTTGGTATGTAGCATACTGTTAGCCAGTCTTAGGTAGAGGGGGCTGCTGCTCCAGTTTCTGATGTAGCCCTCCCTGCTGAAGAGTGCCATCTTGAAGAACCACCACAGATGTGAGAAAAATCAGGCAGGAGGGGATTCTTGGATGCGGGAGGAGGGTGTGGAGGTATTTTATTTTTCTTTGGGGTGTCTGCATCATAGTATGATATATGGGTGCTATTAACCTTGTCTCCATCCCTGTATAAGAATTATTTTTAGGTTCATGAAGCGGAAATGTTACTCAGGCTTGTGAATGGCTTATTGTGATCTTTGAGCATTTACTATTCACACTCCTTCCCTTACTCTCCTGGGTCTGAGAGACACTGAGAGATTACAAGCCACTTCTCCCAATTATTACCTCCTTGCCAGAGAAATTTGGGCAAAACTGAATCCACTGTTGCCAGCTGGGAACACTGGCTTAAAATAAGAGGAGAAATGTGTTTGATCAGAACACAGGAAACAAATTCAGGAACTAAAACATCACTGTTGCCTCTCTCATCAGAGCAAAACTTCCCAGATTGCAATACATATTGTAAAATGACTGTTGCAATTACTAAAGCCATTCAACAGGTGTCCCTTAAATGAAAAATTAACATTATAGTTAATGCTTGTTTTGATGGCTGCACCAGCATCCTAAAGAAATAGCTTCCAAATTGCTTTACACAAATCATATGCTCCTCTGCCATCTGGATGCCTTCCCAAGTGACTTGCTATTAGCATTCTGGGTGGCTGGCAGGTCAGGATTACTCTGTGCGAGGTGTATGCTGGTTAAGTGGCACCATTTGCTTTGTTGATCAATTATTTCTCCCTGTTTCCACTTGACTCTCTGAGGCTCCTTTCCAAAAGTGTGTATTATTCAGCATCATTACCTTCCAGCTCAAATCCATTTTTTATAAAATCCTTTTGTCTTTATTAATTCACTTCACTTCTCCATTTTAATTGAGAACTCCCCTGGAAAACTCACTTTGTCGGACTCCCCATTCTTAGTCCCATGAGAAGAGCAGAATAGACACCATGCACTCATTGAGACATACACAATAGCATTGCTCCAATCCTCTCCCTGCATAAGCTTATGCTACTTCCCCTGAAATAGAGTCTTCCAAATAGCTTTGCTCATGCCTCCATAGTAGATACCAAATACCAGATAAAATGTCAAGCCTATATACAAGGATAACAGATCTATTTGGTAGTATTTAACATTCATAACTTTCATGACTCTGCCCCATTTTTACTAGATACAATAGGCTGATCTGCCAAGAAAAATATATTGTAAGAAGCACTTACTGGACTTTTAGAATTATTGTACTGGTGTAAAATAAATGTATCTGATCATACATTACCAGGAAGCAGTACATGTAGTTAAAGATTATAGCAATCCCGTTTCTGTAACTGGAAGAATACTATACTATAAGAATGACTCAACACAGGGAATGTAAAAAACTGAGAAGTATTTTTGTTTATCCTCATTACCACTCCAACCTAAACTCCATTATGAATAACTAAAGTAAAGTGCCCAAAGTAATGGATCAATGTTGTTATAATCTAGAGACGTCAGTATTCAAGGAACAAGGCACCTAAATCCACATTTACTGGCCTTCATGAACACAGCAAGCCTTAAGTATGATGTATGCTAATACTGCTTTGCCTTTATTTTTCAATGCTTTCATTGCACTATTCATCTCTGGCACAAGGCCCAGTCCCAATGTCCCAATCGAAGTCCCAATGAAAGCACCATTGGGCTTACTGTTTTCTACAATACCTCTAGTATACTTTTGTAAAGGGGAAGAATTACATATCACTCCCTCCAAATGCCATCCACAATACTCTGGATGGGTTTGATGGGTGTTAGGGAGTGTCTTGCTTTGTCTAGTGTGTCTAACACCAAGACTAGATGAATTCCTTGCGCAACACCTGCATCCTTGGTAAGAAACCAAGCCTCTGTCTTGAATTATGAATTCCTGTGTAACCACTGGACTTACCCTATCTTCCAAGGCTAACTTAGAAACATTAGTCCCAATTCAAAAGCAATGAGTGTGGTAACACGCTAGACTGACGGACTTAATTCCCTTTCACATGGGGACAGCAGGTGTAAGTAGAACTAAGGACGTTTGGGTTTGTTTTTTAAAGCATAACCTGAATACTACAGTGCCCAGAGGAAAAAAAAATGTAAGTTATGTAGGTATCACTGATTTTCACTGTCTTATTATTGAAGTGTTTGGCATGGTTTAGTTTTAAGGAGGGATTTTTGTTTTGAACATTCAGAATTTTAGTAATAGGTTTTCATTCTTAAATATTATTGACGTCACAGATTGTAAGAGTAGAACCTTTGGGTTAGGATTATTGAATAATTTTAAAAAGTATCCCATGGATTTTCCCACATGAATCCTGTATGCTCTAAAAGGAGCACATTTATCTCGCTCATGCTTCCTTTTATGATTTATATGTAGACATCTGAAACAGATAGTGAATTTCAGTCTGGAACTGGAAGAAAAATTGCTGTATTATGACAGGTGTTGGACTTCACTCCCAGAACTAGTTACATGGCCTTCAGCAGTTGAGAGCCAGCTGAGTGCTAAATACAGCACACGTCTTTACTCACACTACAGCACACTAATTGAATTTGTGTAAGACTCCCTAAGGAAAGGGAAGCCATGCTGCACATATTTTTACATTTAGGGCTCCTGCAGAAGTAGTTCTGATGAGTGATTAATATCAGCCTTGGGAATTGTGTTACTCATTCATTGCAGTGCATTGGACTCTTTTGCTTTCCTGCATTTCCAAAGGTCATTGGTGTCCATTTGTAGAAGCCCCATGAATTTCAAACTTACTCTCACCTGCTAATCCTGATCTGTGACCCAATATCCCACTGGGCAGACAGATGGGTTAGATCTTGCTCCACACAAGAGGTCCAAAAGCAACTCTGTGTTGCCCCTCCCACCAAGTAAGTGCTTCCTCCCCATCCACCTTGTTCCAGCAGACCCAAACCATTGTTGTTTCCCTACAAAAACCCCTACTCACACTAAAGTAAGTGGTCTGATGCCTGGATCCAAACTCTGCATCAGTTCCACTGGGGACTTCATCTTCTCCTGACTGATTGTGCTGGGGGCTTTGCCAGCCTCCAGCACTCAGGACCCTGAGCTACCACCATCACCTGGGAATCCCAACCAGTTCAAGCTTTGTGGAGTGGTGAGACCCCAGCTCTCTCTGTTTTCTTTTCTACCTCACGTATAACTTTTTAATGCTGACTTGTTTGATCAGGTATAGTTTTCTATATCCGACTTTAGTAATCTTTAATAATGTATCTGTTTGTTTAGGCTCTCCTTGTGTGGTTATCACTATTATTCAATAAATAACTTTTATGGTTAAGCTGGTTGCATCCCTCCCTCTCTCTCTGAACTTTACTCCTTTGTGTTTTTGGCTTCCCCATTTTCTCTGCAGCAATGCTCCTATTACCTAAGCTAAAGATCCCTGTAGCGCCCACAAATACTGTGGGGTTTGATCATCAAGTGGGTTACTACCAGAACAATTGTAATGTGAAACTGGGGATAGGGATGTGCTGAACCTTTGACATATGAGGGTGGCAGCTTGGAAGTGTTGCTTGACCCAATCCACCAAGTCCAGGGGCATATAAGGGTGGAATCCTGGAAGTACTGTTCGACCCAGCCTGCTCAGGCTTACTCTATTCCGGTGCGGTACCTGTGGCATATAAGGGTGGCAGCTTGGAAACCCAGCCCACTGAGTCCAGGGACATATAAGGGGTCAGCTTGAGAGTGCTGATTGACCCAGTCTACTCAGACTTGCTCTATTAGTGTGTGTGCGCGCACTGTGCACACACTCATCTGATTCTGGGACTGGAGGAACCCAGCCCTGGGGAACCTAGGTCCTGCAGGATAGCTCCATTGGGAGGGGACTTGCTGAAGGGAGAAGTAGAGCTCCGTATGAGAGCGCAAGGGACATAAGCAGTACATTGATAGAATTACAGAAAGCATCCCCCCCAGAAGAGTAACCCTAATAAATAAGTGTACCCCAAAGTAACAGGCAACTCTGGTAACACATCAGATGGCAGTCCCAATAGGGTCCATGTGACCGAACCCATCACACCGAGTATCTCCACAGCTATAGAGAAGTCACAAATGTGAATTTCAAGTGTTAAGCTACTGAAAGTGAATTAGATTGTCTTGCAGCTGAACAGTCAGTTTTAGGCACGGGTGGCATATTAGGTCACCCTAAAAATCATGGTTTTTTTTTTTTAACAAATATATTTTGTGGTACCTCTGCTCCACCAGTGTGGACTAATAGGGTAAGAGTGACCATGCCTTTATCACTAGCATACAGAAAGGAGCAAATGACTGAGTAAGAATCACTAAAACAGTCCTAATGTGAGCACCACCTGTGAAGTCACTTATGTTCATACAGTGTAGCATGTCTGACTTTAATACTTCATAACAATACTTCACAGATGCTGAGCACCCATAACTCTAACTGAACTCAATGAAGTTGCAGGTGTCCAGCATCTTTGCAAATCGGCCCCAAAATGTATCCAATTTGGCACTGAAAAATCAGTGGCCGCTTTTGAAAATTTTGGCCCAAAAGATGAGTGAAAACAGTGAACAAATGTGGAAGACACCCCCTTAAGAGACACAAAGAAGAGCGTGCATTTTCTTCCAGGATACCCAGCAAATTAAATGGGACTACATGAACATGGAGGATGGGCCATTCAAGCTGAAAAAATGGTGGGCACTTGATTTCTGTTAATGCCTCGTGCTTACCAGTCTAGAAGAGGAGTACTCTTTAAAGAGTTGAGTTATTTAAATATTCCACCTTGCTTCTGATCAGCATAAAAAGTGCTGCATGCCATCTGAGGCTTTAGACATGATTAAAACCATGCAGCAGTTCTGACTGAACTGGAGGTAACTGGTTTTGCTATTCTAACTGAAATAAGTTCTAAAATGAATATGAAACCCTAAACAGTTTGATGGATTAGGGAAGCCGATTGTATCCCATAGAATTTCCAGAATAAAATAAAAAACCTATAGGAGATGTTGGGATGCTTTATTGCTATTATATATTCTAGATTAAATGAGCTACTATCTATGTAGAGCAGGAAACTGGATCAATTTCAACACGGCAGAGTGAATGTGACAGTAGAACTGTCAACTGTATACCTATTAAAGGGTTTTTAAAAGTCTGTCTCATCATTTTAGGCAAAACAGTCTGTTATAGATATTACTAGAATCAATTTACCTACAAAATTACTTTATTATGCAGTCATGTTTTAAAACTTAACCAAGAGCAAGTCAAAGGAAGAAAGAAATGAAGCGCTAAAGTAAAATAGTTAAGGTATTCTGGGGAAGGAAAAGGGTCAAGTTCTATTATAAATCTGTAAATCTGGAGTAATTACAATAGTGTTGCTCCAGATTTTCACTGTCTTAACTGGAGTAGAATTTGGGCCATGATGTTGGATGAGTACTGCATGTAACACAAGTAATGTTCAGAAACAGAGACCCCCCCAGGGCCAATTCTGCCCTCAATTACAGCAATGCAAGGAGCAGAATAAGAGCAGTTTCCTTACTATCTGGTTCCCTGTTATACCATTTCCTCCATGAAAATGTTCAAAGGGTTTTAGGTTTGTTCTGCACTGGAACAAAAATTTTGAAACATTGAAAGTTGTAGCAAACTGGTGTTGTCCTCTGGTCAGCTCTGTTATTTTCCTATGTAACCTCACTATACGTTTGGAAAAGACGCATAGCTGGAGTTTCAAAAGGAGTCTCTTGGAGTCCAGCCCCCAGCTCCTGCTGAAATCCCATGAAATTGGGCCACCTAACTCATACCAGCAAATATTAAATCAAAATGTTTGCAACAAAACTTCAAGCCACCACTACTGCTGTCCATCCTCTGCCTGCCATGTGACTAGATAGGGCTTCAGTCTCCCCTGTCACAAACACTACGATGAAGCAAAAATGCGAGAGAAAGGGGAAAACAGCATCTGATATTTTTATGAAATAGTGTTCAAGCAACATGATGATTTTGGATCTGCTGAAGGAACTGTCATTTCACTGATGTCACTGGAGTTGCACTTGTGTGACAAAGCAGAACATGCCCTTTTTAAATTATAACCTACTCCAAGACCATCCTTTACACAGAACGAGCTTGGCTTAGAAACTATTAATAGAGAATAATGGGAATCTCCTCTAGTATGCTTGAGAGAGCTTTTAGGAGGAGAACACAGGGAATTAACATCCACAAGAATGGAACAGTTTATGCAAAGCAGTTCAAGGAAGGGCATGTGCTGACGTGGAAAATGAATCACAAGAATTATCAGCAATTTTGATGAAGCAGATTTAGTCAAAACTTTCACTTTCAAAACACAAAACATCTTCACACAACACACACATAATCCTGCAAAGACTTACAATATTTTTAAATTTCAGAGAGATGCAACTCAAAAATACATGCAATTAATTTCAAAGGTAAAGACTTAAGATACACTAGACTCATGAGAATGATGCACTCTACTGAAGACGCAAAGCAGCTGTGTTGTCTCTAAAATAGTGCTGACATTTACTCCTCCACAGGGTGTGTCTTTTGTTGGTCAATGCTCAGAATTAAGCTGTTTACTACCAAAAGAAGCCCCCTGTTACAGACAGACAGATACAGCAAGTTGCTAAGGAAACACATAAAATTGTTCAGGTTATAATATAAGCCTTCTTGCCAATGTGATGAACTAATTTATTGGCTTTACAAGGCAAAGTGGGGCATTTAAGGAACAGAATCGAAGAAGTGAGATTATTGCTGTTAACTCTAGATCTGGTGTTTTTATATAAAGGAATTAAGAGCACACCACCTGTAATGCTAACAGGAGGCATCATGTAATTAATTCCCCATGTCCTATGCTGAAAATCTATACTGAGGAAAAAATCTTGTTATAAACTTCAAATAGAAAGAGAAAAGGAAGGAAATGTCAGAATGAAACTGAATTAGGAGAGAAAATTCTTCGTATCCATCTTTCAGAATATTCAAGTTTATTCATATTCAATATTGAATTCCCCTCCCACGCTATCATGTCTCATGCAGAGCCACTCTTGACTTTATGCAGGGAAATAAGCATAGCTTAAATGGGAAAAAAATAGCTTCCCCTGCCCAAAACTGAGGATGCAGACTGCAGCTCAATCCTTGCATAGCCTTCTGCAGCCTGTGAGCTAAAATAGTGGCTACTGACTCCTGACCACTTTCAGTGGCCTTTCTCTGGAAGCCTGCACCCGATGTGCTGGCATGCTAGCATAACTCACTGGTGAGTGTGTTACAGGTCCCCCTCTATGCCAGTACACAGAGAATGCAAGTCTGTTATAGCCCCCAGCTAGCAAGCCTTGGCTCTTTAGCTGAAGCAGCTCATGCTTTTAGCCCTGGAGGACCCTCCCACATCATGTCCTTACCTGTCTGCAGGCGTGCTGGCCTCTAACACCCAGACAACACTGGAGAAAGGAGACTGGTGAGAGCGGTGGCCAAAGCAGCCATCAGAGTTCTCAACTCCTTGCTCTTTTGCACTGAGGAAGGTATAAGCCCACCTCATCCCCTTCACTCCTACTACTTCCTTTGAAGCAACGCTGGAAGGGACGGCAGAGCCAAAACACAGGCTGCATACCCAGTCTCCTCTCCCCACTTCAGGGAATAGTGAAAAGAAAACCCACCTCTGACTGAGAGTGAGGTTAGCCAGACACACGCAGCCCACGGCTCTGCTTTCTTTTCAGGGGTGCTTCGAAGGGGGGACTGTCCACCCCTAGAAGTTGAGAAGCTAAGGCAGTCCTCCCTGCCTCCAAGATATAAGAAACCAAAACCCTGGCAGCTCCAGCTCTCCCTGCTCACCTCCCCACTGGTGGCTATACTGGAATTTTGGGGTGGGGCAGAAGGAGAGCACATACTCCCAGACATGCAGATATGTGATTGTTGAAGAATGGGTGGTCCTGGTCCCTTTTTCTGCTTCTCTCTCTGGAGGCACCTGTTCCCTCTTTCTCTGCATGCCAAACCCAGGCAGAAATGTAAGGTACTCAGTTGTGTCCATCAAATGTAATGCTGAATTAACATTGGTTTCCAGATTGCATATGTAGTCGTTAGTGACTGCCGGAAATACACGGGTTAAATAAGCTTCCTTTTCAATCAGTTCCATAATAAGTAAGATTGAATTTAAACACCAGCTAGAGAAATCTTAGCGGAGAGATTTGTCAATCATGCCTACTTTCAGAGACGAGGATAGCAAGCGCAAAAACCACAGGGCTAGATAAAAGTTCATCACCAAGCTTAAGAGGACTGTACAAAGACTTAATGCTCACACTGAGGGGTCTAAGGCAAAAACCAAACCATCAACGTTTTTCTTTCATCTCTCTCCCCCCCCAGGTGGCCAGACATATTCGTTTGAACTAGTGTGATATCATAGAGAAAACAAAATATCTGGCTACAGATCTTCTCTGTAGGAATATTGGAGAATAGGAATTGTGATTCTGCATCAGGCCAGTGGCCCATATACTCTGGTAACCTTCTCTGACTTTAGCCAGCACCAGACACTTCAGTGGGAGGTGCAAGAAACCCCAAAATGGGGACAGTTATGGAATAGTCTGCTCATAGGAGAAAGTTCTTCCTAGCCCTGATAGCGAGCATATGGCTTATGGTCTGCAACATGAGAGTTTCTTGCTCTTCCAAAATTTAAAAAAAATCCCGTCGCTTTAGCTTGTTTTTGTATAAAAAAGTGTCCAATGCTTTTGTAAACCTTGCTAAACTCTTGGATTTAATCCACACACACACACACACACACACACACACACACCTTAGTAAATCAGCCATATATAGCCAAAGGGAAAGCTGATATTCCTCCATGTATCGCCATAACTGACATTCTTCAGGGACTTTGCCAGTACCCTCGCAGAATGTGCTATACGTACATATCTCACGCAGGGTTCTCTTACAGAAACTCAGCACCTTCAAGTAAAACCCATGCATTTCTCTAAGAGATTTAAAAGGATGCACATAATCCCTTCACGTCAGAGACTTGGCTGAACCACAAAGTTCAATTCAAGATGCACATCCAAACGGTCCCAAAATTTGAGACAGTTCAGATTTGTGCTTTTGGTTCAGCCCCTTAGAGAGACAAGACACTGCTATCTAGTTTGTATTCAGAGCTGCATGCAAACCTCAAAGATCATGGGTATTGGATCAAGGATTTTGACCTGGGCCCACATTGATTGAAAACGGCATATATTTAAGTCAGGGACTTAAAACTCCCACCCTGAAAAACATCTCTTTCTGAAACCCGGACATGTTCTGTACTGTGCATTCACTTCCCATTTTCGTGTTTAACTCCTAACATTGATCTTTATGCAAGAAGTTTAAGCCAAAATCCAAAACGATTGTACAGCATGTGCAATATTAAACCATGGGAAATCATTTCCTTTCATTGATGGTACTGTACATAAAAAAAAGGAGGGTTAAAGGCCTTACCTTGACAAAGAGACAGACATACAGAGGCATGGTGGAGAAAAGGCTGGAGGCAAGTTTATCATGAACATCATGACTGATGCCCAATTCTCTAATTTACTCCTCTGGCATGGTCTTAAACCCCTACTCCTTTAATAAAGTCTTGGGTACCTTAAAGGATTAAATGGCTATTTGCAGATTCTAAAATATTAGGCAAAATTATTTCATGTTTTAGGACCATAAAATATCTCTTTCTTAAAGAGACAGTGGCCCCCAGCAAAAGTGCCAGTATTACCAGAGCAGGAGAATTTCTACCATATTACACCCTTCAATTACAGTGATATTTGTCCATGGTTCTTCCTGTAGGAGAGGCTAACAGATAGAATTCTGTCTCTGAACTATTGGGCATAATTACTTACACCTTGTAATTGTACCTGCACTAAAGAGAAAGGATAGTCAGAGCAAGGTTTCCATTGTCTATCGCTTGGCACAAGAGACCAAACTGCTGGGCTCTACCTTTAATGTCGCTGTTTTGGCTGTGAATACTACACCATTCCTGAGATCAACAGAAAAACCCTGCAAGGAGTTTGGATTATTTCATTTAGTTATGATTCTCTGTAGCAAAGAAAAATCAGGACAGAGACATCTGCAGGTGTCAGGCTCAGGCACTGTGGCATGATAGGAGTTCTGAATACTGATAAAGTTATTCTAAAATATTGGCAGGTTATTCACTGGCAGACTTCCAGCACCACATCTGTTTCATGCATTTAATCTGTAACTAGTCTGCAACCAATACTGAGCTGTTGGCTAATAATCCCATTGGTGTGATGATCTGCAGGATGTCAACTGATTGTAATTCTAGAATGAAACTTGCTATCATTCTGAAAAACTATAGAGTAGAGTTCAACTCAAAGCCACACTATTGATTGAATCCTCAGGGACACTGCCACTAATGTTCAACTACCTGTATCTGTACCAGGCTGGAAGCATAAAGCCTGAAAAGTCTTCTGTCCGCACTTGCGTAATGAACCCATACAATGAAATAACTTGGCGATTCAGGATTTCATTAGATTGCAATATGCCTTGTGCTGAGTCAGTTAGGAATGCCTCATTTTTCATTACCTGAAATGATTGAATACTCAGTTTGTTCAGTAAGACCATAAGGACAGTAGCAAATACTGGTATCAATTATGTATTCTAAATGTGGCCTTCCCTGACTGGTGTTTATAACATTGTACCTTTGCTCAATATTTCATGGATACACTATGCACGTCCTGTACCAGCACTGCCACTCTACAGTAGTCTGTATACCAGTCACTCTCATTCAAAACAAAGAGTAATTTACTAAGCGACATGGCTAAAGACCCCATCTTCAATAAGCAACTACATAAGTTATCCCCAAGCATTTTATAATTGAACTAAGCCACCTCCTTTCCACGATTACAAGAGCTCCATCTGGCACAAAGTCTGGGTGATCAGCACTCTCTCCTAGGAGACCCACTTAACCACTCTGTACAACATTGACCCTGAGAAACAACACTATATTCACACAGCTTATGTACAGGAAACTTTGCATAGTTCACTACATTGCTTTGTGGTTTTAGACAAACATCTTATAGAAAAGTAACATGTATTATAACTGCTATTTTAAGAATAAATGCCAGAGAGGTTAATCTTTCAGCTACAAGTGACTTTTTATTTATTAAAACCTATAGTTATTATGTGCCAAGTATTTTGTAAATAATAAATTAGTTATACTATTTAGTCTTCTATGGGAGTCTCTACAGTTCTTCAAGTAAAATTTTCAGTGACCTTTATTATTAAAAGACCACCTCTTACAAGAGATCACTTCTTGTCAGGCCCTTGGACAGCCACTTAACACAGGCTTCACTGTATTTCTGACTTCAAAAAAAGAGGCAACTGACTTTCATTGCAAGTTTCCCCTGTGTTAGGGTGATTATGGCAAGATGCTAAACCCAGGGTTGTGAGTTCAATCCCTGAGGAGGCCATTTAGGGATCTGGGGCAAAAATTGGGGATTGGTCCTGCTTCAAGCAGGGGGTTGGACTAGATGACCTCCTGAGGTCCCTTCCAACCTTGATATTCTATGATTCTATGAAGCGATAGACCATGTTTGGTTTTCCGTGACACTGTTCTTTCCAAGTCAAACTATTGATTTTGTTTGAAGAGCTATTCTGACATTAACTTTTGGGACTGCATTAGTGCTAGCCTACGAGCCAAACTCTGCTCTCAGTTACACCAATGTAAATCCATAACGTCAGTGGAATTACACTGGATTTACACTAGTATAAATGAAACCAGAATTTGGCCCCATGAGTTTAGATGAATTGCAACTCCAGCTAAATAGCTAATATAGATTTTTGTGTAACATTACTTAGAAGATACATAAGGCTGCACAGAGTCAACAGCTGGTACAGAAGTAATATGAGGACAGATAGTTTCTCATTTATCTTAGAGATAACGGAACAGAGAACATAAGAATGGCCATACTCGGTCAGACCAATGGTCCATCTGGCCTAGTATCCTGTCTTCTGACAGTGCCCAATGCCAGGTGCTTCAGAGGAAATAACCAGAACAGATAATCGAGTGA
The DNA here is from genome assembly GCF_015237465.2 of Chelonia mydas. Classification (NCBI taxonomy): domain Eukaryota; kingdom Metazoa; phylum Chordata; order Testudines; family Cheloniidae; genus Chelonia; species Chelonia mydas. The sequence continues at coordinate 181,232,944 of NC_057849.1, forward strand.
TCCATCCCCTGTTGCCCATTCCCAGCTTCTGGCAAACAGAGGGCCTTGAAGACAAAATGGGGCAGGAGAACACCTAGTGTGTGAAATAACTTTGACTGTCCCCTAAACATTAACTTTAGGTTCTGCTGAACCTATGAAATTGGAGAAACTACTTCTAGAGTTGAGGGCCTTTAAACCTAGTGACTGTATATAAGAGCATCCCAGCTGACCCGAGCTGTAGAGATGGCACACGGGGAGGGAGGCAACTTCTCAAGTAGCTACTGCAGCATCCCAAACCACAGAAGACTTCACAGAACAACATCAATACTCTGAATTGCACCCCAAATAAAATAAGAAGCCAGTATAGATCTCAGAGAAGCTATAAATATTTTCTCTCTAGGGCTACCACTGCTGAAACTAGCAAGCAGCCACATTCTGCACCAGCTCTGGGTTCTGATTAATCTTCCAGGGTAGTCTGTAGGGCCTGAAACCACAGGATCAGACCCATCAAGCACATTTGTTGAAACAAATCAATTTCAAAACTGACCCAACCCCCAACACAGCAAGGCCTATCAGAAGGGGAGAAAAAAAGTCAGACAACTCCAGGATGCCCACTAAGGACTTCACTATTGCTAACCATTTTACAGAGGTGCTGAGATACCATAGTGATGGGTGGCAGTATAAAACCGACAGACAGACAATGTGGAGATTATAAAGGCAGGGATATTTATTGTAAGGCTCACACATCAGAAAGGAATTGCTTAAGATCAGCTGATTAAATTTTCCTGTGTATTTTATCTCCAGTCACTGATGGTGTGTGTGAACACAGGAGCTGCAGAATGACCCAGAAATAACTCCAGTCAGAGAACCTCCACAAACAAATGATGAGTAAACCCCCTTTATAATGGGGCCTGATAACACACCCACCACATCTTCTAGGTTGTTTTGTTATGGTTATTATATAAGAAACAAAACTAGGCTCAAAGACACGAAACAAATGTACCATAATTCTGAGCGCCATCTATGTTTGCAGAGCTGAGACTATATAAGTGTTTTTACAGCTGGTGGGAAAGTGTTGAAGGGGGTTTTAAATTATATCAGTCACATGACTGGTGATTTAGGCAGAGATTTTCCAATTTGCCTAAGGGATGCAGGATCCTAGTTGCCACTGAAAGTAAATGGGACTTGTGTTCCTAGCTCCCTTAGATGCTTTTCAAAAATCTCCTTCTAAATGATGCATGGTAGGGCAAGAGGAAGGAAAAGTGCTGCTGTTTTGGACTATTTGTGCTTTAACTTCTTGAGATTTATAAACACAATCGTATAGGGCACCCATAGGTTTGGATGGACACGCTTTGATTTGGAGTTTCTTACAGACCAAAATCTAAATAAAATAAATAGCACTGGTCTCCAGCTTAACAGACCATAGCAGTCAGCCATTTAAGTTTGCTGTATAATCCAGCATCCTAACTCACTTTATAGTCACAGTATATTACCGTATATCCCACCCTATACGCCACATTGCTGCTTTTCAATACTATTGAAGTTAACTGAAGCACCCCGACAGCTATTCATGTTGAAAAATCAGGAAAAGTTGAAGTCCAAGGTATGTTTTCTGTGGAAATCAGACAATCATTGCATGCTTTGTTCAAATGGATGTGATTCTCTTGTTTCCTTCCCTGCTATTGTCAATTTGGGCCTTAGTAATGAATTCAGTACAAAAGCAGAAAACAGGAGCTAATTTTGTTGGCATCCTTCTCAGCATGACACTGTTACATATGAAAGCCCCCTGCTTTAACAAGGGGAAAAAATAAGTTTCCTTCTGTAAGCAAAACGCCTTGCCAATTTTCTTTATATGTGATAAATAGATCATTCATGAGCTAAAAAAAATAAAGCTTCCTAGCGTGGAAAGAAATCACATCAATATTTTAATCTCTGCCTGGCTTCCTGATTGGTAGGTGCATCACTTAACAATTGAAAGGAGAGATATTTGTTAACATGTTTTAATTTTAAAAGGCATGCTGTCTGGAAACAGCATGATTTATTCTAAGTTAAGGTGTTCTCCAGCTCATGTCAGGGTTCTTCACTAATAAGGTCAGTAAATCTGCTGTCATCAGTTTCATTAATGCACACCTTTCTAGATAACTTTTAATAATTGGATTCCCAAAGAGCTATCCAGACTATGCTTTGCTTGCTCATAATTGCTGGAGCCAAGTCTGCTCCCATTGCAGCCAATAAAGTTAGGTACTGAGTTTAATTAAAGAAACAGGGTTGGGCCCCATAGGACTTACTCTAAATATCTGCCTTTAAGGAAAACATTGATTGAATTAGATTTCTACAGACTTTCAGACAAGTTCACATTCACTTTGTCTTTAAAGGCACAACCCTGTTCTCTTCAACAAGTAACTTGCAAAACAATTCTGAGACGCATAAAACCTGCGGTATTGGGAACTGTACCTTTACGTCACTTAGGCCACATCTACACTAGCGAACTTACAGCAGCGCAGCTACACAGATGCAGCTGCGCTGCTGTAAGATCGCTCATGTAGCCACTTTATGCCGACAGGAGAGGGTTCTTCCGTCGACATAACACCACCTCAAGGGGCGGCGGTAGCACATAGCGCTGTGCATACTACCACTTATGCTGGCAAAATTTATATTGGTCAGGGGGATTTTTTTTTTCTTCACACCTCGAGAGACATAAATGGTAATGTAGACATGGCCTTAGTGTCAGAGACAGGAAGTTTGGGGAGGGTTGCTGCAAAATACTGTGTTCTATTATGCAGAGGCAGTTGGGAAACTATGACACTGAATAATGAGGATCTCCTTCATGCACCTTGGATGCAGAGGGATTTCTGAGCACCACAGAATGTAAAACACCACATGCAAAATTGAGACAGAATTCACAGTTGCATGAAAGTAAAATAACACACTTCTCGAGATCCAAAACTTTTCATAAAAAAGTATTGTGGCAAGATTCAGAAATGAAAGGGTCTACTTTGGATGTCAATTTTTGGTTACTCAGTTTGAGGACATCTTTAAAGGGGCCTGACTTCCAGAAAGTGCCAAAACACCCACCCTTTGAAAATCTGGTTCTCTTAAGGTATCTCAAGGTGAATACTCAAAATCATTCACTTTTGAAGAGTTAGGCCCATACTTTAATATTTATACTCACTTGAAGGACAGAGGACAGATTAACACTAAGAACACGAGTAAATCAGAGAAGGAATATTACCACTGCTATGCATCTAAGACTGCACTTGCCTGGACAGTTTTGTGTCTCAAACCAGAGTGCGTGTGCACATACGCATGTGTGCATCCAATCTCAGGCTTTAAGATGCACTGCATGTTTTCTTTTCTAAAGAGATTACACTTGGTTAGGCACAAAGGAAAAAAAATCCTTCCCAAAAAAAAAAAAAATAGTTTATATATTGGTAACACAGGACTAAGTTACCAGACAGGGGCATGCAAGATGAGCCTAAAATAAATACACAGGCGGAATGGGCAATTGTACAGCCAAAAACCCTTTTCCATACACAATTACTAATTTTCCATGTGCAAATGCAGGGTTATTGGGCACAAGTACAGCTGGGTGAACTTTTTCAGGCAAATAGTTTATTCATGGATTATGAGGGTCTTCTATCTTTATGAAAGGAAGGGAGAGATCAGTGGCTTTTATGTTCTGTTTTATCAACTCCCTTTCCTCATTTATTCTCAAGTCAAACCAACTGACACTTTGACACTAGATATTTTCCTGTGGGAGAAACAAGTTGGAAAAAGTCATACTCAGATCTGCCTTTCACTGCTTTTCAGCTGTCCTCACCAACATTGTACTTGGCTGCAGTTGCTGTCATTAGGTTCTTGTAATTTATGGGTACAGCATCGCTCCATAAATTACTGGGGATTAGGTGACATCCAGTTTGTGAACTGGGTAATTTCTCATACCGACTTGCAGTGATATTAAATCAAATCTTTGTACTATCGTACAGGATCCACACACCTGGTAAACGTGTATATTGCAATTGAAAGGGGTGACTGCAACACATGTAGACAGACAAGCAATAGTAGGCTGCTCCAATATGCACCCAGGGTCTCAGGTGGGCGGACCTAGCCGTGCAACCACAGCTTCACTGCTAGATCAAAACTAGCTCCGGTATGTCTACATTGCAGCAATAATAGACATACACCATAGAGGCAAACTCAGCAATGACATAATAATTGTGTAAAATAAGCATTAGATGCAAGCTAGTTAGAACGTATGTGCCTGATTGGCAAAGCAGTATCATTTACATTAGCCTGCTACACTGAGGATGTGTAAAAGATACCAAATTGTATGTTCTGGGATAACGTGATGGCAAACTAACAGGAATGTAGCATGCAAAAGGGGAAGCGGATGTTTTGTCTTCTATCCTCCGGTTAATTGCTTTTCCCACAATCCTCCCCTACTGCTCCAATACCAGGCAAATTGGTTCTAACTATAGTTAGTAACAGAATGATCAGACGTGTCGATGATCACAATATGTAGGAGAAGAGTCAACATGGCTTTTATAAAGGGGAAATCACTCCACACCAATCTATTAGAATTCTTCGAGGGGTTCAAATAAACATGTGGACAAGGGGGATCCAATGGATACAGTGCACTTGGACTTTCAGAAAGCCTTTGACAAGGTCCCTCACCAAAGGCTCTTAAGCAAAGTAATCAGTCATGGGATAAGAGGGAAGGTCTTCTCATGGACCAGTAAGTGGTTAAAAACTGGGAAACAAAGGGTAAGAATAAATGGTCAGTTTTCATAGTGGAGTCCCCCCAAGGATCTGTACCAGGATTTGTGCTGTTGAACATGTTCATAAATGAGCTGGAAAAAGAGCTAAACAGTGACTTGGCAAAGTTTGCAGATGATAAAATTATTCAAGGTAGTCAAGTCCAAAGCTGACTGCAAAGAGTTACAAAGGGGTCTCACAAAACTGGGTGACTGGGCAACAAAATGGCAGATGAAATTCCACGTTGATAAATGCAAAGTAATGTATAATGGAAAACACAATCCCAACTGTACATACAAAATGATGGGATCTAAATTAGCCGTTACCACTCAAGAAAGATCTTGGAGTCATTGTGGATAGTTCTCTGAAAACATCTGCTCAATGCGTGGCAGCAGTCAAAAAAGCAAACAGAACATCAGGAACTATTAGAAAGGGGATAGATAATAAAACAGAAAAGTCCATAATGCCACTATATAAATCCATGGTATGCCCACATCTTGAATACTGTGTGCAGTTCTGGTCACCCCATCTCAAAAAAATGTGTATTCGGATTGGAAAAAGTACAGAGAAGAGCAACAAAAATGATTAGGGGTATGGAACGGCTTCCATACTAGGAGAGATTAAAAAGACTGGGATTGTTCAATTCAGAAAAGAGACAACTAAGAATATGATATGAGGTCTATAACATCATGAATGGTGTAGAAAAAGTGCATAAGGAAGTGCTATTTATCCCTTCACATAACACAAGAAGCAGGGAGGTAACCCAATGAAATTAATAGCTAACAGGTTTAAAAACAAACAAAAAGGAAGTACTTCTGTACATAACGCACAGTCAACCTGTGGAAGTCATTGCCACAGGGTGTTCTGAAGGCCAAAAATATAACTGGGTTCAAAAAAAGTTCATGAAGGATAGGTCCATCAATGGCTATTAGCAAAGATGGTCAGGGATGCAAACCCACCCCCTAAACCTCTGATTGTTAGAAGCTGGGACTGGACGACAGGGGATGGATCACTTGATAATAGTCCTGTTTTCTGCATCCCCTCTGAAGCGTCTGACAACAACAGTCACTGTTGAAGACAGAAAACTGAGCCAGACAGACCATTCATCTGACTCATTCTTATGGTAACTGAAGTTCACCCCTGTGTACAGGGGCTGCTCAAGGACTTTACCCATTTTATGGATGGAAGTAGTGCATAGGCCTTGTGCAGATTCTTTGCACAGATATATTGCTCTTATTGAATTCCAAACTGATGCAAGTCCCATGACTGCCACATTCGTTCATTTTATTATCTGCTTTCACCTGAAGTCACCTTTACATTTGGCCCATTGACTTCAATAAGATTTGCACCCACTTCCTTCAGGCATACTGCATTTGGGCCATACAAGGGAAGTAATTAAAATAGGTGAATCAGAATGATATTACAGTCATTGGACTCTACAATAATATTGTCCCACATTTTCCTCACTGAAATGTGTGTCAAAAATCTAAGAGCAGGGGAAATGAAAATGAACATGAACTTCCAGTGCAATGCTGTAGCTACGAAGACTAATGTATAAGCAAAGGAATACGGAGTAGAAGGAAGGTGTTATTGCCACTGCACACCGCTTTAGTTAAACCATGAATGGAGTACTGTGTCAAGTTCTGGTGTCTACATTTCAGAAAGGGTGTTGAAAGGGTTCAGAGAAGAGCTACAAGAATGATTCAAGGTCTAGAAAGTCTGCCGTACGGACAAGATTAAAGCTCAATCTCGGTTTGTCCAAGAGAAGGTTGAGGGGTGACAATCATAGTCTATAAGTATCTAAATAGGGAAAAAATTTCTGAGAGAAGGATTTTTAGTTTAGCAGACAGATCCAATGGCTAAAACTTGAAGCTAGACAAATTCAGGCTAGAAATAAGCTGCACATTTTTTAATAGTCAGGATAATTAGCCATGAGAACATCTTACCTATGGATATGGTGGATTCTTCATCATTTGAAGTCTTTGCATCAAGACTGGATGTCTTTCTAAAAGCTATGCTGTAGCTTAATTGGAGGTTATGGCCTTGACACAGGAATCTTGTGGTGAAATTCTATGGCCTGTGCGATGCAGAAGGCCAGACTAGATTACCACAATGTTCTCTCTGGTTTTAAGAGTCTAAGAAAATTCCACAATTTAATAAAATAATGAAGGGCTTCTAACCCAGGCCCATAGCCCTGAGTTCAGAGACCAGCCTTTCCTCAGGCAGTCTTTCATCCTGTTCCTGGAGCTGCTGCTTCTGGTCCCTCCCTGGAGCACCTGTGTAAGCAGCGTTATTAATTCCTTGTTTTTCAGAGACAGGGAACTGCCTCTACAGCTTGTCATAGTAACCTAAAGTCCTCTTTCAACAATAATATCCCCGTCATAAATATAAAGGGAAGGGTAACCACCTTTCTGTATACAGTGCTATAAAATCCCTCCTGGCCAGTGGCAAAATCCTTTCATCTGTAAAGGGCTAAGAAGCTAAGGTAACCGCACTGGCACTTGACCCAAAATGACCAATGAGGGAATAAGATACTTTCAAATCTGCAGTGGGGGGGGGGGAAGGCTTTTGTCTGTCTGTGTGTGATATCTTTGCCTGGAACAGATCAAGGATGCCAGCCCTCCAATTCCTGTAAAGTTAGTAAGTAATCTAGCTAGAAAATGCGTTAGGTTTTCTTTGTTTTGTCTTGTAAATTCGCTGTGCTGGAGGGAATGTGTATTCCTGTTTTTGTGTCTTTTTGTAACTTAAGGTTTTGCCTAGACTACCATAGACAGATTCTCAAAAATGCTCATCGACTAGCAGCTTCTATGGAGAACTCAGTAATCTATCCACTATTTCTCCAATGCCATCTTAGCAAATATCAAAGATGCTGCACCTCTGGCCACATGCATTTTCGCTGGCTCCCAATGAACTCTCATGGGTAGTTTCTATTTTCCCACGTTCACCATAAGGAAACCCCCAAACAGTACAGCAGCTGCCGCAGAGTACTAGCATTCTTATGAGCAGACCTTGAGACAAAAGATGTAGACCCTTATGGAACAAAGGGTATTGAGAAAAGCGTTAGAACCAAATGACAGGTTTAGCAGGGCGGCGTCAGTGAGAAAACCACACGTGGGTCTGCATTGATCCTAAAGGCCTCGTTAGACTCAGAGCACTAAAACACTCCCAAGCACAATTCAGAAAGAGCCAGAATGTAGGGGAGTAAAGGTATAAAAGATGACAGCAAAAAAAAATAATGTTTGCAAAGTGTCATAAAAACACAAAGCATTATTAAGCCCCATCAGCAGCCTAGGTGGGAATAGAACTCGGGAATTCCCAGCTCCCAGCCCAGCTCACTAGACCACGCTGCTGACAGACACTCAGAAGACTAACCATTCACAAGTGCATATTTGAGGAAAATTAACTTTTTGCTTTAGTGCAGGAAATGTCCAGCCCCCTAGATTTGATGGATGCTAATGCACAAAAACCAAAACAGCAAAAATTTCCCATTAATTTTATCTTTATTAGCCAGTTTTAGCAAACTAGTTATTACCTGAAGAGCCCCTGTTTAAATACCAGTGATGGGAATTAACCTTTACCCTCCTTATAGGTGGGCAGAGGGGAGCATGACAACATGGAAATAGGATAGCAAAACAGCATCTCTGTTGCATGTGCTCCCCTTCCCCTAAACCAGCAGAAGCCCCTCTGCTTAAGCTCAACATGGTCAGAGACTCGAACTGAAGAGGGAGGCACAGGATCTGCTCTCCATGCGATGAGCCCTTGAAGCACAGATAGAATCCCAAGTAGAAATCTGAACAGTACTTTGACTCCCCCACCTTTGCATTAGTTGACTGCACCACAACCTACTCTGAGCTTTAGGAGTCACACCACCAGAAGAGCATGGATTCCAACCACTCTGTAGCTATGCTTGGGGTTCCATAGGGCTAGATCCAGATTTCCCACAGCCTGAAAAGTTTGCCTCCTCCCTACTTCCATGAAAACATCACCCCGCATTATAGATGGAATAATATGGCAACTACACTGTGCCAAGATACTCCTCTCAGTTTTTAACATCTCTTTTCCCTTCCTGTGGATTTTTCCATTCAGTGGGAAAGTCATGCACCTAGATCTGTTTGAATTGTGTATTTAAGTGAGGGAAGTACATTTTTGCTGAAAGACATGGGAAATTAGGTTTGCATTTTTCACTGACATTGTCCTAGCCAGCCCAGATCCTTCTGTAAGGCCTGCTTTACACTTAAAATTAGACCAACCTAGCTACCGTGCACAGGGGTTTGAAAAATTCTAGACACAGCTAGATCAACAGAAGAAGTTTTCGACCAACATTAGCTACTGCAGGGTGGGGAGTTGAATAACCTGCCTCAACAGGAAAAAACCTTCTTTCAAAGTGTCTGCACTAAAGCACGACAGGGACATAGTTGCAGGCACAAGTTGGTTTGGTTTTGTAACTTAAGAGGAAAGCTCATCTAACTTAGCTTGTAGCATATCAATATTAGATTAGACCCCATATGCCTGCAGGCTGTTTGTTTTAAAATCCTCTCTCTTTAATGTTTTGTTCCAACTGGTACATAAAAACCACTTTTTGTTTTTTAAGAAAGTTGTTGGGTCACTCAGTCACTATCATAGGCACCCAAAGGGAGGGTCAAGCAGGTGCCCAAACAGAGTGCCTAACAGGTTTCATTCAGAGACACAAGAAAGAGCACAGACATGCAGCTAGCCTGGTAATTGTGACGTATTGGTGACCATGCTAGTAACAGGACCAAATACCGTATTAATAATCTATTAAAGAGCATCTCATATTAGTCACAACATTTCATTTAAAGAGTGGAGGAAAAGGGGAGGCTTTGGAGGAGGGGATGAAAATACTGATGGGAGCAATGGGTGAAAAGGTAGTAGAGAGTAAGGCAGGGTGAAAAACAAATAGAAGTCATGGTGGAGAAAGGAAAGGAGAGAATTTTAACTAAAAAAGTTACAAAAAATTAGATCAGGTTGGGATTCTAGTTAGAAATTAAAATGGAAAACTGTTCACAAAGGGGGATATTTGCATTAATTTATTTCTATTTTTAGCACTTACAAGCATGTATCCACAGCTCTGAGCAGGGCTGGATTTAGGGGCAGGTGATCCATGCTACTGCCTAGGGGGAGCTGTTTTTGTTCTTAGTGACAAAAGAAAAAAATGCTTGGCTTTCTGGGGCTCATCAGATAAATTGTTCACTGAACATAACAGTAATTTCCTCAGTTTGGCAGCGCTCCTTGGGAAATACGACAAGGTCATGTGTGATCCCCCTCATTGAGTAGTTCATAAAGCAGCTATGGACCATTACTGGAGCAAAACAATTCAAAACAAATGGATTACCTTTAGGTGCTTGATAACATGTTGATGAGTCTGTGGACAACTCTATTGGAAAAGGTCAAACTGTTTATGAATGTTTTGAATGAGAATAAAATAAAGCTTCAGGACTGCCACAGCCAAGGCTATGACAACAGCACAAATATGAAGGGAAGAAGCAACAGCATCCTGGCAAGGATCCTTGTGCTGAATCTAAGAGCTTTCTTCATTCTTTGTGCCTGCCCTTCCTTCAACCTGGTTGTGTCAGATGCAGCATCATCTTCTTTAGATTCAGTATCTCTCTACAGAGTACCGCAAAGGACATGCATCCTGTTTTCAGGATCAACTATCAGGTGGAAGATCCTCACGGACCTGTGCTACACCCCAGCTTTTAAACAATCCCATCGAGAAACCCCTTCAGTGTGTCATACCCTTAAGGGGCCCCACTCTTCCTTAAGGGTAGGCACAGTCTACAGGGTAATGCCTCTGAGACTGAGCCTCTGGACTTCAGCACTCCTGTTTAATACCATGAGTTCGGTCTCAGTTGGCCTCACTGAGACAGACACCTGTTTCACCTTCTTCAGCAATCAATGCACCTCTGAGTATTTGCAGTGACACAAGCAGTCTTTTCAAAACAGAGTAGGGTTTATTAGGCAACTGGAGCACAGTGTTGGGAAGTCCTTAGCTTAGTATAGAGAAGCTAAGGTTAAGACATAGCCCACATTGGCCAAGCCAGGGTTCATTGAACCATGCTGCTGAAGAAAAAAAAACAAAAAAACAAAAAACAAAAACCTTGATTTCTTCTGTCTCTGACACAGGGTATGAGACAAACTATCGAGATGATGCTGGCAGAGCCATACATCCATAACTATGCTAGAATACCCTTGTAGCGTAGATGCAGACTACAGCAACAAAAGGGGTTTTTCCTGTTGGGGTAGGGACAGGAGCTAGGTTGATGGAAGCATTCTTCTGTAGCCAGCTGCATCTATGCTAGGATTAGGTCAGCATAGCAATGTCAGAGGTGTTTTTTCACACCCCTGACTGACCTAGCTATATCGCTCTAACGTAGACAAGGCCTCATGCCATGTGTACGCTACAAACTTTGGTCAATACACATTAAGTTGGCCAAAAGCTACCACACTTAGTATAATCTGTGATATGCATGCATACTCACCAGGAGTGCTTGTGTTGACACAAAGCGTGGTGCACCATGGATAAGTATCCCAGTATGCTATGCACCACTTTGGCTTAATGCCTTCGAGAGAATTTTCATGAATGGTGAGGCACATGAGTCATGCAGGGAGGGCTGGGAGCAAGGGGTCAATTGCCCCATCATACAAATTTCTCCATCCCATATTGCCATCTATATCCCATAATTTTTGTGCCTTTTTTAAAAAAAATCCCACAAACCTGTGCAACCCTATTTGCTATCCACCATCTCTGACACAAGCATTGAGGCTGCACAGCTCTACACTAGTCATGAGCATTGCAAAACACAGGACAAACAATCCTCCAGTAATTGCAGAAAGTACTGCAACAATGGGTGACATGACTTATCTGAGGACAGATTGCTCTCGGACACAAGGAAAAATAATTCAAGGCTGTTGGTAGCATTCACGGAACGACTGCAAATAAGGGAGTGCTGCTTCTGGGCCCAAGAAATGAGCATCGACTGGTGAGATCTCATCATCCCAAACTTTCATTATGATGCTCAGTAGCTCCAGAACTTTTGGATGTACAAGACCACATTCCTGCATGTGTGTGCTGAGCTCGCCCCAGCCCTCCAGAGTGGACGCCAGAAGAAGAGCTGCACTGATTGTGGAGAAGTGAGTAGCAATTGCACTATGGAACATTGCAGTGCCAGATGGCTATTGGTCCGTGGGAAATCATTCTGGAGTTGGAAAAAATCAGCAGTGGGATCTGTTGTCACGCAAGTGTGTGGGGCCATTAATCATATCCTGTTATGCACGGCTGTGATTCTAGGCAATATGCAGGACATCATGGATGCGTTGGCAGCTACAGGGTTCCTGAACTGTGGTGGGGGATACATGGCATGCACTTCCCTCTTGTGCCCCCAATCCATAGCGTCACAGAGTATATCAACAGAAAAAGCTACTTTTCCATGGTTGTGCAAGCACTGGTGGATCACCAGAACACTTAATCAACATCAGTGTGGGCTGGTCAGGAAAGCTACAGGATGCTTGCATCTTTAAGAACCAGGACTGTTCAGGAAGTTGTAAACAGGGATATTTTTTCCCATCCAGCGGATTATCATTGGCCATGTTAAAATGCCAGGAGTGATCCTAGAGGACCAAGCCCACCCCTGGCTCCTCTGGCTCATGAAGCTAGAGCTGTCAAGGTGATCAGTGTATAAAGGAAAGATTTAGCTATAGGCTCAGTAGGTGCAGAATGACCGATAAATGTGCTTTTGGTTTAACAAAGGGACACTGGCTGTGTTTACTCACTAGATTAGATCTCAGGGAGAGAAATCTCAATGGTTATAGCTAAGGCTATGTTTTAGTCATGGGCATTTTTAGTAAAAGTCATGGACAAAAACAAAAATTCACGGCCTGTGACCTGTCCATGATTTTACTATATACCCCTAACTAAAACTTGAGGGAGGGGGCTGCAGGTGCTGGGGGCGGTGGTGGCCTGGGCCCCTGCTGGTGCTGCAAGGAGGGGGGAGCCCAGCTGAAGCACATGGCCAAGGACCCTGCTGGTGCTGCGGGGGGAGTGGCAGGGGTTCCCTACCCAGCTCTGCATGTCCCTGCAGCTCCTAGGCAGAGGAGGAGCCGGGGCTGCTGTGCGCTGCTTCTGCCACAAGTGCCAGCTGCGCAGCTCCCATTGGCCAGGAACTGCAGCCAATGGGAGCTGTGGGGGTGGGGCCTGTGGCCATAGGCAGCATGTGGAGCCCCCTGGTCCCTCCACCTAGGAGGAGCTGCAGGGCCAGGCCAGGCCAGTGGGAGCTAGGGAGCCCCCCCACTCAGAAATAAGCACCCACGGTCTCCCCCAACCTCCTGCCCCTAGCCTTGAGCCCCCTCCCACACACCCAAACTGCTGCTGCAGAAGTCTCAGAGAGTCACAGAATCGGACTTATGACCTCCGTGACAGACTCGCAGCTTTAGTTATAGCTGCCGCCTGTCTCCTGCATAATGCCCGAGAAGCAAAGCAGGGGGAAGTTGCTGTTGGGGTGGAGAGGAGGGCAGCGGTCTGCTGACTTTTAACAGTTAGATACAATGGCCATTACAAGAGCTTAATAGGAGCTATGGGGCTAAGGAAGGCCTCAAAAGGAGCACTTTAAACAGTCAGCTACAGTACTATTCTGGATCGCGCTCTACTTGGCCCTGAAGATTTCAGGGTTGTAACGAATTGCGTAGTACTTGGCATACATTTATGAACATCACATGGCCTTTTAATGAACCTATGAATTATGCTGTGCATTTTATGATTATTACACTGGGTTTTTCACTGAACCTGGGAGTTCTGGGCTCCTGTTCTATTACAAGTAACATATACTTTGAGTGCAACTAGACATTCTGCACATGTGCTATGAAGATGACTTTCCAGAAAATGAAACCAACGTGTATAACAATGCAAAAATAATGTGCAGTTAAAAATAGTATAAACACAGAAGATCAATTAATGAAGCAGAACTTTAAAACTAGAATAGCAGAAAACATGTGTCCATTTCACTCCATTTCTGCCAAACATAAACGAACACTGGCTTTCACATAGGCTAGTGTAGGTGAAGCAGTGGTTCCCCTTACTACCCCTGGCATGGAGTGGCAGGGGTAGGATGTGGCCCATGATGAGACATGGAATGCAGGGGGGAAAGAGGGAGTTAGGGAGCTGCTGAAATGGAGTTCTCCATTGACTGCAAAGGGAGACAAGCTCATAGTTGTAGGTCAACAAGTGACTGCAGCATTTGTGTTGGCCGGCGGAGAAGTCCCATTACATCCTGGTGCATCTCTTTTGCCTTTTCCTGCTGGGACTCCTAAGCCTTTCTCCAGTCCCTCTGTCCATGGTCTGATACAGCACTGGCTTGCAGGATCTCAGTGAACACGTTCTCCCTAGTCCACTTTTCTCCCCCTCAGAGTCAGGCATTCTGCAGGGGTGGAGGGGCACCCCTCAAACCCACAACGGCAACAGCCATAGATCAGATAGATGCATCATATTTATGGTCACCATTAAAAGCAAAAGATAAGGGAAGGGAATTATGAAACTTATTTAAAACTTATTCCCATAAGATTTGCTTATTGACACTTCAGCTATGGAGCACCTTCGCCCAGCACTACTCTCCAGCCAGGATAACCATGGCCCACCAGGGGCAAGGATGGGTGGAGGGTGTCAGAAATCAGGAAGGAATTGTTCAGTTGCATAAAACCAATAAAAAACTTTGGTCCCTTATCTACATGAGTATGAGTACAGGTCAATGACATTAAGTACTGGCACCATTTACCACAGGCAGTGAGGATTTTAGCTGATATCTCATGCCTGAGGGGTCACAAAGGCACAGAAACAACTGCTGCTGGCCTCCCAAAGTCACACAGGCCCTTATACTGCTAGCCTGTTTACTACGTTGGTGCCTGTGGAAGCCATCCTGGAGTAGTGTGGGAAAGCATCCTACTGTGGAGGAAGAAACAAGGCCGCCATGCCTAAAAACCTTCAGGAGAGGACTTCCATGAAAGTCTCATTGAGATCTCCCAGGAGGCACAAGGAACATCCCTATGTACATAAACTGCTCTGTATGCCCCCACTCCGCCCCGCCTAATCCTACAGAGGAATGAAAAAGCAGATAATCAACTCTACCTCTCTTTGTTGTACTGCTACCTCTTCTCATAGCAGTAAAACAATGAAAAAGTAGATACTTGTGTCCTGCCAACTTGGGGTTGGGTGGGGTTCCAGCTTCACATTTAAACACTGTAAGGGAGAATGCATGCACACACTTACCGGAGGTTCCTTCTCCTCAGTTGGGCTCATCTATGCTCGGCTGGTGAGACTAGCTAGACTGCAGTAGAGTCAGGATCTGTTTGAGACTTGCAGCACAGCTGGACACCCCAGCCCTGTCACATGTTTCTCTTCCTCCTCGCTTTTCATGGCAGAGGTGTCTGTATCAGGTTCTACTGAGGTATCCATCGTGGTCTGGGGGTACTGGCAAGGTCTCTGCCAAGGATGGTATGCAGCTCATTGTAAAAGCAGCAGGTCTGTGGCTCAAATGGATTTCCACTGTTGTGGAAAACGAGTCACACCATCTGTTTGGTTCAAACAGTCTGAGGCCCTTTATTGAATACAAGCATGCAGGGAGAAGGAGACAGAGATGGTCACATGCAGGTGCCACCTTAGTCTTTCTGCCCTGCCCCTATACCACCAGACTTATGATAAGCCCAAATTCAAGCCAAATGATCCATTAATTCCTTAAGGCTTTATTAATAATGCTTCAGTGGTAAGGAAATGTAAGAGCATATTTCACAACTAGCACAGTGCTGACACACCATATTATCAAGATCTGTGGTTTGCTGTGGCAGCGTTTTGACTAGGGACTTTTGGAGGGTGCATATAATGGACAGCTAGGGACTCTTCCGGAGGCCCTTTTGGTTCTTTTCTAGTTAGAGATTGGCCTAGTCCATTATATGGGTCAAGTGCCACAGCCTAGCATATGTAAATGCTTTAGCTTAAAGCCAAGTCTTACAGGATACAGGCCTGTAGGCCTCTTGCTTTACAGCTTTTGCATAGATTTTGCCGCAGAATGGGACGAGGTCAGTTTTAACAGCAAGGTTAACAGCAATTTCCCCCACACCACCTAATCCAGTAACATTTGCAAATTACCAAATATTTAGTAAATGCTTCTGAGCATATGGAAAGTATGGAAACAGCAGTTCAGCAACTCAATTAGTGATCAGAAAAAGATGGAACCACCACTTTGGCATAGACATAACTCCAAGTTTCATGTGAAGGGAACAAAGGCACCAAAGTTAATTGATATGAAATTAAACTGAATTTGAGGTAAAATATTGTATAGGTGCATGGGTCTTTTCCACTGTTATGTGCTTGGAAAAATATACTCCTTGTCTAAGTACCTATGAACCAAAATAGCCCAACTAAGCATGACTGATTACAGCCTGGTGGTTTGCAAATTTCTCTCCTATTAAAAATAAGATAGAGGGTAGGGAGTTACAGTTATGATTAAAGAACAGGCATTTTGAAACTGTAAGTACTTGTTTAATAATTGGCTGAGGCTTCCTTTTCAGAAATGTCACATGTCAGAGGATCCAACTGTCATGCTCTGTTGGCAGGATGATTCCTCCCCTTCAGTGAGTTTCATTGCTTAATAGGTTAACTGCAAAACAAATGAAAACTTAGGAGGAGCAGGAGCGGAGAAATGACATTGCCCACCTCTACACAGCTTTCCCTCTGGATCCTGCACTGGAATGAAAAGGAAACTCAAAGGGACACTGGAGTTTCCTGCCCTCTCTCTGGGTACTGCTACCAAGGGTAATGACCAAGGTTTGAGTTAGGCCCAGTATTCTTCACTGAGCGTTCTGATCTGCAGCATATGACAGGCATTCAGCACAGAAGGAAGTTTAGTTCAAGCTTTTCAGCCACGGCCAAACTCACTCTGTGAAATCCTCCTCAAACTTCCTGGTTCACAACCTCAGAATATACCTCACTGAAATGTCACAAGACTGGCCTAACGTCTGCTATTTCCCTCTTCAATACCCTTTCATTCACTGAGAGGGTGAAATGGCAGAGCCTAGTTACACATTTTGTAGCTGATATCTTAAGGGAAAATAAATGTTTTACTAATCAGCAACATTTTTACCCTGCCCCCCAATGTTGCAGTCTAATTTGAGCTGACATTTTCTTAAATATCAAGTGTATTTAAGTTAGAACTCAAGACATTTAAGCTATCTAGAGCTGGTCAGAGAATTCTACAGGAATTTTTACTTAAGTGAGGCTAGGAAAACTGGGTAGACCTGAAGTGCAATATTTAAAGGGACCACTGATCATGTGCATATCTAATCCACTGGTAAATGTGTTACAGATCTCCAGCTCACATCCTCTGTGGAACAGGTAGAGTCTGTTACAGCCCTAGCTACAGGCCCCTAACTCATTAGCTCAAATTGAAGTAGCTTTAACACTGGAAGTCACTGGTTTAATCCCTGGCAGAGGTGCTGACTTTGATTTCTCAGGGGTGTTTGACCGCCACTGTGCCCCAGGTCCTGCCTCCACTCCAGCCCTTCCCCCAAGGCCCCACCACCCCTTCTTGCCCCCTCCCCCGAGCGTGACTCGCTCCACCTCTTCCTGCCCCATCACCCCCAGTGCCTCCTACCCTCTGCTGAACAGCTGATCCTCAGCAGGCAAGAGGCGCTGCGGGAAGGGGAACAGGGAGGAGCTGATTGGCGGGGCCCGCCAGTGGGTGCTGAGTACCCACTTCCCCCTCCCCCTTCCTGTGGGTGCTCCAGCCCCAGAGCACCCACAGAGTTGGCACCTGTGATTCCTAGTGTATCGGCCATCACATATACATCTGCATTTTCCCCATGCAGTAAACAGATTGAGAGCCCATTCTGTATCCAGTGAATGTATGTTTTTGTAAATTCTCTTCCTTTTTGTAAATGAACAGGATGTCAAACGAGGGAGGAAATAATTTACAAGATAGAATGAAAAAATCTGCCCTGTGTCAAAGAAAAAAAACTGTGCCAAAGCACTGACGAAGGCTTTATATTTATTCATTTCCTTGTAGCTAGGCCACAAGAGGAGTTTCAAAAGAGGGCAAAAGACTAAAAGTTCAATGTCAAACATTGCCACCCAACAGTCTTTAAAAAAAAAAAAAATATGCAAGGACAGACTAACCCATCTGAGCAGCACATGTTCTCTAAAGTAAAAGTTTAACTAGCTGAATCAGAAGAACAAAAATCCTAAAAGAAGCAAACAGCCCTGGGGCTTTGCCATCTAAACAGTGATATTTTCAGGCCTAAGATGCAAAGTGATTGAACATTTATTAGGAAATCACCAAATCCTAGTTTAAAATTAGAGAGACCACTTGTGGGCTGGATTAAAGAAGGGATCGTTCCTTATCTATTTTAGTGGCTAGTATAACAATGAGAACTGAACACAGGATTTTTCCTATTTCTGTACTGTGCAGATATCTGTGTTTGTGTCCATGCCTGGGATACTCTGCAAGAGAAAGATTCTTAGGAGGAAGAGGTGTTACCATTTCATGGGTTAACTACACTTTTTGACCTCCTTTCTGGTCTCCCTTGAGGGTACCCATTTATGGTTTCCAGCTCCCAGGCATCACCTCTGACAGAGATCTGTATTTCCCTGCCTCAAGACCTTGGGTTTAGGCTTAAGGCCCTCTGCACCTCACTGTGGTTTCACCAGCAGGGTGAAAACATTAGAGAAAACAAAAACAAAAGCCCTACACACATGCTAAAAGCTCACTAGAGGTCACCCCAACTCCAACCTAGAGCTCTGATAGGTTGAAGTCTCAGACCCCCATAGCTAGATTTGTCCTGTTGGTTATGAGTTCATGTCAGTTTTTAGATCAGGAACCAGAAGCCTCATCTAGACAGTTCGGCTGTTTCTTTATACAGCTCAGGCCTGAGACCCAGTCTCGGGGAACAGAATCACAGAATCATCAGGCAATGGCCCTCTCCTCAGGGCACAGATTCAAAAGGTTGGGGTATGGGGTTGTTGTTGGGGTTTTTTTTGTTGTTGAGGTTTTTATTTTTTTTTTGAAGGGGGGGGTTAAATATAGCCAAAGTTGTGAATTTGCCTTAACGAATCCTCAGGGTTTCCCCTGCTTATCACCTATTGTAGTGTCCCAAAAGCCTGTCTGATATATCTCAATATACTCTTTTTTTTAACTCCTAATACTTCCCCAGGACTCACATCTGTCACAATGGGCATGCTATTAAAACTTATTCCCACATGTGGGGGAGCGGGGTACCTTAAATTTTACCATACAGTTTTTGAAAATGGATTCTAAGTAGCTAAAAACATGACAGGTGTTAATACATCTACACACAATCCAGCTCATGAAATAGTAACCAATAGCACATAGGACCCGGTTATGTAAGTCCTTTAACAGGAAAAGCTCTCATTCATGTTAATGGGAGTTTTGTCAGCAGGATTGGTCCTATAATGTTGAAAGGGGCAATATGTAGACTGCCTGCATTTTCATATTCTCTTTCAAATCTTCAACATACACTTTTCAGAAAAAAATTAGCATTACATTTCTTTCTTCAGGCTATGGAACAGTGGACATTATCTGCCATGGATTAAACCCTCTGAACAAGCACAAAGCTCAAAAGGAGAAGAATGTATTAAACCTGTGCTTTCCAATCTAGTGTCCTTGCTTGGAGGAAGCCTGAAGCGGGTACTAACTTCAGGAGCTAAACCTGCTAAAAATTGTGCCTATGCACAGGGAAATGAAGATGCAGTAACTTCTACTACCCCAGCAAACCCACACAGCAGGACAGGACACCCTTCCAATGTGTAATTTCTAAGAGAGGTCAGGGCTAACATGCCTGGGCTAATACGCTGGGCTGTACTCCACAAAACCTTAAAGGGGTGTAGCCTAAGGGTCAGAGGATGCAGTCAGGCCACTTCTCCAGCTGTGCATATGCAGTCAATAACTCCCACTGAGGGACTGGCTCACACTACTCCATTATGGAGAAGCAGCACTTGCATCTAGTGTGCACTTCCCCCTTATTCTTCCTCGGCCATTCTACCACACACTATCACCCATTTTCTGACACATCCCAGTAAAAGGTGGAATTTTTTCCCTAAGGCAGCTATTTCTTAAAACAAAATTATACAATCATTTTTTGGCAGTGATAAGATTATTAATGTTTGAGGCTCAGGAAGATTTCTAGGAGAACTGTTGACTTATGAGGAGAGGCTGAGGGAACTGGGATTGTTTAGTCTGCAGAAGAGAAGAATGAGGGGGGATTTGATAGCTGCTTTCAACTACCTGAGAGGTGGTTCCAGAGAGGATGGTTCTAGACTATTCTCAGTGGTAGAAGAGGACAGGACAAGGAGTAATGGTCTCAAGTTGCAGTGGGGGAGGTTTAGGTTGGATATTAGGAAAAACTTTTTCACTAGGAGGGTGGTGAAACACTGGAATGCGTTACCTAGGGAGGTGGTGGAATCTCCTTCCTTAGAAGTTTTTAAGGTCAGGCTTGACAAAGCCCTGCCTGGGATGATTTAATTGGGGATTGGTCCTGCTTTGAGCAGGGGGTTGGACTAGATGACCTCCTGAGGTCCCTTCCAACCCTGATATTCTATGATTCTATGTTGACCAAATCCAACTGAATGGTAGTTTTGCCCCAAAACAAGAACAGTTTTTTTCCAGAAGTAACAAACAAAAAGAAAAAACCACCTATGAAAAAGGCATAGTATTATCACATGTTTCTGCTTCACATCACAGATGTATTTTTCACAGTAAGTGAAAGTGAGGATCTGGGGAACTACAGGCCAGTCAGCCTCACCTCAATCCCTGGAAAAAATCATGGAGCAGGTCCTCAAGGAATCAATTCTGAAGCACTTCGAGGAGAGAAAAGTGATCAGGAACAGTCGGCATGGATTCACCAAGGGCAAGTCATGCCTGACTAATCTAATTGCCTTCTACAACGAGATAACTGGCTCTGTGGAGGCGGGGAAAGCAGTGGACATGTTATTCCTTGACTTTAGCAAGGCTTTTGATACGGTCTCCCACAGTATTCTTGCCAGCAAGTTAAGGTATGAGCCGGATGAATGGACTATAAGATGGATAGAAAGCTGGCTAGATCGTTGGGCTCAGCGGGTAGTGATCAACGGCTCCATGTCTAGTTGGCATCCGGTATCAAGCAGAGTGCCCCAAGGGTTGGTCCTGGGGCTGGTTTTGTTCAATATCTTCATTAATGATCTGGAGGATGGCATGGACTGCACCTTCAGCAAGTTTGCAGATGACACTAAACTGGGAGGAGAGGTAGATATGCTGGAGGGTAGGGATAGGATACAGAAGGACCTGGACCAATTAGAGGATTGGGCCAAAAGAAATCTGATGAGGTTCAACAAGGACAAGTGCAGAGTCCTGCACTTAGGATGGAAAAATGCCATGCACTGCTACAGACTAGGGACCGAATGGCTCGGCAGCAGGGCCGGTGCAACCACTAGGTGAACTAGGGTGCCAAGTGGTTGGGGGCGCCAAAAAGCATCTGCTTGCGTGGATGAGCCCCAGCCATGGTGAGCCCCAGCCATGGAGGAGCTGGCGCGGTATGGGGGGGCAGCAGCCCCGCAAAGGCGGTGGCGCCGGTAGCAGGGAGCAGCCGTGCCCCCTGCCCCTCCTGCCCATGCTGAAGCCTGGCGCCCCCTGGGGGGCTCCTACAGGCTGCAGCAGATGGGGGCTGGTGCCAGGCCCCGTATACCCCGCGGCTCCCCCCTTGCCGCGCTCAGGCTCTGTGGCTCCTGAGCAGGTGAGGCGCTGCTGGGGCACAGGGCCCTGAGCCTGCTCCAGGAGGGGCAGCAGTGGTGGCAACAGCTCACACTCCCAGGAGCTGCAGAGCCAGAGTGCAGTGAGGGAGGAGCTGGGAGGTGCATGGGGGCCGCCGCCCGCATGCATCCGCTGCGGAAGCCCCCGGCTCCCCCCTCACAGCGCTCGGGTTCTGCAGCTCCCGGGAGTGTGAGCTGCCGCTTCCCCTCCGGCTGCCTCAGCACTCTGCGCGGGAGGGGCCGTGCGCATGGCAGCGTGTTTGGAGCCAGCGGCTCGGGCATGGTAAGGGGACTCCCGGGGGCAGGTCAGGGAGCAAGGGGGGTTGGATGGGGTGTGGATAAGGGTTGGGGCAGTCAGGGGACAGGTAGGGTCCTAGGGAAACAGGTAGGGTGGGGGGGGTGTCTCAGGAGGGGGCAGTCAGAGAACAAGGAGAAGGGGAGGGTTGGAGGTTGTGAGGGGGGCAGTCAGGGGGTAGGAAGTGGATCAGGGCAGGGCGCTCCCCCCATCCTCTTTTTTTGGTTGTTGAAATATGGTAACCCTATGGGGGGGGCTGGGCTGCAGCCTGGGCAGGAGCGTGAGGGAGTGCGGCTGCTCCCCCCGAGCGGCACCGCCGCCTTTGCAGAGCTGCTGCCCCCCTGCGCCGTGTCGGCTCCTCCATGGCTGGGGCTTGCCATCACTGCAAGGAGGATGCTCTGGCTCTCTGGAAGGCAGTTCCTCCCTGCCGAGCTGCTGCAGCAGCCCAAGCCCAGCAAAGCCAGTGAGTGGACTCTGGGCGGGGGCTGCCGGGGTGAGGTGGGCTCACAGCAGGGCTGTGCACCATCCAGGGGGCAGTGAGGGGGGGAACCTGGTCTGGGGAGCAGCCCCTGGGGTCTATAAAGGTTCATTGGGATTTGCCCCTCAATGAACTGATGTGCTGGGGAGGGGGGCACGAAAGGTGGAAGTTTCGTCTTGGGTGCAAAATATCCTTGCACCGGCCCTGCTAGGCAGCAGTTCTGCAGAAAAGGACCTAGGGGTTACAGTGGACGAGAAGCTGGATATGAGTCAGTGTGCCCTTGTTGCCAAGAAGGCTAATGGCATTTTGGGCTGTATAAGTAGGGGCATTGCCAGCAGATCGAGGGACATGATCGTTCCCCTCTATTCGACATTGGTGAGGCCTCATCTGGAGTACTGTGTCCAGTTTTGGGCCCCACACTACAAGAAGGATGTGGAAAAATTGGAAAGTGTCCAGGAGAGGGGAACAAAAATGTTTAGGGGAGTGGAACATCTGACTTATGAGGAGAGGCTGAGGGAACTGGGATTGTTTAGTCTTCAGAAGAGAAGAATGAGGGGGGATTTGATAGCTGCTTTCAACTACCTGAAAGGGGGTTCCAAAGACGATGGGTCTAGACTGTTCTCAGTGGTGGCAGATGACAGAACGAGGAGTAATGGTCTCAAGTTGCAGTGGGGGAGATTTAGGTTGGATATTAGGAAAAACTTTTTCACTAGGAGGGTGGTGAAGCACTGGAATGTGTTATCTAGGGAGGTGGTGGCATCTCCCTCCTTTGAGGTTTTTAAGGTCAGGCTTGACAAAGCCCTGGCTGGGATGATTTAGTTGGGGATTGGTCCTGTTTTGAGCAGGGGGTTGGACTAGATCAGTGGTTCTCAAAGCCGGTCCGCCGCTTGTGCGGAGAAAGCCCCTGGCACACCAGACCGGTTTGTTTACCTGCTGCATCCGCAGGTTCAGCCGATGGCGGCTCCACTGGCCGCGGTTCGCCACTCCATGCCAAGGGGCTGCGGGAAGCGGTGCAGGCCAAGGGATGTGCTGGCCACCCTTCCCGCAGCCCCCTGTAGAGAGACAGACATTGAGATTAGAAGTTCTTGCTGCTTAACAACAAGGTTGAAATATTTCATTAATGACAAGGGGAAAGGGGGAGTTCAAATTCTCAGATTTGCTGTATAAATTTATCATGGGTGCAAAGAAATTGCCAGACTGCACATGTCTTTCACAAACAGGAAAAAAATTACAGGTTTAAAATTTACAAACTGTTTTGAGTAGCATTTCTCTTGTTTTGAAGTGATTTACAATACTAGTCAATTAAGATGACGGCTTGATCATATATTGGGTGAAATGGTTCAGAAAACTTACATTAGTTCCACAGTAAGATTATTCATAAGACCTTTAAATCTTCATGTGGGTTCTAATCACCTACTTGGAAGGTTAATATTAAAATAGCATTGACATTCATGTTACGTATAACTAACCTACAAGATTTCAATTTCCATATATTTCACTGAACTTCGTAGCTGTAACTAAAAGCAATTCATCCTCTCAGAAGGGTAAATATTTAGCACATTGCTCCTCAGTTTAAAGAGAGACACATTTTAGACAGCACAGGATGCTTTTCTCATCCAAAAACAAGTGGTCTTTCAGTTTGTTTTCATAACTATAAATGGTGATTAAAGACCCAAAGACCCTTTTTGCAAGACAGAGTTCAAGTGTCCTTGTCACACTGCAGTTTGAGTAATTAAACTCTGGCTTCCCAAACTCCCTTATCATTTCAGCTGAATGAGGCAGAATGGAAGCCATTCAAAAAAGTCAACATTTGCCCATTACCATGCAGCTAACTGTGACTGACCCCACTACATGGTGTGAGTAACTGCTCTGTCATACCACTCCCCACTAGGTGTCTGGCAGCATGCTCTGCATACCTCAAGGTTGGAGGTATGTGCGGCCGTCATTTCAAGCACTAAGCTATCCATGCGCTAGCGGTCGATGGGTCCCCTAAACACTTACATTTTGTGTGAGTGTCTTTACTACGACTACCAGAAACAAAGGTGGCAACTGCCCGAGGCACAATTGCTGTAAATTGCAATACAAGATTACCCTAGTCCCTACTGGCAGTCCAATACAGGAATATTAAGGTAACAGTCTCATTGGGATCCTCTCTACACCATACGCCTGCTGCACACGTGCAGTTGCTTCCACATCTCTTAACAGCAGGCCATTGTGCTACATCCTCCTATTCTAGTTACTGCTGCCCCTGCCCCCCATCCATCAGCAACAGGCTGCTCTTCTCTGCCCAGCATCAAGCTACCAGCCAACCAGCCTTTCCTTCAGTCCCAATTCCCAGACTGCTGCTCCTGCTCTCATACAGTCTGGACCACTCTGACTGCAGGATGTTACCTTTCACCTGTACCCTAGGGCAAGAGTTCGCACACAATGGTACTTGTACCATTGATGGCACATGAGCTTGTTGGAAGTGTAGCAGGGTGGTCTGTCCCCTTTAAGGGGTAGTGGGGCACAGGACCATCCAACTCCTGTTCCATGACCCCTTTAAGGAAAGGCATTGAAAGGAGCAGCAGACAAGCTGGGGAATGGAACCAGGTGTTGATCAGGTAGCTACATCTTTATCATGATTAAAACCCAGCTGTTAGGTAACTGCCAAAAGGAGAGAGAGCAGGCCGCTTGGAGAGGAGAATTATGGGATCATCAAGTCAGGGAGAGGCTCCCTGGAATGGGAACTAGAATGGTGAGCCAGGGAAGCCTGCCTGTATCTCACCAGAGCCCCAAGGAGGAATCCCTTAACCAAGAGGAAGAAGTTGTGACTTCAGGGACCAGAGCAGATGGGGAAAATTCTGAGAGGCCAAGGGATTTCATAGAATATCAGGATTGGAAGGGACCTCAGGAGGTCATCTAGTCCAACCCCCTGCTCAAAGCAGGACCAATCCCCAATTTTTGCCCCAAATCCCTAAATGGCCCCCTCAAGGATTGAACTCAACCATGGGTTTAGCAAGCCAATGCTCAAACCACTGAGCTATCCCTCCCTGGCAGAGGTACCTGGCTCCAGGGGAACTGGGAACCTCTAGTCTTAGGACAAGAGTGAATTGGAGCAGAAGCTTCCTGGTGCCAAAGTAACCAGCTGCCCATTTACAGCAGAGACTTTGCCATCTCTCTCTCTCTCACACACACACACTCCAGCTAGAACTCATTAGATCTATGCAGAAAATAGTTTCCCATCTTGTGAAATTTTGCTATTTCCATACCTCATCAGGATGAAACTTTCTCTGTAAATAACTTTTTTAAAAGTGAAAGAGACACTCACCCACCTGAGAATAGCATGGTGGTCAGGTCACTCACCTGGGATGTGGGAGAGTTGCATTCAATCCCTAGGTCTGCTTGATTCAGGTCAGGTTACAGTGCTCTCCACTGACTAGCTCCTTTCCCTCTACTCTGGCTGAGCAGGAGGGAAGGTACCAAGTAATAAGAAACTAGGCTCATTACAATGCAGATATCACCTATTCTGTGCACAGGGACAGTCTCAGAAACCATAAGCTAGACGCAGAGGAGAGTGAGGGGAAGGGATGATTTCTCTACAAAGGGAAATTGAAAAGAAATTCTGCAGCATTTTGGGGCAAATTGCTTTTAGCTGTCTGTCTTGTCTTTAGATTGTAAGCTCTGAGGCAGGAACAGTCTGTCTAGTGTTGGGTACAGTATCTACTGAAATGGGGCTCGTAATCCCTGGTTGGGACATTTAAATGTTACTGGAGTACAAATAAGTACTCTATAGTCACATCAGATACCATTGCATAAAAACTGTTAGCAAATGCTATTTTAAAAAAGGCAACTATTGTGGTTTTTCTTCCACTTCAGGTCTTAAAACTGTTGCTCTCTTGCTGTCACCTCCCACTGCAGTGATGTATTTTCAGGCTGTGTGAAACAATCCCCACTATATGCCATGCACAGTATGAAAAGTTGTATTACGAGTATTTCTTTATTTTAACACACACACAGAAAAACATGAATAGGATTTTAATGAATACTGAATGTCAAAGTACTAAATTTGTCTATTCTAGTGTGTTATGGAGTTTTAACTTCAGTTAATGGGTTTGGAAGGATGTTAAGAGAAGTACTCCAGAGACCAAAACCAAATACTTTAAAAAAAAAAAAAGAGAGAAAAACCAACAGGTGACAATATGAACTGTAAATTGTTTGCTACATAAAATATTCCAGTGAGAGCTTAATAGAAATATTTTAATGACGTTAGAAGATAAATGCTTAGTTTTTGCATCTTCTTACAAAAGAGATACATTAAAAGAACAGGAACACTTGTGCAATTGCAAAGCTTAGAAATATAAAAATCAAGGTGCTATAAAGTTATCATGAGCTGGGCCCCAGTGTAGGAGCTCAGCTGTGTGTGGCCAACTACAGAAAGGCCAGTGAGTAGCTACTCTGTACACCAAGTTCCAAAGCAGCATAACCAAGAATGCAAAGATACCCAGAGCAGCTGTAGCTGCCTCTCCCAGACTTTAATATGCTAGACCATAAGAATTATGGCCATAATGGGTCAGATCAATGGTCCATGTAGCCCAGTATTCGGTCTTCTGACAGTGGCCAATACCAAGTGCTTCAAAGGGGATGAACAAAACAGGCAATCATTGAGTCATCCATCCAATCATCCACTCCCAGCTTCTGACAATCAGAGGGTAGGGACACCCAGAGAATGGGGTGCACCGCTGACCATCTTGGTTAACAGCCTTTGATGGACCTCTCCTCCATGAAGTTATATAGTTCTTTTTTGAATGACAGGGAGGACAGAGGCATTTAGTTGAGGGCTAACCAATAGAATGGATATTCCTGTCTGTGTGTCTTTTTGTAACTTAAAGGTTTTGCCTAGAGGGATTCTCTATGTTTTGAATCTAATTACCCTGTAAGGTATTTACCATCCTGATTTTACAGAGGTGATTCTTTTTTACTTTTTACTTCTATTAAAATCCTTCTTTTCAGAAATTGAATGCTTTTTCATTGTTAAGATCCAAGGGTTTGGGTCTGTGGTCACCTATGCAAATTGGTGAGGATTTTTACCAAACCTTCCCCAGGAAGTGGGGTGCAAGGGTTGGGAGGATTTTTGGGGGAAAAGACGTTTCCAGACAATGCTTTCCTAATAAATAAACCGAGATAAACGTTTGGTGGTAGCAGTGGAAGCCCAAGGGCAAAGGGTAAAATAGTTTGTACATTGGGGAAGTTTTAACCTAAGCTGGTAAAAGTAAGCTTAGGAGGTTTTCATGCAGGTCCCCACGTCTGTACCCTAGAGTTCAGAGTGGGGAAGGAACCTTGACAATGCCTAAAGATAAAGAATGGGAACTGTGTGTTGTAGGACTTGAGCCAAAAAGGCCCTAAAGAAGAGCCATGGTTTGAGGGAATGGCGGAGGCGGAAGGGGAAAGGGAACAAGACATGATCGAAAATAGATACTCAGCCAAGTGAAATAATTATATATTGCACTATAAACTCCATCAGAATTCATTTTGTATGCTGAATTGCTTCCGCCTCATGTTTAGGAATACCTGATCATCAAGCATAACTGCCAATAAATATACCATGTTGTGGTAGGAAACAGTGGGCTGAAATAATTAGATTCTGGTGAAGGTGCAAAAAGACCATATTAATTGTGCAACATTTCAGATAAACAGATGACAAATCAATTACAGTAAGTAGCTGTTTTCACATGCTATAGTGCAAATAAATCAACACACAGTACTTTGATCAATTAAGATGAAAGCATGATCATTTTTGATTATTCAAGTTGAATTTTATCCATTGAAATGAAAGGTGGGTAAGGAATTGACGGACTGAAGTGTGGTTTTTTTTGTTTTGTTCCAATACTAATACTCCTACTCCTATGAGGTACTATTCCTTTGTTCTCAACCTAAAAGGTCTGAATGGGTTTCAGAGGTTCATGACCACAGTTAGCATATAAACCTAAGGCTTCAAGTGTCCCTCATGGTTATGCTAAAATAATTGTTGGTATATAAGCAAAACTATCATGAAGCTTGCAAAAGTAATGCTAAGAGATAATAGAAATCATTAACAGATAAAAGTTAAATTGCTTTAGAGTAAAAATATAGAATCATAGAACCACAGGGTTAGAATCTCCCATTGGTCTGACCCAATATGACCATTCTTATGTGCTTAAGTGGTCTATAAAAGATCTATACCGATTGTATACCAACTTGGACCAGCGTGGGCTGCAGGTGCTGAAATCCCCACCTGGTGAATACCACCTGTCTGTCTGTGCTGATAATCAAAGATTTAACATCCAGAATTTAAGAACCTAAGAATGGCCATATTGGGTCAGAACAATGGTCCCTCTAGCCCAGTGGCCAATGCCAGGTTCTTTAGAGGGATTGAACAGAACAGGGCAATTAGCAAGTGATCCATCCCCTGTTGTCCGGTCCCCGCTTCTGGCAGTCAAAGGTTTAGGGACACTTAGAGAACGGGGTCGCATTTCTGAGCACTTGATCAAGAGCCATTGATGAACGTATCCTCCATGAACTAACTTAATTTTTTTTAACCTAGTTATACTTTTGCCTAGCATCTGGCAATGAGTTTCTCAGGCTGAATGTGCTTTGTATGGAAAAAGTATTTCCTTATGTTTGTTCAAATCTATGCCTATTAATTTGGTTGGGGGACCCCTGTTCTTGTGTTTTGTGAAGGGGTAAACACCACTGTCATTCACCTTCTCCACACCATTCATGATTTTATAGATCTTATATCCTCCCTTAGTCATCTCTTTGAAAAGGCTGAGACTCATCAGTTTAAAAATCTCTCCTCCTATGGAAGCTGTTCCATCCCCTAATTTTCCCCCCCCTTTTCTGTACTTTTTTCCAATTCTAGTTGCATCTCAAAAAAATAAAAAAAAACCTGAACAGCATGCAGTATTGAAGGCTGTCTGTGTGCGCGCGTGTGCACATCCTGATTTATATACTGGCATAATGAGGTTCTGTTTTATAATCTGTCCCTTTCCTAATGGTTTCTAACATTGTTAGCTGTTTTGACTGCTACTACACTTTGAGCAGATGTTTTCAGAGAACTATCTACAATGACTTTAAGGTCTGAGTGATAATAGCTAATTTAGACCCTATCATTTTGTATGTATAGTTGGGATGTTTTCCAACATACATTACTTTGCACTTAACACAATTTCATCTGCCATTTCGTTGCCCACTCACCCAGTTTAGTAAGATCCCTTTGTAGTGCTTTGCGGTCACCTTTAAAAAAAAAAAAAAACTAACGATCTTGAGTAATTTGGTATCCTCTGCAAACTGTGCCACTTTGCAGTTTACCATCTTTGAGATCACTCAAGAATATGTTGAGCAGTACTGGTCCCAGTAGAGATCCTTGGGGGATCCCACTGTTTACCTCCCTCTGAGGGTTCATGTTTGGTTATTCCACCTGGAAACAGTCAGAGCACACTCTGGCTGTTTTGTAGAGGCAATGCACACATTGCTTCTATCCAAGGACAAGGACTAGATATGAACCATGAAAAGTTGATTGTAAGACGGTGACCGTGGGAAGCTTTCTTAGCCTGGGCTCAAGGTCTGAGAACCAGGATTGTAGTAGATAAAAGTTGGTAAGTAAGAATATTAATCAACGTCATGCATTCCTTTGTTGTATCTTTTTGCGGTAGGAGTATGTAATGCATAGGGGGGAGAAATATAATAAAGGAGAAGGTTGAAAGCTGGGGGGGCAGCAGCCCATTTCAGCTGACCAGCCTGCTTGCTTGCATAAAGCTGTGTTCTGTCTCATCATTAAACCGCCACAACTGGCGCCCAAACGTGGGGCCCTCAGCACTAACCTCGCCCGGCAAGGGTTTCAGACGCGTCACTCATCTGCTTCGTGGATCCCGGTGAGTAATTTTCGTTGTGGTAAGTATGGGAAGTTCTCTCTCTGCTTTGCAAGTGCAACACCGCAATGAGCTACAGTATTTGCTGCGTAAGGCTCAGCATGACTGCCCTGCTCGAGCACTCACTCTCCTGCTACAGGAGGTACGTGCCCAGTGCCCGTGGTACCCTGAAGCAGGAACCCTTAAGCTAGCGGACTGGGAGCGATTGGGCCAGACATTGCACGAAGAGCCTCGGGCGCCCGTGCAGGCTTTACACACCTGGCACCTCTGTCGCGACGCGATACTGCGTGTCGCCTCGGACAGACCCTCTCTCGCGAGGCTGGTAATCTCGCCACGCCCGTCGGCTCCTGCAGCTCTCCCCCCTCCTACCGATGCAACACAGTGTGTCGCCTCGGAAAGACCCTCTCCCGCGCCAACAGAAGGGCTGCTGATTTCGCCACCCCCGTCTGCTCCTGCAGTTATCCCTCTCCCTGCTTCGCCCCCAGTGCCTTTATTACCACCGCCTCCCTTGCCTTCCCCACCAGAGCCGGTGGGTGATCGCCCTCCGCCCGTGGGGCCCCATGCTCCGGGGCCCCCCGGGGAGTCGTCTGCATGTGCTCAGAGGCTTTCGCTGGTGCAGCAAATGGTTCACGCAGCGAAGACTCGCTCAGATCTTACAGCAGAGGAGCTGGCTGAACTGGTCTCGGTTTGTCCGGTGACCTGGCAGAATGATGACCAGGGCCATCCGGTTGGAACCTGGGTCAGTTTGCCTTACTCGGTGATTAGAGAGGTAAAGAAAGCTATTCGCGAGTTCGGCCTGACTAGCACCTTTGTGCGTGGTCTCATTGAAGGGATAGGTACTGGGTACTCCCTAATCCCTGAAGATTGGAAGGCGCTGTTGCGCATGATGTTAACACCTAGTCAGTATGTTATTTGGATTAGTGAGTATCGGCAGATGGCGGAACGCCAGGCCCAGCTTCTTAGAGAGCAAGGTATCATTTTTGACCATTTGGCAGGGGAGGGACAGTTTGCTACTGTTGAGATGCAGACTCAACTCCCTCCGGCCCTCTTCCCCATTATTTCCACCTGTGCCCAGCATGCTTTCCGGAAGGTCCCAGATTCAGGCAAGCCTACTAAAAGCTTTGTCAGTATCCGTCAGGGTGCATCAGAGTCCTTTTTGGATTTCACCAACAGATTGCAGGAGGCTATCCTCCGACAGGTGGATAACCCTGAGGCAGTTCAGGAAATCCTGTTAAAACTGGCGGTTGAAAATGCAAACGAGGATTGCCGCCGTGCTCTCCAGACGGCGCAAGCCTCTGGCATTTTAGAGCTCTCAGACATGCTACGGGCGTGCCAGAACATCGGCACACAAGCCCATAAGGCTGGAGTTCTGGCTGCCGCCCTGAGAAAAACCGGGAAGGAGGGGAAGCGTTGTTACCGCTGTGGTAAGGAGGGTCACTTTCAGCGGGAGTGCCGCTCATCAAAGGCACCCGCCCGACCCTCAAAGAAGTGCCCCAAGTGTCAGAAGGGCTATCACTGGGCTAATCAGTGTCGTAGCGGGTCGGGAAACCGCGCGACGGATCCCCCCCAAACCCAGGGCCAAACGGGGGTGTTTCCCACTCAGACAACCGTTCCTCTGCCTTAAAATCCATAGACTCTATGAGGGCGGCGACTGCTGGAAGTGCACGGCTTGATTTGATCATGCAGGAGGACACAGATTTTCGGCTGCCAGGGGAGGTCTGCGCCATACCTACCCAGGTGACGGGACCTCTCCCTGCCGGCTTTGTGGGTCTCGTTCTCCCTCGCTCACATGCTGGGAAACAGGGCTTTTTTGTCATCCCCGGGTTCATTGATGCTGATTACACCGGCATTATTAAGGTTCAGGTGTGGACTCATCTCCCACAGTCGCTCCCGCATGGACGGTCAATTGCACAATTGATTTTAGTCCCCTATCAGGTGCCAGCCGCAGAGGATCGAACCCGGGGCAGAGGCGGCTTTGGATCAACGCTGTCTCACTCGCCGTCTCACAGCACGTCCTCTCCACTTGTTGCTCTAACAATGTCAGTCCGCCCCTCAAAACCTCAGTTAACACTTCTCTTAAATGATGTTCCTTTTACAGGGCTGGTGGACACTGGAGCTGACGTTACGGTGATTCGTGATCCGGAGTGGCCGGTTAGTTGGCCTACGGTTCCTTCTAAAGAGTTGTGGGGGATCGGGGGTAGTAAACCCAGGCGACAAAGTTTGTCTTGGGTCACAGTCTCTAAACCGGTAGGCCGTACCCTTGCTACTATTCGCCCTTTTGTGCTCCCTGTCCACCTCAATATTTGGGGCCGTGATTTACTTACAAAGCTGGACACCACCCTCGATATTAACATCTGATGGCCCAAAACCCTCCCTCACCCACATTGCCCTCCGCATTACCCTTGGTATGGCAATCCTTAGAGCCCGTATGGATTGACCAGTGGCCCCTCCCTCTAGAAAAGCTGAAAGCGCTTCATTCGCTTGTGCAGCAGCATTTGCAGGCACAGCGCTTGGAGAGCTCTACTAGTCCCTGGAACACCCCGGTGTTCGTTATTAAGAAAAAATCTGGTGCGTGGCGGCTGTTACATGATTTAAGGGAAATAAATAAACGCATCCAACCTATGGGCCCCTTGCAGTTTGGCTTACCAAATCCAAATTTAATTCCTCAAACTGATCAGCTCTGTGTGTTAGATTTAAAAGATTGTTTTTTCACCATCCCCCTTTGCCCACAAGATCGTGAAAAATTCGCGTTTACGGTGCCACAATATAATAATTAACAACCCTCTCAAAGGTATCAGTGGAAGGTCTTGCCCCAGGGAATGCAAAATAGTCCAACCTTATGTCAACTTTTTGTGGATCGGGCCCTCGCCCCTTTTCGTGCCCGGTACCCTACGCTAAAGGTCTACCATTATATGGATGACATTTTGCTTAGTGGTCCCCAGGTCACGGAACAACAGCTTGAATCTTTGTCTCAGATTCTCGGCCAAAATGGCCTGTTAGTGGCACCAGAAAAAATCCAACGCTCTTATCCCTACCACTACCTCGGATATAAGGTTTTACAAACCTATGCTGCTCCGGTTCGTCCGGCATTAATTCTACCTCAACCCCTAACCCTTGTTAAATTACAACAGATTTTGGGTCATTTAAATTGAATTCGGCCCTATTTTTGTCTCCCCACCTCAACGCTGCAGCCGTTGTTCGAGCTCCTACGTGGAGCCCGGGCACTGGGTGCAGTTATTGCCATCACTGAAGAGCACATTGCCTGCATTTGACAGATTAATGCAGCATTGAGTCAGCAGTTTGTGGACAGACTCCCTGAGGTCCGTCCCCTATGGTTGGTTCTTCTTGCCACCCCTCATACGCCCACCGCGGCTCTGTTTGTACCCCGTATGGATACAGCCATCTCTATCATAGAGTGGCTGTACCTCTCCTCCACTCCTCCTCGGAATATTTATCCATATTTAGATGCCCTGTCCGATCTTGTTCGTAAAGCCCGCCACCGTGCAGTGCAACTCACTGGCACTGATTTAGTTACTATTGTGTTCCCCTTGTCCCGTGGTGAATTTGATTCCTTGTGCCATACCTCTTTGGCCTGGCAGGTTGCTCTTTGTGATTATGTGGGAGAGATTTCTTATAATCCCCCAAAAGATCCTCGGTTGGTAATTACCCAAAAGTTGCCTCTAATTGTTCATCGTCTTAGCCGCTCTCAACCCATTGTTTCTGCTGTCACTCTTTTTACTGATGGCTCTCCACATCGAGGTGTAGTCACCTATCAATCAGGTGACCCCCCTCGTTGGCATTCTCGTTTTACACTGCCTCAGCGTTCTGCGCAGCGTTCAGAACTGGCTGCTGTTATTTTGGCCTTTCAACTTTTTGCTGATTGTCCCTTTAATTTAATTGTTGACACCCATTATGTTTATCAAGTAATTGATCATTTACCCCTTGCCCTCATTACCCCTCAGGTTGATGCGGACCTCCTTCGCCTGTTTTTGTCTTTGCAATATCTTATCTCCACTCGTAATTTCCCTTATTTTGTTGCTCATATTCGCAGTCATACCCCTCTGCCTGGGTCACTCACTGAGGGCAATGCGCGCGCTAATCGCGCGTTACGTGGTCAGGTAAATTCCCTTTTTTCTGACCCCATTGAAAGCCATGCCTTTTTTCATCAGTCTGCCTCTGTTTTGGCCCGACAGTTTCACATTCCTGCTGATCATGCACGTTCCATTGTTCGTTCCTGCCCCCACTGTGCCGCTGCTGCTCCTACTTTTTCTTATGCCGTTAACCCTAGAGGTACCACAGCGAATCAGCTGTGGCAAATGGATGTCACTCATGTGCCACAATTCCGGCCCTATTCGTTTTTACATGTTTCCATTGATACTTATTCGGGGTTCCTGTGGGCAACCCCACAGCGTGGGGAAGCCACTGCCAAAGTTATTCACCATTTGCTAGCCTGTTTTTCTGTTATGGGTCGCCCAAGCCAGATTAAAACAGATAATGCCCCAGTCTACTGCTCCACAGCCCTCTCCACTTTTTGTGCCCGATGGGACGTCCGTCTTAAACACGGGATCCCTTATAATTCCACGGGCCAAGCCATTGTTGAACGTGCCAATCGCATGCTCAAAACCTTGCTTGATAAACAATTAAAACAAGGGGAGCTGCGTCTCCGAACCTTAGGAGACATTCAGCAACAAATGCATATTCTTTTGTTTACTTTAAATAATTTAACACTGAACGCAGATCAGCAGACCCCCGCGGATCACCATTTTCACAAATCTGAGGTACTGGAAAGACCGCGTGTCTTTTACCGTCAGCTGCCTGATCCGCAGTGGCTGGGCCCAGTGCCTCTAATCACTTGGGGTCAGGGATATGCTGCTGTGTCTCTCCCTGCAGGACCGTTGTGGGTTCCAGCCCGGTGTGTGCGACCGGCACTGAAACAGCATGGCGTGGCACCAGTGGCTGTCGAACCCCATACCAGAGTTTCAGCTGACCTTGGAGGAGACCGCGGCGCCTCCCAGATCGACAACGGCGGGATGGAAACGGAGGAGGAGTAGCGTCCCAAGCCAGCCCGTGACATGGGGAGCAGTAAAAGCATTGATCGCCGCGGCTTAACGAAGACTGGCAGCAAACCAACAGCCAGAGACTCCTGAGACTTTGTGGCGATTCTCGCCCAAATCACTGCTAATTCTGTGATGATTGTATGCCTTTTGTGCCTGCTATTTCCTTGAGGGGTTGGCTCGGGAGCGCTTCCCCCGTTACGAGCCCGAATGACAGAACATATGGGAAAGATTGGCTTCAATAGCAAATGTTACCCACTTTTGTTTATCTGATTCTGTAGCAGCTGGAGATTTGTTAGGTACGTGCCTTATTCCAGTATGTCATCACCCTGAGGAGACAGGGAATAAGACGATGCTCGCTGCTTATGCGAATCTCTCTTCCCAGTACTCTGACATGGCTAACTGGGGCCCGGCCAACTATACTCTGCCTCACACGGCTATATCTCGCCACACACCATACCCGGCCGGGGCCAACAATGTCACCTGTGCGCGTGTGGTTAACTGCACTAGTACAAAGGTGCCCTTGGGCTGTTGGCAAATTCCTCAACCCCTTTTAAATTGTTCCCACGCTGTGAATGTTTCATACAATTATGGCCATATCATCCTACCATCAGGGTGGTTTTTTACCTGCGGCTCACGCACCTTTAGTTATATTCCTGCAAATTTAAGTGATGGCACCCTTTGCTGTCTTAGTAGAATGACGCTTATATTGCCTTTTGCCAGCCAAAGGCACAGTAAAAGAAGTGTACCCCTTTCAGATAATTGTGTTGCAGATGTTGAGCTTTTTAGTTGCGCTGAGTATACTGCCTTAGCGGCCTCCATTGTTGGGGTCCCCGCGCTTGCCACTTATACAGCCAGAACCTTAAATAACCTGGCATGCTTTGCAGCAAAGGCAATTAACACAACATCCCAGGCAATTGCCCTACTTAACACAGAGCAACATGAATTAAGGGATGCAATCTTGGATAACAGAGCAGCCATTGATTTTCTGCTCTTAAAACATCACATAGGCTGTTCCACGTTTCGGCATATGTGTTGTTTTAATTTAACTGATAATAGTCGTTCCATAGAAACTAGACTGGCCGAATTGGCCAATCTTACGGCACACATACGTCAAGATCTGGGGTTTGAGGGCTTTTGGAATTGGCTTACAGGTTGGCTGCCATCTCTAGGATGGCTGCGACAACTTTTAGGTTATGCTGTGTTTGTGATCATTGGGCTTGTTTTTTGCTGCTGCTGTGTACAATGTTTTCCCTCTTTGCTAAGACTTTGTAGAGATTCGCCCTGGCAGGCTCCCCGAGTTATGTCACTGTCTGTCTGGGAATTAAATAGCTTGCAAAAGCAAATTGACGGCTATCATGAGATGGCTGGGTATAATTAAACAAAAAATGGGGGGATGAAGGGTTCATGTTTGGTTATTCCACCTGGAAACAGTCAGAGCACACTCTGGCTGTTTTGTAGAGGCAATGCACACATTGCTTCTATCCAAGGACAAGGACTAGATATGAACCATGAAAAGTTGATTGTAAGACGGTGACCGTGGGAAGCTTTCTTAGCCTGGGCTCAAGGTCTGAGAACCAGGATTGTAGTAGATAAAAGTTGGTAAGTAAGAATATTAATCAACGTCATGCATTCCTTTGTTGTATCTTTTTGCGGTAGGAGTATGTAATGCATAGGGGGGAGAAATATAATAAAGGAGAAGGTTGAAAGCTGGGGGGGCAGCAGCCCATTTCAGCTGACCAGCCTGCTTGCTTGCATAAAGCTGTGTTCTGTCTCATCATTAAACCGCCACATCCCTCCATTCCCAAAACTGACCATTTTATTCCTACCTGTAGCAGGGTGCTGGTGCAAAAGC
This sequence comes from Chelonia mydas, assembly GCF_015237465.2. NCBI lineage: Eukaryota > Metazoa > Chordata > Testudines > Cheloniidae > Chelonia > Chelonia mydas. Next base: position 181,270,050 of record NC_057849.1, read on the forward strand.
ACCTAATTAGCCCCCTGCTCAGCCAGCTCCAATCAAGAGAAATAGATTGGGGCTGGTGGAACAGGCCTGATGCCTGGCCTGGGGATTGGCCCCACCTGCGGGCCTGACAAGCCAGCAGCTATAAGGGCTGGGAGCCAGTATAAAGGGTACAGCCAGAGGGAAAGGTGAGTCTCCTGGCTGCGGGCTGCCGGCTAGCCAAAGAGGGAACTAACCCTGTTAGCCTTGTAAATAGCTCAACATTGGTGGTGGGAGAACCGTGTATGTAAATAAAGCCACAGGTGCTGCATAACTGGAAGCCTCTCTGAGCATTATTGGGGCAGTCAGCGGGCCCCAGGAGGAGGGGACAGAGCTTCCTGGGCAAAGGACCTGTCACACTACCCCTTGTTTTCTTTCCTTTTGTCAGTTACTAATCCATAAGACCACCTTTCCTCATATCCCATGACAGCTTACTTTGCTTCAGAGCCTTCAGTGAGGGACCCTGTCAAAGGCTTTCTGAAAGTCCAGATCTACTCTATCCACTGGATCACCCTCATCCATGTTTGTCGACGCCCCAAAACATTTAATAGATTGGGGAGGCATGATTTCCCTTTACAAAAGCTGTGTTGACTCTTCCCCCAACAAATCATGTTAATCTATATGTCTGATCATTCTGTTCTTTACTATAGTTTAAGCCAGTTTGCCTGGTACTGAAGTTAGGTTTACCAGCCTGTGATTCAGTGGTAGGATACAGCCCCTACCCCATTTAGCATTTGAATATAGGAGCTATGGACTGTATCCTACCACTGCATCATAAGTAGGAAATTCCTATGTTAAATCACACATTTACCGGTTTAATTCAAATCTTGTTTATGTTTGTTACCCAATAAATGCAGGTGGTGAGAATATCATACACCCCTTGGCTCACCTGTTTTTCCCTAATGGAGAATACTTATGCAGAATTTTTTTTTTAAAACAAAGTATAGGTTCATGCCCTGCCCAGTGCCGCTCATGATGTGTTCATTATGATATACCCCTCTACCTCTCCACTGCCCCTTTCCTAGGTCTGCAGAGTCCATCCATAAGCTATAGTTTTCCAGCCTGACCAAATTGTTTTACTATCCAGCTTGTTCAAGAATATGCTTGAAGTAAAATATTTAATTTTATTTCTACTTCATATTTCCTGAAAGCACCAGTTCCAGGGACTCCAGGCCTGAACAAATGTTTTAACAAATATACTGAAGGGGAAACTTCAATACCAGTTCCTTTGTAAGCCTGTTGACCAAAACTCCTCAAAACTGCATCCCCTACCAACTTAATTTCAGCCCACACCACGCACAGAAATTCAAGAAAAATAAGTAAGCATGGCAACTAGAATCCCACTACATCCTTAGATAGCTTGGACATTATATATAGGATTATTGCTTTTCACAAGATGGTGTCAATGCAGAAGGTCTTACTAATTTTGTGTATCTGGCTAATCAGCTAGTTCTTGACAAAATGCTAGGTATCAGATGTAGTGCATTATTTTTAGAAGCTGAATGTATTCACTAGTGGGAACTCCTCTGTCAATCTCGCTTGCTAAATCATTTTTGTTATAGCTACTGGCTGCAAGCTATACCCACACAAGGAAACAAAATGTTACATTGTATTTCTATTTTGTAGTGCTTAAGAACCTCAGCCAAAGGAGCAGTACCTTATTGTGCTAGGCACTATGCAGACAAGACAATAGACTATGTCTAAGAGCCAGTGTACCAAAACATGACAATCTTCTGCAAGAAAGAAATATTTGTGAGCTAATTTCATATAGCTATAATATCTTTAGTGTGTTTTCTATTCTGGAAGCTATCTTGCAGTTAATCTATTCCATGAGGATTAATTATATAAACTAAATACCTTTGTGCTTCTGAGACAACAATACCGACAGAAAATTCAGCAACATTATTAAAATGAAAGCATGCTCTCTAACCAGTTGGTTTTAAAGGGCTGAACCCATCTGGTTCATATTTTAGGATGCAAAAATCATACTTCCACATTTTGTTAATTATAAATGTGTTTAATGCACACCCCTACCTCTCACTTCGAGAACAACCACAGGATTCCACCCACCAACCAGAACTCCAGAGAGTACCAGGCAAAGGAGTACACCTAGTACAATATGAACATGCTACAGCCACAAATCATTTTAGTAAGTCTGTAAAACACTTTTCCCACACCCTCAATAGAATATACTATAGATACCAGCATGTTGCAGCACCTTCCAAAAGCAGCACTGAAGTGAGTCAATATTAAAAAAAAAAAAAAAAAAAAAAAAAAAAAAAGCTTTCCTATAATCCCATCCACGAGACCTCATCCCTCTAGCCTCCATGATGAGGGAGAACAACTGGAGCCACATTGACCTAAGGGGACAGGAAAGATGTTGCCAGTTCCTGCCCCTGTTCCTCAGAGCTAGAAACCTCCCAATCCCCGCACTTCCACCAGGGAGCATGCAGGACTGGAGACAGTCCAGACTAGCTTTAGATACTTGTATTGAGCCGGAATTTATGTCATGGGTAGGCAGAGAAGAAGGAAAGCACATGGTATATCAATGGCAGAGCAGATTGACTGGGGCATTGTGCAAAAGGGAAGAATCAGACAGGACAACAAGGAGAAGAAAAACAATTGTACCAAATATCATCTCAGACATTTGACTTGTCAGCTGTTCAATTGTAATTTCTCTGGGGCATGTTACTCAACATCAGTGAAAACCCTCAGGCTTCACCTCATCCAGCACAGAACACTACATAAGAAATATACATAAGGAATCAGAAAGCCATCTACTGGCTGTGGAAGGGAAGAACAAACATTTCTGCTCATGCAGTTGGCAAGTAAGAATAGCCCAACCACTGGGCTTCCCAACTGATAGATCCCTGTTGCTTTGGCCAGTGGTATTTAACCTGATTACAAAAGCCAGTGCCACTGGCCAGTCACAGTTTGAGAGAGGAGTGAGTTATTTTCACAGCCTCCAAACACAGCCCAGTAAGAGCATCAGGGCAAGTTACAGTATGGACAAATTTTTCACAATGCTATCCTCTAAGTGAGAGCTGATAGGATATTGTAGGAAGTCAGAACAGAGGTGTGATCACAATAAACAGCTTTCAGACAGTTTAATATGTTAGATTGATGTTAAGCGTCTTCAGTGACTTGCATTAGCAACTTAGTTTCTTGCAATGTAAGCTGACACCTTTATACACCAGCATTACTGAACCTCAACATTTTTAATATATAGGAAGAGATAGGATGGATAAACAAAGGAGCATTGACAAACAGCAGTAATTACTGTAGTTTGCTTTTCTCTCTCACGGAAATAAGTATTCCATCCCATTTTGCCAGCACCCTGGAGCATGTCATCTCCACATCTCACACATGCACATGTTGCAGATACTGCACAGTGTCAGACAGTTGCATTGCTAAGAATATTCATTCGTAACCCATTATGATTCACCAGCTTAAAAAAAAGCTAACTTTTTAAAATATTTGATTTGACAGAAGCAAAAAACTACTCAATGTAGATTTTGGACAAATTTCATTTGATCTATTGCACTTAATATCTGTTGATGCACCATTAAAGAGAGCTTTGGTCCATTAATACTACAGTACAGTATTTGGATATTAAAACAGTGGAGAATTTTATCCTGACACCAAATGCTGTCCTGATCTTATATTTGTCAATATTATGGAGCAACAAGATGAGAAATTTCACTGATAATCTTAGGAAAAGAAAATTTTGCATTAACTCATTCCCTACACACACTTTATAATATATAACAAAAGCTTTTTAAAAAAATCTACACAAAAGGTTGGGTTTTATGTCTAAAGATTTTCCTCTGCTCCTTGAAATGATATTGATTACACTTAGGAACAACTTGCAAAAGTTTTGTTTTGTTTCATTTATTTAATGCTATTTAGCTCCTGTGTCTTTAAAAGCCCTAGCCTTTATATTGATAGGTTGGTGTTGCCAATGTTCTCTTAGACCACAGTGACCTGTAACAGTGGCTACAGTATCAGAAATAGCAGGGTGAGAATCACTATGAGGACTATCACTAGGTTTGGAGACTCCAGGAGCACTCAAGGAACAATATCAATGACTGCAATAGCGTTCACAAGTTATCATCCCTTATTATGCAGATTATATCTGTAGAATTGACCAATACATCAATTAAGATGGAAGAGAAATCAAAGTGTCCACATTTTCATACTCACATGAGTACCGTAGAGATGGGTGGATCTCCCAAGAGGTGGCCATCTGTGGAGGGTCTCCTGATGGGTTCTTCCTCCCTTATTCATGCTGGGAAACTCCTTTTATCTTGTGCTACATTCACACCTATAACTCTTATAAATATGCTTGACGGTTCCAACCCTTTTTCCTTATCTTGGACTACCATACCCCATAAATGTTCAGGTTCATTTTTATAGGCTATCCTCCTAGTTCCCCCCTTACTACTTTCATTAACATTCATATCAACAAGTCCCCATGGTAACTTGCAGTCATTGTAGCATCACGGGAACTTCTGCAGTCAGGCATCTTGCAGCAGGGACAGACGTATTGTGGTACACTTTCCCAAACATCACCCATTTACTGATACAGGGTTATGTCAACTTCTGTCAGAACTAAGGCCTAATAAGGTTAAGCTGAAATTTGACAGGCCTCAGGCTGGTGGACCTTGCTTTAGATCCTTATCTTATTTGTATACCTAAGTGCACATTTACCAATAATATATACTTATCAACACGTTTACCCCTATAATACTATCCCCTACATATTTCTACACTAATGCTTACAACTTAAAGCTATTCATCACACAGTAATTGCATATGGATTAATCACAACAATAGATAATTAAATTATATAGGATTAGCTACAAAGCTTTTTTAAAGAGAGCAGTGGAGAGCTCTCCTTAATACGGGAGCCTTAAGATAACTGGGATCGTTGGACAAATAAGAGACTTGGTTTAGTTGAAAGAAAGGGATAAAATGCATTCAGTTCTACCCCTAGTCTCGGGGCCTCACTATGCTCCCATTAAGTCAGTTGCAAAGTCCAGATGACTTCAGTGGCAGCAGGAGCAGTCCTTCAGCAGGTTTGCAAATAAATTCTGGAGTGCAGCTATTATACCAGGATTAAACAATGGTTCAGATATGGGGCCATATATATCCAGTAAGAAGTTTCTCTCTGATGGTGTATGTAGTTACCAGAATGCCAAGGCATGGAATGTGGGGTTACATAACAGCCCATTATTATTATAATATCACAAGGTTCTATATCCATACAGGTTTTTATGTCATGCTCATCACCATAGCAACCTGACCTACATCTAAACCCTACATGTAATATTGCTCCCTATCACCCACTCTCGTCATGGCTGCCTCCATTAATCCTCCCTATACCACTTTCAAGCAGACCCACTGAAATCAAGGCCTATTATGAAGATCTGCAGAATTTGTTATGAGTGATGCCCTATACAGTTGTCATAAATGACTGGAGACTTATTCTCCTCCCACGCCCCACCCCTCTCCTGGTGTAATTCAACCTGTCTATACAGCTTTCATATTTTAATACCTCTATGAGGTCTCCTTTTATTTATTCCTACTCCAGGTCAAACACTCCCAATATTTGCACTCATTCTTCAACAGAAATTTTTCCATGCCATTAACTTTTTGCTGTTCCTGTAACACCTTCACTATTTCTCCTCTATCACTTAGGAGATAAGCTGACTAGAGCTGCACACAGCATTCCAAGTGGGGGAGGGGAGAGCAGGGATTTATAGAATGGTACTTCAGGTATTATTTCCTATCCTATTCCTTATGCACGCTAATATTTTGTTCACTTTTTAAATGACAGGTGTTTTTCCTAAGTAGCTAAAATTTCTAAATTAAAAACATATATAAACAATTCAGAGTAATCCTTCCAATATTTGTTAATAAATGCAAGCTAATAATCAGTTTAATCTACCATCTGCTGCCCATTTCATCTTGTTTTTCTAGATTCCTCTGAAATTCTTTGGTATTCTCTAGATTTTTATTATTTGTATTACAATAGTGCCTTTATTTAGTGCCAGTCATGAATCAGGATGCTGTTGTCCTAGGCACTGCACAGACACAGAACAAACTCTAGTTTGTTGGAACATACTCATGTGAAAGATGAATGCAAAAATGTGACACTGAGGAAGAAATTGGAAAGCAAGGGAAAGCAGACGAAAAAATTCTCCAACAAAGCAGAAGCAAGACTTCAAGCAGTTGCATCATTGAAAAGGAAATGCTTAAAAAAAAACCCTCAAGGCCGTGGGGGAGATTATGTTTTTACAAAAACGGAAGAGTGAAAAGGTGCTAAGCCAGCAGAGACTGAGAAGAAGTAATTGCTAGTGGCAAAAAGACGGAGGAAAAATTAAACTGCTCTTGGTTGTGCATTAATAGTACATCTAGCACAGGAAGTGTGGTGCTTTCCAAGTGTTACAAGGCACATTGCTACCACCTGCCCTTAGCATGAGGGAGCCTTGTCTGCGCCTGCCTGGGGTCAGCTCCCAACTCCACTGGTCATGGGCAACACAAGCACTCCCCTCTAGGCCTCACAGATCCTGCGGTCACTGTACAAGGTTAGCAATAGACACACTCCAACCCCAGGGCCCTCCAGGTGTCTTCCTGGAGTGCCCAGTCCTGGTTCTACTAAACGCTCCCAGTATTCACAAATCCACTGCTTCCAAAGCAGCAGTACACCAGCTCACCAGTTCCCTGTCAGATCACCGCTCCACTTTACACCTGGCATTTGTTTACAGTGAAATCAAGTACAAAAAAGTCTATTTAACCAAGCACAGAGATAAAATAATGCAAGTCCTGGAAACAAATGGTTCTATATAAAATTAAAGCATAACATACATTCCAGAACCTAGACTTAACTAAATACTCTTATGCCCTGAAAAGAAAAGGAGTACTTGTGGCACCTTAGAGACTAACCAATTTATTTGAGCATGAGCTTTCGTGAGCTACAGCTCACTTCATCGGATGCATACTTCTGCAGTTTCCACAGTATGCATCCAATGAAGTGAGCTGTAGCTCACGAAAGCTCATGCTCAAATAAATTGGTTAGTCTCTAAGGTGCCACAAGTACTCCTTTTCTTTTTGCAAATACAGACTAACACGGCTGTTACTCTGAAACCTGTCTTATGCCCTGTAGAGTAGTACTCACCCAAAGCCCTTGCAGCTTGTAATAGCCAGGCTTCACTGTGATCCTTTTTTTTTTTTTTTTTTAAATGAAAGGACACTGTCAGCTTGTCTCCTGGGGGACAAAGGAATACACTAGGTCCTTCACCTAAGACCCTCCTGCCCAACAGGCTATAAAAACTCCATGGCCCACCTGTGCCACAACTGTTTTTCTGCATATAAAAACAGGGCTGGTGTTAGGGGTACCAGCCATGGCAATTGCCCATTGCCCTATTCCACAGGGAGCCCCATGAAACGAAGTTGCTCAAACTTCGGTCCCATTGCTGCTTCGGCTCTCTGCCTAGGCCTCTTTGAGGCTAGTGCCAGCTCAGCTTGGAGAACCCCCTGAAACCTGCTCATGGCCCCCCAGGGGACTTCATGGACCCTCAGTTGAGGGCCATTGCCCCAAGACAGAGTCCCAACTTTTGCTTTCATTCATAAACGTGACAAAACATGCTGTTGTGTCTCCTCCTGTAGATTTCACAATCTTTCAACTGGCACCTGTCTTAGTATACAAACGGGCCTCCATTGTGAGGCCGACAAACTGTTGGCTACGGCAGCTTCACTAATAAAGCAGTATTAATCCTGTTCCTGGGGTGTGTGTACAGCGTTATCTTTTATAAATAGGCAGGTGAGTGCGGCTTTATAAGTGCTGTGGCAAAGCACCTTCCTTGCCTCCACATTTCTCTCTGGCAATGGGGGGGCCTGGAGTGAATCAATCCCACTCTGGCGCCTATTAAATCTTTTCACAGATTTATTTTTCAGTATTTACACAGTTAGGAGCAGTGGTTCTCTTAAGCCAAACAAAACCCAAACTTATAACATAAAAAACAATGCCTCACCTGGTCGCCCCCCTGGGGTGTTGCCTTATTGTATTGGCTTCTGGTTGCCAGCCCTTCCCTAAATAGCAGTTAACTTGGATTTCTCACTATAGGGAACAAAGCAGCCTTCCATCCAGGAACAGCCTTTTCTGTCTCCTGCCACTAACCCTGCTGCAGTTTGTTTCTCACCCCTCCTCTCTGGGGAGGTCACTGGCAGGCCTTAATTGGCCTCCGGTGTCTCTCTAACCTGAGATACCTCCTTTCAGCTTATAGGGAACACAGCCCTCACCATTCCAGGGCTGATATATCTGCATTCCACTACACTCCTAAAGCTGTCAGGTCTGACTGTCAGAGCGTATGTTAAACCAAGCCAACTATATTTGAGACCACATATAAATGCCCCCATATTTCACTCTATACTGATGCAAGCAACACTAGGATTTCACAAGCATGAATACTCCTGATAAGTGCAATGAAGTGGATCACTGCATATAGATTCCCTGCTCTGGTAACTGGCCATCTGGTACATGCATTCTTGATGTCTGTATTCCACAGAGAAGGCACAGAACACAGCTGCTCTTTTAGCATTATGTGAGCTTGTGTCTCTTTTGTTGAAGATATTTCAACTGAGGAAGCTGGTAGCAAGGAGAGGGGAAAAATTAATTCTGCTATTAAGCAGCTTGTGGCTTCTTCATTTCTTTGGATGTGGTTATGCTACTTGCTTCATAAACACATTTAAGGTTTGTTTTTGGAAGAGTCCAAGTTTTTGTTTTAACTCTTGTGACTAAATTTTATCATTTTCATTAGTAAACCAACCCAAGAACCACTTTCCTAGCAAGCTCTTGAAACTTAGGAATTTTGTGACTTTTCTTTCCCAAAAGCACTGGAACTACCTCCCTCTTTGCAATCATGAAACATCTAGGTGGAAAACTAGCATTAGGCACATTTTTCATGTATCCTTAATGATCTCTTAAATGCAGTTCAGTAGATGAAAATAAGGCAAAAGAGCCAGCACAACAGACCTAGACAGCTTTCTGCACCACCAGCAGTCCACAGACCACAGATTGAAACCTCTGTTGCTAGAAAATATTGACACTTAACCCAAGTGGTGTAGTTAGGTTCCCATGTATCTTATGTCACAGAGCAGCCATTACAGTATTTGACTGTCTTGAGCAGAGGACAAATCATCACCTCTGCATTAGGAGCAAAGATTAAGAGATCCCCTTAAACAGACATTTGGGAAAGCTGTCTAAAGAGCAAATAAATAAAATAAAATCAATCCTTGACTCCAATCTCTCAAAATGTCCATTTTGCCATTAGAATCTGGAGAGGTTCATTGAAATTCAATTGTCTGGCAAAGAGCAGAGATACTGAATAGATTCAATTGTTCTTACCACCTCCAATGTCTTTTTGGAAAAAGAAGCTGAAAAATAGATAGCAAGCAAAAAATCCAAACAGTGATGGGAACAGATGTCTTTTACATTTTTAGTCTGCATACATTTTTATTCTTTGAGGACAAATCCCACCAGCAGCTGACAGCCCACTCTGCCAGGCAGACATCCAGAAGAGATCTAGAGGTGTTTGTAGGGAATTGTCAAGGATTATCTCCCTCCTCCTCCTCAATTCCCAGGCCACTCTGCATCACTACAGCCTCAGAACTGCAGGCTCCCAGAGTCCCTGCTCTTCCCCTTGACAGAGGAATAGTCAGTGGATCCATGAGCCTCACCCTGCTGACAACCCTGAAACACACATGCTCAGGCACAACCCCTAAGTCATGTTCTCCCAAAAGTCTCCCCCCACTCACACAGCAAAATGAGTCTTGGACTTTTTTCGGGGATTTATTCCCTATGTGCACCTCAGAAGAGACAAAAATGACAGTTCATTTACAGTTATCTACTCATAATTCAGGAGTTGGGTGTCACATCTGATTCAATGAATATTCCATTATTTCTAATGTGAACATATCAGTTACAGGTGAGATTGTCACAGACCCTTATATGGTGCGTGGTAGAAGGAGCACTCAAAGGGGGTGCCCCTCTCCCCCGTGCATGACCTGTGGAGTAGAATACAAGGACTGCTCTTCAGATGCAGCCCTGGGGCACATAGTGCCCCAAGGGGGGAGGGAGGGCACCAGTCCTGTTCTCCACACCATGGGGCAAGCTAGCTGCACTGGGGGAACAGATAGACAGAAGGACTGCACATATTAACCCTTCTTTTAGGATGCTGCAGCCTATCAGGCCACTCAGGGAGGTACTGTACGCAATCCCTTCTCAAGCATACTCTGTGTCCTACTCTTGTCACTGGCAGAAATCTGCCATTTGGCCCTGATTTAAAATTAAGTTGCATAGTAAATGAAGTGGTAGAGAATTGTTATAATAGAGCACCATTAGGTACATTAGTACTATGGGCTCGTCTGCATGAACAATTAGACTGCGGCAAACAAGGAATCTACCTGAACTAGGCTGCCACATTTTAGCTGTCCACATGCACCCAGCTAATGTGCATTAACGAGTCAGTTAGGACACTTTGATCTAGTCCTGCTTCAAAGGAGGACTAAGCCTTGGTCTACACTAGGCGTTGAGGTCGAATTTAGCAGCGTTAAATCAATTTAACCCTGCACCCGTCCACACGACAAAGCCCTTTTTTCCCCGACTTAAAGGGCTCTTAAAATCGATTTCCTTACTCCACCCCCGACAAGGGGATTAGTGCTGAAATCGGCCTTGCCGGGTCGAATTTGGGGTACTGTGGACACAATTAGACGGTATTGGCCTCTGGGAGCTATCCCAGAGTGCTCCATTGTGACCGCTCTGGACAGCACTCTCAACTCAGATGCACTGGCCAGGTAGACAGGAAAAGGTCCGTGAACTTTTGAATTTCAATTTCCTGTTTGGCCATCGTGGCAAGCTGCAGGTGACCATGCAGAGTTCATTAGCAGAGGTGACCACAATGGAGTCCCAGAATTGCAAAAGAGCTCCAGCATGGACTGAACAGGAGGTATGGGATCTGATCGCTGTATGGGAAGAGGAATCCGTGCTATCAGAACTACATTCCAGTTTTCAAAATGCCAAAACATTTGCCCAAATCTCCCAGGGCATGAAGGACAGAGGCCATAACAGGGACCCGAAGCAGTGCCGCGTGAAACTTAAGGAGCTGAGGCAAGCCTACCAGAAAACCAGAGAGGCAAACGGCCGCTCCGGGTCAGAGCCCAAAACATGCCGCTTCTATGATGAGCTGCATGCCATTTTAGGGGGTTCAGCCACCACTACCCCAGCTGTGTTGTTTGTCTCCTTCAATGGAGATGGAGGCAACATGGAAGCAGGTTTTGGGGACGAGGAAGATGATGATGAGGTTGTAGATAGCTCACAGCAAGGTAGCGGAGAAACTGGTTTTCCTGACAGCCAGGAACTGTTTCTCACCCTGGACCTGGAGCCAGTACCCCCGAACCCGCCCAAGGCTGCCTCCTGGACCCACCAGGTGGAGAAGGGACCTCTGGTGAGTGTACTTTTTAAAATACTCTACATGGTTTAAAAGCAAGCACGTTTAATGATTAAATTTGCTCTGGCATTCGCGGCTCTCCTGGATGTACTCCCAAAGCCTTTGCAAAAGATTTCTGGGGAGGGCAGCCTCATTCAGTCCACCATGGTAGGACACTATACAGGCAAATAGCACATACTGGGGAATCATTGTAGAACAAAGCATTGTAGTGTATGTTTGCTGGCGTTCAAACAACATCCGTTCTTTCTCTCTCTAAGTTATCCTCAGGAGAGTGATATCATTCATGGTCACCTGGTTGAAATAGGGTGCTTTTCTTAAGGGGACATTCAGAGGTGCCTGTTCCTGCTGGGCTGTTTGCCTGTAGCTGAACAGAAATGTTCCCTGCTGTTAGCCACGGGGAGGGGGAGGGATGAGGGGCTAGCCATGTGGTGGGGGGAGGCAATATGTGACCTTGGAATGAAAGCACATGTGCTATGTATGTAATGTTAACAGCAAGGTTTACCGTGAAAGAGTGTACCCATTGTTCTATAAAATGTGTTTTTTAAATACCACTGTCCCTTTTTTTTCCTCCTCCTCCACCAGCTGCATGTGTTTCAAGGATCACAGGATCTTCTCCTTCCCAGAGGCTAGCGAAGATTAGAAGGCGAAAAAAAATGCACTCGCGATGAAATGTTCTAAGCTCATGTTGTCCTCCCACACTGACAGAGCACAGACGAATGCATGGAGGCAGACAAGGTCAGAGTGCAGGAAAGCACAAAATGACCGGGAGGAGAGGTGGTGGGCTGAAGCTGAAAGGTGGCAGCAGCATGATGAGAGGAGGCAGGATTCAATGCTGAGGCTGCTGGAGGATCAAACTAATGTGCTCCAGCGTATGGTTGAGCTGCAGGAAAGGCAGCTGGAGCACAGATCGCCACTACAGCCCCTGTGTAACCAACTGCCCTCCTCCTCAAGTTCCATAGCCTCCTCACCCATACGCCCAAGAATGTGGTGGGGGGGCCTCCGGCCACCCAGCCACTCCACCCCAGAGGATTGCCCAAGCAACAGAAGGCTGGCATTCAATAAGTTTTAAAGTACTGTGTGGCCTTGTCCTTCCCTCCTCCACCACCCTTCCTGGGCTACCTTGGTAGTTATCCCCCCTATCTGTGTGATGAATGAATAAAGAATGCATGAATGTGAAGCAACAATGACTTTATTGCCTCTGCAAGCAGTGATTGAAGGGAGGAGGGGAGGGTGGTTAGCTTACAGGGAAGTAGAGAGTGAACCAAGGGGTGGGGGGGGGGGGTTTCCATCAAGGAGAAACAAACAGAAGTTTCACACTGTAGCCTGGCCAGTCATGAAACTGGTTTTCAAAGCTTCTCTGATGCGCACCACGCCCTCCTGTGCTCTTCTAACCGCCCTGGTGTCTGGCTGTGCATAACCAGAGGCCAGGCGATTTGCCTCAGCCTCCCACCCCACCATAAATGTCTCCACAATATCTGTGAGAGTAAGGGGGAGCGCACAGCAAGTAGTAATAACAGTGGAACTATTGGTTTCGCTGAGGTCTAACCAAGTCAGTAAACTGCGCCAGCGTGCTTTTAAACATCCAAATGCACATTCTACCACCATTCTGCACTTGCTCAGCCTGTAGTTGAACAGCTCCTGACTACTGTCCAGGCTGCCTGTGTATGGCTTCATGAGCCATGGCATTAAGGGTAGGCTGGGTCCCCAAGGATAACTGTAGGCATTTCAACATCCCCAACGGTTATTTTCCAGTCGGGGAATAAAGTCCCTTCTTGCAGCTTTTGAAACAGACCAGAGTTCCTGAAGATGCGAGCGTCATGTACCTTTCCTGACCATTCCACGTTGATGTTGGTGAAACGTCCCTTGTGATCCACCAGTGCTTGCAGCACTATTGAAAAGTACCCCTTGCGGTTTATGTACTTGTCGGCTTGGTGCTCCGGTGCCAAGATAGGGATATGGGTTCCGTCTATGGCCCCACCACAGTTAGGGAATCCCATTGCAGCAAAGCCATCCACTATGACCTGCACATTTCCCAGGGTCACTACCCTTGATATCAGCAGATCTTTGATTGCATTGGCTACTCGCATCACAGCAGCCCCCACAGTAGATTTGCCCATTCCAAATTGATTCCCGACTGACCGGGGAAGCTGTCTGGCGTTGCAAGCTTCCACAGGGCTATTTGCCACTCACTTCTCAACTGCGAGGTCTGCGCTAATCTTGGAATTCTTGCGCCTCAGGGCGGGGGAAAGCAAGTCAAAGTTCCATGAAAGTGCCCTTACGCATGCGAAAGTTTCGCAGCCACTGGGAATCGTCCCAGACCTGCAACACTATGCGGTCCCAAGAGTCTGTGCTTGTTTCCCGAGCCCAGAATCGGCATTCCACGGCATGAACCTGCCCCATTAGCACCATGATGCCCACACTATCAGGGCCCACGCTTTGAGAGAAGTCTGTGTCCATGCCCTCATCACTCTCGTCACTGCGCTGACGTCGCCTACTTGTCCGGTTTCGTTTTGCCTGTTCTGGTGCTGCATATACTGCTGGATAATGCGCGTGGTGTTTAATGTGCTCCTAATTGCCAAAGTGAGCTGAGCGGGCTCCATGCTTGCCGTGGTATGGCGTCTGCACAGAAAAAAGGTGTGGAACGATTGTCTGCCATTGCTCCGATGGAGGGAGGGGCAACTGACAACATGGCTTACAGGGTTGGCTTACAGGGAATTAAAATCAACAAAGGGGGTGGCTTTGCGAGAAACAGAACGGCCCCCTCAAGGATAGAACTCAAAACTGGATTTCGTGGAGGGAGGGAGGAGAAAATGAATACAAAACAAATCTGGTCTATTCTTTGTTTTGAGCCACTTCATCTATCTTTATACATCTTGCTGGCAGCAGACTGTGCCGTACGACCACTAGCCATCGTCATCTCCTGGGTGCTCGGCAGAAGACGGTGCAGTATGACTGCTGGCCATCCTCTTCTGCTGGCTGCTGATTAAAGGACAGTGCACTGCCGGTAGGACTGAATCTCCATGAAACACAACTTAAAAGGGAAATGACTTGGCTGAATCACTCCCATGTTAGCCCAGGCGCCCCAACCTCATCAAGGTCACCCTGGACTAAGTCAACGACAGCTACCAGTCACACTACACTGTCTGCTGCCAAAAGGCAATAAACTGTTGCTGTGTAGCAATGCAGTACCGTGTCTGCCAGCACCCAGGAGACAAACAGTGACGGTTAGCTGAGCGGGCTCCATGCTTGCCGTGGTATGGCGTCTGCACAGGTAACTCAAGAAAAAAGGTGCAAAACTATTGTCTGCCCTTGCTTTCATGGAGCAAGGGAGGGAAGGGGGGCCTGACGATATGTACCCAGAACCACCCGCAACAATGTTTTAACCCCATCAGGCACTGGGATTTCTACCCAGAATTCAAATGGGCGGCGGAGACTGCGGGAACTGTGGGATAGCTACCCACAGTGCAACGCTCCGGAAGTCGATTGTTGCCTTAGTACTGTAGACACACTGCACTGACTACATGCACTTAGAGCATTTATGTGGGGACACACACAATCGACTATATAAAAATGCTTTCTACAAAACTGACTTCTATAAATTGGACCTAATTTCATAGTGTAGACATACCCTAGGTCAAAGCACTAACGCACATCAGTAAGGTGCAAATGGACAGTTGGTATGTGGCAGGCTCCTGTGGGGTCTATACTCCTGAAGGAATTCTGCAAACAAGATTTTAAAATTCTGTAAACTGCATATTTTGTCAAACCACCACAATATAATCACTCCCTTTTTAATTTGCTGACAAGTATTTTGAAATAAATTACCAAAATAATTTAAAATGTAGAGATGGTGTTATTTTAACAAATAAAATATGCAAAACTACGCAGAATTTTAATTTTTTGCCACAGAATTCCCTCAAGAGTACCAGGATTGTGTGGAGCAATCTGGGTGTAGGCAGCTTGGTGGGGGTCTGGGTGCAGGGGGGACTCTGGATGCACAGGAGCTCAGTGTGAGTTTCGGGTACAGGGGAGTCCAGGTGAAGGTGGTTAGGGCTCAAGGAAGGGGTCTGGGGATTGGTGGGGGGGGGGTCAGGGTGCAGAGCTCCCAATAAATGAGATGAGGTTTGACAGAGTGGGGGTTTGGGGGCCTTGGTGGGGGGGGGGGGTCACTGTATGGGGAGCTGTCCCCCATCCACCCAAGCCCTGTGCATCCAGGACCCCTCCACCCCCCCGAGTCTCAGCCCCTGGAACCCCTGAGCCTCACCCTCCCTTGTACCGAGACACCATCCCGTCAGCACTGCCCCCCATGGTGCAGAGCTTCTTGCAGCCTTGGGAAGTTTCTGGGGGTTGATCTGACCCAGCCCTGGCTGCTCTGTGCACAGAAGGGAGAACTAACATCCCTGGGTGGCTGGGGCATCCCCAGACCCCCCCCCCCCCGGCCCCCTTCTCAGTGATTTACCTCTCCCCCAGCTGCCTGAACAGATGCATCTGAGCTGCCAGGGAGGGGTCAGTTAGCACTGGTGCAGCTTCTCTTTGCTTCCCCACAGAAACCATTTTCTGCAGAAAGTAAAGAGAATCGGGGAAGAGGGGGCATTTTCTGTTATACCACAGAATTCCCCCCAGGAGTAAGTCTAATTGTTTATGTAGACAATCCATAGGAGCACATTATCTGCTGAAAACTCCCTGTACACATCCTCTTCTACTTAGGTTTTATACCACACCCATCATCATGGGATCAGAGTGCCTTCCAGCTTACACAGAAAGAAAAATCCAGACAGACAGTTAGAATTAAGTCCAGAAAGCCTTCATATTCAGCTATCAGTTCTTAGCATAACTAGTGAATTCAATGGAGGACATGTGTGTAAGGGGACTGTTGCCCCCTTACTAACATTCAGTGGGGGTGTTTTAGTTGCTAGCTCCCAGTGCTAAAAAGGGGAAGGGTCAATGGGGAATCAGGATCCTGAGACTGACAGCCCCCAGGAACAATGGGGAGAGGCCAATGCTCCAGCTCAGCCTGATTGACAGGACGGGCAGGCTAATCAGGGAGTCAGGGAGGTCCCGTCCTCCGTGTGAGCTGGAATTGCCTGGGTCAAACAGAGTGGGGCCGAGCTAAGGAGAAAGCAGGGGTCCAAGCTGAGCTGGGGAGCAGAGCTGGGCCAGATCCAGAGAGAGCAGACCTGTCGCAACCAGAGGCCGAGGGGCCAGAGAAGCAGCCCAGGGAGCTGAAGGCAGAGCAGCAGTGCAGAGACAGAGTGGTGCAGCTGGGGCTGGAGCGGGTTGGAGCTGGGTGCGGTGAGCAGCTGAGGAGAGTGAGGGGGACCCTGGGCCGCGGGCCCAGCACAGGGAGATGCCTCAGCCAAGAGGCTCTGCAGGCCAGGCTTGGATCGTAACCCTGACAGGGCAGGGGCGACACTGGGAAGAAGGGTCCTACCGCTTAGAGCCTGAGAGTGTGTGGCCACCATCAGAGCAAGTGTCCAACCCACAGCATCCCTGCAGCACAGCCAGGGCCTGATAAGGGGGCCTGGGACTTACTGAACTGCCCTGACGTTCCGGAGATACTGTTTGTGATGTTCACTGCCACAGAGCAGGTTGATGTGTTTCCTTTAACCTTTCCCATTTTTCCTTATTCTTCTTAAAATAAATGGTTGATTAAACAACTTGCATTTGCTTTAAATTGTGTGTAATGGTCAGAGAAGTGCCCAGTGCAGAGAGAGTACCCCGGAGTGGGGACACCCTAGCCCCTGTCCTAGGTGAGCACAGCAGGATTGGGGTTCGAGCCCCCCAGGAATCCTGGGCCCAGCCTTGTTGGGGTTACGAGGACTCTGCCAGACAGGAGAGTGGAAGGGGAGTCCTCAAGGGCAGGGAGGCCACTGGGTAAGGGAAGTGGGAGTGAGGACTCAGATCCTTTTGCTAGCCCACTTCACCGGGGTAATGCAGAAGCCAGGAAATTTCCCCACAATAGCGGGACTATTCCCCCGCTTACATGTGCGTGAATCTAGGTATCATAGATACTTATATGACCCCATAACTGTGGTATCGGAGCACTTCACAATCTTTTCATTTTATTTATCTTCAAACCCCTCTCTCCCCAACAAAGTATTATCCCCATTTTACAGATGGGGAACTGAGACACAGGGAGACTAAGTGACTTGTCCAATGTCACACAGGAAGTCTGTGACAGAGCAAGAAATAGGACCCGTGTCTCAAGTCCTAGGACAGCACCCTAACCACAGAACTAGACTTCCTCTCAATAGTGGAGCCCTTAAAATTGTAACACTGGAAAAAGAGTGGAAATCTGAAATAGCCATACCCTTAGAACACTTGGAAAAGCATCCATTTGGTTAAAATAATTTCCAGGGTACAAAGAGAAACAAATCACAGGGACACAGTTAATATTATACAATAATAAGAGAGAATTTGAAATAAACTATTCTGACAAATAAAACCACATACAAAGATGAGATAGTAACATCAGAAATCACTGGAGTGCAAGAAATAGCCATATGGACATCACCAATGATCAGACCTAACTTAATGACTGAGGTTTACTCAGAGTGCACAAAAAATCGTCCATTGAAAAACTACACTGGGGGGGAGGGGAAGGGGGAGAACAAAATGATCTTACATGAGCAAGAAAACAGATCTTCTGGGAGGTGTCAGCAGAAACCTGTCTGACCCTTGAGTCAGTTGGTAATAGAAGCAAGTTGCCTGTCAAACTGATTCCCAATTTGCAGCTGCTGATTTTTGTAGCAGATGTCTCAAGAGAAGCTCCTGCTAAAAACTGATCTGTTAGAGATGCACCAGTGTCATCTGGAGCATCATAAACAGCCACTTTGGTTAACCCACTTTTAGGCTTCACAGCTGAGAGGCACAAGACCTATGAGTAAGGCTACGATTCTGTCATGGATTCTGTGATTTTAAGAGATGGCTGCGAGTTCCTGAAAATTCCATTAAAAGCATTGGTTGAGAAAAAACGAGAGATCGGTTATTTCCTTTAAAATCTGCAGTACGCATGTTGAAAGTACTGTTTTGTGCACCACTGTTGCTTAGCCAGTAAGATTTGTTGTAACTGAACAGTCAAGTATGAGGAGCATGCGTGAGGTTTAATTAGAGTGAGGAAAAAATGGCAATGCCAAGAACACTGAGGAGCAACTGGCAAACATCACTGCTCACCAGAGGAAGGAACATTCCATGAACATAGTGGATTGATGTTTTGTACAGCATGTAATGTTCCTGTGTAGATTACAAGCAAAAAGCAAACTGCAAACATAAAAAGTCTGTTATATAAATGTAAGGCACAAGGCCTTGAATGGAGTGTGGGCGAGAAAGCTAAAGTACAAAAAAAGGCAAGTGAGCCGTTTACTGAAAAGACTGAAGCACAGAGAATTGCAGGTCAGAAGTTCACCGACTTTCAGAGTCTTTCTGCACCGTTGGCATTTCGCTATATGCCCTAGACAATCCTGATATGTTATACCTACCTCAGGTCATCTCTGAAAAAACATACTTGCCAAAGCTTTTTGAAAGACATGTAAGTGACCTGAAAGACCTGCTGAATCAATGTTTTGGAATTAGTCTCGTAGCAGATGAAACTACTGATGCCGAAGGGTGCAACATACTGAATATCCTGGCAGTGCCCTGATAGTCTTTTACAGACATTTCAAGCTGACTAGGGAAAAGTAGTTTGGAATTGAAGTCTTTGCTGATGGAGTGTGTATGTTTGGAGACTTTAAACTTTAAAACTAAGTCACGCAGTGGCAGAAACAGTTCAGAAATATCAAATTCCTTTTGATAAAGTCACTGCTTGTGTGTCACTGACAATGCTGCAAATATGAACAAAACCTGGGAACAAAGTGTCAAAGTGCTTTTTCTGAATGCAGCGCATGTAACATGCACTGCACTTCTTCACAACTTAGTGGGCGATACCTGGAGAAAAAAAACATTTGGAAAAGTAAATGAACTTGTCGTTGCAGTAAAACATGCATTCACTGCCTACCCACAAAGCATGGTTTCATCAATTTTTTGGGGGGGGGGAGTGCCTGCAATTCCAGCTTCACTGGAATCACAGTGGAACAGCTGGTTTGAAGTGGTCCATTTTCATACCAGTCATCGGCAGAATATGTGGATTTAAAAAAAAGAAAAGAAAAAAAAAAAAAAAAAGAGATACAGCTTCGCTCCCACTCTTTTAATCTGTTGAAGATGTAGTCACTAAGTAAATCAACAGAAATAAAAGCAGATGTTGCAGCAATAGAAGCTTTTGTACCAAGAATAATGGCACCTGTCACTGCTTATTAAAAAAAAAAAAAAAAACAGATAGTGTAAAGTGGCAAATCAGTTGGCCAATTTTGCCAGTTGGACAAAGTCCTTCAGTGGCACAACTGAAAACCTGTTATCTAAGAAAGTACTTTGCAAAAACAACAACAACAAAAATCGAAGCCTACATGACTGGATCTGAATGGTTTTGTTTACACTGCCAGTTTTTTGAAAGCCTGCTGAGTGTTTGATTCCAATCAGGCCAAACTTCTTGGCCTTGCATCACTAAATATGTTTGAGTCTATTCCCATGTTTGAAGTCAATGCATTGGCAAAAGCAGAGTTTTGTAGCTACAGCAGTACAGTTTTGAAAGGAAGTGCCTTGACTTTGTGGCATTTCAGTGCAATTTAAAAGATCACTTTTCAAAGTCTGGCCATAATAGCTCTGAGGTGTTTATCAGTCCCCGTTAACAGTGTTGACTGCAAGAGATCATTTTAATCTTACAAAGATATCTTACGAGATGACAGACACTCAATGAACGATGACAACCTGGCAATGTACAACATGCCGTTTCAGAATTGTGGAAAGCTCTAACTGTAAGTACATGACCTTTTTACACTCTAACAATTAATCTTGTCAGTAGTCAAAATTATAAGGTTTAATTGGCAATTTAAAAGCTTCTGTATTGATTTAGTGAAAACTGCACTCTGTGTGTGTGTGTGTACGTACATTTCCGTGATTTATTGTTTATTGCCTGCATCCTGTCCGTGACTTTTACTAAAAATACTCATGGCAAAATTGTAGCCTTACTTATGGGATGTTAATACCCAAAAGTGAGTGATTTTAAAGCATGATTCATTGTTATATGTTCAGTTACACAGCAATAGAGTTGTAGCAACTTGAGGAATCCTTCACCCAAAGCAAAATTCACCTTGCACATATGTATAGCTCTAACATGAGGTGTAGGAAAGGCTGGGAAACAGAGGGAGAACTCCCGGACAAATACACTTTGACTAAAAGGTATTCAAGCATAGATTTAGACACTGCAAGTTCTGTTTTTATCTGGGGAATCTCTTTAAAGGCATCACTGCTACAAAATAAAGCATATTCAGTAGCTGTCGGGTACTCAGATATTTAAAAAGTGTTGGAAAGGGTTTGCCATCAGAGATAGAACGATTAAGGTAAAGCCCAAGTCAGATCATTATTTATATTGCAGTGGTATTTAGAAGCCAGGTTGGAGCTCCATTATGCACAAATTCACAGTAAAAGGACAGTCTTTACCCCAAAGAGCTTACAATCTAAAGCAGAGGTGTGCAAACTATGGCCTGCGGGCCGGATCTGGCTCATCAGGGTTTTGGATCTGGCCCGTGGGATTGCCACCCCCGTGGCGTTGTGGACCCTGTGCCACTGCTGGAATCGGCCAGCACCACGTCCCTGCGGATCATGAGAGAGGGGGGCAGAGGGCTCCCTACGCTGCCCTCACCTCCAGGCACTGCTTCCCACAGTTCCCATTGGCTGAGAACAGGGAGCTGCGGTCAAGGGGAGCTTTGGGGGAGGTACCCGCAGGGGAGGGCAGCGCATGGAGTCCTCTGCCCCTCCCCTCCCCTCCCCCCCCCCCCCCCGGACATGGTGCCGGCCACTTCTGGGAGCAGTGCAGGACCAGGGTAGATAGGGAGCCTGTCTTAGCCCTGCTGCTGCCACCCTGGAGCTGCTCCAGGTAAGTGGCACCAGGCCAGAGCCTGCACCCCAACCCCCTGCCCTGAGCCCCCTTCTGCACCCCAACCCCCTGCCCTGAGCCCCCTTCTGCACCCCAACCCCCTCCCACACCCCAACCCCCTGCCCCAGCCCTACGCTCATGGCCCTGCA
This sequence comes from Chelonia mydas, assembly GCF_015237465.2. Taxonomy (NCBI): domain Eukaryota; kingdom Metazoa; phylum Chordata; order Testudines; family Cheloniidae; genus Chelonia; species Chelonia mydas. The sequence continues at coordinate 181,291,691 of NC_057849.1, forward strand.
TGCAATTTCCCCATCCAGTTGTGGCCCTCAGGCCAAAAAGTTTGCCCACCCCGATCTAAAGTATCGGACATCAGATATAAAATAAGGGACTAAAGACCAGAAGACGGAGATGTGAACTTTTTCAGGTTGGAATGGCATTGAGTGGAGCACTTCAGACAGAGTATTGAAAACATGATGTCCAAGTTTGCCCATGAACAAAAGATCAACAAGATTTTAGGACTTGAAGGAGGCTGACGAAAAGAAACCTGTTTCAGCAATGGCTCTAATTTAAGGCTTTCAAAAAAATTAGTTCCCTGTGGGCTGATGATTCCAAAAGCAGGTGCCATCACTGCTGCCCACAGGAAACAAAAATAGGGCCAGGGGTGGGGGGGGGGGAGAACCCAGAAAGTTAGAGCATTGCATCATGCTATGTAGGGTAGGAGTTAGGAGAGGCACACTGTCATCACAGATTCTTCATATTTGAGCAAAATATCAGATGCTGACTGCATTTTTTTGCAGTTGATGGAGCAAGTTCACATTAGAAAGGAAGGCCACAGCATAATTTAAAGCAAATTAGTGGGCTCCATCTCACTGGTCTTGACTCAGGTAGGAAGTAAATGGAAGCTTTGTCTGAAACAAAAACTGCAGAATCAGTCCTTATGGGTATGTCTCCACTGCAATTAGACACCCAAAGCTGGCTTGGGCCAGATGACACAGGCTCACAGGGCTCGGGCTCATGGGCTGTTTAACTGTGGTGTAGACATTCAGGCTTGAGCTGCAGCCTGAGCTCTGTGACCCTCCCACTTCATAGGGTTCTAGAGCCCGGGCTCCATTCTGAGCCCAACTGTCTACACTGCAATAAAAACAGCCCCTTAGCTTGTTTCAGATGGCTCGGGCCACTCATAGGTTTTTAATCCCTATATAGACATACTGTATGTTTCCCTCCCCTGCCCCTTAAGAAAAAAAAAAAAAGAAGGGGTGGGGGGGAGAAAGAAGAGGACACTTTTCCTCTCCATTATGGTGACTTATGCAGTGAATTGTTAACTTTAGATGAACAGAATACATTTGGCCAATGAGCCCACTCTGCCTTTTGGGGATTTTTCTTCATTCCTACTTCTCACTCACCATACCTCCATACCTCCTCCCCAAACGAATGCTTCATGGGGGATCAGATCCTGCATTCCTACACATTCCAAATTCCTTCTGTTGTCAGTGGGGTCCTTGGGGAGGCAAAGAAAAGGGTATTTTGGGCCTACTTTTTTTTTTTTTTGGAAACATATGTTTGTCCCTCCATTAACTTCCCCTTCAAACATAAGATTCCATGGATTTGTTATCCTTCCTCAGAAATGGCTCTGGCTCAATTCCTTGTTTCTTCTTACTTTCCTCATTTTTTTCTTAGGGTGTCCCTAGGTTCTGATCCCTCTTGCTTTAATAAAAAAAGCAGTATCAACTTTATCTTTAAAAAAGTATTTGAATTACTTCTGAACATTGTTTTCAGAATCATTACTAAATTACAATTCCCAAAAAATCCCCAGCATCTTGCAGTGGTATACTCCTAAGGAGTGCACACACACACAACCCCCAAACCCTTGGAAGAGGGAACTTACATTGGAAAAATCATAAGACACCATAAAGGGTCTCAATGTGCAAATGAGAAGATGGTACAAGGAGATTAGTCACTGTTGGTCTTATTGGAAAGGGATGCCTATGCGTAAGGGATGGGCTCCCCATTAACTAGAGTGTAACAGTCACCATAGCAAATTAACAAGGTTTGGGTGATTATTGAAACTAAGAGCAGGAGGAAAGCCAGCAGGGGAGCACTTTAGCCAAAGACCTGGTAGAGCTCTCTTTTCCCTTGCAAAAAAAGAAAAAGGACCGAAATTACTGCCGACGTGGAGGGAGAGGGTGAGATCAGAAGCACATTGTGGAAAGTAATAAGGTGTCAGTCAAAGAATAGGCACACAGCCAAAACTAAAAGCTGTATCTGTATACCACAGAAAGCAGCTAGAAGACAAAAGTGGGTGGAACTAAGAAACCTGGCATTGAAACAGAACCTCAACATAATAAACATTACTAAAACATGTTGAAATGACAAATCAATAGTGTACTCTAGCTCCTGGATTTAAATGATATAGGAAGTCCTATACAGCAGATGTGGCAAAGTAGTACTATACTTAAGATTTCTCTGACTAATATGATCAAATTCCTGAATGTAGGAACCACACAGTATCTGCAGATACACGAATTCCAAGTCATAGCATAAACTAGAATGATTATGCTACTGACCTTCAGATCAGGAAACAGTATGTGCAGCATGGAAGATGAAAAAGCAACAAAAGTGTAATAAAACAGTAATAATGGACTAGGCTACTTACGCAGATTATAATAGAATCACAGAAGGCAAGCATGCCCATCAACAAAAAAGGAAGTAATACGGCAAGAATAATACTATGGCTAAATGGCAAGGTTCAAGAGGATATTCAAGTCATGTAGTCATCCATCAGAAAATGGAAATCCAGCCTAAGCGAAGCTAATAGAAAGAAAAGAGCTATAACAGTACAACGTAACAGAAATTCAGAAAAAAATTGAAGAGCAAGTAGCCAGAAAAGAACAATATGGAATTTCTTTAAGTCTACCAGGGCTCTGCTGGAATACCAGGGAGCAAAGGGAACAACTGAGAAACTAAATAATTTCTTTACCTGATTTCAGCACAGAGGATGTTGGGGAGATACCTACTCTTTTCAGGCAATAAAGATGAAGCATTGCCAGAGACCAAGATTGTGGGATATTAGTGTTAATCACATCTATATCAAATAAGATCACTGACCGAAGTGATATTAAGATTATAAAAACGTGAACAGTTTAAATTCAGATGCAAGATAAAGAGCAAATTGAATCCAGGTTAACACCTTTACCCAGGACAATTAGCCTGTAAAAGCACAATCCACTGGAACAATTTACCAAGGGCTACGTTGGTTCTCCATCACTGTCCATTTTTAAAATCAAGATTGGATTAAAAATATAGGCTCTGCTTCAAAAATAAATTATTTTAGTTCTCTGGCCTGATGTTGTACAGGAAGTCAGACTAGATGATCACAATAGTAACTTCAGACTTCGAAATCTATGAAAAAAGTCTTTAGGTTAATGCAGTGGATCTCAGCCTTTCCCATACCATGACCATGTTTTACAACTGAAAAGTTTCAGGACCCTCCATCCAACTAAACATGAAAAAGGGGATGTTGATTGTGATCCTCCCCCCCACCCCCCAAACCCATCTGCACTCACACCTCAGTCATGGCTCTTACAGTGAGAAGACAGACTAGAACAAAAAGCGGAAGGCCCTTGGACTGTGAGATGCATATCTGGAAATAAAATAGGATAGGGCTCTTTAAAAAGAGAAAGAAAAGAAATCCACAAAACTACACATTTCTGTGCTTCAGTAGAACTTTCCAAGCTGTAAATTGGCACAAGGAAAAACAGGACGAACTATTTATCCAAAGCAATACATACATTCCTCAATGGATATGGATACGAGCAAAGGACACATTACAATGGAGGTGTTCAGCTTTTCAAAAGTCTGCAATACTAATCAACATGTTTTTCTGTATTTTGGAGATAATAAAACTTATTCTTGGTATTTCAGTGAGAGTAGCATCTAGGCTGTAAAGTATGCAAATAATCACCAAAATAAATTTCACGTCCAATGATGGGGGAGCATCAAAAATCTCCCCAGAATAGACATTTCTGCCAATATCGCTCTAGTGAACTGTGACTAGATAGCACGACTTTGCATACTTTTGTAAATACAGATTTTTCAGTCCAATGTTTTCTTCTTGTGCTATGCACAAACTAAATCACAGTTCAGTAAGACATGAGAATGGACACTACAACACATGTACCATCTTTATTAATTTTACTTAGCGTTTTGATTAAAGATACACATGCAAAAGTATTTACTAGCTCATTTTTCCCTCCATTAATTGGTTATTCCTAGACCTGTGCTGTACAGAGGGTAGGAAAATATTATAGACGAGTCCAGTGCAGGGTGTCACTGAATGCTGTGGTACCCCAGACACCACTAGACAGCTTGCTAGTGTGCACTGTGTACCAGGAGGTTGAAGGCAAGTGCTATAGGTGCTCCAAGGTCTGGGTACAATAGGCTCTAGCCCTTCAGGGGTTCCCATAAATACACACTTTCACATAGGGGATTATTTTACCAAGGCTACCAATAAATAAACAGAGCAAATAAAGGGTACACAGTGACTTCCAGTTACTATGAAAGTTCAGAATAGTTCTTATTCCAGCTCTCTGAGGCAGTCCAGTACAGATCCCATGAAACTCCTCAAGCCTAGTGCCTAGGGTACTTCCCACCAGTCCATCCCTCTCCCATTCAAGCCCTGGCCTACAGACTGCACCAGCCAGAGCTCAGCTCCTTGCCTGTGATTCGGTTGGTCCCCTTCCGGTGTCACACCTGCAGTTGTCCCATGCCTCCCTTTTGAAGGTGTGGCACTGTATCCTGCTGCTGTTGCTGGTCCTTCCACCAGAAACAAGCTGGTTCTCTGCCCAACTCTTGGCTTTCCACTCACAGCTCAGGCTGTCTGCTGCATGAAGCTTACCGCTCCATGTCACACACATTCCTTCCTCTCTCCCAGGCCTGATCCCATCTGATCTAAGGAGATTCCTTTTCCGGTACTGTAGGATTGCGGGGCAGGGAGGGTCTCAACCACCTTGTCCTTCCTGTGTTGCTAAGTGTGGGGGAGAGGGTTTCTACCATGGAAAAGGTTGAGAACCATTATTCTGGGTATTATGAAGCCCCAATCGACTAAATGTTTAACTGGCTAACAGCCCCCCTCCTCATTAGATCCTTTCCTTTCAACACATTCTAGTTGGGGGAAAGTCCACAGTAATGAAGCAGCCAGTTCATTTAAAAAACATATTTAATAATTATATATATGGTAGAAGAGGCCCCGAAAAACTGCAGAGGGAGGAGAGTAGCAACACTCCCCTTCCCTCAAACTGCAGAAGTCTCTCCACTGACTGTGGGGCTGTTGTGTGTAATATTTCTGGGCAGGTAGAAGTTTGGACAGAAATCTGTCCTGAAGATTTCTTCCAAAGCTGACACTTGGTACTCCACTCAGGCACAAGAGGCAGGCATCGAGAGGTCTTGTCAGCACTGGCACAGCTTCCCAAGAGAGCCATCCTACAGAGATGGTGGGGAGAGGGCAGCCATTCCCTCCTCAAGCACAGGTTGTGATCCCGCATGGTATCACCCTTTACTGTCGCAACAGGCCCCTAGGAACTGTTGAGCTTACAAGCCCTACCCCTATCCCTAGAGAGAGAGACACACACACACACACAGACAAAAACCTAGGAGTAAATTCAAAGTTTTTTTTCCCCCTCTCACAGGTTTTTGTCCCAGAAGAGCAGCATGGAGGTTTGTGCTCCCCCTGTTACTTCTGGGGATTTTATTTTGGTTTGTCCATCATGCCCTGTATGCTGTTTATTTGTCTCTAGAGAGTCACATATTCCCCTTAAACACTGGCCTGATTGTGTGTCTCCCCAGCCCCTCCCCCTGTTTTGTAACAGCCCAGGATAACAGAGTGGATGGATAACAGGCAGAAGTCTTAAAAAAAAAATAATAATAATAAATAAAAAACCCACAACACACAACCCACCACACAAACACTTAAGAATATGGTCATTTTGGAGATAAATAGACTGGAACAATGTTCCACCACCCACAGCCATTATGAGGAAAGAATTACATTTTGTAGCATACTGTATTTTTATAAAAATTTAAACCAGCCAGGCAAGAAATGTAGTTTAAAATTAATGTTTGTGCTCAAACACTCTCCAGATAAGCACTTTCCATTTCTACAATGAGCTGGTCTTTTTACATTCTGATAGACTATCAAAGATCAAATTGTTTTCAAAACTCAAAATAAAGGAAATAATGGTAGGCTGCTGTCAATCACAGCTTCCCTTTTTACATAAGCACATTTGCAGTATGGTTGGTCAAAGGTGTGGTTATGTACAGGTCTGACACACACAGAGGTGTTCATGCACTCAGACTGGTACTTTTGTAAAAGTGTGCACAGAGTAAAGAGAAAAACCCTACCTTTTAGGGAAATCACACACACATCTTGAATAGCAGATGGTTAGTTATAATTCCAATGGAGCTAAATAAAGTTAGTTTGCAAAATTATGCAGCATTCAATAACTGGCAGAAGTGAAGGTTTGCCAGCCTTTACAAAGAGCCAGCACAAGAGCTAGGCACACTTAAGCGGTCAAATTAGTTTTTAACTGTGATTTAAGAAATGCATAGCTAGCCTCATTGAACCCTTTCCCAGTAGGACCAATACCCGCTAAGAGAGTGGAATATTTAAGGCAAAAACTGCCAGCTTGTGACTGTAAAGACAGACACTGAATTTATATTCAAACAGGAATGGATGAAGATTCATCTCTTCACAGAGAAGGAAAAAATAAGAACTCCAGGACCAGCAAGAAAACAGAAGAAACTTACATTTGCTTTGTGTGTGGTTGTCTTCACCACACAAAGTACAAGTCAAAGCTGTGATTGCTATGCTTAGAAGCATTCCAAATAATTTGGCTCTGACTCAATGCCATGAATTCATTTTTATTACACTGGTAGAGAGAACGCTAAACTGAGATGCCTTTGGCAACATTTACATCTTAGATTTACCCACTGTGTGTATAATATCAAGAAACAAGCAGTAAAAAAAAAAGGGGGGGGGGATTATCCTGTTTTCAAAGTTTATTAACTCAGTATTTCAATATTGGATGTAAGAATCATTTGAAGAAATCCAACTCTAATCATGCATCACAATTAATTTTTGGACTAAATCTTTATCAGCTATTTACTTTGATCCAGGACAGGAATCCTAATGGCAAAGATATTTTCTATCAAAGTCTCATTGAGAATGCTTCATTGAAAGAGGTAATTTCAGCCCAAAAAGGTATTCCTGTAAGAAGATGATGATATTTTCCTCTATTTCCACTACAGCTGGGTGATTACTGCATAAAGTAGTATGTGTGAATGTTCAAATAAAAGCTGGAAAATTCACTAACTCCCCTCCCCCACTTTTCACAAATATGCACCTGCGGGAGAATTTGTTCACAGGAATGTCCAAGGAAAGGAGAAGTGTGATTAGTAATCCTGTGAACAGGGTTTCAGATCAAATATCTCCAAGGCAATCGTGTGTGCAGTTTGAGGGTTTGGGAGTCAAGTCAGGGAGCAAAAATACCGTATTTCTTCAATAACCAATCACTATGCCAGCTAGCTATGCCAAAAGTAATAGTCTAAGCAGAGAGAACATGAGGAGATTCATCTGTCAGAACTCACCTCTGAGTATTGCACCTGTATTGGTGGTGAGTCTGCCAGCACACTGGAAGGCCCTCCATTTTGTAGTGTAGTTTCAGTTCACGATGGCTGCTGTTAGTGAGGCTCACACACTGTGCTCTTTCATAGAGAGACTTTACACTTGCTCCTTGGTTTGTTGTTTTCTTTAATATTGCAATGAATCTGCCAAGCAGTGAATCACTGGTTTTCTCCCCTTTCTCAAGGGGATACTCGGCTAGTCATAGGTGAGCAGGGAAGGAATTCACTTTGGGGGCATCCAGCAGCAGCCTGAGAGTTGGGACAAAGAGGCTGGGAGAAAGGCAGAGACAGCAGGGAAACAGGCTGTTGGCATGTTGTCAGCAGCAGCTGAATATAAGGGAGGTGGCCTGTAAGCAAGTGGTATGAAGTAATAAGCTTGGCTGGATGACAGGAGAACAATCCTGAGGGCCCCAATGAGACTGAAGATGATGCATTGAATCCTGATGGGACCTACAGGCCAGTATTTAATTGTCCTCCACCACCTTCCTCTCATAAATCCTTCTCAACACCTGCCTCTGCTGGGAGCCTAGCACTGATTAGCCTGGTGGCCATTTGCAGCTACCATAACCACTAATAACTGTGGCAACTATCATATGCTCTGACACCACTCATTTATGCAAACACACCCATCTATTACCTCTCCCGTGCTCTACCACCATTTGCAATTTCTTTATCCACCTATTGAGTCTTGTCATAATTAGAACAAGTTGAAATGTTTCATGCACTAATTTTTCCCCTGAAAGATACAATTTCATCAAAACACAAGTGTAGGCTGGTGGGGCCATCCCTCCATGTCTGCGTGGGCGGGGGGGGGAAGAAGGCATGCCTCCCCACGAGTTTGGTCTGCAACAGCCTTCTCTGAGCAGAAGAGTAGGGGAATTAGCAACTCACACGGGGCCCCATCCTTCAAGTGGGGCGGGATGTACATAGTCTGGGCTCCGGCTGGCGCCCAGGGGGAGCTCCAGCTGTCTATTCACCCAGCTTTTAGGCAGGGCAGTTAACGGTCAGGGCTCTGGCCTGCAATCAGGCAGATCTGTAGCCCCTCTTCCAATATATGGGCCATGGGTTTGGGGCAAGCGTCACACACAGTCTAGGGGGCTCAGGTTTGGGGTTGAGCTGAGGAGCACAGGCCTCCTAGAGGTCTACAGAGGAGAAGTACTGCCATCCCAGGGGTGGGGTGGCAGGAAGGATGCAGGCCTACCCAACTCCACCACATCCTAACCCAGGGCCCTATCAGTGGCAGAGCAGTCTGCCACTGGGTAAGCGAGGATCCACCCACAACACACTGACCTGGTTTCCAGCTCACTCCCCACCAGACTACTGCCTGTTTCCCCTGGGTTACTTCCTTCTCTTCCCCTCGGGCATACCAGGATCCAGAGGTTGTCTTCAATCTCCTCCGGGTACACTGCCAAGGGTAGTGGTAGGAGCTCCTTGGTGTCAAGGCTCCCTGGAAGCTCCAGCTGGTCCCTGGGGCAGTAGCAGTTCTTCTTGGTGCTCGCCTCCAGCGGTGGGGAAGAAGCATCTATCACCTCCAGCAGCTTCTCTCCAACTGAGTAGCTGGGCCGGCCTTTTATAATTCCCCTTCCTGTCCCACCCCTCTGTTTCCATGAGGGAGCATCTACACTATTTTTAGCCCTCCAGCCTGAACCACACAAACCAGTCAATTGACCCAGGCTCTGGGACTCAGTGATGCGGGCTTTTCTTTGCAGGGTAGATATATCCTCAGAGACCTGAGGGAATAACCACTAGGGATTTTGGAAGCGTGGAACTATCTATCAGTTTTAGGGTTTGCCTTCTAGAATAATAATTTTGTTTCTTTCCTTTGTCCCTTTCTCTACAAATGTAATGCCCTAAAGCTTCCCAATAGGAGTTCTTGCAAAATATAGATAAGCATTCACTAGGGCGTTGAGTCCTTACTGTAAATTACAATATGTTGCCTATTTTATATACATCCCCATTAGGGCTGGAGCCACTGAAAACACGACTAACTGATTATATGAGATCCTATAGACTATGAATAGACAATATTATAGTCAAGGTTAGTACCATCCGGACAAAATGATCCTGACTCTTTTCTACATATCCGCTAAGGTCACATAATGGAAGAAGAATTACACAGGTTTCATTTCTATAGTTTAAAAGTCACCATTTATGTTGCATTTAAATTTTAAAAAAAACAAACTCATTTTAAACACCTCTTATTCATTCTCTCTTATTCCCCGTCCATCATTCTTGTCTCTTTTCTTTGAAGTTACACCTGATCCTTCATTATGTATGGACATTGAAGTTACACCTATCTTTTTTCAATTTCAGTCCATAAATACAGCAAACTTAAAGAGTTATCTACATTTCTAAAGCTTCAGCCATTGAAAACATTAAGATACTTATTAGATGACTCAGTCTTAGTACTTCAGACAGGACTGGTGTATTTAATCTGCTTGCTTGAATCTTAAAATAGCACTGCTCCCTTGATCAGAATCTGTTAGATCATAAAGCAACTTCTTTCATGTACCATAGATATCAGAAGAATAAGCAAAAAACATTTTGTCCTGATTTTTTTTTGTCCTATACAGTTACATCCCCTCCTTTAAAACAAAATAAAGCTTCAGAAGTCCTAAGCAGCATGATGACGAGGTGTGCTTTTTCAGTTATGTATTCCCTACAGAATGTGTAATTATTTTCACAAAGCCTAATGTTTAAAAACCTGAATTTTAAACTGGGGGAAGAGGGGAATGGTTAATTTTTTCCTGGTCAAGGAAAATGGCTCTATTGCCTGTGAAATTCTGAACTCACAGAGGTGAAAATGGGACATTAAATAGCAGTTTGCAAATAAAAGATGTTTGAGTCATTGCAGAGGGCAAAGAAACTGTCTTTCAGTCTGACAAAGATATACTCAGTATTGAGGATGGGGGGAAATCCCCAAATTAGTTAATCTTAGACTACCAAGAGACACTTAAGTCTCTTCCCTCACTTTGATTTAAGATTCCCAATGGAAGGAGATAAGGGTTTAAAAAGGAAAATCCCTGGTGTTGCTCTACCTTTTCTTCATGGCATCCAGACATCTAGAGCCTAGGGACCATACCCTGGCCCCAGCAGATCAAAGGTACCTCTGCATTGTCACTGGTGAGAATTCCCCTTGTGTGAAGGAATCCCCCAGGCATAGGAACAGCAACACCCTTGGTATGAGGAAGAAGGGGATCAGGGCACACTGTATTTCAGCTTACCCCAACTGGAGGACAGCTCTGTGGGCTCTAAGCTCTCTTGAGGTCAAAGCCAGTATTAGGTCAGCCAAGGACTGGGGAGCTTCCCCATGCTCTGCCACTTCCAGAGACTGAGCAGAGCAAAAGATCTGGGCCACAGAGTGCTAGAGAAGATCTCAAAGATAATGGACAGTAAGTTTTAATAACTCACTCTACCTTATCCTTCAGGGAAGGATTTTTTCCATATTATAAAAGCCTGCAACTACTTTTCCCCAACACAATTTCTGTCTAATCTACTTTTAGATTCATGTTCCCTCTTGCTTTTAAATTTCTTGTACATAATAATCAATACCAAACCTAAATTTGATTTCACAGGTTAGAATCAGCAGTAGCTCCACGGAAATCAGTGGAGTTATACTGAAAAACTAGCATAAAATCTGAGTCAAGCCCTAATATTAATAATTTTCTCTACACAGCATTACCATGCAGGCAAATCTGTCCAATCCTCATTAGTTGGGACAGACAGGAATCTGACTATCAGACCCAGTGCCTAAGCAAACCTCATGTTTTACACTGGCAAGAAGTCAGAGAATTTTCTCCGCTATGGTGTAATCCAAGAAGTCTTACAGTTTTCCAGGCATTTCACAAGGGTGAGTGTAGAATAAGTTGTGGTGACTAGAGGAGAACTAACACTCAGAGTTCAAGTAATATGAACTTGAACTCCTGTTAAGTGCTATTGTAGCCAATGAAGATACAATAAGGCTAAAAAGCAACTCTTTCAATAACAGCCGAATGATTGGTGTTTTGAAAAAAAGAGCTTGGTGTCAAAGGTATTTCTTCTAGCAATGGAAAACTTGATCTTATAACAAAGGAAAGAACATGTGGGATATTTAAATATTTAGTACTGTACTGCAATAAATCAAGCTTTTTTCAGCATTAATTGAGGTGTAGTACTTCATAGGCTTAGAACTTTGTAGCATGATATAACTGAGTGTTGGCAGTTGAAAAGTTAGTACTCATTTCATAGAACCTTTTAATTTTTTTCTTCTTTCAAGCCTTTGTGAACACTGGAACTGCCAATACAGTAATTCCGCAGTGTGATAAAGACAGTTACAATATTTAAAGACACAGACGACCCTTATCAAGGGTATGTACTTTCATGGTAACTCTGCTTCAGATTTTGATGGCGGAATGTAACTCAAATTTCAAAAGTAGGTGATAGAAAATTCAAAAGAACCACAGTAGCATTACAGCACTGACTCCAATGCTTCAAAAATGCAAATTAAAATGCACAGTCTTCAGTGTGCATGTGATTCCATCAGTGTGACTTGGATGTATGCTGGCATTAAGTTAACCTGTATGAAAAATACAACACATTTTAATAGGGGGAATGAAGGGGAATGATATGAAGGGGAATGATATTTAGGCTTCTTTTGTCATGCTAATGGCTGTGAAAGAAACAAAATGAAGCTATTAACCTCTTAGTGGAAAGTTCAGATTTTTTATTAGACATCTTAGAAGCATCACCCTCAAAATCTGTTGTATTAACCTTTCAGAATCCTTTTGATTGTTGTTGTTTAAAAATGTCTTCTCAAAACAGTACTTCAAAGCACTATATGGCTTCATTTCAGAAAGCAGAAATACTGTATCTATCACCAAGGATAGAGAGAAAAAAAATCAAGAAACATGGTTACAGCCATATCTTCCTCCAATGGCAGTTATAATTCAAGGTAAAAAGTGGGTAAGCCAACTAATATAGTATTAGATTAGATAATACAAAAGACAAAATAACATGAGACAGTAGAATATGTACATGTGACCATACAGTGGGACAATGGCTAGCCACATTATATAGCACTGCTTGAAAAAAATGCACCAAAAATGTCTTTATTTTCTAAGTTGTTCTGTATTATAATAAACCAGAAGTCTGCAACAGATGCTGTTTATCCTAATCATCTGACAAAGAATAAGGTTTTCAGTTTACTCAAAGTTTCTTTAAGAAAAATAGAGTAATTTGGTATTTATAGAGTGAATGTCTGACACTAACTAGTGACTATTAGGAGCAAATTTTCAGTGGCTAGCACCACCTGCCATGACTCATGGATGCAAATCTTAGCACTTTATAGGGCTGGATGGAAAACTGAGTTTTCAATTAAACTAAGTTTTTCAGAGAAAGTGTCTGCTTTCCACACAAAATTTAAACTGCTTGCTAAAACCAGACAGCTGGAAACCAAAACATTTGTGGCCAAACCCAGAAATATTAAAATTTTGAAGTGCCTCATGGGAGTTGTAGTTCAGATACCTCACATGCCCCCATTCTCTCTTTAGGCCAGGCTCCCCAGGCTGACTTCCATTTCCTAGGATGCACCACAATGACTCTTCGAGGGGGGAGCCTGTGGTGCATTATGGGACATGGAGTACAGCTAGATAGCCACTTTATAGAGACAAATAGGAGCATGAGGCACACGTGCTACACATCCCATTAAGCACCACAGAGACACTTCCTAATTGAAGTATTTCATCTTGGGTTTTGGCTGAAATATTTCAGGTTTTTTGTTCTTCACTAAAAAAGCTGAAATTCCCTCCCCCTCCCTCTCCCCCTTCCTTCTTCAATTTTTCTTGAAACTTTCTGACCAACTTTTGGAGCAGTGTTTATATCGTTTACTACCTGACTGCAGGCACAACTCAAGTAATTAAAGGTGTAACTAAGGTATGTGCCCCCATTAATTGTGGGTGCAAATTGCACTAGCAATCAGGGACATAGAGCCTCAGGGCATCTGAGAAATTAGCACAAACAGTGCAGGCAGATACTATACAAAATTCCTAATACCGCTGCATTAATACAATTCAGCCATAACAAGTCCTTTCCAGTTCTAGTAATCTGTGGTGGCAGCTTCACCCATCATGCTGAATTATGTCATTTGTGAACTGGATCAGTAATTAAGCCTCTCTTCTTGCTCTATGAATTTACATTCTCCACAAGGCTTGTTGAAATTTTGCCTCCCTCAGTGAGCTATTTTCTAGTGCATCAGCTTCTTGCAAAGTAGTCCCTTGCAGCAAAAGATTACTTTTGAATTCTAGACAAGGTGGAACATTCATTTTACAGCTTTAATCTATTTAGCATAGTAAATCCCCAACCTGTTTAATAATCTTGTGAGTTGATGCATAGAAATTGGAATTCTTTCTTGCTCATTTAAAATATTCTTGACCCATATTTCTTCTTTAAAATTTAATGTATAAACTAAAAATAGGGTGCATCTTTTTACATATTAATGATCAAATTGGCATGTTTTTAAACCTTTTGGTATGCTGATTTGTGCATGTGAGATATACCATTCACCATAGAGTAGACATGATCTTTAGAGCTCATAGCACAAGCCGCACTGGGCTCAAGGAAAGAAAATGTAAATATTGTTCCATTGTATTCATACAAATACACCAAACTTATATGAAAGCAAAAGGCAGACCAGAAACCCACTATAAATCAATTAGATTATCAAACTAGCCTTAAAGTAAATTTCTACAGGGCTTTCTTCAAACAAAGCCTCCACCACACTGATTTCTTATGGTAAGACAGGACTTTATAGATGCTTCCTATCATACCTTACTCTGAAGGGAAGAGCCCTCTTCCAAAGGGTGTTCATACAGCCTTCCCCAATGCAGTACAATGAAGAGCAGAGCAGAACACAGCACAGTAAAAATCAGTGAGCCACCATGTTTAAAAACAAAGAAAAAAACCAGTACAATAAATGGAAGTTGCAATTGCCATAACAAACAGAACCAGCTATTCACCTCCAATCAAAGGAGAGCCTACAAGACTGATCCAATCATATCCCTGAAACCATCCCTTCCCTTACTGGGAGGAGGGAGGGGGATTGAAAAAGTAACCTATTAAGGTCATTTTATCACATGCTAAATTGACTGCCCTAGCGACACAACATCTTGTTCTCCACAGAACCGGCACAGCAATGGCAGTGTCAAGAGGGACTGCTGGAGGCTTTCAGCCTTGCTACTTGTGATGAGATAGTAGGCATGACTCAACAAAGGAGAAATAGCCATCATCTCAGGACTTCTAAAATATGTGTCCACCATAACTGCCCTCAGTGGCCATTCCAGCAGCTGGGGATCACCAGAGCATAGCAGCCCTTCAGCCATACTGCTGTGCTCAAGGGGAGATGGCCTGTAGGGGATGGACTACATTACCTATGGATTCCCAGAGTAGCACAAGGCGTCTTGCAGTAGGGGCTGGAATCTGGCCAATGGAACCAAATTATGAATCAGCTATGTCACTATATAACATCTACTCACATTGTAATTCCCATTAAAGGTATCTGTGTAACAGAGAGCAGAATTTCTCCAGTAATGCACTCTTGAGTGTCAGAGGCCACCCAGCCGATAGGTTACTCACTGCAAAATTGCAGTAATTTATTCTTGCTCCTTATACCATTAAAGCTTTCACAACTTTGGCTGCCACGGGGTGTGAACTTTTGTTCCTTTCTCTGTATCGTAACAGAGAGGAGAATGTAATGTGGGTTACTTTCATAAGCAAACACCAAAGGAGAAGGTAGCTAGCAACTAAAATCTAGACTTCTAGGTGTACTGCATCAGTGAACCGTAAGTGAAGCTTCCTGAAGGATAATGGCACTTGCAGTAAAATACACACTGATCACCTAATCCCATGTGTAGCCAGGACTGTGACCCTACACACCCCTGTATTCACACCCTACACACTACTGCAGTATTTGTATAAAATATGCCTTGTGAGGTATCACTTGAAAACTAATATCATACTGGTCAATAACATCATTATGAAATGAATATGACAATTCTAGATATGAAGTTATGAATACTCACTGATGTTACGCTTTCAAGTGTGTGACTAAAAGGTGTTTAAAGCAGGCATGTCAGAGGAAGCTGATAAACAGGTTCTCCCCAAAGGAAAGAGGCCAACACTTCAAACCAGAAGTGGTCAAATTCGGTGGGATTTGTACTGAAGATGCAGGGAGAGAACACTAACTTTGTAAAATTGCAGCAGGAAGCATCACATTGGAAGATACCAGAGGACACTTTAATTCAAATGGAGTCAGCCCCCTAGAGGATATAGGAGACTGAACCCCAGGGAATCAATTTTCCCTTGAAACAAAGGCAGTCTTTGAGTTATAAGGGGACACAGAAAGACTTTGGATTACTCTTCACTTGAAAAGACAAGGAAAACCAGCGCCTTGGACTCTGTGGGGACCCTGGCTAAAAGAGTCAGCTATTGCTGGGAAAGGAAGATCGTTGGAGAAACTACCTTGAACAAAGACTGCAGTTTGTTACATCTTAGCCATTAGAAAGTGTAGTTTTACATTTGTTCTGTCTTTATTCCTTTTACTTGGTATCACTTACCCCAGGTTGTTTTGCTAATAAACTTGTTTTATTTTACTGTAAACGAACTCAATGCTGTGTTTGAAGGGAAGGGTGTGTGTACTCCAATTAAGTGAACGTAATGTGCTGACTCTTTAGAAGAGCAGCAAACTTAATATCTTCTGTGAATGTACAGTGATCGAAGCTGCGCATTTCAGAGAAACATCTCTAAGGAGCCCAGGAACTGGAGTTCATTCATTATTACCTACTAGGCAAGGTTCAGGCTGGGAGATCCTTGAGGAGTTTGCTGGTGAGGAAAACAAACTGATGTGGTAGGGACTGACACACAGTTTCGTCTCCAGCAAAGCTCACTCTTGCTGAGGTGGAGAGGTTACATAGTGGCTCACAGCTCTGGGTGTTTCCAGTAGTGTGTTACAGTGACAAAAATCTGCAGATCACCATTAGAAAGGGCTCATCTTAGCATGGTGGTATTCCTACACTCTTCCAAAGCACAAATAAACAGTACATGTGATTAAAATTCCTTTACTTTTATTAACACAAAAACCTCTAGCCCAACCTTTCTCCCAAAGTTTGACTGTTCCAAAAGTTCCTCCCTTAGAACTGCCCAACCTCAGACTCTAGATCCCTCTTTTCAGATGGCAACTCCCCCACCTCCCTTTTATCCAGAGGAGTTAGTCTATATCTGGCAGTGAGTCATCATGAACCAATCAGCATCTCCCAGCATGGCTGCAACACCTGCCAACACCCGGGTCATCAGGAGAACCCAATCAAGTTGTTACTGAACGAATTTTCCTGGATACCTGGGAATCAATATAAGAACCCAAGTGAGCGGACATTTCTTTAGATAAGTCAGAAGGGCAAGATTGCTAGACATCCATGGCAATGAATGTCTATTTTGACTTCCCACACTTAAGAAAAGTCTTTTCACTTAAGGGCCAGATTCAAGAATAAATAGAAAAATAACTTCTGCCTTCACCTTCCTTCCTGCAAACCAAGTTTGTGTGTCCAGTCAACCTAGAGAGAAGATATAATGATCTCTGCAGAATGCTCCAGCAGAACTAAACAAACAGGGGCTATGTGAGATGGCCATCTTTCATCTGAACACATGCAGAGGCTTTCTAGCCCTCAAAAACCTGTTTTGCCTCCTGAAAGCATAGATAACAAGTTCTACTCAGAAGAGGCTTGTGCTTGTTTGGAAATCCAACACATAGCACAATGGGGCTTCTAGGTACTACCATAATACAAATAAATAAAATAAAATGCAATGAGCAGAGCTAGTCAGGAAAAAAGGTAACTCCCTGCCTTTAAAAAAAAATAAATCTAAAAATCTAAATTTGAAAGGTGCCAACCAGCTCTGTAGTTGGCTCAAAAAATGAGAAGGGGGACGCAAAGGGGACAATTGGCGTGATGGGGTTTTTTTTAAATTTCAAAACATTCAAAATATTATTGAAATTTTGAAGTACAAAATATTTCCACTGGTTGTATCAATGCCCTTCCCTAGGACTGCACCTTGATGTGATGGGAAAACTTGTATGTTCCAATGACCCCATGAGCTATGCTGGTGGGAGTTTTAACTCCTCATAGGGCCATCCGAGCCAGACAGGTCAAAAGGCAGGGACTGGATGAAAAGCAGTCCATCAGTCCTTTAGGTTGGGGTTTGAGCAATAGATCCAACCACCCACCCTCACAGAAAAGTTATAAAAAACACAAGGTAGCCATTCTGGCAAACAGCATGGCAGACAGGGATGGAGGACACTTGTTTGTGCTCTAAGCAACCTCTGACAGCTCAGAAAGGATTTGGATTGAATTAATGAGGAAAATCCTATGATGATAGTGGATTACACCCATCAAAGTGTTAGATGTGCTCTAGGTAAACCATTAACTTTTTAAAAAAATGAATTTAAGTGTTAATGAAAGGTGGTGGTTTGACAATTTGTGAGGATGAAGTTATCTGTTTAGATACAGATCAGGAATGGCATAGGCAGTAGCTAGGCAAGTTTCCCCACACATTACTACAGTGATCCAATCCTGTTTTGCTCCGACCATCACTGGGGGTAGGGGAAGAAGCTTAGTCTAGTCTCTGTGCCTATTTAACCTTGGCCTCTGTGAGGAGACTGGCAATAAGGGTGCCAATATATAGTGATAATTTTTCAGGTATGGGTATTTTTTCACTTGAACATAAATTGACACCAAACACTCACTTCAAATTAGTCAACAATTATCTGAATCTTGACATTTCAAAAAAGGTTCAAATTTTGAAATAAAAAAGGTGAATATTCCAAGTTTTATTTAAACAGGAATTTTTTTGGTCAACAATTTTCACAACTCCCTCCTAGCCCACCACCCTTTTTAGGGGGGCAGAAGGACGGGTCTAATATCACAGCAAACAAAAAGTTACTAATTACTTACTTATAGTTACAGCCACCTTCAGACACAGAAGTATAAACAATGAACACCCACTGATGGATGGCCAACATAAACATTAGAGAACAGCACTGTGCCTGGTCCTTAAACTGCATATCACAAAGGAATAGAGTGGAACAGAATGTTTTTCCACATTCATTCCACTCCAGCAGATTAGTACCTTGGCTTGTCACTATGCAAAGAGCCTGCTACTGTTTATGACAAGAATTGAAAGAATAACAATGGTCTTTCCACTTACTGAACAAAAAAGACACCTGACCAGCTGTTCATCCCACGCTCCCACTCAGGCTTTCTCTCATAATACAATTTAAAAAACCCAATTACGTTTCCAGTTTGTAGCACTAGGCCAAGTAGCCTTGACTCATCAAAATGCTGTTCTAAGTCTGAATCATTCAACAGTGCATTTTTACTGTTTTCCTTTTTGATTTATATAGAATTTAATTCCACTTTTCAGCTACTCAAGTGACCCCAAACCCACCCATTATTCTTACACTCCTTTCTATCTTACCAGGAGATCGTATCATCCCAGAGAGATCCACACACAGAGGGAGCCCTTCATGCAGAGATCTCCCATTTTCTGCAGGGAGTGGGAGGGCCTGGGGTAGTGCATCCCTCCACAGTTCCCTGAGGATGTCTCTCTCTGGTGAGGCACCATAAATACTGGGGGCAGGGCTCGGAGTTTGTGGACAAGGGGAGAGGCTGCTTTCTGTGGCACCATCACTTGCTCTGTCCCCAGATTTGATGCAGAAATCCAGGCTTGAGGTAATCCAGTTCAGAGTTGTATTGCTTCTATCCGAGTACTCTACAGAAGCTATTCATTAGCTGGAGAGGAGATGCTGCCAGAAACAGTGCTGTTATGGAGGACGGGACCCAGAAAGGCAGCAGATGACTCAAGTCTCATGGTGGTGCAGCGGTTTCCTTTAAAGCACATCCCCTATATCTCTGAGTGGGAGTAAAGCGTCAAAAATTCACCTTCTCAGAGGGGAATGGTTCTGGGGAAACTGCATGAAGGGAACTTCACAATTTCATACCCTCTGGGCACCATACTATTCTCTGTGTGGGTGGGGGTAAACTAGGTCACTGTCTGGGTATAAACCTCTGAGTGGCATAGATTTGAAATATAGGCGGTCCTATTGTAAAGTTACTGCAGAACAGTGCTTGTTTTTATTCCAATGGTTCAGCTAATTTTTCCCCTCAATTACTTTTATTTCAGCACTACCCTCCATTCCTTTTGTAGCAGGAGCTGGAAGCAGAGTTACCACAAGGGAGATTTTCCTCTCACAGTACTTCCAAGCTGGATCAGAAAGTAAGCATATGAGATTTCCTACCAGTTTTACGGGCTGAGGGAGTTTGGATAGTCCTGATGACTATGCTATACTATTAGAGGGTGGATTACTACAAAATGAGGGCATAACTGGCCAAAAGACTGTACTCAAAGAGTAGTTTTAATGGTTCGCTATCAAACTGGAATTATCTAGTGGGGTCCCAGGACCCACCACCCCCACCGTCAAGTTAATATTTTCACTAATGATTTGGATAATGGAATGGAAAGCATGCTTATAAAATTTGCAGATGACACCAAGCTGGGAGGGGTTGCAAGCACGTTGGAGGACAGGATTAGATTCAAAATGACCTTGACAAATTAGAAAATGGATCTGAGTTCATCAAGATGAAATTCAATAAAGATAAATGCAATGTACTATACTTAGGAAGGAAAAAATCAAATGCACAATTAAAAAATGAGCAATAACTGGCTAGGTGATAGTATTGTAGAAAAGTATCTGTGGATTACAGTGGATCACAAATTAAATCTGAGTCAACAAAGTGAGGTAGTTGTGAAAAAGTCTCATATTCTTGTGTGTATTAATAGGAGTGTCATATGTAAGACATGGGAGATAACTGTCCAACTCTAACGGGCACTGGTGAGGCCTCAGCTGGAGTACTGTGCCCAGTTGTGGGCACACACTTTAGGAAAGATGTGGACAAATTGGACTGAGCCCAGTGGAGAACAAAAATGATAAAAGGTTTAGAAAACCTGATCTATGCGGAAAGGTTAAAGAGACTGGGTATATTTAGTCCTGAGAGAAAAAGACTGAGGGAGGCCCTGGAAACAGTCTTCAAATATGTTACGGGTTGGTATAAAGAGGACAGTGATCCCTTGTTGTCCATGTCCACTGAAAGCAGGACAAGAAGTTATTGGCTTAATCTGCAGCAAGGGAAATTTAGGTTAGATATTAGGAAAAGCTGTCTAACTCGAAGGGTAGTTAAGCACTGGAATAGGCTTCCAATAGAGGTTGTGGAATCCCCATCATTGGAGGTTTTTAAGAACAGGTTGGACATACATCTGTCAGGGATGTTTTAGGTTTAGTTGGTCCTGCCTTAGTGCAGGGGGCTGAACTAGATGACTTCTCAAGGTCCCTTCCAGCCCAGCATTTCTATGAGCATTTAAACTTTAGTCTCTTGCTCAGCTCTCTGAACTACAAAGTTCTTTCCTCACTAGTGTCAAGTTTACAAAGAAAATATTTTCAGGGGACCAACAGTGTTTCAATTTAAGTCAATGGCAATACTCCCCCACACTTCCATGGGAACTGTGTACAGAACAAGAATGTATTTTATTAGTCTGATTACATACAGTGTAATTATACTAATGAATTTAAAAGACAATTTGAGATTCCAAAGAGTACAGATTGAGGCATGTGCAGTTGACAACAAATGTAGAAAAACTTGACAATAAAACAGGCAAAATATTGCGTACCAAATGCAATATTTTAAAAAAACACGTTTTAATTAGACATGCCACATTTAGTTCATTGCTATTTTGGAAAGTAAACTAATTCATTACTAGAACAAGCATCCAAAACTGGTTGATTGCAAAGGAGGAATCTTTTGCCATTCTCCTCAATGAGGTAGCATTAGATTATGTGATTTCCTGTCATTTTTTAGGGAAAGAATGCTTTCTAACATGTAAACTACAAACAGTTTGTGTGTGCACAATTTAAGTATGCACACACACACGACCATGTGCACTGTATATCACTTAGTTTATATAAGTAGTAAAGTCTTACCTCACAAGCAGCGAAGTGAAGGACATTAAGTAAGTAATAAGGGACTATAGTTTGTCCATGTCCAAGTCATTGGAGAGTGTCTTGAGAGCACTGCAAGACTGTTCAAAATACCTACAAACGGATACAATCCATTATGGCTTCCTTTTTAAAAGCATACTTCACTAACACACAAAACACTCTCTTTCTCTAGCCCCAACTGCTGAGTCAGAGTTTAAAAGACAATTACCTTAAATTTAAGGCTGCTGTCACCAAAAATTGAGGTCCTCTCCATATAAGTTTTCACACTGTTCAGGGTAGCTAGGATCAAAAAGTGATGTCTATTTGTCTCAGAAGCCAAAAATATGCAAGTGTCACCCAATTGGTCATCTTCCTCCCCTCATAGGCAAACCACTCCATACTGGAAAGCAAGTCTAATAAAATGTATACCATTGGGAATACTTGTGTATACAAGCAAGGTGCCTGACAAGTGCATGGGGAACTAAATGGTTCTAGGAAGGATCAGGCTTGGTCTACACTGGAGAAGTGCCACTCAAAATTCTACCTGGTTTTGAAACTGCTTAGAGAACCCTAACCTAGATTTTAAAATTGTTGGTTTCTATCTTTGTCTTTCTATATAAACTTAGAGTCATTTCCTCCCATCGTATCCCTTCAACATTTTCATTGAACTTGCTGTGAGTCTAATGTGAGAAGAAAATGTATAAGATGTCTTTTTATGATGGTATGATCAAAATATAGTTAATAATGTGACTATACTTGGAAGATATTAATCTTTACTGTCCTTAATCCTAAATGAAATTAGCATGGAAGAAACATGATTTTTTCCTCACAAACCCATTTCATAATTCAGATATATTTCCTCTATTAATGTTATGCTTAGCTTCCATGGACGTTTGGTAGATCTGTTCTGAGATTAATGCTCTGTGTAGTATTCTCTATGCAGTGAGCAAGATTCTTACAGATAATTCACAAAGTTACTCAGATATGTTAAATTCAGTAAATGCTCAGAAAGCACAAAGGGAGAAAGGAGGTCCTCAGGACTTGATCACAAGATGGGAAAGAGCAGGATTAAAATTGGCTCACTAGTTATTTGTCAGTTCTGACTAAATCTTCTGACCATCTCCGAGCTGAATTCAATCTACCAAAGTCAGACTTTTATAAATATTTGCAGTTTAGACACTTCTTTAACAAAAATTAGGGCTCTCTACAAAAATCTATATATAGAATAAGGGAATTCTTCCTCTAAGTACAAAATAGTGCAAATCCAAATATATTTCTTTCAAAAATTCTATTGCTGTTTTATTAAGACTCAGAATAGAAATCTTTTTCTATGTTTCATACATAAGTACAAGAATTTGAGACAGATTGTACGGCAGTACAGTTCGTGTTCAACTCATTTTGCATCAAACATGCAAAATTCAAATACTATATGAATTTTAATTTATATTTTTGTTTGTTATTTATACATGCTGAAAAATAAATGTTTAAAATGACTATTGAAATGACAACTCTGGTGTTACCTTATATTATGGTGGCCTGATAGTGACACCATAGTTGTGAAGACACTGTCCTAGCTTCCTCCTCCTTTACAGCTCTGCACCTAATTCTTCAACTGCAAAAATTCTGCTAAATCCTATACCAAGCCTTTCTTAAGCAAAAGCTGACAAAATGTTTCAACTTACATGCTGTGGAGAAGTAAATTAATGTATTTACCTTATGTCACAAAACAAAACATCTCTGGGTCTGCTTCACATAAGAAGGATGCTGCTACTGTCAAATTAGGTAATTAAGAACATAAGAATGGCCGTACTGGGTCAGACCAAAGGTCCATCTAGTCGAGTATCCTGTCTGATAGTGGCCAATGCCAGGTGCTTTCTGTTACCAATCTGCCTGAGGTGTCAAGTGATCAGGCTGAGGCCACAGGATCGTTAAAGGAGGAAATGACGGAACACACCAAGTGTCTAAGTTTTAAAGCTTTATTGATAAAATAATAAAACAACAGCAGAGAGTAATGGGTGGTCCCCACGTCACTCAGAGGAAGGAAAAAAGTGTTAGTGCCCCCAGCCCCAACCCACTTTCATACTCACACCCACACTACATGAGGCTGGCCAGGCCTGGGTGTAACATAAGAAGAAGAGGGGGAGGGGTGGACAGAAGTTCTGTCCTGTGCGCACAGGTCATCCAGGGTCTGCTGCCAATCTCCAATTTGCTTCAGCTCTCGGGAGGGTTTTAAACCTTAGGGTCCTTTGGGGGCATTTCAGTCCAGGACTTCTGCCCCCCCGCCCCCCCGCCATGCTCTTTGTACCAGTCTGAGCCGGCCTTTCGTGGCTTCTTCGGTTTTCCCAAAACATCCTGGCTTTAGGGACGCTACATCAGTGGTTTTCCCCCTCGTTGGCCTTCACTGTCTCACTCAGTTTTGCGGCTGCTGCAGGTTTATGCAGTTGAATCTTCTTTTCTCGCGGCTGGTTGGAGTTGGAATCCAGGCCCCCGCCCCGTCTTTCTTGGCAGGCTGCCGAGAGTCAGTTGTGTGCTGTGGCCTTGAGCTGGAGCCAGCGTTTTATCTTCAGACCAAACTAGCCGAAGTGTTGAGTTAACTCGTTCTCTGCTCTCTCCCTCCCTCTTTGGCCCTTTGCAACCTGCAAAGGAACCTTTCACCCACACTCACACCTTTAACCCTTCCCAGAATACTTTGCAATGCCTACAACAGTATTAGCAGCATACAGTGCTGATTTGCCTTCCCAGGGAACCCCTGGGGGGGTGACACTGTCTTCTGACAGTGGCCAATGCCAGGTGCTTCAAAGGGAATGAACAGAACAGGTAATCATAAAGTGATCCATCCCCTGTCGCCCATTCCCAGCTTCTGGCAACCAAAGGCTAGGGACACCATCTCTGCCCATCCTGGCTAATAGCCATTGATGAAATAGATAAATTCAGGGAAGTTAGGTCCTTTTTTGAACCCTGTTATAGTCTTGGCCTTCACAACATCCTCTGGCAGAGAGTTAAGTTCTACAGGTTGACTATGTGTTGTGTGAAGAAATACTTCCTTTTGTTTGTTTTAATCCTGCTGCCTATTAATTTCATTTGATGACCCTAGTTCTTGTGCTATGAGGAGTAATTAAACACTTCCTTATTTAATTTCTCCACACCAGTCATGATTTTATAGACCTCTATTATATCCCCCATTAATTGTCTCTTTTCCAAGCTAAAAAGTCCCAGTCTTTTTAATCTCTCCTAACATGGAAGCTGTTCCATACACTAAATCGTTTTTGTTGCCCTTTTTCTGAACCTTTTCCAATTGCAATATATCTTTTTTGAGATGGGACAACCACATCTGCACCTAGTATTCAAGATGCTGACATACTCTGTATTTATATAGAGGCAATATGATATTCTGAATCTTCTCTTTTCCAGAATAAACAAACAGAATTTTTTCAATCTTCTGTCATCGGTCATGTTTTCTAGACCTTTAATCATTTTTGTTGCTCTTCTCTGGACTTTCTCCAATTTTTCCACATCTTTCTGGAAATATGGTGCCCAGAATGGGCCACAATACTCCAGTTGAGGCCTGATCAGCGCGGAGTAGAATGGAAGAATTACTTCTTGTGTCTTGCTTACAACACACCTACTAATACATCCCAGAATGATGTTTGCTTTTTTTGCAACAGTGTTACACTGTTGACTCATATTTAGCTGGTGATCCACTATAACCCCCAGATTCCCTTCCGCAGTACTTCTTCCTAGGCAGTCATTTCCCATTTTGTAAGTGTGAAGCTGATTGTTCCTTCCTAAATGGAGTACTTTGCATTTGTCCTTATTAAATTTCATCCTATTTATTTCAGACCATTTCTCCAGTTTGTCCAGATCATTTTGAATTTTAATCCTATCCTCCAAAGCACTTGCAACCCCTCCCAGCTTGGTATCCTCTGCAAACTGTATAAGTGTACTCTTTATGCCATTATCTAAATCATTGATGCAGATATTGAACAGAACTGGACCCAGAACTGATCCCTGCAGGACCCCACTCTCTATGCCCTTCCAACATGACTGTGAAACACTGGTAACTACTCTCTGGGAATGGTTTTCCAACCAGTTATGCACCTACCTTATAGTAGCTCCATCTAGGTTGCGTTTCCCTAGTTTGTTTATGAGAAGGTCATGTGAGACAGTATCAAAAGCTTTACTAAAGTCAAGATATGCCACGTCTACCACTTCCCCCCCATTCTCAAGGCTTGTTACCCTGTCAAAGAAAGCTACCCGGTTAGTTTGGCATGATTTGTTCTTGACAAATCCATGCTGACTGTTACTTATCACCTTGTTATCTTCTAGATGTTTGCAAATTAATTGCTTATTTGCTCCCGTATCTTTCTGGGTACAGAAGCTAAACTGACTGGTTTGTAATTCCCTGGGTTGTCTGTATTTCCCTTTTTATAGATGGGCGCTATATTTGCCCTTTTCCAGTCTTCTGGAATCTCTCCCATCTTCCATGACTTTTCAAAGATAATCGTTAAGGCTCAGATATCTCTTCTGTCAGCTCCCTGAGTATTCTAGGATGCATTTCATCAGGCCTGGTGACTTGAAGACATCTAACTTGTCTAAGTAATTTTTAACTTGTTCTTTCCCTATTTTAGCCTCTGATCCCACCTCATTTTCACTGTCATTCACTATGTTAGACATCTAAGAACTACCAACTTTCTTGGTGAAAACCGAAACAAAGAAGTCATTAAGCATGTCTGCCATTTCCACATTTTCTGTTATTGTTTCCCCACCACCACCTCATTGAGTAATGGGCCTACCCTGGCCTTGGTCTTCTTCTTGCTTCTAATGTATTTGTAGAATGTTTTCTTGTTACCCTTTATGTCTCTAGCTAGTTTAATCTCGTTTTGTGCCTTGGCCTTTCTAAATTTGTCCCTACATAATTGTGTTATTTGTTTATATTCATCCTTTGTCATTTGATCTAGTTTCCACTTTTTGTAAGATTTTTAGATCATTGAAGATCTCCTGGGTAAACCAGGGTAGTCTCTTGACATACATCCTATCTTTCCTATGCAGTGGGATAGTTTGCTCTTGTGCCCTTCATAATGTCTCTTTGAAAAACTGCCAACCCTCTTCTATTGTTTTTCCCCTTAGACTTGCTTCCCATGGGATCTTACCTACCAACTCCCTGAGTTTGCTAAAGTCTGCCTTCTTGAAATCCATTGTCTTTATTCTGCTGTTCTCCCTCCTACCATTCCTTAGAATCATGACCTCTACCGTTTCAGGATCACTTTCACCCAAGCTGCCCTTCACTTTCAAATTCTCAATCAGTTCCTCCCTATTTGTCAAAATCAAATCTAGAACAGCCTCTCCTCTAGCAGCTGTCTCCACCTTCGGAAATTAAAAAAAAATTATCTCCAATACATTCCAGGAACTTGTTGGATAATCTGTGCCCTACTGTGTTATTTTCCCAACAGATGTCTGAGTAGTTGAAGTCCCCCATCACCACCAAGTCCTGTGATTTGGATGATTTTGTTAGTTGTTTAAAAAAAAAATCCTCATCCACCTCTTCTTCTTGGTTTGGTGGTCTGTAGTAGACCCCTACCATGACATCACCCTTGTTTTTACCCCTTTTATCCTAACCCAGACACTTTCAACAAGTCTGTCTCCTATTTCCATCTCAACCTCAGTCCAAGTGTATACATTTTTAATATATAAGCCAACACCTCCTCCCTTTTCTCCCTGCCTATCCTTCCTGAGCAAGCTGTACACTTCTATACCAATAGTCCAGTGGTGCGTATTATCCCACCAAGTCTCTGTGATGCCAACTATGTCATAGTTGTGTTTATTTACTAGCATTTCGAGTTCTTTCTGCTTATTCCCCATATTTGTCACACTAGTACACACTGAATAGCTCAGTCTTTCCTTTATACGGCTTGGGCCTTTGATCTTGCCCTCATGTAACAGGTGATCAACAGACAATGGCTCACTCTTCAGGGCATAGCTTCAAAAGGCTGGGGTTTTGCATAACCAGAGATGGGAAATTTGCATTCACCTTTCTCTAGATATTCTGCAGGAAAACCACTTATCACTTTTTGTTCCAAAAGTCCATTCTTATCTGGAACATTTTCAGTATAGTCCTTTGAAACCCTGGCTCTCACATCTGTCACATCTCTCCCTCCGCTTCCCTCCCCCCTGAGAGATTGCATACAATCCTGGTCCACAATAATACATAAACCACTCATTTATGCATCCGATGAAGTGAGCTGTAGCTCATGAAAGCTTATGCTCAAATAAATTTGTTAGTCTCTAAGGTGCCACAAGTATTCCTTTTCTTTTTTCATTTAATACAATGGACCCCTGTGGCAGGGTGGTCCCCCCACCTGGCCTTGCCTTGAAAGGCTTAAAACAGCCCTGGGAGAGGGCTGAAAGGGAAAAATCTGGGCTGTTTGGGAAAAACAGCCACAGTGGTAGCCTGTGTAATTAGGGCCCAGCTGGCCCTTATAAGAGGGCAGTGGGCCAGAAGGAGAGAGACACTCTCTCTAGCTACATGGAGAGAGGAGGACCTGGCTGCCTGGGATGCTGAGGAGGGTACCTAGGGCAGAGCAGTGCTGGGGAAGGGCAGAGGGAGCTGGGGAGCTCCAGCCTAGCAGAGCCCCAGGCTGCAGGCCAAGGTAAAGGCCCACAAAAGGGTACTAAGGCTGCAGAGGAGCAGCCCAGACCTAGATAGAGGCAGCTGGTCCGACCCCCATTGCCGGTGATGAGTGGTACAGACTGCAGTCTGCCTCAGGGAGCGGGGACTAGACGATGACTGACAGTAGCCACTGAGGCAAGGGAGGGATAGCGGGTTGGGGGTTCCCCGGGGGAGGGGAGACCCAGACTGAGGGAGTACTGCCAGGGGGCAGAACCCTAAACTAGAAGGGCACCAGGGTTTGGGAGGGGCACGGGGCCAGTGGCAGGCGAGACACTGACCAGCAAAGGGCGCTCCTGGCTGAAAAGAGCTAGTTCCCTGGAGAACCAGCAGGAGGCGCCGCAGCAGTGAATCATCACCCCGCAACAAGCCCAAACATGCTTATGTTTAATTCAGTGACATCCCCCCGAGGATATGGCAGAAACTCGTCATCTCGGTCAGTTAGCGATTTTGATTTTTAAATATTTGGCAGCACTTGGATACTACAGTAAGGAAAACCACAAGTACCTAGAGATCGAGATCTGCATTTCCTTTGTATGAAGCCAAGTGTCCCCAACACACTCTACAACTGACATGGGAGGAAAGCAGCGGCTATTCGTGCGATTGCTGCTGCAGCCCACTGCACTTCCCGATTTGAAAAAAATGGATTTCACTTCCCAGTCCCCTCCCTCACTTCACAAAGCTCAATTACTCTGACTTTGAGGGTGAAATAACAATACCTCTAGCTTATTTCAGATTCCCATATGATGTCCATGAGTGATTCATTTTGTATTTACTTCTGCAACATAGTAGACGCAGATCTGTTCTTTCACAGATAAGCCAACAGCTTCTTATTGATGATGCCTCTGAGCAGGCTCATGTGTGTTCATTCTAGCAAGAATATAAACAGGGACACATTTTCTACATCATCA
This sequence comes from Chelonia mydas, assembly GCF_015237465.2. Taxonomy (NCBI): domain Eukaryota; kingdom Metazoa; phylum Chordata; order Testudines; family Cheloniidae; genus Chelonia; species Chelonia mydas. The sequence continues at coordinate 181,320,697 of NC_057849.1, forward strand.
AACCTAAGGAAAATTAAGAATGGGATCTCCTATTGTCCATTCAAGGCACTTTAGAAACACTGTGGAGAGAAAGGCTGGTATGCTAGTTTCACTCAGGAGTATGGCCTAAACCCCAGCTATTTGCAACTACAGACATTTAAGACCAAAACTAATGATTACGTTAAGCACTTCAGTTGATTTGGTGAGTTTACCCCTTTCATCATGATGTAGTTTTTTTAAACACACTGTTGTGTGACAAGCCAATTTAGACACTCAAAAATGAAGTCTTTGCTGATTTTTTGTTCTTTCCACTTGATTATGTGATGGCTCATAAAAAACCCATTGAAAAGACCTGTCTCATTATATGTTGATAATTTTGGTCATCACAGTATACACTGACTCTTCCCCCTGCCATGTAACTATAGCTCCCTGGTGGCCAATGTGGAGTCCACTCTGTAGGTTGGCTCCTGCCAAGAAAAGGCACACAGAGGGATTCAGCAGGGAAACTCCCTTCCACCCCTCGGGCACCTCTTCCAACCTCCCCAGAGTAAAAACAAACAGACACTGGAATAGAACAACAAATATAGGAAAGGGATGGGATGAATGGAAAAAGACAGCAGGAAAAGATAGGGGAGCAGTAAAACAGGGTTACATCCAACAAAAGGACCCACGGTTCCAGTGGTACCACCATATAAACCAATAGAGCTGAGCATCACCTCTCAACTCAGAGTTCCAGTGTGGCAGAGAGTCTTGAGGGCTTCTGGTCATCTTTGGTGCCACTAAACTTTCCCCTACAATGCCCTCTCCTGTTGCTCTCCACAAACCCATAGAGAGCAACAATCTCCCTCCTTATTCTCAATGCAAAATCATAAGCCCAAGTACAGTACTCATGGTCCCGTATAGTTCTTGGCAATGGTGACGCAGGCTCCGACTACCGTTTATCCTTCTTAAGTGATTCCATACTGGTATTCGCAAAAAGAAAAGGAGTACTTGTGGCACCTTAGAGACTAACCAATTTATTTGAGCATGAGCTTTCGTGAGCTACAGCTCACTTCATCGGATGCAAACTGTGGAAACTGCAGAAGACATTATATACACAGAGACCATGAAACAATACCTCCTCCCACCCCACTCTCCTGCTGGTAATAGCCCATCCAAAGTGACCACTCTCTTCACAATGTGTATGATAATCAAGGTGGGCCATTTCCTGCACAAATCCAGGTTCTCTCACCCCCTCATCCCCCTCCAAAAACCACACACACAAACTCACTCTCCTGCTGGTAATAGCCTATCCAAAGTGACCACTCTCCTTACAATGTGCATGAAAATCAAGGTGGGCCATTTCCAGCACAAATACAGGTTTTCTCACCCCCCCCCCTTTCCAAAAAAACACACACACACACACAAACTCACTCTCCTGCTGGTAATAGCTTATCCAAAGTGACCACTCTCCCTACAATGTGCATGATAATCAAGGTGGGCCATTTCCAGCACAAATCCAGGTTTTCTCACCCCCCCCCCATACACACACACAAACTCACTCTCCTGCTGGCAATAGCTCATCCAAACTGACCACTCTCCCCACAATGTGCATGACAATCAAGGTGGGCCATTTCCAGCATAAATCCAAGTTTAACCAGAAGGCCGGGGGGGGGGGGGAGTAGGAAAAAACAAGGGGAAATAGGCTACCTTGCATAATGACTTAGCCACTCCCAGTCTCTATTTAAACCTAAATTAATAGTATCCAATTTGCAAATGAATTCCAATTCAGCAGTTTCTCGCTGGAGTCTGGATTTGAAGTTTTTTTGTTGTAAGATAGCGACCTTCATGTCTGTGATTGCGTGACCAGAGAGATTGAAGTGTTCTCTGACTGGTTTATGAATGTTATAATTCTTGATATCTGATTTGTGTCCATTTATTCTTTCACGTAGAGACTGTCCAGTTTGATCAATGTACATGGCAGAGGGGCATTGCTGGCACATGATGGCATATATCACATTGGTGGATGTGCAGGTGAACGAGCCTCTGATAGTGTGGCTGATGTTATTAGGCCCTGTGATGGTGTCCCCTGAATAGATATGTGGGCACAGTTGGCAACGGGCTTTGTTGCAAGGATAGGTTCCTGGGTTAGTGGTTCTGTTGTGTGGTATGTGGTTGTTGGTGAGAATTTGCTTCAGGTTTGGGGGCTGTCTATAAGCAAGGACTGGCCTGTCTCCCAAGATTTGTGAGAGTGTTGGGTCATCCTTCAGGATAGGTTGTAGATCCTTAATAATGCGTTGGAGGGTTTTTAGTTGGGGGCTGAAGGTGACGGCTAGTGGCGTTCTGTTATTTTCTTTGTTAGGCCTGTCCTGTAGTAGGTGACTTCTGGGAACTCTTCTGGCTCTATCAATCTGTTTCTTCACTTCCGCAGGTGGGTACTGTAGTTGTAAGAATGCTTGATAGAGATCTTATAGGTGTTTGTCTCTGTCCGAGGGGTTGGAGCAAATGCGGTTGTATCGCAGAGCTTGGCTGTAGACGATGGATCGTGTGGTGTGGTCAGGGTGAAAGCTGGAGGCATGTAGGTAGGAATAGCGGTCAGTAGAGGCTCGTTCACCTGCACATCCACCAATGTGATATATGCCATCATGTGCCAGCAATGCCCCTCTGCCATGTACATTGGTCAAACTGGACAGTCTCTACATAAAAGAATAAATGGACACAAATCAGATGTCAAGAATTATAACATTCATAAACCAGTCGGAGAACACTTCAATCTCTCTGGTCACGCAATCACAGACATGAAGGTCGCTATCTTACAACAAAAAAACTTCAAATCCAGACTCCAGCGAGAAACTGCTGAATTGGAATTCATTTGCAAATTGGATACTATTAATTTAGGCTTAAATAGAGACTGGGAGTGGCTAAGTCATTATGCAAGGTAGCCTATTTCCCCTTGTTTTTTCCTACCCCCCCCCCAGATGTTCTGGTTAAACTTGGATTTATGCTGGAAATGGCCCACCTTGATTGTCATGCACATTGTGGGGAGAGTGGTCAGTTTGGATGAGCTATTGCCAGCAGGAGAGTGAGTCTGTGTGTGTGTTGGGGGGGGGGGGGTGAGAAAACCTGGATTTGTGCTGGAAATGGCCCACCTTGATTATCATACACATTGTAGGGAGAGTGGTCACTTTGGATAAGCTATTACCAGCAGGAGAGTGAGTTTGTGTGTGTGTGTGTGTTTTTGGAAAGGGGGGGGGTGAGAAAACCTGTATTTGTGCTGGAAATGGCCCACCTTGATTTTCATGCACCTTTGTAAGGAGAGTGGTCACTTTGGATAGGCTATTACCAGCAGGAGAGTGAGTTTGTGTGTGTGGTTTTTGGAGGGAGGTGAGGGGGTGAGAGAACCTGGATTTGTGCAGGAAATGGCCCACCTTGATTATCATACACATTGTGAAGAGAGTGGTCACTTTGGATGGGCTATTACCAGCAGGAGAGTGAGTTTGGGGGGGGGGGTGGAGGGTGAGAAAACCTGGATTTGTGCTGGAAATGGCCCAACTTGATGATCACTTTAGATAAGCTATTACCAGCAGGAGAGTGGGGTGGGAGGAGGTATTGTTTCATGGTCTCTGTGTATATAATGTCTTCTGCAGTTTCCACAGTATGCATCCGATGAAGTGAGCTGTAGCTCACGAAAGCTCATGCTCAAATAAATTGGTTAGTCTCTAAGGTGCCACAAGTACTCCTTTTCTTTTTGCAAATACAGACTAACACGGCTGTTACTCTGAAACCTGTCATACTGGTATTGTGTTCTCCTCCTGTCCTGGGACATCCAAAGTCAGTTGCTCTGTCCTTCCCAGGATTCAGGTTGGTTCTTGAATCCTTCAGTACATGAGGGCCTGCTTGCAATACTGTCTGGAACTACAGACACTCACATGCCTGTCACTCTCCCTCTCTCAACACCCTTCACCCTGGAACAACCAGCACTTCCTCTCCCTTAGGATGGGGTTTTAAAGGGACTGTCACTAAACCCCTGATGTTACACCTGATTTTCCTATGGACCACAAAGCAATAGGACTGTGATCCATTCATTTCCTTGTTCATATGCAAACATAAATGGTATCAGCACAATACAGATGAAGCATATGTACCATATGACTTAAGTAGATGCACAAGTTTCAGCTGGAAGATAATGCCCATTTCAGTGTGACTAATTAAATTTGGATTTGCACATGGCAACATCTATAAACAGGTTCCACCAGTGTAAGAAAATCTGTTTTTCTTCTTGTCGCTAATCTCTATGGTGTTTGCATAGAAATACTGCTGTTACCTAAAGCTATGATCGAATTCTTCATCTCTGTCCATTAAATTCCAAACTCTTCATATTTCTGCAAGTGGTCATTTTACCTTTATTGATTTAATTCTTTTATTTCTTCCTTACTTCATCTTAACTGTCTAGTTTAGATCCCATCCTTGCCACCCTCGTTGCCCTTCATGTGTCTCTTTCCATACACAAAGGGCAACTACATACTTTCAATGAGGCTGTCCTTTATTTTATGTTGAAATAACAAAGCACAAGACAAGTCCCCATGGCAGCATATAGTGTGTCCCCCTCCTCAGTAGCTGCTGACTTACAAACACAAAATGGCAGCAGCATCTGCCGCAGCGAGGGGGACTTCCTTCCATTTAAAGGAGCAGTATGTGGAAAATGCCACAAGCTATTTACATTGTGAATATTATTTGCAAAATATTGTAATGGGCTTCTCCTCCCCCACAGTGGCAGAGCAGCTGGTGACTGTGGTTTGGAAGAGATGCTGGGGGAATAGGACTAAAACAAAGCATAACAGTGGCAGGTGGGGCAGCTCTTGGCAGGCACTCTCCTGTCAGGCCTTCACCTGGGCAGGAAACTGTTTTCTTGTCCTGTGAAATTGTTTGAGATTGTTTCACCCTAATGAGGAACAGGAAAATTTTTTGCAAAGCTCCTCTGAATTTTTTTCCATGAAAAACTAGAGAGACTCCCACCCGAGAATGGCCAATAGCCTAGAGAGGTTAGGGCAATCTTGTGAGAAACGCAGGTTTCAAGTCCCTTCATCTCCTGTTTCCCAGAGGAGGGTCCTAACTACTGGGTTACAGAGTCAATCGCTCTCTCGGGCCCAATGTATATTTAATTTATCATAGAATATCAGGGCTGGAAGGGACCTCAGGAGGTCATCTAATCCAACCCCCTGCTCAAAGCAGGACCAGTCCCCAATTAAATCATCCCAGCCAGGGCTTTGTCAAGCCTAATCTTAAAAACCTCTAAGGAAGGAGATTCCACCACCTCCCTAGGTAACGCATTCCAGTGCTTCACCACCCTCCTAGTGAAAATGTTTTTCCTAATATCCAACCTAAACCTCCCCCACTGCAACTTGAGACCATTACTCCTCGTTCTGTCATCTGCTACCACTGAAAACAGTCTAGATCCATCCTCTTTGGAGCCCCTTTTCAGGTAGTTGAAAGCAGCTATCAAATCCCCCCTCATTCTTCTCTTCTTCAGACTAAATAATCCCAGTTCCCTCAGCCTCTTCTCATAAATCATGTGCTCCAGCCCCCTAATCATTTTTGTTGCCCTTCGCTGGTGTCTTTCCAATTTTTTCCACATCCTTCTTGTAGCGTGGGGCCCAAAACTGAACACAGTACTCCAGATGAGGCCTCACCAATGCCAAATAGAGGGGAATAATCATGTCCCTTGATCTGCTGGTTGTTAGGATATAGATATTCAGGCCTGTCTGTAAAGGCCTATACTCTCAGAATTTAGGTGTATTTTTATCACTTGGCTAGTTATAGAGGTATAAAAGAAAGAATCAAAATCACTGTCTGCCAGTGTAAGGTCCTTCTCTTACTGTGACAGTCTGAGGCCCTGTTCTAAGGCTAAGGCCTTTGGCTAAGCAACAGAGGCAGCCATAAGCTGGGAAGCGAACGGTCACATCCTCACATTCCAAACTAGTTACATTGAAATAAGGTGCTATTGGGCTGTTAGGAATACAATCCTGTCCTGATAATGCCTATCGCCTCCAGAGAAAGGGAAGTGCCTAGAAAATGTAAAAGGAAACTCAGTTTGATAGCATTCTGTCTGGCAAGAACTCACTTATCAATAGCTGGGATGTGAAATCCTCACTTCTGTATTGTTTTGTCATTATAGTTCCCACTTTGCTATTGTTTGTCTGTATAATCTCTGTCTGGTTCTGTGTTTGTTCCTGTCTGCTGTATAATTAATTTTGCTGGGTGTAAACTGATTAAGGTGGTGGGATATAATTGGTTACATAATCATGTTACAATATGTTAGGATTGGTTAGTTAAATTTCAGGAAAATGATTGGTTAAGGTATAGCAAAGCAGAACTCAAGTTTTACTATATAGTCTGCAGTCAATCAGGAAGTGAGTGGGTTGTGGGGGGAATGGGAAGGGTTGTGGGGGGAATGGGAATCATGTTTTGATAAAGGGGGAAATGGGAACAGGGAATGGGGGTGGGGAAATTGGAATCATTTTTGGCTAAGGGCAGGAATGGGAACAGGGATACAGGTGTAAGACTCTGTGGTGTCAGAGCTGGGGAGGAGGACACTAAGGAAGGAAACGGGAATCATGCTTGCTGGAAGTTCATCCCAATAAACATCGAATTGTTTGCACCTTTGGACTTTGGGCATTGTTGCTCTCTGTTCATGAGAGAAGGACCAGGGAAGTAAGTGGATGAAGGAATAAGCCCCCTAACACTGGCAATGCTCCTACTTATACAGCCCAAAATGCTGTTAGCCTTCTTGGCAACAAGGGCACACTGTTGACTCATATCCAGCTTCTTGTCCACTGTAACCCCTAGGTCCTTTTCTGCAGAACTGCTGCCTAGCCGCTCGGTCCCTAGTCTGTAGTGGTGCATGGGATTCTTCCGTCCTAAGTGCAGGACTCTGCACTTGTCCTTGTTGAACCTCATTAGATTTCTTTTGGCCCAATCCTCTAATTTGTCTAGGTCCCTCTGTATCCTATCCCTACCTTCCAGCTTATCTACCACTCCTCCCAGTTTAGTGTCATCTGCAAATTTGCTGAGGGTGCAATCCACGCCATCCTCCAGATCATTAATGAAGCTATTGAACAAAACCGGCCCCAGGACCGACCGTTGGGGCACTCCACTTGATACCGGCTGCCAACTAGACATGGAGCCATTGATCCCTACCCGTTGAGCCTGATGATCTAGCCAGCTTTCTATCCACCTTACAGTCCATTCATCCAGCCCATACTTCTTTAACTTGCTGCAAGAATACTGTGGGAGACCGTGTCAAAAGCTTTGCTAAAGTCCACTGGAATAACACGTCCACTGCTTTATTACATTTATATATATAAATTTATATAAAGTGGAACAGCACTAACAAGAGAGACAGAGGCTCACCACAGAATAGCCCAGCTCCTAGTGGTTAGGACACTCACCTAAGATGGAGGAGACCTGGTTTCAAGTCCCTGCCCCAAATCAGATGGAGCAGAGACTTAAGCCTAGGTATCCCACAACCCAGGTGAATGTCCTGACCATTGGGGTGGGTGTCTCTCTCTCTCTCTCTCTGGTTTGACCAGAAATTCCTTCCTGGACTTGAGAAACCTTCACATAAGTTTAATCAAAGCCAACCCTTCCCCACCAAAATATTTTATTTTGATGAACTGGCATTTTCCAAAGAAAAAACTTTTGGTTGAAAAATTCCCACTCAGCTCTCCCTAGGACTCTGGCTAAATTAAAAGTTTGTTGTGTTTTAGACAATGGGATCTTGCCTCATTCAGTCAGATACCCCCGATGTTATAGTATTTTGCACAGCCCTATAATACATGAGAAACAAAAACCTGTATCTTGAGAGGCAAGGCCAACAAAGCCAGCATTATATTTAGAAATGTATGAGTCAATTTCACAGGTTCCAGTGTAGCAGCTTATGCTCAAATAAATTTGTTAGTCTCTAAGGTGCCAAAAGTCCTTCTGTTCTTTTTACAGGTTCCAGTGAAGATCAAAAGACACAGCTAAGAACAGCACGCTGCTTTTTTGCCGTGGAACAGCTGAAACAAAGGGAATTTGCCTTCCCCTAACAATGTCCCTTCCCAAGGTAATCTTTTATTCCACCATTACCTTTCTGGGTCTGTGCAGTAGAGAAAGGCTTTCAAGGCACCACACCAAAGCACAGAACCACACACGGAGATTAACTTGGGATACTTTTGTCCCAGCTTTAACGTTGCTTAAACAAAAGTACAGTTAAAAACTCTACAGAAAATAGTGCTGCTATACGCTTCTAATGGAAGCCACTTTTTCCCCCATCTTCTGACGGAAAACATCTCCCTAAAAAGTATTCCTCGTCCTCCTTAGCATGACTAATTAAGCCATGGAACTACTCCTCCACAACAACACTGAACTCTGGCTTCATAACCAGGCAGCAATCAGTGATCTGATTGTGCCGCATCTATCCCCTTGAAATGTATGTGCTAACCTCATTCCAGACATATTTCCCTGGGCTGTAATGGATTTACACCCTGGATGGATTTGACCCATAGTTCCCCAAGATCAGAGAGCAGTGGAGATTTTAACCACATCCCTGAACCACTGCCCTGCTAATGTCCATGTCCCTGAGCCTGCAAAAAGTCACGCATCTGTTTAACCGTTTATAGGATCAGGCTGAGGCTGCAGCACATTTGAAGAACATAGTTAAAACAAAGGTTGATAGGACTGAACAGTGTTTTAACAACCTCAGGGAGCTCCCAGGGTGGGTAAACTGCATTTCAGCTGGCTGCTGGGCAACGGATGTCACTGCAGCATTGTAACAAGGATCCAAACCCATTAATGATATATAGTGCAGATGGCACCTCAAAAAAGGGTCAGACATATCCGCACCAATAGGAAAGGTAAGATTTGAGCCACATAGCTGAATGGCTGCTTTGAAGAGTGATCACTAAACAGAATTCCCTTGCCCTTCACCCCAGTCTACGCTGTTTTGCAAATCAAGAAAATTACCCTCAAATCTCCTTTCAGCTGGCTTGTTCTGTGTGTGGTTGGGTACTCTTATTGAATTTTTTAACAAAGAGAGGTAGACTCTTATTTGGAACTGGACTTGAACTTTTCAGGTGCAACTGATGTGCTGGTATGAAGACATATTTACTATGCTGTTAAAATGTTACCACCGCCTGTGTTAATACACATGTATATGTATAACCCTTAGCAGCCATAAAAGGGTGCTACACATTGTAAGAGCACCTAGAAATATTTATAAAGCTTAACATGAGTTAACATTCTGAATAAGCATCTTTGATTATTGTGATACTGAACTAGAAAAATTAAGAGCATTTTTTCTCTTTACTTTCTTTGAACAGGGAGTTTAATGTTATAATCAAAATGACTGTGCAATTTCTACTCTGTATAATGGCACATTTTACGTACTACTCATATACTGCAAAACTGTGTAATAAATATTATCCATTAGACACCAGAAGAAAAAAACTAAAGCCAATGAAGTCTGTTATTTGCACCATAATTATGAAAAATCAGGCCTTATACAATTAACAATTACAATTAAATAAAATATGTAGGAGGCAGGGTTTTGATTAAACTTGAAAAGTGATTCAAAGATGTGCAGTAATATAAAGTATCTGCATTCCAAATTATTGCTTGACACATTAAAATTCCTATAAAGGACAGAAAGCAGCATAGATTGCTATACAAATGCTTATTCAAAGCAGGAATTCTAATCTAACAAATATATGTAAATAATTTGTTCAGTGATAAAACTTACAAATTATCATTATTTTTGCTTAAAGCAGGGAGACAATGAGACTACACTTCCCATAAGTGAGCATGGAGAAATTTGAAAGAAGTATTTCATTAGGGACTTTCAACTTCTGCAATTGCCAATTTTTATTGAGGAACTGAGTATTGCCATTCAGCATTATACCCTTTGCTAAATCAAAATTTTATTCCTGTTTCAGAATTCAGACTTCATAAAACTTTGTACAAACGTTATTTCTAGTGCATCAGAATTTGGCACTGAAGCATAAACTGTACATATCAATTTCATTACTCCTGAGGGAATTCTGCACCAAAAAATAAAAATAAAAATGCTGACCACAATATTTTAGAATTCTGCAAAATTCTGCAAATTTTATTTGTCAATAAATAAATGTAGAGGTTCCAGCATGGCAGTGGGGAGCACAGGCCACTGGCTGCGTGGAGGTCTGGGATCACCCTGCAATGACCTCCTGCATAGGCACCGACTTACCCTCTGCCCGAGGGGTGCTTGACTCCCCTCCACCTCTGGCCCCATCCCTGCACTGCCCTCACCCCACCCCCATTCCACCCCTTCCCCAAAGTCCCCGCCCCACCCTGCCTTTTCCACCCCAGCCCCACCCCCTTCCTGCCCCCATTCCATCCCCCTCCCCCAAGTCCCCACCCTTGCCCTGCCTCTTCTCTGCCTCCTTCCCTAAGCACACTGCATCCCCGCTCTTCCCCTCCCTCCTGGAAAGTCTTAAGCGCGACCAAACAGCTGTTAGGCGGTGAGGGGGCGGGAAGCACTGGGAGGGAGGGGGAGGATTGGGGATGCAGCTTATGGTGGGTGTGGAGCACCTGCTAATTTTTCCCTGTGGATGCTCCAGCCCCAGAGCACCCACGGAGTCGACGTTTGTGACCCCCCTCACCTGGGACAGGGACTTGACAGTGAGGCTGCACCTGACCCTGACACAGTGCAAGGGCCAGGGCTGCCCCAGAAACACCCTGGAGCCCTGCCCCTCTGTGGCAGGCACACACAGCCCAGGAGGATCCAAGTATAGAGGGTCTTAGTGTGGTGGGATCTAAGTGTAGGGTGAGAGGGTTCAGTTACAAAATGGTCACTTTAGAACTACACCTCTCTGTATCTGTAAATGTAAAGGGCCAGTCCCATCCCCTCACCAACTTGTCCCGAGAAGAAGTTCTTATAAAATGGGCAGTATTGGAGTAGGTAGAGTTAGTAAGAACTAGCTACTTGCAAAGAAAGTTATGTCTGTGAATAGAGGCTATATGTTACATGTTGCTGCTCTATCACATGTTTTTGTGTGGTGCATACAAAGGTGTTGCAAATTTTGTGAGCCATAATAAGATAAGCTTTCAAAGTAAAGTTCTTGCTGTTTTTCCTCTCACAGAAGTGGTAATCATCTTCAATAATACTCCCCCTCTTTCTCTTAGATATTGTGACCCACTAGAGCAGTTTTTTTCAAAGTTTGGGTCACGACCCAGTACTGGGATGTGGCATGTAAGGCACTGGGTTGCCTTGCTCAGCACCTAGGGACTCTAGCAGCTCTGGTCAGCATTGCCGACCGGGATGTTAAAAGTACCATCGGCAGTGCTGCCCACCTAAGGCAGGCTAGTGCCTACCTGTTCTGACACCACACTGTGCCCTGGAAGCAGCCAGCAGAGGGTCCGGCTTCTAGATAGGGAGGCCACAGGGTTCCGTGCGCTGCCCCCACCCTGAGCACCGGCTCTGCACTCTCATTGGCCAGTTCCCGGCCAATGGGAGCTGCAGGGGAGGGGGTGCCTGTGGGCAAGAGCCACGCGGAGCCACTTGCATACCTTCGCCTAGGAGCTGCACCTGCTGCTGGCCACTTCTGGGGCGCAGCGCAGTCCATGGTGCCAGGACAGGCAGGAAGCCTGCCTCTGCACCCCAACTGCGCTGCTGACTGGGAGCTGCCGGAGGTAAGTCCGCACCCCAACTCTGTACCCCAATCCCCTGCCCCAGCCCTGAGCCTCCCCAAACCCAGAACTGCTTCCTGCACCCCAAACCCCTCATCCCCGACCCCACCTCACCCCAGAGCCTGCACCCCCAGCTCAGAGCCCTGACCCCCTCCTGCACCTGAACCCCCTGCCCCAACCTGGAGCCCCCTCCCACACCCCTCATCATAGAATATCAGGATTGGAAGGGACCTCAGGAGATCATCTAGTCCAACCCCCTGCTCAAAGCAGGACCAATCCCCAATTTTTGGCCCAGATCCCTAAATGGCCCCCTCAAGGATTGAACTCACAACCCTGGGTTTAGCAGGCCAATGCACAAACCACTGAGCTATCCCTCCCCCCAACCCTCATTTCCGGCCCCACCCTGCAGCCCTCACCCCAACCCTCTGCCCCATCCCTAAGCCCCTCCCACACCCCAAATCTCAGAGCTTGGGTCCACAAACTCAGGCTTGCGCTACGGTGTGAAAAATAGCAGTGTAGATGTTCCCCCCTCAGGCTCTGAAACCAGGTCTCGGAGCCAGAGCAGAAACATCTTCACTGCTATTTTTAGCACTTTAGCTTGAGCCTGAGTCCGTAGACCTGGGCTCTAAGACCCTATGTCATGGACGATTTTTGCGTTGTACACAAACCCTAAGGAATGACTTACATGTTTCTGGATCTCGGCACAGGTATAGAATGACTTTCAGAGGCGTTGAGCACTCACAATTCCAATGGGAGTCGCAGGTGCTGAGCTCTGAGTGAGATAGGTATTACTTAGGCAAAAAATGAACATGGAATTTCAATAGGAATCTTGGCTGGTAAAGAATGCAGGATTTAGTGCAATAGTTGAGTTTAATTGGGACCAATGACTGTTCACCCCAAATGCGCTTGACTTTTTTCTTGTTTTAGCTCATTCCCACTTTTTTTTTTACCCTTCCCATCCTTTCTCCAGCAAGGAGCATAGGTGTGCCTTGAATGCACTGTATATTTGCCTCCTCTGCCCTTCTGATAACTGATTCCATGACTCCCATTCCCTTGTTTTACCCTGAATTGCCTATTTACTCATAAGATTGTTAGACCCTTCTTAATACTGGCAAGGATACAAAACTTAGATACTGGCTTTATCAATCTACTTATTAATTTTGAAATTGTCTATTAGGTGACAAAGTCCCTATTTTACTTTTCATTGAGAATGAGTCTGACTCCAGGGCATCAGTAAACGTTTCTCACATGTTGGAGTCATACAAAATAGGGAAGGTATACACCCCTAGCTGGAACGGAGCAAAATGAGCAAGCACATCAGGGTGGTCCCATTAGGAACAGAGTGAAGGCACTCCTCCTAGAAAAATTCAGATCTGATAACCTGTTAAGAGGGGATGATGCAAAGATCATTTATTGTCTGAACCTTGGAGAGTAAAATGCTAAAAGGAATAGCCAAAGAGGAAGCTGGTTGTTATACTGGTAGGTATAGCATGTACTGACTCCTGCAGTTAAGGATTCTAAAGGATTATTTTCAAACACTTGTAATCCCTGCTTATAGGAAGGGGAAGATCACTGCTATCCTGCTCCGATGAGCCAGGGAGAGGTCTCTCTGCTTCTAGGTAACCAGCACTTTCCCTTCCGCAGATCTCTTCAACTTTCCTCCCTTCTCAGCTGGTGCAAGTGAGAGCTCCCCTACGTGTGTCAGTCTGCTTCAAGCACCACTAATTGTCAAACTTTTACCTTCTAAGATGAAATTTAGCATACTTGTTGTCAGACTGGAAACAAAGATGTCTGGAAAGTGTGAGGAAAAAATGGTTCAGCCACTTTGAAAAATAAAAATGAAATATATTTAGTATAAGAGATGCCACTAGAGCTGTTCATAGAATAAGGCAGGGTTCCTGCAGACAAAATAATATGTATTTACCTACTGTACAGTAGTGCATATGCATAAGAGCACAAAGTTACAGCACTCTCATGAAAGGTAAGATTTGAACAGGGGTTTCCCTTCTCCCCCTCCAGCAGAGGAACAGGGCCCTGAACCTAGATCTCCAACATCCTAGATGAGCGCTCTCCCCAGTGGGCTAGAACTTATATGGTGGGCAACATCACCACCACCACCTCTTCCAGGCCCATTTTGAACGGGACCTTGGCCTCTGAGAATGCCTACCAGATTTGGTCCCACGTACAACATAGGTGTTTGCCTGCCTATCTTCCCCCAATTTGTGAATTGCACTAGGATTAGAGAAGAGAAGGGTGTCTAGACACTGACAGTGGGCACATCCAGAGGCAGAAATTTAGGTAGGGGTGGCAAGTTCTATGGGCCCGTGGTGCCTGGGCACCAGGAATATTCCTGGCTCGAGGATTTTTGAGGCTGGGTCTCTTCCTCGGCCACACCTTTCAGCCCCAGGCGATTTAAAATGGCCTGGGGCCCCCACCCACCACCAGCAGTGCAGGGGAGCTGAGTGGCTTCCTGCCTGCCTACTCCATGTGGCTGCTAGCCCCTGGGCAGGGTGGGCCTGTGTCTATGTGTGCTGCTCCCATTCTAAGCGCCCCTGCTGCCAACAGGAAGCTGCGGGGGCAGTGCTTGGGGGTAGCAGCGCATGGAGACCCCCTGGCCTGCCCAGCCTAGGAGCCCCAGGTAAGCGCCGCACCCCTTCCCAGAGTCTGCACCTCCACCCCTTTCCCACACACCCCCTCCCACCTCCTTCCCAGAGCCTGAACCCCCTCCCCCTTCCCACACACACTCTCCTGCCCCCAAACTCCCTCCCAGAGCCTGCACCCCTCACCCCTCCTATACCCCCACCCCCTGCCCCAGCCCAGAGCCTGCACCCATCACCCAAACTCTGTCTCAGAGCCTGCCCCCCCACCCCCTTCCAACACACCCTCTCCTGCCCCCAAACTCGCTCCCAGAGCCTGCACCCCAGCCCTCTGCACTCCCTCCCTGAGCCTGCACCCCCACCCTTGCCCTAACCCGGAGCCTGCACCCAAACTCCATCCCAGAGCCTGAAACCCAGACCCTCTCTCCCACCCAAACTCCCTCCCAGAGCCTGCACCCCTCCTGCTCTCCAATCCCATACTACCCCAGGCCAGGGCCTGCGCTCCAGACCTCCTCCCCCAACCCAAACTCCCTCCCAGAGCCTTAGGCAGGTTGGGGGCAGAGTTTAGGGGGGAAGGTTCTGGGCACCACCAAAATTTCTACAAACCTGCTGCCCAGAACCTCTTGCCTTGAAAACTTAGTGAGTTTAGCCACCTATAGAGTTTGGCAGGAGCTGTGAGGACCAGAATAGAGCCTAAAAGTGGGACTTTAGGCACCTAAAATGAAGATTTAGGTGTCAAAGTACCTTTGTGGATCAGCTGTCACTAATTCAGTAGTGAGTATCACAGGAACTATATAAATTTCAGTTATCTGAAAAACCCAAATTGCTTGATGAATGACATTCTTTGTAAGAGCATTTGATGCTTAATTGCTGCTGAGATGGTCGCTTCTTTCTAAAACATCTCTCATGCAACTACCTATTTGTATAAAGGAGAGTAGCATTATAGGCAATAACCTTTGAAGAAATTAAGGGAAGTCCCATCTCATTATTTCAGGAAGGGTGAAGGAGTATGAATTCTATTGGCTTTTGTGGGGATATTTATTAATATAGGTGCAATAGGGAGATTTCTAAAAGAATGTTAAGGTTTGAGGTTGGTAAGAAAGCTTAATGGCTTATTGTAGTGTAAAGTACTAAACATGAGAATGGCAGAATCCGGTCCTCTGCAAGTCAAAATAATTAAAAAACATACACACACCCTGCAAAGCCTTACTCCCCCTCTTATTCAGTTGTAACATTGTCAATCCACTTTCAATTTAATAATTGTAAAGGTAACTTACTCCATCTTATTCCCTTTCTTCCTGGCTTCATACCAAATTTTCTTTGTTAACATAGATAAATGGAACTATTTTTCCTGCACGGTTTTCTGTCTGATCCCCCTTTCCTTCTCTGTCTGATGATGTCCTTTCTTTTTTTCACCCACTTTTCTCCCTCTTTCCCCTACCACCCACAGATATTCATCTGAGCACAGACTTTTCCCCCTTATTACATAAAGAGTTGCAAATCTATGAACTCTGATCCCTGACTCCCCCTCTCCAAGAAAGTGTCTTGACTAGGCTGGTCACCAGTGAGGAGCAAGTGACTGAAAAGCCCCACCAAGCTCATTTCAAGCATATTAGCCTTGGGCAAAAGGAGTTTTCACACCCTTCCTATATCTGCAATGGGGCATGTTAGCTCTTAATCTTTATGCTCCTGGTGAGAAGGGTGTGTGGGTGAATATTCATGGAATATAAATAGAAAATAGGTATAAGAAAATTTGCATTGATTTTCCTGCTGCAAGACTTCCTTTTTAAACTTAGCACTTCCTCTGCGTAGCCCTACGTACGGAATGCTGACAGTGCAGCTTGCTGAATAATGCTTGAAGCAAATGTTCCACTCATCTCATTAAGCAAAATAATCAGTGGCTTTTCTAAATAGCTGGTTGAATTCTCATGTAATAGTCATAATTAGAGACCTAACAGTGTTTTAATTAAAAAAAATGCAAACAAGTGGTCTGATTTGGAGTAGTGCTGGGCACCTGCTACTCTCCATTACAGCTGGTCTATTACCACCTGTGCTGAATTGCTCTCATGAATTCATTAATGAATTCATTATGAGGAAGGCATGAGAGACTCAGTGAGGCTAAATTCTTCATTAACTTTACAGTTTGTCCAATGCTACTGAAGTTAATTTGGGATGTTAGTGGAGAAATTGCTCCCCAGTATATAGATATATACAATGATGCAGAAAACACAAAGGCAGGAACTGAAAGGATCACAAAATATATCAGCCCGGGTATTTCCAAACTGTGGACCTGATGCTGAGCATCTGCTAATCCCATTAACTGATTCAAGAAAATCTGTTTTCACCCACACAGCCATTCAGTTACGTTTCCTAGCTCTAGGGACCAAAATGTAGTGTTCAACTTTCTTCCTATAGCTGCACCTGCTCCAAATCCCTCTATCATGCTGGCTTGGTATTCATTCCCACAGGAGTTGATCGGGAATGAGTTAACGTGCCTAGAACAGGGATATGTTTGCAGGAGGATGGAGATTTCCTATTAAACAAGATGGAGAGGAACTGGTGTTGCTCTCAGCAAGGGCAATCAAAAAGGGAGTGACATCCTTGATCCCTGAGGGCTCATATTGTCACAACAAGGCTCAGTAGTAAAAAAGCTTCTACTCCCTATGGCACCAGCAGCTGAACAGTAAATATCACACACATTTCATCCTGTCCCTGCTGGGGTCCTCCTGTGGCTGTCTGGCTGACCCAGTTCATATAGTGTCTATTCTCACTCCTTGTTTCAGTAGCCCCACGCTGCTGCTGTTTGGCATCTCTGAGTGGAATGAGCAGTGGCCGAGGCGAGAGGCGTAACCACCTGTCAGCTTCTTGCATAGCCTCAGCTGAGCAGGAGGAATTGGCAGGAGCCTGCTAGCCCACCCAGCGGGAGCAACTAGTCCCTCTTTTATGCCAAAGCACCAGTATTAGCTCTCCCTTCTTAATGCCTAAGTAAGAAGATGGAATGGGATGAAAAAGTAGGAGCCCCACTGGACCAATCCCCATGTCCTGCGTGAAGGGGCATGCTATCAGCCAAGGCGCTGGGAGGGGCAGGAGTGACTGAGGAGAACCCTAGACACCAGCTGTCCAAGTGTATGGAGGGGGGATGGCAAACAGCTGAAGCTTGTTAGTCTCCCTGGACCATATAAAAAGAAGCGTAGCCTAGGAGAAGGCTTTTGTAGCCGGAGTGGTAAAAACCCTCTCCTTCAGGGGGGATATATACTACTGATGGATTATAACTTGGGGGTTTTTTCTTTCCCAAATAGGTTTTAAATTTGGAAAATAAACCTGCAAAGCCTGCATCCCTGGAGTATGCATATAAGCCTACTGGGCATTATGTTAGAGAAAAGACAGCTTCTAAAGGACTGTAGCTTGCTGACTAGCTGCAACCTCTATTCCACTTTGTTCTCCTTTGCTGTGGGGAGGAAAACAAGTTGCTAGGAGGCAAGTAAGTATGGGATGGGAAAGAGTAAAAGTTGCTACTAACCTTCCTTGGGGTGAATTGGAATCTTTTTTCAGCCGTAATGAATTCCTCTAAAACATCTATCACACCTGCTGGGAGTAGGGGGCAGAGAGGCTGTGTACTGCTATGCTCAGGAATAACTATTTAAAAGCCTAGTCATAAATTGGTGGCTAATATAATTAATGAGAGGGGGATCCTCTTATTAATTGTAACCTCTGTGGAGCAGAGACCATTACTTCAGTTGCGCTTGGCACCGTACTAAATTCTTATCACGGCTTTTAGCTGCTTCTGTAGTACAATCTACATATAAGATGAGACAATATGTGAGTAAAGCAAAAAGACAGAAGGAAAAACAAAGTAACAGTGAGGCAGTTATGACTGGTGTAATAAGCAGTGGTCAATACACACTGCTGTCAAGTAACTTGTAGGCATCGTTCTATGGGTGGAGGTACTCTAGGAAAAGATTTGAAGAAGGAACTGTAGAGATTCCTAGCTTGGACTCTGACTACCATTGCCTATGCTATACCTGTTTGGGGGGGATAACTAGAGAGTTTCTATCACCATCATTGTCAGTCAAGCACTTTTTACCAGCATCAAATTTCTTTGTTTAAAAAAGAACTCAAGGTGTGGCAAAAAAAAATAATGCTAAATCAACATCTCCAGAAAGGCACTTTCACATTCACAAGTAAAAAGAGTGTAATGGTTTCAATTTGAAGCCAAGAGGAGACCACAAAATTACCACAGTTTAATAATAAATGATTATTCCTGTTTAGCAGCAGGTGTGGACAGGGCAGCAGTGAGCTGCATAAAGTGTGCCATGTAAGGTCATTTGTGTTCATGTCAGAACTAAACCTCCACTCATTCGAGGAAGGGGTGGGGGTTACATTATTAGCATGGATAAAACTGTATTAGCTAGTGGCAAAATCTGCAAGACAAAGATTGGATTCAATTTAAATCTGGAATTTAAAATGTGCAATAGTCCTTAGTGACCACCCAAGGAGGTGTCCTTTAACAATGGATTAAAGAACACTTTCCTGGAAACCTGGGAGAAACTACAAAGTGGATGTGGTTGTTAGTGCAGCTTTCAGTGTAGACAAGTGTTTCGTGTAAAACACTTTCTAAGTGATACATAATGCAATTCAACTTTCAGCACCTCTAGCTTTTAAAGCTTGCTTGCTTGCAATGACAGATAGTGCTTGGTTTAGTTGGAACAATGGCTTGGTTTGGTTTGTTTTTTTTTAAATGCAGCTGTTATAAATACTTATGTGCCTCTGTGAACAACAATTTCAGGCTGAAGTGAAGGGAGAGAAGTATGTGATCTATTTAAATACTTTTAACATGTTCATCAGAACACTGGGTGAACCAGATGCTCCTTTATGCAAAGGGAGAGAAGTGAGAGAGGCAGCTGGCAGAGCAGCCTTCACCTTCTAGAGCAAACAGTGCGGAACCCACAGGGTGAACAGCACCATGCACTAGGTGAGCGCTATGGGGGTCTACCCAGTCCCACTCGCCATACTCAAGATGGGCTCCAATTTGGATGACACCACCCAGGGCCAACCTCCTGTGCACTAGCTGGTTTCCAGAGTCTCCTGCAGGAGGATCAGAGTACCCTCTGCCCAAACATGGGAGAGTACCTGACACTTGAGGACACTCACCTACAGCTCTCAATGTTGGACCTTCTTTGGGGGCATGGAAGCAAGCTCAGCAGGGGCCTCCTCTTGAAAGGAGGGATGGAGCTGGGCCGTGAATTATGTTTATCACGCTTACTTTTTGAGACAAGCACCCAGCCCTCATTGGTGATAACAAAAGGAGGGCTAGCAGGGGAAGGCTTGGCAGGTAAGGATGGCAGGATGGGGGCGAAAGAGAACATGACTAGGGAGAGGGAAGGCCTTCCTCTAAGGGGGAGGAGGGGCTCTCCCTTGCCCATCATCACACATGCACCCCTCAAGGATCCTGCCAGATGGCTATCGAAGGCTGGGTCTGCCTGCTCAGCCAGGCAGGACAAGGATTCCTCCTGATGCCCCAGGGGAGTAGGCAGATGTCAGCTTTAGATGGAGGAGGGGAGCTGGATGGGAAAGGTTGCCAACAGTGGTGGTGCTGCTGCTGTCCGGAGGCCCAGGAAGGCCCAGTGCCCCCTCTTTGCTAGGCCAAGGGGGACTACCTTTGGACATGCCTCGGTGCTTGCCAGGGGAAGCAAAGAGCCTTCCCCGGTAAATAATGTAGAAGACCCCTGATGGGCACCATGAACGACCCCTCCAGGCCGCATCGCTACCATGTGCCATTGCTGGTAGCTGGAGGGTATCCTCTCAGCATTAAGATCAGCTGAAGGAGGGCAGGGTCCTCACAGCCCTGTGGCAGTAAGGTGCTATGGGAGACCAGCTTTCCCATGGCAGAGAGAAGAAGCAGAAGAGCAGGAAGGAAGGGTGGAACAGAGGGGAAAACCACCCGTAGGTCCAGATCCTCCAGAGTCTTAAGGTGGGGACAAAGACACCTTCACTGAGATGCCCTTCTCCACATCCACCTGGGCAGCAATCTCCACTGCCAGGGGGAAGATGGCCTCCAAGATGTCTGGGCAGGACATCTCCACAGCTGCGAGCCCCGCTACTTGTGCCAATGCCGCTGCCCCACGTAGGTCTCAATGTGGGGTAGGGCAGTCATGAAGGAAGAAGCAGTTGTGTGGGGAGGGGCTGCGGCAGATGGTATGGCAGGCCCAGCCATAGGCACGTGGGTGAATGCCCCCGCAGCTGGTGGAAGGAATGGAAAAGGAGGGGCATAGCCAGGGCAGCTGTTGTGGAAGGGGGCTTCCAGGCAGGGCCCTATCCAGTCCCTTTTTGCCAGCTGAGGTGGCCGCACAAGTGGTGGCAGCTGTGAAGTCTCCACTTGTACCTGCTATTGGTGTTATGAAAGCACTTGGGACCATGCGGGGGCCAAAACCTGAGGGGTACAGCAATGGTGATTGCCCCCCCTTAATTTGATCCTTCTTACCCTCCCCCAATAAAAGCAGCAGCCTCAGCCCTGGCTGTGTCAGGGTGTGCTGTGGGGGGGAGCTAAGGCTCTTCCCCACTGCAGTGGGGGCAAACACAAGCGGAGACAGTCAAAATAATGGGGGAAGGAGAACCCAGGAGGGGAGGGGACCAGCTCCTTTGGCTGGACAGGGAGTGGGGAACTCCACAAAGAAAAGCGGGCAGGGAAGATTAGCAGCGGAAGGAAGCAACGCATGGCAAAAGGAGAGGAACAAACTGAAGGGGGAAGAGCTGGGGACCGGCTCGGTGGAAGGGAACTCGGGGGTGGGGAGTGAGTGAATAATAAAGGGCGGGAAGGGGGAACGGCTCGGAAAGGGCGGGGTGGCCAGGTGGGGGAAAGGGCCCCCCTTCACCGGGGTGGGAGAGCCCGGGTGCTCGGCAGGCAGGGGGCTGCTGTCCCCGCTCCCGCTGGCTGTAAGGAGCGGTGGGCGGGTGAAGAGCTCCAGGCCTCCCCCCGACAGCAGCCGATCAGAGCAGCAGCCTCCGCCTCCTTCCTGAGCAGCCGCCGCCGCTTGCAGGCTCAGCCCCCGTCCAGACTCAGAGCAGCGGCGGCTGCACTTTGCTCCCCTTGCCATCCAAAGGGGCTCCGCAGCCTGGACTAGCGCCCCGCTCCGCTCCGCTCCGGGAGCTGGCGGGAAGCAGAGGAGGATGCGGGTGTCCCGCAGCACAGGTGAGAGCCGGTTTGCTTTGAAGTGCAGCCAGCCCTGGCGTGAGAGGGGCTCCTGCTCTGGCTGGGGGGCGGAGGAACGCGGTTGAGCGCGGGCGCTGGGCTCCTGGCTCGTTCTGCGCCCACATGGGCTGGCTTGCATGCCCCTCGGTTATACCTGCAGACGTGCAAGCCACTCGCCTCTGCAAACGGTCGGGGTCTTGTTTCTGCCTGCCTTCCGTTACTCATCGCGTGCTGGGAGATCAGTGCACGAGCAGCGTGGACGGCGAAGTGCATTTGTGCACCGTTACTTCGTGTGCCGGTTTACAACAAGAAATCCATAATGTTTCTAACACCGTTTGAACCCCTCCCCCGTTTATCTAGTAGGAGAGTGAGGCTGGGTGAAGGAGAAGACTCTAATTGAAGAGATTTTCCTTCCCACTTCTTGGTATCGGAGTCTTGGTGGCGAGCCTTTAATCTCCACCAAACCCCCTTGCTCTGAATCTAAACGAAAAGTTGCTGCTGCTTGGGAAAGTGGTGGTCTCGAGCCGTCTCCGTCTATGCTGCTTATCTTGCGCTCTGTGTACGCGGAAGCAGGGCAGCCCGCTGTGCCTGCTGCAGGGACAATCCGCATTTCAGCTGTTGCATACAATAGCGGAGCCTGAGTGTGCTGCTGCCTCTCAGGGGCTCTAAGAACTAGTTTAATACTGAGTTAATTCATCTCGCCCTTTCTCCCGTCTGTGTTCGGATTTCTGGCTAACTCCTCATGAAATGCAAAGGAAAATAAACTGCATGGGGGAAATTAAAATTTAGTCGTCTGTGTCTCTAATTTCTCTATAGATTGATGCCTGTATATTCGGGGGGAAAATACTTACAAATATAGTATTTGAAACATAGGAACTATATTAAATTATTAAAGCTGTAGCTCTAGTTGGCTTTTCACTGTTTTCTTTTTCAAACTAAGTGAAGTGTAAAATTTAGCTTAATTTCATTTTGGTCACAGCTTGGTTTTAGTTATTTTCACGTTTTAATGTGCTCCTGCTCTAGCACAATGAACTAATGTTTAGATCCCAATCACAGCAGGAAAATGTGTGTTTAAAAATATTCCAATAAAAGCTTGTTTTTTAAAAACATGTTTTGGAAACATTATATATAGTTCTTAAGTTTTTATATAGCTTGTTTTAATGAACTTAAATTTGGGTCAGATTTGATCTGGTAAGGAAGTTTTATTTCCCCCCTACATTGTTTTTGTGTTTGCATGATATACACATACCATAGATATTTGTGTATACAGTGCAGATGGATTTTTGTAGGTCTCAGAGTGTGTGATTTCATATGCAAAATTTCATCTGAAGTGCAAGTAAATTTTGAGTCTTCACAATGGTAAATCGTAATCTTTCATCTTAATTCTGTTTGTGAATCCTCCACTGATTTACAAAATCATCCCAAACAAATCAAATTGTTTGTATTATCATAGTGCTAAGAAGCTTCAGTCATGGATCAGACTCCATTGTGTTAGGTGCTGTACAAACACAGAACAATGAGAGTTCCTGCCCAAAAGAGCTTACAATGTAAATGGTATTCCTCCACACTATAAGTAGTTAGATTCCATTTAAGGTTCAGAATCATAATGAAATCTGCCTCCAACTTCATGTTCCTGTGGAGTTTCCTCTGAGAAAAGGAATTCAAGAATGCAGAAGTTAGGAACTATATGCAATGGCTGTTAGGTGCAAGTTTATAGTGGTCGAGGGCCTTACTGGATTGGGCATAACATGCCTTTCTATAAAGTATGAGTATCCTGTTTTGGGAGATGTTAAATATTCCTTGTCTTCTTTCTCAGGTATATCCTTGTCTTGTTACACACTCTGATTTCTTAGAACTTTGAACTCTTCAGGGTCTTATCCCGGTCATGCACTGGGAGTGGTAACCTGTTACAAAAAATTACTTTAAAGAACAAGACTATTAGTTTAAAAGCACTGTATCTCTTCACTTGGGAGGAAAAGAACTACAAGAAAAGCTATTTTTGATCTTTGTAACCTGAATGGAGCCCAGGATCATTGGCAGCCTTGTTAAGAGTATGTTCTTGGGAGGTTTCCAACCCAATATCCAGACCATGGAGGATTGGAAACATGGACAGCCATCCTTATGCTTATATTGGAACCTATAGCTATTTAAACCAAGTATGCTTGTATTTGAACCTATCTTAAGAAGCTTTTGTTGTTCACCCATCACTTGCCCCCTTATTGTTAAAAATAGAGAATAAGCAATGATGCAGCATGGAATAAGTAGTAGATGTTGAGCTGAATATCAAGATCTATCGACCCAGGTGGTAAATATCTGCCTTTGGGGACAGCAAGTCGTTTTGTTCTCCAAAACAAGAATCACCACATATGTCACTGTTAAATGTATATTGAAGGGTGAATTATGCGTCCCTCTGCATGCGTGTGTTAGAGAGGGAAGTGTAGGAAGTTGATTCTCCCTCCATGGAGGTGTGGGGGAAATTGATGTTAACCTTGCTGTTGAAACTGACCCCATCCCATTCTGCGTCAAAATCTATGCACTGTATGCAACATATGCAAGAGCTGTAACGCAAGAGGCCTACAGGCCTGTATCCTGTAAGACTTGGCTTAAGATAAAGCATTTACATGTGCTAGGCTGTGGCACTTGACCCAGATAATGGACTAGGCCAATCTCTAACTAGAAAAGAACCAAAAGTCCCTAGCTGTCCATTATAGGCACCCTCCACCCTGCAAAAGTCTGTAGTCAAAACACTGCCACAGTAAACCGCAGATCTTGATAAGATCTTAATAATAACATGGTGCGTCAGCACTGTGCTAGTTATGAAACTGCCCTTCCATTCATTCCTTTATAAAGCTTTATTAATAATGCTTGAGTGGTAAGGAAATGTATCATTTGGCTTGAATTTGGACCTATATAAGTCTAGTATTATAGGGATAGGGCAGAGAGAGACCAAGGTGGCACCTGCACGTGACCATCTCTGTCTCCTTCTACTTGCATGCTTGTATTCAATAAAGGACCTCAGACTGTTTGAACCAAACCGATGGTGTGACTCATTTTCCACAACATAGGGATTGGGTGTAATCTAGCTCTCCCTTCTGAGGCCTGAAGGACTGAGGTGGGTAGCACTAGTGACTTGAGGTGGGTATTGCTGGATGGGCGAGGCTAGGGCTGTGACTCCTTCACTCATGGGCAGTGGGTATCCTAGTACAGGAGAGGCTGTGCCTCCTCAAACAGCCTGGTGTGGCCCCGCCCACGCTCCACCCCCCCAGATCCTCTGCTGCCTGCTTCCAGTTTCCTTCCTGCTCTTCTGTGGCAGAGAGGCTAGGGTAGGCAGGCTGGGGCCAGTGCTCGTAAGGCCTAGGGCAGGAGGTGCTGGGACTGAAGCCAAGTCATGCTGCCCACCCGGTGCTCCAGGGCTGGGGGTGCTGGGACCACTCTGCCTGCCCGGCGCTCTGGGGCTGGGGCGCATGGGGATCCGACGGCCATGGGGTGTGTGTGTGTGCACGCTTGGCTCTGGTGAGGGATGGGGGCTAGCCTCCCCCAATGGCTCATTCACCTGCTTTCACTGTTTTCCAGGAATAGAAAGGTGCACTTTTCACAGTAATGCCCTCATGCCCCTTCCAGGCCTCTGGAGTTAAGTCTCCTCACGGGCGGGTGTGCTGCTTTGCCATTCCTCAGCACAGAAAGCTCAGAGCTGCTCAGGATGCTGCTCCTGGCAGCTGAGAAGGCTGTGGGAGAACTTGAAGGGAATAACAGAACCATAGGCAGGCAGGCACGCAGAGCGGGTTGCTTCAGGAGAGACTGCTGTGCCGAGCAGAGCCGGGGGCTGACCCTCCTGCTGCCTCAGGATAGGGTGGTCAGCCTGCTGTCTCCCCCAGCCCCAGACACCACTCTCCTCTCCTTCTCCCCTCCCCACCCCCTTCAGCTGAAAAAGCGGCTGACAATCTCCTAGGATGCCCCTGGAATGATGGGATTGAGAAACCTGCATCATGTGATGCTGGACCTGCCCCATGAGGCATTGCAAACCCTTCCCAAAGCACCCTGTGGCCAATGTTGATGCACTCTGCCAACACAAGGAGTTAGTGTGGATGTGCAAAAGCGGTTTTAATTAAAATGCTTTAGTTAAAGCGGCATAACTTTCATTGACAAAACTTTGTAATGTAGACAAGGCCAAGGTGGGTGAGGTAATATCTTTTATAGGACCAAGTTCTGTTGGTGAGAGAGACAAGCTTTTGAGCTACACTGAGCTCTTCCTCAGGTCTCGGAAACTTAATCAGAGTGACACAGCTAAATACAAGCTGGAACAGATTGTTTAGCATAAGTAGTTAACACATATTTCAAGGGCCATTTCACCTTGAACAGTCCCATTAACACCCCTCCGGTCATAGGGAGGAAAGGAAGAGGGCTGGGGAAGGAGCTCTGGGGTTTGTTAGTCAGTTACAGATTGTTGTAATAAACCATAACTCCAGTGTCTCTATTCATAGAAGATTAGGGTTAGATGAGACCTCAGGGGGTCATCTAGTCCAACCCCCTGCTCAAAGTGGGACCAACCCCCAACTAAATCATCCCAGCCAGGGCTTTGTCAAACCGGGCCTTCAAAACCTCTCAGGATGGAGATTCCACCGCCTCCCTAGGTAACCCACTCCAGTGCTTCACCACCCTCCTAGTGAAAAAGTTTTTCCTAATATCCAACCTAGACCTCCTCCACTGCAACTTGAGACCATTGCTTATTTAGTCCCTGATTTTTAGTATCTAGCAAAGTTATGAATTTAAGCTCCCATGCTCCTCTTTTGGAATGACTGGAGGGGTGTTAATAGGCCACTTCAGCTTATGCTAAACAGTCTGCTCCACTGTGTATTTAGCTGTGAGACTCTGATTAAGGGCTTGTCTTCCTGTACAGTGCTACAGCAAAGCAGCGCTTTAGTGAAGATACTAGTATGCAGACTGGAGACCTTCTCCTGTCAGTGGAGTTAGCTACCACCTCTCGGGGAGGTGGATTATGTCGACAGGAGAAGCTCTGCTGTTGACATAGCACTGTCTACATGGCGGGGGAGGGGCATGCCATATGACACTTTTGAGCCAGTTATAATCAGCAATTGTGTCAGCACCAATGTGTGTCATACTACTGTTTGTTTTGTGAAATTTAAAGTTAATTAAATATCAAACTTCTTTGTAAATTTATTAATATCGGGGCTTAAATTCAGCTGGATCCATCTGGAGCAGAGTTCCGGTAAATATTTTCAAACCTTGGGAAGCTCCGGCAGCCCCATGCAGAGCTGAAGCCCCATGCAGGGCTGAAGCCCCAAGCCCCAGCAGTGCTGGGAAATACTTTGAGAATTTAAGCCCTGATTAACATGCCATTTTTTAAAATGGCAACATCTAAGATTACTATAACTGAAAGAGTAGAAACCTTTTTTTCAGTTTTGTTGTGTCCATTTTACAACACTTCTCTACACCTGGTTTCACTAATAGTCTGTTTAACTGGTTCTTTATGAACCTTTCACCTAGCAACAGGGGAGAGATGAAAACAACATGGTGGCAAAACCAAAAAGAAACCTACTTTTATGGATGGGTGTTGTACCTGAAACTACTTTCAACACTCTTTTTTTTTTTTTTTCTTTTTAAAGGACTAGATCGCCAGTTGTTAGTTATCCCACAGGGCACCATCTAAACTGCCTGAAGTAACTCGTATTATTATCCACCCAAATGACTGACATTAGGTACCAGACTTAACCTTATAATAATGCAATTTTATTATTTGGTGGGTGGCATCTCATGGCTTCTTGTGCATTAGACTTATTTATTTTAAAATCTTTATTCTTGCCTGCAGGTTGTATGGGTAATTTACTCGGGCAAACAAAGGTTATGGAATCTCTAATTGAAGCTTCAGCAGTTATGGTAATTCTAGAAGAATGCTCATTTATGTCACAGTGGTGCTTAGCAGGAAGGATTCCTCAGCATTATCCTGCAACTACTCTATTAAAGAGAAATTGGTTATGAGCTATTCTACCTAAATATTACATTTCTCTGCCTCCTGGTTCTATTATTTTCAAGCTAATTATATGTATCAGACATAATATTGCTATTTATAATCTGCAAACACAATGTAGAAATAAAAAAGTAGAAATTATTATGCAACAATAAAGCAGGGCCGCCCTTCAACTGGCATTTAGTAGGCTTAGTAAGATGGTTGAATAAGGCTGCTGCTCCTGATGTGCCGAGCACTCTTCATTTGTATTATAGTTATAATACAAAATGAAGACATTCTACAAGTGTTTGCCCTTCAAAATATAAATTTAAGTGTTGCATACGTGAGTGCTGCAAACCTCTATTGGAGGGAATGGGTGGCTATTTCTCTACTCCCCTATTCTTCGTCTCCTTGAAGAAATGCGCACGTGAGCCATGGACCTTCCAAGCTTCATAAGTCTGTCCCTAAAAGGTTGGAAGATAAGGTGTCCTGCTCTGACACCTCTGAGTTTTCCATTGCCTATTGTATAGTTATGTCAGATCACCATTTGGGAGTATGGTGCAGTACCCAAGAGGTGACACAAGGCTTAGTTAGAAGTTGACAATGGATGATATTGTTGTCTTTTACAGTTGTGCATCTGTGTGTCTGCACATATGTAGTCTTTCCACCAGCAGATGAAGTATGTGAGCCCACAGGAGGCTAAACAGCTGTTAATATCAAACGTGGCTTTTTCCTATTGCGAAATACCAGAAACTTGGCACTCAAAGGGGAGCTCCCCAAGGACTTCAAGGGCTTGTCCACATGGCAAGTTAATGTGTTGTAATCGGGGGTGTAAATCTACAGTGCACTAGGTAGCCAGGCACCAACAGGGCATGTGGATCCTGCTATCATGCACCAAAGGTTCCCTAGTGCTCTTTGACGTACTGCTGCTTCAATATGTAGTATGTTGTAGATTTACACCCTAGCTTGCCATGCATTAAGTCTTCCTGTGGACAAACCCAAAGACACTGGATTCACTTATGAATGAGAGAATTTTGGCACAACTCTCAGTGCAATGCTGCCTTTTTGTAAAATACATCTGCACCACACCTTGCTGAATGTGTTTAAGCACTGTTTTTAATCATCAAAATGCAAGATAAATTTCAAAACTTGTGTTTGAAAGGCAAGCAGACCAAGTTGCAGATATGACTTATCACAGTGAGAAATGGCTGCCTTGGCAAGCTCCTGGATAATTCCTCCAAAGATGATCTTTGAGCAGTCTGATGCAAATTCACCCCATATGTAAGAACATGCAGTTCCATTATAACTAGTGGAGTTATGGCTGCTTACACTTAAGGATGGTCTAGATAATACTTAGTCTTGCCACGAGTGCAGGGGACTGGACTAGATGACCTCTTGAGGTCCCTTCCAGTTCTATGATTCTATGATAAATTTGCCCTTCTTTGATAATGGAAACTGGGCAATGATTCATAGATATTTAGGTCAGAAGGGACCATTATGATCATCTAGTCTGACCTCCTGCACAACGCAGGCCACAGAATTTCACCCATCACTCCCGCAAAAAACCTCACACCTATATCTGTGCTATTGAAGTCCTCAAATCGTAGTTTAAAGACTTCAAGGAGCAGAGAATCCTCCAGCAAGTGACCCGTGCCCCATGCTACAGAGGAAGGCGAAAAACCTCCAGGGCCTCTTCCAATCTGCCGTGGAGGAAAATTCCTTCCCGACCCCAAATATGGCGATCAGCTAAACCCTGAGCATAGGGGCAAGATTCATCAGCCAGATACTACAGAAAATTCTTTCCTGGGTAACTCAGATCCCACCCCATCTAATATCCCATCACAGGCCATTGGGCCTATTTACCATGAATATCAATATATAAGAAGCAGGAAACCTACAGGAGACTCAGTGGTTCTGCTGACTCACCAGGGAGCAAGAAGGATATGGCAAAGGAGCTAAATGGTTAAGAAATCGGTCTTCACCACAGAGAATGTTGAGAAGATAACTGTTCTCTTCAGGGAGCAAAGATGAGGCATTATCAGGGTTCAGGGGTCCAAAGAAGTAGTGCTGGAACAAACTGATAAATGAATGAGCAAAAAGTCACCAAAACTTCAGAATTCTTAAGTTTCTTCAGAACAACTAGGGATTAGGAGAGAGCAGGAAGGAAATCAAAGAAGGAAGGAGAGGAAAAAGACAAAGTCCACCCTGCTGGTAATATTCTTCCTGTTAGCCACAGAATAGCCAGATTTGCCATAAGGATTTTTTTCATTAGTTTTCCTAATGTAGGGAAACTGCTGCTGGTACTGCAATAACAAAACTTGACACAGGGGAGAAGAGAGAAAAGAATGTGTTTTTAGTGGTTAAATATTTCCAGCCTGCAAAGCACTTCTGGGAGAGCAAACCAACCCCCCCCGCCCGCCATCATCACCACCTTCTCCTCTCCCCATCCCCCAAATTTGATTTGGGATGAAATAAAAATGTAATCAAGTTTAGCCTCTTCTTCCCCCTCCTCTGCCAATCCCATTTAACTGTGAATCCACTCCAACAGCAATGCCTCTGCTTCCTTAAAATTGCCCCCAGAGGGAACTAACTATTGGAATCTGCGGGATGCTGTGAAGCCTCTAAAGTCTATTCTCTCTCTTTTTCCTGCATTAACCTCAATTAAGTAAGATCAGCATTTGCCAACAGTTGTGGCACAACATTTAAAATGTTTGGCTTGGCCCTTTATTGCTCCTTTTCTTGAGGGGGGAGAAATATTACGTCTTTACTTCCCTGTTCTTCAGAAGAACTGTGGTGGGTTAGTGACCTCACAATAAGCTGAAACCTGACAGTAGGTGACCTTGCCCCTAACTGAGCAGGGAAATAAGTCAGAATTTTTTTCCCACTGAAGAAACAATGAGGAGTCCTTGTGGCACCTTAGAGATTAACAAATTTATTTGGGCATAAGTTTTTGTGGGCTATAACTCACTTCATCAGATGCATGGAGTGGAAAATACAGTAAGCAGGTATAAATATACAGCACATGAAAAGATGGGAGTTGCCCATTCCCACATCCACCGTAACAGAATTGCCCTTGTTAGCACTGACCCTCCAATTGGTAAGGCAACTCCCATCTTTTCATGTGCTGTGTATTTATCCTGCTTATGCCCAAATAAATTTGTTAGTCTCTAAGGTGCCACAAGGACTCCTCGTTGTTTTTACTGATACAGACTAACATGGTTACCTCTCTGAAACCTTTCCCCTCTGAAATATTTTAAGTTTTTGATGGAAAAATCAAAACTGAAATATTTCAATTATGAATTGCTGCTACACTGCCTCATGGGAGCTATATCTCAGGTGAGATAGAGAGGCCCATTCTCTATAGCGTGGGGTTCCTGCTCAGACTGCATCTCCCATGTTGCACCACTGTCTCCCCATTGGTGAAAAGAAAAGGTATATCATGGCTGCATTGCATCATGGGAGGTGAAGTCACAAAAGCTAGTTGAAAATCTAATTTTCTGTTGAAGAATAGTTTTACATTGAATTTTCAACCAGCCCTACAGGAGGTGTTTCTAAGTGATAGATCCTGCTCCTGTTGGATTGGACCCTTAGACTACATAGGAGTCAAATTCCCCTTCTTGCTCTGTTGGGGGCTGTGAGAGCTACAGCTCAAGTTTGTCTGCTTTACAACTACATAATGATTTAGGGAATATACCTAAACCTAGCTGTGGTTGGAATTAAATGTGTGCCTAAGGGATTTATGGTGATAAGAGAATTTGGATGGGTAAGGCAGATGAATTGAAGCTGCTGTGGATATATGTGTTTATCTGATTTCCTGGAGTCTTAATGATTGCATTGATAGAGAATGCACTTGAGCTACCTTGACTCTAAAGCAGGGGTTGGCAACCTATGGCACGCGAGCCGATTTTTACTGGCACCCTGCTGCCAACCAGGGTCCTGGGCGCCGCCGGCGGTCTGGGGTTCTGTCCGCCGGTGTAGTGTATTACATTTCTCCCCATAGGAATGTGCCACTTGCAGAGCACCAGGACTGGCAGCCGTAAGTAGAAAAGGAGGACTTGTGGCACCTTAGAGACTAGCCAATTTATTTGAGCATAAGCTTTCGTGAGCTACAGCTCACATAAAATGCATCAGATGAAGTGAGCTGTAGCTCACGAAAGCTTATGCTCAAATAAATTGGTTAGTCTCTAAGGTGCCACAAGTCCTCCTTTTCTTTTTGCAAATACAGACTAACACGGCTGCTACTCTGAAACCAGCCATAAGTAGTATACCATAAGTAGCACATTCCTATGGTGAGAAATGTAATACGCTACACGAGGGTAGGGAAGGCTGTGCATCCCCAAACAGCTGGCCCACTTCCACCCCCTCCTGCCTGACTGCCCCCCTCAGAACCCTCCACCCATCCAAACCCCCCCCCCCCCCCGCTCCTTGTCTCCTGACCACCCCCTCCCGGGACCCCACTCCCGTATCCAAGCCCCTCTGACAGGCCCCCCGGGACTCCCACGCCTATCCAACCACCCCTGTTCCCCGTCCCCTTACCATGCCTCTAGGAGCATCAGGACTGGCAGCCATAAGTAGTAAACTGTAAGTAGCACATTCCTATGGGGAGCAATTTAATACACTACACCCAGCCCCACTTAACCCACTGATGGTCTGGAGTTCTCAAAATATGTTCTCTCACCCCTTATTAAAAATTACACTGCAATTAGCTTGAAAACTTTGTTTATATATTACAGTAATCGTTAAAAAATGTATAATGTTAATAAATACATAGGTTTGATGAAATAAAGTAGTTGTACTTATGTGCCTGTCCTTAATTTGTGTTTTTGATGATTTACCTTCTAAAAAAATCTCGCACGTCTCGCACCCCCGAAAGGGCATCTTGCACCCCCAGAGGGTGCGTGCACCCCAGGTTAAGAACAACTGCACTAAACTGATAAGATCTGCATTTTAATTTAATTTTAAATGAAGCTTCTTAAACATTTTTGAAACCTTGTTTACTTTACATACAACAATAGTTTAGTTACATAATATAGACTTAGAGAGAGAGAGACCTTCTAAAACAGTTAAAATGTATTACTGCCATGCAACCTTTAAATTAGAGTGAATAAATGAAGACTCGGCACACCACTTCTGAAAGGTTGCTGACCCCTGCTCTAAAGCCTTCTGTGTGGGCTTAAGTGAGGATTGTATCACTTATCTTTAAGCAGTGTTGAAGGCCATTATACACCATCCCTATAGTAAGTATGCTGTATTATATAACAAATGGAAAATTTTCTTGCTAAAGGAATAGAGGCTGTGTTATAACTGTATACTTTAAACTCCAGATACACAGGTTCTGGTTCATGTTGTACTTGTCTTTTCTGTTGAAAAGATGTGGGGAATCCTGTTCATGTAAAGGAAAAATTGCCAAGTTTTTGGTCTGTACACTAAATGAATTATTACCGTATGCAAGCCCTATGATAGCACTGAATATAGGGATGTACTCCCTTGATACTTTTTGAGTTTGTTTATACTAAATTAAATATTCTCTATGTAAGTTTGGCTGGTTGCTAGGTTTTAATATGAAACAAATGATGTGGCATTTACTAAGCAATCTTGTAACTCATTTGCTTGTCAAAATAATGGACTACATCTGACATTGTGTTTGACCCTAAAAGTTCAGAGTGGCTGGGTTCTTTTGTTGACCAACTGTTAGCTGGTGTTGGAAAGGTGCCAGGAGATGCTGACTGTTGCTAACTTACCCTGGTTAGGTGTGGCTCAATAAGACTCTGAAAAGAAGGGAAGTGCTGTTGAGTCTGAGGATATAGAATCTAGAACAGAGAACTGTCCCTAGAGAAACCTTAGCAACAGTTTAGGGAGACTTTAGGCTGAGATTTATTGGTAACTCAAATGTCATAAAGCCAAACCCCAGGAAGTGGATAAGTTTGGATTAAATGCAGGATGGGAACCTGCACTCTAATTGATGACCACATTATTCCTCTTCAGCTGATGTGACAAATCATAGGACTGGAAGGGACCTCAAGAGGTAATCTAGTTCAGTGGTTCTCAACCAGGGATCTGGGGCCTTCAGTAGGGCCGCGAGCAGGTTTCAGGCGGGCCACCAAGCAGGGCCAACATTAGACTCTCTGGGTAGTAAGCTGAAGACCCACTGCATGGGGCTGAAGTCCAGGGCCCTGAGCCCTACCACCTGGGGCTGAAGTTGAAGCCTGAGCAGCTTAGCTTCACGGGGCCCCCTGTGGCATGGGGTTTGCCTGGCTTGCTACCCCTAATGCCAGCTCTGGCTTCTATATGCAGAAAACCAGTTTTATTGTGGCACAGGCGGGCCATGGAGTTTTTATGGCATGTTGGGGGGTGGAAGGGAGCCCTCAGAAGGAAAAAAGGATGAGAACCCTGGATCTTCTTAACCCTTTACAGGTAAAAGGGTTTTTCCTCTGGCCAGGAGGGATTTAAAGGTGGTTAGCCTTCCCTTTATATTTATGACACGCCCCCCCAAATCACAGATAGGGTGAAACGCTGGCTGTGATTTCTTCCTGGAGCTCTAGGAGAAAACAGAGTTAATAAGACACATGCACCTCTAAATATACTACCAAGTATATAAAGACTAACAATATTTTCCACATCTCAAGGACCAGTTGATTCTGGGAAACTTTCACAGGAGAGTGCATCAGCCACTTTGTTAGAAGCTCCTGAGATGTGTTGTATGTCGAAATCAAAATCTTGGAGAGCTAAACTCCACCAAATTAGTTTTTCATTATTTCTGGTGGCGGTATGAAGCCACTGTAACGCAGCATGATTGGTTTGCAGGTGGAAACGCCGTCCCCAAAAGTATGGGCGTAGCTTTTCCAGAGCGTAGACAATGGCGTAACGTTCTTTTTCACTGACTGACCAGTTGTTTTCCCTCTCAGACAGCTTCTTGCTGAGAAACACTACAGGGTGGAGTTTAGAGGTGGGGGGGGGGAATGCTATGAGGTAATTAACAGCTCCCAGGCGCTCCTGGACCGTGAATGGCCCTTCCCACTACGCTTCCATTTTATGGGCCTGGAGTGCCTTTATGACCATGACCTGGTCCCCTACATTGAAGGAATGCTCTCTAGCATGTTTATCATACCAGGCTTTTTGCTCTTTTTGAGCATCCTGTAGGTTTTCTTTAGCAAGGGCTAAAGAGGTTCGGAGGGTGTTTTGTAGGTTGGTTACAAAGTCCAGAATGTTAGTTCCTGGGGAAGGAACTAACCACTCCCATTGCTGCTTCACCAACTGTAATGGCCCCTTAACCTCAGCCATATACAAGTTCAAATGGTGAAAATCCTAAACTGGGATGTGATACAGCTCTGTAGGCAAAGAGCAACTGCTGCAACACTAGGTCCCAATCATTGGAGTGCTCATTTACGAATTTACATATCATGGCTCCCAAAGTTCCATTAAACTTCTTACCACCATCAAACAAATGGCATGGTGGAGGAGTGGCAACCAAGTGATTTACCCCATGGACTTCCCAAAGGTTTTCTTAGTTCCTGCCAGGAAATTAGTCCCTGCATCTGTGAGGATGTTGGAGGGCCAACCTACCCTGGCAAAAATGTCTGCTAGTGCCTGGCACACACTTTAAGCAACACCAGGGCTAAGAGCTACTGCTTCCGGCCATCAGGTGGCAAAATCCATGAAAGTCAGTATGTACTGCTTTCCTCTGGGTGTTTTTTTTGGTAAAGGACCCAGAATATCCACAGCTACTCGCTGAAATGGAACTTCAATGATGGGGAGTGGCTGGAGAGGGGCTTTGACCTGGTCTTGGGGTGTTCCCACTCTTTAGCATACCTCACAAGACCAGACATAGGTAGAAACATCCTTGCCTATTCCCTCCCAGTGGAATGACCTCCACAAACGGTCTTTGGTCCTGTTCACCCCAGCATGGCCACTAGGGGGATCGTGGGCTAAGGTCAAGAACTTTACCCGGTACTTAGTTGGAACTACCAGCTGTCTCTGAGGATGCCAGTCTTCCTGGTGTCCACCAGAAAGAGTTTCCTTGTATAAAAGTCCTCTTAGAAGAGCTGAGAGGCGGTGGGTTGCTCTGTGCCGCCATCCAAGCTCTCTGGAGGAGTTCATCTGCTTCCTGTTTGGTCTGGAACTGTTCCCTTGATGCTGGAGACATCAGTTCCTCATTGGATAGTGGACCTAGGTTTGGTCCCTCTGGAAGTGATGTAGGGAATGGGGCTGTTTCCGTTGACTGTGAACCGCTCTCTGCTGGTGTACTATGTTGGGTTTCAGGCTCTGGCTGAGCCTGTTGTATAGGGTTATCGGCTGCTGCCGGTTCAGGTTCACTGGGGCCCTCTGGTGTTGGGGTTGCAAGTACTGGATTCAGTGCTGGCAATGGGTCTGGTACTGGTTGTTCTGCCGGTTCTGGTTCTGGGACTGGCTCTGTCTGGGTCTCTGGGACTTGATCCACTACTGCTGTTGCAGACATTGGCCTGGGGTCCGGGTCCATCACCTCTGATCGGGTCCTGGTAGAAGTTTCCGGAACAGAGCTAGGCGTGACGGCTTGCTTAGCCTGGCTGCGGGTGACCATTCCCACCCTCTTGGCTAGCTTCACATGATTGGCCAAGTCTTCCCCCAACAGCATGTGGATGGGATAATCCTCATATACTGCAAAAGTCCATGCTCCTGACCAGCCCTTGTACTGGACAGGCAACTTGGCTGTAGGCAAATAGAAAGAATTTGACTTGAAGGGTTGTATTGTCACTTGAATCTCTGGGCCGATTAAATTGGGGTCCACTAAGGAAGCATGGATAGCCGACACTTGTGCTCTGGTGTCCCTCCACGCGGTGACCTTCTTCCCGCCCACACTCGCAGTTTCCCTCTGCTCCGAGGGTATCTGGGTCTGAGGACCTCTGGTGTGATTCTGGTGCAATGAACTGTAATCTGTTGGGATTCTTGGGGCAGTTGGCCTTTACATGCCCCGGCTCGTTACATTTAAAACATCGTCCAGCTGACGAGTCACTGGGGCGAGGTGGGTTGCTGGAGAACGGTGTGGCAGGATAAGGTGTCTGGAGTATTCCTTGGTGTGTAGTTGGGGCCTTGGGCTGCCCCAGGTAGTAGGGTGTGGTCTGAGGGTGTCCCTTCTGGTATCCACTCCAACTGTGACCAGGGTTGTTCCTCTCTCCTCCCTCCACCCGTTTTGTTCCAGCTTGCCCCGCCTCTCTGGCGGTCTGGGACTGCTCGTATCGATCAGCATAAGAAGCAAGACTTTCTGCTGAGTCCATTTCCTTATCCCATAAACACTGTTTTATTTCCTCCTTGGACATATTCAGGAATTGCTCCTGAGCTATCAAATCACACATTCCATCAAAGCTAGTGGCACCCCTTCCTTGGACCCATTTATCTAACAGATCCTTCATCTGGTTTAGATAAGCCACATTACTTAGCCCAGGCCCTCTCTTAAGGGTTTGAAATTTTACTCTGTATGTTTCAGATGTAATTTGAAATTGTTTTAAAACCAAATCCTTGAACTTATTATAGTCAGAAGCCTCATCAATAGGCATCTTATTGAATATGTCCAGAGCTCTTCCAGTCAATTTTGCGACCAATGTGGTCATCTTGTAAGCTTCAGGAATTTTATGGAGAGTGCATAGTCTCTCAAAGGTGAGAAAAATTCAGAAATATCACTGGATTCATCATACTGTGGACACAGTCGCTCCCATTTGTGGATTATTGGGGAAGGATGGTTAGGGTTATCCAGTAGATTCCGCTCAGCCCTTACCTTCTCCAACTCCGGTTCATGTTTCCTCTCTTTTTCCCTCTCCTCCATTTCTTTTTCCCTTGCCTCCATGGCTCTCCTGTGAGCAGCCTCTTGGTGTTTTTCTGCCGCTATAGCTCTCTTGTGGGCAGCCTCTTGGGGTTTTTTCTGCCTCTTTTGCGGTCTCCATAGCTCTCCTGTGGGCAGCCTCTTTGGCTGTTTCTGCCTTGGGCTCTGTCATTTTTGTTTCTCTGTTTTTAACTACTTTACATCCGAGAGTTAGAAATCAAACAAACAAAAACTTGGCTTGTCAAAAAAAAAAAAAAAAGTTGTGCTGTAACCGGATACCTATGTTCTCTGATAGTGATTGTCAGGTTTTTTTTTTTTAAAAAGGATTTTTCTGTAGGCTAACACCTTTTGTCTCCAGGCAAATAGACAGAAAACCCCTCGAGTTGTTCTTAGGTTAAAAAAACAAACAAACAAACTTCTTCAGGTCTGTGAATTTCCCTGCAGGAGGTTAACTACCCTGCCTTTAGGTAGGGAAAACTCCAGCTCACAAAAGACAATTCCCTTTTGTCTCTGCTCTGGCCCCGAAGCAGAGAAAAAAAAACCTCTAATTGCTTTCAGCTTAAAACCTGCTTTCCAGCAGCACAAAGGAAAAAAAATTCCCTTTTTAAAATCTGTGCTTCTGGTTGAAAAAATCTCGAATTGATCTCAAAATGATTTCAAGTTAATCCCACCGCTCTGCCACCATGTCAAGGTTCCTTCCCCACTCTGAACTCTAGGGTACAGATGTGGGGACCTGCATGAAAAACCCCCTAATCTTATTTTTACCACCTTAGGTTAAAACTTCCCCAAGGTACAAACTATTTTACCTTTTGTCCCTGGACTTTATTGCTGCCACCACCAAGCATCTAACAAATATAAGCGGAAAAGAGCCCACTTGGAAACGTCTTTCCCCCCAAAATCCCCCCAAGCCCTACACCTCCTTTCCTGGGGAAAGCTTGATAAAAATCCTCACCAATTTGCATAGGTGAACATAGACCTAAACCCTTGGATCTTAAGAACAATGAAAAATCAATCAGGTTCTTAAAAGAAGAATTTTAATTGAAGAAAAAGTAAAAGAATCACCTCTGTAAAATCAGGATGGTAAATACCTTACAGGGTAATCAGATTCCAAACATAGAGAATCCCTCTAGGCTAAACCTTAAGTTACAAAAAGACACAAAAACAGGAATATACATTCCATTCAGCACAACTCATTTTATCAGCCATTTAAACAAAACAGAATCTAATGCATATCTAACTAGATTGCTTACTAACTCTTTACAGGAGTTCTGACCTGCATTCCTGCTCTGGTCCCGACAAAAGCAACACACAGACAGAGAGAACCCTTTGTTCCCCTCTTCCCCCCCCCCCCCCCCCCCGCCTCCATCTTTAAAAGTATCTTGTCTCCTCATTGGTCATTTTGGTCAGGTGCCAGCGAGGTTATCTTTAGCTTCTTAACCCTTTACAGGTGAAAGGGTTTTTCCTCTGGCCAGGAGGGATTTAAAGGTGGTTAGCCTTCCCTTCATATTTATGACAGGGGTGCAGAAGCAGGGGGACACCCTGACATTAGTCCCCCTCTTTCTCTCCCCCCCCCCCGCCCCGCACCTCACACAACAAGCAGGAGGCTCTGGAGAGCAGCTCCAAGGCAGAGGGCAGGAGCAGCACAGGGCAGTGGGGGGAGGGACAGCTGAACTGCCCGCAATTGATTGCCTGCTGTGTGGCTGCCACACAGGGAACTAAGGGGGGCTGCCGGTCCACCCTGGTTCCAATCCCCCACCACCAGCTCCGACGGGCTGCTCTTCCTGCAAGCAGTGAACAAAGCAGGTAGCTGCCAAACAATGTTATAAGGAAGCATTGCACAACTTTAAAGGAGCATGTTCCCTAATTGATCAGCAACATAAGGACTTTAATCGGGAGGACTTTAAGTGAGGAGTTACTGTACAACATAACATGATACAGGCTTCTCAATCCCATCATTCCTTGGTCATCCTACTAGACTGCAAGATGCTTTTCAACTGAAGTGGGGGGAAGGTGGGGAAGTGTCTGTCTCTCTGCTCTCTTCCTCCCCTCCCCCATGCTCTCTGTCACACAGTGTGTGTTGTGGGAGAGTGGGTGTGTCAGCATGCTGTCTTGTAAGTTCAGTCCTGAGGCGGGGTAGGGGGCAACAACCCCTCAACATCAGTCCCCGCCTCCCTCCCCGGCTCTGCACAGCAGTCTTTCACACACACCTCCACCCCTGCCTGCCTGCCTTGTGTTGGTAGAATGGTAGAGAGCGGAATTATTCCAGGTTAATGATTCGCTCTTTGTTTCCTGGAGCAGAGCAGCATGCTCAGTTGTCAGAAGCGAGTTTTGAAAGGGGAAGGGTGCATGCCTGCAGGGCTACTGAGTTCAAAACAATGAGCAGAGCGGTCAGGGCAGGCATTGTGGGACACCTTCCGGAAGCCAATTACAGCGATAAAATCAATCACGGTGTTTACACTGGCACTTATGGCGATAAAACTTCTGTGTAAAAAAGCCTTATGACTCTCTCGTCAAGGGGGTTTCATTACAACACTCCAACTGAGAAATTTTTGTTGCAAAAAGTGGCTTTGCAGTGTGTACACCTCCAATGTTTTGTCACCAAAAACTACCTTTTGGCGAAAAAAGTTGGCAATGTAGACAAGCCCTTACTAAAGATATACCACATCTACTGCTTCTCCCCCTATCCACAAGGCTTGTTACCCTGTCAAAGAAAGCTATTAAGTTGGTTTGACAAGATTTGTTCTTGACAAATCCATGCTGATTGTTACTTATCACCGTATTATCTTCTTGGTGTTTGCAAATTGCTTTATTATTTGCGCCATTATCTTTCCATGTATTGAAGTTAAACTGCCTGGTGTGTAATTCCCCAGATTGTCTTTATTTCCTTATTTAGAGATTGGCACTAGATTTGCCCTTTTCCTGTCCTCTGGAATCTCTCCCATTTTCCATGAGTTTTCTAAGATAATTGCTAATGGCTCAGATATCTCCTCAGTCATATCCTAGAATACTCAAGGAGCTATTTCATCAGGTCCTGGTGACTTGAAGACATCTAACTTGTCTGAGTAATTTTTATCTTGTTCTTTCCCTATTTTAGCCTCTGATCTTACCTCATTTTCACTGGTATTCACTGTGTGAGACGTCTAATCTCTACTAACCTTTTTGCTTAAAACTGAAACAAAGAATTATTTAACACTTCTGCCATTTCCACATTTTTTGTTTTTCCTCCCCTCATTGAGTAACAGGCCTATCCTGTCCTTGATCTTCCTCTCGCTTCTAATGTATTTGTAGAATGTTTTCTTGTTACTCTTTATGTCTCTAGCTATTTTAATCTCGTTTTGTGCCTTGGCCTTTCTAATTTTGTCCCTACATACTTGTGTTATGCTGTGTTTGTGTTCATCCTTTGTCATATGACCTAGTTTCCACTTTTTGTAGGACTCTTTTTTGAGTTTCAGATCATTAAAGATCTTCTGGTTAAGCCAGCATGGTCTCTTGCAATACTTCCTATCTTTCCTACACAGTGGGATAGTTTGTTCTTGTGCCCTTAATAATGTCTCTTTGAAAAACTGCCAGCTGTCTTCAGTTGTTTTTCCCCTTATACTTGCTTCCCATGGGATCTTACCTACCAACTCCCTGAGTTTGCTAAAGTCTGCCTTCTTGAAAGCCATTGTCTTTATTTTGCTGTTCTCCCTCCTACCATTCCTTAGAATCATGAACTCTACCATTTCATGATCACTTTCACTCCTGCTGCCTTCCACTTTCAAATTCTCACCA
This sequence comes from Chelonia mydas, assembly GCF_015237465.2. Classification (NCBI taxonomy): domain Eukaryota; kingdom Metazoa; phylum Chordata; order Testudines; family Cheloniidae; genus Chelonia; species Chelonia mydas. The sequence continues at coordinate 181,361,673 of NC_057849.1, forward strand.
ATTCCTCCCTATTTGTCAAAATCAAATCTCGAACAACCTCTCCCCTAGTAGCTGTTTCCAACTTCTGAAATAAAAAATTGTCTCCAATACATTCCAAGAACGTGTTTGGATAATCTGTGCCCTGCTTTGTTGTTGAAATCTCCCAGCACCACCAAGTCCTGTGCTGTCAAGTTTCCTTCCCCACTCTGAACTCTAGGGTACAGATGTGGGGACCTGCATGAAAGACCCCCTAAGCTTATTCTTACCAGCTTAGGTTAAAAACTTCCCCAAAGTACAAACTTTGACTTGTCCTTGAACGGTATGCTGCCACCACCAAGTGTTTTAAACAAAGAACAGGGAAAGAGACCACTTTTAGACGTCTTCCCCCAAAATATCCCCCCAAGCCCTACACCCCCTTTCCTGGGGAAGGCTTGATAATAATCCTCACCAACTGGTACAGGTGAACCCAGACCCAAACCCTTGGATCTTAAGAACAATGAAAAATCAATCAGGTTCTTAAAAGAAGAATTTTATTCAAAGAAGATGTAAAAGAATCACCTCTGTAAAATCAGGATTGTAAATACCTTACAGGGTAATCAGATTCAAAACACAGAGAATCCCTCTAGGCAAAACCTTAAGTTACAAAAAGACACAAAAACAGGAATACACATTCCCTCCAGCACAGCTTATTTTACCAGCCATTAAACAAAAGAAAATCTAATGCATTTTCTAGCTATATTACTTACTAACTTTACAGGAGTTGGAAGGCTTGCACCCCGCTCTCCTGCTGGTAATTACCATTTTTTCATGGTCTGTGTGTATAAAAACATCCTCACTGTATTTTCCACTTTATGCATCCGATGAAGTGAGCTGTAGCTCACGAAAGCTTATGCTCAAATAAATTGGTTAGTCTCTAAGGTGCCACAAGTACTCCTTTTCTTTTTTTTTTTTTTTTGGTCTTGTCCCCTTATTGGTCATTTTGGGTCAGGTGCCAGCGGGGTTACCTTAGCTTCTTAACCCTTTACAGGTGCAAGGGTTTTGCCTCTGGCCAGGAGGGATTTTACAGCACTGAATACAGAAAGGTGGTTGCCCTTCCCTTTATATTTATGATGTGATCTTTGGATGACTTTGTTAGTTTATAAAAAGCCTCATCCTCTTCTTCCTGGTTTGGTGGTCTGTAGTAGACCCAACCATGACATCACCCTTGTTTTTTCCCCTTTTTATCCTTACCCAGAGACTTTCAACAAGTCTGTCTCCTATTTCCATCTCGACCTCAGTCCAAGTGTATACATTTTTAATATATAAGGCAACACCTCCTTCCTTTTTTTCCCTGCCTATCCTTCCTGAGCAAGCTGTACCCTTTTATACCAGTATTCCAGTGTTGTGTATTATCCAAAGCCTCTGTGATGCCAACTATGTCATAGTTGTGTTTATTAATTAGCATTTCAAGTTCTTCCTGCTTATTCCCCATACTTCTTGCATTAGTATACAGCCATCTAAGATACTGATTTGATTTTCCCCTTATGTTCTCTCCTGTCTCTCCCTTATCCCTGCGATAGCGGCTCGTGCTTCTCCCTCCTTTCCCCCCACTTTCCTCCGATTCCAACCCTTCTCCCAGGTCTCCACGTTTTTGACTTACCTGTGGGCTTTTGTCACTTGCCAGCATAACACACATCCATTGTAGAGAATGGATGAAGATGATTATTATGTGTTCTTTCATCAGTGGAGACCTCTCTGCAGCTGGCAGGATGTGGAAACTTGAAATAGAACTGTGTAAAAAATAATAAGATTCTTGATACACGTTGGTATGTCCTGGCTCCTGACACACAGCAGCAAGAAGACTCCCCTGCAACTAGGAAAAACACGATTAACAGCAACAACTGTCAATCCCTAAATTGGGGGGGGGCTTGGTACAGAAAAGAAAGTAACCCCTGCTACAGTCATCCCTCTTTTTTGGGGAACTGACCACAGGAGGAGGTGCACGTAGGTCCCTATCCCTCCTGTACATGGACTGCATATGGGAGGATACTAAGAAAAAAATCTTACAGAACCATTTTGTTCCAGGTTTTCTGGCTATGATTCCGATAGCTGTAAGTTTTCAGAAACAGACGGTTGCAATACTTCTTTCAGCGTCACAATATGTGAAGCTGTAACTTTAAAATCACCCTTCACGGCATTGCCTGCTTACATAAAGGGAAAAATAAAAACAACTCAGCAGTGCACGAGTCAGCCAGTGGAAAGAACGCTGGCTTTTAACAGAGGCTGCACTGGACAGAGAACCTTTTCCTTCGCCACACCAACAAAATAAAACAACAAATGAAACACAAGTCCTTAATTAAAGAAAAAACGGAGTGTGTGTGTGTGTGTGTGTGTGGAACTGTATGGTTCAGGAAACTAGTGACTGGGTGGAGGGCCTTTCACCATGGCATTTTCAGACCCAGTCTGTAATGACTAAATTGGGGGATGCAGTTCATTTTCCAGTGGACAGCTTTCCACATCAGCAATACCTGGCTCTTCATCACTGTTGAGAAGACAAAGACTGGGTGAGCATGGTCGCAGGCAAGCCTACAGACCTTCAGTGTTGGGTCTCCATCCTACTTTGCAGCTTGGAGGCAGAAATCAAGCCTGTGATGTACTGGCATAGGACATAGATCTGTCCCTTGAAAAGACATCAAGTTCTTGCTGCCTCCCATTGCTGCAATGGGTAGTCTCATCCTCTTCCACTGTTAAGCAACCTGCTCATACTGCACATCCACAGACGCTTAATAGGCCAGATACTCTTTACTCACCAATCCTTGCTGTGATGATGATGATGCAAAAGCTAATGATGCTTGCTTTGACCATCAAAAAAACCTCCCACAAACCCTTACCTCAGGAGAATGGAAGAGTTGAACTTTGCAAGGCTAACAAAATATTGAAGCTTTTCTTCTTAATGATCACTTTGAGAGTTTGTGTTTTAAGTCTGTGAATCATTTTACCTCTTTCCAAGGGAAATGTCTGCCACTCTGTCCTCCCTGAGGTGTGCTTCTAAATAAATTATCCTTGAATTCATCTTAATGACATCATTGTGTAATGACCCTTCTTGAACAAGGCCCTTTTCTTTTTAAAGAGAGTTAATCAAGCTCATTTGAGTTTATATTCCATTTAAGGCTTGTTTGTTTTTCTGTTAGTCAATCCAGATCATCTCCTCAGATGATCTCGCTGTGAATCCGGGGGACTTTCTGTGAAGTCACATGAAAACTGGCAAGTGCTGGCGGCAAAGATGGCATCTCCATCATCACCGCTGTCTACTTCCTCTTGCATTGTCTAAAACCTTGAGGTTTTTAAGAAACAATTTTAATTCTAAAATTAAGAATCTAAGGTTGTGTTGGTAACATTTTCTTGGGCCTCAAATTTTTGTTCCCATTTCCCACTTCAAAGAACTCTCAGTAAGGCTGCTCCTTGGATAAAGCCAGGTGAAGTGGATAAGGCTCTGTTCAGTTCAATATACTGTGAGCCAGCTGTGGCAAAACAATATACTGTGGCAAAACAGTGATGCAAAATTTTCTGTCCTCAGTTACCTCCTTAAGCTGCATGAGCTTTTGGCACAGAACTCAGTGATGGTTTGAACTGTTTGTAGAGGAAATTTGCCTTAGCGAACTCACTATCTTTGCGTGCAAATACTAATTGAAAGACAAAAAGAAAAGGAGTACTTGTGGCACCTTAGAGACTAACCAATTTATTTGAGCATAAGCTTTCGTGAGCTCTGTAGCTACAGAGCTCACGAAAGCTTATGCTCAAATAAATTGGTTAGTCTCTAAGGTGCCACAAGTACTCCTTTTCTTTTTGCGAATACAGACTAACACGGCTGCTACTCTGAAACCTAATTGGAAGACAAAGATTGGTGGTTTAAATGAAGAGTCTAGTAAAGACAAACTAGGTTTGTGGGCGTTTTCCAGAGGCTGTCTCCAAAATGTGTTTTGATATTTAGTGTTACAAAGAGGGAAAGTGTCTGATGTGCAAAATTGAGGATTATTGAACACTCAGTTTATAGTTTAACAAGGGGACAAAATTAATCTTTTGCACCACATCCTGTTAGCAGAGGTTGGAACCCTGCATGAAGATGCTGATGGATTTCTGTTGACTTATTGTGGCAGTTGTAGCTCATTAATGAACTGAAGACTATAGTGAGGGCTCTTTAAGTCAAAGAAGCTGGGGTCTGTATAGTGAGGTCTCTGCAGGTTGACATATTTGCTGCTGTGTGAGTTACTAGTATGTGGATAAGTTTATGGACTAAGCTGAGCATATGTAGATTCTGTTCAGAGCAAGGTGTGAACTCCATTTGCTTAAGCTACTAACAGACCAAAAACTAATTACAAGAAGAAAAAGGAGGAAAAATTACAAGTTTAAAAAATACTTCCACAATAAACTGGTTGCAAATTGTTAGTTTATCATTATCAATACGACTGCTATATAACTAGGGTAACACACTGATTCACAAATAGACTTTTATTTCTGAATCTCTATTTTTTAAAATAATAAAGAAGGTGATACTGTAATTACTGAGTAGACGGAGTCTTAACTTTTTTTTTTTAAGCCATGTTTAGGCTGCTTCTCGTGGCTGTGAAATGGCAGCTGTGAATTCCAGACCAATCAATGCCTCCAATATGAGAAACAAAAGTTAAAAGGGAAACTAATTTTCCTTACTTTCTGTAACATTCATAAGACTTTAAGAGTCTATATATAGTCCAAGTCAAAGAAAATGTGACTTTACAATGATGTTGTACCTTAATTATCCCTTCTCAGTGAGCTTATGTTTCATTTTTATATTCTTGGGTAACAAATCAAGTTTGCCCTTCATTTGCTTTGTCCTTGATCTTGTATTTGAAAACTATTTACTCATCCCTGTGTTGTATATAGCCATGTGTGTGAAATGAACATAATGCATATACTCATTCCAAGCTGCTGAATCTCTCTAATTGAACAAAAAGGGTGCCCAGCTGGGCTGTAACTTCACCTGTGCTTTCAGCCTACAGAAATGGTATCAAAAAGAGAAGTTTAAACAAGAAGGTAGGAAAAAGGAAAACCAGATGATGAATTTACAGTGAAGTTCTTACTCCTTTTTGGTTTTTTTTAGATGCCATCCTTAGTTTACAGTTGCTGCTTCTTAGTGCTGCACCTTTACTGACTAAATGAAACATGAAAGCATGACATATTTCATTGCAGAAAAGAAACAGACATTAACTTTCAAGCTGAAAATTCTGTAAAGCATGTCAATCATTAATAGTCAGCTAGCAGAACTGCTGAATGCAGCAATAATTAAATCTTTCTTTTTCTTTTTTTTAGGTGGAAACTGCATCTTATTAACTTCCAGGGCTATACTATACATTCTGAAGCAAAAAATAATTCTGAAATTTATAACAACTTCTTTTGTGGGGGATAGAGAGAATGGGGTCTATGGGTAGATCAGTGGTTCCCAAACTTGTTGCGCCGCTTGTTCAGGGAAAGCCCCTGCCAGGCTGGGCCGGTTTGTTTACCTACCGCGTCCGCAGGTTCGGCCAATTGCGGCTCCCACTGGCCACGGTTCGCTGCTCCAGGCCAATGAGGGCCTTTGGAAGCGGTGGCCAGTACGTCCCTCAGCCCACGCCGCTTCCAGCAGCTCCCATTGGCCTGGAGCAGCGAACCGCGACCACTGGGAGCTGCGATCGGCCGAACCTGTGGACGCAGCAGGTAAACAGCCCAGCCCGGCAGGGGCTTTCCCCGCACAAGTGGTGGAACAAGTTTGGGAACCACTGGGGTAGATTATGAAATCAAATGGAACAGGAAAGAAAATATTTATGGAGAAGGGAAGAGGTTGAAATTCATGAAAGCAAAGTCAGCAGTATGAGACATACACACTTCATTGATTAATCATAGTTTTAGTTAGGTGGGTGTGTGAGACCTAATTGATTCCCAAGCACTGGAAAATAAAAATGTTAATTAAGGAAAATGAAAGCAAAGCTTAGACTCAGTCCTGTTTTGCTGTGAAAGTGTATTCTGCCATCCATTAGAATCAAGGTATTGCATGCAAGGGGACTGATTATTTTCTTGATCTTTGTTTGATTGGTCACCTGTCTGGCAGCAGCATCACTGTACAGAATGTAGGCAGAATTGCAGGTGTACCTGATACAGTAGAATGAGTGGGGAAAGACCCTTGTAAGCAGTGTAGAACCAGTGTACCAAGAGATCTTGACTGCAGCCCACTGTCAAACCAAACCAAACACATCCCTGCATGTGAGCAATGGGCATAAGAAAAGTAAGAAAGCCTGGGTGCGCTGAATGGGGAGCTCTACTTCCTACTGCCTTCCTACTACATAAATTACAACGATTTGGACATATCTGTGCATATTTATTTGTTTTTCCTAAATTTAATTAAGTATTTTAGGAAAAATATACTCTGAGGCTACCAGAAAGTTTGTTGTGTGAACCCCTGCTTAGAGCTGTGTGGAAGGTCAATACAAACTATGTAGTCTGTGGGTTTCTTTAACTGAAGGGTGGAACAACAATTGCCCCTTCCCAAGTACAAAAATACAAGCCTTGCAATTAAGACTCTACAGGTTTATCATGGTGATTTTAAGAAAAGACACAAGAAGGTCATATTAAGGGCAAAAGGCACAGAAAAATCAAGGAGTAGAAATTGTTCTCCCCAAATAACCTTTTTATTCCCCTCCAGTTTTTGTCGCAAACAACAAGAGGTGTGCATGTGTTGTGATAATAGTGATTAGTTTGGCAGTGGCACTGTCATATCACAGCAGCCCCTGGATCTGCCTACTCTGAAGCTCTAGGAGAAGGCGAAGCTTGTTCTCCCCTCTTCAGTAATATAACTGGGCAGCTTTGTGGGACCTAGTGTAAGGGTAAGTCATAAGTCACATACTTTGTATCCGCATGGACTGCTGTTCATTGCCAGTGGCTTCTCCTAAGGGATAGGAACTGCAGTTGCTCCTGAGCCTCCCATGAGAAGTACTACTCTCATCTCAGGTAGTCTTTCTGATTTCAGGTATCTACTGTTGGTAGTCAAAGGTACGCTATATTATAGGGTCAACTAAGTGGAACCTTACAACTTGTACAAATATTTGTTACACATGGTGAAAATGTCAATCTGAGATGTGCTTTTTAGAAACCAAATTACTTCTAGTAAACACCATATGGCTCTGTAAATTTTCATAGAATTTTAATAGAATTATTAACCCACCTACTCTGCCCATAAAATGCCCAGATCTGAAAGTCATTGAATCCATGACAAAAATCATGCATTACTGTTAGTGGTGTGATTTATTTCTTAGAGTGGAAAGAGATGAGGAGAAGGCATTTGAGAATTATAGTAGTTGAGTTCTGTGTGTCTTTTTTTAGTAAAAGATCTACTGGAAAAGAAGTGGGGGAGAGATCAATCAGCTTAATCAAATGGGGAAGCATTTATTTATTTTAGAAAACTCTGACTTCATTTTAGAAACTTTAGAATATTGATATCACTTCTGCTGCTGGAATTTTGAGAGGAAAAGATACACTGACTATCAAAGAAATGCTTTTCTGGGGCAAGGGTATTGTGGCCTTATTTTGTTGCATACTTTTCCAGAGAATGGATGCGCGTCAACAATATAGTAAAGATTTCTGCAGGAAATATAAACCCAGTTACAAAGAAATATATTTTTTCTCCACACTACTTTTGAACATTATTTCTGATATTAAAGCTATCTTGGGCAGGACTTGGATGTTTTTTTTAAATCTCTGGCTTTCTATCATGGATTTACCACAAGCTTCTCTTTTATTTCCTGGAAACAAAATCTATGCTGCAGTAGGGAAATATTTAAAGCACTCTAGTTTCCCATTCTCCCCCCCTGCCTTTTTTTTTTAAACTAGTCATATGAGCCTCAGATGGGGAGTATAGCTTCTGTGAGTGTAGAAGGGTCCACATAAGGAAATAATCACCTCTGTTCATTTTCTGAAGATCTGGCGTACAGCGGATTGCTTGTAACTATCCCAATTGCCTGTGGTGTGAAATCCCTGTTGGGCTAAGTAGAGAGGCAAGCCAGCAAGTACCATCAGAAACCTCTGGCATGCATAAAGACAGTAAGACTATAGAAGAAAGCATGCACAATGTTTTACGCACAAGTCCCATTACTGGCAAATGGTGATCAAATGGGTAAAATGGATTACAAATAAGTATATGGGGAAAGTGAGACTAACCACTGTCAATCATATTTGCAGACCTATTCAAAATGTGGAAAGGCTCCACCAGTAGAAATTAACTGTTGTCACCACCCAGTGAATCATCGTTGTTCCTTTGTTACAGGTCAAGGACTGAAAATAGGAGCATCTTGAATTTGGAATGTGAAAACTATGTCTCATGCAACAAGGAAAAGATAGGTATTAAACAATCACCACAGAGCAGGGATGAGGAAGAGAAATTATATGCATAAGAGACATCACTTATTCCGAGAAGAATGAACACATTGCCCCAACACTTACGTGACACCGAATGGCAGACTTTCAATGTCATACAAATTCAAATATAAACCATTCCTATGCCTTCATTTCAGGTGTTCTCCCTTCCTCTGCAAGGAATAGTGACTCCACAAGGGCATCAAGAAAAGGAGCACTTCTGGTTGCCTTGACTTAATTTGCTTCTTCTTTGTAGGCTCCCTCACCCCTTGTTTTTACAAGACTTCATTTGGCAGATGCTACTCTCCAGCATGACCATGTCCGATCGTTACAGTGAATATTTCCAGTTCTCCAGCATTGTGCAGTAGAAGGAAATGGGTTTCAGGTAGAAAGTACAAGGGAGAAACAGGAAGAAATGTGTACTGTGATCATACATACACAACTCCCACCAGGTTGGAGTTTCCAGTAGAATTTTTTTCACACCCATGAAAAACAAAACTAAAAGAAACAACCCTTCAGAAGCTGACCTCTGCTGGAATAAATGTGTACTGTATATATAAAGCAAATATCTTGACACTATTCTATGCTCTAAAATTCAAAACTTCCAGACCTTAGTTGGATTTAAGTGTAGAAACATATTTTTGACAGTCTTCCCCTTTTTTGTAAATATATACATTCAGAAAAGCCCATTAAATGAATCTCTTTGGAAACCTATTTGTTAAAATTATCCAATGCAATGTCTGAAAAATAAAGCAAGGCCCATGTGAAGAATTATCCCTGTCGGTAGCATCCAAGTAAACAAATATTCTAGAAATAGTTTGTATTCACGTCTACCAGTATATGTGGATTTAGCATGGCAGGCACTGTCAATTGTGTCTTTGCTATTGTACTCGTAGGGCCTTGGGCGAGTCAGTTCTCTATCATAGGTACTTATGTGGCCCTCATTACCATAATATTTGAGTGCTTCAAAATCCTTTAATATATTAATCCTCCCCACGCTCCTGGGAGGTAGGGAAGGTTACTCTTCTCCCCATTTTACACAAAGAGAAATGTCGTCATTTTCTCAAGGTCACACGGAGAGACTGTGGCAAAGCAGGAAATGTCTCTGCCCCAGTTTATCAATCTGTAGAATCATAGAATATCAGGGTTGGAAGGGACCTCAGGAAGTCATCTAGTCCAACCCCCTGCTCAAAGCAGGACCAATACCCAGCCAAATCATCCCAGCCAGGACTTTGTTTTTTCTATCTTAAAAACTTCAAAGGAAGGAAATTCCACCACCTCCCTAGGTAACGCATTCCAGTGCTTCACCACCCTCCTAGTAAAAAAGTTTTTCCTAATATCCAACCTAAACCTCCCCCACTGCAACTTGAGACCATTACTCCTTGTTCTGTCATCTGCTACCACTGAGAACAGTCTAGAGCTATCCTCTTTGGAACCCCCTTTCAGGTAGTTGAAAGCAGCTGTCATATCCCACCCCCATTCTTCTTTTCCGCAGACTGAACAATCCCAGTTCCCTCAGCCTCTCCTCATCAGTCATGTGTTCCAGTCCCCTAATAATTTTTGTTGCCCTCCGCTGGACCCTTTCCAATTTTTCCACATCCTTCCTGTAGCGTGGGGCCCAAAACTGGACACAGTACTCCAGATGAGGCCTCACCAGTGTCGAATAGAGGGGAACGATCACGTCCCTCGATCTGCTGGCAATGTCCCTACTTACACATCCCAAAATGCCATTGGCCTTCTTGGCAACAAGGGCACACTGTTGACTCTCATCCAGCTTCTAGTCCACTGTAACCCCTAGGTCCTTTTCTGCAGAACTGCTGCCTAGCCATTCGGTCCCTAGTCTGTAGCAGTGAATGGGATTCTTCTGTCCTAAGTGCAGGACTCTGCACTTGTCCTTGTTGAACCTCATCAGATTTCTTTTGATTAGATTCCTCTAATTTGTCTAGGGCCCTCTGTATCCTATCCCTACCCTCCAGCGTATCTACCTCTCCTTGCAGTTTAGTGTCATCTGCAAATTTGCTGAGGGTGCAATCCACGCCATCCTCCAGATCGTTAATGAAGATATTGAACAAAACTGGCCCCAGGAGCGACCCCTGGGGCACTCCGCTTGATACCGGCTGCCAACTAGACATGGAGCCATTGATCACTATCTGTTGAGCCCAACAATCTAGCCAGCTTTCTGTCCACCTTATAGTCCATTCATCCAGTCCATACTTCTTTAACTTGCTGGGAAGAATACTGTGGGAGACCATGTCAAAAGCTTTGCTAAAGTCAAGGAACAACACGTCCACTGCTTTCCCCTCAGCCACAGAGCCAGTAATCTAATGGCCTTCTATGACGAGATAAGTCAGGTATGACTTGCCCTTGGTGAATCCATGTTGACTGTTCCTGATCACTTTCCTCTCCTCTAAGTGCTTCAGAATTGATTCCTTGAGGACCTGCTCCATGACTTTTCCAGGGACTGAGGTGTGGCTGACTGGCCTGTAGTTCCCTGGATCCTCCTCCTTTCCTTTTTTAAAGATGGGCACTACATTGGTCTTTCCAGTCGTCCAGGATCTCCCCACATCGCCATGAGTTTTCAAAGATAATGGCCAATGGCTCTGCAATCACAACTGCCAACTCCTTTAGCACTCTCGGATGCAGCGCATCCAGCGCCATGGACTTGTGCTCATCCAGCTTTTCTAAATAGTCCCAAACCACTTCTTTCTCCACAGAAGGCTGGTCACCTCCTCCCCATGCTGTGCTGCCCAGTGCAGTAGTCTGGGAGCTGACCTTGTCCGTGAAGACAGAGGCAAAAAAGTATTGAGTACATTAGCTTTTTCCACATTCTCTGTCACTAGGTTGCCTCCCTCATTCAGTAAGCGGCCCACACTTTCCTTGACTTTCTTCTTGTTGCTAACATACCTGAAGAAACCCTTCTTGTTACTCTTAACATCTCTTGCTAGCTGCAACTCCAGGTGTGATTTGACCTTCGTGATTTCACTCCTGCATGCCTAAGCAATATTTTTATACTCCTTCCTGGTCATTTGTCCAGTCTTCCACTTCTTGTAAGCTTCTTTCTTGTGGTTAAGATCAGCAAGGATTTCACTGTGGAGCCAAGCTGGTCACCTGCCATATTTACTATTCTTTCTACACATCGGCATGGTTTGTCCCTGTAACCTCAATAAGGATTCTTTAAAATACAGCCAGCTCTCCTGGACTCCTTTCCCGCTCATGTTGTTCTCCCAGGGGATTCTTCCTGTCAGTTCCCTGAGGGAATCAAAGTCTGCTTTTCTGAAGTCCAGGGTCTGTATTCTGCTGCTGTCCTTTCTTCCTTGTGTCAGGATCCTGAACTTGATCATCTCATGGTCACTGCCTCCCAGGTTCCCATGCACTTTTGCTTCCCCTACTAATTCTTCCCAGTTTGTGACCAGCAAGTCAAGAAGAGCTCTGCCCCTAGTTGGTTCCTCCAGCACTTGCATCAGGAAATTGTCCCCTACACTTTCCAAAAACTTCCTGGATTGTCTGTGCACCACTGTATTGTATACAGGGATAATACTGCTCTATCTTGCAGGCATGTTGTGAGGATTAATTGGTTCATGTTTGTAAAGCACTGTAGAAATGGTAAATATTTTCACTGAAGTTTTTATAGAAATTTTCAAATACCAGAAACCAGTAAGAGGAAGTAGAGTTGCTGCTATAGAAACTATACCAACTATATTGCCTAATAATGGCCCTGAAGCTTTAGTGGTTTGGCTCAGAGGATTGGGCCCAAAATAGCCTCTTTGTTGCTGTTTTGGGGTGTGGGTTGGGGATCAAGTGAGCAGGACTAATGGAGCATAAAGAATCAGTTTGGATAAAAACCTGAACATTCACCCGTGACTCAAACTGATCTTTTCTTGGTGATTCAAATATTAGCCAACTCTGATATCTTTGCTAGAAAACTCATAAGAACAGGCTCTTTCGGGTGCTATTGGAAAAATTGGTTCTGCCACAGTTTCATTTCTGTTTTCCAGATTCTTGAATGGGACCAGAAGGCAGAGAAAAATGAAGATAGCTTTGTCTTCCTGCAGTAACTTCACCAAAAACTCACATGTCTAGTACTTAACAACAAAAGCTTGTGTACAGCAAGGGGGAAGGAGAGGGAGAAATACATAGGTTTTCTCTTTAATAACTTATGAGGCATAGATGTGTGTGTGATGTAAGAATCTAGATAGAGGGGCGCACTAGTATTGCATAGAATTGTAAAGGTATTGAGGACTTGAATAACTGAGGTATGTCTATACTGCAACGGTGAGGTGTGATTGCAGCTCAAGTAGATGTACCCTAGCTAGGCTTGAGGCCTGATGCAGTGAAGCTTTGATATTATGTGCTTCAGCACTGACTAGTCCATTGAGTAGCTATCCAAGGTTTAGGGCCGGCATGTAGAGCCCATGCTGAAATGTGTGCTGCTGCAGCTTCCAGGACCCAAGATGGCTCGATTAAAGATAGTTTGGGTATGTCTACTCGAGCTGTCATCGAACCATGGGATTACAATATAGACCTAGCCTAAGATTCTTGAAGATGAGACCTGCTTGACATTTTCTACAACATAGTATGCTGTCCTGTTTGTTTTTAAATCATATTTCTATAATTTGGGAATCTCTACTTGGAAAACAACTGGAAAAAAATGGCTGAGAGACACAAAAATTGGAAGTGAGTGACAACCTGGTAATAGTGGCTTTTCTCTATATTTCTGAAACAAAGCGCACTGACCATATGGATTGAACATCAGCTAAGCAGAAGAAACCAATGCTAATACGCAGAAGCCCACTTCAGACACGAGAGCTTTCTTCTTTTGCTGCCTCTGAATTCTGAACTGTGTGGATTTTTTTTTTATTTATTTTTTTTAAGCCGTGACACACTGGGAACACTTTCAAATGTTTACTTTATCCCAGGCCTGACCATTTGTAAGAGTGTACTTGAATTCTTAATGAGAACTACTCATTTTTGAATTGCATCATTCTGTAATGTGTTCACTGATTATTTAATGTGCAATACAGATGTGTCCTCTCACTGACTTTATAATTCTCTCATTATAATTGTATACGATTATTGGATGATGACCCAAATGAGAACTCTTTTTGTATACTGAGTGGAGGCTCATCTGTCTTACTCACAGAAGCATCTTTCATTTAAAGAAATAAATACTAAGATCAGCCTGAAAATAAAGCCATTTATCTACAGAGATTTTTCTGTTGTGCAGCATGAGCTATAGGAATCGCCATTCTGAGACCCCCCTGAGTAATTCCAAGGATATGAACAATGAAAAAATAGGATATTTAATAAATTGGCAAAGAAATTAAGAGACAGAAAATCGGCTAAACAAATGTTCAGTTTTGATTAAAACAGCCTTGTTTTGTGGTAGTCGGAAAAGATCATGTTCCTCTTCCCTCTGTCACAAATTGTCTGGACTAATGACTGTCCTGTGAATGCTGGTACTGATTAGATGACCTTTGAAGGACTGAAGCAGTCAGTGACTTTTTCTCATAAGGGTCAGCGTGGGTAAGTGGTTAATCTTGATTTCAATTATTTTAAGATTTTGGTGGCCCTTTCCCTGAGAAGCCCCTGTTTCCCTGCATGCGGTGGCTGCCATATCGTCAATAGCTGGGGTACCCAACAGAAGCACCCAAGGGCAGCACAGGTTGCCTGGAGATGAAACATGCTAATCTCCAAGGGAGGGAGGAACGAATAGTATTGTTTGGGGACAGGAGAATGCCTCTCCTTCCAAACCCATTCCAAAACAAGGTGATACTTGTTGGGCAATTACTCTTTCTCCTCTCCTGTAAGGGATACAACAAAGATTTGTGCTGCTACTTTTCTCATTTGAGGCATATACTCCTAACTGTTTTGCATTTAGTAAAGAGAGATGGGAGGAGAGATCTTCAGCATGCTGCAGAAACTCAGCAATCCATATGTTTTTCATCCAGCCCAGAGAATGTAGTCCGGTATCTTTTCCCCAGTGTCTAGGGAAGACTGGGGCATGTGTATGAACAAACTGGCTGAGATTCAATCCAGATTAGATTGAAGGGATCCATGATGGTTTGAAGGAAGCAATTGCAGGAGTTGGCTGAGATATATATCTACCCTCTGGAGGTTATTCTATTATCATTATTTGTTTGTAATTTATGAGTCTGGTTAGATTCCCAGCTCTTCCTAAGAGGATCAAATAGAGTCATTGACTCAGACTTTGTTTTCTGCCCTATCAGAGTCCAGGAAGGAAGTTGCATGCCTTTTTCTTAAGGGCAGACCTTCCTACTGCAGTCCATGTTTTTTCAGTCTCTATACCTTCTGATCTCCTCATTCGTGATCATAAACTGAATGAGGAGATCAGAAGGCATACAGAGGTGACCAGTGTAGTGCAGGCAATGTATGATGCAAAGCTAAGATGGGCGGGTTATGTAGTCTGCAGGTAAGACAATAGGTGGAAAACCCACATCAGTGATTGGATCCCCAGAGACCATAAGCGATCGCTGGGCAGATGGAAATATGCTGGGCCAATCCCATGACAAAACTCTTTGGCCAGAAATGGAAAGAACATGCTTGCAACAAAATAGAATGGTGTGGCATCAACTTACATTCATGGAGGGACGCACGAGGACAAGCCAGACCAAGGTGACACTCTACTACACTTGGAAGCCATTTTAAAAGCTGAAGTTACTGCATGACATGTCAGCTTGTTTGAATGAACTATCACACTGTGAGCACATGATGCCCCTCTGCAATGACTGCACACTTGCTTCCTGGTGCAGTGTAAGGTGATTTTAACTTAAAAAATGCTAAATACCTGAGAGTTACTGGAGGCAGGGTGCCCTTGATAAAAGAGGCTGAGCTACTGGCCAGGTGTTTTCTGTGAGGGAACCCATGATTCTGGAATGCACTCACCTCCCTCTTGGTCCAAGAACTGTGTGCATTCTTTAATCTTCAGAACCCTTTGCAGTTTCCTGCTTTTTTGAGTGATGTTTGGGAAAGGCTGAGGGGGCTGTGAATGGGGCTTTCTTTGGGAAGTTGTGGGAGGGAAGATCTTGATTTAGTTCCATCTTGCAGCCTGGTGGTTGTTGGTATGAAACAGGGAAATGTGGTACTGATTTGATTCTTAATGACTGTATTTATGGAAATTTTAACTGATAACAAGGGCTCCCAAGACTGGGATAGGAGTTCTATTAGGTGTGTGGTTTTTAACCTTTAAATAAATGTCAGCCATGAATTTTCCAACCCATTATTTAATTTTGCCAAATAGTATGTATGTAATTGATAGATAGGTGACCAAATCTTTACAAGTAAGATTGAAACTGAGTTACCATTGTACATTTCATCTTCCTAGTTTCCTCGCATTTTGCTTTTTGATAACATTGACATTCTTGCCAGGCTTTAACACTCATGTAACTGATTGAGTTTCATCTGGGAATACAGTATGTTGTTAAGAAGCTCACTGGGATTGGTGATGAACAAGAGTCAGGATAAATTTGATGAAGTAGACACACTGTTAGTCCTGATAGCTATATATGGCTTCTTTCTAAGTGTTCAGAATGACCGTAATCTAGCCTCTTAGCAAGTGCTATGGGGCACTTCTGACCTTGTTTCATGCCATTGAGGAGCCTGGTAACCTCTTTTATGACCTCAGCCGTTTTGCACAATGTGCTGACCAGTTCTGGGGGTGGCTGTGCTGGAAAAGGACAAGAGCAGGCACGGCAAGGAGCAAGCACAGAACTGTTTGGGGGAGGGAGAAATTATGTAAATGAACTTCCAGTCCTGTGCAGAACACAATGCTGTCTTTTCCCCTAGCAGGGATTGTGAGGGGGAGTGTAGTGCAGGCAGGAAGAATGGATCAGGGGTTAGTATGCTGATATGGGACTTGGGAAACCTAGGTTCAGTTTCCTTCACCACCACACACCTCTTGTGTCACCTTAGACAGAGAGAGACTAAGTGATTTGCCCCAGTTCCCCATCTGTAAAATGGGGATAATAGCACTTCCCCACTCCACAGGAGTGTTGAGGATAAATAGATTAAAGATTATTAGGTGCTCCGGTATCCTGGTAATGGGGGCCAGATAAGTACCTAAGGCCATGTCCACACTGGCAGAGGTTTTTCACCAAAAGTTTGGTCAACGACCAAAAAGCACTAAAAGAAGATTGTTATTACCTGTTCACACTGTCTTCCTCTCTCTTCAGAGCGCCTCCTCACATGGGGCAGAAGCATCGACAGCAGAGCAATGCACTGTGGGTAGCTATCCCACAGGTCAGCTCTCCACCTTCTGCCTCTAGGTCTTGTGGGAAGGTGGAGCGGATCACAGCGCATCATGGGTCCAGGTTCAATGTCCCATGATCCATTGCTTTCTGTCCCAACATTCCATGTGCTTCCATCTTTGTTTCATGGCATTTTTCAACATC
This sequence comes from Chelonia mydas, assembly GCF_015237465.2. NCBI lineage: Eukaryota > Metazoa > Chordata > Testudines > Cheloniidae > Chelonia > Chelonia mydas. Next base: position 181,378,457 of record NC_057849.1, read on the forward strand.
CCTTGTTTTATGCTTGCCCTGCCATCTCTGTCTGAAAGAATGGATCCTGCACTGCTCTCCAGTGCTCTGCTAGCTGTCAGTAGCAAATAGTGAAGTTCCTATCTCAACGGGATTCATAGTTGCCTGATGTGCTGTTTGACATTGATAGGGGCAACATTAGATTACTTTTGGCATTCACAGAACAGCTGCCCATGGTAGACCGTAGCTTTTGGGCTTGGGAAACTAGCACTGAGTGGTGGGATCACATCATATGCAGGTCTGGGATGATGAGCAGTGACTGCAGAACTTTCAGATGAGGAAAGTCACCTTCCTGAAACTTGGTGCAACGCTCGCCCCAGCCCTGTGGTGCAAGGATACCAGAATGAGAGCTACCCTCTCAATGGAGAAGCAAGTGGAGATCTCAGTGTGGAAGCTGGTGACTCCAGACTGCTACCGGTCAGTCACGAATCAGTTTGGAGTCGGGAAGTCAACAGTTGGGGCTGCGTTAATGCAAGTATGCAGGGCCATTAATCGCATCCTGCTGTGAAGGACCGGGACTCTTGGCAATGTGCATGAAATAGTGGATGGCTTTGCAGAAATGCATTCCCCTAACTGTGGAGGGGTGATAGATGGCCTGTTTATTCCAATTCTGACACCGGATCACTTTGCAACTCAGTACATCAATAGGAAGGGGTACTTCTCCATGGTGTTGCAGGCGCCTGTGGATCACCAAAGGTGTTTCATTGACATCACCGCAGGGTGGTCCGGAAAGGTGCATAATGAACGTATCTTCAGGAACACTGGCCTGTACAGAAAGCTGCAAGTGGAGGCTTTCTTTCCAGACCAGAAGATTAGGGGGATGTTGAGTAGGGGATGTTGAAATGCCCACAGTGATCCTGGGAGATCTGGCGTACACCTTAATGCCATGGCTCATGAAGCCTTACATGGGAAACCTGGACAGCCATAATGAGCAGTTCGACAATAGGCTGAGTAGGTGCAGGATGACCATGGAATGTGAATTTGGCATATTAAAGGTGCACTGGGTGCTGCCTTTATGGCAGGTTAGATCTCAGTGAGGATAATATTCCCATGGTCATAGCCGCGTGTTGTATGTTGCACGATATTTGTGAAGATAAGGGTGATAAAGGTGTTTCAGCAGGCGACTGCTGAGGTATAGACCTCTTGTCCGCTGCTTTTGAGCAGCCAGATACCGGGGCTATTGGAGGGGGGGGGTGGGAGGGGAAATTCGAATCAGGGAGGCTTTGAGGCAACACTCTGAAGATGAGAACCAGTAATATATGTTACTATGCCTGGGACTGCAGTGCTTAATGAAATCGAGTTTTGCAAGGAAGCACTTGTGGTTTGTGTGGCCTAAGATTCAATGTAAGCAGATGATTAAACAGCTTGTTTACGTGTTGCTGCCATCTGCTATCACAGTTTGCAGGAGACAAATAAAGATTGCTTATCATTCAAAAATCTTTGCTTTTATTGCACAAAAAAATACACCCTCCCTCCCCATATACACACATGCTTGGGGAGAAAAGGAGGTGTCAGGGGAGGGCTGACTTTCAGAGCTATGCATAAGACCAGCTATCATTTGATAAGGTGTCTGTGGTGGGTGAAGTGAATGGGAAAGCAAGAAATCCGAGAAAGCAGAAAGGAATGTGCAGGTGGAGTTTGGGGAGGGCATGGGAAAGAGTTCTGAATGTGCTGAAGGGGAAGGTGGGTAAACATCTGCTCAGTCTGGAGCGTTATGAGGGACTTCAGCATCTTGCTTTGCTGCTCCACAATTTTAATCATCCTCTCAGTTGTGTCCCTAACAAATGCCTCATTTTCTTTTCTGTCCTGCCTTTCGATTTCCCTCCACTGCCTGCATTCCCTCTTTTTCTGCATCTGAGTATTGCAGCACCTCCTGGAACATGTCTTCCTTGCTCCCTCTCAGGCACTTTCTTATCTGGCAGAGGTGTTCTGCCAGTGGTGTAAGGGGTGCCTCTGAAGGCCATATCTGCAGAAGCACAAGGAACAATGTACAGAAGCCTGAGTAAGTACACGTACAGCACTGAAACAGTACCGTAAAATATGCACCTCTGGTGGCATACCAGTCACTTTCTCACTGACCCTTGACAAGCACACATGCGAGCGAACACCCCAAGCATGGTGAATTTTCCCTGGGGCAGGGGGCATTGTACATAGGGAGAAAAGTAATATGAAAGGGTCGTGTTGCAGTCAACTAGGGACAATATTCTAAAGTTCCCACCCTTTTCCACAGGCGGGGGTCATTGTAGCAAATATCTCACTCCTGAGGGTAAGCAGGGAAGCAAGGCTGTATCTGCTACGTGCTTGCAGCTTCTGCCCCGGTCCCTATGCTGCTCACCTGTGTGCTGCTTTGGTCCCTATGCAAGTGATTCCATGGGGGAAGGGACAAAACAGTTCTTCCAAGGAGAAGAGTTCTTCCAAGGAGAACCTTTGGCAGAGGATTGCCAAGTACCTCCAGGAAAGTTTTCCATTGGCCACTGTCAAAAGACAGGATACTGGGCTAGATGGATCTTTGGTCTGACCCAGTATGGCCGTTCTTATGCTCTTATGCAGAGCTCTCTCTGGAGGATTCCTGTGAAATCACGATGTGCATCAACACCCTGTTCCGCCACAGTGCTTAGCTGTACGGGGAAATGTCCAGCACACAGAAACACAGCAAGCCTTATACATCTCTATGCCCTCAACCCACCTCCGCACTTTACAAAGCAAAACCACTTACCAGGGGTCTCCTCTCCCACTTCTTGCTCACCGGAGAGCGACTACCGAGACTGGCTAGACACCTCTGGAGTGGAAAACAGCTCCTGACTGCATGCAGCATCAGGCGACCCCGCCATGGGCTCCACATTGTCATCTACCTCCACCTCTTCATTGATGACTTCGTCCTCCAAGTTAGGTCCACTTTCTGCCAGCTCCAGCCCTTCCGAAGTATTCATGGGACTCTAGGCAGTGGAGGTGGGGTCGCCGCCGAAGATAGCGTCCAACGCCTTATAAAAATGGCAGGTCTGTGGCACAGCACAGTTTGCCCCCCTTGCCTTCTGGTACCCGTGCCTCAGCTCCTTGATCTTTGCACTGCACAGCAGCATGTCTTGATCATAGCCTTTTTCACACAAGCTTCAAGAAATCTGCCCATAGGTATCAAAATTCCTATGGCTGGAGCGCAGCTGGAACTGCACAGGCTTCTCTCCCCAAATACTGAGCAGATCCAGAATCTCTGCATTGGTCCAAACGGGAGAGCGTTTCCTGCATGGAGCCGCCATTGTCAGCTGGGAATATGCAATGTGAGCTCTCCACGCCAAGCAAACAGGAAGTAGAATTTCAAAAATTCACAGGGCTTTAAAGGGGGAGAGCAGAAGGCTGCTTACCTAGCTGCAGGACAGCAGAATTGGAATTGCTGACCAGAGTGATCAGGATGAACATTGTGAGACACCTTCTAGAAGCCAGTTAAAGCGATAAAATCAAGTAGGTTTTCTACACTGGCACTTTGGCAACAAAACTTTTGCATAAAAAGCCCTGTGGCTCTCATCAAGGTGGTTTTTATTTTGTCACCAACACTGAAGAGTTTTGTCACCGAAAGTGGAATTGCAGTGTGTACACCTGCACCGTTTCATTGCCAAAAGCTGCCTTTTGGTGAAAAAACTCTGAAGTGTAACCAAGGCCTTAGACAGACAGACAGACAGATATCCCCGGAACCATCTTCTTGCATCTCTGTGGACTCTAGTCTACTTAGACTCTACTTAGCTCTTGGGAGCTTGTCTTGCTATTTATTTGTACTGATGGGGGAATATGAAAGCTCTTGCAGAACAAAAAATAATAATCCTATGCGGACAAGATGAGAATGAGAGAGACGGGAAACAGGGTCTCTGCTTTTGTTGTGTGGGACCATTCCTGGCGTGAATTTTCTCCTCCTTTGTTGACAATGTTGGGGAATGGGTCCTCATGGACCCTCCTCTGTTCTACTTGGCTTGCTGCTCTGTTTTGGAACTGTTAGCCAGGAGATCTCTCTTCTGACCAAGCAGCCCATTCAGTCTCTCCATTACTAACTGACCACCTGTTGTAGTAGCCAGGCAATGTACTAACAAACTTCAACAGGACTTTATTTTTTAAAGTGGAAACCTCTTTTCCAAGCTGCTGCTGCACCCTCAGTAGCTCTCCCTCAGCCTCTTCAACTCCTCTCCCCTCCTTCCTGTTTCCTGTCCTTTCAGACTCCCAACAGCTAGTGCTCCCAATTCTAATAATTACAAGCAACATCTAAACACCACATTCCCTCCTTCCTTAAAAACTCTCCCAATTAAAATAAACATTGTTGTTCTAACCACAGGGACAAATAGGAAACAAGGTACTATACTGTTGACAGAAATATTACACTGAAAACACTGTAGATACTACATAACATAGTCTCTAGTCCAGACATGTGGTCATCTGGGTCTGACAGGCCAGTATCTCAAGCCCCAGTTCCAGTGCAATGTCTTGTTGTGTTGATACTACGGTGAAGTCATCCAATGCAGACTGGGTGTTGGCATAATCTCCTCTTGGTGCATAGACAGGTGCAAGAGAAGAAGCATTCCATACCCGTCCATCAGAAAGTCGATAGGTGTAAGGTTCCTTCTTTATGATTTTAAGAGGAGCTGTGAATGTATGGTCCCCCTTGTGTAAAATTCCAGGTTTTCGTATTCTAACAAAAGAACTACACTGAAACTTTGGTTGCTTAGCAACCTGCCGCTTGTCTGTGAAAGCCTTATACTTTGCTTGGTTCTCTTCAACTGTTCTTCTCACATCCTCGGTTGGGGCCTCAGGTCATGCCTTTAACAGTCCAGCAATGTTCAGTTTAGATTCATCTGTTTCCCATGCAGTAACTCTGCGGGTGATCTTTGCATTGTGGCATGTCGTGTAGCCTGGTATGCTTGCAAGAAATCAGTAGTGAAGGTTATCCACAATAGCCCTTCCAGTTTAGCTGTTTGCAAACTCTCTTTCAAACTTCTGTTAAACCGTTCGATTTCCCCATTGGCTTGAGGGTAGTATAGGGATGACCTTCTGTGTAAAATGTTCCTCTCTGCTAGAAAAGTTTCAAAGTCCAAGGAAGCAAATTGACTACCATTATCTGAAACCAGTTCTTTGGGGTTACCGTCCCTGCTAAAAACTGAAGAGAGGAACTTAATTACTGTAGAAGAAGAGATTTGTGATGTAAACACTACCTAAGGCCATTTACTGAAATAGTCTATTAAGGTGATGGCAGTCACTTGGAGCAGTATCAAAGAGTCCTACAATGTCAATCACCACTTTTTCCCATGCAGATTCAGGAAGAGGAACAGGCTGTAATGGAGGGGTACGTGTCACTGCTGTCTTATCATGCATTTGGCAAGTGACACAGGATTTTATGAAAAAAGAAAGAGTACTTGTGGCACCTTTAGAGACTAACAAATTTATGTGAGCATAAGCTTTAATGAGCTACCACTCACTTCCTCGCTCCTTGATCTGCTGTCGCTGCATATGCCCAAGGGTCATGGAGAGGTTCGCCTCTTCCACGCCACCAGCACTTTTCCCTTCGTAGTAAACACCTTCAGGCCACTCAGTGTCATCGCCTCCCTGGGCTGTAAACTGACAAACCTTTAATTCTCTGGAATAAAAGGGCTTTAGAGAATTAATATGGTACACCTTAGGCTTTCGGTTGGAGGTGGGGAATGCTATGAGATAATTAACAGCTCCCAGGCACTCCTGGACCGTGAATGGCCCTTCCCATGACGCTTCCATTTTATGGGCCTGGAGCGCCTTTAAGACCATGACCTGGTCCCCTACTTTGAAGGAATGCTCTCTGGCATGTTTATCATACAGGCTTTTTGCTCTTTTTGAGCATCCTGTAGGTTTTCTTTAGCAAGGACTAAAGAGGTCCGGAGGGTGTTTTGTAGTTTGGTTACAAAGTCCAGAATGTTAGTTCCTGGAGAAGGTGTAAACCCCTCCCATTGCTGCTTCACCAACTGTAATGGCCCCTTAACCTCGCGGCCGTATACAAGTTCAAATGGTGAAAACCCTAAACTGGGATGTGGTACAGCTGTAGCTCACGAAAGCTTGTGCTCAGATAAATTTGTTAGTCTCTAAGGTGCCACAAGTACTCCTTTTCTTTTTGCGAATACAGACTAACATGGCTGCTACTCTGAAACCAAGGATTTTATGAGTGCTTCAGTTTGAGAGTCCATCCCTGGCCACCAATACATATCCCATAGTCGTTGTTTGGTTCTGACAATTCCTTGATGAGTATCGTGTGCCAGGTGTATGAGTTTTGACTGTAATTCTTCTGGCACAAATAGCCGGTATGTACCTCGTAGCACACAGCCATCGAGCAAAGAAAGTTCATCCCAAACTCTAAAATAAGGCAGCAAAACTGGGTCAAGGTTTTTAGGGTCACTGGGCCATCTTTGTCAGAAATTCCTGTAGTTTTTGTTGAAATGGACACGCTGAACAAGCAACTTGAAATTGTTCTCTTGTAACTGCAGTAAGAGTGCTTGTAATAAGCGCAACTACTACATCCTCATCCTCCAGTGGATCATCTGGTGAAGGCAAAGGCAGGCGAGAGAGGCAATCAGCGACCACATTTTGGTTTCCAGGCTTATATTCCAGTTCATAATTGAGAGAGTAGTCTTGCAGACCAGCGAGCAATATGGTATCCGGCTCTTCCCAGTCCTTTCGTGGTGAGCAACGTCGTCAAAGGGCTGTGGTCTGTGCGCAACTTGAACATGCGGCCCCACAGGTAAGTTCTCCATTTTTCAGTAGCCCAGACACAACCAAGTGCTTCTTTTTCAACTGTAGAATATTTCCTCTCAGCATTACTTAGTGTCCTTGAAGCAAATGCAATAGTCCTCTCTGTGTTGTCCTCATGAAGTTGTATGAGGACAGTACCAAGTCCATAATCAGAAGCATCAGTAGTTACAATTGTGTGCAATGCAGGACTGAATAGTGCAAGTACTGGACTACGTACAATCGAGTCTTTCACCGTTTCAAAACTAGCTTGGGCATCCGTTGTCCACACTAAGGTTGAACTTCTCCGTAGTAATTCTTGTGACTGTTCAATGACAGAAGCATAATTGGGAATGAATTTTGCATACCAGGAGCTAAGACCCCAAGAAGGAACGTAAGGTTTGCAAATCTGTTGGAGGAGGAGCATTTGAAATTGCCAGGATATGAGCCAGATCAGGTTTTAGTCCAGCCTGTGAAATTGTATGCCCCAGAAAGGAGAGTTCAGTTTGTCTAAATTTGCATTTGGACCTATTGAGCTTGAGGCCTGCTTTGCTGATGTCGTTTAGTACAGACTGCAGGTTATTGTCATGCTTCTCCGAAGTATTTCCAAACACGATAATATCACCCAAATAGCACTGAACTCCAGGTTGATTCTTCAAAATCAATGACATCATTTTTTGGAAGGCACTTGGGGCTGATGGCAAGATGGTATGGAACACGTTTAAAACGGAATAGTCCCTCGTGTAATAAATGCTGTGAGGTCTCTGCTATCTTCATGCAACATAACCTGGTGGTATGCACTCTGCAAATCAACAGTAGAAAACATCTTTGCTCCACGGAGATCTGCAAATACTTCTTCTATGTGAGGAAGAGGATGGCTGTCAATCACAATAGCTTTATTTGGCTCCCTAAGTCCACACAAAGGTGAATGCCTCCACCCTTCTTCTGTGTCACTACTATAGGTGAAACCCATTCTGAGGAGTTAATCTCTTCAATAATGACCTCTTGAACGAGTTTTCTAAGTTCCTCTGAAACAGCTTCCCTGACTGAAAATGGTAAGCTCCGTAATTTCTGTTGTAGAGGCATCACATTATTCTGCATTTTAACTTTATGCAGAAACCTATAAGCACAGCCGAGTTTCTCCTCAACCTGGTGTTGGGTCCCAGCTGAAACTGGTGTGTGTACCACAAGAGTGCTTTGCTGAGGAAGATCAATTCGTCCATTTACTACCCTGAGATTTAAAGCAGCCAATAAATCTCTGCCAATGATAGGAGTGCCTTTGTGGACAATATAGAACTCTGCAGCTACACAGCAATCACCAAAGTAACTATTACTGGCAGGCAGCCATGTACTGGAATATTGTTTTTCAAATAGCACACCAAGTGAAGCTTGGGCTCAGTAAGAGGCACATCTTTAAAGTAATGCAAATAGATGGAATCGGTATAGGTATTGCTGAGCCAGTGTCCAACATTAGCTGAATAGAGTGTGGTTTGCCTGAGGGTATGGTGTAAACGTTTACCGTGCACTTTATTTGTTCTGAAATATGTGCAGTAGTGATTTTGTCCACGCTCAGCACAGTAACATCTGGTATTGTAACTGCATGCACCTGTTGATTGAACTGGCTACTGTGACATACTTTGGCAAAATGTCCAATATTTTTGCAATGATTGCACTGAGCTACTTTAGCTGGACATCCTGTGTAGCTTGCAAGGTATTGTGGGGATCCACAGCAAAAGTATGCTTTTACTATATTTTGAATTTGCTGATTTGGTGGTTTTTCATTAGTTTTCCTCTTGTAATTGTTTGTCTGCAGCGATAGTGAACTTTTCTGCAAAGGAGTCACAGCCTGGACTGTGCCTCCTGTATCCATGCTCGTTATTTTGGCTTCAGCTGTAGCTGACTCAATCTGGGTAGCAATGGTTATTGCTTTTTCTAGCGTAAGTTGTGGTTCTAGAAGTAAACGTTCTCTTACACAAAGCATGGTTGTTTTCTCAATGAGCTGGTCTCTAATCATCTCATCTGCCATATTCCCAAAGTCACAAGTTACAATCAGACTCCTCAAGGAAGCAATATACTGCATTATAGTCTCTCCTGGTTTCTGCTCATGCTGGCGAAATCTGTAGCAATAAGCTACAACATTCACTTTTGATACAAAAAAGTTCTTTAATGCAGTGAGAGCAGTCTCATATTTATCATCTGCAAGGGGAAAAGTGTAAAATATACGCTGCTCTTCTGCTCCAAGGCAATGGATTAGCAGAGTACGCTTTCTTACTTTAGAAATCTCTATAGCACTGATTGCAAGCAAATAAGTCTCAGACATATGGATCCAGGTAGTAAAAGCAATTGGAGGCTCACCTGAGCTTTGTAGAAAGGGTGCAGGTGGGTTCAGAGGCAGAAGATCCATCCTCATTGCCTGGCTACTACAACAGTTTGGCAAAGTACTAACAAACTTCAACAGGACTTTAAAAAATAAAGTGGAAACCTCTTTTCCAAGCTGCTGCTGCACCCTCAGTAGCTCTCCCTCAGCCTCTTCAACTCCTCCCCCCTCCTTCCTGTTTCCTTCCTTTCAGACTCCCAACAGCCAGTGCTCCCAATTCTAATAATGACAAGCAACATCTAAACACCAAACCACCAAGGGAGGAAATTGTTTATACATGCTGCCTGCCCTGATCTTCGATCCAGAGGCCTAATTGCCATAGATGGGAATCAGGTTTGATATGATACAGGAAGTGGAAGAGGGAAGAGTTAAGTATCTCCATAAGCAATGTGTAGCTGCCTTGAGGAGATGAACGCTTTAAGAGCTGTGCAGGTGTCCTATGGACCCCAAGCAGGTTATGCAGGTCTTCAGGGCTTTATGAAGCAGATGTGCCTGGGATTTCACCCATAGCTGGGGATAAGATTGCATGGGGAGATGCCTAGGATTTCAGCCATAGCCACAAGTAAAACTGGGTGGGGAGGGGCAGGGAATAATGGTAAAATCTCAGCCCTCTCCCTAACCCCTATGTGGAACACCAGGATTACCTGCCACTCACAATAGGTTCTGTACATCTTCATAAAATTACCTTCATTCTTTTTCCATGCTTTGCATGCAGAAATATCAGCTGGTTGTTGTCCTTCCTTGCATGCTTTGAGTGGTGAAATATTGACATTTTAAATTATCACTAGGCTCAGGCGTTAGCACTGCATTGAAATGAATAGAGGCAATTCACACTCCTCGCAGAGCACTTTCAATTTCTGTGTAGACTCAAATGAAGATCACTGCATTGATTTACTCTTGTTTCTCAGTTTGAAATCCAATTTTGCAAACACAAGAATGGAAACTTAAAAATAAACTTAAATAAATATACAGATTTCTGGAGTTCAGTATGTGAACATTCAACTGGCTCAGTGACCCTCCACGACCCAACCTAATTAAGCCCTTGTTTTTAGTATAATAGAAAAGGCTATTAAAAATAATTTCTAGAAAGTAGTTGTTTAGCAGAATTTCAGTCTGAAAGGAATCTGATACAGCACAGATGACCCCATTAATTAGGTCTAGAAGAATGAAAATCCTTAGGCTTGTGTAACTAGAAAAATTGGTTTTACTTTTATAAAGGAGGACTTTCTTTGGTCTGAAATTTTCATTTGTGTAGTATCACCTTCCAATCACAAAGAATGCAGCTTGACTTTCAGATCCCAGGTTTAGGTTGCATGAGTGTACCTCAGAGAGGGAAAAATGAGTGTGTAAAAGTGGCATTATGGGGTTTCAAAGTTATTTTGTAAAGGAAAAACTGCATCTTCTGAACAGGGAGATACATACCTACCTGTTTTAGCCAGTGTGGACACTTTGGTGTGGTTGGAACTTGAGATCTCTGTTTCCCCTGTGCTTCTATATTATGCTTTTGAAAAATCTGATGATCAGATCTCTTACTGGATGCAACCTTATGAAGAGACAACACTAAGATAACTATGTGATTAGTCATAATAGGCTGACCTCTTACCATTTTGGAAATGTCTGCACCTAGGATTTTGCTCATGATTTTTTTCCTCTTTATGTACTTTGTGTGTGTTATATAGGGAGAACATAGTTGTGGACTTGTGAGTAACTCCAAGGGTAAAATTGCATTTGTAAGTCAGTGGGAATTAGACTCCTAAGTTATTTCATGCTTTTGAAAATTTTTGCCAAAAAACGTATGTCCTTGGGGTATATTGTCTGAATTCAGTCTTCGGTTTCATGCATGGGTCCTGACTCAGATCAGTGGGGTTTTGCGGGGATGTAACTGAGGGCAGGATTTTCCCTGTTCTCTTTTGCTATCTAGCAGAATGATGAGTAGTACAAAGCTAGTAACTGATGGCTTAATTTTGGATTTGGTGGCAAATGGTACTAGTCAGGGACCATATAACAGCAAGTTCAGTGTAGGCTCTTTGGATGAGACTTAGACACTTATCACAGCGGTATCAAAAACTTTCTCTTCTCATGGGAAATTGGTTTAGAAAGCATTGTTACAGCAGATTTTTTAAAACAAAGTTAAGCGTTGTGTACAATATGGAGATCAAGAGTGTAACTTGCAGTTTTCCAAGCTACCCCAGTTAGTGTGCCTTAGCGGTATCCTAGTGGGACATACCATGTCAAGCCCTTGGCTTCCGCTGAGATTACCAACCAAGGTGCCAATTGTGATAATGGTTTTGGTGATGTAAATACCTGCCTGCTGGGAATTGGACTAAATAGTATTAACTTGTGTCACATACGGATAGGCCATTGAACAATTGTTGATGTAATAAACTTTTAGTACAACGTGCTGCTGCTGTACACTTTGCAAAATGAATCACATCTTAAAACTGTTGGTATCTTGTGGTGGTGAATAGGGTATAAAATAATACCAGGGTTTGGTTATTGTAATATTAAAAAACTACTATGCAGAGTCTTCCAGGGAGCACTATATTTTGATTGCAATAACTGTTTTCTTCTCCGCTTGCCTTAAAAATCTTTGATCATTCAGCCTACTCTTGAGCTGAAGGAACCTGAGAAGCAGATTGCTAGGCAACAGATGCTGTAAAGTGGACTTTCCACTTAGTCCATTTTAATGATGAGATGGCAGTACAGACCCGACAATGCTGGAAGTCCTCTCCTTCAAAATATTCAAGACAAAGAGAGCTTAGTGTTACAAAAGAGAGACAAGTGAAGCAAGAAATAAGGTTGAAAGCAGGAGTTAAAAATAAACTGAGAGGTAGGTCAGAGAGAATACCAGAAAGATGAAAGAAAAAGATGGAATGGGAGGAAACAAAAGGCAATATAAAATAAAGAGGAGTCAGAATAAAAAGAGTGTGAGAGGAGGTTGAGAATCTAACTAAAGAAATGATAAAAACAAAGGGCAAGAGAGAGGAAAATGGAAACATAAGTATTCAGTCTACTGGTGCTTAAAATGTACAGTTGCCATCAAAAAGGGAATATAAGCTTAAATCTATTGGTGACTTATACAAATGAACCTATTGTTAAAATTCTGGGTATCTTTACAATATAAACAGTATAAAAAACATTGCCTACCTGAAGAAGTTGTCCTCACCTCATCATAGTCTTTATTCTCCCACTCAATCACCCTCTTCTCACACTCAACCCAGGATGCCCCCTCTGCCTTCCCACAACTCTTAGCGGCAGAAGAGGAAGAGATGCTCTGTGGGATAGCTGCCCAGAGTGCACTGCTCCAAATACCGCTTCAAGTGCCGCAAGTGTGAACATGCTATTGCGCAGGCAGCTGACAGTGTGAACACACAACAGCAGTTTCCTTTCAGCACTCTCTGAGCAGTGCTGTAATTGCTGGTGCCAGTATAGACCTACCCATAGAAAAAACAGATTAACTTTGCACTCAGCAAGCTCATATTTTGTCAGATCAACAGGGACAGTGAATTCCAGAGCTGAGAGTGCCCCACCCACTGAGTTCAAAACTTGGGAATGTTAGCAAGAGCACCGCATCTGTTTACAACTGAGGAGATGGTGCATGAGGGAAAGTTGACATGCAAGGTATCCAAGTTCCAAGCTCTGTAGGTCTTTATAGAGCAAAATCAGCATCTTGATTTGCACCCAGAAAAAAAAATTGATAACCAGAGTACAAATCCACCGTGCTTCATGCAGCTAGCTTAGCTAAGTAAGCAAGAGGCTGCGTTCTCTGCTAACTAAAGCTTCCGAGTGGTTGTCAGGAGCATCCTGCAATCATCTTATCTGGAAGTTGTGAACTATAGCATGGTATTGCTCACCTGAAAATGAGCTTTTATTTATATATATATATATATATATATATATATGTAAGTATAGAGCAGTATCATGAATTAAGAACAAAATAAAGAATTCTATTTAAGCCATGTATTCTCCTCACTTATGAGTTTGCTATTTAAAATCTACTGTTATACTAGTTTTTCCTCTGATATGGCCACTATTACCAGCTCCGTGCTGCTTAAATGCTTCTAAACGGCTGTTGTATAATACTCCAACATGTAAGAATCCGAGTGGCACAGCTAAATGCAGGGTGGAACAAATTGTTTAGCATAAGCATTTAGCATACATTCTAAGTGATCGTTCAAGGTACAGTGGCCCGTTAGTGCCTCTGCATTCATGGTACTGAAAGAGTGGGCCAGTGGGTTACAGATTGTTGTATTAAGACACAAATCCAGTGTGTCTGTTCAGTCCATCATGGACTGAACAGCCCCTCTACCTTGAATGGTCCCTATGTGCTAACTACTTATACTAACAATCTGTTCTGCCTTGCACTTAGCTGTGATGCTCGGAGTACCTTTCCCAGACCTGAAGAAGAGTTCTGTGTGGCTCAAAAGCTTGTTTCTTTCATCAGTAGAAATTAGTTCAATAGAAATTACCTCACCCACCTTATTTCTCTAATATCCTGAGACTGACACGGCTACAACTTCATTGCATACAAGTATTTCCCTGACTAAGAACGGACACGAGGAAGTCTAATCTCACCTCTAACTGCTGTTTCAATTCCCATGCACTTTACTACTGTTGTTATTAACTACAGCTGTAAACCCCAACATAGAAAACACAGAAGGGCTGCTGAATGCTCTCCCACTTTATTTAAGTAATTTAGCAGACAGCTAATGCAAGGTCACTCTGTGCAGAGCTCAGGTCTCCAGCATGACAAAATTTAGTCTTATCCACTGTGTCTCAATGCTTTTCAGAGTCACTAAATCAATTTGGATTATCCTGTCTTTAACCACTGTAAACCCTAGTCTTCTCCAGAGACAGAATCCAGGATTTCTCATCCCCCATATTCTACTGCTGACTAGTAAATAGTTGTGTAATCCACTGGGAAGGTCTATGTCAAGTCACCCTCTAGTGGCTGGGTTAAAAAGGGGCTGATAATTACTCCTGTAACTTAAGTCTTTACTATTTCATCAAGGGGTTCAAACCCTGCTGCTGATCTATTGGGGGTGGTGTGTGTGTGGTGGGGGGAAATGACATGGCTGCAAGTAAGGAGACCTGCATCAACAGGTGGAAATCTTGATGGGACCAGTGGTGATTGGGACAGCCCTAGTAGTAAGCGGGAGGAGATAAGGTTGCTGGGAAACTCAGAGATGACTTGCTGGAAGAGGTAGGGAGCTGATTGGTCCCTTGCTTTAGCCTTTCATTAATTTAAACCTTAGCTTGGACCATGACAAGCATCTCTGTTTCATTTCCTCCATGTAACTGTGGTTTCAGAGCTGTGTTTTGCAGATGCTGTGGGTGTAACTGTTTGTTCGCCTGTTTTGAGGTCAGGAAGGAATTTTTTTCTTTCCCGTTAAAGCCAAGTTGGCAGAGGCCCAGTGTGGGGTTTGTTTGTTTTTTCCTCTTCACCTTCCTTGCAGCATCCTGGAGGCACAGTTAAGTTAAATACCAATAGGATTTAGTAATTAGTGGTAGTACTTGGTAGAGGTGTTAGCTCGTTGCAAGTTATGGCCAGTTCCCAGGGTGGTTAAAATGACCAGTTCCCAGATGTAAAAGACATAGTATTTTGCTGATGGGGCTTATGCTCCTGGGATGGGGGCAACCTTGTGGCCTTCATGGGCTGAGATCTTCTCTCCCCTTTTAGTACCTTCTGTCCCCTTTGTGGGAGTGGAGGGTGATAGGACTCAGCCGAGCAAGCTGAGTCCTTGGGATAGGCTAAGCAGAGGGTACCCCGAGTTATGGGTTACATGGAAGGAGCCCTACAACCACCACACTGGAGTCACTTAAAATGCCTTGTACATGAGAGTCTGGGTGAAAGGGTGGGTAGCATCCCTCCCCTGTGCTAAACTCAGTAAAGTTGTGGCCTGTCACTTAAAACTCATCCGCATGTCTGTCTTCATTCACTACCAGGATCAGAACAATACAAAACCTTAACAGTGACCTAGGCAGCATTAACTCAGAATAACTTCTCAAATGCATGGAATGTGTGATAGCCAAATGGCAGATCTGTTGATCTAATGGATATAAACATAAGTGGTCACTGAAGGACTGCAAGTTTGATGAAGTTGGAGTATGTTCTGTATTGCTTTAGGGTATGTGTTTGGGAATGGAAGTGTAAACTCTGTAGAATGGTGGAGTTACTGACGGCGTTGTAGGCAATGTGAGGGTAGAAAGGAATTCACAAGTCTTCCCCTTCACTTCTTTCTTCCATGCTTTTAGGTTTTTGAGTGGAGGAGAGATGTCCTGTTGCAACCTTAGCTAAGGCTATGTCTAAACTAGCAGTTTTGTTGGTGTAACTTGGGTTGCTCAGGGGTGTGAAAAAAAACCACACCCCTGCGCGACATAAATTATACCGACAGACGTGCCGGTGTGGACAGCGCTATGTTGGTGGGAGAACATCTCCTGCTGACGTAGCTACCATCGCTCGTTGGGGATAGTTGAATTCTGCCGGTTGGAGAGCTCTCTTCCATCGGCATAAAGCGGCTACACGGGAGATCTTACAGTTGTGCAGCTGCATCGATACAGCTGTGCCCACAGCTGTAAGCTCTGTAGTATAGATGTGGCCTATCTCTAAATGTTACTGAGCAAACACTACTGCTGTTTTTGTCTAGAGTACTTCACAGTTAGAGCAGGGAACTGGGAATCAAGAATCCTTTGCTACTGATGCCTGTCGTTTAGGTAATTCAAATAACATCTCTGCCTCATTTTACTCAGACTTGGCTTACCGCTCAAATTTGTTGTGACATTTAATATTGGTAAAGTTTTGTGAGATTATGATGAAAGGGACTATGTGAATGAAAAGTACAGTTAATCTGTTTAATTTCCAGAATTGCTCTTTAGAAGTTGGTCACCCTTCAGTTTTGTTTGTTGTTGTTGTTGTTTGGGGGGGGGGGTGTCCGGCTAAGGTCAGTTGGGTATTGGTATTTACAAGGTTTGGGCCCTTGCACTCTTATCTATGTATCTTGCATGCCAACAATTCTCTGTTTCTGTTAGCATTTTTAATCCAGGTAAACTGTACTTCTCTGTTTAACCAAGCCATTTTCCTTCATGTCTATTATTTTGTAGTGCATATGGTATCTTCATTAATTCTAAATGTACTATCTTCTGTAGCAATTGCAAATATATGGAATAAATTTCAATTTTGTGATTTCTGCTTTCAGCCTGATTCTAACTTCCTCATTAACTTTCTTCTTGAAAATTAGTGTCAAAACCATCTTGTATAAGCAATACATATTTCTGTTGTGTTTATTCAGTGAAAAAGGATAGAGGACCTCAGGACTGAATAGATAATTTGATTTAGAAATAAAGAAATATAGGTACAATAAAATGTATAAGAAACCAGTATAGTTATCTGTTCTCTTGAGTTATCTCCATGTAGTTTGCCTTTATAACAATTCATCATTAGTTCTACCATTCAGTTTGATTGACAGACTATTTTAGCTGGGAATAAAGTTTTCTAGCATGTTTTTCTCTGTTCTATGTTGTATTTAATTTAATTTAATATATTCAGCTAAGGCTTGAAAAACTTACTAGATATAAACAAGCTAGAGAAAAATATGAAAGACATGTGAGAAATCTCCCCAGCGGCGCAGGCCGAGGGATGTGCTGGCCGCCCTTCCCGCAGCCCCCATTGGCCTGGAGCAGCGAACCGCAGCCAGTGGGAGCTGCAATCGGCAGAACCTGTGGATGCGGCAGGTAAACAAACTGGCCCTGGCTGCCAGGGGCTTTCGCTGAACAAGCGGCAGACCGGCTTTGAGAACCACTGCTGTAGAGAATTCTCTGTGAGCAGGGGAGTCCTCTGCTGGTGTACTAGGTTCCTGCATGAGCAGGTCCCCCACCCTCAATTTAAGGGGAGGGAGGGAGCTGCTCAAGATGGGGCACAATAAAGTATAGCTGCACTACACACAATCCTCCATGGGTGTAAGATCACAGAAAAACCTTTGTTAGTAGTGTAAGACAGAGCTGTGCCTCAGCAATGAGTTTTGCTGGGGCAGGGTGGAGAATCCGATCCCAAAGCTATTCTAAAATCCAGATTGCCATGCATTTTTTCCCATTATGAAATTTTTTTTTTAAATCTTTGTTCTCCAAACTCCATTTTCCACAAAGTGAGTGTACAGAATGAGACATTTCAAATGTGTTTTGTGCTTTCAGGTATTTAGGATGATTTCTTGTAAGCTAATTGGTTTCAAAATTGTTACTGATTTTTTCATTCTCAAAATTTCATTTTTAAAAATAACTTGACAAAATGGTACGTTTGCAGCAAACTTTGTGTGACCTGGGTTATTTCTGGATATCCATAGCCTATCTTTGTCAGCCTGTCATACTTCAGAAGAAAACAATTTCATATTGTAACAATCAAACCCTCATAGTAATTTTGAGAACAAAAAATATTTTCACTCAGTTTGAAACAGGCTCTTCACAGAAGTGAAACCTCCTGTTAAAATCTGTGTTTCTTCTCCCAAAGGCACCTACTGTATAATGTGAGAGTTTATTTTCTGTTTTTACAGAGACAGTCTAGCAAGCTGAACTGAACTACCCATCATAAACAAATTTAGCTAGCTGAAAATATAACCTTTGAGAAACAATTGTTGCTTTCCCTCCCTTCCTCTAACGTGCAGTTCTACTTGAAAAGTGACTGTAAAAGTAGCTTCTGGAAGCTCTATAGTTATATCCATTTTAAATATTCAGAATTTTCAAGTTAAAAATGTTTTTTCTTTCAAACTGCCAGTTCTGCAAACTCAATCTGACAATCATGCTGGGTCCTTTTCGTGCATAATTACCAGTAACAAAAGTTCTATGGCCAAATTATGCCCTCAGTGGCACTTATGAAATCTGATATTCATCAGTGGTTTCATACAGCTGTTACTGTCCAGAACTTGGTAAACAATTCTGATGTACTAGAAGTATTTGAATCTAATCTGCTGTCTCAGATGTCCGCCGCCATACAGCTAACATAAGAAAATGCTATGAAAATGTTAGTGTTAAAAATAAGTTAGGTATGACTCCAAATACACATAAATAACATACCTGAGTGAGAGGCCATTTATGTCAATCATTTTTCAGACTATAGACTTTGAGAAAGAATTTATCCTCTTGATTATAAATTTTGGAATGATTGGGATTTAATGCTGCTGCTGTTCACATTTATTTCTACTATATAAATAAAATATATTCCTTTTATTGTCTTTAGTTTCTATGATACCATACCAAGACTTACCAGGGGAAAAGTTGTTTTTGTTCTTCAATTGAATAACACATTAAATAGTGTTAAAAAGATCACTTTCTAAAATTTCTATTTCTTTTAATTGCTTTAAATTTCAGAAGACTTAATGTTTAGATCCACTGTGTTGCTCTAAAGAAATAGCATGGATGGTAAGCAGCCAGGGATATTCAGTATTAAGTTCAAAGTAATTTCTCATTTTGTTAAAATGGACAAGCTGTTAATTTCTCATAGACCAGATAATAAATATGAAGACTGTCCACCACACAATGAATATGTTAAGGAGAAAAAATCAGATGGTTAGATACCAAACTTGATTACACCAGTTTAAATTTAAATCTTACATTAATGGACTTACTTGGAATTGCAGATACAACTGAGATCAGAAACCTTCCCAATATCTTTTCAGTGTTTAAGAAGAACTCTTCAGTACAATGAATTGAGGGTCTCATTTTCTTCATTCTTGTAAAGCAGTAACTAATAATTGTCATATTGTATAATAATTCTGATCCCTTTTTTATATTTCTTTTTAAAATCAAAGTACATATTGGTCTAGTGATAAAGCCTCCAAAAGGCTGCTTTGATTGAACGCACATGCCTAATATATTTCACAGTGGGCAACAAATAAACAGTGTCACTGACAAGGGTCTGAGCACATGTGTAGTTCTAACTCATTCAGAAAATCATCCAGTTATCACGGTGTCTTTTACCCACAGGTGGTGTTTACACTTTTAGGTGGAAATGTCTTCCCTATATTTCAGTATGTGTACATTTTCAACAGACTGTTTTTATATAAATGAGAATCAAAGTAAATATTATGATAAACATTCTTAAACCTATCCGAGTGTATATCTTCAGACATAAAGATGAGTGCTTTAAATATGTTTCTACAAAGTTCTTTCCAGTATTATTTTAATGCTTTTGAAATTACCTGGGTGTTAGTGTCAACACTGTGGCGTTTACAAACCTACTGTAATTGATAGTTAATTAATGGATAAATCTTAATGTTTGCTTAAGTATCTAATAGAAGACTCTTTTCAACATACGGATTGTTGATTTCAGCTATGCCAGATGGGGCAGTTTAGAAAATATTTTTTTTAAATGTTAGCTAAAATCTATAGAATCATAGACTATCGGGGTTGGAAGGGACCTCAGGAGGTCATCTAGTCCAACCCCCTGCTCAAAGCAGGACCAATCCCCAACTAAATCATCCCAGCCAGGGCTTTGTCAAGCCTGACCTTAAAAACCTCAAAGGAAGGAGATTCTACCATCTCCCTAGGGAACACATTCCAGTGTTTCACCACCCTCCTAGTGAAAAAGTTTTTCCTAATATCCAACCTAAACCTCCCCCACTGCAACTTGAGACCATTACTCCTCATTCTGTCATCTGCTACCCCTGAGAACAGTCTAGATCTATCCTCTTTGGAACCCCCTTTCAGGTAGTTGAAAGCAGCTATCAAATGCCCCATCATTCCTCTCTTCTGTAGACTAAACAATCCCAGTTCCCTCAGCCTCTCCTCATCAGTCATGTGTTCCAGTCCCCTAATAATTTTTGTTGCCTTCCGCTGGACCCTTTCCAATTTTTCCACATCCTTCTTGTAGTGTGGGGCCCAAAGCTGGATACAGTACTCCAGATGAGGCCTCAGCAATGCCGAATAGAGGGGAATGATCACGTCCTTCAATCTGCTGGCAATGCCCCTTGTGACAGGGTCGGGCCAGATGGCTAGAGGAGAGGCAGATATATTAGCCCAAGGCTAAGTAGGTCCCTTTTCCCTGGGTAAGGTAACAGGAAAGGTTCCAGAACAATCAGGAACCTTCTGGAGACAATTAAGACAGGCTGATTAGAACACCTGCAGCCAATCAAGAAGCTGCTAGAATCAATTAAGGCAGGCTAATCAGGGCACCTGGGTTTTAAAAAGGAGCTCACTTCAGTTTGTGGTGTGCGTGAGAGGAGCTGGGAGTAAGAGGCACTAGGAGCTGAGAGTGAGAATGCAGACTGTTGGAGGACTGAGGTGTACCAGCATTATCAGACACCAGGAGGAAGGTCCTATGGTGAGGATAAAGAAGGTGTTGGGAGGAGGCCATGGGGAAGTAGCCCAGGGAGTTGTAGCTGTCGCACAGCTGTTCCAGGAGGTACTCTAGACAGCTGCATTCCACAGGGCCCTGGGCTGGAACCCGGAGTAGAGGGCGGGCCCGGGTTCCCCCCAAATTCAGACACAGGAGGAGTCGACCTGGACTGTGGGTTCAGAAAAACGGCAAACTGAGGGATGCGGTGAAGCTCCAAGGCGAGCAAATCCGCCAATAAGCACAAGACCCACCAAGGTTGAGCAGGAACTTTGTCACATCCTACCTATACATCCCAAAATGCCATTGGCCTTCTTGGCAACAAGGGCACACTGTTGACTCATATCCAGCTTCTCGTCCACTGTAACCCCTAGATCCTTTTCTGCAGACCTGCTGCCTAGCCATTCAGTCCCTAGTCTGTAGCAGTGCATGGGATTCTTCCGTCCTAAGTGCAGGACTCTGCACTTGTCCTTGTTGAACCTCATCAGATTTTTTTTGGCCCAATCCTCTAATTTGTTTAGGTCCCTCTGTATCCTATCCCTACCCTCCGGCCTATCTACCTCTCCTCCCAGTTTAGTGTCATCTGCAAACTTGCTGAGGGTGTAATCCACACCATCCTCCAGATCATTAATGAAGATATTGAACAAAACCGGCTCAAGGACCAACCCTTGGGGCACTCCACTTGATACTGGCTGCCAACTAGACATGGAGCCATTGATCACTACTCGTTGAGCCCGACAATCTAATCCACTTTCTATCCACCTTATAGTCCGTTCATCCAGCCCATACTACTTTAACTTGCTGACAAGAATACTGTGGGAGACCGTGTCAAAAGCTTTGCTAAAGTCAAGGAACAACACGTCCACTGCTTTCCCCTCATCCACAGAGCCAGTTATCTCGTCATAGAAGGCAATTAGATTAGTCAGGCATGACTTGCCCTTGGTGAATCCATGCTGACTGTTCCTGATCACTTTCCTCTCCTGTAAGTGCTTCAGAATTGATTCCTTGAGGACCTGCTCCATGAATTTTCCAGGGACTGAGGTGAGGCTGACTGGCCTGTAGTTCCCAGGATCCTCCTCCTTCCCTTTTTTAAAGATGGTCACTACATTAGCCTTTTTCCAGTCGTCCGGGACTTCCCCCGATCGCCATGCGTTTTCAAAGATAATGACCAATGGCTCTCCAATCACATCTGCCAACTCCTTTAGCACTCTCGGGTGCAGTGCATCCGACCCCATGGACTTGTGCTTCCCTTTGTGGTTGGTAGATGATGGCCACTGCTTGCTACTTCCACTTTCTGGGCAGAAGTCATAACTCACAGGATTCACTGTCGGGGAGAGGCCTAATTTAACTGTTTACATATAATTTTGGTTTCTCTTAATATGGCTACACTGCTTTGGATAGATCTTATGATTCCGTTGAGTTTCATGTATATGGTTTAGCATAGAATTCTCTTTAATCTTAAATAAGGATAAGAGGGAATGTTAAGTGGGGCTAACCGGTCACAAGTACAGCAACAAATGGTTGTGCTTTTCTTCATGTTATATTGTAATACTATAAATCTCTACAGCTCTGGAAGTACTTGTCTGAGGAGGGTATGGTCAGTTAAGTAAATATGCCAACAGGAAGAACTTTGTTCCAGTTTTTGTTGGTTTTTTTTAAAGCCTCTCTTCTATTAAATTGGTCAGATATACTCCATTAATTTATGCTTTTCGTCCTGAACAGTGGCTTCATCCCAGCAGAAAGCAAAACTTGAGATGTTAGTTCTAACTTTCCCCTTCAGTTGGGTGACTGGAATTTTTCATGTTCAGTCTTTAGAACTTTGGCCTTGTTAGATTGGTGAGTGGAGGAGAAACTGAGTTCCCCAAGGGAACTTCACCATGGTTGATTTCTGAAATCTTGGTTGTGCATTGTGATACCCAGCCTCTCTGAGAAATGCATAATATACACTGACATCTCTCTCATTTAAAGAGATGGGGAGCAGCTCCTCATCTGATGTAAATTGTTATACTTCAATTGACTTCAATGGAGCTATTACAGTGGGGAATTTACCTCATGGTATTCCAGTATATCCACACAGACCAAGGTCTCTGCAGTAGTTGGAGACAAATTTAGTGGTTCGGAAGAGATTAAACCGTAACAGAAATATATAACTTCTTTAGAAATCCAAGAGAAAATAGTGAGCTAACTTTGGAACTGGAGTGATTCATTAAAGGAGTTCCCTGTAAACTGACTAAAGGAAAATAAGACTTGGGGCTTAAAGTTGCTGAATTCCCTCCATTCCCATTGCAGTCAGCTTCTGTTGGCTTCTCTCAACACCTTTGTGAGACTGTAGAACACCCTTGGGGCAAGAGCCATTGGATCTCCAGAATAATGTTTGCAATTGCTGCTGTTTGCCTTGTGCAAAGTATTGTGCATAATGTAGCAACGCCAAGTATATATGTAGTTTTATTATCAGGCAAAATGTATTCTGGAATGGCTGGTAGTTTCCTTACAGACGAAAGAGTCTGACCACTCTTCTGGGAAAGATTTAGGTAAGAATTTGTATACATCTAATTTCCAAACAATAAGTTGTATGCAGAAACAGATATACCCTAGAGAACTCTAAACATGACTGTTTCTAATGTTTTCAGGCAGAAGGAAGATAATTCTCTTGCTTCTTCTCTAACTAGATTAGCTCTAACATTATGAACTTGGCATCCAAGATCTGATTCTGATATCACATTTTTCTCTCTTGTAATAATTGGGTTAGTCTGTAAACAGTATGAATGTTAATAACTTTTCTCTATATTGCTGTATTCCGATTAGTTTTCAGGTGCTTTTTAAAAGTTTGAATAAATGAACAGGGCAAATTCCATAATTAAAATATAAGTTGAGGGGAGTGTTTAAAACAGCCCAGTAAAAAAAAAAAAGTGAAGAATGAGGTACTGAAATGTAATCCTTATGTTTCCTCTTGGTCTCATTTAAAAATTAAATCGGAAAAATAATTAGCCCTTAATGTAATGGATTTGGTTTTAGTGCAGCACATTGTTTTTAAAAAATACATTAAAAAATAAAAAAATATTGAAGTTTGAAAAGTGGCTAGCTACCGTGCATGTGAAATCACACTTGGGCTATTTCTATATTACGTGCCTGAGACACCATAGTAAGCATTTTAAATGTATTATGGAAATATCACTGAGACACTGTATTTTGCTATGTAATTATATGTTTTCAACAGACACACGTCATTTAAATAATGCATATTTTCCCCAGACTCTGTGAACCTCAGCTTTCCACCCCCTGCTTTTGAGGCATGAATCAAGGTCATTTTTCCGTCTGCATAAGGTGAAGTAAACGAGACTCCCAAAAGAGCTAGTCAGTGGTGCTCCTTGATTAGCCAAAGAAGACGGTGTGAGATTTGAGCTGTGCAAGACAGAAGCAAATATGTTGGGATATGTCTGCACTATGGGCACTACAGTAGCGCAGCTGCAGCAATGTCACTATAACGTCCATAGCGTGGATGCTAGAACACTCAAGGAGCTGACTGAGGAGATATCTGAGCCATTAGCAGTTATCTTTGAAAAGTCATGGAAGACGGGAGAGATTCCAGAAGACTGGGAAAGGGCAAATATAGCGCCCATCTATAAAAAGGGAAATAAGGACAACCTGGGGAATTACAGACCAGTCAGCTTAACTTCTGTACCTGGAAATATAATGGAGCAAATAATTAAGCAATCAATTTGCAAACATCTAGAAGATAATAAGGTGATAAGTAACAGTCAGTATGGATTTGTCAAAAACAAATCATGTCAAACCAACCTGATAGTTTCTTTGACAGGGTAACAAGCCTTGTGGATAGGGGAGAAGCGGTAGACCTTGCCGGCACCCAGTGCCAGAGGCAAGCAACAGCGGGGGTTCGTTGCCCTATGTGCGTTACCCAATAATCACAACGGGGTGGAGAAGCGGAAAAGTTTATCTGAAGCTTCAAAGAAGGTACAGGGAGAATAGAATCTCAAATCCTGCACACAGAGCAGGAAGTTACACAGGCTTTTATACATCCTTTTTTTAGCATACTTATCCAATAGCAAGCTGCCCTAAGTATCCATATAGCCAGCGAATCCAGTTACCAGCAAGTTCCCTTGTTTTTTTTGTACCATCTATTAAACTATAGATATAAAGCTGCTTTGTTCAGCATTGTTCTGCCATATTTGCCCTGGCCTTGTTTAGTTTCAGGCAGTTTGACTTTGCAACATATTGTTGTAAAATCCCCAGCATGACTGCTGCGAGTGCCTCCGGGCAGGGGGCCAAGGACACTTGGGCCTAGTGCGAGGGGGCTTCATCGACACTCGTGGTCTTCCATCCCCTCGAGTTACCTAGTGGCCATGCCCAGTGTCCCCAACAACATGGTATATCTTGACTTTAGTAAAGCTTTTGATACTTTCTCGCATCACCTTCTCATAAACAAACTAGGGAAATGCAACCTAGATGGAGCTGCTATAAGGTGGATGCATAACTGGTTGGAAAACTGTTCCCAGAGAGTAGTTATCAGTGGTTCACAGTCATGCTGGAAGGGCATTCCCACAGGGATCAGTTTTGGGTCTGGTTCTGTTCAATATCTTCAGTGTTTTAGATAATGGCATAGAAAGTAACTTATAAAGTTTGCAGACGATACCAAGCTGGGAGGGGTTGCAAGTGCTTTGGAGGATAGGATTAAAATTCAAAATGGTCTGGACAAACTGGAGAAATGGTCTGAAGTAAATAGGATGAAATTCACTAAGCATAAATGCAAAATACTCCATTTAGGAAGGAACTATCAGTTGTACACATACAAAATGGGAAATGACTGCCTAGGAAGGAGTACTGTGGAAAGGGATGTGAGGGTCATAGTGGAACACAAGCTAAATATGAGTCAACGGTGTAATGCTGTTGCAAAAAAAGCAAACATCCTTCTGGGATGTATTAGGAGGAGTGCTGTAAGCAAGACATGAGAAGTAATTCTTCTTCTCAACTCCACACTGATTAGGCCTCAACTGGAGTATTGTGTCTAGTTCTGGGCACCACATTTCAGGAAGGATATGCACAAATTGGAGAAAGTCCAGAGAAGAGCGACAAAAATGATTAAAGGTCTAGAAAACATGACCAATGAGGGGGCTGTTAGGCTCTTAAAAGGGCGGGGGCTGTTAGGTTCCAAGTGCCAGTGCCATTAGTCCAGATTGGTGAGTGACACGTAGCCCACGGAAACTGCAGTTCTTATTTGGAAAGAGCACGGATTTAAGTAATGCTGCTCCCAATATTAGTCTTAACTTGAAAAATTGTGATTGAAGCACCAAACGGGAAGGAAAAGCTTTTACAACCATTACCCCAGTTGGCCCTTGTCACCAAAAGCTGGATGGGAATGTTTAGATCATTGTGGTTGATTCACAGAAACTTAATTTACAGGTAAGCTTGCTTAAATTGTGCACTTTGAAAAAGACAGCAAGTGTTTCAGGTGAATATAGATTGTTTGTTACTGAAGTCTATTGCATCTAACTTCCTCTACAGAGAATCGATGGCTGGCTTTCTTTTTGCATCTTTGAATTAGCAAAACCTTTTCTTACTCTTACTAACTTTTGCTTAGTTTCTTTTTAGATTTCTCACCCATGCTGCTGTCTGAGCTTTCTAGCTTTCATCCTACAAGGTTAATTAGCTGTGTCAATTCACCAACTGAGAGGCATATTTGACACATTCCATGAAATATTATACTGTTGCTATGGTGGCTTTTTGCTGAGAGGTTTCTGACACTTGGTATTTGTTAGATCCCATTGTTTCATTGCTTAGCTTCCAATGCTGAAGAAAAAATGGGCTTTACTCACACTTTACTGTGTGTTAAGAAATACGGGAGATGATCCACATATTGCTGCACAGTCCTTTGACTGTTGAAGAGACTTGGATTGGTATTTTAGAGAATAACACTGGAAACTGCTCTTAAGCTTCCAACTGATTGAGCCCTGCAAATCTGCAGATATCTGCTTTATCCAGGTTTGCGGATTGGGATCAGATGTTGGATTCTACTGATTGAACTCCCCTTCTGTGGTGCTTTGTTTGATTTGGAAGCTCTTGTTGTTATCTGCCTTTATGCTTGGCAGCCTTGATGGTGATGAAAATACACTATTTTTTAATCATAAAAGCACTTTACAAACATTTAACTAATTAGTAAAGTCTTCAATTTTTCTGAGAGCAAGATATGTAGGTATTGTCATCACATTTTACAGATGGGGAAACTGAGGCAGAATTTAAGTGACTTGCTTAAGGCTATGGAGGGAGTGTTGTGATTAGAACAGGGGACTCTATGCATTTGGGCTATGATCATCTCTAGGCTTTGATCCTGGGAAGCGCATCTAAGACAGAGGTAATCAATTTTTTGTCAAGGTACAAATTTCTTGGTCAAGGTATAGTCAGGTCCAGGCTGCAGAGTAAAAGAATAACAATAATGATTATGATAAGTAAATAAAAAGATTTCGCAGTTCATTCAAAAGTGTCTGGCGGTCCAGATTTGGCCTGCGATGCACTTACTGAGTACCCCGATCTAAGTTGTTGTAATAGACCACTTTCTTGAGATGACACTTTAAAAGCTGTTTTGACTCATGAAGCCATTGGTGCTTAAAAAAAACCAAAAAAGTCTTGCTTTGAAACTGGGAAATATTTGTCCTGTGATGCTGTCAGCCTGTGTTGCAGTGCGATAATCCATGAGAAGACAGTGATTTAACTTTGATTGCTAAAAACTCATCAGACACAGTCTGGCAATGACTCTGTGTTGTAATTTGTCAGTGTTGGAGGCCTGGAGTAATAAGTGCATCACAATCTGCATCATTTCCAAAGAGGAATTTGCTGTAGGTTGTCAAAACCTTGTAGAACAGCACTTTCAGGTGTAAGGACAGTGTTCTGTCTCCAGGGATAACAGCTTTCCCTATGGCTCTAAATGTTTTTTTTAAATGTTAGGCTCTTTCCGACGTGCATGCACACTCTTTTTGTGCCAGTCCAAGCAAAGCACTTAGATTTATGATCATGCAGGTGGATAGATAGCATTAGTTGAACATAATGACTTGAGAGGTAGGAGTGGGATTGTTTTCATGGGATTGACTTGCTTTAAGCAACAGCTGAGAGTTTTTTGTTGTGCGGTTCTGAAGGGGATCATGGCTCGATTCGAGGAGAGGCTCACTGAGGCAATCTTGTAGTAAGATGTGGTCTGTACTGTGGAAAAACTTGAGAACCCCTGCCCTAAGGAAATGGGGTGCTTTCAGGGAGATCTACTTATAATAACTTCTTCTCCATAGACTCCCAACTATGAGAAGAAATTCAGATAGGAGCTTTAAGACATGATGATGTTAAAACAGAATCTCTTTTAAAAAAAATTTTTTTTTCTGTCATCTTTGGCTTCTTTTATAGAGTTATAACCAAGGAACAGTGTCAAATGCCTTTGGGGGGAGAGCCCTTTGATAGGAAAAAAATTAAACAGGGAATTTCTTTCATGATTTATAGTCATTTAAACGATGCGTTGTCCCATTTCTCATGAGGAGACCACTAGGCAATGATTTATTCTTTAAAGCAAAGATCCCACAAGGCAACATGAAGTACCTGAAATATTGAACAGCATTTATTTATTAGGTGCAATGATCATAAAAAGTCGGCCCGACTTGTTAACGGTTGGGTACAGATTTAGTTTGTTTGCATGGAGATATGAAAATCTGCCTCCCGTTAGTGTTCTAGTAAAGAACAGAACAAGGTACCAATACCAGGCCTTATTCTGATCTCGTGCTGAGTTTACGCTAGTGCAATTTAATAGACTTCTAATGAGGAAGTGATGCACTGTAGTAGAGATCAAAAGAACATAGAGCCTGAGGCCTAGACGTCATAAGATACAAATGGGCCTGTTAACATTTTTTAAAAACACTTTGACAGAAATAAAAACTAGAATAAATCCCCTGGAGTATCAGTGTACCAAAAGTACAGCCACAAAGAGCCACCTCCTGGGGGAACTGCAAAGAGAGCTGCAGTTTACGATTAGTGAAGAGGTAAAAGTTAAAACTAGATCTTGTTAAGCACCTGCTCATTATGTTTCTGCCCTGTTTCTTGTGAATGTCCCCTACATTCTGTTCTTTGCCCATTTCCCTCTCCCTTGCACATTTTCCATTTAATTCTGGAGTTTAAATCTCTACCTGTGTAAGTTTCATTGTGTTGCTTCTCCTTTGTTCAACTTAGAAGCAACTTTTATGTAACTCTTTTTGTCTTTTGCATAGCTTTTCTTCTTCTCTCTCTCTCAAATCTCCAAGCCTTTACAGTTTCTCTGTGATCTGCTCTTGCTGGATGAGCTGCTGGATAAATCTTTGCTATGTTGCTGCTGTTCTGTTGCACTGTTGATTTTATAGCAGTTGGAATTTAGATAACTTTTAAGGCTCACATAAAAATGTGAAAAATTAAAGCAACCCTCCCCTCCAAATAAGTACAACATTTCTTATCTTCTGTGCTTTTCCTTCAGTTAAAAAGCATAAGAGAGTCTGAGGCTGCAGTGCTTTCAAGCATCTGTAGGCAGCTTTGGTACCTTTTCTGAACAAGACCAATTGGATGCAAAGGTATCCTGTGCAAAGATAACAGGGCATTGTAGCTAGTGCTCTGCTCCGTTTCTGAGGGTGTGAGCCTTAACCATTTAAAGGGAATAATGGTGATTTATGTTTTTCTTCCATTCTTGGCACAGTCTTGTCCACTTGTCTTCCTACTGGGTTCCCTCTCCTTTAGCTTGAATTGGAGGGAGGGACAGTATGGGACCTTTGGGAGGAGCTTGGAGACTATCCTCCTACAGACTTCTCTGCTCCCAAAGCAGCAAACAGCTGGACTGAGACTCCTCCCTAGTTTTCAGAGCTGTCTCTTAGGAATTTATCTTTTTGTTTCTAAATCCAGCAATGCTGACCATCTAGAGTCTTCAATCTATACAGGTACTTCTTGCCTCAAAATCATCAGTTCCCTTGGCTCTTTGTTCTCCTTGTGGTACCTCTGTATTCTTCTCCTCTTGCTACTTCTCAGCATGGTAGACGCGCCTGACCAGAACAAGCCTAAGAGGGAGAGGGGGTTCTGTCTAGCTCAGGGGTGGGCAAACTTTTGGGCCCAAGGGCCACATCGGGGTTGCAAAACTGTAGGGAAGGCTGTGCCTCCCCAAACAACCTGGCCCCCGTCCCCTATCTGCCCCCTCCCACTTCCCGTCCCCTGACTGCCCCCCTCAGAACTTCCAACCCATCCAACCCCCCTGCTCCTTGTCCCCTGACCACCCCCTCCTGGAACCCCCACCTCTAATTGCCCCTCTGGGACCTCACCCCCATCCAACCCCCCCTGCTCCCTCTCCTCTGACTGCCCCCCAGGATCCCCTGCCCCTTATCCAACCCCCCTGCTCCCCACTCCCTTACCATGCTGCTTAGAGCAGCAGGAGCTTGCAGCCCCACTGGTGCCAGCCACGCTGCCTGTGCTGCCCAGGAGGAGCAGCGGGCAGAGCGCTGGTGATGCGGCGCGGCAGCGTCACTATGTGGGGGGAGGACGGCTGCTAGCCTCCCCGGCCGGAAGCTCAGGGGCTGGGCAGGATGGTCCCGCGCGCCGGATGTGGCCCACAGGCTGTAGTTTGCCCACCTCTGGTCTAGCTTCACTACTTACTATAACCCTTACATGAGGGCAAATTATGGCTGCTGGTCTGCTCTATATTAGAATAGCCATGGGCAGATCAAGTCCTATGACAGAGTATCAGCAGAGGGAGAAAACAGTACTTCCAGGAGCCGATCCAGCACTGCCACCAGGAGCAGATCCAGCACTACTGCTGACTTCAAAGGAAATGCATTGTGGATAGCGTTAATGCTCCTTTGCCTCTCAGGAGGAGATCTGCAGGGCAGACACTGATTATCAGTTCATACTTTCTCAAAAAATTAACCTGGATGTCCAAGCCATGACACATGCCATCTACAGCAGAAAGATGCTTTGAGCAATGGGGATCACCTTTTCATGGATACCAGTATTCTGATGTCATTACAGGTTAAAGTTCCATTCATGGGGACTTTGCTTTTGTAGGAACAGCAAGCTTAGATGTGATATATAAAGGAAAACTTTGTAACCTGATCATCTTCTTTTTTTCAGTAGCCAGGCTTCCTATTCCTACTCACCCTTGTAGGAAAAGTGGAAGTTCAGTAATTGTGAGTTCCATGGAAGGATATTTCAGGAAAATGTAACTCTTAAGTAAAACTTCATATTGTTTGTCCTGAGTACTATGTACAATGTTGCAGCTTTGGAAACTCTTTTTTGGGGGTGGGGGAGGAGAAGAGGTTTTCTGGAGAGGGGAGGAATTAGTCATATGGTGATGGACAAATAAGAACTTGCCTTCTGTTCAGCCCAAGGACAAGGAAATCATGAGCCTGGAGCCATAAAGGAAAAAAATGTTACCTCATGATTTTCCTTCTTTATTATGTATTAAGATATCTTGGGGAATTTTTCTCCCAATTTTAGGATTTTCATTGAAGAGGTGGGTATCTGAGAGTGGAACCAAAATATTGTCTTCATATTGCCCATAACATCACTGCTTTCATCAGAACTCTTGTAGCATTAAATCTTGGATTCAAATGCTTTTGCTATTCATAGACCTCAATGGAAAAGTTTTATGATGTGTCATAAATATAAAGGGAAGGGTAAACACCTTTAAAATCCCTCCTGGCCAGAGGAAAAACCCTTTCACCTGTGAAGGGTTAAGAAGCTAGGATAACCTCGCTGGCACCTGACCACAATGACCAATGAGGAGGCAAGATACTTTCAAAGCTGGAGGAGGGGAGAAACAAAGGGGCTCTGTCTGTCTGTGTGATGCTTTGGCCGGGGACAGAACAGGAATGGAGTCTTAGAACTTAGTAAGTAATCTAGCTAGATATGTGTTAGATTCTGTTTTCTTTAAATGGCTGAGAAAATAAGCTGTGCTGGAGGGAATGGATATTCCTGTTTTTGTGTCTTTTTGTAACTTAAGGTTTTGCCTAGAGGGATTCTCTGTTCTGAATCTAATTGCTCTGTAAGGTACTTACCATCCTGATTTTACAGAGGTGATTCTTTTTACTTTTTCTTCTATTAAAATTCTTCTTTTAAGAAACTGAATGCTTTTTCATTGTTCTTAAGATCCAAGGGTTTGGGTCTGTGGTCACCTATGAAAATTGGTGAGGATTTTTATCAAACCTTCCGCAGAAAAAAAGGGGGTAAGATTTGGGAGGATTCTGGGGGGAAAGACGTTTCCAAATGAACTCTTTCTCAGTAATCGGTGTTAGATGTTTGGTGGTGGCAGCGAAAGTCCAAGGGCAAAAGGTAAAATAGTTTTTACCTTGGGGAAGTTTTAACCTAAGCTGGTAAAAGTAAGCTTAGGAAGTTTTCATGTAGGTCCCCACATCTGTACCCTAGCGTTCAGAGTGGGGAAGGAACCTTGACATGATGGAATAAATTCTACCTTAGAATTCTGGCAGAAGAACACCATGTATTTTCTGTGTGCTGAGAAACCGTAAACAGGAAACATGAGAAAGAAATGATAAATTTTCAGTCTAACATCAGTTTGATTAATCCTTTGCCCGAAAATGTCAATGGTTTTTGGAGTATGCATATAGTATATTTAAAAATGTTGGATTATAAAGACCCTTTCTTCTACTACCTGTAGCTATCTGGCTGTGTTGTGCAGATTTTTAATTTAAAATGATACTGGGCGATAGTAAGAGGTTTTGCACATGATGTGCAGGGCCAGAGGTTCATTGTTTCAATTTATGATGAACAGAATTGCTCATCTCAATTGCTTCCACAGAAAATACATGCCACATGATCTGACTATTCAATTAAACTTGGAGGCTTTCCAGACTCTCTTTCTGCTGTATTCTTTGCTTCCATCATGTTTTACTTATTAATATGTATGCTAAGAGCCTCAGTGTGGTTACTAGTAATGTGTTTATTTCCTTTGAGATGTAGTTTCCAACATGTGACTGATTGTAGTTTTTCCTCAATAAAACAGATTTACTCCTTTCTTTAAAAAAGTTGAACTCATTCCCAAAATCTCATGGTGTATTGTTTCTCTTGGTGATGGGTAAATATTTCTAGAGTTCTAGATCCTAAAGTCTCTAACTAGGTGACAGCGTTTTAGCAAGTTTTGCTGTCTTATCTGTTAGGTCTTGTCTACGCTACAGGGAAAAGTCGATCTAAATTATGCAGTTTGCATTGCATGAATAGTGTAACTCAAGTTCACGTAGCTCTCCTGTTGACTCCCCTTACTCTTCTTGATCCGGTGGAGTACAGGAGTCAACGGGAGAGTGATCTGCGGTCGATTTAGCTAAATCGACCGCCGATGCATCAGTCGCTGCACATCAGTCCCCCGGTAAGTGTAGACAGTCCCTTAATCTCTTCCTCCTGACACCCTCTCTCACCTCTGCTTACTTATTGTTAGACGGTGAGTTTTAAAAATATATTGTTTATGGGAAGTTGACCAGATATTTCTTGAAATTACTGACACTTCCGGAATTTTCATATGTGTGAGTGGTTCTCTGGGAGGGAATTGGGGTGTTTTCCCCTCAAAGATTTGTGGGTTAATTTATCTATCTGAACATAGGTATTATAGACTTAAGGTAGTGATTCATGCATTCACATTGGATTGGAGTTGCCTTCATCCATCAAGATAACGTACAGCTTCAGGTGATATCCTTCTTCCCTCTTAATAAAGAATTTTTCCTTCCCAGGCTTTCTATCAAAGCTTGATGGTAAAGATCCTAATGCATGTGCCAATCCTTAGATGAATGAAGGATAACTAAATGCTCACTGGCCAGTCTTGTCATTCTGTGAGAACATTGGGTCACTTTTTTTTGTGGTATTGCAACAGGGCCCTCCTTACCCATGCACAAAGTTCGCAGCTGCGCAGGGCACCAAGAAATTTGGGAACCCAAATTTCCTGGCGCCCTGCGCAGCTGCGTGCTGCTACAGCCTCTGCTCTGGCTCTTCCCCAGGGCCCCCGCCCCTGCTCCACCCCAGCCACACCCCTACTCCCCTGAGGACTGAAGCAGGGGTGGGCCTGCACGCACTGGCAGCAGGAAGTGCAGCGACCCAGACCCAGCCGCACCGCCGGTGAGTGCTGGGGGACGGTTTCCCCCCTGTCCTCCAAGCCAGCCCACCCCCTGCGGTGGCCTGGGGCCAGCCTCTCCCCCATGGAGGCCTGGGGCCCCACACCCCGCCCCCTGGAGGGCTGCGTAGGGCCCCAGAATAGCTTGGGATGGCCCTGTGTTGCCAGACCCAAAGAAAGGCTTTCTTGTTTCAGAATCTACTTCTCTAAATGGATGAGTGTTCTAAATGGATGAAAACCTGTTTCCTAGCTGGATTTCCTCTTCTGAAGAGCTTAGTCTGTTTCAATAGAGACATTGCTATGAAGGTTTCTTCTCTAGAGATTTGCGAAGCAACAATCTGTCTTGGTCTTGTCTAATTTTCTTACGCTGTTAGTTTGGATATTTTTGCTTCCTATAGTGCAGCCTTTGAGAGAAGTGTTCAGGGGCAGACTGCGGTGTCCTCTCAATAGCCCAATGCAAGGGATGAGAAGTTTAATGTTCTTCATTATATACAGTACAGCAAAACTAGAGAGATCCCAAACATGGTAAATTACTGCCTGGGAGCCTGAACTATACATTTATACCAGTTTGTTCTATTTCTTGGTTTCATAATTGGCCCATCCGGAGGCAAGAGAAGAGAAAATGTATGTTTACATAAGAATGGCCATACTGGGTCAGACCAATGCTCCATCTGGCCCAGTATCCTATCTTCTGACAGTAGCCAGTGCCAGATGTTTTTTAGAGAGAACAAACAGAACAAGGCAATTATCAAGTGATCCATCCCTGGCATACAGTCCCAGCTTGTTGTTGCTGTAAAATGTTAAAAGAATTACATAATATTAGTTAAATTATTACCCACTGTTACCTTTTCAAAAAGCATTGTTTGCGGCTGGCTAGGATTTATTTGTACACAACTACTGCTGTTTGTAGCATGGTAGTGCACACAATGTGCTATAAACTCTGAACACATACATAGGGCATGTGCTCAGAAGAGTTTACAATCTAAGAATACCAGAAAGATTCAAATGGTAGGGGAGAAGAATAAAACTCTAAAAATCAGAATATAACACTGTAAAACCTGTGTAAATATTGGCTATCCCAAACTGCTCCACTCTCATGCTGTTGTGAATTGAGTTATTTTGTGTAGCCATTATGGCAGAAGTGGGCCTCGAGGAGGGATTTGAAGGACAGGATAGTGGTCTTTCAGCACAGAGCATATTTCCTATGGAAGCTGAGGCAAAGAAAAAGGCAAAGAATGGTTGAGAGAGACGCAGACAAATGAGAGATCAAGTTTACCATCATGGACGAAATAGAGTTAAAACTACAGGCCGTTTGAGCTGAGGCTTTTGAGATCTTTGTTTCTATAGGAGTCTTTCTGCTCCTGCATATTCCCACTTGAAGTTCTCCTCAGTCAGTGATGACCTACTGTGCTCCTCTTCACACAACCAACCGAGATGTCACAAACAGACTATTATGATTTCAGGTGGGAAATCAGCAGCAGGAGCAGAAAAGCTCAGATGGAACAAAAATCCCTTTATCTTACAAATGCAGTTAGTAATAAAGCTGAGGGAAAATGAAAGATCCCTGCATAGTTTGTTTTCTGATTTTTATGTCTAAATAGAATTTCTTCCAGAAAAATGAGTGTATTTTAATTAACTTTTTTTCAGTCTGTTGGTGGATACAATTTACGCCTGCAAAATTAATTGCTTGTGCCTCCAGTTTATTTGCACTCCCCATCAGGTAATGAGAGGAGCAACAGTCATAGTCAGATTTGTTTCTGCGATTCACTTAGGGTTTCAAATATGTAAGTACAAATTGCACCCACAAAGGAAACCCTCCTATATATTTAATCTTTCACTTATATTCTTTTTTTAAATTTTAGATGTCTATTTTTTCCACAGTTTACCACCAAGTATTAAAGGGTTAATTAAATTTCATTGAAGTAGTTTTCTGAAATGATCCACTGTTTGATTGCAGATGAGATCTGCTAACAGTTCATCCTACATTTATAAGTAAAAAATTATGTTTATGCTCAGTACTGTTCTCCTTTTCTTTCCTCTTTTGCTTCCTCTGCCTGTGCAAAGTGCAAGTATCGAAAGCTGACTGTTTTTGTCTGATTTGAGGCAGGGAGTATTTTGGCATTTGAGCATAGGCTCTTGCTTCCCATCCTCTGTACTTGCCCTCTGGACATTGTCAACCTTGGAGTCCCTCTTTATTCTGCGCAGTCTGCTGCCCTTGTGGATTTTGTTTTCTCCTGGTAGTCTTTTGTGAATTGTTATTAAAAAGATGTGCCACATGCCTCCTTTTGGGGATTTATATAATCATGTTGACCAGTCACTTTCTGACGCTTCCTTCATGGTTATTATAAATTAAGAAAAACAGAACACCCATCCCAAACTCATGCCAGTCTAGTAAGGACAACCTGTCATTTGAGGATGCAGTTGTTTCCACTTTTAATCCCCTGCCTCTGTTCACTGTCCTTGTTCATGCCACAGGATGGGCAATCTCAGAGAAGGATCACAGAATGAGTTCTGTTTGCCTTCTGCAGAAGTTGTCATTCCCTTTGTGTCACCTCTGGCTTTGGGGGAAGACAGAAATCCTGTATTTGATACTGAATCCATGTCTTCTGCTCTGTAGCAAATAGTGCTGCCAGCTGAAGTCTTAATATAGCTGTAGCTTTCATGTATAGTTGAATGTTTTTTCCCCCCATAATTATCTTAATGGAGGATACCATTTTAGAAGTCTCATTTAGCATCCTCTGCAGAGTAAGAAAATCCCTTCCAGTCTGTCATGGAATTGTTGCAGTTGCTATGGTTAAATAGCGAAAGACCTGTGTTTCATATTGCATGCGTTTCACAGACTTTTTTCTTTTGCTTCCCATTATGTCCAGTGTCCTCACAACATCACCGTTTTTGCTGGCAGTGGGGAAAGTAGGAACTGATGATTTTATTTATTTGTTTCTTAGCAGATTTGAGATAATAAATTTTCAGTATGGGAAGGAGGAGAATCTTGAAGGCTTGTTGAGCCATGGAAATGATGTGTTCAATCTGGAGTTGGAGGCAGATGCAGACGTGCTTATGCTGGGCTTTCTATCTAAAGGTAAGGTGACATAATTCATTAATTGAGAACACCAGGATATTAGGCAGATCTTGAATGAGCTTTCTTTGTATAAAAAGAGTTCTGGTTAGTTTGTATAGAATTATATGTTATGGTTTAAACCAGTATGATCAACCATTAAAATGTTGGTTTCTCCTTCTGAAACAAGAAAACAAAGAATATGTAGGATTTTGAAATGGAGATTTTCTAAGGAGCCTTTTCTTATACCCTGGGGGATCCTGCCTTAAGAAAAATTACCTGGGTTGTAAATCACTTAACTGTGATTCCGAAAGTCCCCATTCAAACAATTTATGGTAAATCTCCCTCTTTGTAATCTGTTATCGGGATAACTGTTCCAGAAATGATCTGATACCTGGATTGTTAGTAACTCTAAATCATAAGGTTACTGACTGAATGTATGTTTTACTGATTGTTCTAGCAAGGGTCATAATCTGACATGGAGTTGAAATGTGGACCTGGATTTGATACATGGACCAGGACTTGTTTTATTATAGCGTAGCTGTAAGGCTCTATTAGTGTTCTAGTTACAAATCATTGATGAAGTTTGTTGTACACACAGCAGACTGGAACATCTGGTCCATGTTCCAAGAGACTGACTTGCCTTGTAATTTAGTAAAGAAAATCAGCTCGGAGTCATAATGTGACGTACACTGGATGATGAATTGATGGTTTGATTTCCAAAGAGCAACTATGGTATCTAGAAGATTCTTCTACTGATTCTTCTAATAACCAAAGCCTTCTTTCCTTAGGGAGATTATCATTGCAGAAAAAAGTGTGTGTGATTTTAGGCAAGATTTGAGTAAAGAAAGTTGGCTGCTTGCAATGCAAATGGGGACACGGAATGTCAGGCATAAATAGCAGTGTGAAAGAAGGTGTGAAGATGAGTACAAGGAATCAGAATGGGTTGTTTAAGAGGGACACCTGGGAGAAGCAGAGGCATCAGGTGACGGTCCTGTTAGAGGACAGTCTAGAGTTTGGTTGGGGTGGAGCTTTGACTTTGGCTAGAAATGTGAGGTGAAGTCTGTGGAATATCTGGCCAGAGCCTAGAAATTATTTTGGCCATAAAATCTTACTTTGGGCTGAAATTCGGTATAGAGGAGCTTAGACGAGATCAGAGTTCACTTCCCCACTCTTAAGCCAGCTTTTTAAAGATGGAAATCCTTTCAGCTATTTTAAGAGGTCCCCCAAAATATCCTGGCTCTGGTTGTTTCTTGTATTTTAATTTAGGACCCAGTTCTACCTTGTCCTTTGAGATTACACTAGTGGGAAGGGGATAAAGAAAGGTTTTACCCAAGCTCTTCCATGCTGAAGCCTGGGTAAATGTTGTCATAAAACTCTCCTGATCACGTCTGGCTTGTGGCTGTTGACATACCCATAGAGGGTGGCTTGCTTCACTACCTGCTGGATCAGCGGGCAGCAATCAGTCTCCGAGTGCTCTCCCGTCGACTCCTGTACTCCAGTGCTGCGAGAGGCGCAGGCAGAGTCAACGGAGGAGCGGCAGCAGTCGACTCACTGCGGTGGAGACACCACGGTAAGTCGATCTAAGTACGTCGACTTCAGCTACGTTATTCACGTAGCTGAAGTTGCGTAACTTAGATCCTCTTCTCTCCTCGCCCCTCCCCACCCCCCTGCCCCCCGTGTAGACCAGGGCTCAGTGCTGCATATAGTAGTAGGTGTTGAGGGAGCACATTCTGCACATTTCTGCAGCAGTGCTAAACTGTGCTGCCCTCAGTCTTCTCTGATCCATTCTACCTTGCTCAGGTCTCTGTGGAGTTGCAGAAATGCTGAACACTGAACTCAAGCCTTGAGAGAGGGAGCTCTAGGGTTACATTTTAAAATATACAATATTGCTGACAATTACATTTTGTTGGCTACTTATCCATTACTAGGCAGGAGACCATTTTATTTTCAAAATATTTCACAAACATTAAAACAAATACACTAGCAGGGTTCAAATGGCTTTTACTTTTTCATAATGTTTTCTTGCAAAATGAACTTACCTTAAATACACTGATGCACATGACTGAGTCTGTAATTCTAAATTCAGTGGGTACCTTCAGGGTGTTTCATTAGCACTTTTAGCAGTAGTTAAGAATTATGGACCAAATTTTTAAAGGTATCTAGGTGTCTAACAGTTAGTTCAGCAAATCTGGCCCAGAGTGTCCAAACCTGCCTTGCCTAACTGAAGGAACTGTGTGACAGCAGAATCGGGATCTGGTCCTTAATGTCGTGTAAAATTGTACAACAATATGTTACTATCCTGAAAATCTTTACCAGAGAAGGTCCTGTAGCATTTGTGCTGTGAAAACTCATCCGTAGCGAAATCATATTCAACTGCACTTGCTGTTAGTTTTCATTTTAATTCTATTCTGAATTAATTACCATATTGTTCTTTGATAACATGTGAGAAATGGCTTATTTTACCTTTCTAGAGGGCCTTGATCTATTTTTGGTATGGTAACAGGGGTTTTTTTTCTTTTGTTTAATTTGTTTTAGTTATTGCGCTTATGCTTTCAAATGAAAGCATCTTTGGTATCTGATACGTTTTGTTTTTAGATGCATTAACTATTAGTTTTTTTAAAAAAAAATTGGAATCATCTTTTCTTTGTAGAAAAGATGTATTTCTCATTTTGCTTTGCACGTTTTCTTGCACGTTGCTTCATTGGATGGTTGCATAACTGAGCCATCTCTCTCTGGAAAAACAAACCTTTCCATGTTTTGATTACACAGGATACAATACCATGTATTTCAAAGAACTCATGTGCTGACACATTAATGGCATATGTTCTTGATTCTGCAAAGTACAGAGCACTCAACTCCCACTGAAGTCAATGGAAGTTTTGGGTCCTCAGCACCTAACAGAAAACACTTGAGTATCAAGCCCACCTTGATAACGAAGGATAAATTCAGCTGGCTTGGCTACAATAAAAAGTAATCCAGACCTCTGTTCCTTTGTCTGAATGTTGAAGTACAGAAAAATCTGGTTCACTTTTCTTCTTTTCGTTTCTATTTGGGGCCAACAGCCAAAGTACAGGCGACTGCCAGAGAGTTTGTTTTCATGAGAGTTCTAACTGAATTTTACACGCCAAAGAATTTCAGATAGCTGAGCTTAGGGTCTCATGAACATTGTGCTGCTTCATTGAAATAAACCGCTACACCTTTAGAGACTGACCCATTGTACCCATTCTTGGGAGTTTAGTACATGAAGAAATCCTGGAAATTACAGATTTGAGGCTTACGATTTTTACTTCCTCTTTGTCGCAGTAGCTTCCTAGAGGTCATATATACTTGTAACCCTGTGCTTTATAGTAGGCACTTGGTAACATCCAGTCTAGTCAAGGGTGAATTAATTCCGGCTTCCAGTCTAACTCCCAAACTTTCTTGAATAGGGGTAGAATTTCCATGCTAGTTTAAACATGGAAAATGATGGATTGCTTGCCCTCGCCATCTGCTGGGAGCCAGTGTGGGATTTAGTCTGTGTGCAGAGCTAGGGATTACCTAAACTATTTAATGGGGTGCTCACTAACTGAACTATAGACGATCTAGCACAGAGCTTAGAGTTGTGCTGAGCCTCCTCTGTGAGATCAACTAGGCTAGAAAGTGGTGCCAGTGTGTGATCTGAGGTGGTGACGTCAGGAATAGAGAGAGAAATCAGAGGTAGGGGGAAGGTTTAGTGATAGGCCTGTTGGTAGAGATCAAAATATGTAGAGATACAGAAAGTTGTAGGCCTGCTTGGGAGGAGAGGTCATGGAGGACAATGGATCTTTGAAGAGAAGGTTGGAGGGATTTGAGGCATGGCACAGAACTGGGAGTCAAAGCTCAGAGTTGTACTCCTAGATCTAACAAGACTCCCTCCATGGCTTTGGGCACCTTCCTTAAACTCTCAGTGTCAGCTCCCTCATCTGGGAGGGAAGAAAAGAGTGGGGGAGGATAATAATGCTTAATTATTTCACAGGGATGTTGTGAAGAATCAGTTAATTTTTGTAAAGCACTGTGAAGATGAAAAGCACTGTGATACTGTGTACTCTAACCAGCCAAACCTCAGAATGCCTAAATGGACCTCCTAAACCTTTTGATGTTAATAGATCACAAAGCTTCCTTGAACAAAGATTAATCACTCTTATGTTGTCCTGTACTCATTTTGCATTTGTAGGTCTATGTAATTTTTTGTTTTGTTTTTATATCCCTGCACAGTGTGTTCATTTTGCAAGGAATTTTTTAAAACAAACAAACCCCCCCAGAAAGTAAGATTCAAGCGCAATAGTTTAATGATAAATGCTTGTTTCTTAAAGTGTTTCAGTGGTATAAATGCAAGAATATTTAAAAACAGAACTGTAAAACTGCAGGTCACTCTCTGTTGAGAGAAAACTGTCTTGTCATATAGAGACATGGAGAATAATATGCCATGGAACAAATGTAAATGTTCAAGTCAGTTGTCTGCAACAATCACACATAAAGAGATGATTGCTCATAAAATTCCTGAAATTGCACGTACCCACAGGGAGTAGGGAACTGCACTATATTTTAATATTCTAGATAACTCATCCTCTTCTAGAGTGTCATATCAGTCTCATTACTTGTCCTGCTGTAGCATGAAAAAGCTGCCAGGTGTTGACTGCTCCCAGTCTTCAGTGGGAGTTTAGGGTACTTGGCCCCTTGCATGATCATGCCCACAATGATGGTTTTTGAAAGAGTTGGCAGAGTGCCCTTTTGAAATTCTTATTCAAAAAGAAAAGCTTTTTTTTGGTGTTTTTCTTTGATAAATTGTTACGTAACAAAAACGATTACTGTAAAATGCCTGAAAGAGGGAGTTATTTAACTGGTTTAATTAACAAATTATACATATAGATTTTAATGAATGAACAGTATATATCTGTGGGGGCACAAGTAAACCATCCCCTTCCATCTCCAGTCCTCAACTCCACCTTGTCCAGCCATGCAGGAAGAAAGACAGGCGGTAATGGATATGGTTTAATTAGGTTGCAGTTTAGTCAAGTGAAGTATCTGGAAGTACCTGGCAATAAATTGTCAGGTCATCATTCTTTCCTTAATCATTTCCACATAATCCCCAACCTGGTCCCAAACATCCTGCTGCTGAGACCCCAGTGCCCTCCCTCACATGAGGTGAAAGGGGGATATAAAATGAAGGCGAGTCAGCTCCCTGCTGTACTAGATGTAGGAGACCCAACCTCTCATTATTCAGCTCCCTTCAGGGATGCTTTCCTTCAAATCCTCATCCCGACCATTTTATCCACTAACGCTATCCCTTCCACAACAAGTACATCTGTAGCCTGATCCAGGTTAGAGGGCTTTTCTGGGACTGCACAGGCCTTAGAATCTATAAAGCTATAAATACTATTCGTGGAGGAATTCTGCACCAAAAATTTCAAAATTCTGCGTATTTTATTTGTCAAAATAATGCAATATAATCACACTAGTTTCAATTGTTTTGGTAATTTATTTAAACTACAGCACAAAAAGAAGTCACAATAACTATTCAGCATTTCCTAAACACATGAAAATTAAGTTACAAACACTTGGTAACTAATACCCTGAATTCAGTTATAATTCTGGATTTTTATTTAAATTACATTACAGAAAATCAAACAGCAAAAACAAAATTGAAAGTCTGATCAATTTAAAATGACATTCTCACATGAAAGTCATACAGTTTTGCAAATCATTGTCCTGTATTTCAGTGCAATCCAGTATTTTCATTTAAATGATAGTACAGAAAACAAAGAACCTTCAACTTTTTCTCACTTCGTGATTTCCTTCTGCTAGAAAAGATCAAATTGTACAGTGAAAAACTTCTCTCTGCTTCTGCAGAATTTGAGACCGCATTTATGCAATTCAAAGGCCAGCTTGGCAATATTTGGAATTCTCTCGGTCACTGAAAGCCAAAACACTTGCAGATCTACAGAAATAGGTTGACTTTGAATAGCTTCAGGGACAATCTTTTCCGTGTACAATTTTAGCTCCTGTTCCGGTACCTCAGAGAAACCAGGTGTTACTTGAAAGTATTCACAGTGTTCGTGCAGGATATAAACACAGTGAGGATCGAATAACCTACAAGCTATCAGAAAATTTAGATCTGGTTGTCCAAATTACAAATATTTGTCAGGCTTTTCAGATGCTGCATGGAATGCCTCTTTAAAGAGATCTAGACAGGCAAATCTTTTAACATGAGATAAGTTTTCTGCCTCCATAAATTTCAAGAACTCTGAGGTGCTTTCTGAAGGGAGCTCTAGGTGTGAGCTAAAATATATCTGTTGTTCTTCCAGAAGGTCAAGTGCTTTAACTGTGCAAGGCTTCCTGCTCTCAAATGCCAGATGTAAACTGAGAATTTGTTCATATTTCTGTGCTAGAAAAGTGATCTGTACTTTCAACAATGCATAATTAGTTGGCTCATTCAGCATTTTCTGAATAGTTTGCACAGAAACTGGGAGCTGCTGTTACACTCTTCATTAAGAATTATTTGTAGAACTGAAAGTTCTTAGAGTGATACTGGACAGCATGGAACCAGCTGTTCCAGCGTGTTCTACCTGAACTAGGAGGCATGGATGCTTTGGCATCTGGAGACTCCTCTTGTAGTTTCTGGTT
The DNA here is from genome assembly GCF_015237465.2 of Chelonia mydas. Lineage (NCBI taxonomy): Eukaryota > Metazoa > Chordata > Testudines > Cheloniidae > Chelonia > Chelonia mydas. The sequence continues at coordinate 181,421,709 of NC_057849.1, forward strand.
CATGAAATAGAGGTACCTTGCTTTCTGACTACCCGAGTTATAGAACATGTTTTTGAAGCACCTTACAAATGTATCAACCAGCTGAAAAGACTTTCTAAATGATTCAGCAATTAAATTAACAATATGTGCCAAACAGGTTATATGCACAGAATTTGGAAACAGTGTAGAAAACACAGAATCAAATGCCTTTTTCATGTAACTAGCATTGTCTGTTTCAATTACTACAACATTTTCATAATCAATCTGGTACTCATTTACTCCTTTGACTACAGCCTGTGAAACAGTTGAGTGATTAACAGCCTCTAAAAACAGTGTTAACCATGCCCACTGCAATCAGGTTGTAATGGTGCAAACAGATACATTCAGAACTGATCTTGCCTCATCATCACAACATTTATCAAAGAGAACAGCGATTTTCTTGTCTTGAAGCTTCAGTTTTAAGTTTTCCTTTCCTTTGAGGGTAAGTATGTCTCAGTCAGTTGTGTCCTACCAAGAATCGCACCACCATTGTGGACCCTGCTGTCAAGAAGTTCCCTCACAAGTGGGTGGTCAGTCTTTGACAAGGGGATGTTGGCACCCGCTAGTGTCTTCACCCATGCTGTACAAATCTGAAAGTAGAAGAAGTTAGATAAGTCTTGAGTGAGCACAGATATTTACCATCCATGTAACATCTTTAATCTTAGATTAATAATTTATTCATATATTTCTGAATTTCTAGATTTTAATTTAGATTTATAGTATAGTAAATGATCACACAGTTATCACTTACAAAAAAGTAGTTTAAAAACAGAGCTATCTATTCAAGATCTCGGAGCAAGTGAAGAGACCCCATCACTATGACTGTTCTATGATACTTATCTTATTTTTCTGTATTATAACATTTTCTTATATTTCCACTCACCTCCACATGTTCTTTCTCTGCCAATGTTTTGTTTTCAAGTGTACTTATAATGGTCTTCTAATGTTTATTTCTGCCTTCCTCTTAAGCCGCATCTTCCTTCAGTTTGTGGGGTTTTTTTATGCAAAACTATCCACAATTACAGAGCATCGTTCATGATTGAGAACAACATTGTACAATGTGCAAAATAATTTGTCCCCGTCCGCATGCAGTTTTGTAGGAAATTCGTGAGCACGAGAACCTGGAGTAGCTGTTTTTGATGCGTGATGTGAAGGACATTCACGTTGTGCAAAAGAATGAATATCTCTTTGCCCTTTGGTAACTTCATCTGGACCTGGCTGGGTACTTTGGGAAATGCTTGGTTCTGATTGTCCTGACATTTAATTGACTGCTTAATAAATGTTTTGTTTGCCCTCAGTCTCTTTTTTTTTTTTTTTAAAGTGGGTAAGTAAATTAAATTCTTAGCTATAATCTAACCCCATTGTGCCACTTGGTCACAGGAAAAAAGTAAGAAAGCACATAGATCTTCCTAGCTGAGGATTCCCTTACATCATTTATAATAAGACTCCTTTACATCACTCTAGCAATGTAGGGGCCTTAAAACTTTCACAGGTTTTATGCTTCTGGGGGAATTGACTAAGAATGGGAAAATGTTAACTAACAATAGCAACATTAACATTAGCAGTCAGGCTGCTTCATTTCTGCCTCAGAGAGTGAGCTCAATTAACCATCAACAGCAACTTTAACAATGTTATTAACTACAGAGTCAGCTGCTACATTTGTGCCTCAGAGAATGAATCAATTAACTCAGGCAGGGCTGCTACATTTGTGCCTCTAGCCTGCCTCATGCATAATAAAAAGCCCTACCTTTCCATGCCAGTGAGCTGCAGTAGCAAGGTAGAGGGACACAGGTACACCTAGCCCCGCCCCCCTCCAACAGTGATCATGCAGGCACACATGCCCCGCTCCCCTCCCCCATCTCTGAGGCTGATAGATTTTTAAAAAAAAATAAATATGGGATTCTTTGATTAGAAATCTATTTAATTATGCTCATTAGAGCCATGACTAACTCATAATTGGCTAGTTATGCTTGCTTTTTGTCTTCTCTGAGAGAGCGTATGGACTATAACAGTACAGGACAATTTGGTACATGGTGATTGTTCTGTTCAAGTTTTATTTTAAAAAAATTGTAGAAAAAGTTGGTTAGCTGCTTTGCTTGATCATAGGAGGATGGGGATTTAGAATTTAAATCTTTTTTCATGAGCAACATCCATGAAAATGAATCAATCCTGTTAAAAAAAAACTTCTTGCCTCTTCCCAGTCTTTCAATGAGCTGACCACATTGATGATGTCCCCCTCAGGGACAATTATCATCAATATGGACTAGAGCAACCAACCCCTTCTTAAAACTCTGAATAACAATTACCTAAGTCAAATCCAACAGTAAATCGGTCATGAAAATCTGTCATATTCCTTCTAGTGGATAGTTCTATAATTTAATGAAGATTTCATGTGGGCATGTTGGAGAATAAGGTCCTTTCAGAGGTTCATTCTTTTCAAATGAAAGAGTTCAGCTTCATTGAATGTTCACGTAAAAATCCAGGAAGATGTAAAATATTTCCTGACTTGGTGGACTGACGTTACTTTAGAGAGACACCACTAGTGGCAGCCAGTGCAACTGTCCTAAAATGCAGCGCCTGCCTTAGAGGGTGGGTAGCCTGCTCCGGAGATGCCTCAGTCCAGCAAATCTGGTCAAACGATAGGAGAAGTCACATCAGCTTCATGGAGCTGAGGGATGCAAGACTGACTCTAATAAAATTACTGTTTTTCAGGTTTTTCTCTAAAGTAACCACAGTCTGGTATTTGAACTGACAAGGATAAAACAGCATCTAGAGATCACAAGTCTTTTTCATTGTATGGAAGCCCGTCCCTTAGAGCATAAAGCCAGTCTCAAATACCAAAGTGGACTCCCTGAACAAAAGCTGCTGACAGCCAGGGAATGGTCCCTGAACCAGAAAGAGGATGTGGGGAGAGATTCTTGGGTGCTCCAAAGATAGATCGATTCACTTCAGCTGAAAACTTCCTAATATCAGTGTTCTTCTCCAGGCCAGTCAACAGAAAGTCATCCAGACTTGGTGTCCTGATGCACCATAACTGATATATACATATCCCCTAGTACCTCTGGTAGCCAAGGTAATGCAGAAGATGTAGAGGAAAACAGCTATGGTCATACTCGTTGACCCACACTGGCCAAAGAGACCATGATTTAAAGAGAGAATACAGATGTCAGCGTGCTTTCCAATCAATCTCCTGATGAGATCAGATTTCCTGTGTCAGAGACCATTGTGTCAGGTACCTCAATCACTGAACTTAGCCTAGCTGCTAAAAGGGAAGCTATGAAAAATAAGTCAATAAGGCAAAGTAATATATCACTGATTCACATTGAAAAGGCTCTTACAAATCATTGGCAGAAATTCTTGCACTGGTCTTGGACGGGACATGAGCCCTAAAAACCCATGAACTTCAGATGTACTCAGCTTGTTACAAGACAGTCTCTCAGATAAACAAAGACACTCATCCTTGCACATCATCGAAGGCTTGTAGGGGGAATATGATAAATCCAGCATTGCTGGTACCTCAGAGTTGAAGTTGCATCCTCCCCTAGAAAGGAAGGAAGGATCTGGTGGTTTAATAGACTGGCAAAGTCATGATGTGCAAGTTCTGGGGCTTTTTTCTTTGCTCTGCACCCTGGGGCTCATCTCATACATGGCAGCAAAGGCCTCTTAGATTTCCTGCCATTGACTACTCGCAACAAGTCTGCCAGAAGTAGCGGAAGGAAGTTAATACTAATTCCTATGCACATTTCCATTCAGACAGTTCTTCTGTCCCCAGAGCAATAAACCCTCGAGACTAATGGTTGCTTCCGAGCACCACACTGCCTCTTCTTCCTTCCAGGACTCAAGGGGAAGAGATGTGGTAGCTTGAAGGGCTGTGTGAGTACTCTCAAGGAAAGGCAGGGAGGTATCTTTCAAGCTCTGTTTTTCCTTCCTGAACTCTCCACTTTCCCCTCTTTTGCTCCTCTGTACTAGTGGAGAATTGGTCCCCGATAACTTTCAGCAGTTCAATTTTTTGACAATAAGCTGTTTACATTTGTTTTCTCTCTAGCTAAGAGAGCACTATTCTATTTTTATACTTTGTCATGGTAAAACTGCCATTGATTTCATTACCACCCACTAAGTCAGTGCTTCTCAAACTTATTTGATCAGCCCCCCCTCCTTTGTGTCTGAAGTTGTTTATGCCCTCCCCCCCCCCCCCCCCCACATACCGCCACCCAGCTCTGAAGGCAGAGCAGAGAGCAGCGATGCTGGCTGGGCACCCAGCTCTGAAGGGTAGCAATGTGATTTGTCAGTATCGCATTTCACAGCAGACTTAAAAGTAAAAGGGCAGCAGCGCAGAAGTAAGGGTGGTAATGTGAAAGGTGATACTTCTCAATATCACTTTTCACAGCAGACTTAGCGCCCCATTGCCACCCTTACTTCTGTGCTGATGCTGCCACCCTGGGGCTGACAGCTGGAGCCCTGCCGCCACCTCCCGATGAGGAACTGGGGGTTGGGAGGGGGGGAGAAGGAGAGCCTGAGCATAGGGATAGAAGGAAGGTGGAAGGAGAGCCCAAGCCTGGGCTGCCTCCTGGTGAGGGATGGGGTAGGGGTAAGAGACTGAGCTCCGCTGGTGTGGCTCTGACTGTCCCTTTTATCCCTGCGTGTGCATGGCCCTTCGACATGAGGCCCAGCAACCGGGGGCTGACAGCCAGAGCTCTTCAAAAATAAACCAACCATAAGACACACAGCTCGTGCCTCCCTTGACACATTCCCATGCCTCTTTTGCCCCATAATTTGAGAACTGCCGCACCAGGTCTTGCGGAGCGCTCTTTTTGTTATAAGTGTAACTGAAATAATCTCTTAAGCTGGGAAAGGAAGGAGAATATTTTGTTTAATAAAATTGCTCGTGAATGTTTCAAAGTCTACTTTAATGAGAAGAAAAACAGTATTTTGGGGGTATGATTTTTTTCTTTTCTGCCTCTGTACTCCTTTCCTGCAAAATTGAGAGTAAAGGTTATTTTTTTATAACATGATGTAGTCCTCTGAAAATAGCAAAATGATTCTGATGTTGTGTTATCTAATTCTCTCCAGTCACATTTTGGAACAAGTGTCAGTAGCTACTTTCGGATGCATTTAAGCCAGTAATGCAATAGCCATTAGCTTACTTTAAGAGGCTCAACGTTTTTCCTTGTTATCCTCAAAGTGTTGAGGACTTCTAAACTAAATGTTGAGATTATAGTGCATGATTATTTTTTCAGTTATCTTGTCTCCATATTCTTATTCCGATGCATATATTCTCTTAAAATATTATTTTTTTGAATGAACCCTTACTAAAAAGTAATGCAGGAAAGTCTCTTGTGAAAATGTGTTGCTTCATTGCCAAGTGCAATTCAAAATAAAACGATGTAGACACCTAATTGCATGTTTTAACAGAAAATTTTCAGTGAAGTTTTGGCACGAGGGGAAAAATTACTTACTAACTTTTTAGCATTTCAACTCTTAACAGCTGTGTAGACCAAACTTAAAGATCCTGTTCATAAATTTCTTATATTTCAATAAGGTCAAAATTGACACAAGTTCTATGCCTAGCAGATAGCTTTTGAAGTCCCATTCCTTGGAACACATTACAAGGGTAATATTTCAAAAGGATGTGCTGTTCTTGAATCCTTTCTCCAATGTAGTAAACGCTAACATCGTTCAACATCAGGCAGGCATATCTTGTCCCTCTTCTACTTTGTTTTGAATATTTACATGCATTATAGCCAATGTGAGCAAAATCCAAGTCATTGTTTTTGTTAGAATATGGCCAGGACTTTTTAATGTTCTCTCAGGGTACTATTGTTGTTTTTATTAACACAGCATGTTAAACCATCTTCTGATTGGGTTATAAGTCACTGGTACTGATCTCATATGTGATTCAGTTTTTTTTTTTTTTTTTTTTTTTTAATTTTGGGTCCTGTTCCCCCCCCCCCCCCAACTGAGTACAGTGCAGCTCTGACTTTCTGAATTCTGGTTAATTGAAATTCCCAGTTTTCAAAAGTTTAGGAATATCCCGCAGGAGTCACGTTGCCTGACACTCAGTGCCCATATCTTTGATGCTCCTCTACATCTCAATTGGGGATCTGCTAGGGAGTTTCAGTCCTGCAGAGCTCCACAGGGGCTTAACTTCAGCCTTCCAGAGCTTAGGAGATCTGGAGTGCTCTAGCTCCCTCATAGCCATGATTATGTGACTCCTGGATTTTTACAAAGGTTCCAGAGGTCTCTAAGATTGGGATTTTGTGGTATTAATGTGTACAAATCACTTAGTGCCTCTGAATCCTCTGAAATATGCAAGAATACTCTACAAAGCACTCTGTTACTTAAGTATTGTATTATATTGCCAATTTATCAAGCGCATATGCAGTGTCCCGCATGGAGAGCAGATCAGTGGTAAATCCTCAGTGGAATTTCCTAAATAATTGCCACAGTGCTGATAGTGGAATTAGAGAATTGTGAAATACTTTGCTGCATTATCAATAAACTTGACCACCTCCGGCAGCATTTGGACACTGGCTTGCAATTTTTTGTATAGCTGATTCTTTTCCAAAACACAGCTGTTTTATTTATGTAGTTGTCCACATGAGCGGTTGTCTGCATGAACTCTGTAGTTTGTCTAATGGCCACCTTCTCTGTTTTGCACATGCATTTTGGCAGACTGAAACTCTGATCTATAGATGTTCGTGTATTACGTCACTGAGTCAGTGTTAGCACTTGTCTTGGCTCCTTTGAACAAGGTACATCTGACACAAATTAAAATTATTGATTGATTTAGCGCAAGTCTGTGGCCGTAAATTCTTCTCAAATTGTATGGCATCTGGTTTATTCTTTGTTGCCAGTCCTTGTCTCAATAGCTGTATCTCTTTGGCAGACATACTGATATTTCACTCGGATGGCTTTTCGGTTACCATTATGGTAAATGAAGTTAGCATTAAGAAAATAAGATTTACAAATTTTATACTAAAATATGGATAGGCCTTTTGTTCACTGATGGGCTTGATTCTGGTGTGACCTATACCAATTTATGTAAATGAATAATTTAAATCAGCAATATTTTGTTTTAGATATTTGGGATACTTTTAGTAAACACAAATTAGCAGTGTTAATTATGTGTATACTCCCAAGAACAGGCAATTTTGAATATTTTTCCCTTTTACTTGCACATATTTTAAGAAGTTGTTTGGGGGTTGGGGGGGGGTTATTAATTGGCTTTTTAAAGTAGCTGCTAGTTTCTCAAATTTGACCTTGAAGTTATTTTAAACAAATCAGATTATTCTAACTAGAAGTTATCTATTTATATCAAAAGTTACAGATTTTTGGTTTAGAAACTGAAACGGTCATATCAGAAGATTATACTTAGTGACATTTCAAAAAGATGTCTGAAAAGCTTACCCTGTTAATTGCTTCTTTTATCAGGTATTGCAAGAAATGCATTGTTACTGCTATAGGTTATAGTCAATGTAGACTCTAAGGGCCAAATTCATCCATGTCAGATATTCACTGAAGTCATTAGAATTCCAGTGGGGATGATTTTGGCCCTATGTGAACAGGGATGTTTATATTTGAGTCAAAAGAAAGTAAGTTGAGGATATTTTTATAAATCAACAATGGGCTGGATGGACCTTTGGTCTGACCCAGTGTGGCCATTCTTATGTTCTCAACCAGCATGTGGGAGGCCCAGATTCAAATCCCTCTCTGCGTGTTGTGGAAGACTTTAATCCAGGTCTCCCACCTCCCAGGTGAGTGCCCTAACCACTGGCCTATAGGATATTCTGGGGTGGGAACTCACAGTGTCTCTTGTTGAAATTGTTCCACTTTGTATGAATAATTAAATAACCATTGAGGCAGACAGTGAGTGAGAGTGCCTCTGTAGCCCAGTAGTAGGACATCTTCCTGAGATATCAGAGAGTCCAGGTCCAGTCCCCATCATGCAATGAACACGTCATATAAAATACTGTAATAGAAGAAGAGACTGAGATATACACGTACATAAGACATTCACCAGGGAGTTAAAGACCTGTGGTCAAGTCCCTTTTCCATGTAAGGCAGAATGGGGATTTAAACCTGGATCTTCCACATCCTGGGCGAGTACACTAAACACTGGCCTGTTTGTGAGAAAGTGCTGACCTGGTTTATGCACCTAACTCCAGGAGAAAGCTCACAACTGTGAATTCCAATTGAAGATAGGGGCCTCCGTCTGGCCTGGACTTTGGCACCTAAATTCCTTTGAGGGGCAGGCCTGATGCTACACCCCTCTCCTTGGCATTTCCCATTGGCTAGCTTAGACAGCTCCTCACTCAGCAGTCTCATTTTTGTGCTCCCTTTCTTTGGTATCGAACTCTCCCCATACATTGTATAAGGATTATGGGCGCCTAATTCAGAGCTGTCAATTCCGCTTGGCAGCAGGGCACCTAAACGTTCGGCATTGCAGTGCTGAGCCTAAGAGCCTAAGTCACTTGAAAATGGAACTTGGGCTCCTAAGTCGCTTTAGAAATTTGTACCCACCTTGTATGTTTTGCTCATTTTGCTCAGACCAGCGCTTGAAAAATTCCAAAGATAGGAAGCACTTTCCACTTGGAAAGTAGGGAAGTAATGTGATCCATGGCCTCCGGAGACCCTTCATCTCTCTTCCTCCTGTCACCATTTGTCTGTTTTGTCTTTTAGATTGCAAGCTCTGCAAGGAATGGGCAGGGTCTTTCTATGTATTTTTGCAGTATCTGATCTCAAGTTCGGGCCTCTAGCCTCTGCAGCCATACAAATACCAATAATACATACAAAGATAATTAAAAGAATGTTAAGGGTCAAGCACTCAAAAGTTAGGAAATGCCAGATTTAAGGTTGCGTGTGCAAATATGCTTTTGCCCCCTTGTACATTATGATACACTCCATCACATGATCACATACAATTTTTCCCTACAGGATGCTGCCTTGTTTGGTGCACAGAATGAACACTGCTCACTAGTAGCTATTCAGTAATCCTTTTTATCATCATCATTTAACGTGTAGTCCCAGGCATTATTTATTGCACACTGTCCAAACCCAGCTCTAAATACAAAATTATTAATTTCCTCCATGTCCTGTCTCCATTCCCTACCATCTCCATGCCCCAGTTTTCCCACCCTCCAGGCCCAGCTTTTCAACCCTTTGCATTCCAATAAGGCTGCTCCTTTCTCTCCACGTTGCCTGCGTACCAGCCTGTGAAGCATTGAGAGAGAGTCTCCCTGATCTCAGTTTCTGTGCTAGGCACCCCTAGCTTTGACTACTGGGAGCAGCAATGGCATAAAGCCTGCTCAGTCCCTGCAACCCAAGGATGAAGCATGCTCAGTCGCTCTCTGGTGATGGCTCACATGCAGCCCATAGGGGCTCAGTACAAATGGAATTTTCAGAGAATTACTGAGCATTTATGAACTGCAATTTTCAGAGGCTTACAGCTTGGCCAAATTTGGGTGAAAGTTCACAAGGGCAGTAAATGACACACCCTTGATACCAGGAACATCTGCTGCCAAATTTCAAGTCCCTGTTGTGGAGCACGGAGTTGCTAGAGCTTATCAAAGAAACAATTGTAAGAACTTCTTAACATGGCCAAAACAATGCATTTTCCCCAATCCCATTCTGAAAAATGGCTGAGCAATGTTTGCTAAAATATGTATTTATATGTAAAACAATATGAGCCTGAGGCAGACACCTAACATGGAAAATTTCAGCCCAGATAATTAATTGGGCAAATTAATAAGCAATTTTAAAACAGGAGCTTAGAATGGAAATTGTCAGGCAATTCTAACTATAGCATTTACCTACGCTGCCCATAAAAAGAAAAATGGGCTTAACTCTGCCCTGGCTGAAATCACTGGGTGTTTTGCTATTGACTTGACTAGGAGCAAAAACAGGCCAAATATTTGATGTCTGTTATCACAGATTTTAATTTTTTATTCACGTTGAGAAAAGTTTCTTAACTTTTGAACATTCACATTGCTGGGCTAGGGGGAAAAAAGTGAACAGTCTCCTTTTAACTGTTTCCAAACCCCATGAGGAGTACAGGAGAACCTAACACTAGAAATGGCTTATGTAAAATGTAATATATATTGATCAAGTAAATTGTACTGCTAGGGTGTCTGTATTTTGTTGTTGTAAATCAGAAAAAGGAGATGAGAACTAGGGGAAAATACTCTGTATTCTGGCCATACGTATTTTGCCAAAGCTGTTTGAACCCTTTGGTTTCAGCCATGTTGTTTATTCGTCTCCTAATACGATGAGCAGTTGTGTGCTGGTCTGTTACATCTGGCAAAGAAAAGAATGGGAAACCTGTTGTGGATTAGTCAACCAGACTGCGGCAGATGTTTAAGTTGAAACCCTGACTATAAAAAGACAAAATAAACTGACCATGGTATGTGACAGCATTGCTGATATGCCAGCAGCCTGCAGAGGAAAATGGAAAGTGACCATATCCACGAGAAAGAAAGGGCAAGATTTGTCAGAGAGAGACACTGCGATTTCTGATGTGCTTGTTTGTCATCTTTTCCCCCTTTTATTTCAAAAAGCAGAAATGGAGCCTAAAACTTAATTGGTAATTTCCATTCTAAAGGAACAAAAAGGACTGTGCGGTTTTGAGTCTGCAGATAAATATGATGAATAAAGCCCTTCTGCGTGCTCCTCCAAGTGAGTATTTTAATAATTAGCTTAATTAATTGTTGCATTACACCTAGAAATATTTTGACAAAGTACTATACTGTAAACAATGACTAGATACAAGTGAATGTGTACAAGGAGAATGCATGTACACTACATTATATAGAAATACCTTTTGGAGGTTACTTATTAATCACATTCATTACAGTAGTGCATCAGGACCAACCTAGCCGGGAATCCCAGTGTGTTAGGCACTGTACAGATGCAGAGTAACATGCAGTCTCTTCTCCAAAGAGCTAAGTAGGAAAGAAAAGGGGAAAGGAGCATAAATCAAATTCTAGAGGACTAAGGCCTTGTCTACACACACAGTTTGCACCAGTTTAACTAAAATTGGTTTTGAAATATATGTAGTTACACCTGTGCGCACCCAAGTGTATTCAGACTTAAATTCCTTAACTTCTGGCTTGTATCAATTTAGACTTTTTTGGGAAATATGATTCCTGCAAGATGAGCGGAAACTAAGTGGGGTAGGCAATATTTTAAAGTGTGTTGCAAGGAAATTGGCCAAGAACTTGCCGTTGTAATTAATATGGGAGATCTGTAACTCTGGCCATTTAGACAGCTCAGTTCTTGTGTAACTGAAATAAGTGCCATCTTTCACCTGGTCCCTGCATGCTCCTTCCTTTCTCAATCACTCTGGACAACACCACCATCCTCCCTGTCACTCAGGCCTTTAACCTGGGTGTTCTCTTTCACTTGGACCTTGCTCTAGATCCTCACATCCAGGCTGTGTAAATTTTGCCAATTCTACCTGCATAATATCTCTAAGATATGGCCTTGCCTAACAACCCACACAGCCAAAACTCTCATCCAGGCCCTCATCGTTTTGTGAATTATTGCAGTGCCCCCCTTTTCTTGCCTTGACAAAGGCACTCTTGCCCACTCTGATTGATTGATTCAAAATGGTGTGGCAAACATGATTTTCCTATCTCATTGCTTTGACCATGTCACTCCTCTATCTATATCCCTTCAGTGGATCCACCATATCCATCATGCCATACATAAACTAATTTCACTCTCCTGGCCTAATCTGTTATCTCTCATATGCTATTGAGATGTGGATTATGAGAGGAAGGATGGTCCAGTAATTAGGCAATAGCCTGGGACTCAGTTCAGTGTTGTGACCTGGGCAAGTCATTTAGTCTCTCTGTGCCTCTGTTCCCCATATGTAATAGCACTTTCCTACCTAACAGGGGTGTTGTGAGGATAAATACATTAAAGAATGAGGCACTCAGATACCACAGTAATGGGGGACTATATACATATCTGTGATGGATAAGACTTCTGCC